>NC_141877.1:581920523-583170523 GCF_056163025.1 Triticum urartu
CCCGAGGACCCAGGAAGGTCCGTCGACCCGGCCTCTCACGAAGATCCGAACATATCTGTGGAGCTGATTGATGGAGTGTTCCATCAATTGAGCAAGGACAACACCTTGGTGGCCATTACGGCTGATTACCCAGGGCTAATCCCGGCCTCCCAGGTAACTGAGATCGAAGTCCCAGTACCCCGAATAGGTGTCCGCCCTCTCAGGTTTGTAGTTTTCTGATTACAACCGAGCTTTGCAGGGGAGGTTTTTGAGGCGGGAGGCCGAACCTGCGGCGGCTAACCAACAAGGGGCCGCAGGGCCCCGTGGGGTAAAAAGGAATGCAGTCCGGACTGAGACGCCGATGCAAAGGTACAGCGCACCCTCCCTTTCCCTGGTGTTATTCTGTCAGGGCATATTAATGTTCGTGCTATCTTCAGGATGAAGAGACCTCGCCGGACTATATCCGGAGGGGTTGCCAATCGCGCCTCCACCAGCCAGGCTCCAACGCCTGGCCCGGGAGCGGAAGCGAACACAAGGCGTGCACCGGACGCTCCTCTGACAGAGGATGCGGACAGGCTGTCTGCCACAAATTCTGATGTGGAGAGTGCCATGAACCACAGGCGTCGCCGGACAGTTCTACGCGACGCTTGTTTCTCCCAAGAGGCTTTAGATGCCTTTAATTCGGGAGATGCGTACCTCCGTGCCGCTCAAAATGGTTTAGCCAGAGCCACAGAGCAGTATGTAAAAGACAGACGGGTAAGAAATTTTTGGTTTAAACATATATATGCCAGTAGCCCCCGAGACTTGAAGTAGTTAGAGCAACTGATTTAAGGATCATTTAATATGCAGGTTCTTACAGAGAAGAACACGGTACTGTCCCAGGAGCTGGAAAAGTGCAAGGCCCAACTAGAGGCCGCACTAGCCACAGCAGGGGAGCCCAAAGAGACCCCCTCAGGTAAGACACACTTCAAAAGATTAGTATTGTGCGGTGTGGGTGCAAATCTGACAAATCATATTGCAGATGGCACCGGACTCGATCCGGACAAGCAACAACTCTTACGCCGGCTAAAGGCCGGTGAGAGTACGTTGACAAAGGTGAGGCGAGAGAAGAATGATCTTCAGGACGCCAACACCAAGCTGGACGTCGAACTTAAAGATGTTCGTGGCCAGCTGTCGGACTCCACGAAGGAGAATCAGCGGCTTCGACGCGGCATTTTTAGTAAGTGCTTGAACGAACTTCTAAACAAAAGTTCGGCAAGGAAGTCGACTAACAGAGTAATGTCTGTAGGTATGCTCACAGGTCGTCCTGCAGAGGAGATGCCCGGTTGTACGGGTGACCTTCTTCCCGAACTCTTGCAACTGCACGAGCGAATTCGGCAGGCGATGCGGGGTATTGCCTAAGCCTTATGGCCTGCCCACTCCGTGCCCGAGGGCCTTGGAGAGCTTGCGGAGAAGCTGAAGGGAGCTCGGTGGCGCTTCCGGTTGTGGAAGATATTGGCCTGCCGACAAGGCGCTAGGGAGGCCTGGGCCATGGTGAAGACCCGTTTTACGAAGTCTGACCCAAACCACATGGCCGAGGTCGGACCAGTGGGGCCTGACGGGAAGGAGATCCCTGTGAGCTTAGTATACGGCCAAGTAGAGTTGGCCGCGAAGTATTCCCAGCAGGACTGTAAATTAGACAGCCTGTTAGATGACATAGAAGAGGAATACAATCAGTCAGAATGACTATGTAATTTTGAATTGACATGTGTAATGCCTTCTAGCCGGATTGTAGATCGTTTGCCATTGCCGACCCTTTCGCTTCAACCTCAGGACCTGACGGTCCGGAGTGTGTCCGAATACCATAGCGGTTATATAAGAACCGGGGTATGCGTGGAGACCAGGCGTAGGGGTCATTAGTGCTTTATCAGACAAGTGCCCAACTAGTTATGTTATATTACATGGTTAGTAAGAAACATCTTCCAGAGAGAATAGTTCCGTTAGGGGTTCCTTTCGCTGGGAGGCATGCCCTAAAGTGCATGTCCGGACTGCGTGGAAAGACGCAGAAAAAAGCATCTGGGGGCGCATAAAATGAGTAAAAAGATCATCTTTTATTTCACCAACTGAATATTCCCTTAAGAACGCTAGCTTTCGGCTTCACCCAGTCTGAGGTACACATCCGGCTGACCCGGCAGTAACAATCGCAGAGGTGCTCCCTTTACCGCCTAGCTGAACAATCGGGAACGTAGGGGTAAGCACAGGAGCCAGGCAACCCAGCCTGGCCAAAACTTAAGTCATATCGATGTATATAATGGTGAAGAAAAAGGTACATGCGGAAGTTTGACGCATGTGTTGGGCGTGAAGCCCGTATAAATAAGCTTCTGTTAAAGAAGCCCCCAGGTTTAATGAGCGCGAGTGGAGCGTCACTAGATGAGCCTTTAAGGGCTATAAAAGAAAAGAGGGGAAGGAGAGAAATGTAAGACAAAAAAATGCAAAAAATGGACAGAGGAAGGAGACGAACACAGAGTCCGGCGCTAGGCATAGAATCTTCGGAGACGGGTGGCGTTCCACGGGTTCGGCTCGAGTCGGTTATCCGATGCATCTCGCAGGCGGTACGCCCCACCAGTCAGGACTTGGTCGATTATGAATGGACCTTCCCACTTGGGCTTGAGTTTGTCCTTTTTCTTATCCGGCAGACGTAGAACTAGTTCACCAACATTGTAATTTTTGGCCCGTACTTCTCTGCTTTGATATCTTCGGGCCTGCTGTTGATAAAATGCGGAACGGGCTTTTGCCTAGTCACGCTCCTCCTCCAAGGCATCCAAGTTGTCCTGCCGATCGAGCTCGGCTTCTCTTTCTTCGTACATGCGCACTCTAGGTGAGTCATGAATTATGTCGCAGGGCAGAACTGCCTCTGCGCCGTACACCATAAAAAATGGTGTATATCCGGTGGTGTGATTTGGCGTGGTCCGCAGCCCCCATAGCACGGAGTCGAGCTCCTCTACCCAGTGCGTGTTAGATTCCTTGATGGACCGCACCAGTCTGGGTTTAATGCCGCTCATGATAAGACCATTTGCACGTTCGACCTGGCCGTTGGTTTGTGGGTGATAGACGGAAGCATAATCGAGCTTGATGCCCATGTTTTTGCACCAGAGTTTTACCTCGCCGGCGGTAAAGTTTGTACCGTTGTCGGTTATGATGCTATGGGGGACGCCATAACGGTGTACAACCCCGGATATGAAGTCTATCACAGGTCCGGATTCGGCCGTTTTAACAGGCTTGGCTTCTATCCATTTGGTGAATTTATCCACCATGACTAGTAAGTATTTTTTCCTATCGGTCCCACCTTTAAGGGGTCCGACCATGTCAAGCCCCCAGACCGCAAAAGGCCAGGTGATGGGTATAGTTTGGAGTGCAGTGGGTGGCATATGGCTTTGGTTGGCAAAAAGTTGGCAACCAGCGCATCGTTGGACTAGGTCCTGAGCGTCTGCCTGGGCCGTCGGCCAATAAAATCCTGTACGGAAAGCCTTGCTAACAAGGGACCGAGAAGCGGCGTGGTGACCACCGAGTCCGGCATGAATTTCAGCCAGAAGGTTCCGCCCTTCCTCTTCGGAGATGCACCTTTGAAGGACTCCGGTAGTGCTTTTCTTATAAATCTCTCCCTCATGGACTCTATAGGCTTTAGATCGCCGCACTATGCAGCAGGCCTCGTTTTGGTCCTCTGGGAGTTCCTGCCTAGTAAGGTAGGCTAGGAATGGTTCTGTCCACGGGGCGATAACCGCCATTATTATGTGGGCTGAAGGTGTAATTTCATTGGCAGAGCCTCCAATTGTGTCAGATTGTTCGGCGTCGAGTGGTGCGGCTGGGTCCGGGCTGTTATTTGCGGGTTCCCCCTCCCATGCTACAGATGGCTTGAACAATCTTTCCAAAAAGATGTTGGGGGGGACTGCATCACGTTTTGCTCCGATGCGTGCCAGGACGTCCGCTGCTTGATTGTTTTCTCGGGCTATATGGTGAAACTCCAGCCCTTCGAACCGAGCTGACATTTTTAGGACGGCGTTGCGGTAAGCTGCCATTTTTGGGTCCTTGGCGTCGAAGTCTCCATTTATTTGGGATATCATGAGGTTTGAATCCCCGCGTACCTCTAGGCGTTGGATACCCATGGATACTGCTATCCGGAGACCATGTAGGAGGGCCTCATATTTGGCTGCATTGTTGGAATCCGTGTACATGATCTGGAGCACATATTGGACTGTGTCTCCTGTGGGGGACGTCAGGACGACGCTAGCCCCCAGTCCGGCCAACATTTTGGAGCCGTCGAAATGCATAATCCAGTTTGAATATGTGCCGTACTCTTTAGGGAGCTCGGCCTCCGTCCATTCTGCGACGAAGTCGGCCAAAACTTGCGATTTAATAGCTCACCATGGCTTATAGGTTATATCAAACGGGAGAAGCTCGATGGCCCATTTTGCAATCCGGCCCGTTGCATCGCGGTTGTTGGTAATATCATTGAGTGGTACTTCCAAGGCTACTGTTATGGAACACTTTTGAAAGTAGTGTCGTAGCTTCCGGGATGCCATGAATACCGCGTATGCAATCTTTTGATAATGCGGGTACCATGATTTGCATGGAGTGAGGACAGTGGATACGTAGTAGACCGGCCTTTGAAGGGGGAATTTGTGTCCATCCGTTTCCCGCTCGACAACGAGCAGTACGCTGACAACTTGATGTGTTGCTGCAATGTACAATAACATTGGTTCGCTGGTGTTTGGCGCGACCAGGACTGGGTTTGTTGCCAATATGGCTTTTATTTCATCAAGTCCGGCCGTGGCGGCATCCGTCCACTCGAAGTGTTCGGTGCGCCGAAGGAGGCGATAGAGGGGTAGTGCCTTTTCTCCCAAGCGGGAGATGAAGCGGCTTAAAGCCGCCACGCATCTGGTTAATTTTTGTATTTGTTTGAGGTCCTTTGGGATATCCAATTGTGACAAAGCTCGTATCTTGGCTGGATTTGCTTCAATTCCTCTACCGGATACAATGAAGCCCAAGAGCTTTCCGGCTGGAACGCCGAAGACGCATTTTTCCGGGTTGAGCTTGATGTCATATTTTCGGAGGTTATCGAATGCAAGCCTCAAGTCGTCTACTAGAGATTCGACATGTCTTGATTTGACGACCACATCATCCACATACGCCTCCACTGTTTTGCCGATCTGGCTTGCCAGACATGTCTGGATCATGCGCTGATATGTTGCACCGGCATTTTTCAGCCCGAAGGGCATTGTGTTGAAGCAGAATGGGCCGTATGGTGTGATGAATGCTGTTGCGGCTTGGTCTGATTCTGCCATCTTGATTTGATGGTAACCGGAGTATGCGTCGAGGAAACACAACGAGTCGTGTCCTACGGTGGCATCGATAATTTGATCGATACGGGGGAGGGGGAAGGGATCCTTTGGGCAAGCCTTGTTAAGGTCTTTAAAATCGACACACAGGCGCCAGGATTTGTCCTTCTTTGGTACCATCACTAGGTTTGCTAGCCAGTCCGGATGTTTTATGTCTCTAATGTATCCGGCCTCCAATAGCTTGGCTAGCTCCTCTCCCATAGCCTGTCTCTTGGGTTCGGAAAAACGCCGAAGGGCTTATTTGACAGGTTTGAATCCTTTTAGGATATTTAAGCTGTGTTCGGCCAGCCTGCGTGGGATCCCTGGCATGTCTGAAGGGTGCCAGGCAAAAATGTCCCAGTTCTCCCGTAGGAACTCTCGCAGTGCGGCGTCTACATCAGGGTTCAGTCGTGCCCCGATGGAAGCTGTTTTATTGGGGTCCATTGGATGGACCTGGAATTTGACTATTTCATCAGCTGGCTTGAAGGATGTGGATTTGGATCTCTTGTCGAGTATCACATCATCCCTGTTAACCGTGGAGTGCAGCGCAGTCAGTTCCTCAGCCGCTAAGGCTTCGGATAGTGCCTCAAGGGCTAATGCGGCCGTATTTTTTCGGCGTGGAGTGCTATGTCCGGATCACTAGCTAGAGTGATAATTCCGTTCAGCCCGGGCATCTTAAGCTTCATGTACCCGTAATGGGGTATTGCTTGGAAGATTGTGAATGCTTCCCTCCCTAGTAAAGCGTGATATCCGCTTTTGAACGGGGCCACCTGAAACGTGACTTCTTCGGACCTGTAATTATCCGGCGTGCCGAACACCACATCTAGTGTGATTTTTCCTGTGCAGCGCGCTTCCCGACTGGGGATTATCCCTCTAAAGGTTGTGCTGCTTCGCTCGATGCGGTTCCAGTCTATTTCCATTTTTTGAAGGGTTTCCTCATAAATGAGGTTCAGTCCGCTGCCGCCGTCCATGAGCACCTTGGTGAGGCGAAAGCCGTCCACTATGGGACTGAGGACCAATGCGGCTGGTGCTCGGGCTGTTCGGAATCTAGGTTCATCACTTGCGTTGAAGGTAATGGCAGTGTCGCTCCATGGATTTATTGTTGCAACTTGATAGACTTCGGCGAGGCTGCAGAGTGTTCTTTTTCGCACATTGTTTGATGCAAAAGTCTCGAAGACTGTGAGAACGGTACTGGTGTCCTTGGGCTAGCTTTCTGCGGCCTCCGGAATTAAGAGGTCCTCGCCGATTTTGGCCACCTGCCGGAGTATCCGACATGCTCTGAGGCTGTGAGTTGGTGTGGCGTCCTCTGTACTTTGAATTCTACAGGGTCCATCAAGCCATCTTTCCAGTACGGTTCCATGCCCTGTAGAGGGTTTTGGCTTTTTGGTGTTTATCCCGGGTGTCCTGTAATGATGCACCCTCTTAGTTTGGACGGGATTACTATTCAAGGCCGGATTATCCCAAAAATTTATTTTGGTTTTCCAGGCGCTTTCCATCGCACAATATTTTTGTACTATGGACGCCAAGTCAGCGAAGCGTGTGATATCATGATGACTTACGGCGTTAAGGATTCCCTTGTCCGTGCAATTACTGCAGAAAATTGAGATTGCGTCTTCCTCGCCGCAATCCTTTATCCTATTCATAACCAGGAGGAATCTGGCCCAGTAATGATGTACTGTTTCCTAGGGCCTCTGCCTGATTTGGGAGAGATCGCTTATGATCGGGTGGGTGGGTGTCGTTGAATCTGAAACCTCACCCAATCCAAGATTCGGAGGCCAAAGAGTTTCCGAACTCTGAAGTTCGGATTCTTGGATGTTGTCCAGTGAATCTGGCCCGTTGCCTGATCCTAAGCTCAGGTCTTGAGTTACATCTCCCCCTCCACGGGTATCTGGCTTGGAGGGGTCGGGAATTCGGACGTAGCTAGTCCCTAAAATAGATGAAGGGTCGCCGCACTACGTCTCTACCACGGCAACGTGGTGGGTGACTTGGGGAGAGTTAATTTCTCTTAGATCGGGTTTAAGCCCAACTTGGTCGTAATCCGTAGCGACCCCCCAGGGCGGCGATGCGATCCAAGAGCTCGTTTACGGAAGAGAGCTCCATTGGATCGAGCTGCTCGACGAGCTCCGAGCTGACGTGTAGGTTGCTTTTGATGACCCGAGAGGTCACCGTCGGCGCAACAGCCGAACAGGCGGTCATGAGGAAACCACCTAGCCGGAGGGTTTGGTCGACAGCCAAGGCTCCTTTAGCAACGGCGCCGTCTTTAAAGACAGGAGGAGGCATCCTTCCTGATTGTGACGGCACAGAGGAACTCTCAGTGAAAGCACCAATGTCGGTGTCAAAACCGGCGGATCTCGGGTAGTGGGTCCCGAATTGTGCATCTAGGCCGGATGGTAACAGGAGGCAGGGAACACGATGTTTTACCCAGGTTCGGGCCCTCTCGATGGAGGTAAAACCCTACGTCCTGCTTGATTAATATTGATGATATGGGTAGTACAAGAGTAGATCTACCACGACATCAAGGAGGCTAAACCCTAGAAGCTAGCCTATGGTATGATTGTTGTATATGGAGTTTATTGCCTACGGACTACAACCCTCCGGTTTATATAGACACCGGATAGGGTTAGGGTTACATAGAGTCGGTTACAATGGTAGGAGATCTTGAATATCCGCATCGCCAAGCTTGCCTTCCACGCCAAGGAAAGTCCCATCCGGACACGGGACGAAGTCTTCAATCTTGTATCTTCATAGTCCTGGAGTCCGGCTGAAGGTATAGTCCGGCTACCCGGACACCCCCTAATCCAGGACTCCCTCAGTATGCACCATATCCAATAGGGTGCAGTTATGATGTTCGGACACACCATCACACTATGGTGTTCCAGGCGGTATTAGTTGTGAAGCAATTTCCACAATGTCTTAATTGTGTGCCAAACTCGTAACTCAGATATTCATATCTATGATCATATCATAGACATTTTATCATCTTGTCACGATGATCTTCAACTTCACTCTAAAATTACTTAAACCTTTCAATAATTCAGACTTGTGTTTCATCAAGTAAATATACTCAACATATACTCAAATCATCTGTGAAGTAAGAACATAACGATATCCA
This sequence comes from Triticum urartu, assembly GCF_056163025.1. Lineage (NCBI taxonomy): Eukaryota > Viridiplantae > Streptophyta > Magnoliopsida > Poales > Poaceae > Triticum > Triticum urartu. The sequence continues at coordinate 581,928,969 of NC_141877.1, forward strand.
CTGCGTGCCTCAGCACTCATTGGACTGCACACATCAAAATGTACTACTTCCAACAAGTTGCTTTCTTGTTCCATCTTACTAAAAATGAGGCCTTTTAGTCATCTTGCCCATGTGGTATGATTTGCATCTCACAAGTGATTCAAAATCAAGTGAGTCCAAACGATCCATCTGTATGGAGTTTCTTCATGCATATCTACTAACAGACATTGTTCGCATGTCTCAATCTTTTCAAAAATGAGTGAGTCCAAAGATCCATCAACATGGAGCTTCTTCATGCGTTTTATGCCAACATGACTCAAATGGCATTGCCACAAGTATGTGGTACTATCATTACTATCATATATCTTTTGGCATGAACATGTGTATCACTACGATCGAGATTCAATAAACCATTCATTTTAGGTGCAAGACCATTGAAGGTATTATTCAAATAAACAAAGTAACCATTATTCTCCCTAAATGAATAACCGTATTGCGATAAACATAATCCAATCATGTCTATGCTCAACGCAAACACCAAATAACAATTATTTAGGTTTAACACCAATCCCGATGGTAGAGGGAGCGTGCGATGTTTGATCAAATCAACCTTGGAAACACTTCCAACACATATCGTCATCTCACCTTTAGCTAGTCTCCGCAACCTTTTATTTCGAGTTACTAACACTTAGCAACCGAACCGGTATTTTTTTACCCTGGTGCTACTAGGAGTACTAGTAAAGTACACAATAATATAACGTATATTCAAAATACCTCTGTCGACCTTGCCAGCCTTCTCATCTACCAAGTATCTAGGGTAGTTCTGCTTCAGTGACCGTTCCCCTCATTATAGAAGCACTTAGTCTTGGGTTTGGGTTCAACCTTGGGTTTCTTCACTAGAGCAACAACTGATTTGCCGTTTCATGAAGTATCCCTTCTTTCCCTTGCCCTTCCTGAAACTAGTGGTTTAACCATCAACAATGGATGCTCCTACTTGATTTCTACTTTCTCGGTGTCAAACATCGCGAGTTGCTCAAGGATCGTCATGTCTATCCCGGATATGTTATAGTTCATCACGAAGCTCTAATAGCTTGGTGGCAGTGACTATGGAGAACCATCACTATCTCATCTGGAAGATTAACTCCCACTCGATTCAAGCGATTGTAATACTCAGACAATCTGAGCACATGCTCAAAGATTGAGCTTTTCTCCCTTAGTTTGCAGGCTTAAGAAACTTGTCAGAGGTCTCATACCTCTTGACGTGGGCACTAGTCTGAAATCCCAATTTCAGTCTTTGGAACATCTCATATGTTCTGTGATGTTTCAAAAATGTCTTTGGTGCCACAATTCTAAACTGTTAGCATTATGCACTGAACTATCACGTAGTCATCAAAACGTGTATGTCAGATGTTTCCCAACATCTACAGACGACGCTCAAGGTTCAACACACTGAGCGGTGCATTAAGGACATAAGCCTTCTGCTGAGCAATGAGGATAATCCTCAGTTTACGGACCCAGTCCACATAATTTCTACTATCAACTTTCAACTAAATTTTCTCTAGAAACATATCTTAAACAGCAGAACTAAAGCGTAAGCTACGAGATAATTTGCAAAGACCTTTTGACTATGTTCATGATAATTAAGTTCATCTAATCAAATTATTTACTGAACTCCCACTCAGATAGACATCCCTCTAGTCATCCAAGTGATACATGATCCGAGTCAACTAGGCCGTGTCCGATCATCACATGAGACGGACTAGTCATCATCGGTGAACATCTTCATGTTGATCGTATCCACTATACGACTCATGTTTGACCTTTCGGTCTTCCGTGTTCCGAGGCCATGTCTGTACATGCTAGGCTCGTCAAGTTAACCTAAGTGTATTGCATGTGTAAATCTGGCTTACACCCATTGTATGCGAACGTTAGAACCTATCATGCCCGATCATCACATGGTGCTTCGGAACAACGGACCTTAGCAACGGTGCACAGTTAGGGGGAACACAATTCTTGATATTTTAATGAGGGATCATCTTATTTATGCTACCGTCATTCTAAGCAAATAAGATGTAAAAACATGACAAACATCACATGCAAATCATAAAGTGACATGATGTGGCCAATATCATCTTGCGCCTTTGATCTCCATCTTCGAGGCGCGGCATGAACACCATCGTCACCGGCATGACACCATGATCTCCATCATCATGTCTTCATGAAGTTGCCTCGCCAACTATTACTTCTACTACTATGGCTAACGGTTAGCAATAAAGTAAAGTAATTACATGGCGTTTTCATTGACACGCATGCCATAAATAAATTAAGACAACTCCTATGGCTATTGCCGGTTGTCATACTCATCGACATGCAAGTCGTGATTCCTATTACAAGAACATGATCAATCTCATACATCACATATATCAATCATCACATCCTTTTGGCCATATCACATCACATAGCAAACCCTGCAAAAACAAGTTAGACATCCTCTAATTGTTTTGCATGTTTTACGTGGCTGCTATGGGTTTCTAGCAAGAATGTTTCTTACCTACGCAAAACCACAACGGTGATATGCCAATTGCTATTTACCCTTCATAAGGACCCTTTTTCATCGAATCTGATCCGAATAAAGTGGGAGAGACAGACACCCGCCAGCCACCTTATGCATCAAGTGCATGTCAGTCGGTGAAACCAGTCTCACGTAAGCGTACGTGTAAGGTCGGTCTGGGCCGCTTCATCCCACAATGCTGCCGGATCAAGATAAGACTAGTAACGGAAAGCAAATTGAACAAATCATCGCTCACAACTGCTTTGTGTTCTACTCGTGCATAGAATCTACGCATAGACCAAGCTCATGATGCCACTGTTGGGGAACGTAGAAATAATTCAAAATTTTCCTACGTGTCACCAAGATCAATCTAGGAGATGCTAGCAACGAGAGAGAGGGAGTGCATCTTCATACCCTTGAAGATCGCTAAGCGGAAGCGTTACAAGAACATGGTTGATGGAGTCGTACTCGCGGCGATTCAAATCGCGGAAGATCCGATCTAGCGCCGAACGGACGGCGCCTCCGCGTTCAACACACATACAGCCCGGGGACGTCTCCTCCTTCTTGATCCAGCAAGAGGAGAGGAGAAGTTGAGGGAGAACTCCGGCAGCATGACGGCGTGGTGGTGGAGTTTGTGGTATTCCTGCAGGGCTTCGCCAAGCTCTATGGAGGAGAAGGAAGAGTTGGAGGAGGGAGGGGCTGCGCCAGGGAAGGGGTGCGGCTGCCCTCTCCCTCCCTCACTATATATAGGGGGAAGGGGGGTGGAGGAGGCGCCCTAGGGTTCCCTAGGGGAGGGGCGGCGGCCACAGGGAAAACCTTAGATGGGTTTGGGCGCCCCCACCCCTAGGAAACTTGCCTCCCAAGCCGGGAGGGGTGGCTGCCCTAGGGGAGGCGCCCCCACCTCTCCAAGTTACGTGAGATGGGGTGGGAGGGGCGCACAACCCCTTAGTGGGCTGGTGTGCCCTTTCCCCTTGGCCCATAAGGCCCCCCTAAGGCTTGCCGGGGCCTCCGAAACAACTTTCGAACATGCTGGTCGTCACCCGGTACCCCCGGAACAATTCCGGACTCCAATACCCTTCGTCCAATATATCGATCTTCACCTCCGGACCATTCCGGAACTCCTCGTCACGTCTGGGATCTCATCCAGGACTCCGAACAACCTTCGGTAACCACATACTATTTCCCATAACAACTCTAGTGTCACCGAACCTTAAGTGTGTAGACCCTACGGGTTCGGTAACCATGCAGACATGACCGAGACATCTCTCCAGCCAGTAACCAATAGTGGGATCTGGATAACCATATTGGCTCCCACATGTTCCACGATGATCTCATCGGATGAACCATGATGTCGGGGATTCAATCAATCCCGTATACAATTCCCTTTGTCTATCGGTATGTTACTTTGCCCGAGATTCGATCGTCGGTATCCCCATACCTTGTTGAATCTCGTTACCGGCAAGTCTCTTTACTCGTTCCGTAACACATGATCCTGTGGCTAACTCATTAGTCACATTGAGCTCATTATGATGATGCATTACCGAGTGGGCCCAGAGATACCTCTTCGTCACACGGAGTGACAAATCCCAGTCTCGATTTGTGCCAACTCAATAGTCACTTTCGGAGATACCCGTAGTGTGCCTTTATAGCCACCTAGTTACGTTGTGACGTTTGGCACACGCAAATCATTCCTACGGTATCCGGAAGTTCCACAATCTCATGGTCTAAGGAAATGATACTTGACATTAGAAAAGCTTTAGCAGACGAACTATACAATCTTGTGATATGCTTAGGATTGGGTCTTGTCCGTCACATCATTCTCCTAATGATGTGATCCTGTTATCAACGACATCCAATGTCCATGGTCAGGAAACCATAACCATCTATTGATCAACGAGCTAGTCAACTAGAGGCTTACTAGGAACATGTTGTGGTCTATGTATTCACACATGTATTACGGTTTCTAGTTAATACAATTATAGCATGAACAATAGACAATTATCATGAAAAAGGAGATACAATAATAACCATTTTATTATTGTCTCTGGGGTATCTTGTAATAACAAGACCATCTGGGGATGAATGTAAGAATAACAACTGTAAGTAGTTATCCTTAAGGGTTTACGGTGGAAGGGGAATTGCAAGAGGGATGGCACAAAGTATCGAGGGAACATCCGAGAGTATTGTCAGAATCTTTCGTTGAAGCAGTCGATCATCCGTATTAAAGGGCTCTCCGGCAGGAAGTGGTAACGAGAACCTAGAGTTGGATTTTAGCAAAATCATTTAACCCGAATAGAAGAGATGTCAGAGCCCCAGAGTATAGGTCAAGGAGTAAAAGATCCTACTACCACCCGATGGCGACGTGTGCCCGTAAGACACACAGCCAAATTAGTAAAAGTTTTGCAATGCCTAGACTCAACTTCGGCCAAGGAGTTCGAAAGGGGGATTCCTACAGGCAGTCGGCTCTGATACCAACTTGTGACGCCCCCGATTCAATCGTACACTAATCATGCACGCAAATGTGTACGATCAAGGTCAGGGACTCACGGGAAGATATCACAACACAAGTCTACAAATAAAATAAGTCATACAAGCATCATATTACAAGCCAGGGGCCTCGAGGGCTCGAATACAAGAGCTCGATCATAGACGAGTCAGCGGAAGCAACAATATCTGAGTACAGACATAAGTTAAACAAGTTTGCCTTAAGAAGGCTAGCACAAACTGGGATACAGATCGAAAGAGGCGCAGGCCTCCTGCCTGGGATCCTCCTAACTACTCCTGGTCATCGTCAGCGGGCAGCACGTAGTAGTAGGCACCTCCCGAGTAGTAGTAGTCGTCATCAACGGTGGCGTCTGGCTCCTGGGCTCCAGCATCTAGTTGCGACAACCAGGTAGAAAGGATAGAGGGAAGAGAAGGAGAAAGCAACCGTGAGTACTCATCCAAAGTACTCGCAAGCAAGGAGCTACACTACATATGTATGCATTGGTATCAACTGGAATAAGGCTATTATATGTGGACTGAACTGCAGAACGCCGGGATAAGGGGGGATAGCTAGTCCTGTCGAAGACTACGCTTCTGGCCACCTCCATCTTGCAGCATGTAGAAGAGAGTAGACTGAAGTCCTCCAAGTAGCATCGCATAGCATAATCCTAACCGATGATCCTCCCCTCGTCGCCCTGTGAGAGAGCGATCATTGGTTGTATCTGGCACTTGGAAGGGTGTGTTTTATTTAGTATCCGGTTCTAGTTGTCATAAGGTCAAGGTATAACTCCAAGTCGTCCTGTTACCGAAGATCACGGCTATTCGAATAGATTAACTTCCCTGCAGGGGTGCACCACATAACACAACACGCTCGATCCCATTTGGCCGGACACACTTTTCTGGGTCATGCCCGGCCTCGGAAGATCAACACGTCGCAGCCCCACCTAGGCACAACAGAGAGGCCAGCACGCCGGTCTAAACCTAAGCGCACAGGGGTCTGGGCCCATCGCCCATAGCACACCTGCACGTTGTGTACGCGGCCGGAGAGCAGACCTAGCAACCTCCATTACAAAGGAAGTCACGTTACGCGGTCCAACCCGGCGTGCGCCGCTCAGTCGCTGGCGTCACGAAGTGCTTCGGCTGATACCACGACGTCGAGTGCCCATAACTGTCCCCGCGTAGATGGTTAGTGCGTATAGGCCAGTAGCCAGACTCAGATCAAATACCAAGATCTCGTTAAACGTGTTAAGTATCCGCGAACATCGACCAGGGCCAGGCCCACCTCTCTCCTAGGTGGTCTCAACCTGCCCTGTCGCTCCGCCTCAAAGTAACAGTCGGGGGCCGTCGGGAACCCAGGCCCACCACTACCTGGATGGAGCCACCTGCCCCTTCAGCCCCCATCTCCGAACAGTATCACAAGTAAGGTAACTGTGGAAAGTATATTGTATATGCCCGTGGTCACCTCCCGAAGTGATCACGGCCCAGTAGTATAGCATGGCAGACGGACAAGAGTGTAGGGCCACTGATGGAACACTAGCATCCTATACTAAGCAGTAGGATAGCAGGTAATGGTAACAACAGTGTTAGCAAGGATAGGCTATGCATCAGGATAGGAATAACGGAAAGCAGTAACATGCTACACTACTCTAATGCAAGCAGTATAGAGAAGAGTAGGCGATATCTGGTGATCAAAGGGGGGGGCTTGCCTGGTTGCTCAGACAAGGAGGGGTCGTCGGTGACGTAGTCGACCACAGGGACATCAGCATCGTCACGGGGTCTACCGGAGAGAAGAGGGGGAAGAAACAGTAAATACATAGTAAGCAAGTGCATAACAGGACAACATGCAGAGCTAGACGTGTTCTAACGCGGTACCGTGGAAGGGGGGAAACATCCGGGAAAGATTTCCTGATGTTTGCATTTTTCGGACAGATGAAACGGAGGGGGAAAGCTGCAGGTTCTCTATGCTAGGGATGTGTGGAGGACGAACGGACCGCGTATCCGGATTCGTCTCGTCGTTCTGAGCAACTTTCATGTATAAAACTTTTTCATTCGAGCTACGGATTAACTTCTATGATTTTTCAAAGTTTTAAAATCTATTCTGAAATTATTATTAACTCTAAAATGGGGTTATTGCATCAACAGGACGTCATCATGACGTCAGCAGTCAACAGAGTTAACTAAAGTCAACCCTGACATGTGGGGCCGTCCTGTCATAGTCTAACATCTAATTAACAATTTTAATTAACTAATCAAGTTAATTAGGTACTAGACAGAGTTAATAAAGTTAATTAATTACCTACTTATTTAATTAATTAACTAATTACTTAATTAATTAATTTTATTTTTTAAAATACATTTTCTTCTAAACGTTTTGGGGGCGGGCCCCACTGTCATAGGCCCAGGGGGCAACCGGGCGAAGTTGGCGAGGGTTAACGGGCGGGCGCCCGAGGAGGCCGGACCTGGGCACGCACGGCACCAGGGGGCTCGGGCTCCGCGGCCGGGCGCGGCCTCCAGCGAGGCCACCGGCCACCGGAGAATGGAGGGGGGCGCGGCCAGCGGCAGGAGCCCGGACGCTGTGGAGCGACGAGGGCGGCGTCAGGGCATGTCCAGGCGGAGGCAGGGTTGGCGCGGCTGCGCCCGGACAGCAGCCGCAGCAATGACGCGGCGAGGGCAGTGACTGGGCACGGGCGGCCAACGCGGCGACGACGGCTACAACGTCTACGGCGGGAGAATCAGAGGGTGAGAAGAGGGTTGCTCACATCCGTTGCAGGGGATCGACTCTTCGAAGCGCGAGGTAGCCGTCCAGGAGAGGTGGTGGAGCGGCGCTAGCGAGGTGGCGGAGCACGTCGGCAACGAGGGCTGTGCCGGTGTTGGAGAGGCGGGGCGGAGCGGTCCGGCGATGGGGTCGGGGAGGCGGCGAGCGGTTGGGGTCCTTCCAGATTCAGGAACGGGACGAGGACGGCGAGGTGGCAGGAACGGGGAGGCGTTTAGCAGGGTCCGGCGGGGTTGAACGGTGTCGGCGCCACCGGGGTAGAGACGAGGGGCGTCGGGCAGAGGTGAGGGGGATCTCTCGATCCAAAACGAGAGAACGAGAGGGAGAGGTGGATCGGGGGGAGTGGGGTGTAGCGGGCTAGGGTTTGCGGGTGGTGGGGGGTTATGCGAGGAGAGATGGGCCGGTCGGGGTGGGCTGGCCGACTGGGCCGGCCAGTTGGCTAGCTGCGCCAGTTGGCTCGGTTGGCCAAGGGGGGTTCTCTTTTTCATTTTATTTTCTATTTAAAACTTTGCTATTGTTTTCAATTAAACTGTAAACAGTTTTGTTAGATATGAGACTTGCCTCATAAAACAAGCACATTATTTCTACGAGTCACAAAATGTTCGAGGCCAAAATGAGTTGTCTAATCATTTCTAGAAATTGGAAAGGCCAATTTTAAATGTTGGCAGACCACTAAATAAATTTCCAGGGGCACTTTTGAATCACAAAAGAGGTTGGTTCCAACATGATAATTAACCAGAGATTATTTGCCACACTTTGAACATTTTAGTTTTAATATTTGAAAACTTTTACTATTTGCCTGATTTTGAATTTGAATTTGAATCTGTTTGAACTAACGTGAGATTAACAACAGTAACCGCGATGGCGTGGCATCATTAGCAGAGGTTTACTGTAGCTTAATTATCCGGGCGTCACACTAAAGCCGCCACACATTCTTCCGCATGTAAGGAACGCTCTGTGTTTCCGCTAATTATGATGATGCCACGTGGACCAGGCATCTTAAGCTTAAGATAAGCGTAATGCGGTATTGCATTAAAACGAGCGAAGGCCGTTCTTCCGAGTAGTGCTTGATAGCCGCTTCGGAACAGAGCGATGTCGAAGGTTAACTTTTCACTTCAGAAGTTGTCGGGAGAACTGAACACAACCTCTAGTACTAGAGAGCCCATGCAGCGGGCCTCTGGGCCTGGAATTACTCCTTTAAAGGTAGTATTTCTTTGGATTATTCTTGTCTGGTCTATCCCCATTTTCCGGACGGTGTCCTGATATATCAGATTATGACTACTGCCACCGTCCATAAGGACTCGGGTGAGGTGGTATCCGTCAATTATTGGGTCTAGCACCAAGGTAGCCCATCCTCCGTGCCGGATACTAGTCGAGTGATCCCTGCGATCAAGAGTGATCGGGCGGGCCGACCAAGGGTTGAACTTGGGGGTGACGTGCTCCACGGCGTATACATCTCGGGGTGCGTGCTGGCGCCTATTCTTCGGTATGTGAGTTGCATAAATCATGTTCACTTTTTTGACCTCTGGTGGTAATTTTTTTCTGTCCCCCAGTGTTCGGCTGGCGAGGCTCATCCTCGTCTTCGCTTGGTGTCTCCCTCCCCTTGTGTTCGGCGTTTAGCTTGTCGGCCTGCTTGAAGACCCAACATTCTCTGTTGGTGTGATTTGCGGGTTTGTCGGAGGTACCATGAATCTGACATAATCTGTCTAGAATCTTGTTTAGGCTGGACGGTCCATCTCTGCTACCTTTAAATGGCTTTTTCCATTGACTGGGTTGAGAGCTCCTGAATCCGGCGTTTACCGCCGTGTTGTCTGGGCTGTCTTTGTTGTTTCGGCGTTTGCTTTTATTGCATCGCGGTTTCCCGTTGCCATCCCTGACTTCGGATGTGCCCGGGTTGCCGGTGCCGCTACGGGCCAGCGATTTGTCTTCGCCCGCGCAAAAGCGGGCCATAAGGCTTGTTAGGGCTGCCATTGTCCTCGGTTTTTCCTGGCCGAGGTGTCTGGCGAGCCATTCGTCCCAGACACTGTGTTTGAAAGCCGCTAAGGCTTCGGCGTCCGGGCAGTCGACAATTTGATTCTTCTTAGTGAGGACTCTGTTCCAAAGCTTTCGGGCTGACTCTCCGGGTTGTTGAATTATATGACTTAAATCGTCTGCATCCGGAGGTCGGACATAGGTCCCTTGAAAATTAGCCCTAAAAGCATCTTCAAGCTCTTCCCAACTTCCAGTTGAGTTTTCGGGGAGGCTCTTCAGCCAGTGCCGAGCTGGTCCTTTCAACTTGAGGGGCGAATATTTGATGGCGTGGAGATCATCTTCGCGAGCCATGTGGATATGAAGGATAAAGTCCTCAATCCAGACCCCAGGGTCATTCCATCGTATGCCTCTATGTTCACGGGTTTGAATCCTTCTAGAAATTCGTGATCCAAAACCTCATCGGTGAAGCATAGGGGGTGCGCGGCACCCCTGTATTTGGATATGTCATGGCATTCTGACGGTTGTAGTGTTCGGTTTTGATTCTATGCCGGAGCGCGCTTCCTAGATCCGTAGATGGACCTGGTCATACCGGTTTTTGGTGCAGGTCTCACGTAAATCGTGTGCTGACTTATGTGCGACATTGTTAGCCTTCCTATCGCGGTCTCGGGGTGGTCGGTCCGGCTGATCGGCCGTTTTATTTTTCGGTTGTATAAGCTCTAAAGCCTCGTCATCGAATTCAGGCAGCAGTTTGCGCTTTGGATAGCTCTTTGTGTGGCGGCTGCCACTGTACTTTTCTTCAGTGTCAAGCACTTTGTTCCATCTACTATTGAGTGTATTTTGCGCGGCCTTAAGCCATTGCTTCTGCTTCTTCAGACTCCTCGCGGTGGCAATAAGCCTTCTGTGAAGGTCCTCTTGCTCCAAGTGCCTTTCCCGCATGATGTGTGCATCGTCGTCCGGACTGTTCTCCTCTCCGGAGATAGGTTGATGAGCTTTACCCTTGGTGTCGTCGTGATCGGACAGCGACTCCGTACTATGTTCGTCATCCGCTGGTTCATCCTGCTCTGTCGCTAGGTCCATGTGGTCGTCGTTTGCTTTGGAGTCGCCCGGGGGATTATTCTTTCTTGCACTATTATCGTTGTTTTTGCCGAGGCGGGATTTGGAGCGGCGCCTACATCGTCGCTTTGGTTGCTTCTCGAGGGGACTATCCTCCGCTGCCTCCTTCCGTTCCTCGTCATTGTTTTCTTTGGGTGTATCCACCATGTATATATCGTGTGATGAAGTGGCTGTCCAGCGCCCTGTGGGCGGTGGTTCCTGTTCCTCTCCTGCATCGTCGTCCATACCGTCGATGTCTTCGGAGTCGAAATCAAGCATGTCAGTTAAGTCCTCGACAATGGCTATTAAGTGGGTGGTGGGTGGGGAACGAATTTCTTCGTCGTCCGCTTCCCACTCAAGCTGGTCATAGTTCGGCCAAGGGCCTCCTGACAAGGAGAGAGACCTTAATGAATTTAGCACATCGGCCAAGGGCGAGTGCTAAAGGATATCCGCGGAGGAAAACTCCATGATCGGCGCCCAATCAGATTCGATAGGCACGGACGCTGGCGGTTCGGAGCATGTGACCAGGGACGAATCCAAGGATCCGGCAACACAGGTCTCGTAGGAGGTGAAGTCAGTATTCGGCTCTATCGACTCTGAGTGTGCGGCCTCCATGGCAGGGTCTATCCACTCGTCCTTGGACGGCGTGATCTGCTCCGGATCGAGGGCCGGAGTTGCCACAGGTGTGATCTCCCGAACACTGTCTGGCGGCAGAGCTAAGTCATGCTCGTCGCGACTGTGTGGCGCACCTGACACGGGCTCGAATCCGTCGAAGATCAAGTCTCCGCGGATGTCTGCAGTATAGTTTAAGTTTCCAAACCTGACCCGACGGCCAGGGGCGTAGCTCTCGATCTGCTCTAGATGGCCAAGCGAGTTGGCCCACAGTGCGAAGCCGCCGGATACGAATATCTTTCCGGGGAGAAAAACCTCACCCTGGATCGCATCGTTGCCGATGATCGAAGGAGCCATCAAGCCTTATGGTGACGACACAGTGGAACTCTCAATGAAAGCACCAATGTCGGTGTCAAAACCGGCGGATCTCGGGTAGGGGGTCCCGAACTGTGCGTCTAAGGCGGATGGTAATAGGAGGCGGGGGACACAATGTTTACCCAGGTTCGGCCCCTCTCGATGGAGGTAATACCCTACTTCCTGCTTGATTGATCTTGATGATATGAGTATTACAAGAGTTGATCTACCACGAGATCGTAGAGGCTAAACCCTAGAAGCTAGCCTATGATTATGATCGTTGTTTTTTGTCCTACGGACTAAACCCTCCGGTTTATATAGACACCAGAGGGGGCTAGGGTTACCCAGAGTCGGTTACAAGGGAGGAGATCTACATATCCGAATTGCCAAGCTTGCCTTCCACGCAATGGAGAGTCCCACCCGGATACGGGACGAAGTCTTCAATCTTGTATTTTCATAGTCCAACAGTCCGGCCAAAGTATATAGTCCGGCAGTCCGAGGACCCCCTAATCCAGGACTCCCTCAACAACCGCCGCCGGAATCCGATCGGGCCGTCGCCCCATCACGCCCACTCCGCCTCCACGCCGGGCGACCAGGTTCGCCATCACGTTTCGGCCAGAGGATCCCCTCGCGAGGAGAGGAGGAAGGTCCGTTGTTCGCCGTCCGTCGGGCGAGCTTCGCTCGTTGGCCTCCTCCGGCGACGACGGAGAATCAGGAGGGAGGGAGGGCCTGGAGGCGGCGGCAGCTAGGGAGCCTGAGTCGCCCGCCTATAGGCGATGCGAGCGCTAGGGGCGCCAATTGTTTGTGGGAGATGGTGAGAGCAATCATGCATGGCGCAAGTAGTTTAGCGATGATCATGATCCCCTACATTGCTAAAGAGTGCTGCTACGCGGACGATGCTGCATAGCCGATTTTGGGACGATACAGTCAATCAAACCATCCATGCATAGGATACACTGTAGCACAGCCGTTGGATGTAGTGTCGTCTCTAAATCGGCCAGCGTTTGTCGTTTGCATAGTAGTTTCGATTCCTAAATAACCCTACATGATGCTCACATCATAGATAATAAAATAGTGATGTTGCATTGGACATCTCGAATGTTGTCCAGGAACAAAACACTGTTTACATTTTTTATTGCCTTGGTACGGGTGACAGCTCTCAACCCAAGACATGCATGAAGTTGGGAGATTAAATTCAACATGTATTTGCATTCGGTAAAAGGTAGTACACTACTAAAAAAATCTGCTAAACATTAATATTTCCTTGCTGGTGCATGTGGTTCTATTCATGGTCATTAAAATTTCACTTTATTTTGCACTAGAGACTTGTATGAATTATAGGCTAAGGGATGCTGATGTGTAATTTTGCAAATTCAATTGAGCCCGACAATTTTTTTTTGAGAGTACGCCAATGGCGTACCGTAATTTTATAGAAGGAAGAAAGTGATATACAAGAGGCTAGCAAAGGATGCGAACATCCTTGCAAGCGGACTCCACACAACACGCTAGGCTACTCTCTCACGAAACGATCTAATCCTCCTACTCCAACCCCTGCTCTCTTGAGGTCCAAAATGTCAACGACAATAAAATGGCATAGCTGCGTAGGCGTCACGATCTGTTGCCTCCTGTCAAAGACTCTCGCGTTGCGTTGCTTCTAGAGAGCCCACGCCATGATCATGACCAAAGTATCGAACCCACGTCGCTCGGCGCGGTGAAACTGCCTCCTCGCGCGCGACCACCACTCCAACATCGTGCTACCAGCGTCCGGCGCCGGGATATCCATGTTGCACTCATTGATGGTGTAGTACCAGACCTCCCTCGCAAAAACGCATTGCAAGAGGATGTGCTCAGCGTTGTCTTCCTCTTGGAGACAGGTGTAACATGACGATGGCAGGGCCTGCAAACCGTGCCTAGCCCGACGATCCGAAGTCCAAATGCGATGTTGGATGGCCAGCCACATGAAGATCTTGCATCTAAGGGGGGCCCAGCTCCGCCAAATGCACGCGGCGAAGGACGATCTCTCCATACCGAGACAAAGTCTGTGATATACCGAGCGAGCCGTGTAGACTCCAGAAGCGTCCGCAGGCCATGTGAAGAGATCGTCCGAGTGGGCATCTCTCGGGACCATGGCGATTGCCCGACCAAGATGCAAGAGCTGCAGATGTGCCGAAAAAGAAAGATCACCCTTGATGTCCTGCAGCCGAGCATCGTTGTCAAGTGCTTGCTCCACCATGCGCCGATTGCGGGTGCGTGTATCAACCAGACCGTAGATCAGCGGCGCGATGTCAATGGCAGCGAACCCGCGAATCCATCGATCAGTCCAAAACAAAACTCTGCTGCCCGCCCCCACCTTGATGCACACCAGGCTATCAAAGACCTTCTCCGCCATGCCGTCCGTGACCATGGGAAGGCCCTGCCAAGGTCTATACTGGTCTGTGCGGCACAGCCACTCCCAACGGACTCTCAGCGCCAGTGCTTGTTGCTTAAGGGATTTGATTCCCAAACTACCATACTCCGTAGGTCGACAGATAGAATTCCACGCGACAAGGCATTGTTCTCCATTGACCTTCTCCTTCCCCTTCCAGAAGAAGGCTCTCATCCAACTGTCCAGCTCATCAAAGACCCAATCTGGAGCCTTTGTGACCATGAAGTGGTGGACCGGCTTGGCAGCTATCACGGATTTGACAAGGATAAGTCTGCTAGGCCGTTGGATGAGCCCTCGTTGCCATGCAGGGACGAAGTGCTTGGCATGATCAAGCATTGGTTGCCACTCCGCACGGGTCAATTGCCTGATCGCGAGCTGCAGACCCAAGTATTTGCATGGGAAAGCTCCCTCCTGGCAATGGAGCATGTCGGCCACGCGCCAACGATCCGCATCGCTTCCTCTGATAAGAATAGACGAAGACTTGACATAGTTCACCCTCAGGCCTGACGCCTGGCCAAAGATCTGTAGCACTTGTCTGACGAACTGTAGATCAGTCGCCGAAGGTCTGACGAAGAGCGCGACGTCGTCCGCATATATAAATAGGCGCTGCATGGCCGAAATTCCCGGGAACGAGCTGATAACTCCCTCTGTCGCTGCTATGCTGATGATCTTCGACAACACATCCATGGCGATGACAAATAGGAGGGGTGAGACCGGGTCACCTTGTCTAAGACCTTTGGCATGAGTAAAACTCCTCCCTGGCACTCCATTAACTATCACTTTGGTGTTTGCCGTGCGGAGGAGGGCCGCAATCCAAGCAATCCACTTTTGCCCGAAACCAATGACACGAAGCACCTCAAAAAGGAATGGCCAAGACAGGGAATCGAAGGCCTTTGAAATGTCGAGCTTGAGGAATACTCCCGGGATCTTGCGGGCATGGATCTTCCTCGCAACTTGCCTAACTAAGAGGAAGTTGTCATGCAACGATCGACCGGAGATGAATGCCGACTGGTTGGCACCCATGATCTCAGGCATTTTTCTTCTGACCCTGTTGGCCAGCAGCTTGGCAAAGAGCTTGCTAGTGCTATGCGGGAGGCTAATGGGGCGATAATCTCCAATTTCCTCGGCATCTTCCTTTTTAGGGATCAGGACGATGTGTGCGCGGTTCAGTCTGCAAAACCCACGAGAATCTCCCATGTAGAGCTTTAGTAACACGACCATGACATCCCTCTTGATAATAGGCCATGCTCGCTGATAAAAGGCACATATGTAGCCGTCAGGGCCCGGCGCCCGATCCGGGGGCAATCCTTTGATTGTTTCCCAAACTTCGTCCTCCGAGAAGATTTTCTCCAAATCATGCAGATCGCTAGCTTCATAACTAAGAAAGTCCAGATCGATGCTGGCCTCTCGTGCCTACGCCTTCCCGAGGGAATTCTCAAAAGCACCAGTGAAGATCTCCCCCTTGCGATCAGGATCCGTGATGATCTCGTCTCCGTGCTTGATGTGGGGGATGAAATTCTTAGATCTCCTTCCGTTAGCCACCGCCTGGAAAAGTTTAGTATTGGCGTCCCCTTCCCTGATCCACCTGATCCTGGATCTCTGTTTGTCGATGGTCCTTTCGAGCGAAGCAAGACCCAGAAGCGCAAGTTTTAGAGATCTCCTCAACCACAACTCTGCCTGCATGAGCTGCCTCGCCTCCTGGGCACGATCAAGCCGCAGAATGACGTAGTTGGCCACCGCCATTTGCACTTTGATGTTGCTCGTCTTGCGCTGACCCCAGGCCTGGAGCGCAATAGCCGCATTCCTCAACAGCGCATCCAATCGCTTGAAGGGATCCATAATGGTCTCGTCACACACCCAGGCCTCTCTCACAGCCTCCTCAAAGCCCTCGAGCTTTGTCCAATAGAGCTCAAAGCGAAAGCGTTTTTTTGGATGGAAGGGAGCGCTCGTAGAGAGGTGGAGTGGCACATGATCCGAGACGTTAGTCGCTAAAGCTTGCAAGAGGCAGTCAGCGAAGGTAAGCTCCCACTCCACAGACACAAGCACTCTATCAATTTTCGTCATGGTCGGAGAGTCCCATTCGTTCGTCCAAGTGAATCTTCTGCCATGCATGTAGACTTCCTTAAGCTCCTGCTCATCAACAAACTCTCTGAATTTGCGCATGATTCTCCTGTTAAGATTTAGGTTGTTCTTCTCCGAAGCTTTGAGGATCATGTTGAAATCACCGAGAACCATCCACGGCCCTCGACAGGTGGCTCTTCTGGCCCTAAGATCATCTAGAAACTCCAAATTTAGTTCGTCTCCTTGCGGGCCGTAAACTCCCGTGATCCACCAGTTGGACCCATCTTTGTTGTGGACTAGCCTGGACAGACAGTTGGTGTCATGCATGAAACTGTCGATGCCCATGACCGTGGAGTCCCACGCCAACAGGACAAGCCGGCAAGTAATCATAGCCGTCGAAGGACAGACCTAAACATTGCATAACATCAAAGTGGTTAACAGTCTCCAACTTTGTCTCCTGCAGGAAAACCAAATTAACTTTGGCTGCCTGCACAAACTCCCTAACCGCCAAACGCTTAGCCGGGTTGTTAAGGCCCCGCACGTTCCAACACAGAATCTGGGGATTTAAATCCATAATGAAGCGTAGAACTCCGGGACCGAACCACCTCAATGGACCAGCACCTCCTGCGCCGTATCCTTCTCCATGTCACCATCGCTTGGCGTCACCTTGCCGAAGAGAGCGGCAATGACGCGGACATGCTGATCTCTAAGCGGGGAGTCAAACATGCCGCGGAGCCCTTCCACCAGCCCCTCATCAACGTCCATGTCGTCCGGCGCCATCCCAAGTGCCCTCATGAGAACATTCTCTGCCTTGGTCACCGTGGTGTTACTGTTGATCGTAGGACGTTTGTTCCCCCTCGTGCTACGACGCGGCGTGAAAGGAATGGCCTCCGGCCTCAAGGACGAGGCTTGAACTTCTTGAAGTAGGGGTGGCGCGAACTTTTTCATCAGCTGCGAGCAGAACCACTTGAGCTTGGAGAAGGCCTCCACCTCCTTGGCAGTCATGCCTTCGGTGCATGTCGAGTTGACGATCTGCATGTCCTGGGGAACGCTTGAAACCGCTGTAAAATCAGCTAAAGTTCCCTGAGGCGCCACGTGTGAAGCCCTACCCGCCGGACTAACCGCCTCCTGGCCATGATTGGCTGGCACACGCATGGGGGTGCACGAATCTCCCGGGATCTCCCCAACCTCGCCTGATTGGCCCACACCCGTCTCCTCTGGAATCGCAATCATGATCCTCTGGCAAGCATCATTGGTCGCCTGCTCAGGTGGGTCCAAGCGTGTCGGGGCCACCCGGTCGGCCTGGGAAGGCTCCAAGCCAACAGATGTCGCCCCCACCAATACAGGTGTGGCCTGGGGGATGGGACAGACCCATATCTCCTTGTGGCCGGGCCCACCCTGGGAAGCCACCAGCGCTCCTGCCCCAATCATGGCGGGCTCTTGGCTGGCCGTGCCGGTCTCCTCGGGGTCCATCTGGTCAACCGCGCCAATGGCCACCCGCTCCCTTTGGCCCTCATTGGCCGGACTCGCCTCGGGATCCTCCTGGACACCCACGTGAAGGCCCACCTGCGAAGGATGGCCCACAGATGCAAGGATCACCTGATCCTGAACTATCGGGGTGATCACAATGGCGGCTGTCGGTGGGACCCGTCCCGCTACAGCACCCTGAGGAGCCGGCGAGCAATGAAAACCCGCCACCTCACCAACCACATTTACCGTCCTCCTGTTTGAATCCTTGGCCACTTGTGCCGCTCCCTGCGACGGCCGAATGACAACTTGTGGGGGGCATCGCGAAGGCACAGCAGACAGCTGGGGCGCATAGCTTTTCTGCGCGGGACCAGCCCCAACAGCTTCCTGCATTGCTGGCAGCCGCCAGCTTGACTGCCCGAGCCGACCCACCAAAGCCTGACAGTAAGTACGGCCATCACCACCAGCTCCGGCGAAGCTCACCGGACTTCCAGCACCACGCCTGTCCGGGACCCCTCTCGTCCATGGCATGACCACCATGTCACCTCCCTCAAAGGAATCATCCGAATCATCTGGGAGCCCGCTTTGCCCGCTACCATCTGAGCTCTCTGGCCGACGCCAGTTTTCCGGCGGGGTGAAGTCTCGCATGCGCGCGATGTGGATCAGGGCCGGGTACTCCAAGAGGCGGCTACCGGCCGAACGCACGTACTCCACCTGCGGCTCCGGGATCAATATCTTCTTCTGCACCGGGACAAGGTCTGGGTCACGACACCACGCCCGCAACTTGAACAACGACAGATCCTCGCGATTTGCTGTCTCCGGGGCCAAGCTGATAATGTCACACGAAGCGCCAAGAAGCTTGGCCGCTGTCTCCCACTCCCAGGCATGTGAAGGAATGCCCTCAATCATGATATCCACCAGAACTCTCATGACCCTAGCGGTGGCCTGAGCTTGGCGCAGCCACGGCTTGAAGAAGAGCTTGAAGCCAGCGTGCTCGATGAAGTCGGAGCCCGTGGCCAGGTTGCGCAACTCTTGCGCGGCAAAGACCACCAGGAAGTCTTCAGGGTGAAAACGATGAACAGAGAACCTGTGCCGCGGAATACCCAACTGCGCCGAAATCGCCTCCGCAGCCTCGATGCATGAGACCGCCGGACGCGCCCCACCAATGTAGGCCACAGCCGTCAAGCGAAGCCTATCCTCCATATCATCCATGGCCGGCGAGCGGCGGAGGACGCAAATGTCTCCGTCGGTCCCCTGCACCGTCAGCGGCGGGGGTCGGGGGCAGAGCGCCGGCAAGCCCGACACTTATCGTGCCAGCAGCTCCGGCAACGAATCCTGTCTGGGCGCCAGCGAGATCCGCCCCGCGAGCCTGGCTGACGAGTGCTCAAAACCCGACCTTGCCACCTTGCCGATGGCCGCCTGGCGCAGCTCCTCCACCGGGACAGGGCTACGAGGTCTCTTGCACTGGCCCGACGTATGGCCCTCTAGGTTGCCACGGATACACAACGGGGGAAAGGTGCAGTCTTGCTTGCGGTGGCCATTCCGGAAGCAATTGAAGCACGGGGGCTGCTCGTGCTCTGACGAGGAGGCCGACGGAGGCCGCGACGCGCCACTAGCCACGCCGGCCTTGCGCCGACGCCAACGCGCCTTCCTTGACGGACCCGGCCGTCGCCAGGCAGACCCCGCCTCGTCAGCTAGCGGCACGGCTCCCGCCTCCACGGAGCGGGCAGCGGCCGAAGCCTCAGACGGCGACCGGGCGACAGGCGAGCCCGAGAGGCCCAGACCAGAGACCACCTGCCGGGGCTGAGGAAACGCCGAGGAGACTGACTCCGGGCTCGCAGATCTGGTGGCCATGGCGCGCGAAGAACCAGCCACGACGGGACGGGGGACGCGGAGACGCGAACAGAATCGGGACCGGAACAGAGGAGGGTGGCCGCCGGGGCCGGAGTGGCCACCGGCGGAAGGGGGTGGACGCCGGGGCCGGAGTGGCTTGCGGCGGGCGCTCAACGCGGATAGCTCGGAGGTCATCGACAAGGTCAAGTCTCACCACAGTGTTTTGAGAGCCCGACAATGGCTATAATGCACTAGAGCTGATAAAAATTTAGCTTAAGGTTGACAATGACATATTTCTTTATTGCACATATTATAATCATATATATGTGCTGGTTGTTTCTACTCGAACTATTCTTTCTATTCTGAAGATGATTCACTTGTTTTTTTTTCAAATGAATGGCACATCATATCTATAGGCATAATTGGTGTTTTTTAGCTGGCCATAATTTACTAATAGAAAATATTGCCTGCAAAAGAAAGATAAGAAAATATAACTGGCAAAAGTATCTAATGCCTCACAATAATGACAAGTATTTTTTTTGCGGGTTAATGACAAGTATTTTATTCCTTGGGCCTGGCACAAATGCTACAATATGCCTAGTAATGCGTGCCAGCCCATCAGTCCAGAAAAAAACCCTATCCCTAAAACTATTTAAGCCTTAACCAAAAAAGTCAAATTCAAAAGGGACACGGATCCACATGCAGAGGGCTGGTAAATCGGACGGCATGGACCATAGGTTCAACTCAATCATGGTCTAGAATCACGCCTCTCCAGACGAGGCATCCCGGCCGGGAACTTCCAGACGCTAAACAAGCACCAACAAGCTGAGGATAGTCGTCGACACGGTCAGAACACAATATATAGATGAGACCGTGCGAGGGCACCGGTGTGCCATCGACGAGGTTGAATGACATAGCGTAGACGAGACCCCGTGACACCGGTGTGCCTTTAACTATGTCAAAGGGCGACGTGAGGCCGAGGCCTCCCCAGGACTTTCCACACGCTTGCTCCAGGGCCACCAAGAACACAAACCGCCGGCGCCTACGGTCTAACAAGGAGACACGAGACAAAGGCCACCCTGTGTAGGACAGACGCCATGGAGATGCTACAAGGAAGGAAACGACACGCATGACGCGCCATCACCTGAGATAGATGGAGCCGAATCAGGCCTTGTTCGGTTAAGCTACTCCTCAAGTGGATTGGAGTGGAATGGAGGGGATTTGGAAAAAATTTGAACTAGATGGGATTTAATCCCTGCCAATCCCTGTCAATCCCTCTCATTTTTCATGGAACCGAACAAGGCCTCAAGGATTTCTCTTGGGGCACTGAGTGCCAGGGCAAGGGAGCATCACGAAAATGGACGCCTCCAAGGAGTGCGACACCCATGGGCATTAAGTCATCGTTTGACATGGTAAGGAACATGGTTTCCAGAAGCCTATAGTTTTTTGCGCCACACACATTTTTTTGTTACAATTTTTTGAGGCTCAATGGATACAAGGACATCGTCTAAGTTCAAAACCTTGATGTACAATACGGGCGGTTCAGAAATGAATCATGTCAAACCCTTTTAGATAAACATTGTCAGCATAGGCTTTGCACACACTTTTCATGCGTCAAGTCATCGTCTGACATGGTAAGGAACACGGTTTCCAGAAGCCTGTAGTTTCTTGCGCCACACACACTTTTCTGTTACAATTTTTCTGAGCATCAATGGATACGAGGGCATCGTCTTATTTTAAAACCTCGATGTGTTGGACGGCGGTTCAGAAATGGATCGTGTCAAACCCTTTTGGATAAACATTGTCAAGATAGGCTTTCCACCCATTTTTCTTAGAAAAACTCCAACAGTCCCCTATCTCTAAATTAATCGCTGTTTACAGGAAGTTGAGGCAAAAAAAACCTCTCCAACAAATCCCGTAAAGTGACGTTAACTTTAAAGATCCTGTAAAAGTGGTCTTTTCTCCCCACAGGTTTACAAAAAGATTACTGTCCTGTGCCTTTTTTGCGGGATTGTAGCTGTCTGGAACTTCTCCGCGCTGCCCACTAGAACATCATTGCCCCGCCAGAACACCGCCTTGTCGCCACGCCGGGACACAGACGCGCTGTCGGTCGCGCCACCACCTGCCGCTCATGCCATCGCCGTCCGCTGCTCGTGCTGCCCGCTGCCCGTGCTGTCGCTGCCAATGTGCCACCGCCCACGGCCACATTGCCACATGTAGCCCCTTGTTGGCAACCACCACGCGCCTGCATCGCAGCCCGCTGGTCGGGCATCGCACAGTCTCACGTCGCCGCCCACCGGCGGCCGTTGCAGTTTTCACTGACCGGCGGTCCCTAGGTCGTTTACCTAGGTTTTTTTAATGAAAGACAAAAAAATGGGGGATGATGTTTACTGAAACTGACAAAAGTTGCTCCCCAGAGAAAATCCCGTAAAAGTTACAGGAACCTAAAAAACTGGTTTTACGAAAAGATTTGTAGAGGAACAGTTAGAATTGCTCTTAGAAACGTGTGTAACTTTATCCATAGTCGACTTTACAAATACAAGCTTTGAATCCGAAGTCCAAGAAACAAGAGGGTAACTCCAATAACTAAGAATTATAATAAAAACTCTTACCCTGCGTTTGTATGTCTACAATGGCAAGGCTGAATTGGGTTTGGTGTTCCCCAGTCTCATTCTAGTTGTTTGTCAATTCAGTTATTTGGATGTACTCTGAAAGAAAAGATGAAAACAATATTCATTACTGTACCTATTTCGCTCGCATGCGCCCTCGCTTCCCGCAATACCAATCGAGCACTCCCGCTTCGATTTTGGCCAATTTGTTCTCCTTCTGCAAAACTTATCACTTCGACCATTTCTTTTTCCCTACGACACTATTAGGACACTGTTTATAGATGGGGTCATATTAGTGATAGGCGCACTCTAGCACCTGCCCACTGGTAATTTGGCAACTTATCAGTCACAAGTACAAAATCATGCCCATACCAGTCGTGGGCGCCACTTTGCGCCCGCCGCTAGTAACGTCCGCTCAGATTAGCTATGGGTTAAAATTAAAGTGATAGGCATATACCGCACGATAATTGCTGGTGTTTGAGTTACTAGTGGCAGGCACATATTTTTTGCTCTCCATTGTTATTTTTTGGCTCTATGGTTATTTTGCCCCAAAGTATCAGTGGTTTGCATATATTTTTGCTCGCCATTGGTACTGGAGTATGCGCCCGCCACTGGTCATTTCGGGTTGATATATATACTCATGGGTGGTATGTACCAGTGGCGGGTATATTAATGCCCGCCACTGGTATTTGCTTTGCCATTTCTTATAAAGTTAGGGTTATTAGTGTCTTATTATGATCATCCTCCAATTAATTTTCTACATTAAAGGTACATCATTGAAGTTCCATGTAATAGTTTGGCACTTTTAGGATTAATTTGCAATTTTTCAGATATTAAATGGATTTTTATGCATTTCATGGAGGTAAATGTACTTCATGGCTTACATATAGCAAACAAAGCCGAAAAATGCCAAGTTTTGACATGTCAAATGGAATGGTGTCTGATGAGTATGGAGAAAGCTTCAACGCCAACCAAAGAAGCAACAGTGGCTTCATATGGAAACCTAGTCCATTCCTTCTTTAAACATACTTTCTTAAGTAGCTTAAATATACCAATCAAACCCCGAAAAAGGTAAAAAAATTACGTGATACATGTAATGGCATTTGTTTAGTGTGGACATTTTTAAAGGCCAACCAGCGAAGCAGTGGTCACTTCACATGCACACTTGGTCCGTTCTCTCTTGAAAGCATACTTTCTTCAATGGAGATGCTTCAGTTTGTAACCAGTCTATGTGATTACGTTTGCAACATTATCAAAACATAATCACAACCTCATGAAACCATGCTAAGTTTCAGGCGTTGTTTGAATTTTTCAAGAGTAAAATGACAATAACCCCCATGGTGATGCTCAAACCGCGGTCATCTGGTGTCTGGGACCCCTCTTATTTCCTTACATAAGGACTAGCCATACAGTAAAGACCACCAATAAGGATTTTCAACCCATTTTTGGCAATTATTTCATGTATCTATAGTTCAGCTTTGAATCATATACATTAAATGCTTAAAAAACATTTAAAGTCTTAAAAACATTTAAAGGCTTAAAAACATTTAAAGGCTTTAATGAGTAGTAAACAGACCCCCCAAAATGTCTAATTTTGGAATTATACATAGAATGGTGTGTGTTGATTGTGGAAACAAGGTCCAGGCCGCAAACCAGGGTCGTTTGCTCTTGAAACTGAGTTTCTTCCATGAAGATGGTCTAAGGCTGGTTGTAATGGGAGTATCATATACTAGTATCATGCATATGATACTACATTCGTAATGCAAAGTATTATATGTTGGTATCATAGAAGACTACATTTATTGTCATGCATGACACAAAGTAGCACATCATTTAGTACGATACGGTATCATGATATGATACTCAAGCACCTATTTCTTCATTTAATTCTATGCCATCTTATCAAAATTGCTTAGTTGGCATGCATGATACTACCTATGATGCTACCATTACGGGCAGCCTAATTTTGTAAGTAGTCTACATGATAATATTTGCAAAACACTCTCACTTTTTTTACCATAGTCTCTATTTGATATATCATGACACCATTCCAAGTCTCGGGATTTTTGTCCTTTCTTAGAATAAAATTGACAATAACCTATATGTCAGTTGCTGGGATCTAGGGTCTCTAGTGTATGGGATATAATTTTTTCTTGCTGACATTTCCCTGGATGTGGGGGCGGACTATATTACTAGTGGTGGGTGCACTCTAGAGCCCACCACTGGTAGCTGGTGCATACTGATTGGCCAATCCAAGCTCCCACAGATTGATGAGGCGGCTCTCACCCACCCGTCCACACTCAACATGCAAGCACAAATGTATCTCTCTATCGCTTATGTCTCTCACATATCATCTCTCTCTCTCTCTCTCAACTTGATTTGCTGGAGCTCCGGCCAATCTATGCAGGCCCTGCCAATCTCCTCACGTGGATATCTGCTTGAGCTTAAGCACTACCGATGCTAGGGTTCGATGCCAACTCTTCCCGCGGAGGTTCTCCTTGTCTACAAGCTCGAGGGAAACCGCCCCGCTGCCGCACACCCACCTCTCCTGGAGTGGGCTGCATCGACGGGAGCACGGGATTATGGGCATGTGGTGGCCATTGTCATCCATCTCAATCAAATAAAGAATCACAACAACACCATTCCCGCATTACACACCTTCTCTCTGAAATATCCACCATCAATTGAACGCCGCCTCCCTCGCCTTTACTTGGACGAGGATTCAACAACAGGAATCGTCGCTGGCGAGTAATTCCTCTATTTTTTAATGCATAGTGGCAGGCATGGTTCTAGGCTCGCTGATGCTATATCTTAGTTACCTGTGGCGGTCATAAAATGGCGCCCGCCACTGGTACCTGTTAGCAGTGGCGAGCACCAAATTTTGCCTAGCCCGCCACTGGTAGGCATTTTGCGTCCTCTACTTCTAGCATGGTTCTCAGTTGTGTGAACACTAATAAAACCAAGAAGGACAGAAGGGAGGCGATGCCCGGCGACCATTGAGATCCACGACGGCGGGCACCTCATAGTTACCCCTTCGCCCCTCTCCTCTACTTGCGATGTGTCATAGCCCGCCTCCATCGACGTCCCATTCCATCCCCTTCCACCTACTCCCCGGCTCCTCCTATTTATCTGGTGATGTTTTTCGTGTCCGCACCACCTCTGGTTTTGCTACTTCATGCAGTGACACTGACTCATATGCTCCCCTTCTCCCCTTCGGTTTTTATCGTTCCATCTATCCCCTGCACCATCATTATCTCCCCCATGTAACATTCCGGATGTAATTTACCCAATATGTACTCCAACTCTTACCGTTTCCGGCCTTAAGTATTTTATTTTCTCGGGTTCGGGTTTTGTCTCCGTGTGTTGTTATCGTTGTCATGCATCTCATATCATGTCATCATGTGCATTGCATTTGCATACGTGTTTATCTCATGCATTCGAGCATTTTCCCCGTTATCCGTTTTGCATTCCGGCGCTTCGTTCTCCTCCGGTGGTCAATTCTACCTTTCTTTCGTGTGTGGGGATTAAACATTTCCGGATTAGACCGAGACTTGTCAAGTGGCCTTGGTTTACTACCGGTAGACCGCCTGTCAAGTTTCGTACCATTTGGACTTCGTTTGATGCTCCAACGGTTAACCGAGGGACCAAAAAGGCCTCGTGTGTGTTGCAGCCCAACACCCCTCCAATTTGGCCCAAAACCCACCAAAACCCTCTCCATCATCTAGAGCATTTGATCATGATCGCGTGGCTGAAAACCGCACCTCATTTGGACTCTCCTAGTTCCTCCTATGCCTATATATAGCCCCCCTTCCGAAATTCTCAGTTCTTCCCTCTCCGAAACCCTAAAAACCTCATCCGCCGCCGCCGGACATGTCCAGATCCCGCCGGACATCTTCGCCCCACCGTCCGCAGCCTATGCGCGCCTGACGCGTGGCCCCGCCACCACGCCCCGCCGCGGCCCGCTCGGGCCCGCCGCCGGCCCCCGCGGCCCGCACCGCACCCGCCGCCCGCCTGCTCCACGCCGGTGCCCGCCTCCCTCCGTGGCTCCTCCATGCCGCCTTCTACTCCGGCGCCGGCCCGCGCCGGCTACCACCTCGTCGCCGGCCGCCGGGCCACCTCACCGCCCCGCCTCTCCTCGCCAAGCGCGCCCGCGCCGCCCCGAAGCTCCGGTCGCCGTGCCAAGGAGCGCCGACTCCAACTCCGCCCTCTCCCTCGCCGTCCGCCGGCGAACTTCGTCGTCTCCGGCCACCGCGGTCTTCAACTCCGGCGAAGGCTCCGGCGACCCCGATTCGCTACAGTGCCGCTGGATCTCAGATCTGGTTTCAAACCCTAGGGTTGACCTTTTTTTTCGCCTATGTCTGCAGATTATTTGCTCATGTTCATCATGTTGTATCTCCTCATCCGTAGCTCCGTGTTGGGCATATAGCATATCAAAATGTTCGTCTCAGAGAGTACATCATTTCATTCCATTGCATCATTCTCATTTGAGTTCATCTTGATGCCCGAAATGCTGTTAGAAGAGTGCTACTTGAGATAATTGTCAGATCTGCTGCTCCATTTAGATATTTGCCATTTTTGCCATGATTATTGTGTGCATGATATGCCGATGAGCTCTACATATGTTTTGTTAAGGGTTTTGCCATCTTTCCAGAGGTGCAACCCATGTATTTTTGTGATGTGTGTGGTGACTATCACAAGCTTACAAAGTGAGGCACTTGGTAATGCTGATTTCAGGGACTTGCATTTCCACTAAGTCCTTGACCTGTTTAACTCATATTGCCATATGTTCATGTTGTTTCCTAGTGATCCGTGCCTCTTTTGAGGATGATCAGTAAGGATGTTTTGTTAATCTTGTAGTGCTCTATCCATCCATGTCTTTGTTTGCAATTATGAAGCACCCTAGCTTGAGTCAATCGAGCTCTACTTTTGCTACTTCGTGAATCTGGGCAGATTGTCTACTTGTTAGCAATTTTGCCGAGGATGTTGTAGTAGATGTGTGCATGCTATGTTATTGTTCTTGTCATGTCTAGCTTGCATTTTGTGTATTCTTGATGGGTGTATGCTTAGATTATCATGACATGCTCCGTAGTGAGTGCATCGAGCTCGTAAACATGCCTACTTGAGATCTGTTTCAGCATGCTCCAGTTTTCACTAAGTATGAGAACTGTTTATGCTTTTGCTATGTTCACATGCTTGCAAATGTGTTTTCTGATCCCTTTTGGCTCAAGATCACTAAGGGACTTTTGTTAAGCTTTTTGAGTAGCTCCATGCCATGTTTTACTTTGCCATGTTCAGGTCCTGTAGCATGTAGTTTTGTTGTTCCAAAGAGTACTATCTGATCTGAAATTCCAGACAAGTGTTAATTTCACTAAGTCTGAAATCTGTTTACCATATGCATTTTTGCCATGCTTGTTTGAACCTGTTAATGGATGAATTGGCCGTAGCTCAGTGCTAGACTTTTGTTAAGCATCATGAATGCATCCCTGCCATGTATTTTATTGTCATGTTTGGGTGCTGTAGCATGTTCGTCTTGTTGCATTTAGATGGCTACTTGCTGTAAATCGCAGACCGGTGTCATTTGAAACGCTTGCCATTTCCAAACCGTAACTCCGATTCCGGCGATCTTTATATCATTTTCAAGCGATTTCATCTCATCTTTCCAGTGGCACACTTGGTTTTCCATGTTTAGGCCAGGTTCATGCATTCCTTGTCAAATCTTGCATATGCATCACATATTGCATCCCGCATAGCATACCATCCTTGCATCATATTGTTTGAGCTTTGCACGTGGTTGATTGTGTTCCGTTTGCTTGTTTGCCTTGTTTGGGTAGAGCCGGGAGATGAGTTCGCTAACGAGGAGCCCGTTGAGTTTGCTTTCGAGGATCCAGTCAACTCTGACAACTTTGCAAGCAAGATGATCATACCCTCGAAATCACTACTATCTTTGCTTTGCTAGATGCTCGCTCTTTTGCTATGCCATGCTACGATGCCTACCACTTGCTTTCAAGCCTCTCAAATTGCCATGTCAATCCTCTAACCCACCATGTCCTAGCAAACCGTTGATTGGCTATGTTACCGCTTTGCTCAGCCCCTCTTATAGCGTTGCTAGTTGCAGGTGAAGATTGGAGACCGTTCCTTGTTGGAACATTATTTACTTGTTGGGATATCATTATATTGCCTTGTTATCTTAATGCATCTATATACTTGGTAAAGGGTGGAAGGCTCAGCCTCTCGCCTAGTGTTTTGTTCCACTCTTCCCGCCCTAGTTTCCGTCATATCGTTGTTATGTTCCCGGATTTTGCGTTCCTTACGCGGTTGGGTTATAATGGGAATCCCTTGACAGTCTGCCTTGAATAAAACTCCTCCAGCAATGCCCAACCTTTGTTTTACCATTTGCCACCTAGCCTTTTCCCTTGGGTTTCGCGGACTCAAGGGTCATGTTATTTTAAACCCCCGGGCCAGTGCTCCTCCGAGCGTTCGTCCAACCTAGAGCACCGTGCGGGGCCGTCCCTTGGCAACTTGGGTTACGTTGGCTCCCGTACGCTTAGCTTATCCGGTGTGCCCTGAGAACGAGATATGTGCAGCTCCTATCAGGATTTGTCAGCACAGCGGGTGGTGTTGCTGCACTTGTTTTACCATTGTCGGAGTTGTCTTGAAGAACCGGGATACCGAGTCTGATCGGAACGTCTCGGGAGGAGGTCTATTCCTTCATTGACTGTGAGAGCTTGTCATGGGCTAAGTTGGGACTCCCCTGCAGGGATTTGAACTTTCGAAAGCCGTGCCCGCGGTTATGGGCAGATGGGAATTTGTTAATGTCCGGTTGTAGATAACTTGAACCTTAACTTAATTAAAATGAATCAACAGTGTGAGTTGCCGTGATGGTCTCTTCTCGGCGGAGTCCGGGAAGTGAACACGGTGTTGGAGTAATGTTTGCGCAGGTTGTCCTCTAGTTATTCGACCGTGCTTTGCCTTCTCTTCTCGCTCTCTTTTGCGAACAGGTTAGCCACCATATATGCTAGTCGTTTGCTGCAGCTCCACATATTTTCCTTGCCCTACCTATTAAGCTTGAATAGTCTTGATTGCGAGGGTGCGAGATTTACTGAGTCCCTGTGGCTCACAGATTACTTCCATACCAGATGCAGGGCCTGATGATTCCACTCCAGGTGACGCGCTTGAGCTCAAGTGGGAGTTCGATGAGGACTCTCAACGATACTATGTTTCTTTTCCTAATGATCAGTAGTGGTGCCCAGTTGGGGTGATCGGGACCGTGTCGCATGTTGGGTTGTCTTTTATTTTGGCGCCGTAGTCGGGCCATGAGTGTTTGAATGTTGTAATGCTATTTATGTACTTGATTGACGTGGCGAGTGTAAGCCAACTATGTTATCTCCCCTTTTATTATCTATATTACATGGGATGTTGTGAAGATTGCCTAACTTGCGACATATGCCTTCAATGCGATTATGTCTCTAAGTCGTGCCTTGACACGTGGGAGCTATAGTCGCATCGACGGTGTTACACCCCACTCCCCTTCCTCCCCTTCCTTTTCTCCCCTTCCTAACCATCGGCAACAACTCAACCCCCCACTTCTCTTACCTGGCCACCTCTTCTACTTCCCAGTTTGGTGACCACTTCTTCGGTTCTTCCCTTCCCTCACCCTCCTTCCAACGTTCACTAGTCTGAATTTTAGTGCTCTCTAGGATGGTGATGCTCTAAATTTGATTGATGAACTGAATTTTACTGATGCTCTAATTTTTTGTGCTGCTCTGAGATGGTTAGTGATGTTATGTGTCTGTTGGTCATGTATTGAATGATGCTCTTAATAAATGATGTATGTGCATATGCTCTAAATTTCTATTCTTTGTTGAATAAAATATTGTCTGAAATCTAACCTAAACATGAAGTTTGTGCTTTGTAGATGCACCATGTCTGAACTGGATTTGATTTCTTCAACTACCGAGGAAAATAAAACAAGAAATATAAAAAGTGTTGGCAACAATATATGTTAAATCAATTTGTCTTGGGCTAGCTTATATTCGTTCGCATGGGGCACCGAGGAGTTTAGGATGCGTTAGTGAGGACAAGCAGCAATATAGTCTTAGAAAGTACTTGCTGAGGGAACAGTATGATGGGTTATGTAGAAATAACATGCTATGATAAATTTAACATTACCTATTTGAATTATCTGACTTTTTTGGCGGAAAAAATGTTATTATTTGTGCTTTGTTGAGTGCATATTGTTTTCTTTTGTGATGCATTTTGACAATATTATTACTTTTTATTACTATATAATCGCTCCATTATAGTCACACATTGTACAAATTTAGTTTTGATGCATGTAGAACAGAGCATTATGTTCATACTCACTCGCTATGCAATTCCAGAGTTTGCCATCCAAACAATTAGTATTGAAACCTCAATAGGGTTCGATGACCCAAGTCGGTGAACAACCAAACAAGCAAAGTCGTATTCAGGCCATTAGTGTTTCCTTATTGAATTGGTATACCAACTAGTTCAATACGGAGACTGCCAATACAGACACCCTTAGAGAGATGTTCTCCATATTATGAATTATTGCAAGACGAAACACTGCAAACACTTGAGTAAAAAGATTGAAGGTGGATTGGAGCAGCGACACTGCCACTCGCTGAGTCACACATGTTTGATTACCAATAAAGATTTTCAAATTCCATTAAGTTGCCCATTTAAAAAGATGAAAAGTCATGAGGGATAAATGAAGAATCCATAATGATCCTCAATTAGTGCAGGCTGCCAAACGTCAAGATCTCTGCCAAAATGCAATGGAAGGGCAACAACTTCACACAAAAAAACAACTAAAGGTGTGGTGTCTACGTGATGCATTTTTTTGAGGAACTGGCAGGAGCACTGCCTTTTTCTTATAGAAGAGATGGCGAAAGGACACAATTTACAGAGGGGCGAGCGTTTATAAGGAACGTCACAAAAACCACAAGAAGAGCAAGACCTAGAACTAGATTAACCAATGTGTTGGGGATATTACTACTGGACGTAAACCGGCCAAGAGTAGCCGGGTTAACACTATGAAGATTAGAAGCTCATGAAGACGTGAGGATGGTGGCACTTTACAAAGGCCCAAGGCCCAAAGGCGGGTTAAGGCCTGTAGATGTAAACCGACTTTCCCATGTAGCTTGCATTGTAAGATAGGAAGGATAGAGACCGAGTTGGACACATTGATGATCTGGCCTTGGGACTCTGTAAACCGACGGGTGTCGACCTATGTATATAAAGGGACGACCCGGCGGCGGTTTAGGGACAAGACACAACAACAACTCGAGAGGCAGGCAAAGCGGATTCGCTCCCTGGTCATCGAAACCCCAACAATTCCATCACAACTAGACGTAGGCTTTTACCTTCATCGTAAGGGGCCGAACTAGTATAAAACTCTTGTATCCCTTGTCCAGTTTAACCCCTTTAAGCTAACCTATAGTGATGGATCCACGACTAAGTCCTTTCACGAGGACATCTGCCGTGACAAAACCACGACAGTTGGCGCCCACCGTGGGGCTATCGCATGATGGTTTCGAGTTCTTGAAGGGCAGCTTTGAAGGACTCAAGGGATACGCTGTGGGTCGGATGACCAAGAGTCGTCGCGGCAAGCTCTACATTGACGACGCAGGATGGGGTCTCGAGGCTGGTTCAATTGAGTATGGGTACCGGGTTCCCTTTGGCGGAATTCACGTCTTCATCGGCAAGATCGGCGAACCAGGCACTGATTCACACATCTACACCGACATCATCGATACGGCTCAGCGTGCAAGCCCTGCCCAGGTTCAGCCCACAGCAAGGCATGTCTTCGTAGGTGTCATTCATGGAGCGGAATAAGAGGATGGACGGGCATCTGATGGAGAAACCGTTGTCTATTCCGACGACGAGTCTTCAACCGGAGAGACCGAGTCCGTGTACCAACTGCAGGATGGCCGGATTAGTGGAGGTTCCGTTGGCAACAGTATTCCGGACCCCCTCGATCTACCAAGCCGGGTCGTGGTCTTCATGGCCGGTACACAGCCAGCACAACACTCTTCTACAGCTGTGGCAATTGATCTTCGATTCAGCAACAGCAACACCGGCAGGGGCAGGGGGCTCTGCGCCGCCTCCGGCTCAGGTTTTGTCTGATTTGTTCGACGCTTTAGCAACGTTGCTGGCAGCAGAGGTGGATGCAGCAAACCGAGATCAGCACAACGCGGAGATTGCAAAGGTGAAAGATCAGATAACTCAGGCTAAAGCGGACCTGGCAGCAGAGAACGCCAGGATGGCTATAGAACGGGCCGAGTTAATTAGAAGCTCAGGCATACCGGCTTAGGCTGGATCAGAGTGCCTCAGATGATGTCATGAGGAGGAGATACCGGTCGCACCTCCCGCCGGGTTGTGAGCCAAGAAACCTCTTCAACACGCCAGGAGCGGGAACCAGTAACCAGCCAGTGATAAACCGGACGGAGGCACCGGTAACAGGAGCGCCAGTTCAACCACGCATGATGGACCCGCCTCGTCAGAAGAACATTTTGTCACAGCATGTTCTGACGCCCCCGGGGCATTACTCCAACCCGTTGGATAACATAGTAGCCGCCGCTTCACGATTGGCAGCTCTCCCAATCGACGGCGAGTCACCTGTGGCGATTGAGACACGACGGGCCAGAGAGCTCCTTCAGACAGCTTTAACCCAACAGCAGGCTTATTTGCATAGTCGCGAGAGGATTCACTCCACCCCCCGACCAAGTCGGAGCTACAATAGGCACATTGATGAACCGGCCATGTCAAGCAGTGCACATCACCATAACTCACCGCGAGGGCATAACCCGGTGGGTGGTGGTGCTAATGCGCAAGATGTGGTGGATCATGGTCGTGCACGTCAAGAAGCTGAGTTAGCAGCACATCATGCAGCTCGTCAGCTTACTCCGGTTCGTCCTACCGCTTCAGTGGAGCCAAGTGTGGTCTTCAGTTCTTTAGGGGTGCCATGTCTCACCCCCGCTTTGCGTAACGTGCGACTACCCAAGGATTTTAAAGGCCCTCGTAAGGTGCCCAATTACACTGCCGATTTACCCCCTCATACGTCTCCAACGTATCTATAATTTTTGATTGTTCCATGTTATTATATTATCAACCTTGGATGTTTTATATGCATTTATATGCTATTTTATATGATTTTTGGGACTAACCTATTAACCTAGAGCCCAGTGCCAGTTTTTGTTTTTGTTTTTTTCCTTATTGAAACTTCACGGAACTTACTTTTGGATCAGAAGAAGCCCAGAAGACTTGGAGTCCACGTAAGGGAAGCTTCGAGGAGGCCACGAGGTAGGGGGCATGACCAACCCCCCTGGGCGCGCCCTCCATCCTAGTGGGCCCCTCGTGGCTCCCTTGACGTACTTCTTCCACCTATATATCTTCATATACCCTAAAAACATCCGAGAGCACAATAGATCGGGAGTTCCGTCGCCAGAAGCCTCCGTAGCCACCGAAAACCAATCTAGACCCATTCCGACACCATGCCGGAGGGGGCAATCCCTCTCCGGTGGCCATCTTCATCATCCCGATGCTCTCCATGACGAGGAGGGAGTAGTTCTCCCTCAGGGCTGAGGGTATGTACCAGTATCTATGTGTTTGATCTCTCTCTCTCTCTCGTGTTCTTGAGGTGATACGATCTTGATGTATCGCGAGCTTTACTATTATATTTGGATCCTATGATGTTTCTTCCCCCCTCTACTCTCTTGTAATGGATTGAGTTTTCCCTTTGAAGTTATCTTATCGGATTGAGTCTTTAAAGATTTGAGAACACTTGATGTATGTCTTGCCGTGCGTGTCTGTGGTGACAATGGGATACCACGTGATTCACTTGATGTATGTTTTCGTGATCAACTTGTGGGTTCCGCCCATGAACCTATGCATAGGGGTTGGCACACGTTTTCGTCGTGATTCTCCGGTAGAAACTTTGGGGCACTCTTTGAGGTTCTATGTGTTGGTTGAATAGATGAATCTGAGATTGTGTGATGCATATCGTATAATCATACCCACGGATACTTGAGGTGACATTGGAGTATCTAGGTGACATTAGGGTTTTGGTTGATTTGTGTCTTAAGGTGTTATTCTAGTACGAACTCTAGGGCTGTTTGTGACACTTATAGGAATAGCCCAATGGATTGATTGGAAAGAATAACTTTGAGGTGGTTTCGTACCCTACCATAATCTCTTCGTTTGTTCTCCGCTATTAGTGACTTTGGAATGACTCTTTGTTGCATGTTGAGGGATAGTTATGTGATCCCATTATGTTATTATTGTTGAGAGGACTTGCACTAGTGAAAGTATGAACCCTAGGCCTTGTTTCCTATCATTGCAATACCGTTTACGGTCACTTTTATCATTAGTTACCTTGCTGTTTTATATTTTCAGATTACAAAAACAGTTATCTACTATCCATATACCACTTGTATCACCATCTCTTTGCCGAACTAGTGCACCAATACAATTTACCATTGTATTGGGTGTGTTGGGGACACAAGAGACTCTTTGTTATTTGGTTGCAGGGTTGTTTGAGAGAGACCATCTTCATCCTACGCCTCCTACGGATTGATAAACCTTAGGTCATCCACTTTAGGGAAATTTGCTACTGTCCTACAAACCTCTGCACTTGGAGGCCCAACAATGTCTACAAGAAGAAGGTTGTGTAGTAGACATCAAGCTCTTTTCTGGCGCCGTTGCCGGGGAGGTGAGTGCTTGAAGGTACATCTTTAGATCTTGCAATCGAATCTTTTGGTTTCTTGTTTTATCACTAGTTTAGTTTATAAAAGAAAATTACGAAAAAAATGGAATTGAGTTTGTCTCATACGCTTCATATTTTTAATTTCTTACGTGAGTATGATGGAAAGGATAATTATGCTCAAGTGCTAGAAGAAGAAATCTATAAAATGTTTGGCACTAAATCTTTTCATGATGAGCATGATTGCAATGTTATTAGTACGAATTCTTTGAATATCCATGATACTAATGATGATTGCACTAGTTATGATGTCT
The DNA here is from genome assembly GCF_056163025.1 of Triticum urartu. Classification (NCBI taxonomy): domain Eukaryota; kingdom Viridiplantae; phylum Streptophyta; class Magnoliopsida; order Poales; family Poaceae; genus Triticum; species Triticum urartu. The sequence goes on from NC_141877.1 coordinate 581,964,218, forward strand.
CCTATAAACATGTCAATTTTTGTGGAGTACATTGGGTTTGTACGAACACACCAAATAGGGAAGATAGATATTGCAAGAGGCATAAGTACTTAGAAACTAAATTGTTGCAAGAAAGGCTAGATGAATGTGCTGAAAATTTAAATTATATTGGCCATACTTGTAAACTTTGCAATGAACATGATCATTTCAATACCCAATGCAAATTGTTTCATGATCGTATCGTGTCCAAAAATTGTGATGACTTGATTTCCCTTGCACATCATAATGAACTTAGTTTGCTTATGAGTTACGAAGAAATGAAATGTATAACTAATTATCTTCCAGAATTTTCCCGTTATAAACTGCTTGGCTTTGATCTAGAGAAAATTTATGTGTATTGTGCGGTAAATTGCATTGAAAATCCTTATATTGTCAATTACATAAAGAAAAGAAAACAAATAGAAGATGAAGAGAATACTAATGAAAGGGAAGAGACTTCCCAATATCCTCCTATTATTTCTTATGATGAATCAGGTAACGAGGAGGAGCCTCCTATTCAACCAATTTTATTAATAAGGAGCTCCAAAAAAAGGATTGAACCCACACATGATGTGGTGAAGAAGAAGAAAAGAAAAAGGAAGAGAGGTAAAAAGGTACCCCTCCCAAATAATGGTGCTCCTATTACTAATGTGCCTCATGAAAATATAATTGTGGAATATAATGATACTTCTTATGATCTTGAAAATGTTTTTGGCACTTGCTTGGAAGAATATGATAATTGCTATACTATTGGTGCTATCCATACTATTAATGATGAGAGTGATTATGCTTATGATATTGCCGGGGACACTGATCCACGAACACCTATGGGACACGGCGGACCGAGCCCCTTTCGGTTCGGCGGGGGCGGAGATCGCGCAAAGAGCAGATCGAGGCGATGCACACGAGCAGTTTACCCAGGTTCGGGCCGCAAGGATGCGTAAAACCCTACTCCTGCTTTGTGGATTGTATTGAGTTCTTGCTCGGGAGCGCGGAGTGCTACAGTACACACCAGCAGCTAACGAGACCGAACGTGAATGAGTGTCCTCCTCCTCTACGTTGCGCATGGGCCTCCTTTTATATGCTCAAGGGGTCACCGACAGGTGGCAACGTAGGCAAGGGTAAAAATGGAAATGTGGTGGTTGGTGCAACTACTTGTACAGTGTATCATACCTAACCCTGACGGCAGGGGACAAGGGCATTAAATGCCCGTCTGTGTCGCCTAAACAGTGCTAAAGGGACCGTCAGGGACGCCACCGCTCGCCACAATGGTGATCTTGTCAGCGCCGCTTGCCACCGCGTACCCCTGGCTGCACAGCCCCCCGCCACGTACGCCTGGAAGGGTCCCAGAGCGACACGTTGGTGGGTGCGCTGGAGCGCGGGTACAGAGTGGTGGCTTGCCGCGGCAAGCGCCTTGCCGCGGTCGTTGTCTTGTCGCGTCCGGGAGCTTGCCGCTCACCGGGCCTTGCCGGGACGCGTGGCGCATCACGGCAAGTTCCTTGAGATGCCTTGGTTGGCCTTCCCGGCAAGCTCCTCTTGCCAGGGCCTTGGATGCCTTGGTTGGCCTTCCCGGCAAGCTCCTCTTGCCGGGGTCTTGTATGCCTTGGTTTAAATACTTTGTTCTGGAATGGCTCCATAGGAACCACGGAGGACCTTTGCGGTCACCCGGCAAGCCTTGCCGCGGGATGCTGCGACTGCCCGTGCACAAGTTCGGGATACTAGGGTACCCCTACTCTAGTACACCGACAGGAGCCCCCGGGCCTGGGCCATACACGTTGCCAAGCGTTGTTGGGCCAGGCCCAAAACAGGGCACGGGCACGCGCGGCCTAGGTTACGCCGAATCTTTCTCCGTATCCACCGCGCCCTCCCCGAACGGCACGCGTCGAATGCGGCGTCGTGGGAGAGATCGTGGGTGGTTACTTTATTCAGAAATGCGGAACGTCCGCCCCCTCCCTCTTTATAAGCAGGGGAAACAGGGGCATTACGCCCATCCGCCAGTTGCTACTCCAATCTCAGAAATCTCCGCCGCTCCCTCGCCTCCCCAAAGCCGAAAGAGAGCAGCGCCCCGCTCCCCATCGCCACCAGCACCACCAACGCCGTCGACCCCCTCCACCACTTCTGCCATGGCTCTGAAAGCCGACAAGGGGAATGCTGTGAAGACGACCGAGGCGCAGCGGCTTGCGGCGCTGCGAAAGGAGCGGGCGATCTTCCCCCCAAAGCTCGCCGCAAGGGAGCTGAGGGAGAACTACTACCTCTTCTGGTCGACGGAGACGCGGGCGCACCCGTGCACGAAGGTACTTCCAGCCGCCGCCTGGAAAACGGCTCCCAATGGGTACCCCTTCTTCGCCTTGTTCTTCTACTGCGGGCTCTGCCCGCCTTTCTCTGAGTTCTTCTGTGATATCATGAACACCTACGGGTTCCACCTCCTTGACTTCACCCCCAATGCCGTTCTGACCATGGCAGTTTTCGCACATCTCTGCGAAAACTTTGTCGGAGTCCATCCCAACGTAGCTCTTTTCCGCCACTTCTTTATGCCCCGAGTTGAGAGAGGAGAGCCTTTATCCGGTGGAATCGCCTGGATCTCGAGGGCCGGCAAGAAGGAATCTTATCTGGAGGGAGAGTTCCGCGGCAAGTGGGAGGAGTGGAGAGCAGACTGGTGCTGGGTTGTCGAGGAGAACCCGCAGCCGTTTACCGCCCGGCGCCAAACCCCAGCAGCACGCGGCAGCGATTGGAGTGACGTGGCCCCGGAAGACGCTAGGCTGAAGATTGCCGTCACCAGGATCCAACGCCTCAGGCTTGCCGGGCTCACTGTAGGCGCTGTTGGCGCAGATTTCCTTCGCCGCCGCATCGCCCCCCTGCAGGAGAGGGGGAGACCCGCCTGGGAGTTCAAGAACGCGGCGGATATCATGAGGCTGCGTCCGGGCCTCAACTTCAATTTCACTGTTCTGGAGCTCAATGCAATGCTCCAGGAGCTGTTCAAGTACGACCCTGAGCATCCCGAAGTGTTCAGGTTGCCGCAGGGCGTCGTTCCGCTGTGCAACAATTCCTCGCTCGACCGCATCCGTGTAGTGATGCCGCTGTGCGATTCGCATGGAATCGTCTCAACTTGGCTAGAGCCTGAAGATGCCGTCGTGCAGGAGTTCTTTGACGGCCTGGTGGAGGTGCCGATCCGCCCTGACGAAAAGAATGGCCTCACCCGCGACACCACCGAGCAAGAGATGCAACTCATCGCCACCAGGCTGGAAGAGGCGGCGGTGGCCGCAGCCGCGGGCGAGTTTGGATTCACCTTGGAGGAGGCAGATGCAGCCGAGGCGGCAAGCCGTGCAGAGCGAGAAGAGCTCGCCGGCAAGAAGGAGCTTGCCGGGCGTGACGCCGAGTCGAGCGAGCCCGCCAAGGACACGAGCGGCTCGTTGGAGATCAACTCCTCTTCCTCCTCGTCTTCGGGTAGCTCGCCACAAGCAGAGCCTCCATCTCCACCAAGAAGGCGTCTCCGCAAGGCCGGGGACGTAGCGGAGCGGCAGACGGGCCAACAGCCGCCGCACCGCGCGACACGCTCCACCGCGGCAAGCACTATTGCCGCGGGAGTGCCTCACGTTACGGCGGCAACTGGAGCAGGGTCGTCTCAGACCACCGCTTCTGCTCCTGCTGCTTCTCACGCCGCGGCGGCAGCCAGAGCGGGGTCGTCTCAGGCCACCACCACTGTTCCCGCCAAGCGGCCAAGGGAATCTACTCCTCCGCCTTCCCGCGCCGGACGGGAGCCGGACTTCGACTTCTCCGCGTTCAGCTCCGACGAGGAAGAAGAAGACGAGTAAGATTCACTTGCTATATTTGTAGTTCATCAATCCTTGCTGTTTTGTCTTGTATCTCATTTGCTCTACTCTGAACTCATTCCTTTTCAGGACGCTGGCCCAGAGAGCGGCGAAGAGAGCCAAGATCCCGGTGATCAACATCGATGACGAACCCACCGCGGAAGAGGGCGCGCCCGAAATCACCTTGCCAGACCCGGCAACTGTTCTCCAGAGCAGCCCCCAGCGTAAGCATATGGTTCGCTTTTCGCTGTTAGGCGCGTATGGATGCTCTTCCTTTGCTGACTTCTGATTTGTTGGTTTGTGTAGGAGCAGAGCAGCCTCACCAGGAGCGCCCGGAGACCGCCCCCGGCATGCCATCTGCTTCGACTACGCCGCCAAGGGAAAATTCTCCGGCAAGGGACTCTCCGGCAAGGGGGAGGTCTCAGGCAAGGGAGAGGTCTCCGGCGAAGGACAGCACCAGCGGCCCCCCGACAGCGGAGACCATGATTGCAGAACCCGGTGCCGGTAATCCTCTTGCTTTAAAATTTCCCTTGGGGTCTTCTTCTTTTGATCTTCCTTTCTTGATATTTGCTTGACTCTTCTCCCCTTTTTGGCCATCAGACCCATCTGCTGCGGAGCCGATGGAGACCGAGGTTGCCGCCGACGACGAGGCCGCCAAAGCTGCCGCCGCAGCAACTGGCGAGAGATCTGGCAATCGTACTGATGGCCCTGAGGCCGCAGGAGCGCCAGGCGCTACGCCGACCGCCAACCCTTCCGCCACTGCCGCAGCGCCAGGCTCCGAAGAGCCCCAGCCAGGCGTCTACTTGAAGGTCGGCGATGGCATCTCCATCAACCTCCCCTGGGCGTCAAGCTCCAGGGCGCCGGTCGAGGAAGAGAGCTTCGACGGAGAGGTGCTCGCCTCCGCTGGCTTGACGCTGGTTGACGCGCCGAGCAGCAGCAGCGACGAGCCTGAGGAGGAGCGGCTGCTGCGGAAGCTGTTGTCGCTCTACCGCGCCCGCCAAGCCAAGCTGGAATCCCGCGAGGCGCTTGTCACGAAGGCGGGAGTGGACATTGAGAAGCGTGCGAAGGAGCTTGGGGGTTTTCACCAGGAAGCTCTCCAGTCTCTGGCAAAGGAGCGGGAGCAACTCGCCGCGGAGCAACATGCCTTCTTCCTCGAGAAGGCTGATCTTGAAGAGCAGCAGCGGCTTGCCGCTGAGAAATTGTCTGTGCAGGAAGGCGAGCTGGCGCAGCGGAAGGTCAACCTTGACAGCCACGAGGAGGAGCTTGCCGCGCGCGAGCAAACATTCGGCGGAGCCCTCAAGCAAGCGAAGGATGCTGTCGCAGCTGCCGAGGCCGCCAAGAAGGAGCTGGAGACAAAGGTGGCGCAGCTGGAGGCCGATCTCAAGGCGAGCGGCGAGGAGCTTGCCGCGCTCAAGCATGAGCGGGAGAAGGACGCCCAGAGCCAGTCAGAGCTGCAGGCCAGCCTCGCCGAGAAGGGCAAGGAGCTTAGCGCCGCCAAGGACTCCAACACAGATCTTGAGTCGAAGCTGACTACTTTGACCAAGACGCTGGACGGTGCCAAGGAGCAGGAGGCGGCCTTGAAGAAGGAGATCAAGGCTGACAAGGCGCTGCTGGAGAGTGCTGCCGCCACCCAGAATGCTTTTAGGGAGACGGTGGAGCACTGGACGGAGAGTCTCGTGAATGCTGCCGCAGATATCGACAAGGAGCTGGCGCAGCTGGGGATGGAGGATCTCGGGTATCCCTCCGACGAGAACCTCCAACCCAGCGCCAAGCTCACATTGTTCTTCAAAGGCGTGACGACGGCCCTCCAGCGACTCCGGGAGAGGATCCCAAAGCAGCTGGCCGACGAGTCGCGCAAGATCTGCGCGGGAGCCCTCCAAAAGGTGCTGGTGAAGGTGGCCTTCCGCAACCCGGGCCTCAACCTCACCAACGTCCTCAAGTCCTTGCCGCCGGATGCTGATCTGGAGGTGCTCAAGACCCTTGTCGCACCCATTGTGGACAAGGTGAGCGGGATCAAGAGGATTGAAGGCGGGCGCGTAGACTAGACCGCCTGTTTGCTTCTTTTTTTGTCGCTGCTGGTCATGTTATGAAAACAATCTATTAGAGCCGCGACAAGCTATTTTGTAATATAACTCTATTTTGGGTAGTGATTGCTATGTTATCTCCTTTACTTGATTCCTTGCTTTGTATGTTTTTGCCCTACGCTTTCAGGGAACTTGCCGGCGCAGGCACCCTTGCCGCAAGCGCTGAGTGCGGGACGTCAGCAGCCTGCTGGCGGTGCCGCTGCCAACAAGAAACCTTGTCGCAACTAGTCGTAGCTCACTTAAGTTGTTGAGCAGACTCGAAACAAAGTAAGGGCGCGACTAGCTGCGGGTTGGTTCCTCCGCGCACAAGGTTTTCCATACAAAGTGCAGTCGTTCAAGGGAGATGACTTAAAATTTTAAAATATCTGATTGCTCAAACTTTGGCAACTTATCTTTTCTATTGTTTGCTTCCCGGCAAGGCGAAATTCTTGAACAACGCCTGGTCCATACCATTATCTTCTCCAAGTCCCTGGCGCGCCAAAGATGCCGGGGAAACTGATCCACGAACACCTATGGGACACGGCGGACCGAGCCCCTTTCGGTTCGGCGGGGGCGGAGATCGCGCAAAGAGCAGATCGAGGCGATGCACACGAGCAGTTTACCCAGGTTCGGGCCGCAAGGATGCGTAAAACCCTACTCCTGCTTTGTGGATTGTATTGAGTTCTTGCTCGGGAGCGCGGAGTGCTACAGTACACACCAGCAGCTAATGAGACCGAACGTGAATGAGTGTCCTCCTCCTCTACGTTGCGCATGGGCCTCCTTTTATATGCTCAAGGGGTCACCGACAGGTGGCAACGTAGGCAAGGGTAAAAATGGAAATGTGGTGGTTGGTGCAACTACTTGTACAGTGTATCATACCTAACCCTGACGGCAGGGGACAAGGGCATTAAATGCCCGTCTGTGTCGCCTAAACAGTGCTAAAGGGACCGTCAGGGACGCCACCGCTCGCCACGATGGCGATCTTGTCAGCGCCGCTTGCCACCGCGTACCCCTGGCTGCACAGCCCCCCGCCACGTATGCCTGGAAGGGTCCCAGAGCGACACGTTGGTGGGTGCGCTGGAGCGCGGGTACAGAGTGGTGGCTTGCCGCGGCAAGCGCCTTGCCGCGGTCGTTGTCTTGTCGCGTCCGGGAGCTTGCCGCTCATCGGGCCTTGCCGGGACGCGTGGCGCGTCACGGCAAGTTCCTTGAGATGCCTTGGTTGGCCTTCCCTGCAAGCTCATCTTGCCAGGGTCTTGGATGCCTTGGTTGGCCTTCCCGGCAAGCTCCTCTTGCCGAGGTCTTGTATGCCTTGGTTTAAATACTTTGTTCTTGAATGGCACCACAGGAACCACGGAGGACCTTGGCGGTCACCCGGCAAGCCTTGCCGCGGGATGCTGCGACTGCCTGTGCACAAGTTCGGGATACTAGGGTACCCCTACTCCAGTACACCGACATATATGAAAAGGCCCAAGCTTGGGGATGCTATGTTTGATGAAGATGATGTTTTTGGGAATATATTTGCTGCAGTTAATATTTGTCCCAAGCTTGGGGATGCTACGCTTAATGAACATGATATTTTTAGTCTCCCAAGTTTTGATATGCAAGTTTATAATGATGATAGCATGCCTCCTACTTATGATGATTATCGTGACGATACTTATGCTATAAAAAGTAGTGATTATATTTATAAAACTTGTCATGATTATGATTACCCCTTCTCTGAACATTACTCTTTTAATGTGGAAACAATTTATAGTATTCGAGTTTCCTATGATACTCCCACTATTCCGAATGAGAAGAATTTTGTTTATGTGGAGAGTAATAAATTATCTATGCTTGTAGATCATGAAAAGAATGCTTTAGGTACTGTTTATATTGTTGAATGAATTCATGATGCTACTGAAAATTATTATGAGGGAGGAATTTATGCTTGTAGGAATTGCAATAATATTAAGTTTACTCTCTATGTGCTTAAAGTTTTGAAGTTATGCTTGTTTTACCTTCCTATGCAAGTTGATTCTTGTTCCCACAAGTTGTTTGCTCACAAAATCCCTATAAATAGGAAGAGTGTTAGGCTTAAATGTGCTAGTCATATTCGTCATGATGCTCTCTTTATGTTACAATTCTTATCCTTTAAGTGAGCATCATTGAAATCATCATGCCTAGCTAGGGGCGTTAAACGATAGCGCTTGTTGGGAGGCAACCCAACCTTATTTTTGTTCCTTGTTTTTGTTCCTGTTTAGTAATAAATAATTCATCTAGCCTCTGTTTAGATGTGATTTTATGATTTTAGTTAGTGTTTGTGCCAAGTAGAACTTTTGGGAAAACTAGGGGAAAGTCTTGTTGATCTTGCTGTAAAACAACAGAAATTTTAGCGCTCACGAGAACTGCTGCCATTTTTTATTGGAGAGTGCTATTTAGTTAATTATTTTTGCAGATGATTAATAGATAAATTCCTCAGGTCCAGAAATTTATTTGAGAATTTTATGAGTTCCATAAGTATACGTTTGATCCAGATTACTACAAACTGTTCTGTTTTCGACAGATTCTGTTTTTCATGTGTTGTTTACTTATTTTGATGAATCTATGGCTAGTAAAATAGTTTATAAACCATAGAGAAGTTGGAATACAGTAGGTTTAACACCAATATAAATAAATAATGAGTTCATTACAGTACCTTGAAGTGGTGATTTATTTTCTTATACTAACGGAGCTTACGAGTTTTCTGTTAAGTTTTTTGTTGTGAAGTTTTCAAGTTTTGGGTAAGGATTCGATGGACTATGGAATAAGGAGTGGCAAGAGCCTAAGCTTGGGGATGCCCAAGGCACGCCAAGGTAATATTCAAGGAAAACCAAGAGCCTAAGCTTGGGGATGCCCCGGAAGGCATCCCCTCTTTCGTCTTTGTTCATCGGTAACTTTACTTGGAGCTATATTTTTATTCACCACATGATATGTGTTTTGCTTGGAGTGTCAACTCATTTTATTTTGCTTTGCTTGCTGTTTGAATAAAATACCAAGATCTGAAATTATTAAATGTTAGAGAGTCTGCACATAGTTGCATAATTATTCGACTACTCATTGATCTTCACTTATATCTTTCGGAGTAGTTTGTCATTTGCTCTAGTGCTTCACTTATATCCTTTTAGAGCCCGGTGGTGGTTTTATTTTATAGAAATAGATGAACTCTCATGCTTCACTTATATTATTTTGAGAGTCCTAAACAGCATGGTAATTTGCTTTGGTTATGAAATTAGTCCTAATATGATCGGCATCCAAGAGGGATATAATAAAAACTTCCATATAGAGTGCATTGAATACTATGAGAAGTTTCATACTTGATGATTGTTTTGAGATATGATGATGGTAATATTAGAGTCATGCTAGTGAGTAGTTGTAAATTTGAGAAATACTTGTGTTGAAGTTTGTGATTCCCGTAGCATGCATGTATGGTGAACCGTTGAAGTCGGAGCATGATTTATTTATAGATTGCCTTCCTTATGAGTGGCGGTCGGGGACGAGCGATGGTCTTTTCCTACCAATCTATCCCCCTAGGAGCATGCGCGTAGTACTTTGCTTTGATAACTAATAGATTCTTGCAATAAGTATGTGAGTTCTTTATGACTAATGTTGAGTCCATGGATTATACGCACTCTCACCCTTCCACCATTGCTAGCCTCTCTAATACCGTGCACCTTTCGCCGGTATCATACACCCACCATATACCTTCCTCAAAACAGCCACCATACCTACCTATTATGGCATTTCCATAGCCATTCCGAGATATATTGCCATGCAACTTTCCACCGTTCCGTTATTATGACATGCTTCATCATTGTCATATTGCTTTGCATGATCATGTAGTCGACATCGTATTTGTGGCAAAGCCACCGTTCATAATTCTTTCATACATGTCACTCATGAGTCATTGCACATCCCGGTACACCGCCGGAGGCATTCATATAGTCATATCTTGTTCTAAGTATCGATTTGTAATTCTTGAGTTGTACGTAAATAAAAGTGTGATGATCATCATTATTAGAGCATTGTCCCAGTGAGGAAAGGATGATGGAGACTATGATTCCCCCGCAAGTCGGGATGAGACTCCAGACGAAAATAAATAAATAAAAGAGGCCAAAGAAGCCCAAATAAAAAAGAGAGGAAAAAGAGGCCATAAAAAAAGAGAAGCCCCCCCCCCCCAAATGAGAGAAAAATAGAGAAGGGGCAATGCTACTATCCTTTTACCACACTTGTGCTTCAAAGTAGCACCATGATGTTCATGATAGAGAGTCTCCTATGTTGTCACTTTCATATACTAGTGGGAATCTTTCATTATAGAACTTGTCTTGTATATTCCAATGATGGGCTTCCTCAAAATGCCCTAGGTCTTCGTGAGCAAGCGAGTTGGATGCACACCCACTAGTTTCTTTTGTTGAGCTTTCATACATTTATAGCTCTAGTGCATCCGTTGCATGGCAGTCCCTAATCACTCACATTGATATCTATTATTGGGCATCTCCATAGCCCGTTGATACGCCTAGTCCATGTGAGACTATCTTCTCCCTTTTTGTCTTCTCCACAACCACCATTCTATTCCACCTATAGTGCTATGTCCATGGCTCACGCTCATGTATTGCATGAAGATTGAAAAAGTTTGAGAACATCAAAAGTATGAAACAATTGCTTGGCTTGTCATCGGGGTTGTGCATGATTTAAATATTTTGTGTGATGAAGATAGAGCATAGCCAGACTATATGATTTTGTAGGGATAGCTTTCTTTGGCCATGTTATTTTGAGAAGACATGATTGCTTAGTTAGTATGCTTTAAGTATTATTATTTTTATGTCAATATTAAACTTTTGTCTTGAATCTTATGGATCTGAATATTCCTGCCACAATAAAAAGAACTACATGGATAAATATGTTAGGTAGCATTCCACATCAAAAATTCTATTTTTATCATTTACCTACTCGAGGACGAGCAGGAATTAAGCTTGGGGATGCTGATACGTGTAACACCCACGATGCGGCTATATCTCCCACGTGTCGAAGCATGGCTTAGAGGCATAACCGCATTGTAAGCAATGTCGCAGGTGAGGTAATCTTTACACAACCCACGTAATACATGAGGGAAAGAGATACATAGTTGGCTTACATTCGCCACTTCACACAATACATGAATAAAGCATTACATCATCCAGATACAATCAAGGTCCGACTACGGAACCAAAATAAAATAAGACTACCCCAAATGCTACACAAATCCCCGATCGTCCCGACTGGGCTCCACTACTGATCAACTAGAAACGGAACAACATAACGAACACGATCTTCAACGAGCTCCTCCTTGAGCTTGGTTGTGTCATCGGCACCTGCAAGCTGGTTTTGGAAGTATCTGTGAGTCACGGGGACTCAGCAATCTCGCACCCTCGCGATCAAGACTATTTAAGCTTATGGGTAAGGTAAAGGTATGAGGTGGAGCTGCAGCAAGCGACTAGCATATTTGGTGGCTAACCTACGCAAATGACAGCGATAAGAGAAGGAAAAAGCACGGTCGAGAAACTATGATCAAGAAGTGATCTTAGAACAACCTACGTTCAAACATAACTCCAACACCGTGTTCACTTCCCGGACTCCACCAAGAAGAGACCATCACGGTTACACACGCGGTTGGTGCATTTTAATTAAGGTAGACTTTAGGTTATCTACAACCGGACATTAACAAATTCCCATCTGCCCATAACCGCGGGCACGGCTTTCGAAAGTTCAAAACCCTGCAGGGGTGTCCCAACTTAGCCCATCACAAGCTCTCACGGTCAACGAAGGATATTCCTTCTCCCAAGACATTCCGATCCAACTCGGCATCCCGGTTACAAGACATCCTCGACAATGGTAAAACAAGTCCAGCAAGACCACCCGCTGTGCCGACAAATCCCAATAGGAGCTGCACATATCTCGTTCTCAGGGCACACCGGATAAGCTAAGCGTACGGGAGCCAACGTAACCCAAGTTGCCAAGGGACGGCCCCGCACGGTGCTCTGGGTTGGACCAACACTTCGACAAGCACTGGCCCCCGGGTTTAAAATAAAGATGAGCCTTGGGCTGGCCTAACCCAAGGGAAAAAGAGGCTAGGCGGTGACTGGTAAAACCAAGGTTGGGCCTTGCTGGAGGAGTTTTATTCAAGGCGAACTGTCAAGGGGTTCCCATTATAACCCAACCGTGTAAGGAACGCAAAATCCGGGAACATAACACCGATATGACAGAAACTAGGGCGGCAAGAGTGGAACAGAACACCAGGCATAAGGCCGAGCCTTTCACCCTTTACCAAGTATATAGATGCATTAATTAAATAAGAGATATTGTGATATCCCAACAAAACAACCATGTTCCCAACATGGAACAAGCTCCAATCTTCACCTTCAACTAACAACGCTATAAGAGGGGCTGAGCAAAGCGGTAACATAGCCAAACAATGGTTTGCTAGGACAAGGTGGGTTAGAGGCTTAGCTTAACAATATGGGAGGCAAGATAAGCAAGTGGTAGGTATCGCAACATAGACATAGCAAAAGAGCGAGCAACTAGCAAGCAAAGATAGAAGTGATTTCGAGGGTATGGTCATCTTGCCTGAAATCCCGCAAGGAAGAAGAACGAGTCCATGAAGAAGACAAACAGACGTAGACGAACGGTTCCTCACAAACGCGACGTTATCGGAACCAACCCGAAGGAGCAACACCGGAAAGAAGCACACAACATAGTAAACAACCAACACATGAACATGGTATGATATGCGGGATGCGGTATGCGGTGCATATGCATGATTTGGAAAGGAATGATTGAACCTGGACTCAACTTGGAAATCCAAGAGTGCCACTGGAAAGGTGAGATGATTTTGGTTGAAAACGATATAAAGATCACCGGAATCGGATGCACGGTTTGGAAATGTTAAGCAAAACAAATATGGCACCCGTCTGCGATAATCAGCACAAGACCATCTAAATGCATCAAGATAAATCGTTTACCTCAACCTTCAAAAAGCATCCATTATACAAGTTATGGCAATACTCCCGAACTCCCGCCCCAGTACTGGGTGGCGTCGAGGTTATCTCACCAACAACTGCATAAAAGAGATTTTCGATGTCGGCGAACTCAGGTATTCCAGAACTGCAATGATAAAATTGTGACGACAACACCTCGGAGCTCAACTCCCTGGTACACTGCCACAACCCCTAACTGTCAAGAGGCACCAAGAACAATGTTCTCCTCACAAAACCATTAGAACGATTCCAAGATACCCGCGTGATCCTAAATTTTTTTAGTGAAATTTGAGAAGAGAAGAGTCAAAACTCTACGTCAGGATGCCTCACCAGAGCGATGAAGGGATTGAGGAGTAAAAAGAAGTTCTACTCTCTGATATATATAATCCTAAATGACTTAAAACATTTTCTAGACTCAACAACGCTAGCGATTCGATCAAGTAGGGGCTCCTAAAGTCAGGGAAGGCTCTGATAGCAACTTGTAACACCCACGATGCGGCTATATCTCCCACGTGTCGAAGCACGGCTTAGAGGCATAACCGCATTGTAAGCAATGTCGCAAGTGAGGTAATCTTCACACAACCCATGTAATACATAAGGGAAAGAGATACATAGTTGGCTTACAATCACCACTTCACACAATACATGAATAAAGCATTACATCATCCAGATACAATCAAGGTCCGACTACGGAACCAAAATAAAAGAAGACTACCCCAAATGCTACACAGATCCCCGATCGTCCCGACTGGGCTCCACTACTGATCAACTGGAAACGGAACAACATAACGAACACGATCTTCAACGAGCTCCTCCTTGAGCTTGGTTGCATCATCGGCACCTGCAAGCTGGTTTTGGAAGTATCTGTGAGTCACGGGGACTCAGCAATCTCGCACCCTCGCGATCAAGACTATTTAAGCTTATGGGTAAGGTAAAGGTATGAGGTGGAGCTGCAGCAAGCGACTAGCATATTTGGTGGCTAACCTATGCAAATGACAGCGATAAGAGAAGGAAAAAGCACGGTCGAGAAACTATGATCAAGAAGTGATCTTAGAACAACCTACGTTCAAACATAACTCCAACACCGTGTTCACTTCCCGGACTCCACCAAGAAGAGACCATCACGGTTACACACGCGGTTGGTGCATTTTAATTAAGGTAGACTTTAGGTTATCTACAACCGAACATTAACAAATTCCCATCTGCCCATAACCGCGGGCACGGCTTTCGAAAGTTCAAAACCCTGCAGGGGTGTCCCAACTTAGCCCATCACAAGCTCTCACGGTCAACGAAGGATATTCCTTCTCCCAAGACATTCCGATCAGACTCGGCATCCCGGTTACAAGACATCCTCGACAATGGTAAAACAAGTCCAGCAAGACCACCCGCTGTGCCGACAAATCCCGATAGGAGCTGCACATATCTCGTTCTCAGGGCACACCAGATAAGCTAAGCGTACGGGAGCCAACGTAACCCAAGTTGCCAAGGGACGTCCCTGCACGGTGCTCTGGGTTGGACCAACACTTCGACAAGCACTGGCCCGGGGGTTTAAAATAAAGATGACCCTTGGGCTGGCCTAACCCAAGGGAAAAAGAGGCTAGGCGGTGACTGGTAAAACCAAGGTTGGGCCTTGCTGGAGGAGTTTTATTCAAGGCGAACTGTCAAGGGGTTCCCATTATAACCCAACCGTGTAAGGAACGCAAAATCCGGGAACATAACACAGATATGATGGAAACTAGGGCGGCAAGAGTGGAACACAACACCAGGCATAAGGCCGAGCCTTCCACCCTTTACCAAGTATATAGATGCATTAATTAAATAAGAGATATTTTGATATCCCAACAAAATAACCATGTTCCAAACATGGAACAAGCTCCAATCTTCACCTGCAACTAACAACGCTATAAGAGGGGCTGAGCAAAGCGGTAACATATCCAAACAACGGTTTGCTAGGACAAGGTGGGTTAGAGGCTTGGCTTAACAATATGGGAGGCAAGATAAGCAAGTGGTAGGTATCGCAGAATAGGCATAGAAAAAGAGCGAGAAACTAGCAAGCAAAGATAGAAGTGATTTCGAGGGTATGGTCATCTTGCCTGAAATCCCGCAAGGAAGAAGAATGAGTCCATGAAGAAGACAAACGGACGTAGACGAACGGTTCCTCACAAACACGACGTTATCGGAACAAACCCGAAGGAGCAACACCGGAAAGAAGCACACAACATAGTAAACAACCAACACATGAACATGGTATGATATGCGGGATGCGGTATGCGGTGCATATGCACGATTTGGAAAGGAATGATTGAACCTAGCATCAACTTGGAAATCCAAGAGTGCCACTGGAAAGGTGAGATGATTTCGGTTGAAAATGATATAAAGATCACCGGAATCGGATGCACGGTTTGGAAATGGCAAGCAAAACAAATATGGCACCCGTCTGCGATAATCAGCACAAGACCATCTAAATGCATCAAGATAAATAAGCTACTGCACTCAAGCATGGAAAAACAATACATGGCAGGGATCCACTCATGATGCTTGACAAAAGATGAACACTGAGCTATGGCTAATTCACTCATTAACAGGTTCAAACAACATGGCAAAAGTGCAAAAGATAACAGGTTTCAGACTTAGTGAAATTAACATGTCAGGAATTTATCATCAGGAAGCAATGTTTAGAGCACGATAACTATATGCTACATGAACATATCATGGCAAATCAAGGCATGGCATGAAGCTACTCTAAGCATATAACAAAAGTCTGTTACTAACCATAAACCAAAAGGGATCAGAAAATACAATTGCAAGCATGTGAACATAGCAAAAACATAAACAGATTCAGACTTAGTGAAAAACTAGAGCATGGCAAAACAGTTAACGAGTAGGCATGTTTACGAGCTCGATGCACTCACTACAAAGCATGGAACAATCTAAGCATGCACCCAGAAAATAGACATGGCATAGAAGCTAGACATGGCAAGAACAACAACATAGCATCCACGGATCAACAACAACAAGCTTGGAAAAATTGTTAAACATGTTAACAATCTGCCAGGAACATTTTATAGCAAAAGTAGAGCTCGATTGACTCAAGCTAGGGTGCTTCATAAATGCAAAAAAGACATGGATAGATAGAGCACAACATTATCTACAAAACATCCTTACTGACCATCCTCACAAGAGGCACGGATCACTAGGAAACAAGATGAACATATGGCATAAATATAATGACAGGGTAAGGACCTAGTGAAATTCTAATTCCTTGAAAACAACATCATTGAGTAAGCTACTTTGCATGCTTGTGCTAGTCACCACAAAGATCACAAAAATACATGGCATACACCCCTGTAAAGATGGCATGGCGTTATACAAAACACATGTAGAGCTCAGGATCATAGCATGCACACATTAATCATGGCAAAAATGACAAAATGCCATATGCTGAAACAGATCTGACATAATCATCAAATAGCCCTCTTCCAACATCATTTCGGGCATCAAGATGATCTCAAATGAAAATGATGCAATGAGATGAAATGATGTACTCGCCGAGACGAACATTTTGATATGCTACACGCGCGAATCGGAGCAACAGTGATGAAGTTATGATGCGATGAAGTAGCCTAAAGATTACTGGGACTTAGCAGTTTTTCACCTCGCCGAAAAAAAACAACGGGCCGGAGGAAGTGGGCCGGCGGGGAGGCTTGGCCATGGCCCACGTGGTCGGCGACGAGGTGGCCCTCCTCCTCCTCGATCTCGCCTGGATCGAGGGAGACAGGGGCGGCGGCGCACGTCGGCAGGACACCGGCGTCGGGGCGCGTCGTGGGGTTGCTGGAAGACGCGAGGGAGGAGGCGAGCCCGGCGCGGTACGGAGGGGCGGCCGGCGGAAGGCGGGGTGGCACGCGGAGACGAACGGCGGCGGAGGGCGGCGCCGGCGGGATGCGGCGCGCACGACGGCGACGGAGCTCGCCGGCGACAGGCACGAAGCCGCGGAGCTAGGGTGCGGGAGACCCTCGGCGGTGGCGGCGCAGATCTGGGCCCGGGCGGGCTCGCGATGGGCTCGGCGGCGATGGGCGGCGAGGCGCGGCGCCGGCGATGAGGCAGTGAGGCGGCGAAAGAGGCGGGTGGTGGCGCCTGGTGGGTGCGGCGGCGCGGGGCGCCCGAGGCGGCGGGGACGCCTAGGCGCGGGGCGGCGGCGGTTCGAGGGCGCTGGTGGCCCGGTTCGGGCCCCACGGGCCGGATCTGGGCCGCACGGGCCCGCAGCGACGGAGGAGAGATGAGGGCGTGGTGTGGGATGAGGTGGCCGTCGCCGGTTGGCTGGCGGCGGCGGTGGGGTGACGTGGCGCTACACCACTCGCCGGAGCGAGGTGGAGGGCGGACATGTCCATCGGTGTAAGAAATGTCCGGGCGCGAGGTGGAAGAGGACTAGGGTTTGTACCGTGAATTTTGGGGGAGGGGATCACATATATATATATATATATATATATATATATATAGAGGGAGCTAGGAGAGTCCAAATGAGGTGCGATTTTCGGCCACGCGATCATGATCGAACGCTCTAGATGATGGAGGAGGTTTAGGTGGGGTTTGGGCCACTTTGGAGGGGTCTTGGGCTGCAACACACACGAGGCCTTTTCGGTCCCTCGGTTAACCGTTGGAGTATCAAACGAAGTCCAAATGGCACGAAACTTGACAGGCTGTCTACCGGTAGTAAACCAAGGCCGCATGACAAGTCTCGGTCCAATCCGAAAACGTTTAACACCCGCACACGAAAAGAGGTAGAAAGGGACACCGGGTGACATATGAGCGCCGGATTGAGAAACGGACAACGGGAAAAATGCTCGGATGCATGAGACGAACATGTATGCAAATGCAATGCACATGATGACATGATATGAGATGCATGACACGCAAGCAATGACAAGGCAACAACAGCGAATAACTGGACGACTCCTGGCACATCGGTCTCGGGGCGCTACAATACGTCTCCAACGTATCTATAATTTTTTATTGTTCCATGCTATTATATTATCAACCTTGGATGTTTTATATGCATTTATATGCTATTTTATATGATTTTTGGGACTAACCTATTAACCTAGAGCCCAGCGCCAGTTTCTATTTTTTTTCCTTGTTTTAGAGTATCGCAGAAAAGAAAAATCAAACGGAGTCCAATTGACCTGAAATTTCACCGAACTTATTTTTGGATCAGAAGAAGCCCAGAAGACTTGGAGTCCACGTAAGGGAAGCTTCGAGGAGGCCATGAAGTAGGGGGGCACGCCTACCCCCTTGGGCGCTCCCTCCACCCTCGTGGGCCCCTCGTGGCTCCCCTGACATACTTCTTCCGCCTATATATTTTTGTAGCGACCCGACTCGAATGGATCAAGTCTCTGTGCTTAAGTGTTATCCCTGGATCGGTATGCTGACACACACAGTACTCGAGGATTTATAACAGAGGTAAATCACATGTATAAGTAACGTAAATACTATTACCTCAATCCAAAATAGCGGAAGTAACAAGGTTGTGGATTCCCATCAACACCAACGGCAAAGTTGAGTGTAGAAATCGTAACCCTAACGTATCACTTACTCGTCGTAAGATATCCTGCAACATGAGATGTTGCAGCCACAGAGGGTCAGTACATTGAATGTACTGGCAAATTCACACCATAGAGAAATGATGAACAATGGCTATCACTACATGCATATACGGCTGGTGGAAAAGGTCTATGGTTATAAGGTTTTTGCGAAAAGCAAATTTTTCCCTACTGCAAAGGAATAAATTTTATTTAACTATTATGGTGGTTGTTGAACATTGAGAATGGTTGACAGCATTCTCAATCCCAATTAAGCATCATCATTAAAACCCAACAAAATTTAATTTAAAGTAACATGATGAGATTCACATGATAATCCAGGTACTAGATACTCAAGATGTCCATAACCGGGGACACGGCTAACCATGATTAGTTTATACACTCTGCAGAGGTTTGCGCACTTTCCCCACAAGACTCGACCGCCTCCGTTTGGTTTCTCACACTACATGGTGTTTGAGAAGACGGATGACCGAGACATAGTCTTTCAGAAGCGCTAGCACCTTACGATCGGGTAGACCGTACCACCTACATCCCCTACATCTGCTAGTCTACCACTGTAAGAGTTCGCATGACTTAGTCAACTATGCTAGATCCCATAATAGCTTGTGGCTGCACACGGAAGTTTCTAGTATGAATAGTCTCATGATCCCTTTGAGCCTGGGTGGCGGTCCATAAAAAAAAAGGGCAATCCTGGTCTACCCAAGTGCCTAGACAGGCAATCCTGGAATAACCAGGTACCTCAATCCACCCAGATGTGTGTTTAAGTTGCCACCTTAAGTAAACCATTAACTAACAAGCTCACATCTGTCATGAACACTCTCAAAACCCAATCCACGTCTACGAGCATAGCATGGCAATGTAAGCATAACGTAATAGTAACTCCGAAGGGTTTGATAATAAACAGGTAATAGGTACTACCTCAACTACTTCCCATCCCACAATTTAATTAGATCCTAATCATGCAATGTTGGAGGTTTTGATCTAATGCAATAAAAACTGGGTATGAAAGAGGTATGATCAAAGTGTGAACTTGCCTGCAATGTTGATGAAGATGATTCACACTCAAAACTCTTGATAGTTCTACTCGTCACACTCCGGTTAATCTATCGTAAGCAAGCAATAGTAACCACACATAAGCAACCACTCAAAAGATCAGAAAGAACGAAGAAGACGATTCGGAAAAACATCAAAACCAAGCAAATAGCTCTTGCAACATAAAACAATTTCTAACAATACCAAAATTATGTGAATTTGGCCTTATCAGAAAGTTTAGGTCAAGAGCTTCGATTTGCAAAAAGAATCAACTCAAATCAAACGGAGTTACGAAACTCAAGTTATGATCAAACGAAGTTTGAATTCAAATATGGTCTAATTCAAATATTAAACTTTTCAAAAACATTTTTGAGTTGTTTTACTGGATAGAGGGGATCATAACGAAAAAGTGGGTGTTGGTTTCGTTGAATTTGGACAAACGGTGTAAAAGTTATGACCGTTTGAAGAACAGGGACTATTCGGTAAGGAAAACTAATTGCAACCGGGTCCCTGGCTACGTCGCAGAATCTTACTGGCTGTAACCGTTTGCTTCAGAAGTTTATCGAACGAACGTTCGTCAATTAAAGAAAAACGACTCGAAGAAAAAAAATAGACGATCTAATCCTAGCCCTAGATCTACGATCGGACCGACGAGGAGAGACGGGGCGTTACCGCGGCGGTTGGGCTTGACATCGCTGGAGAAGGCGGCGGCAGCGGCGTCGGCTTCGAGCGGGGCGGTGGCTCCGGTGGCTTTCCGGCTCGGGCGAACCCATGGGGAGGCGCAACGTGACGAGGGGACTCCGGTGGTGGTGGCGGCATTGGGCGTAGGTGGCGGTGGAGTGTGGGGCAATCGTGGCAGATCTCGGCGGAGCTCGCGAACTCCGGCGAGTTTGCGTGGGGCGTGGGGAGGTGAGGGCGGTTGCGGTTCGAGGCGAAAACGGGGCCGGGGTCGAGGGTTTATATAGGGGGGGTCGCCTTGGGCGAGGGGCAAGGCGAGGGGGCGTCCGGGTTGAGCACGGCGTCGGCCGGCGGAGCGTGCGCGTGCGGGACTCCGACGAGAGGTCGGGGACGAACCCGACAGGTGGGTCCCACCTGTCGGTGGCTGAGTGAGGCGGCGGCCGATCGCAGGCACGAGCGGGCGAGCGGAGCGGAGCGGCTTCGGGCGCGGCTGGGCTCTGGGCCGTGGCCTGGCCTGGGAGCTGGGCCGGCCCAGTTGGTGGGAGAAAAGGAGTTTTTTTTAAAAAACATTTCCGAGACAAATAAAATAATTAAAACGAAATAATTAAAATATTATATAGGCATATAATATATCAAAATTTTCAGAAAAAGATTTTCTACGACATGAACATTTTTCTAGCATTAAAAAAATTCACACAAATTCAGATAATTCAAAGAGTGCTACTGGTCTAATAAAATCCAACAAAAATTATTTTAAAAATACCAAAATGATTTCAAATTAATTTTTCTCCAATTTTCTAATGTAGGGAATCATGTTACCCTATTTTCCATATATTTTATTTTTGGAGAAAAATAATTTGAATAAAACTCAAATAACTCCAAATTGAAAATAAATTCAAAAGGACTCTGAATTTGATTCTTCGAAACTCCCAACTCATATTTCATATGTTTTGAAGAAGTCATTTTATCTTCTCTAATGAAAATCATTGAGTTGCATGAAGTTTTTGAATTGGAAATGTTTTCCAAATGGAATTCAAATATTTTCTAACACCCTTTTCATTTATTTTAATGGAAGAAGTCATGTCATCTTCTCTCTAGGATTTTGTATTTTGAAAAGAATTTGAATTCTCGGGGATCAAAAGCAAGGATGAAAGTTTGGGAAAGTCCTTTTATTCCCTCTCATTTAACTTTCAAAAAGTTCGAATCTCACTCACTTTCAGTCAATCAATCACACAACAATCAAACAAACAATCAAATCTATCTATTTATTATAACCTTCCAAAATTTAGAATTTTCGGATGTTACAATTTTCATATACCCTAAAAACATCCGATAGCACAGTAAATCAGGAGTTCCGCCGCCAGAAGTGTCCGTAGCCACCGAAAACCAATCTAGACCCGTTCCGGCACCCTGCCGGAGGGGGCAATCCCTCTCCGGTGGCCACCTTCATCATCCCGGTGCTCTCCATGACGAGGAGGGAGTAGTTCTCCCTCGGGGCTGAGGGTATGTACCAGTAGCTATGCGTTTGATCTCTCTCTCTCTCTCTCTCGTGTTCTTTAGGTGATACGATCTTGATGTATCGCGAGCTTTGCTATTATATTTGGATCCTATGATGTTTGTCCCCCCCCTCTACTCTCTTGTAATGTATTGAGTTTTCCCTTTGAAGTTATCTTATCAGATTGAGTCTTTAAAGATTTGAGAACACTTGATGTATGTCTTGCCGTGCGTGTCTGTGGTGACAATGGGATACCACGTGATTCACTTGATGTATGTTTTCGTGATCAACTTGCGGGTTCCGCCCATGAACCTATGCATAGGGGTTGGCACACATTTTCGTCGTGATTCTCCGGTAGAAACTTTGGGGTACTCTTTGAGGTTCTATGTGTTGGTTGAATAGATGAATCTGAGACTGTATGACGCATATCGTATAATCATACCCACGGATACTTGAGGTGACATTGGAGTATCTAGGTGACATTAGGGTTTTGGTTGATTTGTGTCTTAAGGTGTTATTCTAGTATGAACTCTAGGGCTGTTTGTGACACTTATAGGAATAGCCCAACGGATTGATTGGAAAGAATAACTTTGAGGTGGTTTCGTACCCTACCATAATCTGTTCGTTTGTTCTCCGCTATTAGTGACTTTGGAGTGACTCTTTGTTGCATGTTGAGGGATAGTTATGTGATCCAATTATGTTATTATTGTTGAGAGGACTTGCACTAGTGAAAGTATGAACCCTAGGCCTTGTTTCCTATCATTGCAATACCATTTACGCTCACTTTTATCATTAGTTACCTTGCTGTTTTTATATTTTCTGATTACAAAAACAATTATCTACTATCCATATACCACTTGTATCACCATCTGTTCGCCGAACTAGTGCACCTATACAATTTAGCATTGTATTGGGTGTGTTGGGGACACAAGAGACTCTTTGTTATTTGGTTGCAGGGTTGTTTGAGAGAGACCATCTTCATCCTATGCCTCCTACGGATTGATAAACCTTAGGTCATCCACTTGAGGGAAATTTGCTACTGTCCTACAAACCTCTGCACTTGGAGGCCCAACAACATCTACAAGAAGAAGATTGTGTAGTAGACATCACCCCCTGAGTCATGGGTTGAGAGTTATGAGATGGCGATGGAGATGCTGGATGTGGATGAAGCGGTGTGTGCTAAGTACTTCACCATGATGTTGGAGGGGACAACTCGTACTTGGTTAAAGAGCTTACCGGCTAACTCCGTTGTGTCATGGGCCGAGTTAAAAAACCGGTTTATCCAGAATTTTAAGGATACGTGTAAGCAGCCAATGTCGACTGTGGACCTGGCCGCTTCTGTTCAAGAGGATGGGGAGTCTACAACCCATTGGGTGAAGCGAGTCACATATATTCTGCATTCATCAGACCACATCAACGCGGATACAACAGTTTTGACGTTGGAAGGCAATTGCCGGTTCATGCCATTAAAACTGAAGTTAGGAAGGCTCAAACGGCACTGCAATGACATGTCAACCCTTATGGCTGCTTTGGTGAAATATGCCGATTTAGATAGTACCAAAAACCCTGAGTCTGAGGATGACAAACTGGGGAAGGGGAAAAAGAACGACAGTGCCAAGGGACAACAGCATAATCCGGCATGTCATGGGAACAATGGTAAGCGCAAGGCAGACAATAGCTTGGGCTTTGTGGCTAATACCAATGCCCAGGATAACGGTCAGCGTCGCAAGGGTAAACTGCCCCAGCGGGGTGGAGGATCAGGTCCCAATCTTGAACGCCTGCTAAATCAGCCTTGCCCAAAACACGGATCAAAGGAGAGGCTAGCTTCACATATTTGGAAGGATTGCTTCATTATGCGGGAGTTCAAAAATTCCAATCTATTTCAATACGACAATGGCCCGCTCGGCGGTTCAGGAGGTGGATTTCATGGGCCAGGTTATGGAGGTAACAGCTCCGGTTCAGTGTTCCAAGGCAATCAAACCGGACATGGTAATCAAGGCAATCAGGGTAATTAGGGAGGTTATAACCATCAGGGGAATAAGTAGCAGCAACAATCGGGTTATCAGAGTAATCCGAAGCAGTTGAATAGTGGGCAGTATCATGTCTTCACCACTAGCTTGTGTAAATGCGATCAGAAGCTTCATAAAAGGGCCATGAACTCCGTTGAACCGGCGGTGCCTCCGTATCTACGCTGGTCTGAGCAACCCATTTTATGGAGTCGAGAGGATCACCCACCCCGGGTTGATAATCCGGGTCATCTGGCCTTAGTGGTGGCACCTCAAGTTGGGGGGTATAAGTTCACCAAGTTGCTTATGGATGGGGGGAGCAGTATCAATATCCTTTACTATGATACCTTCCGCCGTATGGGACTGACAGATAAAAGTCTTAAACCGTCGAACACCATTTTTCACGGTGTGGTGCCTGGTAAATCGGCGTATCCATTTGGTAAGATAGCCCTAGAGGTGGCTTTTGGAGATGATCATGATTCAAGGTCAGAAACGTTGACTTTTGAGGTGGTGAAAACCAAGAGTCCGTATCATGCCCTATTCGGACGACTAGCTTATGCCAAGTTCATGGCGAGGCCATGTTATGTTTATCTACAGCTTAATATGTCGGGTCATAAGGGGACCATCATAGTACATGGGAGCAGGAAGATTGCTTTGGAATGTGAAGAGGGTGATGCGGCTTATGCTGAGTCGGTTTGTGCCACAGAGGAGCTGAAGTTTTATAAGGACAATGTTAATCTGGCAGACATGACTTCTTTGAAAAAACCAACTACGGAGCATGATCCGGCATTGAAGTTTAAATCGGCTATAGACACTAAGATGGTTGATTTTCTTCCTGGCGATTCATCCAAGCAGTTCAACATCAGCGCTAACCTGGATCCCAAATAGCAAAGCGCGCTCATCGAGTTCATCTGTGAGAACCGGGACATCTTTGCATGGAAGCCTTCTGAGATGCCAAGTGTACCGAGGGAACTCGCTGAGCACACACTTAATATAGATCATAAGTTTAAACTAGTCAGGCAGTTTCTCCGCCGCTTCAACTAAGAAGGGCGTAAGGCTATTGGTGAGTGCTACCACTTGAGCACTGCGTTGGTTTTCCCCGAAGAGGAAGGGATGATGCAGCAAAGTAGCGTAAGTATTTCCCTCAGTTTTTGAGAACCAAGGTATCAATGCAGTAGGAGGCTACGCGCGATTCCCTCGCACGTGCACAAAACAAATAAATCCTCGTAACCAACGCAAATAGGGGTTGTCAATCCCTACAGGGCCACTTACGAGAGTGAGTTCTGATAGATATGATAAGATAATATTTTTGGTATTTTTATGATAAAGATGCAAAGTAAAATAAAGGCAAAGTAAATAGCAAAGGAAATAACTAAGTAGTAGGAGATCAATATAATAAAGATAGACCCGGGGGCCATAGGTTTCACAAGTGGCTTCTCTCAAGAGCATAAGTATTCTACGGTGGGTGAACAAATTACTATTGAGCAATTGACAGAATTGACCATAGTTATGAGAATATCTAGGTATGATCATGTATATAGGCATCACATCCGAGACAAGTAGACCGACTCCTGCCTGCATCTACTACTATTACTCCACTCATCGACCGCTATCCAGCATGCATCTAGAGTATTAATTTAAAAATAGAGTAACACCTTAAGCAAGATGACATGATGTAGAGGGATAGACTCATGCAATATGAAGAAAACCCCATCTTTTTATCCTCGATGGAAACAATACAATACATGCCTTGCTGCCCTTACTGTCACTTGGAAAGGACACAGCAAGATTGAACCCAAATCTAAGCACTTCTCCCATTGCAAGAAAGATCAATCTAGTAGGCCAAACCAAACTGATAATTCGAAGAGACTTGCAAACATTACCAATCATACATAAAAGAATTCAGATAAGATTCAAATATTATTCATAGATAGACTTGATCATAAATCCACAATTCATCGGTCTCAACAAACACATAGCAAAAAGAAGATTACATCGAATAGATATCCACAAGAGAGGGAGAGAACATTGTATTGAGATCCAAAAAGAGAGAAGAAGCCATCTAGCTACTAGTTATGGACCTGTAGATCTGAGGTAAACTACTCACACTTCATCGGAGGGGCTATGGTGTTGATGTAGAAGCCCTCCGTGATCGATGCCCCCTCCGGTGAAGCTCCGGAACAGGCCCCAAGATGGGACCTCATGGATACAGAAAGTTATGGCGTGGGAATTAGGGTTTTTGCTCCTCTTCTGATTGTTTGGGGGTACGTGGATATATATAGGAGGAAGGAGTACGTCGGTGGAGCAACAGGGGGCCCACGATGGTGGAGGGCGCTCCTAGGGGGGTAGGCGCGCCCCCTACCTCGTG
Source organism: Triticum urartu (assembly GCF_056163025.1). NCBI lineage: Eukaryota > Viridiplantae > Streptophyta > Magnoliopsida > Poales > Poaceae > Triticum > Triticum urartu. The sequence goes on from NC_141877.1 coordinate 581,990,315, forward strand.
GCCTCCTCTTTTCTTTCTTGACGTAGGGTCCAAGTCTTCCGGGTCTTATTCGTTGAGAAAATCACGTTCCCGAAGGTTTCATTCTGTTTGGACTCCGTTTGATATTCCTTTTCTTTGAAACCCTAAAACAGGCAAAAAAACAACAATTCTGGGCTGGGCCTCCGGTTAATAGGTTAGTCCCACAAATAATATAAAAGTGGATAATAAAGCCCAATAATGTCCAAAACGGTAGATAATATAGCACGGAGAAATCAAAAATTATAGATACGTTGGAGACGTATCAAGCATCCCCAAGCTTAATTCCTGCTCGTACTCGAGTAGGTAAATGATAAAAACAGAATTTTTGATGCGGAGTGCTACTTGGCATAATTTTAATGTAATTCTTCTTAATTGTGGTATGAATATTCAGATCCGAAAGATTCAAGACAAAAGTTCATATTGACATGAAAATAATAATACTCCAAGCATACTAATAAAGCAATTATTTCTTCTCAAAATAACATGGCCAAAGAAAGTTCATCCCTACAAAATCATATGGTTTAGTCATGTTTCATTTTCGTCACACAAGAATGCTCTCATCATGCACAACCCCGATGACAAGCCAAACAATTGTTTCATACTTTAGTAATCTCAAACCTATAAACTTTCACGCAATATATGAGCGCGAGCCATGGACATAGCACTATAGGTGGAATAGAATATAATGAGGGGGGGTTATGTGGAGAAGACAAAAGAGGAGAACATCTCACATCAACGAGGCTAATCAATGGGCTATGGAGATGCCCACCGATTGATGTTAATGCAAGGAGCAGGGATTGCCATGCAACAGATGCACTAGAGCTATAAATGTATGAAAGCTCAACAAAAGAAACTAGTGGGTGTGCATCCAACTTGCTTGCTCACGAAGACCTAAGGCACTTGAGGAGGCCCATTGTTGGCATATACAAGCCAAGTTCTATAATGACAAATTCCCACTAGTATATGAAAGTGACGAAACAAGAGACTCTCTAACATGAAGATTATGGTGCTACATTGAAGCACAAGTGTGGCAATGGATAGTAACATTGTCCCTTCTCTCTTTTTCTCTCATTTTTTTTCTTTTGGGCCTTTTTTATGGCCTTTCTCTTTTTTATTTTTATGGCCTTTCTATTTTTTTTCTTTTTTTATGGCCTTTCTCTTTTTTATGGCCTTTCTCTTTTTATATATTCCTCACTTGGGATAATGCTCTAGAAAATGATGATCATCACACTTCTATTTATTTACAACTCAATGATTACAACTCGATACTAGAACAAAGTATGACCGGCGGTGTACCGGGATATGCAATGGACCAAGAGTGACATGTATGAAAGAATTATGAATAGTGGCTTTGCCACAAATACTATGTCAACTACATGATCATGCTAAGTAAAATGACAATGGTGAATGTGTCAAGATGAACGGAATGGTGGAAAGTTGCATGGCAATATATCTCGGAATGGCTATGGAAATGTCGTAATAGGTAGGTATGGTGGCTTTTTTGAGGAAGTTATAAGGGGGTTTATGTGTGAAAGAGTGTATCATATCACGGGGTTTGGATGCACCGGCGAAGTTTGCGCCAACTCTCAATGTGAGAAAGGGCAATGCACGGTACCGAAGAGGCTAGCAAGGATGGAAGGGTGAGAGTGCGTATAATCCATGGACTCAACATTAGTCATAAAGAACTCACATACTTATTGCAAAAATCTACAAGTCATCAAAACCATCGGTACTATGCGCATGCTCCTAGGGGGATAGATTGGTAGGAAAAGACCATCGCTCGTCCCCGACCGCCACTCATAAGGAAGACAATCAAATAACACCTCATGTTTCAAATTTGTTGCATAACGTTTACCATACGTGCATGCTACGGGACTTGCAAACTTCAACACAAGCATTTCTCAATTTCACAACTACTCAACTAGCACGACTTTGATATTATTACCTCCATATCTCAAAACAATCATCAAGCATCAAACTTCTCTTAGTATTCAAAACACTCTTAAGAAAATTTTACTAATCTTGAATACCTAGCATATTAGGATTTTAAGCAAATTACCATGCTATTAAGACTCTCAAAATAATCTAAGTGAAGCATGAGAGATCAATAGTTTCTATAAAACAAATCCACCACCGTGCTCTAAAAGATATAAGTGAAGTACTAGAGCAAAATTATATAACTCAAAAGATATAAGCGAAGCACATAGAGTATTCTAACAAATTCCAAATCATGTATGGCTCTCTCAAAAGGTGTGTACAGCAAGGATGATTGTGGTAAACTAACAAGCAAAGACTCAAATAATACAAGACGCTCCAAGCAAAACACATATCATGTGGCGAATAAAAATATAGCTCCAAGTAAAGTTACCGATAGAAGTATACGAAAGAGGGGATGCCTTGCGGGGCATCCCCAAGCTTTTGCTTTTAGGTGTCCTTAGATTATCTTGGGGGTGCCATGGGCATCCCCAAGCTTAGGCTCTTGCCACTCCTTGTTCCATAATCCATCAAATCTTTACCCAAAACTTGAAAACTTCACAACACAAAACTTAAAGTAGAAAATCTCATGAGCTCCGTTAGCGAAAGAAAATAAAAGATCACTTCAAGGTACTATAATGAACTCATTATTTATTTATATTGGTGTTATAACTACTGTATTACAACTTCTTTATGGTTTATAAACTATTTTACTAGCCATAGATTCATCAAAATAAGCAAACAACACATGAAAAACAGAATCTGTCAAAAACAGAACAGTCTGTAGTAATCTGTAGCTACCGCAAGATCTGGAACCCCAACAATTCTAAAATAAATTTCGGGGCGTGAGGAATTTATCTATTAATCATCTGCAAAAATAATTAACTAAATAGAACTCTCCAAATAAAAATGGCAGCAGTTCTCGTGAGTGCTAAAGTTTCTGTTTTTTACAGCAAGTTCAACAAGACTTTCCCCAAGTCTTCCCAACGGTTCTACCTGGAAAAAACACTAATTAAACACAAAAAACACAACCAAAACAGAGGCTAGATAAATTAGTTATTACTAAACAGGAGCAAAAATCAAGGAATAAAAATAAAATTGGGTTGCCTCCCAACAAGTGCTATCGTTTAACGCCCCTAGCTAGGCATAACAAGCAAGAATAGATCTAGGTATTGCCATCTTTGATAGGCAATCCGTAAGTGGCTCTCATAATAGATTCATAAGGTAATTTAATCTTCTTTCTAGGAAAGTGTTCCATGCTTTTCTTAATGGAAATTGGAATCTAATATTTCCTTCCTTCATATCAATAATTGCACCAATCGTTCTAAGGAAAGGTATACCAAGAATAATAGGACATGAAGGATTGCAATCTATGTCAAGAACAATAAAATCTATGGGCACATAATTCCTATTTGCAACAATAAGCACATATTAATTCTCCCCATAGGTTTCTTAATAGTGGAATCCGCAAGGTGCAAGTTTAGAGAGTAATCATCAAAATTACGAAAACCTAACAAATCACACAAAGTCTTTGGAATCGTGGAAACACTAGCACCCAAATCACATAAAGCATAGCATTCATGATCTTTAATTTTAATTTTAATAGTTGGTTCCCACTCATCATAAAGTTTTCTAGGGATATAAACTTCCAATTCAAGTTTTTCTTCATAAGATTGCATCAAGGCATCAACGATATGTTTAGTAAATGCATTATTTTGACTATAAGCATGAGGAGAATTTAGCACGGATTGCAACAAGGAAATACAATCAATCAAAGAGAAATTTTCATAGTTAAATTCCTTGAAATCCATAATAGTGGGTTTAGCAACATCTAGGGTTTTAATTTCTTCAATCCCACTTTTATCAAATTTAGCATCAAGATCAACAAATTCCGAATTCTTGGAACGCCTTCTAGGTAAAGGTGGATCGTATTCAGTCCCATCATTATCAAGATTCATATTGCAGAACAAAGATTTAATAGGGGACACATCAATAACTTTTAGATCTTCATCTTTATTTTCATAGCAATCTGGTTTAGCGGCCATCTTATTAACTAAGGTAGCCTGCCTATCCGAAATTTTAGCAGTTATTTTCTCAAGATGAGCAATTTGGGATCTTAAACCATCGAATTCTTTAGACATATCATCAAGCTATTTATTCATAAAATTCATAAAACTTTTTTGTTCTTTAAGCTTGTTTCTGAAGAAACTATTATGTTCAAATTGCAAGACCATAAAACTCCTGATATTGCTTTCGATCTCTTCTAATCTTTTAAGGTGAAGGTCACCAAATTTAGGTAGAGCCATCATGAAAAGCAAGCAAACTAACACAAAAGCAAACAAAAAGCAAGGGAACAAAAAGAGGCAAATGGAGAAAGAGAGGGAGGATAGGGAGAGAGAGGGCGAATAAACGGCAAGGGTGAAGTGGGGGAGAGGAAAACGAGAGGCAAATGGCAAATAATGTAATGCGGGAGATAAGGGTATGTGACGGGTACTTGGTATGTTGACTTTTGCGTAGACCTCCCCGGCAACGATGCCAGAAATCCTTCTTGCTACCTCTTGAGCACTGCGTTGGTTTTCCCCGAAGAGGAAGGGATGATGCAGCAAAGTAGCGTAAGTATTTCCCTCAGTTTTTGAGAACCAAGGTATCAATCCAGTAGGAGGCTACGCGCGAGTCCCTTGCACCTGCACAAAACAAATAAATCCTCGCAACCAAAGCAAATAGGGGTTGTCAATCCCTATAGGGCCACTTACGAGAGTGAGATCTGATAGATATGATAAGATAATATTTTTGGTATTTTTATGATAAAGATGCAAAGTAAAATAAAGGCAAAGTAAATAGCAAAGGAAATAACTAAGTAGTAGGAGATCAATATGATAAAGATAGACCCGGGGGCCATCGGTTTCACTAGTGGCTTCTCTCAAGAGCATAAGTATTCTACGGTGGGTGAACAAATTACTGTTGAGCAATTGACAGAATTGAGCATAGTTATGAGAATATCTAGGTATGATCATGTATATAGGCATCACGTCCGAGACAAGTAGACCGACTCCTGCCTTCATCTACTACTATTACTCCACTAATCGACCACTATTCAGCATGCATCTAGAGTATTAAGTTAAAAACAGAGTAACGCCTTAAGCAAGATGACATGATGTAGAGGGATAGACTCATGCACTATGAAGAAAACCCCATCTTGTTATCCTCGATGGCAACAATACAATACATGCCTTGCTGCCCTTACTGTCACCGGGAAAGGACACCGCAAGATTGAACCCAAAGCTAAGCACTTCTCCCATGGGAAGAAAGATCAATCTAGTAGGCCAAACCAAACTGATAATTCGAGGAGACTTGCAAAGATAACCAATCATACATAAAAGAATTCAGAGAAGATTCAAATATTATTCATAGATAGACTTGATCATAAACCCACAATTCACCGGTCTCAACAAACACACCGCAAAAAGAAGATTACGTTGAATAGATCTCCACAAGAGAGGGGGAGAACATTGTATTGAGATCCAAAAAGAGAGAAGAAGCCATCTAGCTACTAACTATGGACCCGTAGGTCTGAGGTAAACTACTCACACTTACTCGGAGGGGCTATGGTGTTGATGTAGAAGCCCTCCGTGATCGATGCCCCCTCTGGCGGAGCTCCGGAACAGGCCCCAAGATGGGATCTCGTGGATACAGAAAGTTATGACGGTGGAATTAGGGTTTTGCTCCTCTTCTGATCGTTTGGGGGTACGTGGATATATATAGGAGGAAGGAGTACGTCGGTGGAGCAAAAGGGGGCCCACAAGGGTGGAGGGCGCGCTTGGGGGGGGGGGGTAGGCGCGCCCCTACCTCGTGGCCTCCTCTTTTCTTTCTTGACGTAGGGTCCATGTCTTCCGGGTCTTGTTCGTTGAGAAAATCACGCTCCCGAAGGTTTCATTCCGTTTGGACTTCGTTTAATATTCCTTTTCTTCGAAACCCTAAAACAGGCAAAAAACAACAATTCTGGGTTGGGCCTTCGGTTAATAGGTTAGTCCAAAATAATATAAAAGTGGATAATAAAGCCCAATAATGTCCAAAATAGTAGATATTATAGCATGGAGCAATCAAAAATTATAGATACGTTGGAGACGTATCAGTGAGGAGGTAGCTCGGCTGTTGGCCGCAGGGTTTATCGTGGAGGTCTTTCACCCTGAGTGGCTGGCTAATCCGGTGCTGGTTCTTAAGAAAAAACGGCACTTGGCGGATGTGTGTGGACTACACGGACTTGAACAAGACTTGTCTAGCTGACCCCTTTGCTCTCCTTCGTATTGATCAAATCATTGATGCTACGGCGGGGCGTGACCGTTTGTGTTTTCTGGATGCTTATTCTGGTTATCATCAGATCAAAATGGCAGTTATAGACCAGGAGAAGACAACTTTCATAACTCCCTTTGGACCCTGCTCCTATGTATCTCTGCCTTTTGGGCTCAAGAGCGCCCAGGCGACTTATCAGCGCTGTGTTTAGAATTGTCTTCATAAGCAGATTGGGCGCAATGTTCATGCATATGTGGATGACATTGTGGTGAAATCTAGGAAGGAGGAAACATTGATAGATGACTTGAAGGAAACCTTTGATAACCTACGGGGTTATAAGATGATGCTTAATCCGGCCAAATGCATCTTTGGTGTTCCGGCAGGCAAGCTCTTGGGTTTTCTGGTGTCTAACAGGGGCATTGAGGCTAATCGGGAGAAGATCACAGCTATCACCTCTCAGGCTAAACCGGCATGTATCAATGACGTTCAACATTTCACGGGCCGGATTGCGGCTTTGAGCCGGTTTATCAGTCGTCTTGGGGAGAAGGCTATCCCTTTATATCCGATGCTAAAGAAAACGGATGACTTTGTCTGAAGCGACGCGGCTGATAAAGCGTTTGAGGATTTGAAGAGACAGTTAGCTGAACCGCCAGTCCTTGCGGCTCCGGTCGATAAAGAGCCCTTATTGCTATATGTGGCTGCTAATGCTCGGGCTGTTAGTGTGGCTATTGTTGTGGAGGGCAAGGAGGCTGGAAATGAGTATCCGATTCAATGGCCGGTTTATTATATCAGCGAGGTGCTTATCGAGTCAAAGCAGAGGTATCTGCATTGGCAGAAGCTAGTGTATGGGGTTTTCATGGCAAGCCAAAAGCTAAAGCATTATTTTCAGGGTCATCCTATCACAGTGGTCAGTTCAGCCCCTTTGGGAGACATCATTCAAAACAGAGAAGCAACTGGCCGGATTGCCAAATGGGCTATTGAGCTTCGACCTCACGGGATAAAATATATGCCTCGCACAACAATCAAATCCCAAGCACTTGTGGACTTCATCAATGATTGGACAGAGTTGCAGGCACCGGAGAAAAAGCCAGATAACACATATTGGACCATTAACTTTGATGGGTCTAGACAGTTGCAGGGCTCTGGGCTGGAGTCATATTAAATTCCCGACGAGGTGACAAGTTTTGTTATGTTCTCCACTTAATGTTCCCTTGCACTAACAATGCAGCTGAGTATGAGGCCTTACTCCATGGTCTGAGGATGGCTAAGGAGATGAACTTAAGCTGGGTTAAGTGCTTTGGTGACTCGGACATGGTGGCTCAGCAGGTATCTGACACTTGGGATTCTAAGGATCCACTCATGGCTGCATATCGACGAGAGGTGGACATAGTGGCTGGTCATTTCAAGGGTTATCAAGTTGACCATATAGACCGGCGGAAGAATGAAGAGGTGGACGCTTTAAGTCGTCTAGGCTCTCAGTGTAAACCGGTGCCACCTAATGTCTTCCTCGACGTACTTCATAAACTGTCGGTCAAGATACCCACAGAGGAGGAGTTGCCTATTCCTGACGCGGAGGCCCAGTTGGTGGTAGCTTTGCATGTTATACCGGATTCGACAGTCCTGTACCTGGCTTACATGAACCAGGGCGAGTTACCGGTGATGAAATCTTGGCCCGGCAGATAATCCGGCAATCCAAGTCAATGACTGTTATCAACGGGGAGCTACATCATTACAGTGTCACGGGAGCAATTCAGCATTGTGTGTCTCCTCAAGAGGGTTGTGAGATTTTGCGAGAAATCCATGAAGGAGATTGTGGTCACCACGCGGGTTCAAAATCCTTGGTGGCTAAGGCTTTTCGTCACGGCTTCTATTGGTTGACGGCTCATGCTGATGCTGAGGATTTAGTAAAAAGGTGTGACGGTTGTCAGAAATTTGCATGCCGCGCTCATGTTCCGGCTCAAGAGTTGAGAATGATTCCAACCACTTGGCCGTTTGCAACTTGGGGGCTAGATATGGTTGGACCCTTTAAGAGGTCCAAGGACAAAAAGACCCACCTGCTGGTGGCGGTTGATAAGTTTACCAAGTGGGTAGAGGCAGAGCCAGTCAGTAAGTGTGATGCAGCCACGGCGGTCCAATTCATCAAAAAGGTGATATTCCGGTTTGGTTTTCCACACAGCATTATAACTGATAATGGTACTAATCTGTCCAAGGGTGCTATGGAGGAATTTTTTCAACGCGAGCACATCCGGCTTGATGTAGCGTCAGTGGCTCACCCCGAGTCTAATGGTCAAAGCAGAAAGGGAAAATCAAGAAATTTTGAGAGGTATTAAACCTTGGCTTATGGTTCCTTTAAAGCGGACGTCGGGTTGTTGGGTGGAGGAGTTACCTTCCATATTATGGAGTATCAACACCACACCAAATAGATCTACGGGTTACACGCCTTTCTTCATGGTTTATGGAGCAGAGGCGGTTCTCCCTAGTGACATCCGTCATGACTCGCCCCGTGTGGTAGCTTACGTTGAAGCTGAAAATGAGAAGGCACGTCAGGACTCACTGGACCTGTTAGATGAGGAGCGTGATCTCGCAGCGGCGCGGTCGGTGATTTATCAACAAGATCTCTGACGTTATCACAGCCGCTGGGTTAAGACCAGAACTTTTCAAGAGGGCGATCTAGTGCTCCAGCTCATCCAGGATCAGACTGATATGCACAAGGTATCCCCACCTTGGTAAGGATCTTTTGTGGTCAGCAAAAACCTGCACAACGGGTCATACTACCTTATCGATGTTCGAGAGCACAAAGACTCACGCAAATCGGAGGAGGAGACCCGGCGGCCATGGAATATAGCTCTTATTCGGTCTTACTATACTTGAGCGACAGGCTCTTCTTATGTACATACTTATGACAATGTATATATTATATAATAAACCGAAGCCTCAGCTAAAGCGGGGTCTCTGTTCTTTTTTTACATCATGTGTGGTTACATGGGGGCTTCTACTTACAAAGCGGAGTTCTATTAACCCGGCCTATAAAGCCACACAGATATAAAGGAAATATCTAGGGGCCTTGGTCGTATTCGAACCATAGCTACACCTCTTGATCGGCTTAAGACCAAAAAGGGAAATCACTAGGGGGCTTGGTTGTATTTACACCATAGCTACACCTTTTGATAGGCTTAAAGCCAAAAGGAAATTATGTGGAACAACCAAAGAGAGTCTGTTGCATAAAGTACAACTCAAACATAGGTAACCACTGAGCATAGCTCAAATATTATTTGGGGGCTCCTTGCTTCTCAAAGAACAACGAGCTTGCACCCTTGTAATATGCTATCAAGCCAGGCTTGGAAGCCAGGTGTATTCACCTAAAATCCCGGGTTATCTTGCCTTTTTAAGTAAGCCACTCCATCCAGGTAAACCTGGTATGACCCATCGAACGTTTGACAAGTCAATCTCATAGACCCTGAACTTGTCAAAGTTAAAACGATGATTGGTTAAATATTGAGATCCATCTTAAAAGGCTTTGAAAAATGGTTTAACTCAGCGGCCTGGTAGCCCATGAAAAGCCTCGATTTAGGGCCTGGCATCCCATGAAAAGCCTTGCATATTTCTTTTGTATTTGCTATTTTAAACATCTTTTGATAAGGGATTTATGAATATTTTCTGATAAACCGGTGTTTATTACAACCCGACATGGCTTTCAATGCTAAGTTGTCAGTACATGGTCGATTTTAATCCGGCAATAATATTGCTCCGGTCTGGTTAGACTACAGGTCACCATAATTATATGCATAAACCGGTGTTTACCATCACCCAGAAAGATTTCGGTATGAACCGACAAGGATGCAAGGAGTCATCAACACTCCCGATTGGTGTTATCACCTTTTGTTATAACAACAGTTGGTAAGCCAAACGAGATATACCACAGGTATCATCTATTTTATATCTACATATTACAGCCTTGGTTCGGCATCCAGGTTATATATATGTTTGGGCACCATGACCCGTCTAGCGGTAAACCGCTAGGACACTTTCAATTTTTTTTGCAGGAATAAGCTAAATAAAGCCACTATGGATTATGCATATAATAGATCCCAAAAGCATGGCGAGTTATCAATGTCAAGCAAAACAAGTATGCTCGATGGCATAAGCAGATAAGTATTTGAACTAGCCTATTATAAGGCGCTTTAGTGCCAACACAGGATAATTGTTTCAACAAGTTTGGCAAATGATTAAACCGGCTTCCGGATTAAGATTCTTCATCCGGACGGCTTGACGATTGAGGGTCATCTTGAGCAGGTGCATTCTCCTCATCCCTACCCAGTCGCTGGAAATCAATCGTTGACCAATCGATTCCAGTTAAGGCTTGAAAAATGGCTTCTTCATGAATAAGGTTGGAAGGGTCAATGTCAGGGGCATAAGTATGCTTACTAATCAGCGGAAGAAGATCTTCTACATCATGAATCGGCGCAGGCTGTCTTTTCCCCTCAACATCATAAACCGGTTGATAATGAGATAGATCTGTGTCATCCGCCAATTTGCTTGCTATAGGCCGCATTTCCTTTGTCAGCCTTCGGAGATCGTCATTGTTGAAATCTGAACCGTCTTCCTTCACACCAGGATAACCTTTGTTGATATCTGCCGGTTCAAGATCTGGAATTCATGCCTTGGCCCGGATTAGCGCGGTCAGCGCACCTGACCTTGCGGCTGATCTCTTTAGTTCATCCAACCGGGAAGGCAACATGGCCAGCTTTTCAATGGTTTCTTTTATCAGCGTCGGAGGAGGCTTGTTATAAGCTGCAGTGCAAATGGCTCGCTGGGATCTAGAATACAGCTGTTCTATCAAAGTATAGGCCACTTTAAGCTTCATCCGCATGTTGGAACCCAGATGAGTGATGCGGGTCCCTGTCATGGTAAAGCATCAGTAAACCGGCCATTGATGAGATATTATGAATTGGTAAAACTTCATATGAGGATACTCACCCAATACAGCAGAGGTCATGGCATTAATCTGCCATTTTAAGCCGGTTAGTTCTTCAACCACCGGCTTCAGGGCTGGTTCTGCGTCTTCGACCTTCTTTGTTAAACCGGCCTTCTCTGTCTCCCAGTCTGCACGCTCTTTATTAAAGGTTTCCTTCAGCTTCTCCATGGCTGCTAAGGCATTAGTCAGTTCTTCCTTGGCCTTGGAAGCCTCCGCTTGCTGAGATTTAATGTTCTCCTGAAGGTCAGCGGTTTGAGCGTCCTTCTTACTCAGCTCGGCCTACAAAGGAAAGATATATCATCAATGGGCTATGTATATTTGAAGTACCAAGCGTATAACAAGTTATGCACTTTGTACTTGGGGGCTAATGCCTATTTGCTCTGTCATCAATTTTTTTTGCAAGTCTCAAGTACAATGCAAGCATTATCCTTGACACTTGGGGGATAATGTACATCTGTTCAAATGGAAGCATGGATTAAAGACCCGGTTTACCTTGGAAAGATAAACCGACCCTTGGGAACTATACAGGCGAAAAGTATAGGCAGACAATGATTAAGTACCGGTTTATTTTTAAGATTACTGGATATGTGAAAGATAAGCATGCAAGGGTCAAGATATTACAATGTCCCGATTTATGATTGCCATCCTAAACCGGCCCTTGGGGGCTACTAGAGTTGATCCTTACAAATTGGATTTAAGAAAGGACAAATAATGAAAGTACCTCATAGCGCTCCTTCATCAGATTCACTAAACCGGCTTCATAATCACGGTTTGAGTGCACACGGTTGAGAAAGCCAGAATGGAGTTCTTCAGCACTAAGGTGGGCATAGCTTGGCAAATTGGTGCTCCATTTTCCTTTTTCCATTGCAACATGTTCTTCTTTAGCACTATGTTTGGATAAAGCAACAGGGTTGCCAGGAGAGGTATGACCAACAGTAGTGATGACAACATCATCTTCCTTATTACTAGTAGTCTGTGTTGGAGTTGTTGGGATATCAGTAGCCTTCACCGGACTGGGCGGTCCATCGTCATTATGAACTGGGCTCGTCGGTTTGTCAGCAAGATCTGCTACTTCAGCTTCTGCTTGCTCATTCACAACATGATCTGGAGGGGGTGGTTCATGAACAACAATGTCTGCATGGGGACCTTCCGGTTCAGCGGTTTGCTCCAGTTCAACAACCAATTCTTTAGATGGTTTATTCACCCGAGTTTTCTTGCTGGGTCTAGCCTTGGCTCTGAAAAGGAAAAGATGCAAGGATGAAAACAACATGCAAATACAAAGCTTCAACAGATTCAGTTAAAACTTACCCAGCAACGGTCTTAAGAGGAGGGAGTTGTGTCGCTGTTGACTCGACAAAGGATGAAGGAGGTGTCACCTGATAATTCGAATCGGACAGATTAAGAGGTTTTCGGAAATAGCCGGCCTTGGGATAAGAAGTGTCAGAAGTGGGTGAGACCTCAGGTCAGCATTTTCGGACCGGGGTATTTGGTAAACCGGTCGAAGTGACCGTTTGGCCGCTGTGTCGGGTTGTGCAGCGAGCATCGTGCTGCTGCTTCTTCAAAATAAATGTTGGATCCAAGTGAGCAAGAGGGTGAGAAAAGCTTACTTTTCGGACTGCTTGACAGATTTTTTGTGTTGGAAGAGGATCTGAACCGGAGGAAAGGATAATTACCTCTGCATCATCAGCTTGGCTGCCTTCAACGTCCTCCTGATAAATATCATTGTTAATGAGATGCATGAAAAGTGAACCAAGTGAATCAAGTTGTACCTCTGCTTCCGGTTCATCTGGGTCATCATCAAGCTCTAAACCAATGGGTTCAGGTGCCTTCCTCTTTGTGGTTTTCTTGACGGCCTTCGTTTTAGGACGAGAAGGCTTCACCGCTTTCTCTTGAGGTTTCTTTTTCCAGAACGGATCATCACCCTGTTTAAGAATGGGAAGAGGGTATTCAAAGATTGCACAGTCCAAAAATATCAGGTGTAAAGCGGAAGCACAGATAATACTTACAGCAGGCGGTTTGTTTTGCGTGTAAAAGGGACTTAACCCGGTCTTACTGTAGACAGCTTCCGGTTCGTTCAGCATTTTCTTCACAGACTCAGTGACTTCTTCATCTGTTAGCTGAATATTGATATGACATTGAGAGTCTTGTACATCACCAGTATACTCACACATTAAGCCGGAGCGGCGACTTAACGGCAAAATGCTCCAGGATATCCAGCAACGGACGAAGCCCATGCCTGTTAAACCGTTGTCCAGGAAGGCTCTAAGCTTGGCGAGTTGAGGTGCGTACGAGGCCCGTTCCTGGGCACTTAGTCATTGCGGAAGTGGATGAGTATTAGCGAGCCGGTGTGCACGATAACTCGGCAGAGGGTTCTCATCTTCGGGAGAGGTGTCTCTGCAATAAAACCAAGTTTGGTTCCACTCCTTTGGGTTACTGTGAAGTTTGGCATGAGGAAACTCAACTTCTTTCCTTTTCTGAATAGAGACGCTGCCAAGTTTAGTATTGGGTTCGTCTACGAATTCAGTGCGCCGGTTTAAATGGAAGAAATGCCAGAATAACTTGACAGTTGGTTCTTCTTGTAGGTACGCTTCACAAAAAACTTGAAAGTTGCATATATTGGATACCGAGTTGGGTCCAATATCTTGAGGGTGGAGTTGAAAGCTAGCAAGAACATCTCGAAAAAACTTCGATCCGGGCGGTTTAAAGCCACGGCCTATGTGATCAACAAACACCACTACTTCACCCTGCTTGGGGGTAGGAGGATTTTCCGGCCCAGGAACTCGCCACCAGATTTCATTTTTCTTCGGTAAGGTACCAATCTTGACCATTCCGTTCAGTTGCTCCTCTATAACCCGGGAGGGGACCCAATTGCAGGAATAAAACTGCTTGGCCATTGCAAATGAAAAGCTGGGAAGAAAATAATGCCGGTTTACGATTCATTAATGGTGATGCATAAGGTACAACAGGGAAAAGGAATCCAAGCATGTGAAATTGGTAAATCGGAAGAAGTTATAAACCACCGACGATAGAGTATTTATGAATGATAAAGCAATGAACAGAAGCAGAGGTATATGCATACTGTTAAACCGGAGTATAAATACATCGGCGGTTTAAAAGGGGACTAATGGTACCTGTCGGATTATCATACTTCAAAAAGTTAAACCGCCTATATTGGTGTGGAGGGTACAGATCTAAAAATACCTAAGTGAGGGAAACAAGTTTCACAGATTTATGTGGTGATTTCAGATCTAAGGGGTGACAGAAAAACTGGAATATATTCAGACCTAAAAGCTTCAGGTGTTTAACCAGTTCGTCAGAGTCAAAAGAGTTATTGTCTATATAAAGGAGTGATCTATAAAGGAAGGATGAGATTGTGGCTACGGTCGTGCAAGGGCTAAAACAGATCTAAGACTAGCCTACGATGCTATCAAGAAGGACAAGGAAGAACAACTCTAGAACTTCGATGAACTCCGAATGAATACAAACCCTAATGGCGAAGATCTAAGGCAGAAAGAGAGAGGGCTTACCAGTGTTACAGGAACGGAGGAGATGCGCCACACTTTTCTGGTCCAATCAGGTTGACGCAGCGGCCGACGATGAGGCAGGGGCGAAGTTCGACAACGGTGGCGGCGCTCAAGTGCAGGGACGTCGCGAGGAGGAAGAAGAGACGAAGAGGTAGAGGAGGAAAAATAAAAAGGGGGCCTCAGCCCTATTTATAAGGCGAAGAGATAAGCTACAGGCGCGAGAATCGAGGAGCTCAAAAATGGATCTTTAAGAAAGTTGTCGCCTCGATGGTTGGATGCTCATTTATAAAGGGCATGTTCGGCTTCAACGAATAGGTGACATCATGGCGGTTTACTGCGGATCTGAAGGATGACGTCACGGCGGTTTACAAGATCCATGTGAAGGTGCCAGGGCAAGAATTTTTCTAAGTGTTGAAGATTGACATGAACAAGTTCAAATCAATCTCGGGCCTAATGTTGGGGATATTACCACTGGACGTAAACCGGCCAGGAGTAGCCGGGTTAACTCTATGAAGATTAGAAGCCCATGAAGACGTGAGGATGGTGGCGCTTTACGAAGGCCCAAGGCCCAAAGGCGGGTTAAGGCCTGTAGATGTAAACCGACTTTCCCATGTAGCTTGCATTGTAAGATAGGAAGGATAGATACCGGGTTGGACACATTGATAATCCGGCCTCGGGACTCTGTAAACCGATGGGTGTCGACCTATGTATATAAAGGGATGACCCGGCGACGGTTTAGGGACAAGACACAACAACAACTCGAGAGCTAGGCAAAGCGGATTCACTCCCTAGTCATCGAAACCCCAGCAATTCCATCACAACTAGACGTAGGTTTTTACCTTCATCATAAGGGGCCGAACTAGTATAAAGGTCTCGCATCCCTTGTCCGGTTTAACCCCTTTAAGCTAACCCATAGCGATGGCTCCACGACTAAGTCCTTTCACGAGGACATCTGCCGTGACAAAACCACGACAGAATGCCTACGGCTAGCAGGGTGCCAACAAACGCCAGGTCGCGCTGATTGATTGCGTATAGGGCTAGAGCCGCCACCTCGCGATGCGTCAACCTCAGTCCCGTGAACACCTGCCTGTTTCGCTCCTTCTGTATGGACCATATCGTGTAGATGATTCTTTCACTCCGCCTCTTGCGCACTTGATTGGGCTGTGAAATGAGAGTCTTGTCCCACCAGTCAGACACGTTTCCTGGCTCGGGGAGGAAGCCCGAGATAGGAACGCCTTTGTTAGTCCAGGTGTTCACCTGGTTCCAGACCGCGACCGTGAAAGGGCAGTCTTTGCAGAGGTGGATTGCTGTTTCAGGCTGTTGGAGACAGAGCAGGCATCTGGGTTCATGAGGCCATCCCCTCACAGCCAGCATATCCGCAGTGAGGATTCTTCCGTGTAGAGCAAGCCAAGCAAAGAACTTGCACTTGGGCTCAGCATTTGCAGACCAGACCTTGGTTGCGTTGAAACGAGAGTAGGAGCCAAGGAAGGCAATGGGTAGAAGGCGTTGTTCTGGCATGACAACTGGACATGTAACGGTCCACTCAAGCTTCTTGCTCCACAGCTCTACAAGTTTGCCTCAAGAAAGAACAGATCGGTGCACAGCGAGCTCATGAACGAGAACTGGATCAGGGCGGTGGCTAGGCTGCACACCATTCAGCGGCTGGGTGAATTCGTGTCTCTCTCGAATCTCATTAGTCAAATCACCCTCCTCGCTGACCAAGACGACACCATCCACTGGAACTTAACCACCTCGGGGACATACTCGGCTACGTGATGCATTCACTCTAATGATGCTTATCACCATCTCCACACGAGATGAACAATTTATATAAATATGCGATGATTTGTTTTCAAGCATATGAACATGTTGTAACTTTTTTAACAATTTGTTTTAAACTAATTTTACAAATATATTTCTAAAAAATGTACTAAAAAGCCAAAATCAGTAGTAAAGAGGTACTTCGTGGGGTCACCTTGTGTCCCATTCGCATATGACAAGTGGCGCAACATGGCGTCGCGAGGAGGTTTCCTGTTCCGCTCCATGCTGGACACGTGGTGCAAAGAGAGGCGACCACATCGGTTTTCCCGGTTTCCCATATTTACTTTTGCAGTTTTTGGGTTTTATTTCTCTTTGCCCAATAATATTTTAGATTAGTTTTGTTGCGTGTTCCTAGTAGCAACACAACACAATAACATAACACATCATTATGTGATGGCACGACCTCTTTAACTTCATGGCCATACCACGCTAGAGAAAAAACCAAACTAAATATTATTTGCAAAAGTGCTATGCCTACTGCTAAAAAAACGCTGACAAGGATCTATATACTCTGAGGTCTCCTTTAATTTCTAGGAATACAACAGGATGGGAATTCTAAAGAAAAAATTTCTATAGAGCCTTTTGATTTGTTGGAATACAACAAGATAGGAATTCTAATGAAAATTTTTCTCTAGAGCCCATTAATTTGTAGTAATGGATTTTTATTCCTAGGTATGATTGAATCCTATGCTTCACATTTCAGAAACAAAAAAAAAACATTAACTCAGACCTAATGGAAAAATTCCTTTCCTATGATCCAAGTAACATGTTTTTTTTCTATTGGAACTGAGATATATACATGTCATCTCATATCCTATTACTTTCTTATTTGCATGATTTTCCTATCATATGAACCAAAGGAGGCCTGAGGTCCCCACACTTCAACAAGAAGATAGAGCCGTAGGCGAGGGACCGAATCGCCCTCAAACCCTAACTTCTTCTGACTTGTTTTTTGTTTTGAGAATGACTTCTGAGAGCAACTAGTTAACGAGCGCTCCTTCGGGAGCCTCGCAACGATCAGCGCCACTTGGTGCACTCTCAGCCATTCGTCACGTGTCGCGCTCTGGGCGGTCCCTCCGTATTTTATTTTTTATTTTTTTGCACACGTTTTTGGCTTTTTAAATGGTTTTCTGGTTTTTTTCGACGTTTTGGTTTTCCACCGGTCTTCCTTAGCTTTTTAATAAAAAAATTTGAATTTTTTTGCGTGAAATACGCATTTTCTTTTTTTCTTTCGCGAGAGTCACGATTTTGCTTCCGCGAGAGGCACAGTTTTGCTTCGGCGAGAGGCACGGTTTTGCTTTTGCGAGAATCACGGCCGTGCCTCTCGGAAACAAAAAAAAGACATGTTTTCTATTATTTTTCGCGAGAGTTACGGTTTTGCTTCCGCAAGAGGCACGGGTGTGTTTTCGCGAGAGTCACGGCCGTCACGGTTTTGCTTCCACAAGAGGCACGGGTGTGCTTTCGCGAGAGGAAACAAAAAAAACGTGTTTTTTGTTTTTTTTTCTTTCGCGGGAGTCACGGTTTTGCTTCCGCGAGGGGCACGGTTGTGCTTTAGCGAGAGTCACGGCCATGCCTCTCCGAAACGGGAAAAAAATCATGTTTTCTGTTTTTTTTTCTTTTGCGAGAGTCATGGTTTTGTTTCCGCGAGAGGCATGGTTATGCTTTCGTGAGAGTCACGGCCGCGCCTCTCGGAAACGAAAAAAATGCGTTTTTTGTTTTTTTTCTTTTGCGAGAGTCACGGTTTTGCTTCCGTGAGAGGCACGGTTGTGCTTTCGCGAGAGTCACGGCCGTGCCTCCTCGGAGACGGAAAAAACATGTTTTCTCGTTTTTTCCTTCCGCGAGAGTCACAGTTTTGCTTCCGCAAAAGGCACGGTTGTGATTTCGTGAGAGGCACAAGCGTGCCTCTTTCGAAAAGGGAAAAACCCATGCTCCTGGTTCGGTTTCCTCGTCCGATTTTTTGGTAAAAAAATCATCAAAATCTATTAACATGGGATGTAGTTTTGAAGATCTCGACGTGAGAAATCCAATAGTGAAAGTGGTTTGAGATTTGGACGCACGATTTGAGAGATAAAACGTTTTGAATAAATAGATCTACGAAAAAAGGGAAAACTCTCATATTGCGACAAGTGGCACGCTGTATGTGCACCACTTGTCGCAAGCAGGGAAATTGAAGTGATCTTTGCAACGAGTACTCCTCAACTAGTGATTTGGTGACTTCTTCTGACTTTGCAGCCACTTGGGCACTTTCTCTGCCTTATTTTCTTGACGATGCTAGTCCCCCAAGTGGACCTTTTTAGCACATGGCAAGTAGGCCTTATTTTAGTACATGGCAAGTAGGCCTTATTTTAGTGTAGCCAATCAACCTATAGTCCGTTTCAATCATGGAGAGACGACGGGCCGGGGGCTAGTCAAGTCGTCGACGTCGAACCCCCCATTGCCAAAAAATAAGAAAAAGTCGTCGATCCCCCGCGGTGACAGGCACGGCCGAGGTTCTAACTAGTGCAGCACGAATCTAAAAATAAATAAATATAGTGCATCACGCATTCCTCAGAGAAAAAGACAAAAAAAAAGCTAGTGTGCAGCTCGCAGCAGCTTCCTCCTCTTTGCAGGCTATAAAACGTAGTCCGAGGATAACGTATAGAAGGCAACACTTGCACCGATAGGAGTAAAAGCAAACTAGCCACATAGCCTGCCTACTCGATCGGGGCCGGAGAGTAGGCAGAAACCATGGCTGCCGCCGGTATAAGTCCCTCTCCCTACTCTGGTAGCACAGCTGATGCTGGTCCATGTGTAGAAGTATATGTATACCGCCGCAAGGATCATGTTCCGCTCATAACTGGTCTCGTCGTGGTGGGCGTGCTCGCCTTGTTCCTCCTGCATGTGCTGGGGTCCCTACGCCGGAGGTCGAGCCACAAGCTCCTCCACGTCGTGGTGTCGGGAACCTACGCGCTCTCCTACACGCTGGTCAGCTACACCCTCGGCCTCATGCAGTCTTCCCGCTACTACGTCGACGAGTTCCCGGTGTGGGCGGTGTGCCTGCTGCTGCTGCTCGGCAGCACCGACAGCCTCACGGTGTGCAGCCTCAACGACATCGACAACTGGAAGAGCTTCTACATGAAGCACCTCATCAAGGGGGCGTTGGTGGTCTACATCTTCGTCTCCGTGGTCTACTTCCGCACCGACTCGGACTCGCGCTACCTGGAGGTCCCGCTCTGGGCCATCTTGTTCGTCATCGTCCTTCAGTCGTACGCGCGGCTGACATCCATGAGGATGGCCAGCAAGTCCCACCTGCTGTGCCAGAACGTCAAGCTCATCGCCGACTACATGCAGCACCAGGAGCAGCTGCAACTGGCTCTCAACCCCGTCACCATGGAAGGCTACCGGTACGTGGTTGGGGGCGAGCGTAGGAAGAAATACAAATACCGACCCGGGGCCGGGAGCAGGGTAGGGTACAAGGAGGAGGACTACGCCAAGGTCACCACCGTTGAACAGATCTGGCAATGCAAAGGGAGCCTATTGCGCTCCGACACCAAGAAAGGGTCGCAGCTCAAGGACGTGTGCCTCTCCATGGCCCTGTCCAAGATGCTGAACCGAAGGTTCGCTGGCTTCCCCCTCGCCGAGGTGGGGCTTGAGAAAACCCGTGCCTTTGTCTTCCAAGGCCTGCTCGCCGGAGGCAGGCAGTACGAGCGAGCATTCAGGGTCATTGAGGTAGAGCTTGCTTTCGTCCATGACTTGTACTACACTAGGTACCCTTACCTCTACCACAAGGGTCGCTTCTTGGCGCTCTGTTTACCTCTGGCCATGGTCATACTCTGCTCCTGGCTCACCTATGAGCTCTTTGCACATTTCAAGATTCTCAAGCAAAACGAGCACCACTCTGACACATATCTCTACACCACACTTATCTTAATGGCCGGAGTGACATTCTTGGAGGTGTTCCAGCTGTATCTGCACATGGCGTCAGGTTGGCTCAAGGTGGCGTTGATCCGGAGCTATGTCACCAGGTCTCTGCTGCAGAGGAAAGGCTGTTTCTTTCAGATAATCATGAGGCTCCTCTTGAGCTTGAAGACGCTCAGGCCATGGGAGGACAAGCTTGGGCGGTACTCTCTCCTGGACGAGTTCGATGGTCGAACGAGCAATTTTCTTCACTATGTGACACTCTGCCTGGTTGACAAGGCACAGGAGGGGCGTAGGAAAAAGAAGCCACTCAAGCTGCCCGGACAGGTGAAGCAAGCAGTCGTTGATTCTCTCATCGGAAGTAATGGCCGCCTGACCAACGGGGTAAGATCGCTGGAGAAGAATGGCGTCCTTGAGAAGCTACCGTCGGCGTGCAAAGCTAGCAATGGCACGGCCACATACACCATGCTGGTCTGGCACATTGCCACAACCTTCTGCAAGCACCAGCTAGACCAACATCCGGAAGACAAGAAGCTGCTGGCGCCCTCCAAAGAAGACACAGGTGCAGTTGACACGCACTTGGTGGCCACCAGTTTGTCGGATTACTGTGCTTACCTCATCGCTTTCGCGCCCGACCTCTTGCCCGGGCACAGCTCCGACTCGGCATTGATGCTCAGCCAAACAGTCGCCGAAGCGCGCCATTTGCTTCAAGGGGCAAAGAAGATGGAGGGCAAGTGTAAGAAACTGATGAGCCTCGTCGATGATGCTGGTGATGATGCTGATGAATCACTCGTCGTACTTGGTGGCCGGCTCGCGAGGCAGCTCACTGAGGAAATCGAGGGGCCGGTGCTGCGCTGGAAGGTGCTCTCTGATTTCTGGGCAGAGATGATGCTGTACATCGCGCCGTGTGAGGACGCCCAGGCCCGCGCTCACCTAGAGGCCCTAGCAAGAGGAGGGGAGTTCATCACCCACCTCTGGGCGCTGCTCACGCACACTGGCATGCTGAAGCGTGACCCTGCTGGGTCACAGGCCGTCTGATCCATCCGATTAGTGCTTGTTTGATGCTGCCAATATTGTTATCTACAACTTTTGCTCTTAGCAATCCTTTATTGATTTTACAAAGAGTCTATCTATGTTACATCTAGAAGTGGGATAATATCTCACATTTAAGTATGATATCATCTCACATCATAAAAAAACAAAAACCTGCAACTCTCGTTTATTTTTACTTTAGAACTCTCTTGTTTATTTTTACTTTAAAACTCTCACATTTAAGTATGATATTTGTTTTTACTTTAGACCTTATTATATTGTTCTTATTGGGCCCATCGCATAAGACTTAACTAACAAAACCAAACAAATGTCATGTAGCTTTGTCTGCTTGCTGCAGGAAATTAATTATTCTCATACCGTGGGGAATAACCAACGCATCAGGTAAAGACACTGCAACTTCCTCCATGTGCCCAAACAACGGAGCATATACTATTACTTACTATGTCTAAATATACTATTATTCAGGATTTATGTGGCTAGATTAAATCAACAGAAGGCTCCATTTAAAAATATGAATTTAAAAAAAATCATGATTTATAAAAAAGTTCATATTTTATAGAAAATGTTCATGATTTTTTATATAAAAAAGTAAAAATCCTGAATGTTTTTAATGTGGAGATGCAACTTGCCGACAACCATCCTCCTGCCTCTAATTGCAGTCTCATTGCGAGCATGCACTTGTCTGCCTAGGGTGCACTTGTAACGGAGACAAAAATGGATCGTGCCTAGTTGCGTGTCGAAGATGGACTTCCAACTGGAACAAAAATGGGCCAGACCTCCAGTTGTGTATAAAGGGTCGAGTTGCAACTGTGATAAAATTGGTCGGCGTCGGGGTAAAAAACCAGCGGATCTCGGGTAGGGGGTCCCGAGCTTTGGATCATGGATCAATGGGGAACAGGGAACACATGGACAATATTTATCCAGGTTCGGACCCTCTCGAAGAGGTAAAACCCTACGTCATGCTTGATTATATTGATGTGTGTATATGGTTACAGAGTTGATCTACCACGAGATCGTATGAGCTAAACCCTAGGTGAGTAGGATGATCATTCTTCTAGCCTCTATGGAGTAAACCCCCTGGTTTATATAGACACCAGGGGTACCTAGGGTTACACATGGTCAGCTGCCATCAGGGGATAAACATGTCAATTCTACCATCCTGACTTGAAGGACACACCAAGGCTTCGAAGGTTTTCTACTCAAACACGGAGTCACCTTATAGTTCGGCCTTCCAGCTATAGTCATAGAGCGGCCCACCTATCCGGCCCATAAGAGGTAGGCCAACAACCAAATGACCCCTTAGTCCAGGACTCTCAGTAGCCCCCGAACTAGTCTTCGAAGCCGAGGTATATATGCGAATCATCGACTTTGTGGACAAGTTCCCTTTTCCCATAGTGCTTATGCCGGGTGTACAACTACCTTTAGTAGAACCCTCAACGGTCACCCCGCCATGTCTAGCCGTGCACTGTCCGAATAGTGCCCGGACTGTATGATATACTTAACCCCGAAGTCCAGCCGCTCAAGTGTGAATAGTGTTCTGACAACTTTTAGCAAAAGGTCATAGCCGGCCACAATTATTAACCAATTGTGAAAACTCAATTCGCGGTTCGAGGCAGCTCCTCCATTGGCACGTCCCATCAATATGAAGATCGTGCCTCGTTGTTTAAGGGATATGATTGATGATTTGGGTTATCCCATGCGCACATAATGACACGATTATATCGGGAAGAGGTTAGGTCAGTGGCGCAGTAAAGGGGCTCTTGGTATTATGTCAGCTTTTAAAAGGAGAGCAGCCACGAAGGCCTCCATACGCCTCTCAGATCCCCATTGCTATCGCCTTCCCAATCTCTTGAGCTCAAGCGCCTAGATCCATTTCTCCTCCAAATCCTCCCATGCCGCTCTCCCAATCCGGTCATGGCCGGCTCCGGTTCCAAGGGCAAGTGGGAGGCCTCCTGCATCACCGACGACGACATCCAGGAGCTCAAGCGCGCCGGCTATCTTCCGACCAACGTCGCCCATTGCGCTCCAGAGGAGGGCCAGGTCATCTCCGCGCTAAGGCATGGTGAGAGGGTGGTATTAATCCCCCACTTATTAGGGGTTTGATGTTCTTCTATGGGCTGGATTTTCACGATCTTGTCCCGCATTCCTTCTTGCATATTTCGGCCCTCATCGTCATATGTGAGGCCTCTCTACAGGTCCAGCCACACTACGGCTTGTGACTAAAGCACTTCAACGTCAAGCTGAAGATAATCGACGGCCAGCAGGCGGACTGCGGGGGGACGATGATCAGCAAGCTCCCCTGGGTCGAGTGGTCGGAAGTTCCCTTTATAGATACCATCAAAATATAGCAATAATTGAACTGCGCAGCGAGGCCTCGGCAGCAACCTTCGCATTCAAATCCGGGCCTCCCACGAGGCTAGTGTCATATACCAAGAAAGGTCTTGACTGGGGGTCCTCAACGGATATGGAGTGGCTGTAGAAGCACATCTCCCAGAAGATAAAGAAGAAAGTCGAGCTGACCAATGTGGCTCAGGTCATGCTTTGCCTCCGCCTCCTGCCTTGCCAACATCGGGCCTCCCCAATGTACCCCTACAAGCCCAAAGACCCTTCCACCATGCTCCGCTTCTACCGCACCACCCACGACAAGCTGTGGAAGGTGTTGTTCAAGCCCCAAAAGGACTGGTCGTCCAAGGAAGAAGACATCGGCCTCGACGTCGCACAACCTCCTCGGAAGGTACTGTAAAGTTTTACTCTTATGTTTGGTTACTACCTTTTAACAAGGAACATGACCCTTTCTTCCCCGCATTCACAGAGCTGGCTAGAGAAAGTTGTGCGGATCGATGGCCCGGCCCCACTGCCCGAGTGAAGGAAATATGCCCTAGAGGCAATAATAAAGTTGTTCTTTTATATTTCCTTATATCATGATAAATGTTTATTATTCATGCTAGAATTGTATTAACTGGAAACTTGATACATGTGTGGATACATAGACAAAACATCATGTCCCTAGTGATCCTCTACTAGACTAGCTCATTAATCAAAGATGGTTAAGTTTCCTAACCATAGACATGTGTTGTCATTTGATGAACGGGGTCACATCATTAGGAGAATGATGTGATGGACAAGACCCATCCATTAGCTTAGCATATTGATCGTTTAGTCTTATTGCTATTGCTTTCTTCATGTCATATACATATTCCTTTAACTATGAGATTATGCAACTCCCAGATACCGGAGGAATACCTTGTGTGCTATCAAACATCACAACGTAACTGGGTGATTATAAAGATGCTCTACAGGTATCTCCGAAGGTGTTTATTGGGTTGGCATAGATCGAGATTAGGATTTGTCACTCCGAGTATCGGAGAGGTATCTCTGGGCCCTCTCGGTGATACACATCATGATAAACCATGCAAGCAATGTGACTAATGAGTTAGTTACAGGATGATGTATTACGGAACGAGTAAAGAGACTTGCCGGTAATGATATTGAACTTGGTTTGAAGATACCGAGGATCGAATATTGGGCAAGTAACATACCGATGACAAAGGGAATAACGTATGTTGTCATTACGGTACAACCGATAAAGATCTTCGTAGAATATGTAGGAACCAATATGAGCATCCAGGTTCCGCTGTTGGTTATTGACCGGAGAGGTGTCTTGGTCATGTCTACATAGTTCTCGAACCCATAGGGTCTGCATGCTTAACGTTAGATGACGATCTTGTATTATATGAGTTATGTGATTTGGTGACCGAATGTTGTTCGGAGTCCCAGATGAGACCACGGACATGACGAGGAGTCTCGAAATGGTCGAGAGGTAAAGATTTATATATAGGACGACGGTATTCGGAGACCGGAAGCGTTCCGGGGGTACCGGGTCCATATCGGGTCATCGGAAGGGGTTCCGGGCATCCCCCCTGGCAACTACATGGGCCTTAATGGGCCAAGAAGGGGACATACCAGCCCATAATGGGCTGGTGTGCCACATGTAGGCCAAAATAAGGGTGAAGGAAAGAGGGGAATGGAGAAAGGAAGGGGAGGGATTCGGCCTCCCCCTTCCTTCCCTCGTCCCTCCTCCTTCCTTCCCCCTCCGGATGGACATGGAAGGGGGAAGGCCGAATTGGGAGGCGCCCAAGTAGGATTCCTCCTACTTGGGGCACCCCCTTGGCTGCCTCTCCTCCCCTCCAACACTAGAGTTTATGCCTCCGGTCATATTGATGTAGTGCTTAGGTGAAGCCATGCGCGAATCACTTCACCATCACCGTCACCACGCCGTCGTGCTGATGGAACTCTCCCTTGACACTTTGCTTGATCAAGAGTTAGAGGGACGTCATCTAGCTGAACGTGCGTAGAACTCGGAGGTGCCGTACGTTCGGTGCTTGATCGGTCGGAACGAGAAGAAGTTCGACTACATCAACCGAGTTGTCAAACGTTTCCGCTTTCGGTCCACGAGGGTACGTGGACACACTCTCCCCGTCTCGTTGCTATGCATATCCTCTATAGATCTTGCGTGGGCGTAGGATTTTTTTTAAATTGCATGCTACGTCGTACTGCTTACCACAAAGTAGAACACAAAGAGTTGTGGGCGGTGATTGTCATACTGCTTACCACCAATGTCTTATTTTGATTCGGCGGTATTGTTGGATGAAGCGGCCCGGACCAACCTTACATGACCATGTTCATGAGACGGTTCCACCGACAGACATGCAACTAGTTTTGCATAAAGGTGGCTGGCGGGTGTCTGTTTCTCCAACTTTAGTTGAATGGAATTTGACTGCGGCCGTTCCTTGTTGAAGGTTAGAACAGCAAACTTGATAAATCACCGTTGTGGTTTTTCATCCGTAGGTAAGAACGGTTCTTGCTAGAAGCCCGTAGCAGCCACATAAAACTTGCAACAACAAAGCAGAGGATGTCTAACTTGTTTTTGCAGGGCATGTTGTGATGTGATATGGTCAAGACATGGTGTGATATACGTTATTGTATGAGATGATCATGTTTTGTAAAAATTACTGGCAACCAGCAGGAGCCTTATGGTTGTCTCTTTATTGTATGAAACACAAACGCCATGTAATTGCTTTACTTTATCACTATGCGTTAGCGATAGTTATAGAAGCAATAGTTGGCAAGACGATCATGACGCTATGATGGAGATCAAGGTGTCAAGCCGGTGACGATGGAGATCATGACAGTGGTTTGGAGATGGAGATCAAAGGCACAAGATGATGATGGGCATATCATGTCACATATTTTGATTGCATGTGATGTTTATCTTTTATGCATCTTATTTTGCTTTGTACAGCGGTAGCATTATAAGATGATCCCTCACTAAACTTTCAAGGTATAAGTGTTCTCCCTGAGTATGCACCATTGCGATAGTTCGTCGTGCTGAGACACCATGTGATGATCGGGTGTGATAGGCTCTACGTTCACATACAACGGGTGCAAGACAGTTTTGCACATGCAGAAAACTCGGGATAAACTTAACGAGCCTAGCATGTACATACATGGCCTCAGAACACTGGAGACCGAAAGGTCGAACGTGAATCATATAGTAGATATGATCAACATAGAGATGTTCACCATTGAACACTACTCCATCTCACGTGATGCTCGGACATGGTTTAGTTGATTTGGATCATGTGATCATTTAGATGACTTGAGGGATGTCTATCTAAGTGGGAGTTGTAAAGTAATTTGATTAACTGAACTTAATTTATCATGAACTTAGTCCTGATTGTACTTACATATCTATGTTGTAGATCAATAGCTCGCGTATAGCTCCCCTGTTTTATTTTTGATATGTTCCTAGAGAAAACTAAGTTGAAAGATGATAGTAGCAATGATGCGGAATGGGTCCGTGATCTGAGGACTATCCTCATTGCTGCACAGAAGAATTATGTCCTTGATGCACCGCTAGGTGACGGACCTATTGCAGGAGCAGATGCAGATGTTATGAGCGTTTGACAAGCTCGGTATGATGACTACTTGATAGTTTAGTGCACCATGCTTTACGGCTTAGCACCGGGACTTCAAAAATGTTTTGAACACCATGGAACATATGAGATGTTCCAAGAGTTGAAATTGGTATTTCAGACTCATGCCCATGTCAAGAGGTATGAGACCTCTGACAAGTACTTTGCCTACAAGATGGAGGAGAATAGCTCCGCTAGTGAGCATGTGCTCAGAATGTCTGGGTGCTACAATCACTTGAATCGAGCGGGAGTTAGTCTTCCAAATAAGATAGTGATTGACATAGTTCTCTAGTCACTATCACCAAGTTATTAGAACTTCGTTATGAACTATAATATGCAAGGGATGACGAAAACGATTCCCGAGCTTTTCGCGTTGCTGAAATCAGCAAAGGTAGGAATCAAAAAGAGCATGAAATGTTGATGGTTAACAAGACCACTAGTTTCAGGAAAAAGGGGCAAAAGGGAAAGAGATGGAACTCCAAGAAGAATGGAAAGAAACTTGCCACGCTCAGGAAGAAGCCCAAAGCTGCATCCAAACCTGAAACTGAGTGCTTCTACTGCAAAGGGAATGATCACTGGAAGCGGAACTGCCCCAGATACTTGGCGGATAAGAAGGATGGCAAAATGAACAAAGGTATATTTGAGATACATGTTATTCATGTGTACTTTACTAATGTTCGTAGCAATCCATGTGTATTCATTATCGGTTCAGTTGCTAAGATTAGTAACTCAAAGCGGGAGTTGCAGAATGAACAGAGACTAGTTAAGGACGAGGTGACGATGTGTGTTGGAAGTGATTCCAAGGTTGATACGATCACCATCACACACTCCCTCTACCTTCACGATTAGTGTTGAACCTAAATAAATGTTATTTGGTGTTTGCGTTGAGCATGAATATGATTGGATCATGTTTATTGCAATATGATTATTCATTTAAGTTAGAGAATAATTGTTGTTCTGTTTACATGAATAAAACCTTCTATGGTCATACATCCAATGTTAATAGATTGTTGAATCTCGATCGTAGTGATACACATATTCATAATATTGATGCCAAAAGATGCAAAGTTGGTGATGATAGTGCAACATATTTGTGGCACTGCCAGTTAGGTCATATTGGTGGAAAGCGCATGAAGAAACTCCATGCATATGGGCTTTTGGAATCACTTGATTATGAATCATTTGATACTTGCGAACCATGCCTCATGGTCAAGATGACTAAAACTCCGTCTCCGGAACAATGGAGCGAGCCAATGACTTATTGGAAATAATACATACCGACGTATGCGGTCCAATGAGTGTTGAGGCACGCGGTTGGTATCATTATTTTGTGACCCTCACAGATGATTTGAGCAGATATGGGTATATCTACTTGATCAAACACAAGTCTGAAACATTTGAAAAGTTCTAAGAATTTCAGAGTGAAGTGGAGAATCATCGTAACAAGAAAATAAAGTTTCTACGATCTGATCCCGGAGGCAAATATTTGAGTTACGAGTTTGGCCTTCATTTAAAACAATGTGGAATAGTTTCACAACTCACGCCACCTGGAACACCACAGCGTAATGGTGTGTCCGAACATCATAACCGTACTTTATTAGATATGGTGCGATCTATGATGTCTCTTACCGATTTACCACTATCGTTTTGGGGTTATGCATTAGAGATAGCTACATTCACGTGAAATAGGGCACTATCTAAATCCTTTGAGACGACACCGTATGAACTATGGTTTGGCAAGAAACCAAAGTTGTCGTTTCTTAAAGTTTGGGGTTGCGATGCTTATGTGAAAAAGCTTCAGCCTGATAATCTCGAACCCAAATCAGAGAAGTGTGTCTTTATAGGATACCCAAAAGAAACTATTGGGTTCACCTTCTATCACAGATCCGAAGGCAAGATCTTTGTTGCTAAGAATGGATCCTTTCTAGAGAAGGAGTTTCTCTCGAAAGAAGTGAGTGGGAGGAAAGTGGAACTTAATGAGGTAATTGTACCTTCTCTCGAATTGGAAAGTAGCTCATCACAGAAAACCGTTCCCATGATACCTACACCAACTAGAGAGGAAGCTAATGATAACGATCATGAAACTTTAGATCAAGTTGCTACTGAACCTCGTAGGTCAACCATAGCATGTTCCGCACCAGAGTGGTATAGTAATCCTATCTAGAAGTCATGTTACTAGACCATGACGAACCTATGAACTATGAGGAAGCGATGATGAGCCCAGATTCCAATAAATGGCTTGAGGCCATGAAATCTGAGATAGGATTCATGTATGAGAACAAAGTGTGGACTCTAGTTGACTTGCCCGATGATCGGTGAGCCATAGAGAATAAATGGATCTTCAAGAAGAAGACTGACGCTGATGGTAATGTCACTATCTACAAAGCTTGACTTGTCGCGAAATGTTTTCAACAAGTTCAAGGAGTTGACTATGATGAGACTTTCTCACCAGTAGCGATGCTTAAGTCTGTCCGAATATGTTAGAAGTTGCCACATTTTATGAAATCTGGCAAATGGACGTCAAAACTACATCCCTTAATGGATTTCTTAAAGAAGAGTTGTATATGATGCAACGAGCATGTTTTTGTCGATCCTGAAGGTTCTAACAAAGTGTGCAAGCTGCAGCGATCCATCTATTGACTGGTGCAAGCATCTCGGAGTTGGAATATATGCTTTGATGAGGTGATCAAAGCATATGGTTTTATATAGACTTTCAGAGAAGCCTGTATTTACAAGAAAGTGAGTGGGAGCTCTATAGCATTTCTAATATTATATGTGGATGACATATTGTTGATTGGAAATGATATAGAATTTCTCGATAGCATAAAAGGATACTTGAATAAAAGTTTTTCAATGAAAGATCTCAGTGAAGCTACTTACATACTGAGCAGGGATAGATCGAGATGCTTAATAGGAATTTCACAAAGCACATACCTTGATAAAGTTTTGAAGAAGTTCAAAATGGATCAATCAAAGAAAGGATTATTGCATGTGTTACAAGGTGTGAAGTTGAGTAAGACTCAAAACCCGACCACGGTAGAAGATAGAGAGAGAATGAAAGAAATTCCCTATGCCTCAGCCATAGGTTCTATAAAGTATGCCATGCTGTGTATCAGACACATTGTGTACCTTGCCATGAGTTTGCCAAGGGGGTACAATAGTGATCCTGGAGTAGATCACTGGAAAATGGTCAAAATTATCCTTAGGTACCTAAAGAGGACTAAGGAAATGTTTCTCGGATGTGGAGGTGATAAAGAGGTCATCGTAAAGAGTTACGTCGATGCAAGCTTTTACACCGATCCCGATGACTCTGAGTCTCAATCTGGATACATATTGAAAGTGGGAGCAATTAGCTAGAGTAGCTCCATGCAGAGCATTGTAGACATAGAAATTTGCAAACATACGGATATCTGAATGTGATATACTCGTTGACTAAACCTCTCTCACAAGCAAAACATAATCACACCTTAGTACTCTTTGGGTGTTAATCACATAGCAATGTGAACTAGATTATTGACTCTAATGAACCCTTTGGATGTTGGTCACATGGTGACGTGAACTATGGGTGTTAATCACATAAAGATGTGAACTATTGGAGTTAAATCACATGGCGATGTGAACGAGATTATTGACTCTAGTGCAAGTGGGAGACTGAAGGAAATATGCCCTAGAGACAATAATAAAGTTGTTATTTTATATTTCCTTATATCATGATAAATGTTTATTATTCATGCTAGAATTGTATTAACCGGAAACTTCATACATGTGTGGATACATAGACAAAACACCATGTCCCTAGTGAGCCTCTACTAGACTAGCTCGTTAATCAAAGATGGTTAAGTTTCCTAACCATAGACATGTGTTTTCATTTGATGAACGGGATCACATCATTAAGAGAACGATGTGATGGACAAGACCCATCCATTAGCTTAGCATATTGATCGTTTAGTTTTATTGCTATTGCTTTCTTCATGTCATATACATATTCCTTTGACTATGACATTATGCAACTCGTGGATACCGGAGGAATACCTTGTGTGCTATCAAATGTCACAATGTAACTCGGTGATTATAAAGATGCTCTACAGGTATCTCCGAAGGTGTTTGTTGGGTTGGCATAGATCGAGATTAGGATTTGTCACTCCGAGTATCGGAGAGGTATCTCTGGGACCTCTCGGTAATACACATCATGATAAACCATGCAAGCAATGTGACTAATGAGTTAGTTACAGGATGATGTATTACAGAACAAGTAAAGGGACTTTCCGGTAACGAGATTGAACTTGGTATGAAGATACAGACGATCGAATATTGGGCAAGTAGCATACCGATGACAAAGGGAATAACGTATGTTGTCATTACGGTACAACCGATAAAGATCTTCGTAGAATATGTAGGAACCAATATGAGCATCCATGTTGGGGAATGTAGCATGCAATTTGAAAAAAAATCTACCAGCACGCAAGATCTATCTAGGAGATGCATAGCAACGAGAGGGGGAGATTGTGTCCACATACCCTCATAGACCAGAATCAGAAGCATTAGGTTAACGCGGTTGATATAGTCGAAATGTTTTCGTGATCCAACCAATCAAGTAACGAACGTACGGCATCTCCGAGTTCAACACCCGTTCAGCTCGATGACGTCCCTCGAACTCTTGATCCAGCAAAGTGTCTAGGGAGAGTTTCATCAGCACGACGACATGGTGACGGTGATGGTGATGTGATCCGCGCAGGGCTTCACCTAAGCACTACATGAATATGACCGGATGAGTAAACCATGGAGGGAGACGACGCACACGTCTTGGAACAATTGGTGTGTCTCCAAGGGGTGCCCTGCCAACGTATATAAAGGAGGGAGATGGAGGAGGCTGGCTAGAGGGCGCACCAAGTGGGGGGGTCCTACTAGGAATCCTAGTGCTAGTAGGATTCTCCCCCCTCTTATTCCTTCTCATGGAGGGGGAAAAGGGGGAAGGAGACAGAGGAGGAGAAGGAAAGGGGCGCGCCACCCCCTCCACTAGTCCAATTTGGACTCCCATGGGGGGGTGTGGCCACCCCTTGTGGGCTGCCTCCTGTCTCCCCTATGGCCCATAGTGGCCCATTACTTTCCCCTGGGGGGTTCCGGTAACCTCCCGGTACTCCAAAAAATATCCGAAATGACCCGGAACCATTCCGGTGCCCGAATACTATCGTCCAATATATCAATATTTACCTCTCGACCATTTCGAGACTCCTCGTCATGTCCGTGATCTCATCCGAGACTCCAAACAATCTTTGATCACCAAAACACATAACTCATAATACAAATCGTCATCGAACGTTAAGCGTGCGGACCCTACGGGTTCGAAAACTATATAGACATGACCGAGACATATCTCCGGTCAATAACCAATAGCGGAACCTCGATGCTCATATGTGTTCCTACATATTCTACGAAGATCTTTATCGGTCAAACCGCAATGACAACATACGCCATTCCCTTTGTCATCGGTATGTTACTTGCCCGAGATTCGATCGTCGGTATCCTCATACCTAGTTCAATCTCATTACCAGCAAGTCTGTTTAATCGTTCCATAATACATCATCCTATAACTAACTCATGAATCACATTTCTTGCAAGGCTTATTGTGATGTGCATTATCAAGAGGTCTCAGAGATACCTCTTCGATACTTGGAGTGACAAATCCTAATCTCGATCTATGCTAACCCAACAAACACCTTCGGAGACACCTGTAGAGCATCTTTATAATCACCCAGTTATGTTGTGACATTTGATAGCACACAAGGTGTTCCTCCGGTATTCGGGAGTTGCATAATCTCATAGTCCAGGGAACATGTATAAGTCATGAAGAAAGCAATAGCAGTAAAACTTAACGATCATTCTGCTAAGCTAATGGATGGGTCTTGTCCATCACATGATTCTCTAATGATGTGACCCCGTTCATCAAATGACAACACATGTCTTTGGTCAGGAATCCTAACCATCTTTGATTAATGAGCTAGTCAGTAGAGGCATACTAGGGACACTCTGTTTTGTCTATGTATTCACACATGTATCAAGTTTCTGGTTAATACAATTCTAGCATGAATAATAAACATTTATCATGTTACAAGGAAATATAAATAACAACGTTATTATTGCCTCCAGGGCATATTTCCTTCAGTCTCCCACTTGCACTAGAGTCAATAATAGATTACATTGTAATGATTCTAACACCCATGGAGTCTTGGTGCTGATCATGTTTTTCTCGTGGAAGAGGCTTAGTCAACGGGTCTGCAACATTCAGATCCATGTGTATTTTGCAAATCTCTATGTCTACCTCCTTGATTTGATCGTGGATGGAGTTGAAGCGTCTCTTGATGTGTTTGGTTCTCTTGTGAAATCTGGATTCCTTTGCTAAGGCAATTGCTCCAGTATTGTCACAAAAGATTTTCATTGGACCCGATGCATTATGTATTACACCTAGATTGGATATGAACTCCTTCATCCAGACTCCTTCATTTGCTGCTTCCGAAGCAACTACGTACTTTGCTTCACACGTATATCCCGCCACGACGCTCTGCTTCGAACTGCACCAACTGACAGCTCCACCATTCAACATAAATACGTATCCGGTTTGCGACTTAGAGTCATCCGGATCAGTGTCAAAGCTAGCATCGACATAACCATTTACAACAAGCTCTTTGTCACCACCATAAATGAGAAACATATTCCTAGTCCTTGATACGTCTCCGTCATATCTATAATTTTTTGTTGTTCCATGCCAATATTATACAACTTTCATATACTTTTGGCAACTTTTTATACTATTCTTGGGACTAACATATTGATCCAGTGCCCAGTGCCAGTTCCTGTTTATTGCATGTTTTTTGTTTTGCAGAAAATCCATATCAAACGGGGTCCAAATGGGATAAAAACTGACGGAGATTTTTTTGGAATATATGTGATTTTTGAGAAGAAGAATCAACGCGAGACGATGCCCGAGGGGGCCACGAGGCAGGGGGCGCACCCCAAGGGGTCAGGCGCGCCCTGGGCCCTCGTGGCCACCTCGTAAGCCAGTTGATGCCCTTCTTTTTCCGAAAGAAAGCTAATATCCAGATAGAGATCATGTCCAAAGTTCAGCCCAATCGGAGTTACAGATCTCCGGGAATTTAAGAAACGGTGAAAGGGCAGAATCAGCCAACGTAGAAACAGAGGGAGACAGAGAGACAGATCCAATCTCGGAGGGGATCTCACCCCTTCGCCGCCATGGAGGCCATGGACCAGAGGGGAAACCCTTCTCCCATCTAGGGAGAAGGTCAAGGAAGAAGAAGAAGAAGAAGGAGGGGGGCTCTCTCCCCCTCTCTTCTGGTGGCGCCGGAACGCCGTCGGGGCCATCATCATCACCGCAATCTACACCAACAACTTCACCGCCAGCATCACAACTCTTCCCCCCCTCTATGCAGCGGTGTAACCCCTCTTTTACCTGCTGTAATCTCTACTTAAACATGGTGCTCAATGCCATATATTATTTCCCAATGATGTATGGCTATCCTATGATGTTTGAGTAGATCTGTTTTGTCCTATGGGTTAATTGATGATCGTGATTGGTTTGAGTTGCATGTTTTATTATTGGTGTTGTCGTATGGTGCTCTCCGTGTCGCGCAAGCGTGAGGGATCCCCGCTGTGGGGTTTGCAATATGTTCATGATTTGCTTATGGTGGGTGGCGTGAGTGATAGAAACACAGACCCAGTAAGTAGGTTGTTTGCGTATGTGACAAAAGGGGACTTGATGCTTCCATGCTATGGTTGGGTTTTACCTTAATGATCTTTAGTAGTTGCGGATGCTTGCTAGAGTTCCAACCATAAGTGCATATGATCTAAGAAGAGAAAGTGTGTTAGCGTATGCCTCTCCCTCAAATAAAATTGCATTAATGATTACCGGTCTAGTTATCGATTGCCTAGGGACAAATAACTTTCTTGTGTGACAACAAGGTGTCTACTGAAACTAACTCAGTTGTGTCTTTATCTAAACAGGCCCTAGATTTTATTTACGTGCTCTTTATTATCTTGCAAACCTATCCAACAACACCTACAAAGTACTTCTAGTTTCATACTTGTTCTAGGTAAGGCGAACGTTAAGCGTGCGTAGAGTTGTATCGGTGGTCGATAGAAATTGAGGGAATATTTGTTCTACCTTTAGCTCCTCGTTGGGTTTGACACTCTTACTTATCGAAAGAGGCTACAATTGATCCCCTATACTTGTGGGTTATCAAGACCTTTTTCTGGCGCCGTTGCCGGGGAGTTATAGCGTGGGGTGAATATTCTCGTGTGTGCTTGTTTGCTTTATCACTAAGTAATTTTTATTTGTTGTTCTAAGTTGTTCTCTATCTTTACTTATGGATATGGAACATGAAATACCAATAAAAATTAGGTTTACTTGCTACTCATGGAGATGGGGAACCTCCTAAAACCCTCGATGCTCATTATGTGAAAGATATTATGTACTACTTTGATAATCCTGAGAAAACCCCATTCAACTTTATAATGGGAGTAACGTTGGATCAACGTGAATACTTTAGGGATTATCGCTTGACTCAAAAAGGGAAACTATTATGGGATCAAATTTATATCTTGCATTGGTATGCTCGGCAACTATGCTTGAGATATGATTATACTTGTTGCTCTAGGATGAAGGCTCCACACCTTCCCTTTTCATGTGAATTTAATGATGATGAAACCTTGGCCTCTTATGCTAATGGTATATATGATTATTATGATGTGGAACAAATAGAAGAATTCGTTGCTTTTATGGGTGCTTATGAAATTGAATCTTTGTTTAAAGAGTTTGAAGATTTTGATGATTCAGTTTATAGACCTGAAAATTTAGCTATCCTTAAATATTGCTATGAGAATTATAAATAAAATTACGATATTGATGGATTTATTGAGAAAGTTTCCGTTGTTTGAGAAGAGACTAATATTTTGCAGGAGTCTATGGAAGATGAAATTGATGAAACTGTGAGCTCATTGGATGAAATAGATGATGAGGAGAGCGAAGAACAAAAGGAGAAAGAGCAGATTAGCTACCCGTTCCCACCTTCTAATGAGAGTAACTCTTCAACTCATACATTGTTTAATTTCCCTTCGTGCTTACCAAACGATGATTGCTATGCTGATTGTTATGATCCCGTTGATTCTTTTGAAATATCCCTTTTTGATGATGCTCGCTATGCTTGTGGCCAAGATGCCAATATGAATTATGCTTATGGAGATGAACTTGATATAGTTCCCTATGTTAAACATGAAATTGTTGCTATTGCACCCACACATGATAGTCCTATTATCGTTTTGAATTCTCCCGACTACACTATATCGGAGAAGTTTGCCCTTATTAAGGATTATATTGATGGGTTGCGTTTTACTACTACACATGATGATTTTGATAGATATAATATGAATGTTCTTGCTGCTCCTACTTGCAATTATTATGAGAGAGGAACTACATCTCCGCCTCTCCATGTTTCCAATATGATAAAATTGTAAGAAAGTGTTTATACTATGCATTGGCCTTTACTATGTAAGCATGAATTGTTCTTTTCTGACATGCCGATGCATAGGAAGAGAGTTAGACTTCGTCATTACATGATATATGTTGCTTTTTGCTCACTACTAAATCACAAATCATTGTTAATTAAAATTGGCTTTGATATACCTTGGGATCCGGGTGGATTCATTACTTGAGCGCCTTGTGCCTAGCTTAATGGCTTTAAAGAAAGTGCTGCCAGGGAGACAACCCGGAAGTTTTAGAGAGTCATTTATTTCTGTTGAGTGCTTTTATATAGTGTAAAAACAAAAAAAAAATAAAGAGGGGAATGCAAAACTTTTCAAAAAGGAAAGTGAAAGTGAGAGAGACAAGCATTGCTGAAGTGGGGGAGCTCCTTGAACTTTGTTCATGCTCACAGAAACTTTGTGAATCTTGATTACAGAAAATTTACAACAAAAATAATTATCCCCTTGTACAATTCCATTGCATTCTAAAAATAATGTGCCAAGGTTTGCCTTTAGGATGTTTACATTGCTTGTTGGTTTGTGCGGTGCAGGACAGAAACTTTGGCTGTAGTGCGCGATTTTACATTTTTTACTGGAACGTTAAACGGTTCTGAAATTTTTTGAAATGTCTTTCTATACAAATTATTTATTTTTCATAAATTTTTCAGAATTTTTGGAGTACCATAAGTATGGTGAATGTTCAGATTACTACAGACTGTCCTGTTTAAGACAGGTTCTGTTTTTGATGTATAGTTTGCTTGTTTTGATGAAACTATCGATTTCTATCAATGGATTAAGCCATGGAAAAGTTATATTACAGTATCTAAAATGTAAAAACAAAATATGAATTGGTTTGCACAGTACTTAGAGTAGTGATTTGCTTTATTATACTAACGGATCTTACCGAACTTTCTGTTAAGTTTTGTGTGATTGAAGTTTTCAAGTTTTGGGAGAGATCACGATGGATGAAGGAATAAGGAGTGGCAAGAGCCTAAGCTTGGGGATGCCCAAGGAACCCTATGGAAATATTGAAGGACTCCCAAGCAACCAAGCTTGGGGATGCCCGGGAAGGCGTCCCCTCTTTCTTCTAACAATCATCGGTAATTTTACTTGGAGCTATATTTTTATTTGTCACATGATATGTGTAAATCTTGGAGCGTCTTTTGAATTTAGTTTTCAATTTTATTTTATGCACCATGCTGGTATGAGATAGTACTTGGTTGATTTATAGAATGCTCATTGCACTTCACTTATATTTTTTGAGTATGGCTTTATAGAATGCTTCATGTGCTTCACTTGTATCATTTGAAGTTTGGATTGCCTATTTCCCTACACATAGAAAACCGCCATTTGTATAATGCTCTTTTGCTTCAATTATATTTGTTAGAGCGTGGGCATATCTTTTGTAGAAAGAATTAAACTCTTTTGCTTCACTTATATCTATTTAGAGAGATGACAGGAATTGGTCATTCACATGGTTAGCCATAAAATCCTACAAAAAACTTGTAGATCACTGAATATGATATGTTTGATTCCTTGCAATATTTTTGCGATATAAAGATGGTGATATTAGAGTCATGCTTGTGGGTAGTTGTGGATTGTAGAAATACTTGTTTTGAAGTTTGTGGTTCCCGTAGCATGCACGTATGGTGAACCGTTATGTAACGAAGTTGGAGCATGAGGTATTTATTGATTGTCTTCCTTATGAGTAGCGGTCGGGGACGAGCGATGGTCTTTTCCTACCAATCTACCCCCCCTAGGAGCATGTGTGTAGTACTTTGTTTCGATGACTAATAGATTTTTGCAATAAGTATGTGAGTTCTTCATGACTAATGTTGAGTCCATGGATTATATGCACTCTCACCCTTCCATCATTGCTAGCCTCTTCGGTACCGTGCATTGCCCTTTCTCACTTTGAGAGTTGGTGCAAACTTCGCCGGTGATACGATACGCTCTATCACACATAAGCCTCCTTATATCTTCCTCAAAACAGCCACCATACCTACCTATTATGGCATTTCCATAGCCATTCCGAGATATATTGCCATGCAACTTCCATCATCTTCATATACATGACTTGAGCATCATTGTCATATTTCTTTGCATGATCATAAGATAGCTAGCATGATGTTTTCATGGCTTGTCCATTTTTTGATGTGATTGCTACTCTAGATCAATACACATCCCGGTACACCACCGGAGGCATTCATATAGAGTCATATTTTGTTCTAGTATCGAGTTGTAATATTGAGTTGTAAGTAAATAAAGTGTGATGATCATCATTATTAGAACATTGTCCCATGTGAAGTTATCAAAATAGAAGTGGCCAAAGAAGCCCCCCCCCCCACCCCCAAAGAAAAGAGATGCCAAAGAAGCCTAAAAAAGAAAAAATGAGAAAAAATAAAAAAATGAGAGAAAAGAGAGAAGGGACAATGTTACTATCCTTTTACCACACTTGTGCTTCAGAGTAGCACCATGTTCCTCATATAGAGAGTCTCTTGAGTTATCACTTTCATATACTAGTGGGAATTTTCATTATAGAACTTGGCTTGTATATTCCAACGATGGGCTTCCTCAAATGCCCTAGGTCTTCATGAGCAAGCATGTTGGATGTGCACCCACTTAGTTCTAGTTTGAGCTTTCATACACTTATAGCTCTTAGTGCATCTGTTGCATGGCAATCCCTACTCCTCACATTGACATCAATTGATGGGCATCTCCATAGCCCGTTGATTAGCCGCGTCGATATGAGAATTTCTCCCTTTTTGTCTTCTCCACACGACCTCCACCATCATATTCTATTCCACCTATAGTGCTATATCCATGGCTCACGCTCATGTATTGCGTGAAAGTTGAAAAGGTTTGAGAACGTCAAAAGTATGAAACAATTGCTTGGCTTGTCATCGGGGTTGTGCATGATTTGAGTATTTTGTGCGGTGAAGATGGAGCATAGCCAGACCATA
This sequence comes from Triticum urartu, assembly GCF_056163025.1. Taxonomy (NCBI): domain Eukaryota; kingdom Viridiplantae; phylum Streptophyta; class Magnoliopsida; order Poales; family Poaceae; genus Triticum; species Triticum urartu. The sequence goes on from NC_141877.1 coordinate 582,030,336, forward strand.
TGATTTTGTAGGGGTAACATTCTTTGGCCATCTTATTTTGAAAAGATATGATTGCTTTATTAGTATGCTTGAAGTATTATTGTCTTAATGTCAAATGATAGACTATTGCTTTGAATCACTCGTGTCTTAATATTCATGCCATGATTAGATTACATGATCAAGATTATGCTAGGTAGCATTCCACATCAAAAATTATCTTTTTTATCATTTACCTACTCGAGGACGAGTAGTAATTAAACTTGGGGATGCTGATACGTCTCCGTCATATCTATAATTTTTGATTGATCCATGCCAATATTATACAACTTTCATATACCTTTGGCAACTTTTTATACTATTTTTGGGACTAACATATTGATCCAGTGCCCAGTGCCAGTTCCTTTTTGTTGCATGTTTTTTGTTTTGCAGAAAATCCATATCAAGCGGAGTCCAAACGGGATAAAAACTAACAGAGAATTTTTTGGAATATATGTGATTTTTGGGAAGAAGAATCAACACGAGACGATGCCCGAGGGGGCTACAAGGCAGGGGGCGAGCACCAGGGCGTTAGGAGCGCCCTGGGCCCTCGTGGCCACCCCGTAAGGCGATTGAAGCCCTTCTTTCGCCACAAGAAAGCTAATATACGGATATAGATCGTGTCCAAAATTCAGCCCAATCGGAGTTATGGATCTCCGGGAATTTAAGAAACGGTGAAAGGGCAGAATCAGCCAATGCAGAAACAGAGAGAGACAGAGCGACAGATCTAATCTCGGAGGGACTCTCACCTCTCCGCCGCCATGGAGTCCATGGACCAGAGGGGAAACCCTTGTCCCATCTAGGGAGAAGGTCAAGGAAGAAGAATGTAGCGACCCGACCCGATTGGATCAAGTCTACTGTGCTCCGGTGTCATCCCTGGATCAGTAATGCTGACACCACATAGTACTTCGAAGGATTTATAGAAGAGTGGCAATCACACACTTATTACATCGATGTCTCAAAAGAGAACTTATTACAATAAATATGGCTTAAGGCCATCTAATGTCGATAAAAGCAGAAGACTTGGAAGATAAATGGGTCCATCAACTCCAACGGCATCACTGAGTATAGAACCACGACCTAAAAGCACCTCAATCGTCGTCTGAAAAGTCTGCAACATGAAAGTTGCAGCCCGAGAACGGGTCAGCACATGGAATATGCTGGCAATGTAACACATAGAGAGTAATGAACAGCAATGAGCTATACTATATGCATGTATGGCTGGTGGAAAGCTCTATGGTTACAGTGTTTTGTAAAGCCAGTTTTCCCTACTGCAAAGGAATAAATTTATTTAACTATCATGGTAGTTGTTAAACATCGAGAATGGTTGATAGCATTCCGATCCCAATTAAGTGAACAATTAAAACCCAACAATATTAATTAGAGTAACATGATGAGATTCACATGATATTCATGTACTAGATACTCAAGTTGTCCATAACCGGGGACACGGCTAATCATGATTAGTTTATACACTCTGCAGAGGTTTGCGCACTTTTCCCCACAAGACTCGATCGCCTCCGTTGGATTTCTCGCACTACATGGTGTTTGATAAATGGATGACCGAGACACAGTCTTTCAGAAGCGCTAGCACCTTACGTCCAGCTAGACCGTACCACCTATAACCCCTACATCTGCTAGTCTACCACTGTAAGAGTTCGCACGACTTAGTCAACTATGCCAGAGCCCATAATGGCTTGTGGCTGCACATGGAAGTTACTAGCATGAATGATCTTATGATCCCTTTGAGCCTGGGTGGCGGTCCAAAGAAAAACAGGCAAGTCCTGATAGACATCAGGTGCCTCAATCCACCCAGATGTGTGTTTAAGTTGCCACCTTAGATAAACCATTAAAATTAACAACTCACATCTGTCATGGATATCACTCACCCAATCCACGTCTACTAGCATAGCATGGCATAATAATCAAACGTAGAAGTAACTCCCAAAGGTTTCATAGTAAACAGGTAATAGGTACTACCTCATCTACTTCCCATCCCACAATTTGATTAGATCCTAATCATGCAATGTGTGAGGTTGGATCTAATGCAATAAAACTGGGTTGTAGAAAAGGTATGATCAAAGTGTTACTTGCCTTGCTGATGATCCGCGAGACCTAGGGATTCGAAGTAACAGGCGGCGCAATCCGGGTGATCTATCACAGACAAACAACAAGCACACAATAAGTACTCATCTAATGCACAGGTAAAACTCGAACAAGAGAACGAACCGGAAAGGTCAACTTAAGAACTCCGGTTGCAAAGAAAGAACGAACCGAACAAAGAAACGGAAAACAAACGGCGGAAGAAAACAACTCGGTTCTAGCAAGTTCAAACTAGGTCAAATTTTACTGTAGCCAAAACCTGTTTAAGTTGATAAGACGGAACGGCGGTTTCGAGACGAAACTCCAGGCGCTTGAATCACCTGATTCTGATAAACGAGCGAGAAGATAAACTAGAACGAAGATCGGATCTGAGATCGCGATCGGAAAATCGCGGAATAAATCCGACGAGAAAGAAAACGAAGAACGGGTAAACGAACGGACGTTCATTAACCGAGAAATAACCGGTGATCACGTTCATTAAAACGAACGGTCCGACGAACGCTCGCTAAACAACTAAACCGAAGAAAAACGAAAAGAAAACCGATCTAGGGTTTCGGAAAAAACCGAAACAAAACCGGAAAGAAAAGAAAAGAACTGGAAAAGAAACTGGAACGGTTTTCCTAAAAAAACCGAACCGAGGAAAGGGTGGCGCGGCTACCTCCGGCGAGGCTCCGGTGAGGGGCTCCGGCGGCGGTGGGGTGCAAGGGCGGCGGCGGCGCTAGGGCGGCGGCGGCGCGGCTAGAGGCGGCGGGGCTGCGGCTTGGGGAAGAGAGGGGGGGTGCTAGAGTATATATAGGAGGGGGGTTGCTTGGGGGAGGGGGCAAGAAAGAGGCGGCGGGGCCGGCTAGAGTCCGACTCGGACTCGGCTTGGGCGAGGCAGCGGCGGCTGGCGCGCTGGCGCACGAGGGCGGCGGCGGTTGGGCCGGCCGGCTGGGCCTGGCCCAGGCGGGCGCGGTCTCCCTATTTTTTTTAAATGGTTACGCGCGTGGAAAAACAAAGAAAAGAAAACTAAACGAACTCCAAAAACTCTAAAGTAAATTTTCTCCGACTCCTAAAAATGAGTCGAACAAAATGAACTTTTCTCCTGACCTAGAATGCAATTTTTGAAAACACGCATTTTTCCCTATCCAAATAAAAAGGCAAAAAAAAACTCCGAAAAACAAAATTTGATTTATTCATTAAATCTTCATTTTTCCTAAATTTGGGAAAGTCATATTATTCCCTCTCTCATATTTTTGATATTGGAAAAATAATTGAAGATGAAATAAATAAATCAAATGATCCTCTTTTCAAAATTTGAGAAAACTCAAATATGAAAATAACGAAATCTCCAACTCTCTCCATGGGTCCTTGAGTTGCGTGAAATTTCTAGGATCGGCCAAAATGCAAGAAAATATGATATGCATGATGATCTAATGTATAACATTCCAAATTGAAAATTTGGGATGTTACAAACCTACCCCCCTTAAGATGAATCTCGCCCTCGAGATTCGGGTTGGCTAGCAAATAGGTGAGGGTGGTCCTTGAGCAAATCTTCTTCTCTCTCCCAGGTGGCTTCATCCTCTGAATGGTGGTTCCACTGAACTTTGCAAAACTTGACAACCTTGCTACGAGTAACTCTGCTAGCATAATCGAGAATCTTGACTGGTTTCTCCTCATACGTTAAGTCGTCCTTCAACTGAATCGCTTCAAGCGGCACGGTATCTCTTAGCGGTACCTTCGCCATCTCGGCGTGACATTTCTTTAGCTGAGAAACATGAAATACATCATGAACTCCTAACAGTCCCTCTGGTAATTTCAACTTATGAGCGACTTCTCCCATACGTTGCAAGATTTTATACGGTCCAACGAAACGCGGTGCTAACTTTCCCTTAACTCCAAAGCGCTTAACTCCTCGAAGTGGGGATACTCGAAGATACACTCTGTCTCCGGTTTCGTAAATTGTCTCCTTGCGTTTAGAATCTGCGTAGCTCTTCTGCCTGGACTGGGCTACCTTGAGCCTATCGCGAATCAACTTAACTTTCCATTCAGACTCCTTAATCAAATCTGGTCCAAAGAACTGACGGTCTCCAACTTCGTCCCATGACAACGTTGTCCTGCACCTCCTTCCCTATAAAGCTTTGAAAGGTGCCATCTTCAAACTGGTTTGGTAACTGTTGTTATATGAAAACTCCGCATACGGCAAGTTATCGTCCCAACTAGATCCATAATCCAGTGCACAAGCTCTCAGCATATCTTCCAAAATGTGATTGACTCTCTCGGTCTGTCCATCCGTGTGTGGGTGAAAAGCTGTGCTGAACTCTAGTCTGGTTCCTAAAGTTTCATGCAACTAATTCCAAAACTTTGAGGTAAATTGGGTTCCTCTATCTGATACAATACTCCTCGGAACTCCATGCAAACAAATGATCCTAGTCATGTATATCTTTGCCAACTTAGCACTGGTGTAAGTGGTCTTAACTGGAATGAAATGTGCTACCTTCGTCAAACGATCAACTACTACCCATATCGAGTCATAGCCTGCCTTCGTCCTGGGTAGTCCTGTGATAAAATCCATGCCTATCTTATCCCACTTCCATTCGGGTATCGGCAATGGTTGTAGCAATCCGGCTGGCTTCTGATGTTCTGCCTTTACTCTATGGCACACATCACAAACTGTTACATATGCTGCAATATCTTTCTTCATTCCGGTCCACCAGAATGTTTCCTTCAAATCCAAATACATCTTGGTATTTCCTGGGTGAATCGAATACGGTGAATCATGTGCCTCTTGCAGAATCAACTTCCTGATCTCCGGGTCATTTGGCACATTAACGCAGTCCTCAAACCATAGGGTATCGTGATCATCCTCATGAAATCCCTTTGCTTTTCCTTTGCTCATTTTCTCTTTTATAGAAGCAATTTCCTTGTCAGATTTCTGAGCTTCTCTGATTTTATCCATCAATGTTGACTGAATCTCCAATGCTGCCACATAGCCTCTCGGAACTATTTCCAGACATAGCTCACGAAGGTTTTCTGCTAACTCATTGGGTATTTCTCCCGTCATTAGTGTATTGACATGGCTCTTACGTCTCAATGCGTCAGCTACTACATTAGCCTTTCCGGGATGGTAATGTAATCTCATATCATAATCCTTGATGAGCTCCAACCATCTCCTTTGTCTGAGGTTCAACTCCTTCTGCGTGAAAATGTACTTCAAACTCTTGTGATCCGTGTACACCTCACAATGATTTCCAATGAGGAAATGTCTCCATGTCTTCAATGCATGCACTACGGCTTCTAACTCCAAATCATGCATAGCATAATTCAACTCATGAGGTTTCAGTTGTCGTGAAGCATACGAAACAACTCTCCCTTCCTGCATAAGCACTGCTCCAAGTCCTCGACGTGAAGCGTCGCAATACACCTCATAATCCTTGGTTTGATCTGGCAAAATCAACACTAGTGAGGTAACCAAACTTTTCTTCAATTCCTGGAAACTAGCCTCACACTCCTCAGTCCATTTGAACTTAGTGTCCTTCTTCAACAACTCAGTCATAGGCTTTGCAATCTTTGAAAAGTTCTCAATAAATCTCCGGTAGTATCCTGCGAGTCCAAGAAAACTCTGGATCTCTCCAACTGTCGTTGGTGCTTCCCATTCGGTTACGGTCTCAACCTTTGTGGGGTCAACTGCTATCCCTTCTCCGGATATAACATGTCCAAGAAATCCAACTTCCTTTAACCAAAACTCACATTTGCTGAATTTGGCATATAACTGATGTTCTCTGAGCTTCTCCAAAACCAAACGCAAATGTTCCTTATGTTCCTCTTCATTCCTTGAATAAATCAGAATGTCATCAATGAACACTACGACGAACTTATCCAAAAACTCCATAAATACCTTGTTCATCAGGTTCATAAAATAGGCGGGTGCATTAGTCAATCCAAATGACATAACGGTGTACTCATATAGTCCATATCTCGTGGTGAATGCTGTCTTAGGTATGTCCTGCTCTCGAATCTTCAACTGATGGTACCCTGACCGCAGATCGATCTTGGAAAACACTTTAGCTCCTTGTAAACGATCAAACAGATCATTAATCATTGGCAGTGGGTACTTATTCTTGACGGTTACTTCATTTAATCCACGGTAATCAACAACCATCCTTAATGATCCATCCTTCTTTTCCACTAGAAGTACTGGCGATCCCCAAGGCGAAGAACTTGGGCGAATGTAACCTTTCTCCAATAACTCCTTAATCTGATTCTTAATTTCTACCAAATCCTTTGCTGGCATCCGGTATGGTCGCTTCGATATTGGCCCAGTGCCTGTCAACAACTCAATCAAAAACTCAATGTCTCTATCCGGTGGCATGCCTGGCAATTCCTCAGGAAATACATCAGGGTAATTGTCGGTGTACTAGAGTAGGGGTACCCTAGTATCCCGAACTTGTGCACGGGCAGTCGCAGCATCCCGCGGCAAGGCTTGCCAGGTGACCGCCAAGGTCCTCCGTGGTTCCTTTGGAGCCATTCAAGAACAAAGTGTCCAAGCCAAGAAGACAAGACCCCGGCAAGAGGAGCTTGCCGGGACGGCTAACGAAAGCATCCCAAGACCCCGGCAAGAGGAGCTTGCCGGGAAGGCCACCCAAGGCATTGCAAGGAACTTGCCGCGGCGCACCACGCGCCCCGGCAAGGCCTGGTGAGCGACAAGCTCCCGGACACGACAAGACAACGACAGCGGCAAGGCGCTTGCCGCGGCAAGCCACCTCCCTGGGCCTGCGCTCCAGCACATCCACCAACGTGTCGCTCTGGGGCCATTCCAGGCGTACGTGGCGGGAGGCCGTGCAGCCAGCGGCGTGCGGTGGCAAGCGGCGCTGACAAGATCGCCATCGTGGCGAACGGTGGCGTCCCTGGCGGTCCCTTTTCGCACTGTTTAGGCGACACAGACGGGCATTTAAGGCCCTTGTCCCCTGCCGTCAGGGTTAGGTATGATACACTGTAGCAGGTAGTTGTGCCTACCACATCACCTTTCCATTTTTGCCCTTTACCTCCGTTGCCACCTGTCGGTAACCCCTTGAGCATATAAAAGGAGGCCCATGTGCAACGTGGGGGGGGGGAGCTAGTTCGAACTCTCACGCTCGGTCTTGGTAGCTGCGGGTGTGCACTATAGCACTGCGCTCTCCCGAGCAAGAAATCAATACAAACCACAAAGCAGGAGTAGGGTTTTACGCATCCGTGCGGCCTGAACCTGGGTAAATCACTCGCGTGCATCGCCTCGATCCGCCCTTTGCACGATCTCCGCCCCCGCTGAACCGAAAGGGACCCGGTCCGCCGGTCCCATAGGTGCCCGTGGATCAGTACCCCGGCATCTTTGGCGCGCCAGGTAGGGGGCGTCGAAGTTGTGTCCACCAGATCCGGCGTTCTCGCGAGCTAGATCTTCATCATCTTCATCAACATGCCGCCGAAGAAGAAGGTTTCAGAGGCGGCTGCTCCGTCCGCGCCTTACCCACCACCGCCGGGACAAACGGCTGATGGGGCGGGCGCCGGCGGAAGAACGAGCGTGGACGAGGGAGCTCACGGTGCTGCCAGGTCCAAGGGCGAGGCTGCGCTGCCCATCGGCGGCGTAGCTGGCTCCCACAACGACCGGGCGCACTCCAAGACCTCGGCGTCCGTGCATGCACCGCGCCTATCTCAGGAGGCGCGGGACCGGCGGCGTCATGGTACTCACAGTACCATGCGTTTGCTAGACCAAGATCAGGCTGGTGGATCTCGGAGTGCTCAGGACCACCATGCACGCCAACATGCTGGCACGAGCGACGCACGGTCGCCTGGACAGGATATTGCTCCTTCTAACGTGATTAGAAGTCCGAGCATATCCCGCTCTTTGCACCGTTCGCCACCACCACCCGCCACCACAGCAGAAGCTTTGGCGCGAGCCCAGCTGCTCCTAGACTACCCTCCAACAGCGGACAAGATCGACGATTGGGGGGCAACCATCCAGAGTCTCATCGGCTTCGCCAATGGCGACACTCCACGGCAACCGAGCCCGTCGCAGCCGCGGCAAGCCAGCCAAGCACGAGCCGGAGACGACAAGACTGGTGGGGGTGCAACTACTGTGCACTCTCCGCCCCGAAGGCCGAGCTCGCCGACTCGCCGGATCCACCTCGACAGCGACTCCACCGCGTCGTCAGATCCGCGAGCTCGTTGCGATCAGCGCCAAGTTCTTCAAGAACGACAACAAGAAGACGCTCGTACTCGCATCGAGCGCCGAAGGGAAGCGGGACGTCAATCAGACCAGCGCGTTGGGCCCTCTGTTGACATGCATGCGCCAGGGGAACCAGGCGACTTGCCGTACGCGGTAGGTTGCCCTGCGTTTTCTCGTGAGCTGCGGCAAGTCCAGTGGCCCAGCACAAAGAATTTCAAACCAGATGTACCAGAGAAGTACGACGGCAAGACGCATCCGTCGGAGTTCCTCAGCATCTACACCATCGCGGTGCAGGCTGCCGGGGGGCGGGACGACAAGATCCTTGCCAACTACTTCCCGCTGGTGCTCAAACCCAACGTCAAGTCCTGGCTCATGCACTTGCCGGACAACTCCATATCTTCCTGGGCTGATCTATGCCATCAGTTTGTCGGCGCCTTTACAGGCGGCCACAAACCTCCTGGCAAAGAGAGTGACCTTCATCTGCTCACCCAGAAGGAAGGAGAGCCCCTACACAAGTACATTCAGAGGTTCAGCCGTGTACAGTATAACATCCCAGACGTCCACCCCGCCGCGGTCATCAGCGCGTTCCATCAGAACGTGCGTAACCACAGGATGCGGGAGGAGATGGCGATGCACAGGAGCAGAGACGTCAGTGAGCTGTATGCCCTGGCCGACAAGTGTGCACGTGCTGAGGAAGGGAGGAAACTCCCCGGAGAGAAGACCGGAGCAGAAGGATCTGACAGTGAGGATGCTGCCCCGGCAAAGAAAAATCGGCGACGGAACAGGAAGAAGAAAGGCAAAGAGGTGTTAGTCGTTGAGCAGTCCGGCAACGAAGGTGGCGCCAAGAAGGCCAAAGTTGGTAGCTCCGGCAAGGAGATTGCCGCGTGCACCAACTGCCAGGCTGTGGCAGTCGCCGACAAGCAGGACGGCTCCGACAAGCAATACTGCAAGATTCACCGCACCAAGGGCCATGACCTCCAGAGCTGCAAGAAGGTTGAGCAGCTTGTCCAGCAGCAAAAGGCTGAGTACGAGCGACGTGACAAGGAGAGGGCCCAAGGAGGTGCTGCAGAATCCGGCAAGAAGCGCACCGGCCGGGGAGGACGCCGCGGTAAGGCCAAGCAGCGGCAAGGAGACAAACCTCCCCGCGGCCGCGACAACGATGAAGACGACGACGACGACGAAGACATTGATGATGTTGAGACCAGTGAGCAGGAGTTTTAGAAAGCCACAGAGGTCTTGTGCGTTGACGGTGGTGCTTCTCTGCACACTTCACACCGCCAACTCAAGCAGTGGGTGCGGGAAGTCAATACAGCGGAACCACCTGTCAAATCGCGCAAACTTCTGAAATGGTCCAGCACGCCTATCATCTTTGACATTGAGGACCACCCTGATCGCACAACTGCGGTCGGGTGCTTGCCGATGTTGGTTTCACCAACTATCCGCAATCTCAAGGTCACCAAGAAGTTAGTTGACGGCGGGGCCGGCTTGAACCTGATCTCCTCCGCTGTACTCCAGAAACTCCAAATCCCTGACAGTGAGCTCGAAGAGACCAGCACATTCCAAGGAATCAACCCGGGAAGGAGCAAGCCGAAGGGGAAAGTCACGCTGCCCGTAACATTTGGCAGCGAGCTGAACTTCAGGACTGAGAGGGTCACATTTGACGTTGCCGATATTCCATTGCCTTACAATGGGATACTTGGCCGTCCAGCACTCGCCAAGTTCATGGCAGCCTCTCACTACGCATATAACATGCTGAAGATGCCAGGCCCAATAAGCGTCATCTCTGTCCCTGGCGACAAGAAAGATGCTCTTATCTGTGCCGACAAGATCTACCGGGAAGCAGCAGCCGCGGCAGAGTGCGAGTCACTTGCCGCTGAAGCTCTCGGGGGGAAGAAGACCAAGTCCGGCAAGAGTTCTGATGCCCACTCCGGCAAGCGCACCTCTTCGGAGTGCCGCGCTGCCGTCGAGATCGCACCATTGAGCTCTACCGGCAAGTGCAAGAAGACGATGGCAGCTCCGCCAGAGACGAAAAAGGTGTCCGCCAAGGAGGACGGCACTGGTGGTACCTTCACCATCAGTGCCACTCTTGACCCTAAATAGGAAAGCGCGCTCATTGCTTTCCTGCGGGCGAATGTCGACGTGTTTGCGTGGCAACCGTCTGACATCCCCGGTGTTCCCAGGAAAGTGATTGAGCACCACCTTGCCGTTTGTCCTCATGCGCGGCCCGTCAAGCAGAAAGTTAGGAAACAAGCAGTGGAGCGCCAAGAGTTTGTTGCAGAAGAGATCAAGAAATTGGAAGCAGCAGGCCTTGTCAGAGCAGTGCTCCATCCTATGTGGTTGGCCAATCCTGTAGTCGTGCGCAAGGCAAACGGGAAATGGAGACTTTGTATCGATTTTACCGATGTTAACAAAGCTTGTCCCAAAGACCCATTTCCTTTGCCGCGCATTGACCAGATTGTTGACTCCACAGCCGGATGTGATTTGCTTTCATTTCTTGACGCATATTCAGGATATCATCAGATCTTCATGGCAGAAGAGGATGAGGAGAAGACCGCATTTATTACTCCATGTGGCACGTACTGTTTCGTACGAATGCCTTTCGGATTAAAAAATGTTGGTTCAACATTTGCAAGAGTGGTCCATGTCGCCCTTGAGCCGCAAATACACAGAAATGTGGAAGCCTACATGGATGATATAGTGGTCAAGAGCAAGGACAGGACAACTCTGATTCAAGATTTAGACGAAACCTTTGCAAATCTGCGCAAGATCAGCCTCAAGCTCAACCCAGAGAAGTGTGTGTTTGGAGTTCTTTCCAGCAAGCTTCTCGGGTTCTTCGTGTCTCAGCGGGGAATTGAAGCCAATCCCGACAAGATCAAGGCCATTGAGCAGATTGAAGCACCCAAGTGCGTCAAGGATGTACAAAGACTTGCTGGTTGTGTGGCTGCTCTCAGCAGGTTTATCTCTCGGTCTGCTGAGCGCGCCCTGCCGTTTTTCAAATTATTGAAAAAGGCAGGCCCAATGAGATGGACTCCGGAAGCGGAGGCTGCGCTGCAAGACTTGAAGAGATACCTGTCCTCTCCTCCAATACTTGTCGCACCTAAGCCACAAGAGAAGTTGCTGCTGTACATAGCGGCAACCAATCAAGTGGTTAGTGCTGCGTTAGTAGCAGAGAGGGAGGCAGATGACGAGCCTGCAACCACGGCAAGCACATCTAGCGACAAGCAGGGGGCTTCCTCGACAAACTCTAGTCCCGACAAAGATGGATCTGCGCAGATACGAGAGGAGATACGGAAGAAAATGGTGCAGCGCCCAGTTTACTTTGTCAGTTCCCTTCTGTATTGGCTAGGTCAAGGTACTCTGGTGTGCAGAAATTGCTTTTCGGCCTCCTCATGGCCTCGAGAAAGCTGCGCCATTACTTCCAAGCACACGAAATCACAGTTGTCACTCGCTTTCCGCTGAAGAGGATATTACAGAATCCAGAAGCGACAGGCAGGATTGTTGAGTGGGCACTAGAACTGTCAAGCTTTGGCCTCAAGTTTGAGAGCACTTCAACTATCCAAAGCAGAGCATTGGCAGAATTCATAGTAGAATGGACGCCAACACCAAATGAAGAAATTCCAGAAACAAGCATCCCCGACAAGAAAGCAAGCAAAGAGTGGCTGATGTACTTTGATGGTGCCTTTTCGCTGCAAGGCGCCGGCGCTGGCGTGCTGCTTGTCGCACCCACCGGAGAACACCTCAAGTACATAGTCCAGATGCACTTTCCCAAGGAGCAGGCAACAAACAATACTGCAGAGTATGAGGGCTTGCTAGCCGGTCTCAGGATCGCAGCAGACCTTGGGATCAAGAAGCTCATTGTCAGAGGTGACTCACAGCTTGTCATCCGCCAAGTAAACAAGAATTATCAGAGTCCGTTGATGGAAGCTTACGTTGACGAAGTGAGAAAGCTAGAAGAGCACTTTGACGGCCTACAAATGGAACATGTTCCAAGAGCTCAGAACGCCATTGCTGATGGCCTGTCAAAGTGCGCCGCACTTAAGCTACCTGTGGAACCAGGGATCTTTGTGCTCAAGCTGACTCAACCGTCCGTAACACCACCAACTGGACAGAGCAAGAAGAGGAAGTTGATTTCTGGTGACTATTTGCTGGCAGAGCTTCCCGAAGCCGCCATCAAGAAGGTCCCTAAGATCAATGCCGAAGGCGCTGAGGAGCAGTCTGCTCCGGCAAGCCCTAGGGTTTGTTCCGTTGAAGCAGAAGCTCCCGATAAGTTATGCTCCGGCAAGCTTGTCGGGGTACGTCAAGCTCCGGCAGAGGTGCAGCTCCTCACCGTAGAAGCGGATGTTCCCGCAGCAGCTGAGAACAACACCAAGAACGCTGAGGAGCAAGATGCTCCAGCAAGCCCTAGGGTTTGTTCCGTTGAAGCAGAAGCTCTCGACAAGTTTTGCTCCGGCAAGCTTGTCGGGGAACGTCAAGCTCCGGCAGAGCCGCATGTTCTTGCCGTAGAAGCGGATGTTCCCGCAGCGGCAGATTTGCCTTTAGTCCTTGTTGTCGAGCCACGAGCTCCAACATGGGCGCAGCAGATTGTCCGTTTCCTTCAGACAGGAGAACTTCCCGAAGAGAAAGAAGAAGCGGAAAGAGTAGCCCGGCAGTCAAGTATGTACCAGTTTGTTGACAAGACACTGTACAGAAGAAGACTGAACGGTGTGAAATTGATGTGTATTCACCGGGAAGATGGACAAAAGCTGTTGGCAGAGATACATGGAGGCATATGTGGTCACCACATTGGCGCAAGAGCACTTGTCGGCAAAGCAGTCCGGCAAGGTTTCTTCTGGCCAACAGCCCTCCAGGATGCAACTGCACAAGTAACCAAGTGTGAAGCGTGCCAGTTCCATTCCAAGCAGATACACCAACCAGCTCAAGCTCTCCAGACGATCCCTTTATCCTGGCCATTTTCGGTCTGGGGGCTCGACATCCTCGGCCCCTTTCCCCGAGCTGCCGGGGGCTTTGAGTACTTGTACGTTGCAATCGACAAGTTCACAAAGTGGCCAGAAGTGAAACCAGTGAGGAAGGTGACCGCACAGTCAGCCGTCAAGTTCTTCAGGTCGATTGTTTACCGCTTCGGGATCCCTAACAGGATAATCACCGACAACGGTACACAATTCACAAGCCGCACCTTCATGCAGTACGTCCAAGATCTTGGCGCCAAGGTCTACTTCGCTTCTGTTGCTCACCCGAGAAGCAACGGTCAAGCGGAGAGGGCAAATGCTGAAGTGTTGCGCGGGCTCAAGACCAGAACTTTCGACAAGCTGCACAAGTGCGGAAGAAACTGGATCGAAGAGCTGCCGGTGGTTCTTTGGTCGATCAGGACGACACCAAATCGAGCCACTGGCCGACACCTTTCGCTCTAGTCTATGGAGCGGAGGCAGTTATCCCCACGGAACTCGTATACGGGTCACCTCGAGTGCTCGCTTATGATGAGCTTGAGCAAGAGCAGCTGCGACAAGATGATGCGCTGCTCCTTGAGGAAGATCGTCTTCAGGCTGCTGTGCGAGCTGCTCGCTACCAGCAAGCTTTGCGCCGCTACCATAGACGCAAAGTTAATGCCAGAAGTCTCGAGGAAGGCGACCTTGTTCTTTGGCGCATTCAGTCCGCCAAGAATTCCAACAAGTTGACGCCGAAGTGGGAAGGCCCTTACCGGGTGAAACGAGTTACTAGGCCTGGCGCTGTCCGCCTTGAGACCGAAGATGGAATTCCGGTGAGAAACTCCTGGACTATTGAACATCTCCGTAAGTTTTTCCCGTAAGGCGCGGTTGCCGGAACCTGTTCCGGCAACCACCTTTTGTACAAGTCTTGCCGCTGTTGCATGTAATCCTTTGTACAAAGCCGGGCGCAGAACCCGTGCATAAATAAAGCTCATGTGCCCGTGCATTTTGTCAATTTGATGCTTTCTATTTTTTGGCATATATGATCTGACACTTTGTGCAGCACCTACTCCACGGTAAGCAATAACGAGCCGTAAAGCTCTATATCTGTATTGTCTCTTCTTTCTTTTGAAAAGAAGGTTCCCCTCGCCCACAGGTTTGCCGGGGGGGAGAGGAGAAGATGATGGTATGGACCAGGCGTCGTTCAAGAAAGTTTCGCCTTGCTGGGGAGCAAACAACAGAAAAGCTAAGTTGCCAAAGTTTGAGCAATCAAATTTTTTAATTTTTAAAGTTATCTCCCTTGAACGACTGCACTTTGTATGGAAAACCTGTGCGCGGAGGAACCAACTCGTAGCTAGTTGTGCCCTTACTTTGTTTTGAGTCCGCTCAACAACTTAAGTGAGCTGCTAGCGCCCTTACTTTGTTTCGAGTCTGCTCAACAAATTAAGTGAGCTGCTAGCGCCCTTACTTTGTTTCGAGTCCGCTCGACAACTTAAGTGAGCTGCAACTAGTCGCGACAAGGTTTCTTGCCGGTAGCGGCACCGCCAGCAGGTTGCTGACGTTCCGCACTCAGCGCTCGCGACTCTGGTGCCTACACCGGCAAATTCCCTAAAAGCGTAGGGTAAAAGCATACAAAGCCAAGAGTCAAGTAAAGGGAATAACATTGCAAATAATACCCAGAATAAAGTTATATTACAAAGACAGCTTGTCGCAGCTCTAATAGATTGTTTTCATGACAAGATAAACAGCGGCAAGGAAAGAAGAAATGGGCGGCCTAATCTACGCGATCGCCTTCAACCCTCTTGATCCCTCTCACCTTGTCCACAATGGGTGCGACAAGGGCTTTGAGCTCCTCCAGGTCAGCTTCTGGCAGCAAGGTCCTGAGGATGTTGGTGAGGCGGAGGCCCGGATTGCGGAAGGCCACCTTCATCAGCACTTTCTGGAGGGCCCCTGCGCAAACCCTGCGCGACTCGTCAGCCAGTTGCTTGGGGATCCTCTCCCGGAGTCGCTGAAGGGCCGTCGCCACGCCCTTGAAGAACAGAATGAGCTTGGCGCTGGGTTGGAGGTTGTCGTCGGAGGGATACCCGAGATCCTCCATCCCCAGTTGCGCCAGCTCCTTGTCGATGTCCGTGGCGGCGTTCACAAGGCTCTCCGTCCAGTGCATCACAGTCTCCCTGAAGGCGTTCTGGGCGGTGGCAGCACTCTCCAGCAGCGCCTTGTCGGCCTTGATTTCCTCCTTCAAGGCCATCTCCCGCTTCTTTACGCTGTCCAGAGTCTTGGTCAAAGTGGTTAGCTTCAACTCAAGATCCACGTTGGAGACCTTGGCGGCGCTGAGCTCCTTGCCCTTCTCGGAGAGATCGGCCTCCAGCCGCGCCACCTTCGTCTTCAACTCCTCCTTGGCGGCCTCGGCGGCGGCGGCAGCGTCCTCCGCTTGTTTGAGGGCTCCGCCGAGCTTCTCCTCGCGCGAGGCAAGCTCCTCCTCGTGGGCGTCAAGATTGACCTTCCGCTGCGCCAGCTCGCCCTCCTCCGCGGCTAGCTTCAAAGTGGCAAGTCGCTGGCGCTCTTCGGCTTCGGCCTTCTTGAGGAGAAAGGCCTTCCGTGCTTCAACGAGCTGCTCCCGCTCCTCCGCCAGGGATCGAAGGGCTTCCCGATGGAAACCCCCGAGCTCTTCCGCGCGCTTTTCAATGTCTGTTCCCGCCCTCGCGACAAGTGCCTCGCGGGACTCCAGCTTGGCCTGTCGCGCGCGGTAGAGCGACACCAACTTCCGCAGGAGCCGCTCTTCTACGGGCTCGTTGCTGCTGCTTGGCGCGTCGACCAGCGTCAACACCGCGGAGGCAAGCACTTCTCCGTCGAAGATCTCCCCCTCGACTGGCGCTCTGGAGCTTGATGCCCAGGGAAGATTGATGAAGACGTCGTCGCCGGCCTTCAAGTAGACGCCCAGCTGGGGCTCCCCGGAGCTTGGCGCTGCGGCTTTGGCGGACGGGTCGGCCGTCGGCGTAGCGCCTGGCGCTCCTGCGGCCTCTGGGCCATCAGTACGATTGCCAGATCCCTCGCCAGTTGCCGCGTCGGCAGCCTTGCCGGCCCCTGCGCCAGCGGCATCGCCACCACCGGCTGCTTCGTCGGCGGCGACCTCGGTCTCCATCTGCTCCGCAGCGGATGGATCTGACGGCCGGAAAAGGGGGAAGAGTCAAACAAAATCCAGCAAAAACTCAAGAAGCTCAGAAGAATAAGAACCCAAGGGAAGTTTTGAAGCAAGAGGAGTACCTGCACCAGGTCCTGCAGTTGTGGTCTCCGCCGTCGGGGGGCCGCTGGCGCTGTCCCTTGCCGGAGAGCCCTCCCTTGCCGGAGACTTCTCCCTTGCCGGAGAACCCTCTCTTGCCAGAGACTTCTCCCTTACCGGGAAGCCCTCCCTTGCCGGAGAATTCTCCCTTGTCGGGGGGTTCTCCCTTGGCTCCTGGTGAGGCTGCTCGGCTCCTACACAAGTCAACAAGCAGATATCAGCAAAGACAAGTACCCAAGCGCGCCTTGCAGCAGAAAGTAAATTATACACTTACGCTGGGGGCTGCCCTGGAGAAAGTCGCCGGGTCCGGCAAGGTTGTCTCGGGCGCGCCACCTGCTGTCGCAGTGGGCTCGTCCTCGATGACGATCACGGGGGCCTTAGCTCTCTTAGCCGCTCTCTGGGCCAGAGTCCTGAAGAGGAACAGGTTCAGGGGAAAGCAAGTGAGAAACAAGACAAAAAAGCAAGAATCGAAGAACTATAAGAATAGCAAAAGAAGCTTACTCTTCTTCTTCGTCGTCGTCGGAGCTGAACGCGGAGAAGTCGAAGTCCGGCGCGCGCCCGGCGTGAGGAGGTGGAGGGGTAGCTTCCCTTGGCCGCTTGGCGGGAGCGGTGGCGGTGGGCTGAGACGACCCCGCTCCGGCTGTCGGTGCGGCGTGTGTAGCGGCAGGGACTAAAGCGGCGGTCCGGCTAGACTCCGCTCCAGTTGCCGTCACAGCATGAGGCGCTCCCGCGGCAACGGTGTTTGCCGCGGTAGAGCGTGTCACGCGGTGCAGCGACTGTTGACCCGCTTGCCGCTCCGCCACGTCACCGGCTTTGCGGAGACGCCTTCTTGGTGGGGACGGAGGCTCTGCTTGCGGAAAGCTGCTCGAACATGAGGAGGAAGAAGAGTTGATTTCCAACGAGCCGCTCGTGTCCTTGGCGGGCTCGCTCGGCTCGGCGTCACGCCCGGCAAGCTCCTTCTTGCCGGCGGCCTCCCCTCGCTCGATACGGCTTGCCACTTCCGCTGCATCAGCCTCCTCCACAGTAAATCCGAACTCACCCGCGGCTGCGGCTGCCGCTGCCTCCTCCAGCCTAGTGGCGATGAGCGCCAACTCTGCATCCGTGGTGTCGCGGGTGAGGCCGTCCTTCTCATCGGGGCGGACTGGCACTTCCACCAAGTCGTCGAAGAACTGCTGAACGACCTCGTCGGCAAGCTCCTGCCAAGTTGGCACAATCCCGTGCAAGTCGCACTCCGGCATCATTGCACGGATGCGGTCGAGCGCGGAATTGTTGCACAACGGGACGACGCCCCCCGGCAACCTGAACACCTCGGGATGTTGGGGGTCATATTTGAACGGCTCCTGCAGCATTACGTTGAGCTCCAGGACTGTGAAGTTGTGGTTGAGGCCCGGCCGCAGCCTCATAATGTCTGCCGCGTTCTTGAATTCCCAAGTGGGCCTCCCCCGTTCCTGCAGGGGGGCGATGCGGCAGCGAAGGAAGTCTGCGCCAACAGTAAGCCCGGCAAGCCTGAGGCGCAAGATCCTAGTGATGGCAATCCTCTGCCTGTCGTCTTTCGGGGCCACGTCGCTCCAATCGCTGCCGCGTGCTACTGGGGTTTGGCGCCGGGTGGTCAATGGCTGCGGATTCTCCTCGTCAATCCAGCACCAATCTGCTCTCCTCTCTCTACTCGGGGTATGAAGAAATGGCGGAAGAGGGCTACGTTCGGAAGGACTCCGACAAAGTTTTCGCAGAGATGTGCAAAAACTGCCATGGTCAGGACGGCATTGGGGGTGAAGTCAAGGAGATGGAATCCATAGGTATTCATAATGTCACAGAAGAAATCAGAGAAAGGCGGGCAGAGCCCACAGTAGAAGAACAGAGCGAAGAAGGGGTATCCATTCGGGGCCTTCTTCCAAGCGACGGCGGGGAGTACCTTTGTGCGCGGATGCGCTCGTGTCTCCGCCGACCAGAAGAGGTAGTAGTTTTCCCTCAGCTCCTTCGCGGCAAGCTTGGGGTGGAAAACTGCCCGCTCCTTCCGCAGCGCCGCGAGCTGCTGCGCCTCGGTCGACTTCACGGCCTTCCCCTTGTCGGCTTTTGGAGCCATGGTGGAAGCAGTGGAGGAGGTCGACGGCGTTGGTGATGCTGGCGGCGATGGGGGGCGGGGCGCTGCTCTCTCTCTCTCTATTCTGGGAAGGCGAGGGAGCGGCAGAGATTTCTGAGATTGGAAGCAGCAACGGGCGAATGTGCGAACTGCCCCTGTTTCCCCTACTTATAAAGGGGGAGGGGGCGGGCGTTCCGCATTTCCGAATAAAATAACCACCCACGATCTCGCCCACGATGCCGCATTCAACGCGTGCCGTTCGGGGAGGGCGCGGTGGATACGGAGTAAGATACGGCGTAACCTAGGCCGCGCGTGCCCGTGCCTGTTTTGGGCCTGGCCCAACAGCGCTCAGCACCGTGTATGGCCCAGGCCCGGGGGCTCCTGTCGGTGTACTAGAGTAGGGGTACCCTAGTATCCCGAACTTGTGCATGGGCAGTCGCAGCATCCTGCGGCAAGGCTTGCCAGGTGACCGCCAAGGTCCTCCGTGGTTCCTTTGGAGCCATTCAAGAACAAAGTGTCCAAGCCAAGAAGACAAGACCCCGGCAAGAGGAGCTTGCCGAGAAGGCTAACGAAAGCATCGCAAGACCCCGGCAAGAGGAGCTTGCCGGGAAGGCCACCCAAGGCATTGCAAGGAACTTGCCGCGGCGCACCACGCGCCCCGGCAAGGCCCGGTGAGCGACAAGCTCCCAGACGCGACAAGACAACGACAGCGGCAAAGCGCTTGCCGCGGCAAGCCACCTCCCTGGGCCCGCGCTCCAGCACATCCACCAACGTGTCGCTCTGGGGCCATTCCAGGCGTACGTGGCGGGAGGCTGTGCAGCCAGCGGCGTGCGGTGGCAAGCGGCGCTGACAAGATCGCCATCGTGGCGAACGGTGGCGTCCCTGGCGGTCCCTTTTCGCACTGTTTAGGTGACACAGACGGGCATTTAAGGCCCTTTTCCCCTGCCGTCAGGGTTAGGTATGATACACTGTAGCAGGTAGCTGTGCCTACCACAGCACCTTTCCATTTTTGCCCTTTACCTCCGTTGCCACCTGTCGGTAACCCCTTGAGCATATAAAAGGAGGCCCGTGTGCAACGTGGGGTGGGGATCTAGTTCGAACTCTCACGCTCGGTCTTGTTAGCTGCGGGTGTGCACTGTAGCACTCCGCTCTCCCGAGCAAGAAATCAATACAAACCACAAAGCAGGAGTAGGGTTTTACGCATCCGTGCGGCCCGAACCTGGGTAAATCGCTCGCGTGCATCGCCTCGATCCGCCCTTTGCACGATCTCCGCCCCCGCTGAACCGAAAGGGACCCGGTCCGCCGGTCCCATAGGTGCCCGTGGATCAGTACCCCGGCAGTAATCCTTCACTACTGGTACTTCCTCCTGCACAACTCCTGTTAAAGAATTTACTTGTGTCCTTTTTGGCACATGCCGGGATACATACTTGATCCTTCTCCCTTCTGGTGTGGTAAGCAAAATTGACTTACTAGCGCATTCAATGTTCCCTTCATACTTTGATAACCAATCCATGCCTAATATCACATCCAATCCTTGAGATTCCTATACTATTAGGTCTGAGGGAAACACATAGTTACCAATCCTTAATGGTAACCGATCACACCATTGTCTAGCCATAAACTCCGCTCCTGGTGAGCTTACTAACATGGGTCACCTAAGGGCTTGGGTTGGCAGGTTATATCTATCCACAAATCCCCTTGATATGTATGAATGCGATGCACCAGTATCAAAAAGAACGAGTGCGGTAAATGACTTAACCGGAAACTTACCGATTACTGCATCAGGCTGATCTTCAACCTCCTCCACATTAACATGGTTCACCTGTCCCCTATTGAAAGGGTTCGGCTTCTTCCCAGAGCTTCCTTTGCCATTTCCGTTCTGGCCTTCAGGACATTCATTGGCATAATGTCCGGTCTTGGAACACTTGAAACAGGTGACTTGACTCAGATCTCTCCTGGTTGGGGTGGATGGGATGGTCCGATTCTGGCCGTTGCTTCCTCCATTCCCATTACCATTCTTATGGCCATTATGGTTGTGCGAACTACCTCCTCCATGGGTATGCTGAAACTGAAATCCCAGTTTAGGGGTAAAACGGGGCTTCTGCTGGGCTCCAGAGTTATACTTCCCCTGTCCATACTTCCTCTTATGGTTCTCAGTCTGCTGTTGCTTCCCTTCAATCATGATGGCGTGATCTACCAACTCCTGGTAGTTGTTGAAACTTGCTACCATCAACTACATGCTTAGCTCATCATTTAGTCCTTCCAGAAACTTCTCCTACTTAGCTGCATCCGTAGCAACGTCATCTGGGGCATAACGTGCTAACTTGCTGAAGTCGTCAACGTACTGGCCAACTGTCCTTCCTCCTTGGCGTAAGTTGTGAAACTCACGCTTCTTCATGGCCATAGCTCCTGCTGAAACATGGGCGGTGCGGAAAGCTTGCTGAAACTGATCCCATGTGACAGTGTCTACTAGGTAAGTGGCTGTGAAATTCTCCCACCATGATGCCGCAGGTCCGTCAAGCTGATGTGCGGCAAACTTCACTTTCTCACCATCCGTGCAGCCTGCAGTGGTCAACTCCCTTCCTATCTTGTGGAGCCAATCATCTGCTACTATTGGCTCAGTGCTACTGGAAAACACCGGCGGATTCAACCTAAGGAAACGGGCTAAGTGGTCAACAGGTGGTGGTGGCGGTGGTGGGTTGTTGTTGTTGTTCTGCTGGTTCTGGACTAACATCTGCATCAATTGATTCTGCTGCTGGATCAACTGAGTGAGCTCCGGTGGAAATCCATTGTCACGTCTCGGAGGCATCTGAGGGTTTTAGAAAAGACGAGAATTAAGAATAGAGTGAGGTCTAAAGGGAAAACACTACCCCAATGCCCATGAGCAAAATGCACACAAAATCACTTCATTCAATCAAACAAGGGCTTACAAACGGTCTAGAACTATCGCAAAAGTGTTTGAACTATAATGTATACATGAGGGAAATACTACTACTATTTGGTGGTCATCTAGAAATTTGAATCGGTGGAAGACTCCATGATATCTGCTCCAGCTTCGTCTTCAAAGTCAGGTTCACTTGGATCCGAATCGGTGTCGTCAATGATGATGTAGTTGTCCGGACATGCGACGTACGTGTCTTCCTTCCTGGATGCTAACTTCCCCTTGAGGTCTTCAATCTCCTGCTTAAGATCGCCATTATGCCTTGCTAGAGCTACGATCTTGTCCATGTAGTCCTTGCGTGTAGACTTCAGTTCTCCTTCTAGCTCGATGATCCTTGCCTTCGCATTCTTCAATTCTATCATATCATTGCACATCTGGTTCTCGTGGCGTCGAATGTGCTGGTTTAACTCCTAGATGAATGATGCAATGGATCTATCCTTCTTGGTGCTGACTAACTCCCATTGTTCATCTCGGCGTCCGCAAATCTGGTAGATAGTGTCCTTGAGGTCTTCTTGGTAAACTTCTCCAATGCGTCCCATGGTGATATGAGCTTCCATGCTCTTTCCCAGACTCCAGGTTGGTGCATTGAAAACACTATCTATGGGCTTCGTGATTGGCGCGAATGTCCTTCCCGGAACATGAGCTTGAATCTTCCAGCGCTCCTCTTCAGGCAGAGTGGCGTTGAAGGTTCCCGTGAAGCTTGGTAATCCAATGTTAAGGTACTTGGTGACTTCCTTCAAGTGAAATCCAAAAGGTGTGCCTTCATCCGGTTGGGCCTACTTGATCTTCGCGTTCGTCATCCTAATAGAGTAGAAAAGATGAGGAGTTAGAAAATGAGAAGAGAATGGTGTTCTATGGCTTTAACTTAGTGGTCGTGTCCTACAGTCAGCGTGTGCTCTGTTCCCATCTCTGTAGCGACCCGACCTGATTGGATCAAGTCTACTGTGCTCCGGTGTCATCCCTGGATCAGTAATGCTAACACCACACAGTACTTCGAAGGATTTATAGCAGAGTGGCAATCACACACTTATTACATCGATGTCTCAAAAGAGAACTTATTACAATAAATATGGCTTAAGGCCATCTAATGTCGATAACAGCGGAAGACTTGGAAGATAAATGGGTCCATCAACTCCAACGGCATCACTGAGTATAGAACCACGACCTAAAAGTACCTCAATCGTCGTCTGAAAAGTCTGCAACATGAAAGTTGCAGCCCGAGAACGGGTCAGCACATGGAATATGCTGGCAATGTAACACATAGAGAGTAATGAACAGCAATGAGCTATACTATATGCATGTATGGCTGGTGGAAATCTCTATGGTTACAGTTTTGCGTAAAGCCAGTTTTTCCCTACTGCAAAGGAATAAATTTATTTAACTATCATGGTAGTTGTTAAACATCGAGAATGGTTGACAGCATTCCGATCCCAATTAAGTGAACAATTAAAACCCAACAATATTAATTAGAGTAACATGATGAGATTCACATGATATTCAAGTACTAGATACTCAAGTTGTCCATAACCGGGGACATGACTAATCATGATTAGTTTATACACTCTGCAGAGGTTTGCGCACTTTTCCCCACAAGACTCGATCGCCTCCGTTGGATTTCTCGCACTAGATGGTGTTTGATAAACGCATGACCGAGACACAGTCTTTCAGAAGCGCTAGCACCTTACGTCCGGGTAGACCGTACCACCTATAACCCCTACATCTGCTAGTCTACCACTGTAAGAGTTCTCACGACTTAGTCAACTATGCCAGAGCCCATAATGGCTTGTGGCTGCACACGGAAGTTACTGGCATGAATGATCTTATGATCCCTTTGAGCCTGGGTGGCGGTCCGAAGAAAAACAGGCAAGTCCTGATAGACATCAGGTGCCTCAATCCACCCAGATGTGTGTTTAAGTTGCCACCTTAGATAAACCATTAAAATTAACAACTCACATCTGTCATGGATATCACTCACCCAATCCACGTCTACTAGCATAGCATGGCATAATAATCAAACGTAGAAGTAACTCCCAAAGGTTTCATAGTAAACAGGTAATAGGTACTACCTCATCTACTTCCCATCCCACAATTTGATTAGATCCTAATCATGCAATGTGTGAGGTTGGATCTAATGCAATAAAACTGGGTTGTAGAAAAGGTATGATCAAAGTGTTACTTGCCTTGCTGATGATCCGCGAGACCTAGGGATTCGAAGTAACAGGCGGCGGAATCCGGGTGATCTATCGCAGACAAACAACAAGCACACAATAAGTACTCATCTAATGCACAGGTAAAACTCGAACAAGAGAACGAACCAGAAAGTTCAACTTAAGAACTCCGGTTGCAAAGAAAGAACGAACCGAACAAAGAAACGGAAAACAAACGGCGGAAGAAAACAACTCGGTTCTAGCAAGTTGAAACTAGGTCAAATTTTACTGTAGCCAAAACCTGTTTAAGTTGATTAGACGGAACGGCGGTTTCGAGACGAAACTCCAGGCGCTTGAATCACCTGATTCCGATAAACGAGCGAGAAGATAAACTAGAACGAAGATCGGATCTGAGATCGCGATCGGACAATCGCGGAATAAATCCGACGAGAAAGAAAACGAAGAACGGGTAAACGAACGGACGTTCGTTAACCGAGAAATAACCGGTGATCATGTTCGTTAAAACGAACGGTCCGGCGAACGCTCGCTAAACAACTAAACCGAAGAAAAACGAAAAGAAAACCGATCTAGGGTTTCGGAAAAAACCGAAACAAAACCGGAAAGAAAAGAAAAGAACCGAAAAAGAAAGTGGAAAAGAAACCGGAACGGTTTTCCTAAAAGAAACAAACCGAGGAAAGGGTGGCGCGGCTACCTCCAGAGAGGCTCCGGCGAGGGGCTCCGGTGGCGGCGGGGTGCAAGGGCGGCGGCGGCGCTAGGGCGGCGGCGGCAGGGAGGCGGCGGCGGCGCGGCTAGAGGCGGCGGGGCTGCGGCTTGGGGAGGAGAGGGGGGGTGCTAGAGTATATATAGGAGGGGGGTTGCTTGGTGGAGGGGGCAAGAAAGAGGCGGCGGGGCCGGCTAGAGTCCGACTCGGACTCGGCTTGGGCGAGGCGGCGGCGGCGGGCGCGCTGGCGCGCGAGGGCGGCGGTGGTTGGGCCGGCCGGCTAGGCCTGGCCCAGGCGGGCGCGGTCTCCCTATTTTTTTTAAATGGTTACGCACGCGGAAAAACAAAGAAAAGAAAACTAAACGAACTCCAAAAACTCTAAAGTAAATTTTCTCCGACTCCTAAAAATGAGTCGAACAAAATGAACTTTTCTCCGGACCTAGAATGCAATTTTTGAAAACACGCATTTTTCCCTATCCAAATAAAAAGGCAAAAAAAAACTCCGAAAAACCAAAATTTGATTTATTCATTAAATCTTCATTTTTCCTAAATTTGGGAAAGTCATATTATTCCCTCTCTCATATTTTTGATATTGGAAAAATAATTGAAGATGAAATAAATAAATCAAATGATCCTCTTTTCAAAATTTGAGAAAACTCAAATATGAAAATAACGAAATCTCCAACTCTCTCCATGGGTCCTTGAGTTGCGTGAAATTTCTAGGATCGGCCAAAATGCAAGAAAATATGATATGCATGATGATCTAATGTATAACATTCCAAATTGAAAATTTGGGATGTTACAAAGAAGAAGGAGGGGGCTCTCTCCCCCTCTCTTCTGGTGGCGCAGGAACGCCGCCGGGGCTATCATCATCACTACAATCTACACCAACAACTTCACCGCCATCATCACCAACTCTTCCCCCCTCTATGTAGCGGTGTACCCCTCTTTTACCCGCTGTAATCTCTACTTAAAGATGGTGCTCAACGCTATATATTATTTCCCAATGATGTATGGCTATCCTATGATGTTTGAGTAGATCAGTTTTGTCCTATGGGTTAAATGATGATCGTGATTGGTTTGAGTTGCATGTTTTATTATTGGTGCTGTCCTATGGTGTTCTCCGTGTCGCACAAGCGTTAGGGATCCCCGCTGTAGGTCTTGCGATATGTTCATGATTTGCTTATGGTGGGTGGCATGAGTGATAGAAACACAGACCCTAGTAAGTAGGTTGTTTGCGTATGGGATAAAGGGGACTTGATGCTTTAATGATATGGTTGGGTTTTACCTCAATGATCTTTAGTAGTTGCGGATGCTTGCTAGTGTTATCTTATGCCTCTCCCTAAAATAAAATTGTAATAATGATTACTGGTCTAGTTATCGATTGCCTAGGGACTGATAACCCACAAGTATAGGGGATCGCAACTGTTTTCGAGGGTAGAGTATTCAAGCGAAATTTATTGATTTGACACTAGGGGAGCCAAAGAATATTCTCAAGTATTAGCAGCTGAGTTGTCAATTCAACCACACCTAGAAACTTAATATATGCAGCAAGTGTTTAGTAGCAAAGTAATATGGTAGTAGTGGTAACTATAGCAAAATTAATATTTTTGGTGTTTTATAGTGATGATAACAATATCAACGGAAAAGTAAATAAGCGAAGAACAATATATGGAAAGCTCGTAGGCATTGGATCGGTCATAGAGAATTATGCCGGATGTGGTTCATCATGTAACAGTCCTAACATAGAGTGACACAGAACTAGCTCCAATTCATCAATGTAATGTAGGCATGTATTCTGAATATAGTCATACATGCTTATGGAAAAGAACTTGCATGACATCTTTTGTCCTACCCTCCCATGGCAGTGGGGTCCTAGCGGAAACTAGGGATATTAAGGCCTCCTTTTAATAGAGTACCGGACCAAAGCATTAACACATAGTGAATACATGAACTCCTCAAACTATGGTCATCACCGGGAGTGGTCCCGATTATTGCCACTTCGGGGTTGCCGGATCATAACACATAGTAGGTGACTATAGACTTGCAAGATAGGATCAAGAACTCAGATATATTCATGAAAACATAATAGGTTCAGATCTGAAATCATGGCACTCGGGCCCTAGTGACAAGCATTAAGCATAGCAAAGTCATAGCAACATCAATCTCAGAACATAGTGGATACTAGGGATCAAACCCTAACAAAACTAACTCGATTACATGATAAATCTCATCCAACCCATCACCGTCCAGCAAGCCTACGATGGAATTACTCACGCACAGCGGTGAGCTTCATGAAATTGGTGATTGAGGAAGGTTGATGATGACGGCGGCGACGGATTCCCCTCTCCGGAGCCCCGAACGGACTCGAGATAAGCCCTCCCGAGAGAGTTTAGGGCTTGGCGGCGGCTCCGTATCGCAAAACGCGATGAATCCTTCTTCTTTATTTTTTTTCTCCCCGAACACGAATATATTGAGTTGGAGTTGAGGTCGGTGGAGCTCCACACTACTAGGAGAAGGGCTGTAGCTAATATGGACATTAATGGCGCACCATGTATGTGGTGCGCCAGTGGCGCACCAGATACAGGTGCGCCATTAGTGTCCTCATTACTAATGGCGCACCACACACATGGTGCGCCATTACTAACAATTTTTTTCTAAAACTATTAATGGCGGGCGCACCACAAACTCTATGCGCCACTACTAACAATTTTTTTACTTTTTTTTCAAAACTAGTAATGGTGCACCAGGGTACAGTGCGCCATTACTAGTTCAAACTAGTAATGGCACACTGTCCATGGTGCGCCACTACTATCTGAGCCTTACAAAAAATTCACCAAATGCACCCCCTGGACCGCCTTTTCATTAAAAAAATAAAAGAAAATGATAGAAATGCCAAAAAAATAAAAGAAAATAAGATTCCCATGTGTTATGTGGTCTAGTTGTTAGCAAAATTTACAAACATGAATTTTCGAATTTTTTGCAAAATCTCTCGAGAATTTGTAAAATGGGAATAACTTTTGCATACAAACTCCGATGAAAAAGTTTTTTATATGAAAAATCATCTACTCGAAAAGTTACATATCTTGAATGGGAACCCCGTTCAAGATTTTCAGAATCCCCAAAAACCTAACAGAAAAAAGTTACGGGCCTTTTAAGATCTGGAAAGGCAAAAAAATCAAACTCAGTAATGGCGCACCTGCCCATGGTGCACCATTACTATCTTCCCGCCTTCAAAATTCAAACTATATCAAAAAAATAAAAAAATGTTAGTAATGGCGCACCTGCCCAAGGTGCGCCATTACTATCTTCCCGCCTTCAAAATTCAAAATAAATAAAAAAATTAAAAAAGGAGTAATGGCGCACCGTGGGTGGGCAGGGTCCTCTCCTCCTTACCTCTTCATTGTTCTCTCCTCCACTCCATCTCCTCCTCTCGTCCACTCCATCTCCCCTCCTCCTCTCCGGCGACCTTCTCCTCCTCCTCCTCCTCTCCGGCGACCTCCTCTTCCTCCTCCTCTCCGGCGACCTCCTCCTCCCTCCTCTCCTCCCCTCCCTTCAAAGTTTCTTCTCCCTCCTCTCCGGTGAGCTCCTCCTCCCTCCTCTCCGGTGAGCTCCTCCTCCCTCCTCTCCGATGATCTGCTCCTCCCTCCTCTCCGGTGAGCTCCTCCTCCCTCCTCTGCTTCCCTCCCCTCACGGTTTCTCCTCCCTCCTCTCCAGTGAACTCCTCTCCGGCGACCTCCCCCTCCTCTCCGGCGATGTAGGCGAGCTCCTCTCCGGTGACCTCCTCCTCCTCCTCTCCGGTGATCTCGGCCCTCCTCTCCGGCAAAAGAACGTACAAGATCCAAAAACGACAACAAAAATTGAAAAAATATCGTGCAAAAAACGAGAAAAAAAGGGCAAAAAAATCGCGATCCAGATTCAAATTCAAAATTCAAAAATAGCAGTGGCACACGGTGGGGGTTAGATGGCGCGCCACTACTATTTTCCCGCCTTCAAAATTCAGAAAAAATCAAAAAAATAAAAAAAAGAGTTACCAGCGGTTCACCTATAGCAATAGTAATGGCGCACTATAGGTGCGCCTAATAGTGGCGCATCTGTAGTGCGCCATTAATGGCCAAAACAGGTGCGCCACTAATTAGCCTTTTTCTAGTAGTGCCATGGGGCCCATGAGGTAGGGGGCGCGCCCCCACCCTTGTGGCTAGGGTGTGGGCCCTTGGCCTTGATTCTATGCCAGTATTTTTTATTATTTCCAAAAATAATCTCCGTGGAGTTTCAGGTCATTCCGAGAACTTTTGTTTCTGCACATAAATAACACCATGGCAATTCTGCTGAAAACAGCGTCAGTTCGGGTTAGTTCCATTCAAAGCATGCAAGTTAGAGACCAAAACAAGGGAAAAAGTGTTTGGAAAAGTAGATACGATGGAGACGTATCAACTCCCCCAAGCTTAAACCTTTGCTTGTCCTCAAGCAATTCAGTGGACAAACTAAAAGTGATAAAGAAAAAGTTTTACAAACTCGGTTTGCTCTTGTTGTTGTAAATATGTAAAGCCAACATTCAAGTTTTCAACAAAGATTATGAACTAACCACATTAACAATAACACTTAGGTCTCATGTTTACTCATATCAATGGCATAATCAACTAGCGAGCAATAATAATAAATCTCGGATGACAACACTTTCTCAAAACAATCATAATATGATATAACAAGATGGTATCTCGCTAGCCCTTTCTGAGACCGCAAAACATAAATGCAGAGCACCTTTAAAGATCAAGGACTGACTAGACATTGTAATTCATGGTGAAAGAGATCCAGTCAAGTCATAGTCAATGTAAACTAACAATAATGAATGCAAATGACAGTGGTGCTCTCCAACTGGTGCTTTTTAATAAGAGGATGATGAATCAACATAAAAGTAAATAGATAGGCCCTTCGCAGAGGGAAGCAGGGAATTGTAGAGGTGCCAGAGCTCGATTTTGAAATAGAGATGAATAATATTTTGAGCGAT
Source organism: Triticum urartu (assembly GCF_056163025.1). Classification (NCBI taxonomy): domain Eukaryota; kingdom Viridiplantae; phylum Streptophyta; class Magnoliopsida; order Poales; family Poaceae; genus Triticum; species Triticum urartu. Next base: position 582,059,734 of record NC_141877.1, read on the forward strand.
ATACTTTCATTGTCAACATAACAACCAAAAGATGGCGATATCTTCCATGCTACACAAATTATAGGTGGTTCCCAAAAAGAATGGTAAAGTTTATATTCCCCCTCCACCAAAAAGCATCAATCCATGGCTTGCTCGAAACAACGAGTGCCTCCAACTAACAATAGTCCCGGGAGAGTTTTGTTTGCAATTATTTCGATTTGAGTTGCATAAAGCATGGGACTGGGCATCCCAATGACTAGCCATTTTCTCGTGAGTGAGGAGCAGAGTCCACTCCCCTTGAGAATAACCCGCCTAACATGGAAGATATAGACAACCCTAGTTGATACATGAGCTATTCGAGCATAGAAAACAGAATGTTCATTTGAAGGTTTAGAGTTTGGCATATACAAATTTACTTGGAATGGCAGGGAGATACCATATATAGGTGGGTACGGTGTACTCATATGGAAGAACTTTGGGGTTTATGGAAGTGGATGCAGAAGCAGTATTCCCGCTTAGTGCAGGTGAAGGCTAGAAAAAGACTGGGAAGCGACCAGCTAGAGAGCGACAACAGTCATGAACATGCATTAAAATTAATCAACACCGAATGTGTCGTGGAATTGTCACGGCAGATGTCCTTAGTGTCAGGACTTAGTCGCGAGGCCAACGCATCTATGTGGTAGCTTAAGAGGGGTTGAGCTGGACGAGAGACGCGATGTTTTACCCAGGTTCGGCCCCTCACGGTGGAGGTAAAAAGCCTACATCCTTCTTCATTGATATTAATAATGATGATCACGGTTACAAGAGTGCTCTATCTCGAGAGCTATTGTCTAAACCTAACCTGTCCAACTTGTGGAACTTGTGAATCTTGTTCCTCTTGGGGTGCCCTGCCCCTCCTTATATATGTTGAAGGGTCGGTTTACATGACTAGTCCTATTAGGATTAGGATTACTCTATTACAAGTGGAGTCCTAGTCTTGCTTCCTTTGTAAGGGAATATTCTTTATGCTTTCCTCTTAAGCCGACCCACCATAATACGAGTCGGCCTTCCATGAACCGTCTGCTTGGGCTACCGGGTCTTGTTGCTCCTCTGTTTCGCCGGCCGGGTCACCAATGAGTCACCTGGCTCGGCCGGGTCATCAGTGAGTGGAGAGATCAGGGCGGGTCACTTAGTGAGTTGCCAAATCAGGGCGGGTCACCAGTGAATCGCCAAGTCCGTCCGGTCATACTTCCGGCCGGGTCATACCGCGGGGTATATCCCCGACATTAGCCCCCAGTTTAATTTGGATTTATCCATGTTAAACTGATCCTGCAAAATAGACACAAGAACAAATTTGACAGGTTCTGCTCCCGGTTAAAAAATTCTTGTAAGCTGGCACCTGGTCATCGTTAAGTCCTTGTCATTTCCTTGTTGATATCTACATGTCCATGATCTTATAGCAAATCTCCCTTAGCAGATATGTTTTGACTTTGTCAATGTAAAAAATCCAGATACTTCTTTTGAGAAATCCGGGCCAATAGGCCAGCTTCAGAGTCAATTTGCTGACATTAGTCTCTTATAGAGAAATATTGTAAGAAATAATCCACTTGAATTGGCTTCCAAAGCGCCGGCTTAAAAAATATTGGTCTTGAAATACTCATCTGACTTTCAGCCGTCTTGTAGAATTTTGCCGGTTTATCATTGCCAAAATATCCGGTTTGTAAATACTAATAGCACCGGGTCATAATTGTTGCCGACGCCGGGTCATAGTTATTGGTGACGCCGGGTCAATCTGGTTTACTCAAAACTGAGAATTTGAAGATTTTTCTCCCTTATATCCATATTACCTATAGCCCGCAAGTCTTGAGCAGAAACAAAGTGATGACTTAAGACTTGTTTCAATATAAATACTGCCACTTTGAAGAAATCCATGTCGTTCATCTTAGTCACTAGTAAAGACTGAATACTCCATATATGTAGCCCCCAAGTGTCGGGTTGTCATGCTTGCAGCAACCTGGGACTTGTAATTGCCTTATACTCATAAAAAACTTCAACCAGTGTAGCCCCCAAGGGCCGGGTCATTATGCAATAATGAGCAGGGACTTTATAAATATGATCATATAGACTTGAACAACAACGTATAGCCCCCAAGGGCTGGCTCAGTAAGATAATATTGAGCTGGGACTTTATATACTTCTTTTGAAAAGAACATCATATGATGTAACCCCCATCATGGGGCTTGAACCCACGTCCACAAGGTTAAGAGCTTTGTGCTTTACCAAGTGAGAAGTGGACCCTTCAATATAATGGAATAAAACTTGTGTACCTTGAATTATTGACAGGAGCAATTGGTAGCCCCCAAGGGCCGGCTCATTTAAAATGTGATGAGTCGGGTCTTTAATAAGTTGAGCAAAAATGACTTTGCATTAGCCCCTAAGTGCCATGGTGCATGCTGGCAGTGACATGGGACTTGCATATTTGATATAATCTCAAACTGAATAATGTAGCCCCCAAGTGTTGGGTTGTATGCCTGCAGCGACTCGGGACTATTCCCTCCATTGTAAAATAAATCATGCCCATTGATAAAAATAATAGCCGTTGCGCTAAAGCGATTTTGAAAACCTCAATCATAACACTGGTTATTGATAATCACATTAGAAATCCAGCCATGTTGGCTATTCAAGATTTGAATAATATAATCTGGTACAAAAAACCTCAATCATTCAATATTATCATGAAAATCCAGACAGTTTTGGCTATTAAAGATTCGAATACCTCATCGGTTGACAAGTAGATCCGGAGTTTAAATACCTGGCGGCTCTTGACCGATGACGACTTAATGCGCATTCATTGTAAGCCGGAATTTTTGTAACCCGGTGGCCCATAGCCCTTGAGAAAATCAGTAATTGATAACCCTTTTGAGACACCAATTTCAGTGATGAGCTTGGACTGAAGCATTTATATAAGTCATAGTTCTGCAAATCCTGGATAGAGTTTAAACAACATATGCCCTGGCGACTTAACGTCAAGAGCCAGGGCGGGTAACCACCCAAATGTAGTCTTACCCTGCACACAAGTAGATCACAAGAACCCTTGGCGGTTTACATGGCCTGTGCAGTAAGGGTGATAACCCAATCCTTAGAAGCCAATGCTTCCACATAGATGATGATTGTCATAAGCTGGCGACTTATAGTCAAAAGTCAAGCCGGGTTAAGCATAAAACACTTATATAATTTTGAGATATAATCCAAAAAAGGTCTCAAGTCAAAACCAAAGTGGTTCGCAAAAAAGACTTTAAAAATTTTAAGGCTTCTGATTCGTATACGATCAGAAAACCGTTCCAAAGGGGTTGAGCTAAGATTCGAATGCGATCATATAGCCCCCAGTGGCTTTGGCGTTGCGCCGATCAAGAGGGTACCGACAACTATGTTCTCTTTGGTTCGAATACGACCTATGTTTGAACAGGAAGCCCCCAAATGACCTTGAGAGGTTTTTAACGACCCTGATTCGAATACGATCCAAGTTGGACCCAAAAAGGGTTAAGCTATGATTCGGATACGATCAAGAAGCCCCCTAGTGAGTTTGGCTTTGCGCCTATCAAAAGGGTTACGACAGCTATGTTCTCTTTGGTTCGAATACGACCTATGTTTGAACAGGAAGCCCCCAAGTGACCATATATTAGTATTGCACCGATCAAGAGGGTACCGATAGCTATGCTCGATGAGCAGGAAGCCCCCAAGTGACCATAATAAGATAAGCTGTAAGGCAGGATACCTATGTTTGAACCGCGCATCATGGCAGCAAGTTCTTTTTGGTAACCATTATTTTTTTCTTAGAACTTGAATTTGCGAGAGATTAATTCTTTTTGAACCAGAACTTTAAACCGGATTTGAAAGCTTCAAAAATTGGTGAGGGACAAATTTACCTTGAGCCGGATTTTTAACCGGTTTTGAGAGCTTCAAAAATTTGTGAGGGACAAATTTACCCTGGGCCAGCTTTCGAACCGGATTTGAGAGCTTCAATGCTTTGTGGGAGAAAGATGTCTCTTGAACCGGATTTTAATCCAGAGTCCTTATTTTGACCCGGAAATCTTCTGACGGCTTTTAAATTTTCATCGATCTAGCAGTAATCTCCAGGGCCCGGGTTATTTTTCCCTAAATGACCCGGAGTTCTTGAATTCATTGAAACCGGCTAATTTTGCCGAGCCATACCATTGTAGCCCCCGAGTCTCAAGACGACTCGAGGAGTTGGCTTGAGATTCTCCATATTTGACCACAGCAGAAGGTATACATCATTGGCGTTGATAGCGCGATGTGAATCCACAGAAGGTTGAGGTGACTGCGGCGGGTTATAAATGATCGCATATGAGCCGTGTCAGCAACTCAGCCAATGGTACCTTCCAACTGGCTGTTTGAAGTTAACCAAACTGTAATGGCGGCGACTTGTGCACCTGCCATTGAACCATCCAGTGCAGCGACTGATAATATATGATAATTTGCCTCCAATTTGTTGAAAAAAAACCGGACTTCCCAAGTAGTGACTCACTCATATTCAATAAACAGCTCATGCAGACAGGTGCGTCCCGGTGTGTTGATATAGACCAACCCGCGAGAGACGGATGGTAAAGACGACCGCAACATCTGAGGCGGCACAGACAAATGAACCGGCCGTGGCGTTGTAAGCCGGTGCGGACGGGCAAGTTGTCCTCTTTGTTGTAAGCCATCATGGTCGCGAGAGACGTACAACGTCGTGGTCGCGAGAGACGGCCATGGCTTGTAAGCCGGTGCGGGAGTCCATTGAGCAACGACGACCACCTGTGTCAAAAGATATTGGCATGCCTCCATATCCGCGGTGTAATATCACTTTTTGTAATAAATAATGGCCCTGCGTAAACAATATTGCACACCAAGGCAAAGATAAACTTGTTCTTTGACAAAAACAACATGTGCTAATAAAATAAATTTGGATGGATATCACCTGATTTGTTTGGACGACGGATGATCCGTTTATCACGACAGAGGTGGCTCAGGCAGACCAGCGACTCAATATAATTTCGGCGGCTCATGGCAGACCAGCGACTTAATATAACCCCGGCGGCTCAACGCGGCTCCGGTGGGTTGATGTAGATTAAGCTTTGCACGGAGTTGATGATCACTATGGTGAAGCTAAAATCAATTCACGGGTGAGCCGGCCGCGACGTTGTAAGCCCTCACGGACGGGCGAGTCAATCGCTGACGCGGTAAACCGTGCGGACGGGCGAGTCAATCGCTGACGCGGTATATATCCATGAGACAACCATCGCTCTTGCGGTGAACAATTATCCTGTTATTTTTATCAGATGAACGCAGACGCCTGTGCTGGATAATGCATCGTGGTGCCTTTGGCTTTTTACAAAAGAATTGATCTGGTGTGTACTGTTGAAAATAATTGTCCTTGAGCGCCCAATATAATTGAGGTCTCCACGTGGGGAGCCTCCCTTTTTTAGCAAGTCCAGAACAGTGCACACGCGTCCCATTGAGCAGAATTGAACTTGATCCATTGATTAGGTGTTTCATGTGCCTTGTGTCAAGAGCAAATGTGACACAAATCTATGGAAAGCGGCAGAACGCGGCTCAAGGCGGGCTCGGTTGCGACAGTGGAGGTCCTCATGAGGCACAGCAGGGCCGACGGGCGGCTCAGCGGAGGAGCGACGCGAGGCCATACCAGCTTGGAAACGAGGTCCAACGGGAAGTGAGGCTGCGGGTGAAGTAAATCCGGCTGCAGAGACACGACGGGGTAGGTTGAGGCACCTTGAAGACAGATCAAGCAGCAGAGTACAGCCAGGCGGCTTGGAGACAAGGCGGCTCAGGCCGGGGAGCGTCGGTGGCTCTGCAGACCCGTGATAGTAGAGTGAGGCCGGCGGAGGCGGTTTTCAGTCTAAATCGCCATACGCACGCACGCAGAGGCGAGCCGAATGACTGTGTGCACACACACGCACGCGGGGTAGCACCAGAGGCGAACCGGACGGCTGTGCACTGGAGATTAGACCTGTTGACTTGCCAGTCCGATCCGGTGTGGTAATCCTTTGCCTAATGACGTATGCTCACGTGAAGCCGCTTTAACAAATATTATTTCTTCTCTGGATAACATAAATAGTACTCAAGTAGTACTTGATGGATCACCTTACGTGAATATCAACAACGGAGTAGTATTGCCTTCAAGCGAATAGTACTAGCATGACCGAAGTAGTACTTCGAACAATAGCAGCAGACTTTTAGCGGATCAATTTTCGAAACTGCCTCGGGACTTGATCATTGCCTCCTCACGTGTATGCTGATACGGATTGACTTGACCTGGCGTCCGGTAGCTATAGGAAATATTTTGTCGGCCTCAGCGATACGCGCCTGTAACAGCCAAAATTAAAATCCTACTCGGATTCGACGGATCGCACACGAACATTGAATTTGCCGGCTCTGCCGAAGACCATCTCACGGCAGATTACCCTGCACGCTTTCCATGCCGGCGCTTTTTCTTATCTAACATATCGCGAGCTTCTTGATGTTGACGGATCGTGTCGCGTTGCCGGCGGCGCACAAAACATCAAACCCTAATTATTTTCATCTCAATCTAGTAAACTTGCACTTGATGCAGATCCTTTCAAACCGGCTCATCTTCATCCGGTAAATTGCAAACTTCTCGAGCTCTGAAAGAAATCCCTTCAAAAACTCAACATCATCTTGCGCGAGCCCCACGATGGGCGCCAACTGCCGTGCAATTGTCACGGCAGATGTCCTTAGTGCCAGGACTTAGTCGCGAGTTCAACGCATCTATGTGGTAGCTTGAGAGGGGTTCAGCGGGACGAGAGACGCGATGTTTTACCCAGGTTCGGCCCCTCACGGTGGAGGTAAAAGCCTACATCCTGCTTCATTGATATTAATAATGATGATCACGGTTACAAGAGTGCTTTATCTCAAGAGCTATTGTCTAAACCTAACTTGTCCAACTTGTGAAACTTGTGAATCTTGTTCCTCTAGGGGTGCCCTGCCCCTCCTTATATATGTTGAGGGGGCGGTTTACATGACTAGTCCTATTAGGATTAGGATTACTTTATTACAAGTGGAGTCCTAGTCTTGCTTCGGCGGTGTTTGTTTCCAGGGACTTTTTTCTGTAGGGACTAGAAAAAGTCCCTCTTAGAGACTTTTTTACCAAACGGGATGGACTTTTTAGGGACTAAACTAGACATTTGGGACTAAATGAAGAAGACTCTCAAGGAGAGTCTTTTTGGGACTTTTCCAACAATACCCCTCCATGCACTCATTGGCCTGCCACCCTATGGTGTTGTTTGATTGTTATTTTCCTATATACTAGGGGCAACATGGTCATTTAATAACCTCTAGGAAGGGATTAGGGACTTTTTAGTCTCTCGAAACAAACAGGGAAGGACTTTTTAGGGACTAGAGACTTTTTAGTTGGGACTAAAAGAAGTCCTAGGACTAGAGAACCAAACACCACCTTCCTTTGTAAGGGAATGTTCTTTATGATTTTCTCTTAAGACGACCCACCATAATACGAGCCGACCTTCCATGAACCGTCTGCTTGGGCCACCGGGTCTTGTTCCTCCTCTGTTCCGCCAGCCGGGTCACCAATGAGTCACCTGGCTCGGCCGGGTCATCAGTGAGTGGAGAGATCCATGCGGGTCACTTAGTGAGTTGGCAAATCAGGGCGGGTCTCGCCAAGTCCGTCCGGTCATACTTCCGGCCGGGTCATACCGCGGGGTATATCCCCGACAGAATGCAAGCATGAGTAGGATATAATGCACCATGAATATAAATATCGTAGAGGCTATGTTGATTTTGTTTCAACTACATGCGTGAACATGTGCCAAGTCAAGCCACTCGAATCATTCAAAAGAGGATATCGTCCTATCATACCACATCACAACCATTTTAATAGCATGTTGGCACGCAAGGTAAACCATTATAAGCTCCTAGCTAATTAAGCATGGCATAAGCAACTATAATCTCTAATTGTCATTGCAAACATGTTTATTTATAATAGGCTGAATCAGGAACGATGAACTAATCATATTTACAAAAAGAAGAGAGGTCGAGTTCATACCAGCTTCTCCCATCTCAATCAGTCCATCATATATCGTCGTAATTGCCTTTCACTTGCACGACCGAATGATGTGAATAATAATAACAGTGCACGTGCATTGGACTAAGCTGGAATCTGCAGGCATTCAATAAACAGGAGAAGACAAGGCAATATGGACTCTTGGTTAAATCAACAACAATGCATATAGGAGCCACTTCAACAATTTAATCATGGTCTTCTACTGTCGACCCCGAAAGAAAAGAAAAGAAATAAAACTATTTACACGGGAAAGCTCCCAACAAGCAAAAGAAGAACCATAAATCTTTTTGGGTTTTCTTTTTAATTACTACTACAAGCTTGGAAATTAAAACTAGCTAAAAGCTACAACTAATTTTTTTGTTTTTCTTAAGGTTTATCAAACACATAAGAAGAAAGCATAAAAAAGAAATAAACTAACATGGATATTACAATGAAAAAGTATGAGCACCGACCTCTAGCAATGAGTGTGTGAACATAAATGTAATGTCGGTGAGAAATACGTACTCCCCCAAGTTTAGGCTTTTGGCCTAAGTTGGTCTATTGCCACGGATGGTCTGGCGGATATCCAAAGTTGTAGTTGGGGTCGTATTGAGATGCAGCAGTCATTGCATCTTGGGCTGCAGCTTGGAGGCGAGCTATCTTAGCCCTCCTCTTATACTCGTCCGCCTCCTCTCTGGTTATAAAATATTTCCCCTTCGCCTGAAAGTCAAAGAAAGTAGAAGTGGGGAGAGTGACGTGATAGGTGCGTCGGCTATCAAACATTAGTCGGTACTGTAGGAACTGATCGTTCCTCTCAAGAAATTGATGACGAACCATAGCCTCATAATCCAAATAAGCAGGAGGCAACTCAATATCATCCTCACGTATGGTTATACCAAGAAAATTAGCTATACGGGTTGCATAAATTCCACCAAAGAAATCTCCATTAAATCTATTATGATGCAACCTACGTGCAACAATGGCTGCCAAATTATAAGATTTATCTCCTAACACAGCACTCCTAAGAATACTGAGGTCAGGGACACACATATGACATGCTTCATCTTTATCATTTATGCACCTACCTATGAAGAGAGCAAAATAATGTATAGCAGGAAAATGAATGCTCCCTATGGTAGCTTGTGCTATATCTCTAGATCCCCCCACAGTTATACTAGCAAGAAAATCTCTAAATTCAGATTTGCGAGGTTCACTAGCACTACCCCATTGTGGAAGTTTGCAAGCAGTGGTAAAATCCTCTAAGTCCATAGTATAAGAATTTTCATAGAGATCAAACAGGATAGTTTGAGAATTGCATGAAGATGAAAATTCAAACCTCCTCACGAAGGAACTAGTGAGATAGTGGTACTGACGGCACTTTTCTGCCTCGAAGCTCACAAGATCAGCATTACGCAAATATGCGTTAAATTCTTCCTTAATTCCTGCTCGATCCATGAAGTCCTCTGAAGGCCATTCACAAGGCCGCACTGGGGCGTCCCTTGGTGGTTCATCATCAGCATCACGCATTGCAAGCCTGGGTGCTTGCTTCCTTGAAGAACCACCTTGGTACATTTTCCTAAGCATATTTTTTCCTCTGAAAAATTTCTGAAATTTTTAGTAACTTCAAATAAAAGTAAACCAAACTCAACAAAATTGATAGCAACTACTCCTATAAGTGCCTAGAGCATATATCATTCATTAGAACTACTTGGAACCATATAAATTTGACATGCAAGCTCAAGAACATGGTCACCTAGGCAGCACAAATTTGCAATGAATAAAGCACTAGAACAAAAACTAATTGGACCAATGGAGGAGTCACATACCAAGGAACAATCCCCGAAAGCAGTTTTGTGAGAGGTGCTTTGAGCAAGGAGATCGAAAATCGCAACAAAATGAGCTAGAACTCGTGCTTGAGCTGGATGGTGATTTTTTTGGGAGGAAGAAGAAGTGTGTGGGTGCCGGAATAAGTGGAGGGGAGCCACCGTGGGCCCACGAGGCAGGGGGCGCGCCCAGGGGATGGGCGCGCCCTGGACCCATGTGGCCAGGTGCTTGCTCCCCCTGCTATGTTCTCAGTGCCAGATATTCTCAAATATTCTAGAAAACATCATATTTAATTTTCAGGGCATTTGGAGAACTTTTATTTTTGGAGTATTTTTTATTACACGGATAATTCAGAAAACAGACAGAAAATACTATTTTTTTCTTTATTTAGTATAAATAACAGAAAGTAAAAAGAGGGTACAGAGAGTTGTGTTTTCTAAATTCATCCATCTCATGCTCATCAAAAGGAATCCACTAACAAGGTTGATCAAGTCTTGTTAACAAACTCATTCCGAGTAACATGGAACCGGAGAATTTTCGAATAACACTAGGTTACCTGAACGGGGATATGCACATCCCCAACAATAAGAATATCATATTTCTTCTTGACAGTAGGAAGAGGAAATTCAAAACCTCCAAAGATAATCGAAGGAATTTTTCCAATAGAATTGATACTCTGGACTTCAGGTTGTTTCCTCGGAAAGTGTACTGTATGCTCATTACCATTAACATGAAAAGTGACATTGCCTTTGGTGCAATCAATAACATCCCCTGCAGTATTCAAAAAACGTCTTCCAAGAATAATAGACATACTATCATCCTCGGGAATATCAAGAATAACAAAGTCCGTTAAAATAGTAACCTTTGCAACCACAACAGGCACATCCTCACAAATACCGATAGGTATAGCTATTGATTTATCAGCCATTTGCAAAGATATTTCAGTAGGTTTCAACTTATTCAAATCAAGTCTACGATATAAAGAGAGAGGCATAACACTAACACCGGCTCCAAGATCGCATAAAGCAGTTTTAACATAGTTTCTTTTAATGGAGCATGGTATAGTTGGTACTCCTGGATCTCCTAGCTTCTTAGGTATTCCACCCTTAAAAGTATAATTAGCAAGCATGGTGGAAATTTCACCTTCCGGTATCTTTAACTTATTAGTAACAATATCTTTCATGTACTTAGCATAGGGATTCATTTTAAGCATATCAGTCAAACGCATACGCAAAAGATAGGTCTAATCATTTCAGCAAAGCGCTCAAAATCCTCATCATCCTTTTTCTTGGATGGCTTAGGAGGAAAAGGCATGGGTTTCTGAACCCAAGGCTCTCTTTCCTTACCGTGTTTCCTAGCAACAAAGTCTCTTTTATCATATCGTTGATTCTTTGATTGTGGGTTATCAAGATCAACAGCAGGTTCATTCTCTACATCATTGTCATTACTAGGTTGAGCATCAACATGAACATTATCATTAACATTATCACTAGTTTCATGTTCATTACCAGATTGTGTTTCAGCATCGAAATAGAGATATCAGTGGGATTCTCAGGTGTATCAATAACAGGTTCACTAGAAGCATGCAAAGTCCTATCATTTTTCTTTTTCTTCCTTTTAGGAGGACTAGGTGCATCTATATCATTTCTCTGAGAATCTTGCTCAATTCTCTTAGGATGGCCCTCAGGATACAAAGGTTCCTGTGTCATTTTACTAGTTCTAGTCATAACTCTAACAACATTATCATCTTTCTTACTATTTAATTCATTGAGCAAATCATTCTGAGCTTTAAGTACTTGTTCTACTTGAGTGGTAACCATAGAAGCATGCTTACAAATGAGTTTAAGTTCACCTTTAAATCTAGACATATAATCACCGAAGTGTTCAATCATATAAGCATTTTGTTTTAATTGTCTACCAAAGTAAGCATTGAAGTCTTCTTGCTTAACCATAAAGCTATCAAGCTCATCCAAACATTGGCTAGCAAACTTAGTAGGAGGGATTTCAGCTTTATCATATCTATAGAGAGAATTTACCTTTACTACCTGTGTCGGGTTATCAAGGCCATGTGTTTCTTCAATAGGTGATGGATTAAAACCATATATTTCTTAAACAGGCGGTAAATTAAGACCATGTATTTCTTCAATAGGAGGTAGATTTTTAACTTCTTTAGCTTTAATACCCTTTTCTTTCATAGATTTCTTTGCCTCTTGCATATCTTCAGCACTGAGAAATAGAACACCCCTTTCCTTTGGAGTTGGTTTAGGAATAGGCTCAGGAAGTGTCCAATTATTTTCATTTGTCAACATATTATTCAATAGAATTTCAGCTTCATCCGGTGTTCTTTCCCTGAAAACAGAACCAGCACAACTATCCATGTAATCTCTGGAGGCATCGACTAGTCCATTATAAAAGATATCAAGTATTTCATTTTTCTTAAGAGGATGATCAGGCAAAGCATTAAGTAATTGGAGAAGCCTCCCCCAAGCTTGTGGGAGACTCTCTTCTTCAATTTGCACAAAATTATATATATCCCTTAAAGCAGCTTGTTTTTTATGAGCAGGGAAATATTTAGCAGAGAAGTAATAAATCATATCCCGGGGACTACACACACAACCAGGATCAAGAGAATTAAACCATATCTTAGCATCACCCTTTAATGAGAACGGAAATATTTTAAGGATATAAAAGTAGCGAGTTCTCTCATCATTAGTGCACAGGGTGGCTATATCATTTAATTTAGTAAGATGTGCCACAACAGTTTCAGATTCATAGCCATAAAAAGGAACATATTCAACCAAATTAATTATATCAGGGTCAATAGGGAATTCATAATCCTTATCAGTAACAAAGATAGGTGAAGTAGCATAAGCAGGATCATATTTCATTCTAGCATTCAAAGATTTTTGTTTAAGCTTAGCTAATAATTTCTTAAGATCACTTCTATCATTGCATGCAAGAAAGTCTCTTTTAGTTTCTTCATCCATAATATAGCCCTTAGGCACAATAGGCAATTCATATTTATTAGGAGAGCCTTCATCATCACTTTCATCAATACTATCAGTTTCAATAATTTCATTCTCTCTAGGGGGCCCACGATGTACGGGGCGCGCCCAGGGGGGCATGCGCGCCCCCACCCTCGTGGCTAGGTGATAACCCATAAGTATAGGGGATCACAACAGTTTTTGAGGGTAGAGTATTCAACCCAAATTTATTGATTTCACACAAGGGGAGCCAAAGAATATTCTCAAGTATTAGAAGCTGAGTTGTCAATTCAACCACACCTGGAAACTTAATATCTGCAACAAAGTATTTAGTAGCAAAGTAATATGATAGTAGTGGTAACGGTAGCAAAAGGTAACAGTAGCAAAAGTAAAGTCTTTGGTATTTTGTAATGATGATAGCAATAGCAACAGAAAAGTAAATAAGCGAAGAATAGTATATGGAAAGCTCGTAGGCAGTGGATCGGTGATGGAGAATTATGCCGGATGCGGTTCATCATGTAACAATCATAACATAGGGTGACACAGAACTAGCTCCAATCCATCAATGTAATGCGGGCATGTATTCCGAATATAGTCATACATGCTTATGGAAAAGAACTTGCATGACATCTTTTGTCCTACGCTCCCGTGGAAGCGGGGTCCTAATGGAAACAAAGGGATATTAAGGCCTCCTTTTAATAGAGTACCGGACCAAAGCATTAACACATAGTGAATACATGAACTCCTCAAACTACGGTCATCACCGGGAGTGGTCCCGATTATTGTCACTTCGGGGTTGCCGGATCATAACACATAGTAGGTGACTATAGACTTGCAAGATAGGAACAAGAACTCTCATATATTGATGAAAATATAATAGGTTCAGATCTGAAATCATGGCACTCGGGCCCTAGTGACAAGCATTAAGCATAGCAAAGTCATAGCAACATCAATCTCAGAACATAGTGGATACTAGGGATCAAACCCTAACAAAACTAACTCGATTACATGATAGATCTCATCCAACCCATCACCGTCCAGCAAGACTACGATGGAATTACTCACGCACGGTGGTGAGCATCATGAAATTGGTGATGGAGGATGGTTGATGATGACGATGGCGATGGATTCCCCTCTCTGGAGCCCCGAACGGACTCCAGATCAGCCCTCCCGAGAGGTTTTAGGGCTTGGCGGTGGCTCCGTATCGTAAAACGCGATGAATTCTTCTCTCTGATTTTTTTCTCTCCAAAACCAAATATATAGAGTTGGAGTTGAGGTCGGAGGAGCTCCAGGGGGCCCACGAGGTAGGAGGCGCGCCCCCACCCTCGTGGACAGGTGGTGGGCCCCCTGGTCTTCATCTTTTGCAAGGATTTTTTTTATTATTTCCGAATAGATGTTCCGTGAAGTTTTTAGGTCATTCCGAGAACTTTTGTTTCTGCACATAAATAACACCATAGCAATTCTGCTGAAAATAGCGTCAGTCCGGGTTAGTTTCATTCAAATCATGCAAGTTAGAGTCCAAAACAAGGGCAAAAGTGTTTGGAAAAGTAGATACATCGGAGACGTATCAACTCCCCCAAGGTTAAACCTTTGCTTGTCCTCAAGCAATTCAGTTGATAAACTGAAAGTGATAAAGAAAAACTTTTACAAACTCTGTTTGCTCTTGTTGTTGTAAATATGTAAAGCCAGCATTCAAGTTTTCAACAAAGATTATGACTAACCACATTCACAATAACGCTTAGGTCTCAAGTTTACTCATACAATGGCATAATCAACTAGCGAGCAATAATAATAAATCTCGGATGACAACACTTTCTCAAAACAATCATAATATGATCTAACAAGATGGTATCACGCTAGCCCTTTCTGAGACCGCAAAACATAAATGCAGAGCACCTTTAAAGATCAAGGACTGACTAGACATTGTAATTCATGGTAAAAGAGATCCAGTCAAGTCATACTCAATGTAAACTAATAGTAATGAATGCAAATGACAGCGGTGCTCTCCAACTGGTGCTTTTTAATAAGAAGATGATGACTCAACATGAAAATAAATAGATAGGCCCTTCGCAGAGGGAAGCAAGGATTTGTACAGGTGCCAGAGCTCGGTTTTGAAATAGAGGTGAATAATATTTTGAGCGGTATACTTTCATTGTCAACATAACAACCAAGAGATGGCAATATCTTCCATGCTACACACATTATAGGCAGTTCCCAAACAGAATGGTAAAGTTTATACTCCCCCTCCACCAACAAGCATCAATCCATGGCTTGCTCGAAACAACGAGTGTCTCCAACTAACAAGAGTCCCAGGGGGAGTTTTGTTTGCAATTATTTTGATTTGATTTTCATAAAGCATGGGACTGGGCATCCCGATGACCAGCCACTTTCTCGTGAGTGAGGAGCGGAGTCCACTCCTCTTGAGAATAACTTGCCTAACATGGAAGATACAGACAACCCTAGTTGATACATGAGCTATTCGAGCATACAAAATAGGATATTTATTTGAAGGTTTAGAGTTTGGCACATACAAATTTACTTGGAACGGCAAGTAGATACCGTATATAGGTAGGTATGGTGGACTCATATGGAATAACTTTGGGGTTTATGGAGTTGGATGCACAAGCAGTATTCCTGCTTAGTACAGGTGAAGGCTAGAAAAAAAGACTGGGAAGCGACCAGCTAGAGAGCGACAACAGTAATGAACATGCATTAAAATTAATCAACACCGAATGCAAGCATGAGTAGGATATAAGCCACCATGAACATAAATATCGTGAAGGCTATGTTGATTTTGTTTCAACTACATGCGTGAACATGCACCAAGTTAAGTCACTTAAATCTTTCAGAGGAGGATACCACCCTATCATACCACATCACAACCATTTTAATATCATGTTGGCACGCAAGGTAAACCATTATAAGCTCCTATCTAATCAAGCATGTCACAAGAAACTATGATCTCTAGTTGTCATTGCAAACATGTTTATTCATAATAGGCTGAATCAGGAACGATGAACTAATCATATTTACAAAAACAAGAGAGGTCGAGTTCATACCAGCTCTTCTCATCTCAGCCAGTCCATCATATATCGTCATAATTGCCTTTCACTTGCATGACCGAATAGTGTGAATAATAATAATAATAATAGTGCACGTGCATTGGACTAAGCTGGAATCTGCAAGCATTCAATAAATAGGAGAAGACAAGGAAATATGGGCTCTTTTGTCAGATCAACAATAATGCATATAAGAGCTACTTCAACAATTTAATTATGGTCTTCTCCTATTGACCCCCAAAGAAAAGAAAAGAAATAAAACTATTTACACGGGAAAGCTCCCAATAAGCAAAAGAAGAACATGAAATATTTTTGGGTTTTTTTAATTACTACTACAAGCATGGAAAGTAAACGAATTAAAAGCTACAACTATTTTTTTTCTTAAGGTTTATTAAACACAAGAAGAAAGCGTAAAAAGGAAATAAACTAGCATGGATGATACAATCAAAAAGTATGAGCAACGACATCTAGCAATGAGTCTGTGAACATGAATGTAATGTCGGTGAGAAATACGTACTCCCCCAAGCTTAGGATTTTGTCCTAAGTTGGTCTATGGCCACGGTTGGCCTGGCGGATATCCATAATAATAGTTGGGGTCATACTGCAAAGAAGAAGACTCTGACTGCCACTGGTTGGCAATCATTTCCGGATCTCAATGGTAATTAGACTGTCGTGGAGGATCAACTCATGGTTCCGACTCTGGCTCTGTGGCTGATGTAGGGTTCCGATAGGCATCAATAGCCTCTAACGGAACAAGGTACTTACCTGCAGATAAATCAAACAAGGAAGGAGCAGGCAGGGTAATAGTCTCAGGATGATGTTTATCAAAGAACAATTTGTATTTAAGCTCTCCTTCCCTATTCTTAACAATAAAATCATGTGCCACCATACTCTTATAATCTAAATAAACAGTGGGAAGCAATTTTTCTTCCTTCTCATAATGCCTAATAGGTATGCTGAAATGTGCAGCTAGGCATGAAGCATAAATGCCTCCAAAGATGGGCCCCTTGGTACGGTTCAGACTTAACCGTTTAGCAATAATACCGCCCATACTAATAGAGTTATCACCGAATAAACCATGGAACAAAATAATAATATCAGGAATACTAAGGTTTCCACAGTTTCCGCGACCAATTAAGCAACGACTAGCAAATATTGCAAAGTAGCGTAAAATAGGAAAATGTAGTGATTCGTGCATCGGAAACCTTCCTCGTTTCCCCTACAGTGATGGTATAAATAAACCCATCCACATCATCACGATGTGGTTCCTCTACGCGTCCCTCGAAAGGGATCAAACAAACCCGACAAAAATCATAAAGTGACATCTCCTTATGCTCATCATATAAATAAAATTCCACCGCAGGTGGTGAGCTCCTAGGATGGAATTGAAAGTTTTGCACAAAAATATTGGTGAGTAAGAGATACTGTTCGCGTGGTCGTGGAGGAAGGCGGTGAGGCCTGCATTCTCAGCCAATTCATAAAAATCTTCATAAATCCCGACTGCTCTCAAGAAATCATCGGAAGGCCATTCACACGACCGAACCTCCACGGTGCAAGGCAGATTATATTTGGGCTTATGTGCCTTTTCCTTCGAGCTCGGCTCAATGAGCCCCTCAAAAATCTCTTCATTAATTTCTGAAAAAATCTGAAATTTTTAGTAACTTCAAAATAAAAGTGAACAAAGCTCAATAATATTGATAGCAACTACTCCTACAAGTGCCTAGAGCCTATATCATGCATCGAAACTACTTGGAACCATATAAGTTTGACATGCAAGCTCAAGAACATGGTCACCTAGGTAGCATAAATTTGCAATGAATGAAGCACTAGAACAAAAACTAATTGGACCAATGGAGGAGTCACATACCAAGGAACAATCTCCCAAGCAGTTTTGTGGGAGGTGCTTTGAGCAAGGAGATCGAAAATGGTAGCAAAATGAGCTTGGACTCGGGTTTGAGCTGGATATTCCTGTTTGTGGGAGGTAGAAGGAGTGTGTGGGTGCAGGAATAAGTGAAGGAGGGCCACCGTGGACCCATGAGGCAGGGGGCGCGCCCAGGGGGGTAGGGTGCGCCCCAGACCATCGTGGCCAGGTGCCAGCTCCTCCTGCTGTGTTCTTAGTGCCAAATATTCTCAAATATTCCAGAAAAAATCATATTTAAATTTCAGGGCATTTGGAGAAGTTTATTTTCGGGGTATTTTTATATTGCACGGATAAATCAGATAAGAGACAGAAAAATACTATTGTTATTTTATTTAATATAAATAACAGAAAGTAAGAGGAGGGTACAACAGGTTGTGCCTTCTAGTTTCATCCATCTCATGCTCATCAAAAGGAATCCACTAACAAGGTTGATCAATCTTGTTAACGAACTCATTCAGAATAACATGGAACCGGAGAAATTTCGAATAACATTATGTTACCTCAACGGGGATATGCACATCCCCAATCATAAGAATATCATATTTCTTCTTAACAGTAGGAAGAGGAAATTCAAAACCTCCAAATATAATCGATGGAATTTTTCCAATAGAGTTGATACTATGAACTTGAGGTTGTTTCCTCGGAAAGTGTACCGTATGCTCATTACCATTAACATGAAAAGTGTAATTGCCTTTAGTGTAATCAATAACAGCCCCTGCAGTATTCAAAAAGGGTCTTCCAAGAATAATAGACATAATATTGTCCTCGGGTATATCAAGAATAACAAAGTCTGTTAAAATAGTAACATTTGCAACCACAACAGGCACATCCTCACAAATACCGACAGGTATAGCAGTTGATTTATCAGCCATTTGCAAAGATATTTCAGTAGGTGTCAACTTATTCAAATCAAGTCTATGATATAAAGAGAGAGGCATAACACTAACACCGGCTCCAAGATCACATAAAGCAGTTTTAACATAGTTTCTTTTAATGGAGCATGGTATAGTAGGTACTCCTGGATCTCCAAGTTTCTTTGGTATTCCACCCTTAAAAGTATAATTAGCAAGCATGGTGGAAATTTCAGCTTCCAGTATCTTTCTTTTATTTGTAACAATATCTTTCATATACTTAGCATAAGGATTCATTTTGAGCATATTAGTTAATCGCATACGCAAAAAGATAGGTCTAATCATTTCAGCAAAGCGCTCAAAATCCTCATCATCCTTTTTCTTGGATGGTTTGGGAGGAAAGGGCATGGGTTTCTGAACCAAAGGCTCTCTTTCTTACCGTATTTCCTAGCAACAAAGTCTTTCTTATCATAACGTTGATTCTTTCATTGTGGGTTATCAAGATCAACAGCAGGTTCAATTTCTGTATCATTATCATTACTAGGTTGAGCATCATCATGAACATTATCATTAATATTATCACTAGTTTCAGGTTCATTACCAGATTGTGTTTCAGCATCAGAGATAGAAATATCATTTGGATTCTCAGGTGTTTCAGTAATAGGTTCACTAGAAGCATGCAAAGTCCTATCATTTTTCTTTTTCTTCCTATTAGAAGGACTAGGTGCATCCACATTATTTCTCTGAGAATCTTGCTCAATTCTCTTAGGGTGGCCTTCAGGATACAAAGGTTCCCGAGTCATTCTACCACCTCTATTCATAACTCTAACAGCGTTATCATTATTCTTACTATTCAATTCATTGAGCAAATCATTTTGAGCTTTAAGTACTTGTTCTACTTGAGTGGTAACCATAGAAGCATGTTTACTAATAAGTTTAAGTTCACCTTTGACATTAGGCATATAATCACCAAAGTGTTCAACAATATTTGAATTGTATTTCAATTGTCTACCAAAATAAGCATCGAAGTCTTCTTGCTTAACCATAAATTTATCAAACTCATCTAAGCATGGGCTAGCAAACTTAGTAAGAGGGATTTCAGCTTTATCATATCTATAGAGAGAATTTACCTTTACTACCTATGTCGGGTTATCAATACCATGTACTTCTTCAATAGGTAATGGATTAAGAACATATGTTTCTTCAACAGGCGGTAAATTAAGACTGTGTATTTCTTCAATAGGAGGTAAATTCTTAACATCTTCAGCTTTAATACCTTTTTCTTTCATAGATTTCTTTGCCTCTTGCATATCTTCAGGACTGAGAAATAGAACACCTCTTTTCTTCGGAGTTGGTTTAGGAATAGGCTCAGGAAGTGTCCAATTATTTTCATTTGTCAATATATTATTCAATAGAATTTCAGCTTCATCCGGTGTTCTTTCCCTGAAAACAGAACCAGCACAACTATCCAGGTAATCTCTGGAGGCATCGATTAGTCCATTATAAAAGATATCAACTATTTCATTTTTCTTAAGAGGATGATCAAGCAAAGCATTAAGTAATTGGAGAAGCCTCCCCCAAGCTTATGGGAGACTCTCTTCTTCAATTTGCACAAAATTATATATATCCCTTAAAGCAGCTTGTTTCTTATGAGCAGGGAAATATTTAGCAGAGAAGTAATAAATCATATCCTGGGGACTACGCACACAACCAGGATCAAGAGAATTAAACCATATCTTAGCATCACCCTTTAATGAGAACGGAAATATTTTAAGGATATAAAAGTAACGAGTTATCCCATCATTAGTGAACAGGGTGGCTATATCATTTAATTTAGTAGGATGTGCCACAACAGTTTCAGATTCATAGCCATGAAATGGATCAGATTCAACCAAAGTAATTATATCAGGGTCAACAGAGAATTCATAATCCTTATCAGTAACAAAGATAGGTGAAGTAGCAAAAGCAGGTCGGGTTTCATCCTAGTATTTAGAGATTCCTTATTCCATTTAGCTAATAACCTCTTAAGTTCATAACTATCTTTGCAAGCTAAAATAGCTAAAGAAGCGTCTTTATAAAAAACAAAACCCTTAGGAACAACGGGCAAGTCTTCATCATCACTTTCATCAATATTATCAAATTCAATATTTTCATTCTCTCTAACCCTAGCAAGTTGTTCATCAAGAAATTCACCAAGTGGCCCAGTAGTATCAGGCATAGAAGTAGTTTCATCATAAGGATCATGCATAGCAGAAGTGGCATCATCAATAACATGCGACATATCACAACGAATAGCAGAAGCAGGTTTAGGTGTCACAAGCTTACTCAAAACAGAAGGTGAATCAAGTGCGGAGCTAGATGGCAGTTCCTTACCTCCCCTCATAGTTGAGGGATAAATCTTGGTTTTTGGATCTCTCAAGTTCTTCATAATGATAAGCAGATATAAATCCCAAGTGACTCAAAGAATAGAGCTATGCTCCCGCACAACGGCGCCAGAAAATAGTATTGATAACCCACAAGTATAGGGGATCGCAACAATTTTCAAGGGTAGAGTATTCAAACCAAATTTATTGATTCGACACAATGGGAGCCAAAGAATATTCTCAAGTATTAGCAGCTGAGTTGTCAATTCAACCACACCTGGAAACATAATATATGCAGCAAAGTATTTAGTAGCAAAGTAATATGATAGTAGTGGTAACGGTAGCAAAAGTAAAGTTTTTGGTATTTTGTAATGATGATAGCAATAGCAACAGAAAAGTAAATAAGCGAAGAACAGTATATGGAAAGCTCATAGGCAATGGATCAGTGATGGAGAATTATGCCGGATGCGGTTCATGATGTAACAATCATAACATAGGGTGATACAAAACTAGCTCCAATTCATCAATGTAATGTAGGCATGTATTCCGAATATAGTCATACATGCTTATGGAAAAGAACTTGCATGACATCTTTTGTCCTACCCTCCCGTGGCAGCGGGGTCCTAATGGAAACTAAGGGATACTAAGGCCTCCTTTTAATAGAGTACCGGACCAAAGCATTAACACATAGTGAATACATGAACTCCTCAATCTACGGTCATCACCGGGAGTGGTCCCGATTATTGTCACTTCGGGGTTGCTGGATCATAACACATAGTAGGTGACTATAGACTTGCAAGATAGGATCAAGAAATCTCATATATTGATGAAAACATAATAGGTTCAGATCTGAAATCATGGCACTCGGGCCCTAGTGACAAGCATTAAGCATAGCAAAGTCATAGCAACATCAATCTCAGAACATAGTGGATACTAGGGATCAAACCCTAACAAAACTAACTCGATTACATGATAGATCTCATCCAACCCATCACCGTTCAGCAAGCCTACGATGGAATTACTCACGCACGGCGGTGAGAATCATGAAATTGGTGATGGAGGATGGTTGATGATGACGATGGCGACGGATTCCCCTCCCCGAAGCCCCGAACGGACTCCATATCAGCCCTCCCGAGAGGTTTTAGGGCTTGGCGGCGGCTCCGTATCGTAAAACGCGATGAATTCTTCTCTCTGATTTTTTTCTCTCCGAAACCAAATTTATAGAGTTGGAGTTGAGGTCGGAGTAGCTCCAGGGGGCTCACGAGGTAGGGGGGCACGCCCTAGGGGGGCAGGTGCACCCCCACCCTCGTGGACAGGTGGTGGGCCCCCTGGTCTTCATCTTTTGCAAGGATTTTTTATTATTTCCGGATAGATGTTCCGTGAAGTTGCAGGTCATTCTGAGAACTTTTGTTTCTGCACATAAATAACACCATAGCAATTCTGCTGAAAACAGCGTCAGTCCGGGTTAGTTCCATTCAAATCATGCAAGTTAGAGTGCAAAACAAGGGCAAAAGTGTTTGGAAAAGTAGATACGTCGGAGACGTATCACTAGGGTGTGGGCCCCTTGGCCTTGATTCTTTGCCAGTATTTTTTATTATTTCCAAAAATAATCTCCATGGAGTTTCAAGTCATTTCGAGAACTTTTGTTTCCGCACATAAATAACACCATGGCAATTCTGCTGAAAATAGCGCCAGTCCGGGTTAGTTCCATTCAAAGCATGCAAGTTAGAGTCCAAAACAAGGGCAAAAGTGTTTGGAAAAGTAGATACGATGGAGACGTATCAGGGACAAATAACTTTCTTGTGTGACAACAAACTGTCTACTAAAACTAACTCAGTTGTGTCTTTATCAAAACAGCCCCTAGCTTTTGTTTACGTGCTCTTTATTATCTTGCAAACCTATCCAACAACACCTACAAAGTACTTCTAGTTTCATACTTGTTCTAGGTTAGGCGAACGTTAAGCGTGCGTAGAGTTGTATCGGTGGTCGACATAACTTGAGGGAATATTTGTTCTACCTTTAGCTCCACATTGGGTTCAACACTCTTACTTATCAAAAGAGGCTACAATTGATCCCCTATACTTGTGGGTTATCAATCCTTTTTAGGTATTTCAGGATGTTCTTGACCGATGTCCAGTGATCCACTCCTGGATTACTTTGGTACCTCCCTGTTAAACTTATAGGAAGGCACACATCAGGTCTGGTACATAGCATTGCATACATGATAGAACTTATGGCTGAAGCATAGGGAATGACTTTCATTTTATCTCTATCTTCTGCAGTTGTCGGGCATTGAGTCTGACTCAACTTCACACCTTGTAACACAGGCAAGAACCCTTTCTTTGACTGATCCATTTTGAACTTCTTCAAAACTTTATCAAGGTATGTGCTTTATGAAAGTCCAATTAAGCATCTTGATCTATCTCTATAGATCTTGATGCCCAATATATAAGCAGCTTCACTGAGATCTTTCATTGAAAAATTCTTATTCAAATATCCTTTTATGCTTTTTGCATAAATTCTATATGATTTCCAATCAACAATATGTCACCCACCTATAATATTGGAAATGCTACAGAGCTCCCATTCACTTTCTTGTAAATACAGGCTTCTCCAATAGTCTGTATAAAACCATATGCTTTGATCACACTATCAAAGCACATATTCCAACTCCGAGAGGCCTGCACCAGTCCATAAATGGATCGCAGGAGCTTGCACACTTTGTTAGAACCTTTTGGATCAACAAAACCTTCTGGTAGCATCATATACAACTCTTCTTTAAGAAATCCATTAAGGAATGCAATTTTGACATCCATTTGCCAAATTTCAGAATCATAAAATGCGACAATTGCTAACATGATTCGGGCAGACTTAAGCATCGCTACGGGTGAGAAGGTATCATCATAGTCAACTCCTTGAACTTGTCGAAAACCTTTCGCAACAAGTCAAGCTTTGTAGAAGTGACATTACCATTAGCGTCAGTCTTCTTCTTGAAGATCCATTTATTTTCTATGGCTTGTCGATCATCGGGCAAGTCAACCAAAGAGCATACTTTGTTCTCATACATGGATCCCATATCAGATTTCATAGCCTCAAGCCATTTTGCGGAATCTGGGCTCATCATCACTTCCTCATAGTTCGTAGGTTCGTCACGGTCTAGTAACATGACTTCTAGAATAGGATTACCGTACCACTCTGGTGCGCAACGTACTCTGGTTGACCTATGAGGTTCAGTAGTAACTTGATCTGAAGTTTCATGATCATTATCATTAGCTTCCTCACTAATTGGTGTAGGCATCACTGTAACTGATTTCTGTGATGAACTACTTTCCAATTCAAGAGAAGGTACAACTACCTCATCAAGTCTACTTTCCTCCCACTCACTTCTTTCAAGAGAAACTCCTTCTCTAGAAAGGATCTATTCTTAGCAACAAATATCTTGCCTTCAGATCTATGATAGAAGGTGTACCCAACAGTTTCCTTTAGGTAACCTATGAAGACACACTTTTCTGATTTGGGTTCGGGTTTATCAGGCTGAATCTTTTTCACATAGGCATCGCAACCCCAAACTTTGAGAAACGACAGCTTAGGTTTCTTGCCAAACCACAGTTCATACGGTGTCGTCTCAACGGATTGAGATGGTGCCCTACTTAATGTGAATGCAGCTGTCTCTAATGCATAACTCCAAAACGATAGTGGTAAATCGGTAAGAGACATCATAGATCGCACCATATCTAATAAAGTACGGCTACAACATTCAAACACACCATTATACTGTGGTGTTCCAGGTGGCGCGAGTTTCGAAACTATTTCCACGTTGTTTCAAATGAAGACCAAACTCTTAACTCAAATATTCGCCTCCGCGATCAGATCGTAGAAACTTTATTTTCTTGTTATGGTTATTTTCCACTTCACTCTGAAATTCTTTGAACTTTTCAAATGTTTCAGACTTGTGTTTCCTTAAGTAGATATACCCATATCTGTTTAAATCTTCTGTGAAGGTCGGAAAATAACGATACCCGCCGCGATCCTCAACACTCATCGGACCGCATACATTAGTATGTATTATTTCCAATAAGTCAGTGGCTCGCTCCATTGTTCCGGAGAATGGATTCTTAGTCATCTTGCCCATGGGCATGGTTCGCAAGCATCAAGTGATTCCAAAAGCCCATCAGTATGGACTTTCTTCATGCGCTTTACACCAATATGACCTAAACGGCAGTGCCACAAATAAGTTGCACTATCATTATTAACTTTGCATCTTTTCGGATCAATATTATGAATATGTCTATCACCACGATCAAGATTCAACAAAAATAGACCACTCATCAAGGGTGCATGACCATAAAATATATTACTCATATAAATAGAACAACCATTATTCTCTGATTTAAATGAATAACCGTCTCGCATCAAACAAGATCCAAATATAATGCTCATGCTCAACGTTGGCACTAAATAACAATTATTCAGGTCTAAAACTAATCCCAAAGGTAGATGTAGAGGTAGCGTGTCGACGACGATCACATTAACCTTCAAACCATTTTCGACGCGCATCGTCACCTCGTCCTTAGCCAATCTTCATTTAATCCATAGCCCCTATTTTGAGTTGCAAATATGAGCAACAGAACCAGTATCAAATACCCAGGCGCTACTACGAGCATTAGTAAGGTACACATCAATAACCACTAGTACGCGTCGGTCCTATACAAACGGTTTTTAACCCCATTCCGCGACGAAATTTGGAACCGTCGCCAAGTGAGTGTGGGCGATAGGGGGTCCTTCCCACACGACCCAGAAACCGTCGGGGATATGCCCTCCTGGCACACACGCTCGGCAAAATGAGGTCATGTGCGACCGACGAGCGCTCAAATACAAAAATACGTATAGTAGAGATAAAAATACAATTATACAGCGGAATTGTTTCCGGTCGCAAGTACATCCCACACAGTCAGTCCCCCTAAACGTTTCCGTTTGTATGTACATCCCACATAGTCGCTCCAAGGAAAACGTTTCCTTTCACAGGTACATCACACACAATTTTTCCTGTTAAATCGTTTCCGTTATTGAATGCATCACACACGGTCCGTAGAAGAAACGTTTGCGCAAGGTGGCCTAATGCAAACAATTTTCAAGAGAAAGTCGTGTGTGATTTCATTGATCCAACACGGTTTATTCCTAGAAACTGTGTGCGTTGCATGAGGTCATCGCCCACGGTATTTTTTGAACAACCGTTTGCAATAGCAAAACCCAATTAGCAGGCTAATTATCCGATTATTCATAATACATTTATTAATCTAATTGACATTTCATATTAAATTGTGTCCCCAACAAGATGGTCTCTCTCAAGCAACCCTGCAACCAAATAACAAAGAGTCTCTTGTGTCCCCAACACACCCAATACAATAGTAAATTGTATAGGTGCACTAGTTCGGCGAAGAGATGGTATATGTATAGTAGATAAAGATATTTGTAATCTGAAATTATAAAAACAGCAAGGTAACCAATGATAAAAGTGAGCGTAAACGGTATTTCAATGATAGGAAACAAGGCCTAGGGCTCATACTTTCGCTAGTGCAAGTGTAACATCCCAAATTTGCAATTTGGAATGTTATATATTAGATCATCATGCATATCATATTTTCTTGCATTTTGGTCGATCCTGGAAATTTCACGCAACTCAAGGACCCTCGGAGAGAGTTGGAGATTTCGTTATTTTCATATTTGAGAGTTTTCTCGAATTTGAAAAGAGGATCATTTGATTTATTTATTTCATCTTCAATTATTTTTTCCAATGTCAAAATATGAGAGAGGGAATAATATGACTTTCCCAAATTTAGGAAAAAATGAAGATTTAATGAATAAATCAAATTTTGGTTTTCGGTGTTTGTTTGCATTTTATTTGGATAGGAAAAAATGCGCGTTTTCGAAAATTGCATTTTAGGCCCGGAGAAAAGTTCATTTTGTTCGACTCATTTTTAGGAGTCGGGGAAATTTTACTTCAGATTTTTCGGAGTTCGTTTAGATAGTTTTTCTTTTATTTTTCTGCGCGCGTAACCAATTTAAAAAAAAAGAGCAGCGCCCTGCCTGGGCCAGGCCCAGCCGGCCAGGCCAAAGGCCCAGCCGCCGCCGCCCCTGCGCGCCAGCGCCAGCCGCCACCTCGCCCTAGGCCGAGTCCTAGTAGGACTCTAGGCCGGCCCCGCCGCCTCTTTTGCTTGCCCCCTCCCCCAAGTTTCCCTCCCCCTCCCTCCTATAAATACCCTAGCACCCCCCCTCTCCACCCCAAGCCGCCGCCGCCTATAGCCGCCG
The DNA here is from genome assembly GCF_056163025.1 of Triticum urartu. Taxonomy (NCBI): domain Eukaryota; kingdom Viridiplantae; phylum Streptophyta; class Magnoliopsida; order Poales; family Poaceae; genus Triticum; species Triticum urartu. The sequence goes on from NC_141877.1 coordinate 582,087,097, forward strand.
CTGCCGCCCGAGCCTCCCGCGCCTGCAGCCGACGCCGCCTGCCAGCACCGCCGCCTACTAGCCGCCGTCGGCCCGCCGCCTAGCCGCCGCCGCCTATAGCCACCGCCCTTGCACCCCGCCGCCGCCGGAGCCCCTCGCCGGAGCCTCGTCGAGGTAGCCGCGCAACCCTCCCCTCGCCTCGGTTCGGTTCTTTTTAAAGAAACCGTTCCGGTTTTCTTTTCTGGTTTCTTTTCCGGTTCTTTGTTTCGGTTTTCTTCCGAAACCCTAGTTTCGATTTTCTTCGTTTTTCTTCGGTTAGTTGTTTAGCGAGCGTTTTTCGGACCGTTCGTCTTAACGAACGTGATCACCGATTATTCCCGGTTAACGAACGTCCGTTCGTTTAACCATTTGTCTCTTTCTTTTCATCGGATTTTTCCCGCGATCGCGATCTCAGATCCGATCTTCGTTCTAGTTTATCTTCTCGCTCGTTTATCGGAATCAGGTGATTCAAGCGCCTGGAGTTTCGTCTCGAAACCGCCGTTCCGTCTAATCAACTTGAAAAAGTTTTTGCTACGGTAAAATTTGACCTAGTTTCAACTTGCTAGAACCGAGTTGTTTTCTGCCGCCGTTTGTTTTCCGTCGTTTGTTCGGTTCTTTCTCTCTTTGCAACCGGAGTTCTTAAGTTGAACTTTCTGGTTCGTTCTCTCGTTCGAGTTTTACCTGTGCATTAGATGAGTACTTATTGTGTGCTTGTTGTTTGTCTGCGATAGATTACCCGGATTGCGCCGCTTGTTACTTCGAATCCCTAGGACTCGCGGATCATCAGCAAGGCAAGTAACACTTTGATCATACCTTTTCTACAACCCATGTTTTATTGCATTAGATCAATCCTCACACATTGCATAATTAGGATCTAATTAAATTGTGGGATGGTAAGTAGATGAGGTAGTACCTATTACCTGTATTATTATGAAACCTTTGGGAGTTACTTCTACGTTTTCTTATTATGCCATGCTATGCTAGTAGACGTGGATTGGGTGAGTGATATCCATGACAGATGTGAGTTTGTTAATTTTAATGGTTTATCTAAGGTGGCTACTTAAACACACATCTGGGTGGATTGAGGCACCTGATGTCTATCAGGACTTGCCTGTTTTTATTTTGGACCGCCACCCAGGCTCAAAGGGATCATAAGATCATTCATGCTAGTAACTTCCGTGTGCAGCCACAAGCCATTATGGGCTCTGGCGTAGTTGACTAAGTCGTGCGAACTCTTACAGTGGTAGACTAGCAGATGTAGGGGATGTAGGTGGTACGGTCTACCTGGACGTAAGGTGCTAGCGCTTCTGAAAGACTGTGTCTCGGTCATCCGTCTTCTCAAACACCATGTAGTGCGAGAAATCCAACGGAGGCGATCGAGTCTTGTGGGGAAAAGTGCGCAAACCTCTGCAGAGTGTAACAAACTAATCATGATTAGCCGTGTCCCCGATTATGGACAACTTGAGTATCTAGTACTTGAATAACATGTGAATCTCAACATGTTACTCTAATTAAATTGATGGGTTTTAATTGTTCACTTAACTGGGATCGGAATGCTGTCAACCATTCTCGATGTTTAACAACTACCATGATAGTTAAATAAATTTATTTCTTTGCAGTAGGGAAAAACTGGCTTTACGCAAAACTATAACCATAGAGCTTTCCACCAGCCATATATGCATATAGTATAACTGTTTCATTCCATTACTCTCTATGTGTTACATTGCCAGCATATTCCATGTGCTGACCTGTTTTCGGGCTGCAACGTTCATGTTGCAGACTTTTCAGACGACGAGTAAGGTGCTTTTAGGTCATGGTTCTATACTCAGTGATGCCGTTGGAGTTGATGGATCCATTTATCTTCCGAGTCTTCCGCTGTTATCGTTGTTAGATGGCCTTAAGCCATATTTATTGTAATAAGTTCTCTTTGAGACATCGATGTAATAAGTGTGTGATTTCCACTCTGCTATAAATCCTTTGAAGTACTATGTGGTGTCAGCATTACTGATCCAGGGATGACACCGGAGCACAGTAGACTTGATCCATTCGGGTCGGGTCGCTACAGAGATGGTATCAGAGCACACGCTGACTGTAGGACACGACCACTAAGTTAAAGCCATAGATCACCATTCTTTTCTCATTTTCTTACTCCTCATCTTTTCTACTCTTTTAGGATGACGAACGCGAAGATCAAGTATGCCCAACCGGATGAAGGCACCCCTTTTGGATTTCACTTGAAGGAAGTCACCAAGTACCTGAACATAGGACTACCAAGCTTCACGGGAACCTTCAATGCCACTCTGCCTGAAAAGGAGCGCTGGAAGATTCAAGCTCACGTTCCGGGAAGGACATTCGCGCCAATCACGAAGCCCATAGATAGTGTTTTCAAGGCACCAACCTGGAGTCTAGGAAGGAGCATGGCAGCTCATATCACCATGGGACGCATTGGAGAAGTTTATCAAGAAGACCTCAAGGACACTATCTACCAGATTTGCGGACGCCGAGATGAACAATGGGAGTTAGTCAGCACCAAGAAGGATAGGTCCATTGCATCTTTCATCCAGGAGTTAAACCAGCACATTCGACGCCACGAGAACCAGATGTGCAATGATATGATAGAGTTGAAGAATGCGAAGGCAAGGATCATCGAGCTAGAAGGAGAACTGAACTCTACACGCAAGGACTACATGGACGAGATCGTAGCTCTGGCAAGACACAATGGCGATCTTAAGCAGGAGATTGAAGAACTCAAGAGGAAGTTAGCATCCAAGGAGGAAGACGAGTACGTCGCATGTCCGGATAACTACATCATCATCGACGACACCGATTCGGATCCAAGTGAACCTGACTTTGAAGACGAAGCTGGAGCAGATATCATGGAGTCTTCCACCGGTTCAAATTCCTAGATGACCACCAAATAGTAGTAGTATTCCCCCCATGTAAACATTATAGTTCGAGCACTTTTGCGATAGTTTTAGACCGTCTGTATGCCCTTGTTTGATTGAATGAAGTGATTTTGTGTGCATTTGCTCATGTGCATTGGGGTAGTGTTTTCTCTTTAGACCTCACTCTATTCTTAATTCTCGTCTTTTCTAAACCCTCAGATGCCTCCGAGACGTGACAATGGATTCCCACCGGAGCTCACTCAGTTGATCCAACAGCAGAATCAATTGATGCAGATGTTAGTCCAGAACCAGCAGAACAACAACAACAACAACCCTCCACCACCACCGCCACCTGTTGACCACTTAGCCCGTTTCCTTAGGCTGAATCCGCCGGTGTTTTCCAGTAGCACCGAGCCAATGGTAGCAGACAATTGGCTCCGCAAGATAGGAAGGGATTTGACCACTGCAAGATGCACAGATGGTGAGAAAGTGAAGTTTGCCGCACACCAACTTGACGGACCCGCGGCAGCATGGTGGGAGAATTTCACAGCCACTTACCCAGTTGACACTATCACATAGGACCAGTTTCAGCAAGCTTTTCGTACTGCCCATGTTTCATCAGGAGCAATGGCCATGAAGAAGCGTGAGTTTCGCAACTTCCGCCAAGGAGGAAGGACAGTTGGCCAGTACGTTGACGACTTCAGCAAGTTAGCACGTTATGCCCCAGATGACGTTGCAACGGATGCAGCTAAGCAGGAGAAGTTTCTGGAAGGACTGAACGATGAGCTAAGCATGCAGTTGATGGTAGCAAGTTTCAACAACTACCAGGAGTTGGTAGATCGCGCCATCATGATTGAAGGAAAGCAACAGCAGATTGAGAACCGTAAGAGGAAGTATGGACAGGGGAAGTATAACTCTGGAGCCCAGCAGAAGCTGTGACGCCCCAAAAATTTGGCTTTTGTTTTAATGAATTAAAAATTTTGCCAGGAATTAAAACTTTGAATTTCTGAGCTCCATTTTGATTTTTAAATCATTTCTTTCCCTGTTATGATGAGTTTTTCCCAAAGAGAAAACTTTTCAAATATGTCATTGGACTTATTTAATCTGTCAAGAGAAACTTTCCCTTATTTAATATAACTAATTAACTAATTAAATTGCTTGATCTTTATTTTCTTGAAAAAATGGTTTTTCAAGGTTAAATGGCCATATTTGAACTACAACCATTTGATAAATTCACTTAAAATTCCCACAAAAATTTGGAGATGTCATGTGATGTTTTTAAATCACTTTTATACAAAAATATCTTCTATTCATGTAATATTTTGAGCTCTACACTTAATTTTTCTTCTCTGGTCCAGAGTGCAATTTGCACTACAACCCTTTTAAATAATTCTTTCTAGCGTCCACCAAAATTATGGGATGTTGGTAGTAGCATATGATTCAACATTATGCAAAAACCTAGTGCTGTTCTTCGAAAAATTTGAGTGAATCAACCTCATTTTCATTCTGGTCCAGCCTTGTGATTTCTACTGCAACCCTATTTAATTTTGCTCCAATGATCTTGTGCTTTCTCCTACTTGTAGACAGCCCTACCAAACCCCTAAATCCAGGAGCATGCACCCATTGGCATATTTTTGGTTCATGAAATAATGTCATTTATTTCCTGTCTAGAATTGAAGTTTTGCAAAACTTGCACTAACAAGTTTCTGCTGTTGGCCAACTAACCTCACCACCCTCTTGTACATCTAAAGAGACCACCATCTGGAGTTTTTGGCCACTCCAAGACCTGCCTAAGTGCCCTTAGCATTTTGTCAAACACCTTACGGGCACGATCTGTTTTGACATGAATTGTGGCATTGCACTGTGAACTGCTTGTCCACTGATCTCCTTGCAAGCCCAAACCTAGCCCTGTTTCTATCCAGCCTCAACCGTGACCTCTAGCATGCTCTGGCATTACGTCGAGCACGTCCCATGCACGCCCGGAGCGCGAGCAGAGCGTGCGTTTGGCACGCGCGTGCGCCGAGCCGACACGCTGGCCCCACGGTCTTGGCCCGCTCTGCAGCACCGCGCCACGCGCTCCCTTTCTCACCGCAACACGCCAAGCCGCCCCTCGCCACGCCCCGGCAAGCCAACTGCTAGCCGCCACCGCCGCCCGACAGCCCCTGCGCTGGCCAGCGCCGCCCAAGCCACCTCCGCTCGCCAGCTCGCCCTTGGAGCAGTAGCCGCTCGTCCGCTAGCTCCTGCTGCCATCTCCAGCCTCGCCACGATGCCCTGCAGCTACAGAATGGCGGTCGCCGGAGAGCTTATCCGGCTGCTGCGGAACCGACCTCGACGAGCTATAAAGGAGGCCCCTCAGCCTCCCCGAGCACGCAGGCAACCTCAGGCCACCCCTATGACACTCCCCTAGCTCGCATTCGACCCGGGGAGGCCTCCTTCCTCATCTCCGGCAACTCCTGCCGCCGCCACCGCCCCGGCCAATCCGGCACCTCCAGTACCTCCCCCTCTCCGTTCTCTCCACCAAGAGCTTCCTCATCCTCCCGTGAACCCGTCCCCCTACTCAATTTTGATCAGGAACCACCGTAGCCCCAAAATCACCTTGCTCCCGAAGCTCCCCTCCGCCGTGAAGCTCACCGCCGACGACCCCGTCCACCCCCGAGACCGTAACACCCACCGGCGGGACCGCCTCGACCCCCTGAGCCCGTGGATGGCTTCGGTTTCTCGAACGGAGCCGCCAATCGCCGGCGGCGATCGCCGGAGTTCCGCCTCCGCTCGGGACAGAGAAAGAGGAGGGATAGACTGGTCAAACCTGACCAGTGGGCCCTCTGGACCCACTGTCAGCGACCGCGTGCCTGTCCACGTGGGATTAAGTGAAGGCGTATTCCCCCCAGTACGTCTCCCCCGCCCCGAAAGCGTATTCCTCTCTGAAACGTTTTCTTTTCTGTTTTATTTTAAATAACAGATTTTGACCACAGCGTTGACCGGCTATAACTTTTTAAATATAACTCCAAATGAATTAATTCTTTTTCCTACCTTCCTCAAATTTGGTCTAGTTTATTTTAAGATTTATTTGAAAATTTTCCAAACAACTTTTTTGTACTGTTTTTGAAATATGTGTTAATTCAAATATATTTCAAAATAGGATTTTGGAGAGAGAGAAGAAACTTTCAAAAGTTTTGGAGAGCACCTCACCCCTCCACAACTTAAAGGCAAGCATTCTGAACCCTGGCATAATGTTTTTGGTGTGTTATTTGACACGTTTATAACACCACCTTATATCGGAGGAGTTGTTATTTCATGTGACATGATCATTTGCATGGAAGCATATTAGTGATTTCCTTGCTGTTGGAAATGAATATAATTGTGATGGTAATCATCCTCATGTGCCTTGCATGCATGCCGGAAAGGAATCCGGGAAAGCCTCGGCCTTGGGTAGGCGTGAGCTTGTCGCCGGTCCCCGTCGGGACGGTTATGTCCGGCATGGCATGGTAAGGTATATTGAGTGGTGATTTTGTTGATTGAAATATATTTGTTTACATGTCATGCAGGGAACTTATAAACCTCCTGAGTTGATCGTAGACCGAGTCTTGTTTCCAGTAACCCCCATACTTGCTATGTACTACCACTTGTCCCTGCCGCAGGTAGGGTATGGTTCAGTAAGTCGTCAACCCCTTTCAAGCACACACCGTACAGAGAGGCCATGGTGGAAGATATCGGTTGTAGCAGGTAGGCATGCCACCTGGTCCGGGGGCATGGGTGTTTCCGGTTGAGACCGAGAGGGGAGGCCACCCCTTAGAGCGCGCGATATAAATTTGATCCCATGCTACGCGAGGTTGTAGCCTCCCCACTTAGAGTTTTGCTTAAACAAGTGTCGTGGGTGATTCCAGACACCGGTGAGTTAAGCTGGTGTGTGCAAGTTAGGCGTGTTTTCAACTAAAAGACCGTAGACGGAATTAGTCCCGATGGACTAAAGGAATCCGTTACTCATGGGTAAAGAGTACACCCTCTGCAGAGATTAAAACCTATTCGAATAGCCCGTGTCCATGGTTAAGGATTACAGTCTGGGATGGGTCAAGCATTGGTCTTAGTGTCGGTCTTCGGAGGAGATATTATTAAACCAAACTTGGATACCGACTGGTTACTTGTGAGGATTATGATTATTATCTTGTGATGGACTAACCCGTTGCATTATTTATATTAGCGAGTATCCCTGGGACGGTTCCACCTCCTGGATATTCATTGTGATTATTTACTCTAAAAGCCCTTTATGTGGTGTCGCTCAGACGCCCGACTGTGGCATTTCTTTTAAAGCCCTTTATGTGGTGTCGCTCAGACGCCCGACTGTGGCATTTCTTTTAAAGCCCTTTATGTGGTGTCGCTCAGACGCCCGACTGTGGCATTTCTTATAAAGCCCTTTATGTGGTGTCGCTCAGACGCCTGACTGTGGCATTTCTTTTAAAGCCCTTTATGTGGTATCGCTCAGACGCCCGACTGTGGCATTTCTTTTAAAGCCCTTTTTGTGGTGTCGCTTAGACGCCCGACTGTGGCATTTCTTTTAAAGCCCTTTATGTGGTGTCGCTCAGACGCCCGACTGTGGCATTTTTTTTAAAGCCCTTTATGTGGTGTCGCTTAGACGCCCGACTGTGGCATTTCTGTTTAAGCCCTTTATGTGGTGTCGCTCAGACGCCCGACCGCGGCACTTTATTCTGTCTCTATTACCGCTTATTCATGTTGCATGATAATAACCTGCTTGCATTCATAAAAGATATTTATTTTATGACTGACGATGTGATCATAAAAATTTTCCATGCATGATTATCAATTATATTATACCTGTGTTCCTAATGTTTGCGAGTACATTCAAAGTACTCAATGGCTTGTCCCTGGCTATTGTCTTGGCCAGATTGCTTGCTTGGAGAGGAGCGTGGCGATAACAGCCCCGGAAACTAAGCAACGGTGATAGCAGCCTCGCGAAGATAGGAGTTAACCTGGTCAGCTGTTCCCGTGGGAAATGGAGTCCCATAGACACTGATGTCTCACAAACCGCTTCCGCCATCAACCACTAGAAACCCAATTGTTGTACTCACAGGCCAGAATGGTCTTGTACTACATATTTTGTATTTTACTTCAGATTTCTGTATCAATGTTTGGAGCCTCATCAGCTAACAGTAATCCTGGGGCTGATGAGCACGACGGTCTTTTCTGGAAATTTATGTCTGGAAAACCCGGTCGTGACAGAAACCCTGTTTTACCCCTAAACCGGGATTTCAGTTTCAGCATACCCATGGAGGAGGTAGCTCGCACAACCATAATGGCCACAAGAATGGTAATGGGAATGGAGGAATCAACGGCCAGAACCGGACCACCCCAACGACCCCAACTAAGAGAGATCTGAGTCAAGTCACCTGTTTCAAGTGTTCCAAGACCGGACATTATGCCAATGTCCTGAAGGCCAGAATGGAAATGGCAATGGAAGCTCTGGGCAGAAGCCGAACCCTTTCAACAGGGGACAGGTGAACCACATTAATGTGGAGGAGGTTGAAGATCAGCCTGATGCAGTAATCGGTAAGTTTTTGGTTAAGTCATGTACCGCACTCGTTCTTTTTGATACTGGTGCATCGCATTCATACATATCAAGGGGATTTGTGGATAAATATAACCTGCCAACCCAAGCCCTTAGGTCACCCATGTTAGTAAGCTCACCAGGAGCGGAGTTTATGGCTAGACGATGGTGTGATCGGTTACCATTAAGGATTGGCAACTATGTGTTTCCCTCAGACCTAATAGTATTGGAACCTCAAGGATTGGATGTGATATTAGGCATGGATTGGTTATCAATGTATGAAGGGAACATTGAATGCGCTAGTAAGTCAATTTTGCTTACCACACCAGAAGGAAAAAGGATCAAGTATGTATCCCGGCATGTGCCAAAAAGGACACAAGTAAATTCTTTATCAGGAGTTGTGTAGGAAGAAGTACCAGTGGTGAAGGATTACCCTGATGTATTTCCTGAGGAATTGCCAGGCATGCCACCAGATAGAGACATTGAGTTTCTGATTGAGTTATTGCCAGGTACAGGCCCAATATCGAAGAGACCATACCGGATGCCAGCAAAGGATTTGGTGGAAATTAAGAATCAGATTAAGGAGTTATTGGAGAAAGGTTACATTTGCCCAAGTTCTTCGCCTTGGGGATCACCCGTACTTCTAGTGGAAAAGAAGGATGGATCATTAAGGATGGTTGTTGATTATCAAGGATTGAATAAAGTAACCATCAAGAATAAGTACCCACTGCCAATGATTAATGATCTGTTTGATCGGTTGCAAGGAGCTAAAGTGTTTTCCAAGATCGATTTGTGATCAGGGTACCATCAGTTGAAGATTCGAGAGCAGGACATACCTAAGACAGCATTCACCACGAGATATGGACTGTATGAGTACACCGTTATGTCATTTGGATTGACTAACGCACCCGTGTATTTTATGAACCTGATGAACAAGGTATTTATGGAGTTTTTGGATAAGTTCGTCGTAGTGTTCATCGATGATATCCTAGTTTACTCAAGGAATGAAGAGGAACATAAGGAACATTTGCGTTTGGTTTTGGAGAAGCTCAGAGAACATCAGTTATATGCCAAATTCAGCAAATGTGAGTTTTGTTAAAGGAAGTTGGATTCCTTGGACACGTTATATCCGGAGAAGGGATAGCAGTTGACCCCACAAAGGTTGAGACCGTAACCGAATGGGAAGCACCAACAACAGTTGGAGAGATCCGGAGTTTTCATGGACTCGCATGATACTACCGGAGATTTATTGAGAACTTTTCAAAGATTACACAGCCTATGACTGAGTTGTTGAAGAAGGACACTAAGTTCAAATGGACCGAGGAGTGTGAGGCTAGTTTCCAGGAATTGAAGAAACGTTTGGTTACCTCACCAGTATTGATTTTGCCAGATCAGACCAAGGATTATGAGGTGTATTGCGACGCTTCACGTCGAGGACTTGGAGCAGTGCTTATGCAGGAAGGAAGAGTTGTTTCGTATGCTTCACGACAACTGAAGCCTCATGAGTTGAATTATGCCACGCATGATTTGGAGTTAGCAGCCGTAGTACATGCATTGAAGACGTGGAGACATTTCCTCATTGGACATCATTGTGAGGTGTACACGGATCACAAGAGTTTGAAGTACATTTTCACGCAGAAGGAGTTGAATCTCAGACAAAGGAGATGGTTGGAGCTCATCAAGGATTATGACATGAGATTGCATTACCATCCCGAAAAGGCTAATGTAGTAGCTGACGCATTGAGCCGTAAGAGCCCTGTCAATACCCTAATGACGGGAGAAATACCCAAGGAGTTAGCAGAAAACCTTCATGAGCTATGTTTGGAAATAGTTCCGAGAGGCTATGTAGCAGCATTGGAGATTCAGTCAACATTGATGGATAAAATCAGAGAGGCTCAGAAATCTGACAAGGAGATTGCTTCTATAAAAGAGAGAATGAGCAAAGGAAAAGCAAAGGGATTTCGTGAGGATGAGCACGATACCCTATAGTTTGAGGACCATGTTTATGTGCCAAATGACCCGGAGATTAGGAAGTTGATTTTGCAAGAGGCACATGATTTACCCTATTCGATTCACCCAAGAAATACCAAGATGTATTTGGATTTGAAGGAAACATTCTGGTGGACCGGAATGAAGAGGGATATTGCAGCCTATGTAGCAGTTTGTGATGTGTGTCATAGAGTAAAGGCAGAACATCAGAAGCCAGCCGGATTGTTACAACCGTTGCCGATACCCGAATGGAAGTGGGATAAGATAGGCATGGATTTCATCACAGGACTACCCAGGACGAAAGCAGGCTATGACTCGATATGGGTAGTAGTTGATCGTTTGACGAAGGTAGCACATTTCATTCCAGTTAAGACCACTTACACCAGTGCTAAGTTGGCAAAGATATACATGACTAGGATCATTTGTTTGCATGGAGTTCCGAGGAGTATCATATCAGATAGAGGAACCCAATTTACCTCAAAGTTTTGGAATCAGTTGAATGAAACTTTGGGAACCAGACTAGAGTTCAGCACAGCTTTTCACCCACAGACGGATGGACAGACTGAGAGAGTCAATCCGATTTTGGAGGATATGCTGAGAGCTTGTGCACTAGATTATGGATCTAGTTGGGACGATAACTTGCCGTATGCGGAGTTTTCTTATAACAACAGTTACCAAACCAGTTTGAAGATGGCACCTTTCGAAGCTTTATACGGAAGGAGGTGCAGGACACCGTTGTCATGGGACGAAGTTGGAGACCGTCAATTCTTTGGACCAGATTTGATTAAGGAGTCTGAACGGAAAGTTAAGTTGATTCGCGATAGGCTCAAGGTAGCCCAGTCCAGGCAGAAGAGCTACGCAGATTCTAAACGCAAGGAGACAGTTTACGAAACCGGAGACAGGGTTTATCTTCGAGTATCCCCACTTCGAGGAGTTAAGCGCTTTGGAGTTAAGGGAAAGTTAGCACCGCGTTTCGTTGGACCGTATAAGATTTTGCAACGTATGGGAGAAGTCGCTTACAAGTTGGAATTACTAGAGGGACTGTCAGGAGTTCATGATGTATTCCATGTTTCTCAGCTGAAGAAATGTCACGCCGAAATGGCAGAGGTACCGCTAAGAGATAAGTGCCACTTGAAGCGATTCAGTTGAAGGATGACCTAACATATGAGGAGAAGCCAGTCAAGATTCTCGATTATGCCAGCAGAGTTACTCACAACAAGGTTATCAAGTTTTGCAAAGTTCAGTGGAACCACCACTCAGAGGATGAAGCCACCTGGGAGAGAGAAGAAGATTTGCTCAAAGACCACCCTCACCTATTTTCTAGCCAACCCGAATCTCGAGGGCGAGATTCATCTTAAGGGGGGTAGGTTTGTAACATCCCAAATTTGCAATTTGGAATGTTATACATTAGATCATCATGCATATCATATTTTCTTGCATTTTGGTCGATCCTAGAAATTTCACGCAACTCAAGGACCCTCGGAGAGATTTGGAGATTTCGTTATTTTCATATTTGAGAGTTTTCTCGAATTTGAAAAGAGGATCATTTGATTTATTTATTTCATCTTCATTTATTTTTTCCAATGTCAAAATATGAGAGAGGGAATAATATGACTTTCCAAAATTTAGGAAAAAATGAAGATTTAATGAATAAATCAAATTTTGGTTTTCGGTGTTTGTTTGCATTTTATTTGGATAGGAAAAAAATGCGCGTTTTCGAAAATTGCATTTTAGGCCCAGAGAAAAGTTCATTTTGTTCGACTCATTTTTAGGAGTCGGGGAAATTTTAGTTTAGATTTTTCGGAGTTCGTTTAGATAGTTTTTCTTTTGTTTTTCTGCGCGCGTAACCAATTTAAAAAAAAAGAGCAGCGCCCTGCCTGGGCCAGGCCCAGCCGGCCAGGCCAAAGGCCCAGCCGCCGCCGCCCCTGCGCGCCAGCGCCAGCCGCCACCTCGCCCTATGCCGAGTCCTAGTGGACTCTAGGCCGGCCCCGCCGCCTCTTTTGCTTGCCCCCTCCCCCAAGTTTCCCTCCCCCTCCCTCCTATAAATAACCTAGCACCCCCCCCTCTCCACCCCAAGCCGCCGCCTATAGCCGCCGCCGCCGCCCGAGCCTGCCGCGCCTGCAGCCGCCGCCGCCTGCCAGCGCCGCCGCCTGCTAGCCGCTGCCGCCCCGCCACCTAGCCGCCGCCGCCTATAGCCGCCGCCGCCTATAGCCGCCGCCGCCCTTGCACCCTGCCGCCGCAGGAGCCCCTCGCCGGAGCCTCGTCGAGGTAGCCGCGCAACCCTCCCCTCGCCTCGGTTCAGTTCTTTCTAAAGAAACCGTTCCGGTTTTCTTTTCCGGTTCTTTGTTTCGGTTTTCTTCCGAAACCCTAGTTTCGTTTTTCTTCGTTTTTCTTCGGTTAGTTGTTTAGCGAGCGTTTTTCGGACCGTTCGTCTTAACGAACGTGATCACCGATTATTCCCGGTTAACGAACGTCCGTTCGTTTAACCGTTCGTCTCTTTCTTTTCGTCGGATTTTTCCCGCGATCGCGATCTCAGATCCGATCTTCGTTCTAGTTTATCTTCTCGCTCGTTTATCGGAATCAGGTGATTCAAGCGCCTAGAGTTTCGTCTCGAAACCGCCGTTCCGTCTAATCAACTTGAACAAGTTTTTGCTACGGCAAAATTTGACCTAGTTTCAACTTGCTAGAACCGAGTTGTTTTCTGCCGCCGTTTGTTTTCCGTCGTTTGTTCGGTTCTCTCTCTCTTTGCAACCGGAGTTCTTAAGTTGAACTTTATGGTTCGTTCTCTCGTTCGAGTTTTACCTGTGCATTAGATGAGTACTTATTGTGTGCTTGTTGTTTGTCTGCGATAGATTACCCGGATTGCACCGCTTGTTACTTCGAATCCCTAGGACTCGCGGATCATCAGCAAGGCAAGTAACAGTTTGATCATACCTTTTCTACAACCCATGTTTTATTGCATTAGATCAATCCTCACACATTGCATGATTAGGATCTAATTAAATTGTGGGATGGGAAGTAGATGAGGTAGTACCTATTACCTGTATTATTATGAAACCTTTGGGAGTTACTTCTACGTTTGCTTATTATGCCATGCTATGCTAGTAGACGTGGATTGGGTGAATGATATCCATGACAGATGTGAGTTTGTTAATTTTAATGGTTTATCTAAGGTGGCTACTTAAACACACATCTGGGTGGATTGAGGCACCTGATGTCTATCAGGACTTGCCTGTTTTTATTTTGGACCGCCACCCAGGCTCAAAAGGATCATAAGATCATTCATGCTAGTAACTTCCGTGTGCAGCCACAAGCCATTATGGGCTCTAGCATAGTTGACTAAGTCGTGCAAACTCTTACAGTGGTAGACTAGCAGATGTAGGGGATGTAGGTGGTACGGTCTACCCGGACGTAAGGTGCTAGCGCTTCTGAAAGACTGTGTCTCGGTCATCCATCTTCTCAAACACCATGTAGTGCGAGAAATCCAACGGAGGCGATCGAGTCTTGTGGGGAAAAGTGCGCAAACCTCTGCAGAGTGTAACAAACTAATCATGATTAGCCGTGTCCCCGGTTATGGACAACTTGAGTATCTAGTACTTGAATATCATGTGAATCTCAACATGTTACTCTAATTCAATTGATGGGTTTTAATTGTTCACTTAACTGGGATCGGCATGCTGTCAACCATTCTCAATGTTTAACAACTACCATGATAGTTAAATAAATTTATTCCTTTGCAGTAGGGAAAAACTGGCTTTACGCAAAACTGTAACCATAGAGCTTTCCACCAGCCATATATGCATATAGTATAGCTGTTTCATTCCATTACTCTCTATGTGTTACATTGCCAGCATATTCCATGTGCTGACCTGTTTTCGGGCTGCAACGTTCATGTTGCAGACTTTCAGACGACGAGTAAGGTGCTTTTAGGTGGTGGTTCTATACTCAGTGATGCCATTGGAGTTGATGGACCCATTTATCTTCCGAGTCTTCCGCTGTTATCGTTGTTAGATGGCCTTAAGCCATATTTATTGTAATAAGTTCTCTTTGAGACATCGATGTAATAAGTGTGTGATTGCCACTCTGCTATAAATCCTTCGAAGTACTGTGTGGTGTCAGCATTACTGATCCAGGGATGACACCGGAGCACAGTAGACTTGATCCATTCGGGTCGGGTCGCTACAGCAAGTTCCCTCAACAATAATAGCATAATTGGATCACATAACTATCCCTCAACATGCAACAAAGAGTCACTCCAAAGTCACTAATAGCGGAGAACGAACGAAGAGATTATGGTAGGGTACAAAACCACCTCAAAGTTATTCTTTCCAATCAATCCGTTGGGCTATTCCTATAAGTGTCACAAACAACCCTAGAGTTCGTACTAGAATAACACATTAAGACACAAATACCCAAAACCCTAATGTCACCTAGATACTCCAATGTCATCTCAAGTATCCGTGGGTATGATTATACAATATGCATCACACAATCTAAGATTCATCTATTCAACCAACACAAAGGACCTCAAAGAGTGCCCCAAAGTTCCTACCGGAGAATCACGACGAAAACGTGTGCCAACCCCTATGCATAGGTTCATGGGCGGAACCCGCAAGTTGATAACCAAAACATACATCAAGTGAATCACGTGGTATCCCATTGTCACCACAGATACGCACGGCAAGACATACATCAAGTGTTCTCAAATCTTTAAAGACTCAATCCGATAAGATTACTTCAAAGGGGAAACTCAATTCATTACAAGAGAGTAGAGGGGGAGGAGAAACATAAGATCCAACTATAATAGCAAAGCTCGCGATACATCAAGATCGTATCACCTCAAGAACACGAGAGAGAGAGAGAGATCAAACACATAGGTCCTGGTACATAACCTCAGCCCCGAGGGAGAACTACTCCCTCCTCGTCATGGAGAGCACTGGGATGATGAAGATGGCCACCGGAGAGGGATTGCATCCTCCAGCAGGGTGCCGGAACGGGTCTAGATTGGCTTTCGGTGGCTACGGAAGCTTCTGATGGCGGAACTCCCGATCTATTGTGCTCCCGGATGTTTTTAGGGTAAATGGAGATATGTAGGCGGAAGAAGTACATCAGGAGGGCCACGAGGGGCCCACGAGGGTGGAGGGCGCGCCCTAGGGGGGTGGGCACGCCCCCCTAGCTCGTGGCCTCCTCGAAGGTCCCCTGACGTGCACTCCAAGTCTTCTGGGCTTCTTCTGATCCAAAAATAAGTTCCATGAAGTTTCAGGTCAATTGGACTCCGTTTGATTTTCCTTTTCTTCGAAACCCTAAAACAAGGTAAAAACAGAAACTGGCACTGGGCTCTGAGTTAATAGGTTAGTCCCAAAAATGATATAAAAGTGTATAATAAAGCCTATAAACATCCAAAACAGTAGATAATATAGCATGGAGCAATCAAAAATTATAGATACGTTGGAGACGTATCAGCCGCTCTCGCCAGTTGCTATCCGTGAGGCAGATGTTGCTGCCGCCGCCTGAGATACAACAGCGGCCGTTTGGGCCAACTTGGCTGCCCGGATGCAGACTGCGGTCGCCCTCACGAAGCTTGTTAGCACGCGCGCGGCGGCTACGGTGGCGCTCTCACCGGAGTGGGCCGCCGAAGTTGCCCTCACGACGTGGGTCCACGTCCCCACCTTTCACCGGTGACGAATGAAGAGTGAAATGATATTTGGGGAGTGAGCTAGTGTGCTTGACACGCCGGCTGTGGACTGTATCCGACGCACCTTCTCATGTAAGCCATAGGCGTACTATACACCGACGGTGCTCCAAGATATTTTGTGCTGCATCTCACATGGTTGGTGATAATAAACTTTGTGCGATCTACTTGATTTATCATCTTGATTTGAATTACGTAATGGGGTCACAACTACAAAGGATGGTGTTTGAATTGCTAGAACTTTTATCTGCAGTGAACATGCAACTATAGGTGTGTCGTTAAAAAATGGAATTATTCAGGGTTCGTTTGGACATTTTTATACATTAACTTGGTTTTGTAGGCATTTCAGGTGCATAATTCTAATTTGAACTACATGCACATGCTCTATTGCATATAAACGGGTTGAAAAATCAAATATGTGTCCTTGGTTGCATGCTTAGGTCCCATGCAAGAAATGGCAATGAATGTCACACACCCTGCCACCGTCACTCGGCCGCAAACATTGAGATACCTGGTTTCTAAATTCTAGTAAATCGAAAACTCGTTTGAAATTCATGAAACTTGGCATGCTATCATGGAGCGGCATCAACATGTCGTGGTAAAATTTTTGTCCCATTTGGGGCAGGTTTGGGTATAAGCTTCTCACAAACCAGAGCTTTTCACAACAAGTGTGATGATTTCGGTAGGGAATGTGCCACCTTTGGGGACAAAACGATATTCATTGTCTCTTACTGCTTTAAATTTTTTTTGAGTGTCAACGTAGAACAATAGGATTGTTGTGTTTAATTTCGGATTTTTGGGGGTTCGTTTGGACATTTTTATACATTAACTGGGTTTCCCAAGAATTTTATGTGCATAAGTCAAATTTGAACTACATGCACATTCCCCAGTGCATATAAACTGGTTGAAAAATCAAATCTGTGTCCTTGGTTGCATGCTTAGGTCCCATGCAAGAATGATAATGAATTTCAAACACCCTGCCACAGTCACTCGGCCGCAATCATTGATATACCTGCTTTTTAAATTCTAGTAAATCCAAAACTCATCTGAAATTCATGAAACTTGGCATGCTATCATGGAGCGGCATCAACATGCTGTGGTAAATTTTTTGTCCCATTTGGGGCAGGTTTGGTATAAGCTTCTCACAAACCTTAGCTTGTCACAACAAGCGTGATTGTTTCGGTAGGGAACATGCCACCTTTGGGGATAAAACGATATACGTTGCCTCTTATTGCTTTCAAAAAATTTCTAGTGTCAACATAGAACAACAGGAGTGTTGTGTTCAATTTTGGAATTTTTTGGCGTTCGTTTGGACATTTCTATACATTAACTGGGTTTTCCAGACATTTTATGTGCATAATTCAAATTTGAATTACATGCACATTCTCGAGTGCATATAAACTGGTTGAAAAATCAAATCTGTGTCCTTGGTTGCATGCTTAGCATCCATGCAAGAATCAGAATGAATTTCAAACACCCTGCCACCGTCACTCGGCCGCAAACATTGAGATACCTGGTTTTTAAATTCTAGTAAATCCAAAACTCGTCTAAAATTCATGAAACTTGGAATTCTATCATGGAGCGGCATCAACATGCCTTGGTAAATTCTTTGTCCGATTTGGGGAAGGTTTGGGAATAAGCCTCTCACAAACCTTAGCTTCTCACAACAAGTGTGATGGTTTCAGTAGGGAACGTGTCACCTTTTGGGAAGAAATGATATCCGTTGCCTCTTATTGGTTTCAAAAATTTTCTAGTGTCAACATAAAACAACAGGAGTGTTGTGTTTACTTTTGGAATTTTTTGGGGTTCATTTGGACATTTTTATACATTGAGGGTTCTCTAGGCATTTCATGTGCATAAATCAAATTTGAACTACATGCACAATCTCCAGTGCATATAAATTGGTTGAAAAATCAAATCTATGTCCTTCGGGGCATGATTAGGTCCCATGCAAGAAATGGGAATGAATTTCGAACACCAGGGCACTGTTGATTGCTGGCAAAACATTGAGATACCTGGTTTTTAAATTCTAGTAAATCCAAAACTCGTCTGGAATTCATGAAACTTGGCATGCTATCATGGAGCGGCATCAACAAGCGACGGTCAAATTTGTGTTCCATTTGGGGCAGGTTTGGGTATAAGCTTCTCACAAACCTTAGATTCTCACAACTAGCATGATGGTTTCGGTAGGGAACGTGCCACCTTTGGGGACAAAACGATATCCTTTGCCTCTTATTGCTTTCAAAAAATTTCTAGTGTCAACATAGAACAACAGGAGTGTTGTGTTTACTTTTGGAATTTTTCGGGGTTCGTTTGTATATTTTTATACATTACATGGGTTTTCTAGACATTTCATCTGCACAATTCAAATTTGAACTACATGCACAAGCTCCAGTGCATATAAATTTGTTAAAAAATCAAATATGTGTCCTTCAGGGCATGTTTAGGTCCCAAGCAAGAAATGTGAACGAATTTCAAACACCAGGGCACTGTTGATTGGCAGCAAAACGTTGAGATACTTTGTTTTTTAATTCTAGTAAATCCAAAAATCCTCTGAAATTCATGAAACTTGGCATGCTATCATGGAGCGGCATCAACATGTCGTGGTAAAATTTTTGTCCCATTTGGGGCAGGTTTGGGTATAAACTTCTCACAAACCTTAGTGTAAGTGCATCTAGTGCCACCCCTAGTTGGTTTTGGAGTATTGACGACAAACCTAGTTGAGGGACTAATGTGTTTGTGAGAATTGCAGGATAACACAGGTAGAAGTCCCTCATTGATTCGGTTTTCCTACCAGAGATGACCCCTAAAAATGTATGAAGACATTGATGTCAAAGGTGGTATGTGAAGATATTCACATTGAAGACTATGACAAGAGAAGACATCGCATGAAGCCTATGGAGCTCGAAGACTTAGATCTTTCGTAGTTCTTTTTCTTCTTTATTGAGTCATAGGAACCACCGTACTGTTAAGTGGGGTCCAAGAGAACCGGTCAAAATGACTGAAGTGATGCTTAACCAAAACCTATGTCTTCGAGTGAAGACTATGAGAGCAAATCTTGTCCAGAGTCGGACAAGTCAGCTTTGCTTGTAGCCCAAGTAAAGTTGCCGTGTGTGTTTGAAATCTGACCGTTGGAACACGTGTCAGTTCCTTAGTGACCCAGGGTCATTTCGGACAAATCAAGTCGGGTTGCCTAGTGGCTATAAATAGCCCACCCCCTACAACCATAAACGGTTGGCTGCTCATAGTTAAAGTACGGCTTTTGTTGTTTGAGAGCAACCCACCTCGAAGCCTTTGAGAGAGAATTCCTTGCGAGGATAAAGCCCTAACCACCCAGAGCCAAAGAGTGTTAGGCATCACTTAAGTCTTCCTGTCTGTGTGATCTGAAGACTTATTACACTTGAGGACTGTGAATCCTCCAGCCGGTTAGGCGTCACGATCTGAGCATCCAAGAGTCATTGTGGATCACCGGTGAACGAAGTCTGTGAAGGTTTGGGAGTCTACCTTGAAGACTTACCAGAGTGATTGGGCGAGGTCTGTGTGACCTTAGCTCAAGGAGAATACGGTGAGGACTGGGTGTCCTGAGCTGCGTGTTCAGGACTGGGTGTCCGGGACTGTGTGTCCTCAGGTTTAAATACCTAGCCGCCCTAACCAGATATACAGTTGTCACAGCAACTGGAACTGGTCCAACAAATCATTGTCTTCAACATGTCACTGGTTTCATCCTTCCCTTCCTTTTACTTATTGTTGGTCCTTGTGAAGTCATTGTATGATTGCACTATCTTTTGTCTTCACTGAGTGACTGCTTGTTCTGATTGGCGAACTCGTGCCTTGAAGGCAAAAGCTGTCTCCTCATCTGAAGAAGAATCTGACAGCAGTTCTGATGATCCTGAAGACATTGGAAAGGAGCTTGCTATGCTTGTGAAGAAGTTCCAAAAATTCACCAAGAAGAAAGGCTTCAGAAAGTCTTCACGATCAAGTTCAAGGAATGATGAAGCTTCTGCTTATGACTACAAGAAAAGATCATGCCACAAGTGCATGAAACCTGGCCACTACATCTTTGAGTGTCCACAGTGGGACAATGAGAACAAGAAGAAGAAGAAGATCAAGGAGTATGACTCTGATGACAAGAATAAGAAGAAATACTCAAAGTCTTCTTCCAAGTCTTCCTCCAAGTCTTCATCACACAAGAAGAGCTCATTTGGCAAGGCACGTGCGTTTGTTGGCGAGGAAATGGATTCAGAGGAGGAGTCCGCTTCGGAGGAGGCAGAGGTGGAGTCTGAGGAGGAGTCCGATTCTGGCATTGCGAGTCTGGCTACAGCATAAGTTGCCAAGTCCATCTTCAACACTGAAGACAATGACTCCATCACTGACACCGATGCAAATGACAAGGACTACTCCGCTCCTACCTACTGCTTCATGGCATGCGGTGCCAAGGTAAACACACGCACTACTCACTATCAAACATCTAGTGACGATGACTCTGATTGTGGTTCCAAACCCAGCTACAAAACACTCGCTAAAATTGCAACTAAACAACAGAAAACCATGGAACACATTCAAAAAATGTTAGACAAAAGCGATGATCTGTTAGACGCTGAAATGACTCGATCTCAGTCCTTAATTGAAGACATAAAAAATCTTCACGTTAAGTATGAGGAACTTGAAAGTCGTCATGAAACGCTCTCAGCAGCTCATGAAAGGCTTTCCTATGATTATCTTCAAAGGAAGCAAGATCTTGAGAAATTGAGAGCAGCTCATGAAGATCTTCAAAAAGAAAACGAGTCGCTTCGCGCCGAATAGATCAGTTCAGCTCAGGAAGGATTTGAACCACCATGTCTTAAATGCATTGAGCGTGATAATGCTACTTCTGTTGCTGAATGTTCTACTGCTGCTACTGTTGCAATATCTTCAGCTGTTGATGTGGGAACTAACCCCTCTCCTGAGGATACCACTGCTATTGCTGATGAGAATGCTAGGTTGAAGACATTGCTTGAAACAGGGATGTACAAATGTCTCAAAGGGCATCAGACACTATGTGATGTCCTCAAAAGGCAGATCCTGAACCGAAACCCTAGGAAAGAGGGTGTTAGGTTCGTAAGGAAAATGAATGCTGATGGCTCTTACTGGAAACCTGAGCAGTACCCCAAAACCACATGGGTTGCTGCAAAGGAACCTTCAGCAGATCTCCACTCTATCTGGCTTCACTTGTGCTAACCCCATTGTCATTGATGAATCCTTTGATGCAAACTATAAACTGTTTAAGAATCAGAATGGTGCAGTGTTTGCCAGGTATATTGGTACTAATTGCAGGAATGGACCGCCTATGAAGAAGATCTGGGTGCCGAAAAGGTGTTTGGAGAATCTTCTTGTGAATGTCATCATGACACCACAGGTGAAGAAGACAAACCCCAGACCACAGTCTTCATATGGTCCAAAGGCTTCATACAGACAGAGGACTCACCTGAGTCGCACTAACGCAAATGTTTTGCAGGGAAGCCATACTCAGGCCTATGAATATGAGCGTGGTACATCAAACCGCCATGTTCATAAGACCAAGAAATATTCTGCTTATTCTTATGAGTACTATTGTCCACCTGCAAGACTTTTTGCTAGGGCTCCAAAGCCAAAGTTTTCAGATGCTGCACTTAGACTTATTGCTTCTAAGCCACCCTTGAAGATGTGGGTGGCTAAGAAAGCTTAACTCTCTTTTGCACGGAAGGGTCTCCAGTAGAAAACCAAAATCGTTTAACGCTATTGCTGGGGACCTTAAACATCTTGTAGGGCGCAAGATCAAATGCCCAAATGGTCTTATTATGTACTTCGTTCCTGAATCGCTTGCTACTCGCCCTGTCAGTCCAAATCTCGATCTAAGATTTCATAACCCACTGGTTCGTCAAATGTTTTTGCTTCACAATTCTCTTCGTGAAGCCTATCCCCCTAACTGCACTGTAGGGTACGACACCAGCAGCTTCAGAATGGATTATTGATAGTGGGTGTACCAATCACATGACTGGCAAGAGAAGCCTTCTTATGGACTCAACCTTACGTCCATCCGACAAGAGTCACATCACATTTGATGACACTGGTAAAAGTCAGGTATTGGGTCTAGGTAGAGTTGCAATCTCAAAGGATCAACACATGGATAAAGTCATGCTTGTTGAATTCCTTGGTTTCAACTTAATGTCTGTCTCAATGCTTTGTGATTTAAACATGATCGTGATGTTTGGAAAATATCATTGCCTTGTTCTAATGGAATCTGACAAGTCTCTAGTGTTTGAAGGGTATCGGAAAGATGATTTGTATGTAGTAGATTTCTCAGCAGGACCACATCTTGCCGTATGTCTTCTAGCAAAAGCTTCAAAATGCTGGCTCTGGCATCGGAGGCTAGGGCATGCTGGCATGAGGAACCTCCACACCCTTGCAAAGAAGAAGCATGTCATAGGCATCGAGGGCGTCAAGTTCAAGAAAGATCACTTATGTGGTGCCTGTGAAGTAGGAAAGATGACGAGGGCCAAGCACCCCTCGAAGACAATCATGACAACAACTCGACCCTTCGAACTGCGCCACATGGATCTTTTCGGTCCCACTCATTACTCAACTCTTACTACTACTGCTTGTCTCTATGGCTTTTTCATTGTTGATGATTATTCTAGATATACTTGGGTGCACATAATTCTCTACAAGACTGAAGTGCAGGATGTCTTCAGACGCTTCGCCAATCGAGCAATGAACAACTATGGCGCCAAGATAAAGCACATCAGAAGTGAAAATGGCACTGAATTCAAGAACACTGGCCTTGATACATATCTTTATACTCTGGGCATCACACATGAATTCTCAGCTCTGTACACGCCACAGCAGAATGGCGTCGTCGAACGCAAGAACAGAAAACTCATTGAGATGGCCCAAACGATGCTTGATGAATACAAGACTCCAAGAAAATTCTGGCCTGAAGCCATTGATATTGCATGCCATACAATCAATCGTGTTTATATTCACAAGCTTATGAACAAGACATCTTATGAGCTCCTTACTGGCAAGAAGCCAAATGTCAGTTACTTCAGAGTATTTGGCGCCAGGTGCTGGATCAAGGATCCACATCACACTTCAAAATTTGCACCAAAAGCACATGAGGTTATGCTTGGATATGGAAAGGATTCGCACTCCTACAGAGTCTTCAATCTCTTTCATTATAAAGTGGTTGAAATAGTGGATGTGCGGTTCGATGAGACTAACGGTTCACAAAGAGAGCACCTGCCAAATGTGCTAGATGAAGTTTCATCCAGTGAATCACTCAAACTTATGGGAACTGGAGAAATCATACCCTCTGAAGCTCAACCTGAAGAGTAACTTATCATCTCCGCACCTGATCAACCTGAAGACAATGCTCAGCCTAAAGACAATCCCTCTAACAATGACAATGATCAGCAAGAGCAAAATCTTCGCCCTGTACATCCTCGTGTTGCCAATGAAGTGCAGATTGAGAGAATAATTGATAGCATAAATGCAACCAGTCCACTCACTCGTTCAAGGGCAGCACATCTAGCAAATTTCTGTGGGCACTTCGCATTCGTCTCAATAACAGAACCCAAGAAAGTTGAAGAAGCCTTCATGAAACCTGAATGGATTCAAGCTATGCAAGAAGAGCTTCAACAGTTTGAGCTGAATAATGTATGGGAAGTGGTTAAGCGTCCTGATCCTCGGAAACACAATATAATAGGCACCAAATGGGTATATCGCAGCAAGCAAGATGAGCATGGTCAAGTTGTCAGAAACAAAGCTCGCCTCGTTGCTCAAGGATATACTCAAGTTGAAGGGATTGACTTCGATGAAACATTTGCTCCTGTGGCTCGACTTGAAGCCATACGCATACTACTGGCCTATGCAAATCATCATAACATACTTCTATATCAAATGGATGTGAAGAGCGCTTTTCTCAATGGCAAGATTGAAGAAGAAGTGTATGTTGCACAACCGCCTGGCTTTGAAGATCCAAAACATCCTGACATGGTATACAAGCTCAACAAGGCACTGTATGGCCTCAAACAGGCCCCTCGGGCTTGGTATGAGACACTCAAATACTTCCTGAAGAGCAAAGGCTTCACACCTGGTTCCCTCGACCCCACGCTCTTCACAAAGACATATGATGATGAACTATTTGCGTGCCAAATATATGTGGATGACATTATCTTCGGCTGCACCAAATATAGTGAAGAATTTGGATATATGATGCAAGAGCAATACCAGATGTCCATGATGGGAGAGCTGAAGTTCTTCCTTGGTCTTCAAATACGACAGCAACGCAACGGCATCTCTATATCTCAAGAGAAGTATCTCAAAGATTGCCTGAAGAAGTTCGGTATGCAAGACTGCAAAGGCTTCACGACGCCAATGCCAGCCAAACATCATATGGATCCCGACGACAATGGTAAAGAGTTCGATCAAAAGGTATACCGCTCCATGATTGGTTCTTTACTTTATTTATGTGCATCTAGGCCAGATATTATGCTTAGTGTTTGCATGTGTGCTCGATTCCAAGCGGCACCAAAGGAATCGCATCACTTAGCTGTGAAGCGAATTCTTCGATATTTGGCTTACACCCCAACTCTAGGATTATGGTATCCTAAGGGCTCAGAGTTTGATCTGGTTGGATTCTCGGATGTTGATTATGCTGGTGACAAGGTGGATCGCAAGTCTACATCAGGCACATGTCATTTTCTGGGACGATCACTTGTATGTTGGTCTTCAAAGAAGCAGAACTGTGTATCTCTCTCCACTGGTGAATCTGAATACATTGCTGCTGGATCTTGCTGCGCTCAGCTTCTGTGGATGAAGAAAACACTCAAAGACTATGGCATTCATCTGAAGCAAGTGCCACTCTACTGCGACAACGAAAGCGCCATCAAGATTGCCAACAACCCAGTTCAGCACTCGAAGACAAAGCACATTGAGACTCGTCATCACTTTCTCAGAGATCATCTTGTGAAGGAAGATATTGATATCATACACGTCAACACTGAAGACTAATTGGCAGATATCTTCACCAAGCCCTTGGATGAGAAAAGATTTTGCAAGTTACGGTGTGAGCTAAATATCTTGGAATCCTCAAACGTCCTCTGATCAGGCACACATCCTAACACTTATGCATATTGATGACTTAGATGTGCAACACACGAAGTAAAGTATATCTTCAATCAATGAAGACATGCATTCTAAGTGTGAATACATTAATGAGGAATTTGACTTCGGAGCGCCACGATAATTGTGCGCCGTGTCTGGGTCTAATACTTCCTATACGGTGGGTCACGCCACCACCAAATGTTCTGTTTGAAGTGTTTCACTCATGGCGTTACATTTGCTATGTCTTCACATTTGGTTTGGCTTCAATCTCAACATGTCTTCATGATTATCTTCACTACGTTGATTATATATGTATACTAGTGTTCTGTCCTCTACAGCATTCACTTATAGCTATGTCTTCTTGTTGAATCTTTTGAACTAAGTGAATGTGATCGGACCCTAACCTCTCTATGCTTTCTATCTCAAACTCTATCTCTCCAAATCATATGCATTCTTTTGAAACTGTCAAATGTCTTCTCTGCGTCCTTGTCAGCAGAAGATACAGAGACAAACATTAATTCCACTTTCAATTCTAATTCCTTCACCTGAAACCCGGAGAAGTGGGAACGACCACCCGACAATCCAGGCGTGCATGGGACGTGGAACAACCTCCAATATGCTGCATGATGGCCACGTGTTCCTCAGATGCGAATCGCCAGGGGCACCTGTGTAATAACACTGAGCCGCCCCTGTCCCTATAAATACACGCCTCACCACAATCATTATCTCTTCTTCCACTCTCGCACGAACCCTAGCGCCACCGCTAGCCCTCGACGATGCCGGCGACGAAGCGCTTAGCTGCCGCAACCTCTCCGACGCCGTCTTCACGCCGACCGCGGACATCGTCTTCTCCGCCGTCGCCGTAGGTGTCCTCCGTCGCCAAGTTAGGTCACGGATGATCGAACTGCTCGGCCTCCTCTTCCACTCCGTCTAGCAGTTCTACGTGTGGTAAATATAACTTCCTTTTTACGGCCCCTTTGATCCTACAGATTCGTCACTTTCTACCACAAGTGGTTTTTGTTCACACATGTTGGATCCACTTCATACTGCATCTCATAATATGCCTAGTATATACACTTATGCTTCACAAAGTAGTTAGATTTCTCACTTGTACTAATCTGTGGATTCGTACAAATCTGGAACCAACTCCTTATCTATGAGTGAATGTCTTCGCACGATGAGGTCAATGTCTTGTAAACCGATTTATCTTCGAAATCTTCTGAGAATGCATATGACCTCTTCCCCTTCCCTCGCATCTTAATGCTGTCACAGGTACATGTCCGTGGGAGAATCCCTTGGTTCTCATAGTCTGCATTCATTTGCATAATTCTTACAGCATCATATAAATTCTCCCAAAGCCAGTTCCTGTTTGTCCAGCAAGCGAAAGCCTTTGAAGCCTTTGAATGTATTGAAGCCATTCAGTTTAAAGTTCATGGCTGCAGAGAAATTAGCAAGGAAGGGTGGCAGAAAGCGTCGAGGAGAAACATCAAGAGATCTGCCCGATGACCTCTTAGAGCTGTACAAGACAGATCCTGAAGAGGATTACAATCAGCGCCCAAGACACGAATCCAATGGATTCGACGATATTGGGCAGAACAGTGGTTCAAGTACAGGTTTGTGACAAAGGAATATGCTGAGAAGAATGTCATCAAGCGACCATGGGGAGACATCCTCTACAAAAATCTTCAACCCAGGTCCAGAGATGAAGCCATCGAATAAGGCTTCTATCCTTGCATGGTCTATGGACCGCAACCTGCGGATGCTGACGCATCGTCACTGCTATGGTGTCGTGACGACAATCTGTTCAAGCGCAACTTCTAGTTTGCCCAGAATTCGGCGAAGCAGAACAAGAAGTCTTTGGGATTAGATTTCAACCCTGGTCCCTCTGCTCCCCGTGCCGATGGGACCCGCGAAGCTGAACCCAATCTTGTTGGGCCCTTCTACAACCTGGAAGGTCTCATCACTCATATCGTGGTTCAAGGGATAGCCGTGGATGAGCCTGCAGATGATGCCGAATCAAATGAAGCGCCTGCAGCGCCGAAGCCAAAGAAGCAGCCTAATGCTTCAAAGCCTGCCTCAGCACCAAAAATCTCACGGGCAAAGCCACTGGCTACTGCACCTCCTGAAGACAGTGTGCAGTCTGAAGATCTGTCACGCATCTCCAAGCCCCAGAAAGTCAAGATGCCTCTGCCACACACCAGCCAATAACTGACTGCTGCTGCTATTCTGCGCAACGATGCCATTGATCTGTCCAGTGATGAAGATCTTGCATATGACGCTCTTGAGCAACTGATCAAGAGCAAAGAAGAAGCAGAAATCTTCAATGATCTGCCTCTCTTTGACGTGGCAATCATCCACAACTTCATTGATGAGTGGTTTGACACGCCCAACCTCAGCTTCGAAGATCTGCAACTTCCAATTGGCCTCAGTGTCGCCTTCCATGGCGCCATTGCTTCAGAGCTAGCTCTAGCTCAGCGCATCGTCGAACTGAAGCAAAAGATTGACTTTGAGAAAGCCCAGTTCAAGAAGCACATGGCCAAGCTCAGCGTGCAAGAGGTGAAAAACTTCAAGATTATGTTGCACGAGCTCAAAGAAGCCTTTCTCAAGAAACGTGCAGAAGCTCAAGGTTCTTGTGAGCGCATGAAGGTACTGGCTGACAAGAGTGTGCAAGCCTACAATGAGGCTGAGAAGCGCAAGGCCCTTGGTCGTCCTGGCATCGACCCCAGGATGGCTGCAAAGCAGAAGAAGAAGAAGAAGCCCGCTATGGCCGAACCCGACGCACCAAGGCAGGAAGCACATCCCATTGTCTTCCCAACCAGCATGACTGGCTCGAAGCCAAAAGCCAGGTCTACTGCTTCAGAACTGAAGAAGACGAGGACTGCTGAGGCTGAAGCCAGAAAGAGGAAACATCCTGAAGCCTCTGCTCCTGCTCCCCCCAAGAAGAAGCGAAAGACCAAGAAGGAACGGGCTGCTCCCACAGAGCCCTTAATTGCTGAACCCATCTCCATGGTTCGCCCTGCCGCTGAACATCAAGAGCGCCAACTGACTGTCCATGAGCCTGCTTCCACAGAGGCTCATGAAGCTGAAGACTTTCCAGCAGCTGATCCCACCGCTGCTGAAGACATTGGTCACCATGACCATGTTGAAGATGATGCACTTCTTCCTTCGATCGAGCACCAACAGGTATCATCGCCTGTGCTTACGCACAGCGAACCCATCAGCATTGGTCGTCCTCTGACGCCAATTGCTCAGGATGCATCATGGGCTGATCACCCACAAGCACAAGAGGAAGATGACTTTGAGGCCCAGCCAACTCCAACTCAACAGGCGTCGCCAGCGTTACGCAGGCTTCGCAAAGGACCAAGGCCTCCAGTCTCCGAGTCTGAAGCTAAAGCTGCTGAAGACATTCCGGTTGCATCAGCCGATGAAGAAGAAACCCCAAGAGTTGCTACACCCCCATCTCACCAAGAAGCTGTTCTCGAGGCGAACGTGACTGTGACCGACCCTCCAGCTCATCAAGTGGAGGTTGAGAATCTTGACGCTGCCACCACCAAAACAAATGAAGCCATTGACGCTGTCATGGCTGAAGCAAATGTGGAGCCTACACCAACCCAAGAACTAGAAGTCAGCGAAGCCAATGATGCTACTGCTTCTGTTCCTGCGCCTGCTGCTGGTCCTCAGTTTGACTATCATGTTGAGCATAGGCCTCAGGTACAGAAGCCAATTCCAAGGTTGCCCAGGTTTCCAGGTCCTGCATCAGCACCTGGATCCTTCAATGTCAATGGCTTCAAAGCAGACAACACTTTCTTCAATAGCTCCAAGAACACCTACTCAAGGGAAAGAATATCTTCTGATCGGTTCTGGAGCTATCTGCAGCGAAGCTATTACTCCTGCATTCTGTACAATCAAGGTCGCATCTTCCGACATAAGCGTCTTGACACCGAAGCAATAGCTGGTCTGCCCTATCCGGAAGAAGCTCTGGATTGCTTAAAAGAGGTTGGATTGTTGCCGTTTGTCACCGACCAAGAGCACTAGAATGAAGAGTTGCTGCTCCAATTCTATGCCACACTTCACATCCGTGGGTACAATAGAGATCTGAAGACTTGGGTCTTGGACTGGATGACAGGAAATGTTCATCACGAAGTCAAAGCCTTTGATATCATTGAGCTCACTGGTTTGCCGACTCCTGGCGATCTCTACGAACCTGGTTGTCAGCTTCACAGTGAAGCTATGGAGAGCATCTTTCAGAAGCCTGAACCAAACATGAGTCAGATGCTCAGTATGATGAAGCCCTTGCCACAAGATGCTGCATATCCTAAGGAGTTCTTTGTTGAAGACCTTGAGTATCTGCCAAGGACTATCTATCACATCATAAGGCGAACTCTCTGGCCCATCAAAGGACATTCTCCACATGCCAAGCTGGAAGGTGCAATGAAGACTTTGGTCTTCTATATTCTTCATGGCAAATGCTTCAATGCACAAGACTACTTCATCCGCCAACTTGCTGCATCAGGCTCTGATCTTTTTGGCTTGAAATTCTACGCTCCATGGATAATGCGGCTGATTAAACTCCACTCCGCTATCTCATATCAGCCATCTGCTCACAATCATCGGATCTTTCTACCTGATGTGGATATGTCCGTTGAAGCTATTTATCCTGAGCCTGCCAAGGAGCCTCTTAGTCTTTGGAATGCAGAGCATCAAAGTTTCTCTCAGAACATTGAAGGAGTTGAAGCAGTCACCCGTGTTTATCCTCTGGCTGGAACTACACGTGCACCTCATCGTGCCCTTACTGAAGCCACCGAAAGCACTATTGCCCAA
This sequence comes from Triticum urartu, assembly GCF_056163025.1. Classification (NCBI taxonomy): domain Eukaryota; kingdom Viridiplantae; phylum Streptophyta; class Magnoliopsida; order Poales; family Poaceae; genus Triticum; species Triticum urartu. The sequence continues at coordinate 582,117,185 of NC_141877.1, forward strand.
CGACCCAAGAAGCGATCTCGTGTTCTCAACGACCGAGAGCTTATGGTGGCTCTTCATCGGAAACAGGATAGGCATCATGACTGGCTGAAGCGCCAAATGCAAAGCCTCTTGGTGGATGTCAACCGCATTCGCAATCTTGCCACCAAGAATGCCTTTGTTGCCCATGAAACCTCTCGATGCACATGGAAAGGGCTGACACTTATGTGCTCTGAAGATGATCTTCAAGAGGATGGCTTCTCTGAATGCTTCAAGTTTGACTCCACACCTCCTCGAAGGGCAGTGCTGCGACGAACTCCATCTCTTGAAGACACTGAGTTCTCTTCCTCAGCGGCAACTGTGAATGCCAGAGTGATCGAGGACGAAGACGATGCTACTTCACCGCCCGCTCCTTCAGCACGCTTCGACACTGCTCCAAGTTCTTCTGCACCGCCGAACACCACCGACGACCCTGCTGCTTCACCTACTCTTCATGGGAACGAGTAGATGATCTATGTCTTCAAACCTTTTTGGTCCTTACTGACAAAAGGGGGAGAAGCATATGAGTTTCATAGTCTTCAAGCGGGTCCCTATGGGCGGTTGCTTTATATTTTTCCTAGTGTTTACAACTCTCGTTTTGATACGTTTGGTTCTTTGAGTCGTAACACTTAAACTCGATGGTCGTCTGCTACTTATTTGCTACTTTGTGATGCGATGATAAATTCCGCATGTGCGACGATAAATTCCGCACTTAGATCATTTTGCAGACGTCCATTTTCCATTATGCATGTCATTATCTTCACATACCTTCACATGCATAATGAATTGTCATCATAAGTTGAAGAGGATCTCCACGAGTACAACCTGCCATGTGCATTTGCATTCCAAAAGCAAACTACTTATATGCACATCTTCAGGGGGAGCCCTTGCAACTGATGAAGACAATTCCTTATCCTTTACAATTTCACATATTATATTCCCCGTTGAAAACTCCAGCTAGTTTGTCATCAATCACCAAAAAGGGGGAGATTGTAAGTGCATCTTGTGCCACCCCTAATTGGTTTTGGAGTATTGACGACAAACCTAGTTGAGGGACTAATGTGTTTGTGAGAATTGCAGGATAACACAGGTAGAAGTCCCTCATTGATTCGGTTTTCCTACCAGAGATGACCCCTAAAAATGTATGAAGACATTGATGTCAAAGTTGGTATGTGAATATATTCACATTGAAGACTATGACAAGAGAAGACATCGCATGAAGCCTATGGAGCACGAAGACTCAGATCTTTCGTAGTTCTTTTTCTTCTTTATTGAGTCATAGGAACCACCGTACTGTTAACTGGGGTCCAAGAGAACCGGTCAGAATGACTGAAGTGATGCTTAACCAAAACCTATGTCTTCGAGTGAAGACTATGAGAGCAAATCTTATCCAGAGTCAGACAAGTCAGCTTTGCTTATAGCCCAAGTAAAGTTGCCGTGTGTGTTTGAAATCTGACCGTTGGAACACGTGTCAGTTCCTTAGTAACCCAGGGTCATTTCGGACAAATCAGGTCGGGTTGCCTAGTGGCTATAAATAGCCCACCCCCTACAACAATAAATGGTTGGCTGCTCAGAGTTAAAGTACGGCTTTTGTCGTTTGAGAGCAACCCACCTCGAAGCCTTTGAGAGAGAATTCCTTGCGAGGATAAAGCCCTAACCACCCAGAGCCAAAGAGTGTTAGGCATCACTTAAGTCTTCCTATCTGTGTGATCTGAAGACTTATTACACTTGAGGACTGTGAATCCTCCAGCCGGTTAGGCGTCGCGTTCTGAGCATCTAAGAGTCATTGTGGATCGCCGGTGAACGAAGTATGTGAAGGTTTGGGAGTCTATCTTGAAGACTTACCAGAGTGATTGGGCGAGGTCTGTGTGACCTTAGCTCAAGGGGAATATGGTGAGGACTGGGTGTCCTGAGCTGCGTGTTCAGGACTGGGTGTCCGGGACTGTGTGTCCTCAGGTTTAAATACCTTGCCGCCCTAACCAGACATACAGTTGTCACAGCAACTGGAACTGGTCCAACAAATCATTGTCTTCAATGTGTCACTGGTTTCATCCTTCCCTTCCTTTTAATTACTGTTGGTCCTTGTGAAGTCATTGTATGATTGCACTATCTTTTGTCTTCACTGAGTGACTGCTTGTTCTGATTGGCTTCATAATATCTTCCTACCTGATCCTTACTACCTAGCTGCTATTAGTCATTGTGCTTTCACTTCATTGAATACTTGACTATGGTTTGCCTAGTGTAGTCTACCTTCCGCTGCATGGTAATAGGTTTATTTATATCGTTTGTCTTCGAAACTTCAATGTTTTGAAGACTTTCATAAAAATCGCCTATTCACCCCCCCTCTAGTCGATATAACGCACTTTCACTTAGCTTCTCACGACAAGTGTGATGGTTTTGGTAGGGAACGTGTCACCTTTGGGTCGAAACGATATACGTTGCCTTTTATTGCTTTCAAAAAAATTCTAGTGTATAATTCAAATTTGAACATGTTTACTTTTGGAATTTTTCGGGGTTCGTTTGGACATTTTTATACATTAACTGGGTTTTCTAGACATTTCATGTGCATAATTCAAATTTGAACCACATGCACAAGCTCCAGTGCATATAATTGGTTGAAAAATCAAATATGTGTCTTTTGGGGCATGCTTAAGAAATGGGAATGAATTTCAAACGCCAGGGCACTATTGATTGCCGACAAAATGTTGAGATACTTTGTTTCTAAATTCTAGTAAATCCGAAACTCGTCTGACATTCATGAAACTTTGCATGTTATAATGGAATGGCACCCGACATGATGTGGTATTTTTTGTGTCCATTTTGAGAGAAGGCGCACTCGAATAACAGCCAACAAAGGCATTTTGAAACAAATAGCTGCTGAGGGAGTCCTGGATAAGGGGCTATTCGAATAGCCGGACTATACCTTCAGCCGGACTCCTGGACTATGAAGATACAAGATTGAAGACTTCGCCCCGTGTCCGGGAGGGACTTTCCTTGGCGTGGAAGGCAAGCTTGGCGATACGGATATGCAGATCTCCTACCATTGTAACCGACTCTATGTAACCCTAACCCTATCCGGTGTCTATATAAACTGGAGAGTTTTAGTCCGTAGGACAACATACACAACAAGAATCATATCATAGGCTAGCTTCTAGGGTTTAGCCTCTCTGATCTCGTGGTAGATCTACTCTTGTACTACCCATATCATCAATATTAATCAAGCAGGACGTAGGGTTTTACCTCCATCGAGAGGGCCCGAACCTGGGTAAAACTTCGTGTCCCTTGCCTCCTGTTACCATCCGGCCTAGACGCACAGTTCGGGACCCCCTACCCGAGATCTGCCGGTTTTGACACCGACATTGGTGCTTTCATTGAGAGTTCCTCTGCGTCGTCGCCATCAGGAAGGATGCCTCGCCCTGTCTTTAAAGACGGCACCGTTGCTAAGGGAGCTTTGGCTGTCGGCCAAACCCTCTGGCTAGGTGGTTTTCTTATGACTGCCTGTTCGGCTTCTGCGCCGATGATGACTTCTCGAGCCATCGAAAACAATCTTCATGTCAGCTCGGAACTCGCCGAGCAGTTAGATCCAATGGAGCTCTCCTCCATAAACAAGCTCTTGGATCGCTGAAAGATTGGGCCTAAACCCGATCTGAGAGAGATTAACTCTCCCCAAGTCACCCATCACATTGCCGTGGTAGAGGGATAGTGCGGCAACCCTTCATCTATCTTAAGGACTCGCTACATCCGGATTCCCGATCCCTCCAAGCCGGATACCCGCGGAGGGGAGGATATCACTCAAGACCTGAACTTAGAGTCAGGCGACGGGCTGGATTCATTGGACAACATCGAGGAATCAGAATTTTCGAGTTCGGAAATTCCTCGGACTTTGAGCCTCAGATGGGGTGAGGCTTCGGATTTAATTCCACTCACCCACCCCAACATAAGCGATCTATCCAAAATCAGGCAAAAGCCTGATGAAACAGTACATCATTACTGGGCCAGATTCCTCCTGGTTAAGAACAGGCTAAGGGACTGCCGCGAGGAAGACGCAATCTCAATCTTCTGCAATAATTGCACGGACAAGGGAATACTCAACGCCATAAGTCGCCGTGATATTACACACTTCGCTGACTTGGTGTCCACTGTACGAAAGTACTGTGCAATGGAAAGAGCCTGGAAAACCGAAATCAAATTTTGGGACAATCCGGCCCTGACTACAAACCCAGTCCGAAATAAAAGGGTGCATCATCGCCACACCCGGGTCAAGCACTAAAAAGCAAAAACCCTCTACAGGGCATGGAACCGTACTAGAAGGATGGCTTAATGGACCCTGTAAAATTCACAGTACAGAGGACGCCACACCAACTCACAGCCTCAGAGCATGTTGGATACTCCGGCAGGTGGCCAAAATTGGCGAAAACCTCCTAATTCCGAAGGCCACAGAAAGCCACCCTAGAGACACCAATATGGTATTAACAGTCTTCGAGACTTTCGCATCAAATAATATGCGAAAAAGGACACTCCGTAGCCTTGCCGAAGTCTACCAAGTAGCAACAATAAACCCATGGAGTGACACGGCTATTACCTTTAACGCCAGTGATGAACCTAAATTCCGAACAGCCCGAGCACCAGCCGCATTGGTCCTCAGTCCAATAGTGGACGGCTTTCGTCTTACCAAGGTACTCATGGACGGCGGCAGCGGATTGAACCTCATTTATGAGGAAACCCTTCAAAAAATGGAAATAGACTGGAACCGCATTGAGCGAAGCAGCACAACCTTTAGAGGAATAATCCCCAGTCGGGAAACGCGCTGTACAGGAAAAATCACACTAGATGTGGTGTTCGGCACGCCGGATAATTACAGACCGAAGAGGTCATGTTCCATGTGGCTTCGTTCAGCAGCGGTTATCACGCTCTGCTAGGGCGGGAAGCGTTTACAATCTTCCAAGCAATACCCCATTACGGGTACATGAAGCTCAAGATGCCCGGGCCTAACGGGATCATCACTCTCGCTAGTGATCCGGGCATAGCACTCCGCGCCAAAAACAAGACAGCCACACTGGCCCTCGAGGCTCTATCCGAAGCCCTAGCGGCTGAGGAACTGACTGCGCTGCGCTCTACGATGAATAGGGACGATGTGGTACTGGACAAAAGATCCAAGTCCACCTCCTTTAAACCGGTGGACGAAATAGTCAAATTCCAAGTCCATCCAACGGACCCCAATAAAACAGCTTCCATCGGGGCACAGTTAAACCCTGATGTAAACGCCGCACTGCGAGAGTTCCTACGAGAGAATTGGGACATTTTCGCCTGGCACCCTTCAGACATGCCAGGAATCCCACGCAGGCTAGCCGAGCACAGCTTAAATATCCAAACATGATTCAAACCTGTCAAACAGGCTCTTCGGCGTTTTTCTGAACCTAAGAGACAGGCCATGGGAGAGGAGCTAGCAAAGCTATTGGAGGCCAGATTCATTAGAGATATAAAACATCCGGACTGGCTAGCAAACCTGGTGATGGTACCAAAGAAGGACAAATCCTGGCACCTGTGTGTTGATTTTAAAGACCTTAACAAGGCTTGCCCAAAGGATCCCTTCCCGCTCCCCGCATCGATCAAATTATCGACGCTACCGCAGGACACTATTCGTTGTGTTTCCTCGACGCATATTCCGGCTACCATCAAATCAAGATGGCAGAACCAGACCAAGCCGCTACGACATTTATCACACCATACGGCCCATTCTGCTTCAACATGATGCCCTTCGGGCTCAAAAACACCGGCGCAACATATCAGCGCATGATTCAGACATGTCTGGCAAGCCAGATCGGCAAAACAGCGGAGGTGTATGTAGATGATGTGGTCGTCAAAACAAGACATGTTGAATCCCTAGTAGACGACTTGAGGCTCACATTCGATAACCTTCGAACATACGACATCAAGCTCAACCCGGAAAAATGCGTTTTCGGCGTTCCAGCCGGAAAGCTCTTGGGCTTCATTGTATCTGGTAGAGGAATTGAAGCAAATCCAGCCAAGATCCGAGCTCTGTCACAACTGGATATCCCAAAGGACCTCAAACAAATACAAAAGTTAACCGGATGCGTGGCGGCTCTAAGCCGCTTTATCTCCCGCTTGGGAGAAAAGGCCCTACCCCTTTACCGCCTCCTTCGGCGCACCGAACACTTCAAATGGACGAATGCAGCCATGGCCGGACTCGACGAAATAAAAGCCATACTGGCAACAAACCCAGTCCTGGCTGCGCCAAACATTGGCGAACCAACGCTATTATACATTGCAGCAACACACCGGGTTGTAAGAGCAGTGCTCGTCATCGAACGAGAAGCGAACGGACACAAATTCCCCCTTCAAAAGCCGGTCTATTATGTGTCCACTGTCCTCACTCCCTGCAAATCACGGTACCCGCATTATCAAAAGATTGCGTACGCGGTATTCATGGCATCCCGGAAGCTACGACACTACTTTCAAGAGTGTTCAATAACAGTAGCCTCGGAAGTACCACTTAATGATATTATAAACAACCATGACGCAACGGGCCGGATTGCAAAATGGGCCATTGAGCTCCTCCCGTTCGACATAACTTATAAGCCACGGCGAGCCATCATGTCGCAAGTCTTGGCCGACTTCGTCACAGAATGGACGGAGGCCGAACTCCCACAAGAGTACGACACATATTCAAATTGGATCATGCATTTCGATGGCTCCACGATGTTGGCCGGACTGGGGGCTCCACGATGGCTCCACAGGAGACACAGTTCAATACGTACTCCAGATTATGTACACGGACTCCAACAATGTAGCCGAATATGAGGCCCTTTTACATGGTCTCCGGATGGCAGTATCCATGGGCATTCAACGCCTAGAGGTGCGCGGGGACTCGAACCTCGCAATATCCCAAATAAATGGAGACTTTGATCCCAAGGATCCAAAAATGGCAGCTTACCGCAATGCCGTCCTAAAAATGTCAGCACGGTTCGAGGGGCTTGACTTTCACCATATAGCCCAGGAAAATAATCAGGCAGCAGATGTCCTGGCACGCATCGACGCAAAACGCGATGTAGGCCCCCCCAACATCTTCTTGGAAAGGTTGTTCAAGCCATCCGTAGTATGGGAAGGGGAGCCGAACAATAACAGCCCAGACCCAACCGCACTACCCGACACCGAACATTCTAACACAATCGGAGGCTCTGCCAATGAAATAACACTTTCAGCCCACGTAATAATGGCCGTCATCGCCCCATGAACAGAACCATTCCTCGCCTACCTTACTAGGCTGGAACTCCCCGAGGATCAAAATGAGGCACGCTGCATAGTGCGGCGATCCAAAGCCTACAGAGTCCACGAGGGAGAGCTTTATAAGAAAAGCACTACCGGAGTCCTTCAAAGGTGCATCTCTGAGGAGGAGGGGCGGAACCTCCTGGCTGAAATTCATGCCGGAATGGGCGGTCATCACGCTGCAGCTCGGTCCCTTGCAAGCAAGGCCTTCCGTACAGGCTTTTATTGGCCGACGGCCCGGACAGACGCTCAGGACTTAGTCCAACAATGCACCGGTTGCCAGCTCTTTGCAAACCAAAGCCATATGCCACCCACCGCCCTCCAAACTATCCCCATTACTTGGCCCTTCGCGGTCTGGGGGCTTGACATGGTTGGACCCCTTAAATACGGAACCCACAAGCAAAAATACTTAAAGGTCATGGTGGATAAGTTCACCAAATGGATAGAAGCCAAGCCTGTTAAGGGCCGAATCCGGACCGGTGATAGACTTTATGTCCGGGGTTGTACACCATTACGGCGTCCCCCACAGCATCATCACTGATAACGGCACGAACTTCACGGCCGACGAGGTAAAACTCTGGTGCAAAAACATGGGCATGAAGCTCGATTATGCTTCCGTCTATCACCCACAAACTAACGGCCAGGTCGAACGTGCAAATGGTCTTACCATGAGCGGCATCAAACCCAAATTAGTGCGGTCCCTCAAGGAATCCAAAACGCACTGGGTAGAGGAGCTCGACTCCGTACTGTGGGGGCTGCGGACCACGCCGAATCGCACCACCGGATACACACCATTCTTTATGGTGTACGGCGCAGAGGCAGTTTTGCCTTGCGACATAATTCATGACTCACCTCGAGTGCGCATGTACGAAGAAAGAGAAGCCGAGCTCGATCGGCAGGACAGCTTGGACGCATTGGAGGAAGAGCGTGATGTGGCAAAAGCCCGTTCCGCATTCTATCAACAGCAGGCTCGAAGATACCAAAGCAGAGAAGTACGGGCCAAAAATTACAATGTTGGCGAATTAGTTCTACGACTACCAGACAAGAAAAAGGACAAACTCAAGCCCAAGTGGGAAGGTCCCTTCATAATTGACCAAGTCCTGACTGGTGGAGCGTACCGCCTGCGGGATGCATCGGATAACCGACTCGAGCTGAACCCATGGAACGCAGCCCGTCTCCGAAGATTCTATGCCTAGCGCCGGACTCTGTGTTCGTCTCCTTCCTCTGTCCATTTTTTATATATTTTCTGTCTTACATTTCTCTTCTGCTCTCTCTCTCTTATAGCCTTTAAAGGCTCATAAAGTGACGCGCTATCCGTGCTCATTAAACCTGGGGGCTTCTTTAAACAGAAGCTTATTCATATGGGTTTCATTCCCAACACATGTGTCACACTTCCGCATGTACCTTTTGGCCAAGCTGGGTTGCCTGGCTCCTGTGCTTACCCCTACGTTCCCGATTGTTTGGCTAGGTGGTAAAGGGAGCACCTCTGTGATTGTTACTGTCGGGTCAGCCGGACGTGTACCTCAGACTGGGTGAAGCCGAAAGCTAGCGTTCTTAAGGGAATATTCAGTCGGTGAACTAAAGATGATCTCTTTTTTTATCTATACGCCCCCAGATGTTTTTCCTGCGTTTCATTTCGCAGCATGGACATGCACTTTAGGGCATGCCTCCCAGGGAAAGGAACCCCTAACGGAACTATTCTCCCTGGAAGATGTTTCTTACTAAGCATGTAATATAACATAACTAGTCAGGCACTTGTCTGTTCATGCACTAATGACCCCTACGCCTGGTCTCCATGCATTCCCCGGTTCCTATATAACCACATGGGAATTCGAACACACTCCGGACCGTCAGGTCCCGAGGCTGAAGCGAAAAGGTCGGCCATGACAAATGATCTACAATCCGGCTAGAAGGCATTATAAATGTCAATCAAATTACATAATCATTTTGACTGATTGTATTCCTCTTCAATACCATCTAACAGGCTGTCTAATTTACAGTCCTGCTGGGAATACTTTGCGGCCAACTCTACTTGGCCGTATACTAAGCTTACAGGGATCTCCTTCCCATCGGGCCCTACAGGACCGACCTCGGCCATGTGGTTGGGGTCAGCCTTTGTGTACCGCGTCTTCACCATGGCCTAGGCCTCCCTAGCGCCTTGACGGCAGGCCGATATCTTCCACAATCAGAAGCGCCGCCGTGCTCCCTTTAGCTTCTCCGCAAGCTCTCCAGGACCTTCGGGCATGGAGATGGATGGCCACAGGGCCTGGGCGACGTCTCGCATCGCCTGCCGAACTCGATCGAGCAGTTGCGAGAGCTCGGGAAGAAGGTCACCCGTAGAACCGGGCATCTCCTCTGCAGGACGACCTGTTAGCACACCTACAGACATTGCTCTATTAGTCGACTTCCCCGCCGAACTTTCTTTCAAAGGTTCGTTCAAGCACTTACTAAATATGCCGCGCTGAAGCCGCTGATTCTCCTTAACGGAGTCTGACAGCTGGGCACGAACATCTTTTAGCTCGACACCCAGCTTGGTGTTGGCATCTTGGAGATCGTTCTTCTCCCGCCTCACCTTTGTGAGCACCTTCTCACCAGCCTTTAGCTGGCGTAGGAGGTGTTGCCTTTCCGGATTCAATCCGGCGCCATCTGCAATTTCATTTGTCAGATTCGCACCCATGTCATGCTTCGCAGAATACTTATCTTTCGAAGTATATAGTACCAGAGGGGGTCTCCTTGGGCTCCCCTACCGCGGCTAGTGCGGCCTCAAGTTGGGCTTTGCACTCTTCCAGCTCCTTGGACAGTAGGGAATTCTTTTCTGTAAGAACCTGCATAACAAATGATCCTTAAATCAGTTATTCTAACTGTTTCAAGTCTCGGGGGCTACTGGTATCTATATATAATTACCAAAATTTTCTTACCCGTATGTCTTTTACATATTGCTCCGTGGCTCTGGCTAGACCGTTTTGAGCGGCACGGAGGTACGCATCTCCCGATTCGAAGGCATCTAACGCCTCTTGGGAGAAACAAGCATCGCGAAGAATTGTCCGGCGACGCCTGTGGTTCATGGCACTCTCCACCTCAGAGTTGGTGGCAGACAACCTGTCCACATCCTCCGTCGGAGGAGCGCCCGGTGCGCGCATTGTGTTCGCCTCCACCTCCGGACCAGGCTTTGGAGCCTGGCTGGTGCAGGCGCAATTGGCAGCCTCTCCGAATCCAGTCCGGCAAGGTATCTTTGTCCTGAAGAGAGCATGAGTGTTAATGTTCCTTGAAGGTGTAACACCTGGGATAAGGGGGTGCGCCATACCTTTGTGCTGACGTCTCGGTCCGGACTGCACCTCTTTTCTGCCCACTGGGCCCTGCGGCCCCTCGTTGGCTTGTCGCCGCAGGATCGGTCTCCCGTTTCTGGGAGGTCGGGATTAGCCCTGGGTAATCAGCCGTAATGGCCACCAAGGCATTGTCCTTGCTCAATTGATGGAACACTCCATCAATCAGCTCCACCAAAAAGTTTGGATCCTCTTGAGAGTCCAGGTCGAGGGACCGTCCTGGGTCCTCGGATTGTGGAGGAGGGCTACTTATTTCTTTAACAGCCTGGCACAGTTCCTGCGTTGAAATCACTAGATTGAATAATATTTAAGAATGGGGATATAAAACGGATGGGCAAGATGTGACCACTCACCCAGCTTGGAGGATTGTACACCCTTTGGGTCGACGCGGAGAAAATCCTCCTCTTCTCCCTTGTACAAAGCGGACAAGGTCTTTATTAGAGCCACAGCCGAATCCGGCCCCTTACGGCCGTAGCGGGTGGTGTCGTCCTCCCCGTTGAAGTCCCACATGGGGTGGCCTCTATACTGTAGCGGCTGCACCCCTCGCATGATGCATGCAGCCATGACCCCGATCATGGTCAGTCTGGAATGAGCTAGCAATCTTATCCGACCCATCAGGTAAATAACGTCCCTATCACTTTCCCTCTCAGGGCTCCGTGGACGCCAGCTTAGGCGTTTCTTTAAGGGAGCACTGTCGAATTCAGGGAGGCCGATCCGGACAGGATCTAGCAGCGGGACGTCTTCTATATAAAACCATTCCGAGGGCCAGTCTTCAGACGCCTTCTTTGGGGTTCCGGACAAATATCCGGTCCCGGCGATGCGCCACACTTCGGCTCCGCCCACTTGATACATTGACCCCTTCTTGGAACGGGGCACGAGGCAGAATAGCTCTTTCCACAGCCCGAAATGAGCCTCAACACCCAAGAACAGCTCGCAGAGGGCTACAAAGCCCGCGATATGCAATACGGAGGCAGGCGTGAGATTATGTAGCTGGAGGCCATAGAACTCCAGCAGCCCCCGGAGAAATGGATGGATTGGAAATCCTAGCCCCCTTATTAAATAAGGGACGAGGCACACCCGCTCTCCTTTGGAGGGATTAGGGGCACTCTCTGCTTGCTCTCCGCCGTTATAGACGGCAAGACCGGCTCGAACCAGGACCATATAGGCCGGGGGGAGAAATCCCTTGGTCTGGAGCGTCACTAGCTCGCTATGCGGGATGGAGCATCTCTCCCAATATCCAGGCTTAGGGCTGGAAGGGCGAGGGGAGGAGTTGCGATGGCTGGCCATGGTGGAATGGACCTTTGTCAGATGTGCTCTGATGAACACTCGCGAAGGGGAGAAGGTGTGGTTTGGATCTAAATCCTCGTCCCCTTAAATAGGGCAGCTCATTTACGCGGCTAGGGGTGTGGATGTAAAAACACTCAGACTTTTCATATTCGTTTGACACGTGGGAGGCGGCCACTATTGGGCGTAGAAGCCAAGGAGCGCAACATCTACAAGAAACCAGACTTTATTCAACAGGTACACGGAATTTGGGGGAGAACCCGCCTTGCAATGCTGAAGACAATCTGCATGCCGGACTCATCGTCATTGAAGCCTGGTTCGGGGGCTACTGAGGGAGTCCTGGATAAGGGGGTGTTCGGATAGCCGGACTATACCTTCAACCGGACTCCTGGACTATGAAGATACAAGATTGAAGACTTCGTCCCGTGTCCGGGAGGGACTTTCCTTGGTGTGGAAGGCAAGCTTGGCGATTTGGATATGCAGATCTCCTACCATTGTAACCGACTCTATGTAACCCTAACCCTATCCGGTTTCTATATAAACCGGAGGGTTTTAGTACGTAGGATAACATACACAACAACAATCATACCATAGGCTAGCTTCTAGGGTTTAGCCTCTCTGATCTCGTGGTAGATCTACTCTTGTACTACCCATATCATCAAAATTAATCAAGCAGGACGTAGACTTTTACCTCCATCGAGAGGGCCCGAACCTGGGTAAAACTTCGTGTCCCTTGCCTCCTGTTACCATCCGGCCTAGACGCACAGTTCGGGACCCCCTACCCAAGATCCGCCGGTTTTGACACCGACAGCTGCCATGTAAAATCTCAAATGTTTTGTATAATTTAAATTGTGTGCATTCCGTTAACCATTCACGTGACGCCACACCTCACTCTTTTAATGGCTAGGAGGTGCCTAGCGGACAGGTGCTTCAGTGCTTGGCTAAACGGAAGGTGTGCCGACAGTTTCCCCAGGAAGCCAAGAGAAAATGCGTCGAGCAGTATTTCTGCAGCTCTTGATTGCAATTGTTTTAGATAGAACACCCGTATGCAAAGTGAGAGCTATGGTCTTCCCCCTTAAGTCGAGGGAAAATCCGCGGCGCAGAATTTATGCATCCCTTCAACACAAACGGTTGTTTTGGATGACCCGTGTGTAACCACGTACAAACAATTTGGTAAGATTTGCATCTGTCATATTGGATATGTTGCCATTTGTCAAACTGGAAAGATTGGCATTTGTTGATTTAGTAACATTGCCATTTGTCAATCCTTGTAACAATGCGATTTGTCAAAATATGCAGCTACAAATCACTAGCACTATCTAATTTTTGCAACTAAAATTCAGTAATTAAGCATAGATTTCATTCATAGATTAAGCAGCCGTTCTTAATTTATACAAACAGTTCAACTCGATAGCTGAACCAACCAAACTTTTCCCCAATTGTGGCCAACCGTTTACTGAAATAGCTAGTTCAACTATATATACTAGCTAATTTTAAGTACGTTGTACAGTTCAACCACACATCTATAGTCAGATGAACTGAACAAAATAGCCCCTAAATACTACTACTGCCACGGAGAGGGGCTTTGTGCTACTTCCGGCAGCCTCTCCTCTGCCGAGCGCGCTCAGTAAGAGGCAGAGGAGGAGGAGCCTACCGACAAGTTGGAGAAATGCAATACGGTGCCTGCCGCTGCTGCACGTTCAGCGATGCTCGGCAGCTCGAACACCCACTGCTGCTCCACATGATCCCTCTCGAAGCGGCCGGACTACTCGTAGATCTCCTAATTCCTCACCTCTGTGTCAGTGTGTGCTGCGGTCACGGCTGCGGTAAAGCTCTTTGCGTGCTCGACGGGGCCCTCCTCCTCCTCCCGCAGGAACTCGATGTAGCGCGCAAGGTCGCTGACGGACGTGTGGGCCTCGACCTCTTCCTCCCTCCTTCGGGCAGCGGTGGCGGAGCGTGTGATGATCCCGGTGATCGACGGTGGGCTGGCGGCCGACAACAGCTGCCGACAGGCAGCGACGGCGGAGCGTTTGGTGGGTGTTCCACGCACACCCAACAGGGACGCCACGCACACTACACTACATCGGGGACTGCGCTGCCACCGCGGTGTAGCCTCCCAACTGGAGCTGTCCTCTGATGACGGCAGAGTGGCTGAGCGACGACGACGGATCGGTGCCATTGGAGATTGTGGGAGAAGCACACGAGATAAGCTACAGGGAGGGAGGGGAAAATGCGACACTTGACTCGCCGGCCGTGAGGTTTTATATAGCAGGCCAGTAAGCATTGGGATTTTGGGGGATTTCACTGAGTCCGGCGGAAAGCTTGCACGGGAACCTGCGAGGTTGCGCGGGAATGGACTCACCGACGATTCATTGGAGCTACTATTTGGCCAAAAGAACGCCCCCGCGCGCCGCGCAAGCTTGCGCTGTAAGCCATCTGCGGTAGCGGGGTGACAAGACGTGCGAGAGGGGGACGAAAAGACACGTACACATACGGTTAATACAAAAAAACGTTTGCAATTTAATTACGTACTATACCCCCATCCTGGTTTATAAGTAGTATTTAAATAGTAAAATACGAATGCATGTCGCCAAAGATTATATCGTTGTAGTCGTGTTTGAACATAGTTTCCAGCTATACAATTTTTATAACATGCATTAACACTTTTTTGGTTAAATTTAAGGTTATATACCAGCAAGCGTTTACCCGCAACACACATGGCTTAGTCCATCACAAACAGCTCTGATGGATCAACTGTATGCCACGTATCGCACACGGAACTCTAATATGATTCGTGCTTGATGTCTCCAACATCGCTCATACAGTTCATCTTATTTGCCTCGTATCACTGTGTAGGCCTCTGCTCGTGTCCCTCGGCAAGCCCTGCTCGCGGCCGTTAGGCGCCGCAGAACGATGTGCTCGTCATTAGGCGTCGTGGCGCGCTCTGCTCGCGTCCGTCGGCGCACTCGGCTTGTGGGCAGCTTTTCCTTGCGTGTTATATATGGTTGCTCGCCATTGAGGCGACCGCGGAGCGCTCTGCTCGTGTCCCTCCGCGTGCGCTCTGCCAGCGGTTGGGCATGCGCACAATCACGTCGGGGCCCCCATATGCATGTGGTTGTGCCGCGCGTGTTGCCACGCGATGCAGTTACATGCAGCACGATGGAGTTACGCGCTGCAAATTAGAACTATCATCAGGGCCTGCCGATATTCCTGGCCGTCCGGCTTCCCCTTTAATTACCGCAGCCATTATAACCTTAGTCTCTTCAACCTTTCGATCGCGCCCCACAATAGAACAAGCACACCCATGACGACACATAGAGAGGGGATGTCCAGCGGCGCTCCAATGGAGTTGGGCGAGCATAGAGTGGAGACCCACGCGAGGGAGACTGATCTCTCAGTGGTGTACACCATCGACCCGACCATGGTGGACGACTACATCAACAATGTTGAGCAATGGCTTGCTCGAGACAAGTACAAGATGGTCAGCATCGACCTCCAGTACACCACCGGTCGTCTCGGCATAGATTAGAAGGTTGTCGTCGCCCAGTTGAGCGTGGGCCATCATGTCATCATCTACCACTACTGCATGGCCACAGAGCCTTGCGACCGTTTCAACAGGTTTGTCAACAGCACCAACTACAAGTTCGCCATGGTGGAAACCACCGATGATGTAAACGCTCTCTGTGTTACGGGCTTGGCCTACAAGAACCTTGTTGAAATCCATGACCACTACAGGGTTTGGGGCAGCATGAAGAAGGACTCCCTGGTCAAACTCGCCTCAGCCATCATCGACCCCTACTGCGAAAAGATGAAGCAAGATGCCGAGAGAACACGTCCCCTATCCTGGCACAGGGCCTGGATGCGGCAACTGGATGAACCTCATCTCAGGTTCGCGGCCAAGAGCTTGTACACATGCTACGAGATGCACAGGCAGATCGTTGACATGAGGAAGTGCCTCGTTACCAAAATTGACAAGCCCGGATCGAGCAACAAGCAGAGCAAGCGTGACAAGAAGTAGATGATAATCAGATGATCGTTTATGCTAGTTAATCATGCATGTAATATATAGTTTACTTTATTGGTGTGTGGAAATGTAATGTGTGTAGTAGCCACCTATGTAATTATGCATGTAATAGTTTACTTTGGTGTGTGCAAATGCCATGATTGTAGTAGCCACCTATGTAAGTGGATGTTTAATTTGGTTATGCAAGCATGTCCTTATAAGTGTGTGTGTGTGTGTGTGTGTCTGTCTATATATGTGTGTACATATATATATATATGTGTGTGTGTGTGTGTGTGTGTGTGTGTGTTGTTTTGTATGCAATCCCATCGCATAACACACACATCTTATTAGCAGCAACCGTCTGTGTTATTATCGATCTTCACACACGTTTCTGATTACAGACCTATTTGTCGCGTATCACACACATCTTTTTAAGTTGAACCGTTTCTGTTCTCATGTCTCCACGCAAATAGTTCATCCGAGTGAACTGCATGCCGTATATCGCGAACACCTTCATCTGGCTGACCGTTTCATTTGTGTTGCCTAATCACAAACAGTTCATACGAGTGAACCGTATGATGTATATCGCACACACCTCCATCTGGCTGCCCATTTATTTTGTTCCTCCTCATCGCAAAAAGTTAACTGAACTGAACCGTATGCCCTGCATCGCATACGCAACTAAAATCTGAACCGTGTTTGATGCATCCTCCATCGCAAACATTTTGCACCTTTTTTGACGGGTTTTTTACACCACCGTCTGCGATTATGGCATCGCACACAGTTTCGTTGAAGGGTCTCTGATCGTAGTGCGCGTTAGCAGCATCCTGCAGTAGTGAACATGTATATCAAATATACCTTTCACTTTGCCATCCTTCTTATCCGCCAAATACTTGGGGTAGTTCCGCTTCTAGTGACCAGTCCCTTTGCAGTAGAAGCACTCAGTTTCAGGCTTAGGTCCAGACTTGGTCTTCTTCCCAGGAGCAACAACTTGCTTGCTATTCTTATTGAAGTTCCCCTTCTTCCCTTTGCCCTTTTTATTGAAACTAGTGGTCTTGTTAACCATCAACACTTGATGCTCCTTCTTGATTTCTACCTCCATGGCCTTGAGCATTGCGAAGAGCTCGGGACTTGTCTTGTTCATCCCTTGCATATTATATTTCATCATGAAGCCTTTATAGCTTGGTGGCAGTGATTGAAGAACTCTGTCAATGACACTATCATCAGGAAGATTAACTCCCAGCTGAGTCAAATGGTTATGGTACGCATACATTATGAGTATGTGTTTACTGACAGGACTATTCTCCTCCATTTTGTAGCTATAAAACTTGTTGGAGACTTCATATCTCTCAACTCGGGCATTTGCTTGAAATATTAACTTCAACTCCCGAAACATCTCATATGCTCCATGACGTTCAAAACGTCTTTGAAATCCCGATTCTAAGCCGTCAATCATGGCACACTGAACTATCGAGTAGTCATCAGATTTAGCTTGCCAGATGTTCATAACATCCGGGGTTGCTCCTATAGCAGGACTCGCACCTAGCAGTGCATCAAGGACATAATTATCCTGTGCAGCAATGAGGATAATTCTCAAGTTACGGACCCAATCAGTGTAGTTGCTGCCATCATCTTTCAACTTAGCTTTCTCGAGGAACACATTAAAATTCAAGGGAATGGTAGCACGGGCCATTGATCTACAACATAGATATGCAAAAACTATCAGGACTAAGTTCATGATAAATTCAAGTTCAATTAATCATATTACTTAAGAACTCCCACTTAGATAGACATCCCTCGAGTCATCTAAATGATCACGTGATCCACATCAACAAAACCATGTTCGATCATCACGTGAGATGGAGTACTTTTCAATGTTGAACATCTCTATGTTGATCATATCTATTATATGATTCACGTTCGACCTTTCGATCTCAGTGTTCCGAGGCCATGTCTGCACATGCTAGGCTCGTCAAGTTTAACCCGAGTATTTTGCATGTGCAAAACTGTCTTGCACCCGTGGTATGTGAACGTAGAGCTTATCACACCCGATCATCACGTGGTGTCTCAACACGACAAACTGTCGCAACGGTGCATACTCAGGGAGAACGCTTATACCTTGAAATTTAGTGAGAGATCATCTTATAATGCTACCTCCGTACTAAGCAAAATAAGATGCATAAAAGATAAACATCACATGCAATCAAAATATGTGACATGATATGGCCATCATCATCTTGTGCCTTTGATCTCCATCTCCAAAGCATCGTCATGGCCTCCATTGTCAACGGCTTGACACCATGATCTCCATCATAGCGTCGTAGCCAACTATTGCTTCTACAACTATCGCTAATGCATAGTTAGAAAGTAAAGCAATTACATGGTGATTGCATTTCATACAATAAAGAGACAACCATAAGGCTCCTACCAGTTGCCGATAACTTTTACAAAACATGATCATCTCATACAACAATGTATATCACATCATGTCTTGACCATATCACATCACAACAAGCCCTACAAAAACAAGTTAGATGTCCTCTACTTTGTTGTTGCAAGTTTTACGTGGCTGTTACGGGCTTCTAGTAAGAGCCGTTCTTACCTACGCATCAAAACCACAATGATTTCTCATCAAGTGTGATGTTTTAACCTTCAACAAGGACCGGCAGTAGTCAAATCTGATTCAACCAAAGTTGGAGAAACCGACACCCGCTAGCCACCTTTATGCAAAACAAGTTGCTTGTCTGTCGGTGGAACCGGTCTCATGAACGTGGTCATGTAAGGTTGGTCCGGACCACTTCATCCAACAATACCGCTGAACCAAAATATGATGTTGGTGGTAAGCAGTATGACTATGATCGCCCACAACTATTTGTGTTCTACTCGTGCATATCATCTATGCATAGACCTGGCTTGGATGCCACTGTTAGGGAATGCAGCATGCAATTTCAAAAAAAATTCTACGATCACGCAAGATCTATCTAGGAGATGCATAGCAACGAGAGGGGGAGAGTGTGTCCACGTACCCTCGTAGACCGAAAGCGGATGCGTTAGGTTAATGTGGTTGATGAAGTCGAACGTCTTCGCGATCCAACCGATCAAGTAATGAACGTACGGCACCTCCGAGTTTAGCAAACGTTCAGCTCGATTATGTCCCTCGAACTCTTGATCCAGCAAAGTGTCGAGGGAGTGTTTCGTCAGCACGACGACGTGGTGACATTGATGGTGACGTGATCCGCATAGGGCTTCGCCTAAGCACTACGTGAATATGACCGGAGGAGTAAACTATGGAGGGAAACGCCGCACACGGCTTGGAACAATTGGTGTGTGTCCAAGGGGTGCCCTGCCCACGTATATAAAGGAGGGAGGGGGAGGAGGCGGCCCTAGGGGGTGCGCCAAGTGGGGGGAGTGCTCCTAGGACTCCCAGTCCTAGTAGGATTCGCCCCCTCTTATTCCTTCTCATGGAGGGGGAAAGGGGTAAGGAGAGGGAGGAGGAGAAGGAAAGGGGGGTGCCGCCCCTCCACCAGTCCAATTCAGACTCCCATGGGGGGGGGCAGCCACCCCTTGTGGGCTGCCTCCTCTCTCCCCTATGGCCCATAGTGGCCATTACTTTCCCCGGGGGGTTCCGGTAACCTCCCGGTACTCCAAAAAATACCTGAAACAATCCGGAACCATTCTGGTGCCCGAATACTATCGTCGAATATATCAATATTTACCTCTCCACCATTTAGAGACTCCTCGTCATGTCCGTGATCTCATTCGGGACTCTGAACAATCTTCGGTCACCAAAACACATAACTCATAATACAAATCGTCATCGAACGTTAAGTGTGCGAACCCTACGGGTTCGAGAACTATGTAGACATGACCAAGACATATCTCTGGTGAATGACCAACAGTGGAACCTGTATGCTCATATTGGTTCCTACATATTCTACGAAGATCTTTATCAGTCAAACTGCAATGACAACATACGTCATTCCCTTTGTCATCAGTATGTTACTTGCCCGAGATTTGATCGTTGGTATCCTCATACCTAGTTCAATCTCATTACCAGCAAGTCTCTTTACTCGTTCCGTAATACATCATCCCGTAACTAACTCATTAGTCACATTGCTTGCAAGGCTTATTGTGATGTGCATTACCAAGAGGGCCCAGAGACACCTCTCCAATACTCGGAGTGACAAATCCTAATCTCGATCTATGCCAACCCAACAAACACCTTCGGAGACACCAGTAGATCATCTTTATAATCACCTAGTTATGTTGTGACGTTTGATAGCACACAAGGTGTTCCTCCGGTATTCAAGAGCTGCATAATCTCATAGTCAAAGGAATATGTATAAGTCATGAAGAAAGCAATAGGAATAAAACTTAACGATCATCATGCTAAGCTAACGGATGGGTCTTGTCCAGTACATCATTCTCTAATGATGTGATCCCGTTCATCAAATAACAACACATGTCTATGGTCAGGAAACTTAACCATCTTTGATTCACGAGCTAGTCAAGTAGAGGCATACTAGGGACACTCTGTTTTGTGTATGTATTCACACATGTATCAAGTTTCCGGTTAATACAATTCTAGCTTGAATAATAAACATTTATCATGATATAAGGAAATATAAATAACAACTTTATTATTGTCTCTAGGGCATATTTCCTTCAGGGGGGGCACCGCTAGAACACAAGACATTGATTCCTAGCTGTGTGTGGCGCTCCCTTGCACAGTTTACGCCTCCGGTCTTATTGACGTAGTGCTTAGGCGAAGCCCTGCGCGGATCACATCACCATCACCGTCACCACGCAGTCGTGTTGATGGAACTCTCCCTCGACACTTTGTTGGATCAAGAGATCGACGTACGTCATCGAGTTGAACATGTGCCGAACTCGGAGGTGCCGTACGTTCGGTGCTTGATCGGTCGGAAGAGAAGAAGTTCGACTACATCAACCGCATTGTCAAACGCTTCTGCTTTCGGTCTACGAGGGTACATGGACACACTCTCCCCCTCTCGTTGCTAAGCATCTCCTAGATTGATCTTGCGTGAGCGTAGGAAATTTTTTGAAATTGCATTCTATGTTGCGCAACACCAAGGGCCCTAGGATGGTCGTGCTGACGAAAATGTTGGCCGAGACGCCGTACAAGGAACTGGAAAAGAAAGACAAGAAGAAAACGAGAAGAGGGAGGCCCGAGAAGGCCTCCTCCCAAGAGGGCCCCCGGACACCAAGTCTGGGAAAACCCAGGCACACTCTGCCCATGACGGGGAAGCGGAGTAGGGAGATGATGGGGAGGAGAGTGCCTCCTCCTGCATTAAGAAGAGGGCAGCGTCTGAGGACATCGAGGAGGAGCAAATTCCTCCCTCCCCGAAGAGGTAGTGCAGGGATAATGTGGCCTTGTCTGGCGATAGCTCGATCTCGGCCGAAGAGTCCAAGGCTTCTGAAGAGGTTCCCCGAAGGAACCCCAGCGTCAATCCCCCTGCCCAAAGGTATGAATCGGAAGATTCTCCCGTGCATCCATTGTAAGGTACGTTACTGATATGTCTCCGTCGTATCTACTTTTCCAAACACTTTTGCCCTTGTTTTTGGACTTTAACTTGCATGATTTGAATGGAACTAACCCGGACTGACGCTGTTTTCAGCAGAATTGCCATGGTGTTATTTTTGTGCAGAAATAAAAGTTCTCGGAATGACCTGAAAATCAACGGAGAATTATTTTGGAGTATATAAAAAATACTGGAAGAAAGATCCACGTCAGGGGGGCCTCCAACTGCCCATGAGGGTGGGGGCGTGCCCTACCCCCTGGGGGCACCCCTGCCTCGTGGCCCCCCTGACGCTCCACCGACCTTAACCCTGACTCCATATATTCACTTTCGGGGAGAAAAAAATCAGAGAGAAGGATTCATCACGTTTTACAATACGAAGCCGCCGCCAAGCCCTAAACTCTCTCGGGAGGGCTGGTCTGGAGTCCGTTCGGGGCTCCGGAGAGGGGAATCCATCGCCATCGTCATCATAAACCTTCCTTCATCACCAATTTCATGATGCTCACCGCCGTGCGTGAGTAATTCCATCGTAGGCTTGTTGGACGGTGATGGGTTGGATGAGATTTATCATGTAATTGAGTTAGTTTTGTTAGGGTTTGATCCCTAGTATCCACTATGTTCTGAGATTGATGTCGCTATGAATTTTCTATGCTTAATGCTTGTCACTAGGGCCCGAGTGCCATGATTTCAGATCTGAACCTATTATGTTTTCATCAATATATGAGAGTTCTTGATCCTATCTTGCAAGTCTATAGTCACCTACTATGTGTTATGATCCGGCAACCCCGAAGTGACAATAATCGGGACCACTCCCGGTGATGACCGTAGTTTGAGGAGTTCATGTATTCACTATGTGTTAATGCTTTGGTCCGGTACTCTATTAAAAGGAGGCCTTAATATCCCTTAGTTTCCGCTAGGACCCCGCTGCCACGCGAGGGTAGGACAAAAGATGTCATGCAAGTTCTTTTCCATAAGCACTAATGACTATATTCGGAATACATGCCTACATTACATTGATGAATTGGAGCTAGTTCTGTGTCACCCTATGTTATGACTGTTACATGATGAACCGCATCCGACATAATTCTCCATCACCGATCCAATGCCTACGAGCTTTCCATATATTGTTCTTCGCTTATTTACTTTTCCGTTGCTATTATTACAATCACTATAAAACACCAAAAATATTACTTTTGCTACTAAACACTTTGCTGCAGATATTAAGTTTCCAGGTGTGGTTGAATTGACAACTCAGCTGTTAATACTTGAGAATATTCTTTGGCTCCCCTTGTGTCGAATCAATAAATTTGGGTTGAATACTCTACCCTCGAAAACTGTTGTGATCCCCTATACTTGTGGGTTATCAAGACTATTTTCTGGCGCCGTTGCCGGGGAGCATAGCTCTATTCTTTGAGTCACTTGGGATTTATATCTGCTTATCATTATGAAGAACTTGAAAGATCCAAGAACCAAGATTTATCCCTCAACTGCGAGGGGAGGTAAGGAACTGCCATCTAGCTCGGCACTTGATTCACCTTCTGTTTTGAGTAAGCTTGTGATGTCTACTACACAGCCTTCTTCTTGTAGATGTTGTTGGGCCTCCAAGTGCAGAGGTTTGTAGGACAGTAGCAAATTTCCCTCAAGTGGATGACCTAAGGTTTATCAATCCGTATGAGGCGTAGGATGACGATGGCCACCGAAGAAGGATTGCCCCCTCTAGCAGGTTGCCGGAATGGGTCTAGATTGGCTTTCGGTGGCTATGGAGGCTTCTGGCGGCGGAACTCCCGATCTAATGTGCTCATGGATGTTTTTAGGGTATATGGAGATATATAGTCGGAAGAAGTATGTCAGGGGGGCCACGAGGGGCTCACGAGGGTGGAGGGCGCGCCTAGGGGGTTGGGCGCGCCCCCCTGCCTCGTGACCTCCTCGCAGATCCCCCGACGTGCACCCCAAGTCTTCTGGGCTTCTTTCCTTCCAAAAATGAGTTCCGTGAAGTTTTAGGTCAATTGGACTCCGTTTGATTTTTCCTTTTCTTTAAAACCCTAAAATAGGGTAAAAAACAGAAACTGGCACCGGGCTTTGGGTTAATTGGTTAGTCCCAAAATTGATATAAAAGTGTATAATAAAGCCCATAAACATTCAAAACAGTAGATAATATATCATGGAGCAATCAAAAATTATAGATACGTTGGAGACGTATCAGCATCCCCAAGCTTAATTCCTGCTCGTCCTCGAGTAGGTAAATGATAAAAACAGAATTTTTGATGTGGAGTGCTACTTGGCATAATTTCAATGTAATTCTTCTTAATTGTGGTATGAATATTCAGATCCGAAAGATTCAAGACAAAAGTTCATATTGACATAAAAATGATAATACTTCAAGCATACTAACAAAGTAATCATGTCTTATCAAAATAACATGGCCAAAGAAAGCTATCCCTAAAAAATCATATAGTTCATTCATGTTTCATTTTCGTCACACAAGAATGCTCTCATGATGCACAACCCCGATGACAAGCCAAGCAATTGTTTCATACTTTAGTAATCTCAAACTTATAAACTTTCACGCAATACATGAGCGCGAGCCATGGATATAGCACTATGGGTGGAATAGAATATGATGATGTGGGTTATGTGGAGAAGACAAAAAGGAGAAAGTCTCACATCAACGAGGCTAATCAATGGGCTATGGAGATGCCCATCGATTGATGTTAATGCAAGGAGTAGGGATTGCCATGCAACGGATGCACTAGAGCTATAAATGTATGAAAGCTCAACAAATGAAACTAGTGGGTGTGCATCCAACTTGCTTGCTCACGAAGACCTAGCGCACTTGAGGAGGCCCATTGTTGGAATATACAAGCCAAGTTCTATAATGAAAATTTCCCACTAGTATATGAAAGTGACAAAACAAGAGACTCTCTATCATTAATATTATGGTGCTACTTTGAAACACAAGTGTGGTAAAAGGATAGTAACATTGTCCCTTCTCTCTTTTTCTCTCTTTTTTGGGGCCTTCTCTTTTTTTATGGCCTTTCTCTTTTTTTGGGCCTTCTTTTTTATGGCCATTTTTGGGCCTTCTCTCTTTTTTTTGGCCTTTCTCTTTTTTTATTCCTCACTTGGGACAATGCTCTAGAAAATGATGATCATCACACTTCTATTTATTTACAACTCAATGATTACAACTCGATACTAGAACAAAGTATGACTCTATATGAAGGCCTCCGGAGGTGTAGCGGGATGTGCAATGACCCATGAGTGACATGTATGAAAGAATTATGAATGGTGGCTTTGCCACAAATACGATGTCAACTACATGATCATGCAAAGCAATATGACAATGATGAATGTGTCATGATAAACGGAATGGTGGAAAGTTGCATGGCAATATATCTCGGAATGGCTATGGAAATGCCATAATAGGTGGGTATGGTGGCTGTTTTGAGGAAGATATAAGGAGGTTTATGTGTGAAAGAGCGTATCATATCACGGGGTTTGGATGTACCGGCAAAGTTTGCACCGCTCTCAATGTGAGAAAGGGCAATGCACGGTACCGAAGAGGCTAGCAAGGATGCAAGGGAGAGAGTGCGTATAATCCATGGACTCAAC
Organism: Triticum urartu; assembly: GCF_056163025.1. Classification (NCBI taxonomy): domain Eukaryota; kingdom Viridiplantae; phylum Streptophyta; class Magnoliopsida; order Poales; family Poaceae; genus Triticum; species Triticum urartu. The sequence goes on from NC_141877.1 coordinate 582,142,246, forward strand.
ATTAGTCATAAAGAACTCACATACTTATTGCAAAAATCTACAAGTCATCAAAAACCTTGGCACTACGCACATGCTCCTAGGGGGATAGATTGGTAGGAAAAGACCATCGCTCGTCCCCGACCGCCACTCATAAGGAAGACAATCAAATAACACCTCATGTTTCAAATTTGTTACATAACATTTACCATACGTGCATGCTACGGGACTTGCAAACTTCAACACAAGCATTTCTCAAATTCACAACTACTCAACTAGCATGACTTTGATATTATTACCTCCATATCTCAAAACAGTCATCAAGCATCAAACTTCTCTTAGTATTCAATACTCTATATGAAAGTTTTTAATATTCTTGGATGCCTAGCATATTAGGATTATTTAATAAAATTACCATGCTATTTAAAACTCTCAAAATGATATAAGTGACGCAAGAGAGTTCATGTATTTCTATAAAATAAAACCACCACCGTGCTCTAAAAAGGTATAAGTGAAGCTGTAGCGACCCGACCCGAATGGATCAAGTCTACTGTGCTCCGGTGTCATCCCTGGATCAGTAATGCTGACACCACACAGTACTTCGAAGGATTTATAGCAGAGTTGCAATCACACACTTATTACAATGATGTCTCAAAGAGAACTTATTACAATAAATATGGCTTAAGGCCATCTAATAACGATAACAGCGGAAGACTCGGAAGATAAATGGGTCCATCAACTCCAACGGCATCACTGAGTATAGAACCACGACCTAAAAGCACCTTAATCGTCGTCTGAAAAGTCTGCAACATGAAAGTTGCAGCCCGAAAACGGGTCAGCACATGGAATATGCTGGCAATGTAACACATAGAGAGTAATGGTATGAAACAGCTATACTATATGCATATATGGCTGGTGGAAAACTCTATGGTTACAGTTTTGCGTAAAGCCAGTTTTTCCCTACTGCAAAGGAATAAATTTATTTAACTATCATGGTAGTTGTTAAACATCGAGAATGGTTGACAGCATTCTGATCCCAATTAAGTGAACAATTAAAACCCATCAATATTAATTAGAGTAACATGTTGAGATTCACATGATATTCAAGTACTAGATACTCAAGTTGTCCATAATCGGGGACACGGCTAATCATGATTAGTTTGTTACACTCTGCAGAGGTTTGCGCACTTTTCCCCACAAGACTCGATCGCCTCCGTTTGGTTTCTCGCACTACATGGTGTTTGAGAAGACGGATGACCGAGACACAGTCTTTCAGAAGCGCTAGCACCTTACGATGGATAGACCGGTACACCTACTTTCCCCTACATCTGCTAGTCTACCCTGTAAGAGTTCGCACGACTTAGTCAACTATGCCAGAGCCCATAATGGCTTGTGGCTGCACACGGAAGTTACTAGCATGAATGATCTTATGATCCCTTTGAGCCTGGGTGGCGGTCCGAAATAAAAACAGGCAAGTCCTGATAGACATCAGGTGCCTCAATCCACCCAGATGTGTGTTTAAGTTGCCACCTTAGATAAACCATTAAATTATCAACCTCGCATCTGTCATGGATATCACTCACCCAATCCACGTCTACTAGCATAGCATGGCATAATAAGCAAACGTAGAAGTAACTACCAAAGGTTTCATAATAATATAGGTAATAGGTACTACCTCATCTACTTCCCATCCCACAATTTAATTAGATCCTAATCATGCAATGTGTGAGGATTGATCTAATGCAATAAAACATGGGTTGTAGAAAAGGTATGATCAAAGTGTTACTTGCCTTGCTGATGATCCGCGAGTCCTAGAGATTCGAAGTAACAAGCGGCGCAATCCGGGTGATCTAACGCAGACAAACAACAAGCACACAATAAGTACTTATCTAATGCACAGGTAAAACTCGAACAAGAGAACGAACCAGAAAGTTCAACTTAAGAACTCCGGTTGCAAAGAAAGAAAGAACCGAACAAACGACGGAAAACAAACGGCGGAAGAAAACAACTCGGTTCTAGCAAGTTGAAACTAGGTCAAGTTTTACTGTAGCAAAAGCTTGTTTCGAGACGAAACACCAGGCGCTTGAATCACCTGATTCCGATAAATGAGAGAGAAGATAAACTAGAACGAAGATCGGATCTGAGATCGCGATCACGGAATAAATCCGACGAAAAGAAAAAGAAGAACGGTTAAACTAACGGGCGTCGTTAACCGGGAATAATCGGTGATCACGTTCATTGAGACGAACGGTCCAAAATAAGAACGAAAACCAATCTAGGGTTTTCGGAAAAGAAACGGAAAACCGATCTAGGGTTTCGGAAGAAAACCGAAACGAAAAACCGGGGAGAAAAACTGGAAGAAAAGAAAAGAATCAGAAAGAAAACGGAACGGTTTCTTTAAAAATAACCGAACCACGGGGAAAGAAAAAGAGAGACGCGGCGCTACCTCCGGCGAGGCGGGGCTCCGGCGGCGGCGGGCTAGGGCATCAGCGGCGGCTATTGGGCGGTGGCGGCGTGGCTAAGGCAGCAGCGGCTTGGGGCTGCGCGCTGCTGCTTGCTGCGGCTTGGGGTTGGTGTGGGGAGAGGGGGGGGTATTTATATTGGTGAGGGAGGGGGGGTTTACTTGTGGTAGGGGGCAAGGAATAGGAGGGGAACAAGGAAAGAGGGGGGGCGGCCTAGAGTCCAACTAGGACTCGGCCTTGGGGGCGGCGGTGGCCTGGCGCCTGGCGTGCAGGGCCCAGGGGCGCGGCGGCGGCCGGCCGGCTGGGCCTTTGGCCCAGGCGGGCGCTGCTCATTTTTTTTAAATCGGTTTCGCGCGCAGAAAACAAAAGAAAAAGAAAACTAAACGAACTCCGACAAAATCTAAAGTAAATTTTCCCTGACTCCTAAAAATGAGTCGAACAAAATGAACTTTACTCCGGACCTAAAATGCAATTTTTGAAAACGCGCATTTTTCCCTATCCAACGAAAAAGCAAACAAACACCGGCAAAACCAAAATTTGATTTATTCATTAAATCTTCATTTTTCCTAAATTTGGGAAAGTCATATTATTCCCTCTCTCATATTTTTGATATTGGAAAAATATTTGAAGATGAAATAAATAAATCAACTGATCCTCTTTTCAAATTCGAGAAAACTCTCAAATATGAAAATAACGAAATCTCCAACTCTCTCCGAAGGTCCTTGAGTTGCGTGAAGTTTCTAGGATCGACCAAAATGCAAGAAAATATGATATGCATGATGATCTAATGTTGAAAATTTGGGATGTTACAGAAGCACTAGAGCATCGGCAAACTACTCCGAAAGATATAAATGAAGATCAATGAGTAGTTGAATAATTATGCAACTATGTGAAGACTCTCTAACATTTAATAATTTCAGAGCTTGGTATTTTATTCAAACAGCAAGCAAAACAAAATAAAATGACATTCTAAGAATGGCAAACACCATGTGAAGAAGCAAAAATTTAGGATCAACCGAAACTAACCGATAGTTGTTGAAGAAGAAAGGTGGGATGCCAACCGGGGCATCCCCAAGCTTAGACGCTTGAGACTTCTTGAAATATTATCTTGGGGTGCCTTGGGCATCCCCAATCTTGAGCTTTTGTGTCTCCTTAATTCTTCTCATATCACTGTCGGTGTACTAGAGTAGGGGTACCCTAGTATCCCGAACTTGTGCACAGGCAGTCGCAGAATCCCGCGGCAAGGCTTGCCGGGTGACCGCCAAGGTCCTCCGTGGTTCCTTTGGAGCCATTCAAGAACAAAGTGTCCAAGCCAAGAAGACAAGACCCCGGCAAGAGGAGCTTGCCGGGAAGGCTAACGAAAGCATCACAAGACCCCAGCAAGAGGAGCTTGCCGGGAAGGCCACCCAAGGCATTGCAAGGAACTTGCCGCGGCGCACCACGCGCCCCGGCAAGGCCCGGTGAGCGACAAGCTCCCGGACGCGACAAGACAACGACAGCGGCAAGGCGCTTGCCGCGGCAAGCCACCTCCCTGGGCCCGCGCTCCAGCACACCCACCAACGTGTCGCTCTGGGGCCATTCCAGGCGTACGTGGCGGGAGGCTGTGCAGCCAGCGGCGTGCGGTGGCAAGCGGCGCTGACAAGATCGCCATCGTGGCGAATGGTGGCATCCCTGGCGGTCCCTTTTCGCACTATTTAGGCGACACAGACGGGCATTTAAGGCCCTTGTCCCCTGCCGTCAGGGTTAGGTATGATACACTGTAGCAGGTAGTTGTGCCTACCACAGCACCTTTCCATTTTTGCCCTTTACCTCCGTTGCCACCTATCGGTAACCCCTTGAGCATATAAAAGGAGGCCGTGTGCAACGTGGAGGAGGGGGAGCTAGTTCGAACTCTCACGCTCGGTCTTGTTAGCTGCGGGTGTGCGCTGTAGCACTCCGCGCTCCCGAGCAAGAAATCAATACAAACCACAAAGCAGGAGTAGGGTTTTACGCATCCGTGCGGCCCGAACCTGGGTAAATCGCTCGCGTGCATCGCCTCGATCCGCTCTTTGCACGATCTCCTCCCCCGCTGAACCGAAAGGGACCCGGTCCGCCGGTCCCATAGGTGCCCATGGATCAGTACCCCGGCATCTTTGGCACGCCAGGTAGGGGGCGTCGAAGTTGTGTCCACCAGATCCGGCGTTCTCGCGAGCTAGATCTTCATCATCTTCATCAACATGCCGCCGAAGAAGAAGGTTTCGGAGGCGGCTGCTCCGTCCGCGCCTTACCCACCACCGCCGGGACAAACGGCTGATGGGGCGGGCGCCGGCGGAAGAACGGGCGTGGACGAGGGAGCTCACGGTGCTGCCAGGTCCAAGGGCGAGGCTGCGCTGCCCATCGGCGGCGTAGCCGGCTCCCACAACGACCGGGCGCACTCCAAGACCTCGGCGTCCGTACATGCACCGCGCCTGTCTCAGGAGGCGCGGGACCGGCGGCGTCATGGTACTCACAGTACCATGTGTTTGCTAGACCAAGATCGGGCTGGTGGATCTCAGAGCGCTCAGGACCACCATGCCCGCCAACTTGCTGGCACGAGCGACGCACGGTCACCTGGACAGGATATTGCTCCTTCTAACGTGATTAGAAGTCCGAGCATGTCCCGCTCTTTGCACCATTCGCCACCACCGCCCGCTACCGCAGCAGAAGCTTTGGCGCGAGCCCAACTGCTCCTAGACTACCCTCCAACGGCGGACAAGATCGACGATTGGAGGGAAACCATCCAGAGTCTCATCGGCTTCGCCAATGGCGACACTCCATGGCAACCGAGCCCGTCGCAGCCGCGGCAAGCCAGCCAGGCACGAGCCGGAGACGACAAGACTGGTGGGGGTGCAACTACTGTGCACTCTCCGCCCCGAAGGCCGAGATCGCCGACTCGCCGGATCCACCTCGACAGCGACTCCACCGCGTCGTCAGATCCGCGAGCTCGTCGCGATCAGCGCCAAGTTCTTCAAGAACGACAACAAGAAGACGCTCGTACTCGCATCGAGCGCCGAAGGGAAGCGCGACGTCAATCAGACCAGCGCCCTGGGCCCTCTGTTGACATGCATGCGCCAGGGGAACCAGGCGACTTGCCGTACGCGGTAGGTTGCCCTGCGTTTACTCGTGAGCTGCGGCATGTCCAGTGGCCCAGCACAAAGAATTTCAAACCAGATGTACCAGAGAAGTAAGACGGCAAGACACATCCGTCGGAGTTCCTCAGCATCTACACCATCGCGGTGCAGGCTACCGGGGGGCGGGACGACAAGATCCTTGCCAACTACTTCCCGCTGGTGCTCAAACCCAACGTCAGGTCCTGGCTCATGCACTTGCCGGACAACTCCATATCTTCCTGGGCTGATCTATGCCATCAGTTTGTCGGAGCCTTTACAGGCGGCCACAAACCTCCTGGCCAAGAGAGTGACCTTCATCTGCTCGCCCAGAAGGAAGGAGAGCCCCTGCGCAAGTACATTCAGAGGTTCAGCCGTGTACAGTATAACATCCCAGACGTCCACCCCGCCGCGGTCATCAGCGCGTTCCATCAGAACGTGCATAACCGCAGGATACGGGAGGAGATGGCGATGCGCAGGATCAGAGACGTTAGCGAGCTGTATGCCCTGGCCAACAAGTGTGCACGTGCTGAGGAAGGGAGGAAACTCCCCGGAGAGAAGACCGGAGCAGAAGGATCTGACAGTGAGGATGCTGCCCCGGCAAAGAAAAACCGGTGGCGGAACAGGAAGAAGAAAGGCAAAGAGGTGTTAGTCGTTGAGCAGTCCGGCAACGAAGGTGGCGCCAAGAAGGCCAAAGTTGGTAGCTCCGGCAAGGAGATTGCCGCGTGCACCAACTGCCAGGCTGTGGCAGTCGCCGACAAGCAGGACGGCTCCGACAAGCAATACTGCAAGATTCACCGCACCAAGGGCCATGACCTCCAGAGCTGCAAGAAGGTCGAGCAGCTTGTCCAGCAGCAAAAGGCTGAGTACGAGCGACGTGACAAGGAGAGGGCCCAAGGAGGTGCTGCAGAATCCGGCAAGAAGCGCACCGGTCGGGGAGGACGCCGCGGTAAGGCCAAGCAGCGGCAAGGAGACAGACCTCCCCGTGGCTGCGACAACGATGAAGACGACGACGACGACGAAGACATGGATGATGTTGAGACCAGTGAACAGGAGTTTCAAAAAGCCACAGAGGTCTTGTGCGTTGACGGCGGTGCTTCTCTGCACACTTCACACCGCCAACTCAAGCAGTGGGTGCGGGAAGTCAATGCAGCGGAACCACCTGTCAAATCGCGCAAACTTCTGAAATGGTCCAGCACGCCTATCATCTTTGACATAGAGGACCACCCTGATCGCACAACTGCGGTCGGGTGCTTGCCGATGTTGGTTTTACCAACTATCCGCAATCTCAAGGTCACCAAGATGTTAGTTGACGGCGGGGCCGGCTTGAACCTGATCTCCTCCGCTGTACTCCAGAAACTCCAAATCCCTAACAGTGAGCTCGAAGAGACCGGCACATTCCAAGGGATCAACCCGGGAAGGAGCAAGCCGAAGGGGAAAGTCACGCTGCCCGTAACATTTGGCAGCGAGCTGAACTTCAGGACTGAGAGGGTCACATTTGACGTTGTCGATATTCCATTACCTTACAATGGGATACTTGGCCGTCCAGCACTCGCCAAGTTCATGGCAGCCTCTCACTACGCATATAACATGCTGAAGATGCCAGGCCCGATAAGCGTCATCTCTGTCCCTGGTGACAAGAAAGATGCTCTTATCTGTGTCGACAAGATCTACCGGGAAGCAGCAGCCGCAGCAGAGCGCGAGTCACTTGCCGCTGAAGCTCTCGGGGGGAAGAAGACCAAGTCCGGCAAGAGTTCTGATGCCCACTCCGGCAAGCGCACCTCTTCGGAGTGTTGCGCTGCCGTCGAGAACGCACCATCGAGCTCTACCGGCAAGTGCAAGAAGACGATGGCAGCTCCGCCAGAGACGAAAAAGGTGTCCGCCAAGGAGGACGGCACTGGTGGTACCTTCACCATCAGTGCCACTCTCGACCCTAAATAGGAAAGCGCGCTCGTTGCTTTCCTGCGGGCGAATGTCGATGTGTTTGCGTGGCAACCGTCTGACATCCCCGGTGTTCCCAGGAAAGTGATTGAGCACCACCTTGCCGTTTGTCCTCATGCGCGGCCCGTCAAGCAGAAAGTTAGGAAACAAGCAGTGGAGCGCCAAGAGTTTATTGCAGAAGAGATCAAGAAATTGGAAGCAGCAGGCCTTGTCAGAGGAGTGCTCCATCCTACGTGGTTGGCCAATCCTGTAGTCGTGCGCAAGGCAAACGGGAAATGGAGACTTTGTATCGATTTTACCGATGTTAACAAAGCTTGTCCCCAAGACCCATTTCCTTTGCCGCGCATTGACCAGATTGTTGACTCCACAGCCGGATGTGATTTGCTTTCATTTCTTGACGCATATTCTGGATATCATCAGATCTTCATGGCAGAGGATGAGGAGAAGACCGCATTTATTACTCCATGTGGCACGTACTGTTTCGTACGAATGCCTTTCGGATTAAAAAATGCTGGTTCAACATTTGCAAGAGTGCTCCATGTCGCCCTTGAGCCGCAAATACACAGAAATGTGGAAGCCTACATGGATGATATAGTGGTCAAGAGCAAGGACAGGACAACTCTGATTCAATATTTAGACGAAACCTTTGCAAATCTGCGCAAGATCAGCCTCAAGCTCAACCCAGAGAAGTGTGTGTTTGGAGTTCTTTCCGGCAAGCTTCTCGGGTTCTTCGTTTCTCAGCGGGGAATTGAAGCCAATCCCGACAAGATCAAGACCATTGAGCAGATTGAAGCACCCAAGCGTGTCAAGGATGTACAAAGACTTGCTGCTTGTGTGGCTGCTCTCAGCAGGTTTATCTCTCGGTCTGCTGAGCGCGCCCTGCCGTTTTTCAAATTATTGAAAAAGGCAGGCCCAATGAGATGGACTCCGGAAGCGGAGGCTGCGTTGCAAGACTTGAAGAGATACCTGTCCTCTCCTCCAATACTTGTCACACCTAAGCCACAAGAGAAGTTGCTGCTGTACATAGCGGCAACCAATCAAGTGGTTAGTGTTGCGTTAGTAGCAGAGGGGGAGGCAGATGACGAGCTTGCAACCACGGCAAGCACATCCAGCGACAAGCAGGGGGCTTCCTCGACAAGCTCTGGTCCCGACAAAGATGGATCTGCGCAGATACGAGAGGAGATACGGAAGAAAATGGTGCAGTGCCCAGTTTACTTTGTCAGTTCCCTTCTGCAGGGGGCTAGGTCAAGGTACTCTGGTGTGCAGAAATTGCTTTTCGGCCTCCTCATGGCCTCGAGAAAGCTGCGCCATTACTTCCAAGCACACAAAATCACAGTTGTCGCTCGCTTTCCACTGAAGAGGATATTACAGAATCCAGAAGCGACAGGCAGGATTGTTGAGTGGGCACTAGAACTGTCAAGCTTTGGCCACAAGTTTGAGAGCACTTCAACTATCCAAAGCAGAGCATTGGCAAAATTCATAGCAGAATGGACGCCAACACCAGATGAAGAAATTCCAGAAACAAGCATCCCCGACAAGAAAGCAAGCAAAGAGTGGTTGATGTACTTTGATGGTGCCTTTTCGCTGCAAGGCGCCGGCGCTGGCGTGCTGCTTGTCGCACCCACCGGAGAACACCTCAAGTACATAGTCCAGATGCACTTTCCCAAGGAGCAGGCAACAAACAATACTGCAGAGTATGAGGGCTTGCTAGCCAGTCTCAGGATCGCAGCAGACCTTGGGATCAAGAAGCTCATTGTCAGAGGTGACTCACAGCTTGTCGTCCGCCAAGTAAACAAGAATTATCAGAGTCCGTTGATGGAAGCTTACGTTGACGAAGTGAGAAAGCTAGAAGAGCACTTTGACGGCCTACAAATGGAACATGTTCCAAGAGCTCATAACGCCATTGCTGATGGCATGTCAAAGTGCGCCGCACTTAAGCTACCTGTGGAACCAGGGATCTTTGTGCTCAAGCTGACTCAACCGTCCGTAACACCACCAACTGGACAGAGCAAGAAGAGGAAGTTGATTTCTGGTGACTATTTGCCGGCAGAGCTTCCCGAAGCCGCCGCCAAGAAGGTCCCTAAGATCAACGCCGAAGGCGCTGAGGAGCAGTCTGCTCCAGCAAGCCCTAGGGTTTGTTCCGTTGAAGCAGAAGCTCCCGATAAGTTATGCTCCGGCAAGCTTGTCGAGGAACGTCAAGCTCCGGCAGAGGTGCAGCTCCTCGCCGTAGAAGCGGATGTTCCCGCAGCAGCTGAGAACAACACCAAGAACGCTGAGGAGCAAGATGCTCCGGCAAGCCCTAGGGTTTGTTCCGTTGAAGCAGAAGCTCCCGACAATTTTTGCTCCGGCAAGCTTGTCGGGGAACGTCAAGCTCCGGCAGAGCCGCAGGTTCTTTCCGTAGAAGAGGATGTTCCCGCAGCGGCAGATTTGCCTTCAGTCCTTGTTGTCGAGCCACGAGCTCCAACATGGGCGTAGCAGATTGTCCGTTTCCTTCAGACAGGAGAACTTCCCGAAGAGCAAGAAGAAGCGGAAAGAGTAGCCCGGCAGTCAAGTATGTACCAGTTTGTTGACAAGACACTGTACAGAAGAAGACTGAACGGTGTGAAATTGAAGTGTATTCACCGGGAAGATGGACAAAAGCTGTTGGCAGAGATACATGGAGGCATATGTGGTCACCACATTGGCGCAAGAGCACTTGTCGGCAAAGCATTCCGGCAAGGTTTCTTCTGGACAACAGCCCTCCAGGATGCAACTGCACAAGTAACCAAGTGTGAAGCGTGCCAATTCCATTCCAAGCAGATACACCAACCAGCTCAAGCTCTCCAGACGATCCCTTTATCCTGGCCATTTTCGGTCTGGGGGCTCGACATCCTCGGCCCCTTTCCCCGAGCTATCGGGGGCTTTGAGCACTTGTACGTTGCAATCAACAAGTTCACAAAGTGGCCGGAAGTGGAACCAGTGAGGAAGGTGACCGCACAGTCAGCCGTCAAGTTCTTCAGGTCGATTGTTTGCTGCTTCGGGATCCCTAACAGGATAATCACCGACAACGGTACACAATTCACAAGCCGCACCTTCATGCAGTACGTCCAAGATCTTGGCGCCAAGGTCTGCTTCGCTTCTGTTGCTCACCCGAGAAGCAACGGTCAAGCGGAGAGGGAAAATGCTGAAGTGCTGCGCGGGCTCAAGACCAGAACTTTCGACAGGCTGCACAAGTGCGGAAGAAACTGGATCGAAGAGTTGCCGGTGGTTCTTTGGTTGATCAGGACGACACCAAATCGAGCCACTGGCCAGACACCTTTCGCTCTAGTCTATGGAGCGGAGGCAGTTATCCCCACGGAACTCGTATACGGGTCACCTCGAGTGCTCGCTTATGATGAGCTTGAGCAAGAGCAGCTGCGACAAGATGACGCGCTGCTCCTTGAGGAAGACCGTCTTCAGGCTGCTGTGCGAGCTGCTCGCTACCAGCAAGCTTTGCGCCGCTACCATAGCCGCAAAGTTAATGCCAGAAGTCTCGAGGAAGGTGACCTTGTTCTTCGGCGCGTTCAGTCCGCCAAGAATTCCAACAAGTTGACGCCGAAGTGGGAAGGCCCTTACCGGGTGAAACGAGTTACTAGGCCTGGCGCTGTCCACCTTGAGACCGAAGATGGAATTCCGGTGAGCAACTCCTGGAATATTGAACATCTCTGTAAGTTTTTCCCGTAAGGCGCGGTTGCCGGAACCTGTTCCGGCAACCACCTTTTGTACAAGTCTTGCCGCTGTTGCATGTAATCCTTTGTACAAAGCCGGGCGCAGAACCCGTGCATAAATAAAGCTCATGTGCCCTGCGCATTTTGTCGATTTTATGCTTTCTATTTTTTGGCATATATGATCTGACACTTTGTGTAGCACCTACTCCATGGTAAGCAATAACGAGCCGTAAAGCTCTATATCTGTATTGTCTCTTCTTTCTTTTGAAAAGAAGGTTCCCCTCGCCCACAAGTTTGCCGGGGGGAGAGGAGAAGATGATGGCATCTTTGACCAGGCGTCGTTCCAGAAAGTTTCGCCTTGCCGGGGAGCAAACAACAGAAAAGCTAAGTTGCCAAAGTTGGAGCAACCAAATTTTTTAATTTTTAAAGTTATCTTCCTTGAACGACCGCACTTTGTATGGAAAACCTGTGCGCGGAGGAACCAACTCGTAGCTAGTTGCGCCCTTACTTTGTTTTGAGTCCGCTCAACAACTTAAGTGAGCTGCTAGCGCCCTTACTTTGTTTCGAGTCCGCTCAACAAATTAAGTGAGCTGCTAGTGCCCTTACTTTGTTTCGAGTCCGCTCGACAACTTAAGTGAGCTGCAACTAGTCGCGACAAGGTTTCTTGCCGGTAGCGGCACCGCCAGCAGGTTGCTGACGTTCCGCACTCAGCGCTCGCGGCTCTGGTGCCTACACCGGCAAATTCCCTAAAAGCGTAGGGTAAAAGCATACAAAGCAAAGAGTCAAGTAAAGGGAATAACATTGCAAATAATACCTAGAATAAAGTTATATTACAAAGACAGCTTGTCGCAGCTCTAATAGATTGTTTTCATGACAAGATAAACAGCGGCAAGGAAAGAAGAAATGGGCGGCCTAATCTACGCGATCGCCTTCAACCCTCTTGATCCCGCTCACCTTGTCCACAATGGGTGCGACAAGGGCTTTGAGCTCCTCCAGGTCAGCTTCTGGCAGCAAGGTCCTGAGGATGTTGGCGAGGCGGAGGTCCGGATTGCGGAAGGCCACCTTCATCAGCACTTTCTGGAGGGCCCCTGTGCGACTCGTCAGCCAGTTGCTTGGGGATCCTCTCCCGGAGTCGCTGAAGGGCCGTCGCCACGCCCTTGAAGAACAGAATGAGCTTAGCGCTGGGTTGGAGGTTGTCGTCGGAGGGATACCCGAGATCCTCCATCCCCAGTTGCGCCAGCTCCTTGTCGATGTCCGTGGCGGCGTTCACAAGGCTCTCCGTCCAGTGCGTCACGGTCTCCCTGAAGGCGTTCTGGGCGGTGGCAGCACTCTCCAGCAGTGCCTTGTCGGCCTTGATTTCCTCCTTCAAGGCCGTCTCCCGCTCCTTGGCGCTGTCCAGAGTCTTGGTCAAAGTGGTTAGCTTCAACTCAAGATCCATGTTGGAGACCTTGGCGGCGCTGAGCTCCTTGCCCTTCTCGGAGAGATCGTCCTCCAGCCGCGCCACCTTCGTCTTCAACTCCTCCTTGGCGGCCTCGGCGGCGGCGGCAGCGTCCTCCGCTTGTTTGAGGGCTCCGCCGAGCTTCTCCTCGCGCGAGGCAAGCTCCTCCTCATGGGCGTCAAGATTGACCTTCCGCTGCGCCAGCTCGCCCTCCTCCGCGGCTAGCTTCACAGCGGCAAGTCGCTGGCGCTCTTCGGCTTCGGCCTTCTCGAGGAGATAGGCCTTCCGCGCTTCAGCGAGCTGCTCCCGCTCCTCCGCCAGGGATCGGAGGGCTTCCCGGTGGAAACCCCCGAGCTCTTCCGTGCGCTTTTCAATGTCTGTTCCCGCCCTCGCGATAAGTGCCTCGCGGGACTCCAGCTTGGCCTGTCGCGCGCGGTAGAGCGACACCAACTTCCGCAGTAGCTACTCTTCTTCGGGCTCGTTGCTGCTGCTTGGCGCGTCGACCAGCGTCAACCCCGCGGAGGCAAGCACTTCTCCGTCGAAGATCTCCCCCTCAACCGGCGCTCTGGAGCTTGATGCCCAGGGAAGTTTGATGAAGACGTCGTCGCCGGCCTTCAAGTAGACGCCCGGCTGGGGCTCCCCGGAGCTTGGCGCTGCGGCTTTGGCGGACGGGTCGGCAGTCGGCGTAGCGCCTGGCGCTCCTGCGGCCTCTGGGCCGTCAGTATGATCGCCAGATCCCTCGCCAGTTGCCACGTCGGCAGCCTTGCCGGCCCCTACGCCAGCGGCATCGCCACCACCAGCTGCTTCATCGGCGGCGACCTCGGTCTCCATCTGCTCCGCAGCGGATGGATCTGACGGCCGGAAAAGGGGGAAGAGTCAAACAAAATCCAGCAAAAACTCAAGAAGGTCAGAAGAAGAAGAACCCAAGGGAAGTTTTGAAGCAAGAGGAGTACCTGCACCAGGTCCTGCAGTTGTGGTCTCCGCCGTCGGGGGGCCGCTGGCGCTGTCCCTTGCCGGAGAGCCCTCCCTTGCCGGAGACTTCTCCCTTGCCGGAGAACCCTCTCTTGCCGGAGACCTCCCTTACCGGGAAGCCCTCCCTTGCCGGAGAATTCTCCCTTGTCGGGGGGTTCTCCCTTGGCTCCTGGTGAGGCTGCTTGGCTCCTACACAAGTCAACAAGCAGATATCAGCAAAGACAAGTACCCAAGCGCGCCTCGCAGCAGAAAGTAAATTATACACTTACGCTGGGGGCTGCCCTGGAGAAAAGTCGTCGGGTCTGGCAAGGTTGTCTCGGGCGCGCCACCTGCTGTCGCAGTGGGCTCGTCCTCGATGACGATCACCGGGGCCTTAGCTCTCTTAGCCGCTCTCTGGGCCAGAGTCCTGAAGAGGAACAGGTTCAGGGGAAAGCAAGTGAGAAACAAGACAAAAAAGCAAGAATCGAAGAACTATAAGAACAGCAAAAGAAGCTTACTCTTCTTCTTCTTCGTCGTCGGAGCTGAACGCGGAGAAGTCGAAGTCCGGCGCGCGCCCGGCGTGAGGAGGTGGAGGGGTAGCTTCCCTTGGCTGCTTGGCGGGAGCGGTGGCGGTGGGCTGAGACGACCCCGCTCCGGCTGTTGGCGCGGCGTGTGTAGCGGCAGGGACTGAAGCGGCGGTCCGGCTAGACTCCGCTCCAGTTGCCGTCGCAGCATGAGGCGCTCCCGCGGCAACGGTGTTTGCCGCGGTAGAGCGTGTCACGCGGCGCGGCGACTGTTGACCCGCTTGCCGCTCCGCCACGTCACCGGATTTGCGGAGACGCCTTCTTGGTGGGGACGGAGGCTCTGCTTGCGGCAAGCTGCTCGAAGATGAGGAGGAAGAAGAGTTGATTTACAACGAGCCGCTCGTGTCCTTGGCGGGCTCGCTCGGCTCGGCGTCATGCCCGGCAAGCTCCTTCTTGCCGGCGGCCTCCCCTCGCTCGGTACGGCTTGCCGCTTCCGCTGCATCAGCCTCCTCCACAGTAAATCCGAACTCGCCCGCGGTTGCCGCTGCCTCCTCCAGCCTAGTGGCGATGAGCGCCAACTCCGCATCCGTGGTGTCGCGGGTGAGGCCGTCCTTCTCGTCGGGGCGGACTGGCACTTCCACCAAGTCGTCGAAGAACTGCTGAACGACCTCGTCGGCAGGCTCCTGCCAAGTTGGCACAATCCCGTGCGAGTCGCACTCTGGCATCATTGCACGGATGCGGTCGAGCGCGGAATTGTTGCACAACGGGACGACGCCCCCCGGCAACCTGAACACCTCGGGATGTTGGGGGTCATATTTGAACAGCTCCTGCAGCATTGCGTTGAGCTCCAGGACTGTGAAGTTGTGGTTGAGGCCCGGCCGCAGCCTCATAATGTCTGCCGCGTTCTTGAATTCCCAAGTGGGCCTCCCCCGTTCCTGCAGGGGGGCGATGCGGCGGCGAAGGAAGTCTGCGCCAATAGCGCCAACAGTAAGCCCGGCAAGCCTGAGGCGCAAGATCCTAGTGACGGCAATCCCCAGCCTGTCATCTTCTGGGGCCACGTCGCTCCAATCGCTGCCGCTTGCTACTGGGGTTTGGCGCCGGGTGGTGAATGGCTGCGGATTCTCCTCGTCAATCCAGCACCAATCTGCTCTCCACTCCTCCCACTTGCCGCGGAACTCTCCCTCCAGATAGGTTTCCTTCTTGCCGGCCCTTGAGATCCAGGCAATCCCGCCGGATAGAGGCTCTCCTCTCTCTACTCGAGGTATGAAGAAATGGCGGAAGAGGGCTACGTTGGGAAGGACTCCGACAAAGTTTTCGCAGAGATGTGCGAAAACTGCCATGGTCAGGACGGCATTGGGGGTGAAGTCAAGGAGATGGAATCCATAGGTATTCATAATGTCACAGAAGAAATCAGAGAAAGGCGAGCAGAGCCCGCAGTAGAAGAACAGAGCGAAGAAGGGGTATCCATTCGGGGCCTTCTTCCAAGCGACGGCGGGGAGTACCTTTGTGCGCGGATGCGCTCGTGTCTCCGCCGACCAGAAGAGGTAGTAGTTCTCCCTCAGCTCCTTCGCGGCAAGCTTGGGGGGTGGGGGGGAAACTGCCCGCTCCTTCCGCAGCGCCGCGAGCCGCTGCGCCTCGGTCGACTTCACGGCCTTCCCCTTGTCGGCTTTTGGAGCCATGGTGGAAGCAGTGGAGGAGGTCGACGGCGTTGGTGATGCTGGCGGCGATGGGGGGCGGGGCGCTGCTCTCTCTCTCTGTTTTGGGAAGGCGAGGGAGCGGCGGAGATTTCTGAGATTGGAAGCAGCAACGGGCAAATGTGCGAACTGCCCCTGTTTCCCCTGCTTATAAAGGGGGAGGGGGCGGACGTTCCGCATTTCCGAATAAAATAACCACCCACGATCTCGCCCATGACGCCGCATTCAACGCGTGCCGTTCGGGGAGGGCGTGGTGGATACGGAGTAAGATACGGCGTAACCTAGGCCGCGCGTGCCCGTGCCCTGTTTTGGGCCTGGCCCAACAGCGCTCGGCACCGTGTATGGCCCAGGCCCGGGGGCTCCTGTCGGTGTACTAGAGTAGGGGTACCCTAGTATCCCGAACTTGTGCACGGGCAGTCGCAGCATCCCGCGGCAAGGCTTGCCGGGTGACCGCCAAGGTCCTCCGTGGTTCCTTTGGAGCCATTCAAGAACAAAGTGTCCAGGCCAAGAAGACAAGACCCCGGCAAGAGGAGCTTGCCGGGAAGGCTAACGAAAGCATCCCAAGACCCCGGCAAGAGGAGCTTGCCGGGAAGGCCACCCAAGGCATTGCAAGGAACTTGCCGCGGCGCACCACGCGCCCCGGCAAGGCCCGGTGAGCGACAAGCTCCCGGACGCGACAAGACAACGACAGCGGCAAGGCGCTTGCCGCGGTAAGCCACCTCCCTGGGCCCGCACTCCAGCACACCCACCAACGTGTCGCTCTGGGGCCATTCCAGGCGTACGTGGCGGGAGGCTGTGCAGCCAGCGGCGTGCGGTGGCAAGCGGCGCTGACAAGATCGCCATCGTGGCGAACGGTGGCGTCCCTGGCGGTCCCTTTTCGCACTGTTTAGGTGACACAGATGGGCATTTAAGGCCCTTGTCCCCTACCGTCAGGGTTAGGTATGATACACTAGCAGGTAGCTGTGCCTACCACAGCACCTTTCCATTTTTGCCCTTTACCTCCGTTGCCACCTGTCGGTAACCCCTTGAGCATATAAAAGGAGGCCCGTGTGCAACGTGGAGGAGGGGGAGCTAGTTCGAACTCTCACGCTCGGTCTTGTTAGCTGCGGGTGTGCACTGTAGCACTCCGCGCTCCCGAACAAGAAATCAATACAAACCACAAAGCAGGAGTAGGGTTTTACGCATCCGTGCGGCCCGAACCTGGGTAAATCGCTCGCGTGCATCGCCTCGATCCGCTCTTTGCACGATCTCCGCCCCCGCTGAACCGAAAGGGACCTGGTCCGCCGGTCCCATAGGTGCCCGTGGATCAGTACCCCGGCAATCACGGTCTCCCTAAATCTCAAAAGCTTCATCCACACAAAACTAAACAAGGACTCGTGAGATAAGTTAGTATGAACCATTGCCAAAACCTTATCATACTCTACTGTAGCAAATTACTAAAATTATTATTCAACATAGCATACTAAATGCCTCTGCATATTTAATAGTCCTGTCCTCAAATAGAATCATTAAAGAAGCAAACATATGCAAACAATGCAAACACAACAGCAATCTGCCTAAACAGGACAGTATGTAAAGAATGCAGCAACATCCATACTTCCCTAGCTCCAAAAAAATATGAAAGAAAATTCCCACTGTAGTAAATTGATCATATCTTAATATGCAAAAGGTTTCAACATTTTATCACATTCTGACTTTTCTAGGGAATTATTGCAACAGCGGTAAACTTTCTGTTTTCAAACAACAACATGTATACTTGTAACATAGGCATAGTGGAGGCTATCAATGCCACTTTTATTGAAATAAAATATGCAAAACATTGTTCTAAATAACAGCAAGCAAATCCTAACAAAAGAAATTGACGCTCCAAGCAAAACACATATCATGTGGTGAATAAAAATATAGCTCCAAGTAAAGTTACCGATGAACGAAGACGAAAGAGGGGATGCCTTCTGGGCATCCCCAAGCTTAGGCTCTTGGCTATCCTTGAATATTACCTTGGGGTGCCTTGGGCATCCCCAAGCGTAGGCTTTTTCCACTCCTTATTCCATAGTCCATCAAATCCTTACCCAAAACTTGAAAACTTCACAACACAAAACTTAAAGTAGAAAACTCGTGAGCTCCGTTAGCGAAAGAAAACAAAAGACCACTTCAAGGTACTGTAATGAACTCATTCTTTATTTATATGGGTGTACGGGTGTTATACCTACTGTATTCCAACTTCTCTATGGTTTATAAACTATTTTACTAGCCATAGATTCATCAAAATAAGCAAACAACACACGAAAAACAGAATCTGTCAAAAACAGAACAGTCTGTAGTAATCTGTAGCTAGCGCAAGATCTGGAACCCCAAAAATTCTAAAATAAATTTCTGGACGTGAGGAATTTATTTATTAATCGTATTCAAAAATAATTAACTAAATATCACTCTCCAAATAAAAATTTCAGCAATTCTCGTGAGCGCTAAAGTTTCTGTTTTTTTACAGCATGATCAACAAGACTTTCCCCAAGTCTTCCCAAAGGTTCTACTTGGCACAAACACTAATTAAAAGCATAAAACCACATCTTAAAAGAGGTTAGATGAATTATTTATTACTAAACAGGAACAAAAGGCAAGGAACAAAAGTAAAGTTGGGTTGCCTCCCAACAAGCGCTATCGTTTAACGCAACTAGCTAGGCACGATGATTTCAATGATGCTCATATAAGAGATAAGAATTGTAACATAAAGAGAGCATCTTGAAGAATATTACTAGCACATTTAATTCTAACCCACTTCCTATTCATAGGGATTTTGTGAGAAAACAACTTATGGTAGCAATAATCAACTAGCATAGGAAGGTAAAACAAGCATAACTTCAAAACTTTAAGCACATAGAGAGGAAACTTGATATTATTGCCATTCCTACAAGCATAAGTTCCTCCCTCATAATAATTTTCAGTAGCATCATGAATGAATTCAACAATATAACTGGCACCTAAAGCATTCTTTTCATGATCTACAAGCATAGGAAATTTACTACTCTCCACATAAGCAAAATTCTTCTCATTCGGAATAGCGGGAGTATCATAAGAGACTTGAATACAATAAATTGTTTCCACATTAAAAGAGTAATATTCAGAGAAGGGGTAATCATAATCATGGCAAGTTTTATAAATATAATCACTACTTTTTATAGAATAAGTATCATCACAATAATCATCATAAGTAGGAGGCATGCTATCATCATTATAAATTTGCATATCAAAACTTGGGAGACTAAAAATATCATCTTCATTAAGCGTAGCATCCCCAAGCTTGGGACAAACATTAATTGCAGCAAATATATTCTCAAAAACAACATCTTCATCAAACATAGCATCCCCAAGCTTGGGCCTTTTCATATCATAAGCATAATCACTTTCATCATCAATAGTATGGATAGCACCAATAGTATAGCAATTATCATATTCTTCCAAGGAAGTGCCAAAAAGATTTTCAAGATCATAAGAAGTATCATTATCTTCCACAATTATATTTTCATGAGGCACAATAGTAATAGGAGCAGCATTATTTGGGAGAGATATCTTTTTACCTCCCTTCCTTTTTCTTTTCTTCTTCTTCACCACATCATGTGTGGGTTCAATCCTCTTTTTGGAGCTCCTTATTAATGAGATTGGTTGAATAGGAGGCTCCTCCTCATTACCTGATTCATCATAAGAAACAATAGGAGGATATTGGGAAGTCTCTTCCCTTTCATTAGTATTATCTTCATCCTCTATTTGTTTTCTTTTCTTTATGTAATTGGCAATATAAGGATTTTCAATGCAATTCACCGCACAATACATATAAATATTCCCTAGATCAAAATCAAGAATTCTATCAAGATTAAATTTTGGAATACCCTCAGTTATACGTTTCATTTCTTCATAACCCAAAAGAAGGCTAAGCTCTTTATGATGCTCAAGGGTAATCAAATTATCACAATGTTTGGACACGACTTGATCATGGAACAAATAGAATTGGAGCTTTAAATGACCATGCTCATTGCAAAGTTCACAAGGGGCGCGAAAAATATTGTATCTTTCAGCGCAATCATCAAGACTTTCTTGCAACAATTTAGTTTCTAAGTACTTATGCCTCTTGCAATATCTATGTTCCCTATTTGGTGTGTACTTGCAAACCCAATGCACTCCATAAAAATTGACATGTTTATAGGATACATTTTCATCATAACTAGTGCAATCATCATTAGTATCATGGATATTCAAAGAATTCGTACTAACAACATTCCAATCATGCTCATCATTCAAATATTTGGTGCCAAACATTTTAATGCATTCTTCTTCTAACACCTTGGCACAATTTTCTTTTCCATCATACTCACGAAAGATATTAAAAAGGCGAAGCATATGAGGCAAACTCAATTCCATTTTTTTGTAGTTTTATTTTATAAACTAAACTAGTCCTAAAACAGGAAACAAAAAAGATTCGATTGCAAGATCTAAAGATATACCTTCAAGCTCTCACCTCCCCGGCAACGGCGCCAGAAAAGAGCTTGATGTCTACTACACAACCTTCTTCTTGTAGACGTTATTGGGCCTCCAAGTGCAGAGGTTTGTAGGACAGTAGCAAATTTCCCTCAAGTGGATGACCTAAGGTTTATCAATCCGTAGGAAGCGTAGGATGAAGATGGCCACCAGAGAAGGATTGCCCCCCTCCGGCAGGGTGCCGGAATGGGTCTAGATTGGCTTTCGGTGGCTACAGAGGCTTCTGGCGGCGGAACTCCCGATCTAATGTGCTCACGGATGTTTTTAGGGTATATGGAGATATATAGGCGGAAGAAGTATGTCAGGGGGGGCACGAGGGGCTCACGAGGGTGGAGGGCGTGCCCCCCTACCTCGTGACCTCCTCGCAGATCCCCCTACGTGCACTCCAAGTCTTCTAGGCGTCTTTCCTTCCAAAAATGAGTTCCGTGAAGTTTCAGGTCAATTGGACTCCGTCTGATTTTCCTTTTCTTCAAAACCCTAAAACAGGGTAAAAACAGAAACTGGCACAGGGCTCTGGGTTAATAGGTTAGTCCCAAAAATGATATAAAAGTGTATAATAAAGCCCATAAACATTCAAAACAGTAGATAATATAGCATGGAGCAATCAAAAATTATAGATACGTTGGAGACGTATCAGCTTGCGACACCTAAACCTGCTTCTACTATTAATTCTGATATGTCGCATGTTATTGATGATGCCACTTCTCCTGTGCATGATACTTATGATGAAACTACTTCTATGCTTGATACTAATGTGCCACTTGGTGAATTTCTTGATGAACAACTTGCTAGGGCTAGAGAGAATGAAATTATTGAAACTGATAATATTGATGAAAGTGATGATGAAGATTCTCCCCCTAGATATGAATTACCTGTTGTACCTGAGGGCTATGTTATGGATGAAGAAACTGCTAGAGATTTTCTTGCTTGCAATGATAGGAGTGATCTTAAGAAATTATTAGCTAAGCTGAAACAAAAAACTCTGAATGCTAGAATGAAATATGATCCTGCTTATGCTACTTCATCTATCTTTGTTACTGATAAGGATTATGATTTCTCTGTTGATCCTGAGATAATTACTTTAGTTGAATCTGATCCTTTCTATGGCTATAAATCTGGAACTTTTGTGGCACATCTTACTAAGTTAAATGATATAGCCACCCTGTTCACTAATGATGAGAGAACTCGCTATTATTATATCCTTAAATTATTTCCGTTTTCATTAAAGGGTGATGCTAAGATATGGTTTAATTCTCTTGATCCTGGTTGTGTGCGTAGTGCCCAGGATATGATTTATTACTTCTGTGCTAAATATTTCCCCGCTCACAAGAAACAAGCTGCTTTAAGGGAAATATATAATTTTCTGCAAATTGAAGAAGAGAATCTCCCACAAGCTTGGGGGAGGCTTCTCCAATTATTTAATGCTTTTCCTGATCATCCTCTTAAGAAAAATGAAATACTTGATATCCTTTATAATGGACTAACCGATGCTTCCAGAGACCACCTGGATAGTTGTGCTGGTTGTGTTTTCAGGGAAAGAACACCAGATGAAGCTGAAATTTTATTGAATAATATGTTGACTAATGAAAATAATTGGACACTTCCTGATCCAATTCCTGAACCAACTCCTGAGCCAACTCCGAAGAAAAGGGGTATTCTATTTCTCAGTCCTGAAGATATGCAAGAGGCAAAGAAATCCATAAAAGAAAAAGGTATTAAAGCTGAAGATGTTAAGAATTTACCTCCTATTGAAGAAATACATGGTCTTAATTTACCGCCTGTTGAAGAAATACATGGTCTTGATAACCCGACACAGGTAGTAAAGGTAAATTCTCTCTATAGATATGATAAAGCTGAAATCCCTCCTACTAAGTTTGCTAGCCAATGCTTAGATGAGCTTGATAACTTTATGGTTAAGCAAGAAGATTTTAATGCTTATGTTGGTAGACAATTGAAACATAATGCTTATATGATTGAACACCTGAGTGATTATATGGCTAATGTTAAAGGTGAACTAAAACTTATTAGTAAACATGCTTCTATGGTTACCACTCAAGTAGAACAAGTACTTAAAGCTCAGAATGATTTTCTCAATGAATTAAATAGTAAGGAAAATGATAATGCTGTTAGAGTTATGACTAGAGGTGGTAAAATGACTCGGGAACCTTTGTATCATGAGGGCCATCCTAAGAGAATTAAGCAAGATTCTCAGAGAAATAATATTGATGCACCTAGTCCTTCTAAAAGAAAGAAAAAGAAAAATGATAGGACTTTGCATGCTTCTAGTGAACCTGCTGATGACACACCTGAGAATCCCAATGATATTTCTATTTCTGATGCTGAAACACAATATGGTAATGAGCATGAACCTAGTGATAATATTAATAATGATGTTCATGTTGATGCTCAACCTAGTAATGACAATGAAGTAGAGATTGAACCTGTTGTTGATCTTGATAACCCACAATCAAAGAATCAATGTTATGAGAAGAGAGACTTTGTTTCTAGGAAGCACGGTAAAGAAAGAGAACCATGGTTTCAGAAACCCTTGCGTTTTCCTCCTAAACCATCCAAGAAAAAGGATGATGAGGATTTTGAGCGCTTTGCTGAAATGATTAGACCTATCTTTTTGCGTATGAGTTTGACCGACATGCTTAAAATGAATCCTTATGCTAAGTACATGAAAGATATTGTTACAAATAAGAGAAAGATACCGGAAGCTAAAATTTCCACCATGGTTGCTAATTATACTTTTAAGGGTGGAATACCAAAGAAACTTGGAGACCCTGGGGTACCAACTATACCATCCTCCATTAAAAGAAACTATGTTAAAACTGCTTTATGTGATCTTGGAGCCGGTGTTAGTGTTATGCCTCTCTCTTTATATCGTAGACTTGATTTGAATAAGTTGACACCTACTGAAATATCTTTGCAAATGGCTGATAAATCAACTGCTATACCTGTCGGTATTTGTGAGGATGTGCTTGTTATGGTTGCAAACGTTACTATTTTAACAGACTTTGTTATTCTTGATATTCCCGAGGACGATAGCATGTCTATTATTCTTGGAAGACCCTTTCTGAATACTGCAAGGGCTGTTATTGATTGCACCAAAGGCAATGTCACTTTTCATGTTAATGGTAATGAGCATACGGTTCACTTTTCGAGGAAACAACCTCAAGTCCACAGTATCAATTCTATTGGAAAATTTTCAACAATTACTATTAGAGGTTTTGAATTTCCTCTTCCTACTGTCAAGAAGAAATATGATATTCTTATTATTGGGGATGTGCATATCCCCGTTGAGGTAACCTAGTGTTATTTGAAAATTCACCGGTTCCATGTTACTTGGAATGAGTTTGTTAACAAGACCTGATCAACCTTGTTAGTGGATTCCTTTTGATGAGCATGATATGAATGAAGTTAGAAGGAACAACTCTCTGTGCCCTCTTTTTACTTTCTGCAATTTAGTTGAAATAAAGAAAAAATAGTATATTCTGTCTGTTTTCTGAATTATCCATGTAATAAAAAATACCCCGAAAAAGAAAGTTCTCCAAGTGCCTTGAAATTTAAATATGATTTTTTTCCAGAATATTTGAGAATATCTGGCACTGAGAACACAGCAGGGGGAGCAAGCACCTGGCCATGAGGGTCTAGGGCGCGCCCTACCCCCTGGGCATGCCCCTGCCTCATGGGCCCATGGTGCCTCCCCTCCACTTATTCCAGCCACCACACACCCCTTCTTCCTCCCACAAAAATCACCAACCAGCTCAAACCCGAGTCCAAGCTCATTTTGCTGCCATTTTCTATCTCCTTGCTCAAAGCTCCATTCACAAAACTGCTTTGGGGGATTGTTCCTTGGTATGTGACTCCTCCGATGGTCTAGTTAGTTTTTGTTCTAGTGCTTTATTCATTGCATATTTTTGCTGCTTAGGTGACCCTGTTCTTGAGCTTGCATGTCAAATTTATATGGTCAAAAGTAGTTTTGATGCATGATATTGCCTCTAGGCACTTGTAGGAGTAGTTGCTATCAATTTTGTTGAGTTTGGTTCACTTTTATTTTGAAGTTACTAAAATTTTTAGAAATTTTCAGAAAAAGATGAAGAGATTTTTGAGGGGCTCATCGAGCTGAAGCTCGAAGGATAAGCAAAGTGAGGAGGACAAGAGGCCCAAATATAATCTTCCTCGCACCGTGAAAGTTCGGCCATGTGAATGGCCTTGTGATGATTTCTTGAGAGCAGCCGGGATTTATGATGATTTCTATGAATTGGCTGAGAATGCAGTCCTCACCGCCTTCCTCCATGATCAACGCGAACAGTAACTCTTACTCACCAATATCTTTGTGCAAAACTTTCATTTCCATGCTAGGAGCTCACCACCTACGGTGGAATTTTATTTATATGATGAGCATAAGGAGATGTCACTTCGTGATTTTTGTCGGGTTTGTTTGATCCCTTTTGAGGGCAGCGTAGAGGAACCACATCGTGACGATGTGGAAGGTTTTATTGATACAATTGATGTAGGGGAAACGAGGAAAGTTTCCGATGCAAGAATTACTAGCATACATTTTCCTGTTTTACGTTACTTCGCAATATTTGCTAGTAGATGCTTAATTGGTCGTGGAAACTATGGCAACTTTAGTGCCCCTGATATTGTTATTTTTGTGCCATGCCTTGTTCCGTGATGACACATTTAGTATGGGCACTATTGTTGCAAAGCGGTTAAATCTTAACCGTACTAAGGGCCCCGTCACTTATGTTCATGGTGCATTATATCCTACTCATGCTTGCATTTGGTGTTGACTAATTTTAATGCATGTTCATGACTGTTGTCGCTCTCTAGCTGGTCGCTTCCCAGTCTTCTTCTAGCCTTCACTTGTACTAAGCGGGAATACTGCTTGTGCATCCAATTCCATAAACCCCAAAGTAATTCCATATGAGTCCACCATACCTACCTATATATGGTATCTACCTGCCGTCCCAAGTAAATTTGTATGTACCAAACTCTAAACCTTCAAATAAACATTATGTTTTGTATGCTCGAATAGCTCATGTATCAACTAGGGTTGTCCGTATCTTCCATGTTAGGCGGGTTATTCTCAAGAGGAGTGGACTCCGCTCCTCACTCACGAGAAAATGGCTGGTCACCGGGATGCCCAGTCCCATGCTTTATGCAAATTAAATCAAAATAATTGCAAACAAAACTCCCCCGATACTGTTGTTAGTTGGAGGCACTCGTTGTTTCGAGCAAGCCATGGATTGATGCTTGTTGGTGGAGGGGGAGTATAAAATTTACCATTCTGTTTGGGAACCGCCTATAATGTGTGTAGCATGGAAGATATCGCCATCTCTTGGTTGTTATGTTGACAATGAAGTATGCCGCTCAAAATATTATTCATATCTATTTCAAAACCGAGCTCTTGCACCTCTACAAATCCCTGCTTCCCTCTGCGAAGGGCCTATCTATTTACTTTTATGTTGAGTCATCACCCTCCTATTAAAAAGCACTAGCTGGAGAGCACCACTATCATTTGCATTCATTACTGTTAGTTTACATTGAGTATGACTTGACTGGATCGCTTTTACCATGAATTACAATGTCTAGTCAGTCCTTGATCTTTAAAGGTGCTCTGCATTTATGTTTTGCGGTCTCAGAAAGGGCTAGCAAGATACCATCCTATTATATCATATCATGATTGTTTTGAGAAAGTTTTGTCATCCGAGATTTATTATTATTGCTCGCTAGTAGATTATGTCATTGATATGAGTAAATATGAGACCTAAATGTCATTGTGAATATGGTTATTTCATAATATTTGCTAAAAACTTGAATGCTGGCTTTACATATTTACAACAACAAGAGCAAACAGAGTGTGTAAAAGTTTTTCTTTATCACTTTCAGTTTATCAACTGAATTGCTTGAGGACAAGCAAAGGTTTAAGCTTGGGGGAGTTGATACGTCTCCATCGTATCTACTTTTCCAAACACTTTTTCCCTTGTTTTGGACTCTAACTTGCATGATTTGAATGGAACTAACCCGGACTGACACTGTTTTCAGCAGAATTGCCATGGTGTTATTTTTGTGCAGAAATAAAAGTTCTCGGAATGACCTGAAAATCAACGGAGAATTATTTTGGAATATATAAAAAATAATGGAAGGAAGATCCATGTCAGCGGGGCCTCCACTTGTCCACGAGGGTGGGGGGCACGCCCTACCCCCTGGGAGCGCCCCCTACCTCATGGGCCCCCTGACGCTCCACCAACCTCAACCCTGACTCCATATATTCACTTTCGGGGAGAAAAAAATCAAAGAGAAGGATTCATCGCATTTTACGATACGGAGCCGCCGCCAAGCCCTAAACTCTCTCAGGAGGGCCGATCAGGAGTCCGTTCGGGGCTCCGGAGAGGGGAATCCGTCGCCATCGTCATCACCAACTTTCCTCCATCACCAATTTCATGATGCTCACCGCCGTGTGTGAGTAATTCCATCGAAGGCTTGCTGGACGGTGATGGGTTGGATGAGCTTTATCATGTAATCGAGTTAGTTTTGTTAGGGTTTGATCCCTAGTATCCACTATGTTCTGAGATTGATGTTGCTATGACTTTGCTATGCTTAATGCTTGTCACTAGGGCCCGAGTGCCATGATTTTAGATCTGAACCTATTATGTTTTCATGAATATATGTGAGTTCTTGATGCTATTTTGCAAGTCTATAGTCACCTACTATGTGTTATGATCCGGCAACCCCGAAGTGACAATAATCGGGACCACTCCCGGTGATGATCGTAGTTTGAGGAGTTCATGTATTCACTATGTGTTAATGCTTTGCCCCGGTACTCTATTAAAAGGAGGCCTTAATATCCCTTAGTTTCCGCTAGGACCCCGCTACCACGGGAGGGTAGGACAAAAGATGTCATGCAAGTTCTTTTCCATAAGCATGTATGACTATATTCGGAATACATGCCTACATTACATTGATGAATTGGAGCTAGTTCTGTGTCACCCTATGTTATGACTGTTACATGATGAACCGCATTCGGCATAATTCTCCATCACCGAGCCAATGCCTACGAGCTTTCCATATATTGTTCTTAGCTTATTTACTTTTCCGTTGCTATTGTTACAATCACTATAAAACACCAAAAATATTACTTTTGCTACCGTTACCACTACTATCATATTACTTTGCTACTAAACACATTGCCGCGGATATTAAGTTTCCATGTGTGGTAGAATTGACAGCTCCGCTGCTAATACTTGAGAATATTCTTTGGCTCCCCTTGTGTCTAATCAATAAATTTGGGTTGAATACTCTACCCTCGAAAACTGTTGCGATCCCCTATACTTGTGGGTTATCAGTTACTAACCATATGCATGATGTCAACATTGTAGCCCTCCGCGTGACCTCGTCGCTGATCGGGTCTCGGAGGGGGACTCTTCGCTTGCCAAGATAGCAGAGAGCGAGACCGCGTCGCGCACTACACCTCCCTAATCATGGAGGAGATCGGGGAGGTGCTTCCCCGGAAGACCCCTCTTGGACCAAACACGGGGGCGGGGGCGTTGACATCACGGTGAAGGTCAATACCTCGGTCGCCGAACACCAGGAGGGGGGATCCCTTCAGGTGAACTAAGAGTGGCAACTCGGACAGTCCAAAGATAGTCCTGAAACCCACAAGGACCCCGAAGTTGTCCATTCCGGCCTCCACTGAAGGGGGAAGCGAGGTGCCACCACTAGTGCCTCCCGTAAGCGAGCGGCTCAAGACTGAGTGGCCGACCATGATAGAGGAGGCTTTGAATAGCTCCTCCGTTATCGAAGAGCATCGCACCCTAATGTGTGCGGTTTTACAGATCATTCGATCCGTTGACAGCGGACTGAAAGAGGCTTTCGGCGACCTCTTGATGGGCTTCAAGGTAAATCATGTAATGGTTTTTATCCCTTAATTTTTTACTTATGTGATCATTCCGTCACATAGACATTATCCCCCAAGCCCAAAGTGAGTTTGAAAAACTCATGCGGGGGTCGAATAATTCAAAAGCCCTAAGGATAGTAAAAGTGAGTCGTAGCCCCCGAGACTCTGGCAAGACAAAGAAGGCTTGGCAGAGGATCTAGCAATAGATATCTCAGGAGTCTGACATGCATAAGCAGTTGTGTAGGCCTCATCTTCGGCAGTTGTTGCCAACACTGTGGAGCTAGCCGAGGTGAATCGGAAGCTGAAGAGTTCCAATGAGGAGCTCAACGATATGTCTCCAACGTATCTATAATTTTTTATTGTTCGATGTTATTATGTTAACTGTTTTGGATGTTCTATATGCATTAACATGCTATTTTATATTATTCTTATGACTAACTTATTAACCCAGAGCCTAGTGCCAGTTTCTGTTTTTTCCTTGTTTTTGAGTCTTACAGAAAAGGAATATCAAACGGAGTCCGAACGGAATAAAACTTTGCGATGATTTTTCTTGGAACATAAGACATCCATGGATCTTGGAGAGGAAGGTAGGAGATGGCCGAGGAGGCCACAAGCCTTCCAGGCGCGCCCTTGGGGGGGCACCCTGAGGGCTTGTGTGCCCCTCGGGGGTGTCCTAACCCTAATTCTTGTGCTATAAATTCCCAAATATTCCCAAACCACCAGAAGCGTCCACCAAAAAAATTTCCTCCGCCGCAAGCCTCTATTCCCGTGAGATCCCATCTTGGGGGCTTTTTCGGCAATGTGCCGGAGAGGTATTTTCTCACAAAGGGCCTATACATCAACCTTGCTGCCCTTCCGATGATGCATGAGTAGTTAACCACACACCTACGGGTCCATAGCTAGTAGCTAGATGGCTTCTCTCTCTTTGATCTACAATACAATGTTCTCCTCGATGTTCTTGGATATCTATTTGATGTAATATTTTTTTGCGGTGTGTTTTGTTGAGATCGATGAATTGTGGATTTATGATCAGATTATCTATGAATATTATTTGTGTCTTCTCTGAACTCTTTTATGCATGATTAAGATATCTTTGTATTTCTCTTCGAACTATCGGTTTTGTTTGGCCAACTAGATTGGTATTTCTTGCAATGGGAGAGGTGATTAGTCTTGGGTTCAATCTTTTGTTGTCCTCACCCAGTGACATAGTAGAGGTAGCGAGGCACATATTGTTTTGTTGCCATCAAGGATAAAAAGATGGGGTTTTCATCATATTGCTTGATTTTATCCCTCTACATCATGTCATCTTACTTAAGGCATTAATATTACTCCATTCTTCTGAACTTAATATTCTAGATGCATGCTGGATAGCGGTTGATGTGTAGAGTAATAGTAGTAGATGTAGGCAGGAGTCTGTCTACTAGTCACGGACGGGATGCCTATATTCATGATCATTGCCTTAGATATCGTCATAACTTTGCGCTTTTCTGTCAATTGCTCAACAGTAATTCGTTCACCCATTGTCGTGGTTTTGTTACGGCAGATGCCCTAGTGAAAGGAATTAGGTGTGGATCCATCGCAACGTAGGTTAGCTTGAAGGGTTGAACGGGACAAATGACACAAAGTATTTACCCTGGTTCGGCCCCACACAATGAGGTAAAAGCCTACGTCATGCTTCTAGTTGTATTGCTTGAGTTTTGATTACAAGGGAGCGAATACGCTTGACCTAGCTATTGATCAATTGTTTTCTTGAGTTAACCCACCGCCGGGTCTCGCCTTTATATACACATGTCGAGGCCCGAGGCTTACAAGAGTCCGAGCCGAATCACACAACGTGACCGGCCTGGTTTCTAAGTCGCCTTGCCTTAACAGGCAAGCTAACATACGGCGGTTTACATTTTCGGATCTTGGGCCTCCACCAGACCCGCCTTTATGGGCCGCCATCTTCACACTTCACCTTCTTGGGCCTTTGTCATGTTAAGTCGCCAACGGTCTGACCCGGTCCCTCATCGGCGGGTCATACCTCGGGGTTATATCCCCAACATTAGGCCCTAGATTGATTTGAACTCTTTCATGTCAATCTTCAATGCTTCAGTTGGCGAATTGTCTTCCGAACTTAACCTGGAATAATCCACTGTAACTCGCCATGATGTCATGCAAACTGAATCATTTAACCTACGATGACGTCATGCATATTGAATATTCAAAAATTTGTGACATCATAACAGATCTTTGCAGTAATCAGGCATTCCGAGAATCGAGGCACCTCTGCTGTTAAGATAATGATGATGCCTCCTCGATTTCTGCACCTGCCATTTAATGTTTCACCTTACTTCTTATAAATAGGCACAAGGGGGTTCATTTTTAACTTTTACCCCCTTCCCCTTACTTCTTCGTTTTCCTCACGCTGCACCGCGCCCTGAGCTCCGCCACCTCCGTTCCTCTCTAGCGACCTCAACACCGGCCGTTGCATCAACCTGAACGAACCAGAGAACCGCGGCGCACATCCGCTCTCCAGTAGAGCATCCAGGTAAAGCTCTTTCCTTGATCTAGATCTGCGTTAGACCGATCCCGCTCATAGGGTTCATCGGATTTCATCGTGCTTATCCAAGTTCATCATAGTTCAACCATCATGTTGCTTAGTTTAATCCCAAATTAATACTAAAGTCATGCAGTGATAACCTTAGCATGTGTTTCCAACCATATATTTGTTCTCTCCTTCTGAGATTCAATCTTCAGCACTCTAGCTCTTCCATAGCCATGTCCTAGGTTTAGCAATTACCTTCTATTTTGCGAACTGCCATAGATCCGTAAATATAGCTGCAAACTTGCGGAACCTGTTTGCCTCACACTTAGCAAAATCTCAACTGTATGTATTTGATAGTTAACTGACCCGCCATTCACCGCCATGGCAGCTTAAATAACTCTTTGTAACCTGCCAGAACTTAGCCAGCTTAGTCATAATGCATAGCTTTTCCAAAAAATCCAGAACCTTGTATGACCTGTCGGCAATATCAGCCAGCCCATATTTATCAACTTAATCATGATTTTGTAATCCACCAGGGAACGGCCAGCTTAAACATGAATTTTGTAATTATTGGGTGGTTCTTCATCACAATATTGACCAGCCACACGTTATTCTCAGGCATCCACTTTCAAAAATGACTAAGACCACCACCTCTTGTGATTGGGTTGTTTCTACTATCACCGAGCAATCTCTCAACGAGTATGTTGAGATGGGCGTTTTACCAGCCAAAGACATCATCCACTAGCGAGTCCCGGATGCCGAAGTTCCGCCTCAACCTAAAGAAGGCGGGGTTATGGTCTTTGCAGATCACCTCCTCCATGGTTTCTCACCACCCGGGTCAAAATTCTTTAGAGATGTTCTGAACTTCTACAAAGCTACACCCCAAGATATCGGCCGTAACTCTGTGTCCAATATATACAACTTCCAAGTCTTATTTGAGGTGTACCTTCAAGAGGAGCCCAACGTTGATCTATTCCGAGAATATTATTACTTGAACTGCCAGACCGAGATGACAGATGGGCCTAGCCTTGAAATCGGCGGGATTTCAATCCAGAGGGGGAGGGATGTCGTCTTCCTTGTAGCTACACTGCCCAGTCACCCCAAGGACTGGAATCAGACTTGGTTCTATTGCCAAGACACCTCTCCAGGGGTGAAAATCCTCTGTCGGGTTTCTGCACCTGCTGGCTCAGCCCTAGGCATCCGCTCCCCGACCAGATTACTGCTGCAGAACGAGCCAAGTATGCACCTACGTTTTCAAGAATAAGAACCTTATTAACCAATGGCTTAACTGGTGTTGACTTGGTCTGATGCTGGGTCGCCTGGAGAATCTTGCCTTTGAGCTGCCGTACCGGCTTAATGTACCAATACTCATGTGACGTGAAAGACCCACAGAGATACAATCAAACACGTCTTGAAGACCAACAAATCAACGAAATTACTAAGTCTTTGCTCAGAGAGACCCTCGAGAGCTACAGCAAAATGGTACCGAACAATTTATGTGTTCTCAATCCAGTTCCAGATGTAAGCGTTTTATACCATCTATCATTTTTCTTACTTCTTGTATATCATCTCTTAGTTTTTCTATATGTTTAAACAGGCCAACTCCCCCTTTTGGAAGAAGAAATTGCCCGCTGCCACTCTGACCAAGAAGCCTAAAACAACAACTCAAGGCCCGGGTCGTCCCAAGAAATCCACCACTGAAGATCTGCTCAAGCTTGATGATGAGTTAGAGGTAGAACTTAACTCCCTTGGTCGTGTTTTTGTGCAACTTGTTGATGCCGACTCTTCTCAGGGCAATGCAGCAACAAGTCATGCTGATGCAACAGAGGTAATCCCTGTCTCCTCCGACTCAGAACCCCTGACAGGACAGAAAACTTGGTGGGTCCTCCAGATGGTGAAATTTTCTCATCCTCTTGCTTACATGGATCCCAACTTTCTTTTGAAGAAATAGCAACATGAAGCAAGACGCCCGACTCTAAGTGGCGGCTCTCAAGACCTTGTCTCCGGCTTACCGAATACACCAACTCCTCGCAAACGTCATCATGACGTGCCTCATAACTTAGACTCTCTGTATCCATTAGCCGGCCAAATACGTCAACCTCTTACTCCTTCCAACTCAAATTATCAGAAGACGCCTCCATCATCTAGCGACTCTTCTGGGACTCAGATGCATGTCTTCAAAGTTGCCCAAGGGTAAGTGCTTCTATTTGTTTATCAATGATTTGTCATAGCATACTGATATACTTTGTACTTTCGTTGCAGAGGAATAACAAAGGCGAGTAAGAAACAGAAACTTGGCGGGTCTTCAAAAGATCCTCAAAACACTGAGCTGGAGAAATAGTCCACCGACATCTTCGAGGACCATACTCAAGACCTAGAAGAACCCATGAATGACCCGCCACTAACAGTCGATGCCATCCTCCCTGAACAAATGGACGCGGAACTTAACCCGTCGAACAGTCATGACCCGTTGAGTCGTAAGCCGCCAACTCCTCAAAAGCCAGCTGAAGAGGTTCCTCTTGACAAGAATTCTGCAGATGTGACCATCAATGGGACAGCTTACCCTGTGCTAGGGGCTTCCACAGTTTTGGCCAAACATGGCACCAAAGAAGAATCTCATTCTTTTGATAAGGGCAAGACCAAGCTGGATTTGGAGAGCTATGATGCCTTGAGTGCAAGCGACATCCACGCGGGGTACCTAAGCCGCCTTCACACCAGCCATGAAAGAGCTCTATGAGGTATGATACTAATCCTCTTCCATATATACTCATGTAGCCACCAAGTCTTAAATATAAGTAAAGATATTGATTATGCTTGAGACTTCATGAACACTTCCAATCCATAGCCTCTCAGGGCCGGCTTATGTTGGGGAACGTAGTAATTTCAAAAAAATTCCTATGCACACGCAAGATCATGGTGATGCACAGCAACGAGAGGGGAGTGTGTTGTCTACGTACCCTCGTAGACCGGAAGCGGAAGCGTTATGACAACGCGGTTGATGTAGTCGTACGTCTTCACGGCCCGACCGATCAAGCACCGAAACTACGACACCTCCGAGTTTTTGCACACGTTCAACTCGATGACGATCCCCGGACTCCGATCCAGCAAAGTGTTCGGGATGAGTTCTGTCAACACGACGGCGTGGTGACGATCTTGATGTTGTACCGTCGCAGGGCTTCGCCTAAGCACCGCTACAATATTCTCGAGGATTATGGTGGAGGGGGGCACCGCACACGGCTAAGAGATCAATGATCAATTGTTGTGTCTCTGGGGTGCCCCTGCCCCCGTATATAAAGGAGTGGAGGAGGGGGCCGGCCAAGGAGGGTGGCGCGCCCAAATGGGGGGAGTCCAACTCCCACCGGGAGTAGGACTCCCCTTTTTCCTATTAGGAGTAGGAGAGGGAAAAAAGAGGAAGGAGGGAGGAAGGAAAGGGGGGGCGGCCCCCCCTCCCAATTCGGATTGGGCTTGGGGGGGCGCCCCCTCCCTTGATCCTTTCCCCTCCTTTCCACTAAGTCCCAATAAGGCCCATATACCTCCCGGGGGGTTTCGATAACCTCTCGGTGATCCGGTATTGTCCCAATCTTACCCGGAACCTTTCCGGTGTCCAAATATAGTCGTCCAATATATCAATCTTCATGTCTCGACCATTTCGAGACTCCTCGTCAAGTCCGTGATCACATCCGGGACTCTGAACAACCTTTGGTACATCCAAATATATAAACTCATAATGAAACTGTCATCGTAACGTTAAGCGTGCGGACCCTACGGGTTCGAGAACAATGTAGACATGACTGAGACATGTCTCCGGTCAATAACCAATAGCGGAACCTGGATGCTCATATTGGCTCCTACATATTCTACGAAGATCTTTATCGGTCAGACCGCATAACAACATACGTTGTTCCCTTTGTCATCGGTATGTTACTTGCCCGAGATTCGATCGTTGGTATCTCAATACCTAGTTCAATCTCGTTACCGGCAAGTCTCTTTACTCGTTCCGTAATACATCATCTTGCAACTAACTTATTAGTTGCATTGCTTGCAAGGCTTAAGTGATGTGTATTACTGAGAGGGCCCAGAGATACCTCTCCAACAATCGGAGTGACAAATCCTAATCTTGAAATACGCCAACCCAACAAGTACCTTCGGAGACACCTGTAGAGCACCTTTATAATCACCTAGTTACGTTGTGACGTTTGGTGGCACACAAAGTGTTCCTCCGGTAAACGGGAGTTGCATAATCTCATAGTCATAGGAACATGTATAAGTCATGAAGAAAGCAATAGCAACAAACTAAACGATCAAGTGCTATGCTAACGGAATGGGTCAAGTCAATCACATCATTCTCCTAATGATGCGATCCCGTTAATCAAATGACAACTCATGTCTATGGTTACGAAACATAACCATCTTTGATCAACGAGCTAGTCAAGTAGAGGCATACTAGTGACACTCTGTTTGTCTATGTATTCACACATGTATTATGTTTCCGGTTAATACAATCCTAGCATGAATAAGAAACATTTATCATGATATAAGGAAATAAATAATAACTTTATTATTGCCTCTAGGGCATATTTCCTTCAGTCTCCCACTTGCACTAGTCAATAATCTAGTTCACATCGCCATGTGATTTAACACCAATAGTTCACATCACCATGTGATTAACACCCATAGTTCACATCGTCATGTGACCAACACCCTAAGGTTTTACTAGAGTCAATTATCTAGTTCACATCGCTATTGATTAACACCCAAAGAGTACTAAGGTGTGATCATGTTTTGCTTGTGAGAGAAGTTTAGTCAACGGGTCTGCCACATTCAGATCCGTAAGTATTTTGCAAATTTCTATGTCAACAATGCTCTGCACGGAGCTATTCTAGCTAATTGCTCCCATTTTCAATATGTATCTAGATTGAGATTTAGAGTCATCTGGACCAGTGTCAAAATTTGCATCGACGTAACCCTTTACGATGAACCTTTTTGTCACCTCCATAATCGAGATACATATCCTTATTTCACTAAGGATAATTTGACCGATGTCCAGTGATCTACTCCTAGATCACTATTGTACTCCCTTGCCAAAAACAGTGTAGGGTATACAATAGATCTGGTACACAGCATGGCATATTTTATAGAACCTATGGCCAAGGCATAGGGAATGACTTTCATTCTCTCTCTATCTTCTACCGTGGTCGGGTTTTGAGTCTTACTCAACTTCACACCTTGTAACACATGCAAGAACTCTTTATTTGACTGTTCCATTTTGAACTACTTCAAAATCTTGTCAAGGTATGTACTCATTGAAAAACTTATCAAGCGTCTTGATCTATCTCTATAGATCTTGATGCTCAATATGTAAGCAGCTTCACCGAGGTCTTTCTTTGAAAAACTCCTTTCAAACACTCCTTTATGCTTTGCAGAATAATTCTACATTATCTCTGATCAACAATATGTTATTCACATATACTTATCAGAAATGTTGTAGTGCTCCCACTCACTTTCTTGTAAATACAGGCTTCACTGCAAGTCTGTATAAAACTATATGCTTTGATCAACTTATCAAAGCGTATATTCCAACTCCGAGATGCTTGCACCAGTCCAAAGATGGATCACTGGAGCTTGCATATTTTGTTAGCACCTTTAGGATTGACAAAACTTTCTTGTTGCATCATATACAACTCTTCTTTAATAAATCTAATAAGGAATGCAGTTTTGTTTATCCACTTGCCAGATTTCATAAAATGCGGCAATTGCTAACATGATTCGGACAGACTTAAGCATAGATACGAGTGAGAAACTCTCATCGTAGTCAACACCTTGAACTTGTCGAAAACCCTTTTAGCAACAATTCTAGCTTTTGTAGATAGTGACACTACTATCAGCGTCCGTCTTCCTCTTGAAGATCCATTTAATATCAATGGCTCGCCGATCAATGGGAAAGTCAATCAAAGTCCATACTTTGTTCTCATACATGGATCTCATCTTAGATTTCATGGCCTCAAGCCATTTCGCGGAATCTGGGCTCATCATCGCTTCCTCATAGTTCATAGGATCGTCATGGTCAAGTAACATGACCCCCAGAATAGGATTACCGTACCATTCTGGTGCGGATCTCACTCTGGTTTACCTACGAGGTTCGGTAGTAACTTGATCTGAAGTTACATGATCATCATCATTAGCTTCCTCACTAATTGGTGTAGTAATCACAGGAACACATTTCTATGATGAACTACTTTCCAATAAGGGAGCAGGTACAGTTACCTCATCAAGTTCTACTTTCCACCACTCACTTCTTTCGAGAGAAACTCCTTTTCTAGAAAGGATCCATTCAAAGCAACGAATATATTGCCTTCGGATATGTGATAGAAGGTGTACCCAACATTTTCTTTTGGGTATCCTATGAAGACGCACTTCTCCGATTTGGGTTAGAGCTTATCAGGTTGAAACTTTTTCACATAAGCATTGCAACCTCAAACTTTAAGAAACGACAGCTTATGTTTCTTGCCAAACCATAGTTCAAACGGTGTCGTCTCAACGGATTTACATGGTGCCCTATTTAACGTGAATGCAGCTGTCTCTAATGCATAACCCCAAAACGATAGTGGTAGATCAGTAAGAGACATCATAGATCACACCATATCTAATAAAGTACGGTTATGACGTTCGGACACACCATTATGCTGTGGTGCTCCAGGTGGCGTGAGTAGTGAAACTATTTCACGTTGTTTTTAACTGAAGGCCAAACTCGTAACTCAAATATTTTACTTCTGCGATCATATTGTAGAAACTTTTATTTTTTTTACGATGATTCTCCACTTCACTCTGAAATTCTTTGAACTTTTCAAATGTTTCAGACTTGTGTTTCATCAAGTAGATATACTCATATCTGCTCAAATCATCTGTGAAGATCAGAAAATAATGATACCTGCCGCGAGCTTCAATATTCATCGGACCACATACATCAGTATGCATGATTTCCAACAAATCTGTTGCTTGCTACATTGTTCCGGAGAACGGAGTCTTAGTCATCTTGCCCATGAGGCATGGTTCGCAAGCATCAACTGATTCATAATCAACTGATTCCAAAAGTCCATCAGCATGGGGTTTCTTCATGCGCTTTACACCAATATGACCTAAACGGCAGTGCCACAAATAAGTTGCACTATCATTATTAACTTTGCATCTTTTGGTTTTAATATTATGAATATGTGTATCACTACGATCGAGATCCAACGAACCATTTTCATTGGGTGTGTAACCATATATGTAAACAGAATAACAATTTATTCTCTTACTTAAATGAATAACTGTATTGCAATAAACATGATCAAATCATATTCATGCTCAATGCAAACACCAAATAACACTTATTTAGGTTTAACACTAATCCCGAAAGTATAGGGAGTGTGCGATGATGATCATATCAATCTTGGAACCACTTCCAACACACATCGTCACTTCACCCTTAACTAGTCTCTGTTCATTCTGCAACTCCCGTTTCGAGTTACTACTCTTAGCAACTGAACCAGTATCAAATACCGAGGGGTTGCTATGAACACTAGTAAAATACACATCAATAATCTGTATATCAAATATACCTTTGTTCACTTTGCCATCCTTCTTATCCGCCAAATACTTGGGGCAGTTCTGCTTCCAGTGACCAGTCCCTTTGCAGTAGAAGCACTTAGTCTCAGGCTTAGAATCAGACTTGGGCTTCTTCACTTGAGCAGCAACTTGCTTGCCGTTCTTCTTGAAGTTCCCCTTCTTCCCTTTGCCCTTTTCTTGAAACTAGTGGCCTTGTCTACCATCAACACTTGATATTTTTCTTGATTTCTACCTTCGTCGATTTCAGCATTACGAAGAGCTTGGGAATCGTTTCCGTTATCCCTTGCATATCATAGTTCATCACGAAGTTCTACTAACTTGGTGATGGTGACTAGAGAATTCTGTCAATCACTATTTTATCTGGAAGATTAACTCCCACTTGATTCAAGCGATTGTAGTACCCAGACAATCTGAGCACATGCTCACTGCTTGAGCTATTCCCCTCCATCTTTTAGCTATAGAACTTGTTGGAGACTTCATATCTCTCAACTCGGGTATTTACTTGAAATATTAACTTCAACTCCTGGAACATCTCATATGGTCCATGACGTTCAAAACATCTTTGAACTCCTGATTCTAAGCTGTTAAGCATGGTGCACTAAACTATCAAGTAGTCATCATATTGAGCTAGCCAAACGTTCATAACGTCTGCATCTGCTCCTGCAATAGGTCAGTCACCTAGCGGTGCATCAAGGACATAATTCTTCTGTGCAGCAATGAGGATAAACCTCAGATCACAGATCCAATCCGCATCATTGCTACTAACATTTTTCAACTTAGTTTTCTCTAGGAACATATAAAAATTAAACGAGGAGCAACATCACGAGCTATTGATCTACAACATAGATATGCTAATACTACCAGGACTAAGTTCATGATATATTAAAGTTCAATTAATCATATTACTTAAGAACTCCCACTTAGATAGATATCCATCTAATCATCTAAGTGATCACGTGATCCAAATCAACTAAACCATAACCGATCATCACGTGAAATGGAGTAGTTTTCAATGGTGAACATCATTATGTTGATCATATCTACTATATGATTCACGCTCGACCTTTCGGTCTCAGTGTTCCGAGGCCATATCTGCATATGCTAGGCTTGTCAAGTTTAACCTAAGTATTCTGCGTGTGCAAAATTGGCTTGCACCCGTTGTAGATGGACGTAGAGCTTATCAAACCCGATCATCACGTGGTGTCAGGGCATGACGAACTTTGGCAATGGTGCATACTCAGGGAGAACACTTATACCTTGAAATTTTAGTAAGGGATCATCTTATAAAGCTACCGTCGAACTAAGCAAAATAAGATGCATAAAAGATAAACATCATATGCAATCATGATATGGCCATGATCATCTTGCGCCTTTGATCTCCATCTCCAAAGTACTGTCATGATCTCCATTATCACCGGCATGACACCATGATCTCCATCATCTTGATCTATATCAATGTG
This sequence comes from Triticum urartu, assembly GCF_056163025.1. Classification (NCBI taxonomy): domain Eukaryota; kingdom Viridiplantae; phylum Streptophyta; class Magnoliopsida; order Poales; family Poaceae; genus Triticum; species Triticum urartu. The sequence continues at coordinate 582,182,077 of NC_141877.1, forward strand.
TCGTCACATGGTCGTCTCGCCAACTATTGCTCTCGCAACTATTGCAATCGCATAGCGATAAAGTAAAGCAATTATTTGGCGCTTGCATCTTATGCAATAAAGAGACAACCATAAAGCTTCTGCCAGTTGTCGATAACTTCAACAAATCATGATCATCTTATACAACAACTTATATCTCATCACGTCTTGACCATATCACATCACAACATGCCCTGCAAAAACAAGTTAGACGTCCTTTACTTTGTTGTTGCAAGTTTTACGTGGCTGCTACGGGCTTAAGCAAGAACCAATCTTACCTACGCATCAAAACCACAATGATAGTTTGTCAAGTTGGTGTTGTTTTAACCTTCGCAAGGACCGGGCGTAGCCACACTCGGTTCAACTAAAGTTGGAGAAACTGACACCCGCCAGCCACCTGTGTGCAAAGCACGTCGGTAGAACCAGTCTCGCGTAAGCGTACACGTAATGTCGGTCCGGGCTGCTTCATCCAACAATACCGCCGAACCAAAGTATGACATGCTGGTAAGCAGTATGACTTATATCGCCCACAACTCACTTGTGTTCTACTCGTGCATATAACATCAACACATAAAACCTGGCTCGGATGCCACTGTTGGGGAACATAGTAATTTCAAAAAAATTCCTACGCACACGCAAGATCATGGTGATGCACAGCAACGAGAGGGGAGAGTGTTGTCTACGTACCCTCGTAGACCAGAAGCGGAAGCGTTATAACAACGCGGTTGATGTAGTCGTACGTCTTCACGGCCCGACCGATCAAGCACCGAAACTACGGCACCTCCGAGTTTTTGCACACGTTCAGCTCGATGACGATCCTTGGACTCCGATCCAGCAAAGTGTCGGGGATGAGTTCCGTCAACACGACAGCGTGGTGACGATCTTGATGTTCTACCGTCGCAGGGCTTCGCCTAAGCACCGCTACAATATTATCGAGGATTATGGTGGAGGGGGGCACCGCACATGGCTAAGAGATCAATGATCAATTGTGTGTCTCTGGGGTGCCCCCCTGCTCCCGTATATAAAGGAGTGGAGGAGGGGGCCGGCCAAGGAGGGTGGCGCGCCCAAGGGGGGGAGTCCAACTCCCACCGGGAGTAGGACTCCCCTTTTTCCTATTAGGACTAGGAGAGGGAAGAAAGAGGAAGGAGGGAGGAAGGAAAGGGGGGGCGGCCCCCCTCCCAATTCGGATTGGGCTTGGGGGGGCGCGCCCCTCCCTTGCTCCTTTCCCCTCCTTTCCACTAAGGCCCAATAAGGCCCATATACCTCCCGGGGGGTTCCGATAACCTCTCGGTGATCCGGTATTGTCCCAATCTTACCCAGAACCTTTCCGGTGTCCAAATATAGTCGTCCAATATATTGATCTTTATGTCTCGACCATTTCGAGACTCCTCGTCAAGTCCGTGATCACATCCGGGACTCCGAACAACCTTCGGTACATCCAAATATATAAACTCATAATGAAACTGTCATCGTAACGTTAAGCGTGCGGACCCTACGGGTTCGAGAACAATGTAGACATGACCCAGACATGTCTCCGGTCAATAACCAATAGCGGAACCTGGATGCTCATATTGGCTCCTACATATTCTACGAAGATCTTTATCGGTCAGACCGCATAACAACATACGTTGTTCCCTTTGTCATCGGTATGTTACTTGCCCGAGATTCGATCGTTGGTATCTCAATACCTAGTTCAATCTCGTTACCGGCAAGTCTCTTTACTCGTTCCGTAATACATCATCTTGCAACTAACTTATTAGTTGCATTGCTTGCAAGGCTTAAGTGATGTGTATTACTGAGAGGGCCCAGAGATACCTCTCCAACAATCGGAGTGACAAATCCTAATCTTGAAATACGCCAACCCAACAAGTACCTTCGGAGACACCTGTAGAGCACCTTTATAATCACCCAGTTACGTTGTGACGTTTGGTGGCACACAAAGTGTTCCTCCGGTAAACGGGTGTTGCATAATCTCATAGTCATAGGAACATGTATAAGTCATGAAGAAAGCAATAGCAACAAACTAAACGATCAAGTGCTATGCTAACGGAATGGGTCAAGTCAATCACATCATTCTCCTAATGATGTGATCCCGTTAATCAAATGACAACTCATGTCTATGGTTAGGAAACATAACCATCTTTGATCAACGAGCTAGTCAAGTAGAGGCATACTAGTGACACTCTGTTTGTCTATGTATTCACACATGTATTATGTTTCCGGTTAATACAATTCTAGCATGAATAATAAACATTTATCATGATATAAGGAAATAAATAATAACTTTATTATTGCCTCTAGGGCATATTTCCTTCAGCTGAAGCTGACAAGTTGAGTCGAGACTTACTATCACTTAAGAAACCAAAACATGCAGCCCCCAAGGGCCGCCTTAACCTGACAAGACATGCCAGGTCTCAATAAAAAATAAATTGACCCACATTAGCCCCCGAGTGCCAAGTAGAGTACTTGTAGTGTGCTTGGGACTTTAATATAATAGCAGCATCAAAAGTTAATTCTTGATTATGAACCATCGCTTCATCATTATATTTCAGGCAACATTGAACAGTGGCATCAAAAGTGGGCGATTTAAGGAAGAATATAAAATTGCAACAATCAGAGACTTCCAAGGCCAAGCTTGAGCTGAAAACTTTGTTTGAAGAAATGGAGAAGCTGAAAGAAAGCTTTGATGTTGAAAGAGCCGGTTGGGAGACTGACAAGGCTGCATTGGCGAAAAGGGCCGAAGATGCTCAAGCTACGCTTAAGCCGGTGACTGAAGAGTTATCCGGCTTAAAGCAACATATTAATCAAATGACAATCTCCATCTTCGGTAAGTATAATATGTCAATCCAATTCTTTAACCCATCGGACATCTCTTATGAATGTAAAAAGTCTAACCCGCCGGTGACTCTAGGCTTTAACAGGCGCCAGGAGTACCAGCCTTGGCCAAGATATGCTATTGAAGATGAAGGCCATCTATTCTTTAACTGAACAGCTATACAGTGGCACCCTCCGCAGTCTTGTGGCCTTGGGGGGCAACAGAAAACCGCCAAGTCAGATCAAGTCTGTGATGGATCACTTATCCACCTTCCCAAACCACATTTAAGAGCAGAAGCTATCAGCTACCCGAGCCGAAGCCATCATTGCTCTTGGCCGGGCCAAAGCCTGGCAATTGGAGCTTGACCCGGAGGAGATAGCCACCGGTTTCCTAGAATTCAAACATGATCAATCACCCTTTCAGGAGGAGGACTTCAATCGATGCGTTCGATAGATGCAGCCTCTGGCCTGCAAACCTGTTACTACTAGGAAAAGGGCTATAGATAGGATTGACACTAATGGCGCACCAGGGAAGTAGTGCGCCACTACTATATACTAATGGCGCACCAGTTGGTGATGCACCATTAGTGTGGAAGACACTAATGGCGCACCAGAAAATAGGTGTGCCACTAGTGATAATATTTTTTTTTCATTTTTACATACATACTAATGGCGCATCCTACCGAAGTGCGCCATTACTAGTTCTAACTAGTAATGGCGCACCAGACAGAGAGTGCGCCAGTACTGAAATTTTTTTATTCTTTTTTTTTTGCAAAACTACTAATGGCGCACCGCCTCACAGTGCGCCATTACTAGTTTAAACTACTAATGGTGCACCCTATAAAAGTGCGCCATTAGTATATATATATATTTATGGCGCACTGTCCCGTTGGTGTGCCATTGCTATGAAAAAAACATTCTAATGGCGCACCGCCTGGGGGTGCGCTATTAGTAATCTTCCCCCATCCATACACTTCGTCCCTCCCTCGTCCCTGCCTCTCGCCAGACTACTTCGTCCCTCTCCCTCCACCGCGCCGCCGCCGCCGCTGCCCCGACCCACTGCGCCGCAGTCGCCCACGCGCCCCCGCCGCCTCCCTCTCCCTTCCTCCCCCTCGAGTGCCGCCTCCCCCCCCCCCCCCGAGCCCCGCCTCCCCCCCTCGAAACCCTAGAAACCGCCGGAGATTTGGAGCCGCCGGAGCCTCGGAGCCCCACGTCCACCAGGAGAGGAGGCCCCACGTCCAGCAGGAGAGGAGGCCCGCGACCTCCCCGCCGTCCAGCAGGAGAACATGGTATGAATCCCTCTCCCCCTTGTCTCTTGCTGATTTTCTTCTTCATCTCCTCCAATCTCTGACGCGTTCTCATCTATAGCTGTGTTGTGCTGTTGTGTTGTGTGAAGGAAGGACTTGGTTCAACAGGATACAGAGAAGCTGCTGCTGTGGGTTCGACTTGTTTGGATTTCGTTCCCCTGTCACCAAGGTGACCACTTGTCTCGCCTTTCTCCCCCTCTGTACAAGTTCATGGCTGTGGACTGCTATGGTCGATGCTTGTCTCAGCTGTATGCATTTGATTTCAGACTATATAGCTTGTATATGCAAAGTGCAAAAATTTCCGAGCAATGTTGTACTTTTACCTGCTAGTTTCTTTGGCATGGTTTTTATTCAAGTGAAACCAAACCCTGACAGTAACACATTTGCTTCTTATTATACATGACTATGTTTATTGTGTTGAAACATATGTCTGATCTAATTAGAATGTATATGTGAGTTAAATAGGTCTGATTTTTGTTTTACGGGGTGGTAGAGGCAGCATCCATGTATTTGGGTAGCTAGTGGTTGTTTTTTGCTGTGTTGCAAGAAAGGAGATAATGTTGGCTGAATGTGCTTGAGGAAGAAAAGTAAAAAAGTGATTGGAATCGCATGCCTAGAATGCTGTTCACTTATTGTCTTCATATTTAAAATCATCTGTTTTAAGTAAAGTAGGCTCTGAGAAAAACCTTCCAGAAAAAGCTAAACAGCACAAATATACTGCTCTTGGATCGATGATTTGATTATGTAGCATAACCAGCATAGAGTAAGTGAGAGACGAACATGAGGCTGCACATTTTTGTACCAACAGTTGCAGAAACTTGGGGCTGCACAAATTTGGTGCTGCACAAACTTGCTCCTAGGCCAAGAGAGAGATTGAAATTGAGTACTCCTAGGCCAAGAGAGAGATTATGTTAAAAATTCAGTTAAGCAGGCATGGTACTCTTATTTTGAAGTAAAAAATTCAGTTTAAAAGTCAGTTAAAAGTCCAGTTTTAGAGCTTGGCTCCTGATCTGACTAAAGTGTACTGCAAGCTTATTGCTAGCAAGTTTAAAATTAAGTAAACACATGATTCAGTGCACACTTGAATACACATGATCTGCTTGTGCTTGTGACTGACTTGGACACATGATTCTGACACACATGTATTCAGACACACATAGCATGTCTGAAACCCCTAGGAAATCATTTGCATATTTTTAACCGAGTATTTGTCATTCTGAAGAAAAATGCACTATATCATGTATTTGTCCATGGTTTATAGATGAAATTTGCCATGGTGCATATAGTAAAAACAATGCCATGGTCTGTAAAATACATTTGTCATGCTCCATGAAAGTAAATTGCCATGGTCCAAATGTAGCAGAAGTTTCAAGTAGTGTTTTGTTTCTGTGTTTGAATAGGCAGCAAACTTTCTATTCTTTCTGTGTTTGTACAGACTTGCTAAACTATTGATGAATTTTTGTTGGGTGACCTATTAGATCTGGAATGGAAGCTCACATAAGTTGAGCTGATTTTTGTCCATATGAAAGCAGAGGACCATATGGTCTGTGGCTGGGTTTTGTATCCGACCATTGTGTCGTGGTGAATTTGCAGGTACCCCGAGAGGCCCTTGAGTTTGCCGGAATGTCGATTAACTTCCGTCCCGGCAAATTCGGGTACTCCATATGTCCTATTTTCAGCAAAGGTCATGCTGAAATTTTCCGTGAATTTTAGCATGACTTTCCTAAAAATAGGACATATGGGGTACTTGCGACTAATGCATTGGCCGGGGTATCTTAGTACTTAGTTAAGTAGGATCAACTGCCCCGCCATTCTTGCTGCATTAAACCAAAGGTGGCAATAGAGCCAAGTGATTAGGCCCAACTTAGAATTCTCGTTAGCATCGATAAACCCTAGATGATAAACCCAACATAGGTGGCAATAGAGCCAAGTGATTAGTGCCAAGTGATTAGGCCCAACCTAGGGTGCCTCGGCATCGATAAACCCTAAATGATGAAAGCTTAACTTGGCTTCTATAGGGTGCCTCGGTGTCGATGAGAACCTAAATGATGTACGCTTAGGCTTTTATGGTGCCTCGGCGTCGACAAAACCTAAATGATGAAAACTTAGGCTTTTAGGGTGCCTTGACGTCGACAAACCCTAAATGATAAAACCTTGGCTTTTAGGGTGCCTCGGTGTCGATAAGAACCTAAATGATGAAAGCTTAGGCTTTTAGGGTGCCTCAGCGTCGACAAACCCTAAATGATAAAAGCTTAGCTTTTAGGATGCCTCGGTGTTGACAAACCCTAAATGATGTAGTTTTGAATTATGAACGTAGGATATGTCGTCATCACCATCGGACAAGGAAAGTCTCCCGGCGGAGTGCGACTGGTGCCACGGCGATCGAGGTTCCGTGCGACATGCCTCACCTAGACGATGATCGGCGCTCCAGCATTAAGCTCGAGGAGACCTTCGAAGTTGAAACGGTACACAACGACGACAAGTGTTATTTTCATAATTAAGCATGACTTCAACTATTTCAACGTGTAATTTTCATCTTTTACAATTCGAGTATAGCTTATCCCATGCCATGCAAGACGCTATGTCTTGGAGAGGATGGATTTTGAAGACCATGAAATTTCTGAAACAAAGAAAATTCACCTAAGGACTCATCACGATGTGGACTTTGAAGTAAATCTATATAATTTTGAGAGCGTAACCCATTTTGGTTGCAAAAATTGGGAAGCATTTTGCAAGATGTATGGTTTTGATGAGGGTATGCTTATCACCATGGATCTTGGTAATCCTGACATCAACCAAGACAATATGGACATTTGGGTCCTTGTTGATACGCCTCCAGTTCTACCGCTATGTGAGTTTCTCAAACATAGTTATTAGCTAATTTATATTGTTTATTTCAAAATAGTTGACAGCTATTTCCATTGACAGCTTATCTTTATTGTTGAAAGAATGTGCGGGAGATGGTAGACAAAACCCACTACACCGATGGCTCCGAATTAACAACTTACAAGGAGAAAAATCATCTGGTCGGATTTTGTACTGACATTGAGATTTACATTATCCACAATCAAACTCCTCAACATTATGGTAAATACGTGCCACTAGTGCATGTGTTCAACTACGGTAACTACCATGGAGATACCCTGGTAAGATTTTTACTATTACGACATCCGTGCATCTTTTGCATACTTCTAAAACTAGTACATCATTGCTAACTATGAAGTTATTGCTATGTTTTTCAACAGATAATCCCAGAGAATTGTGTGCCTCATATGATGTATCAGAAAGGTAGTCTTAATGTTTTGAACATACAGCCAGGTCGTCCTACGAATCTCAACTGTCCATACGAGATTTCTAAAAGAAGTGGAGACATGAAAATCAAAGGATGGAAAAAATGTATGGACAGTCGTAAGGAGCTTCTTGGAAGCAAAAGGAAGCGAAGCGCAAGAATTGGAGACAGGATGTTCTCCATTCTCCATAATGGAGAGTCAGGGTCTATATTGTTTTATGCTATTTTAGCTTAAATTGGGTATTTAGGTCCTACCTAATACTGATGATCATGTGCTAAGAACAATTAAGTAGGGTTGGTTCCATGACTATCAAGATGATGATCGTATGACTTGTTATGAATAACTAGTATAAGTTGTATGATGATGATTAGTAGGACTTGTTAGGATTAGTATTACTTCCGACAAACTCGATACTCGCGGTCTCGAGACTTGCAATGTTTTATCTTTGTTCGGTCTTTTGAATTCGGAGACTAATATTATGAATTGTATTCGGAGACTAATCTTCAATTGTATTCGATGAATCTGCTGTTGTTGTGTGCTACTGTCTATATTCTGTCAAATAATATATTTTGTAACCTGTGTAAAAATCAGAAAAGTAAAAAAACCAAATATTCATACTAATGGCGCATCACCACAAGGTGCGCCATTGGTATGCCAAAGGATACTAATGGCGCGTCAAGATAGAGTGCGCCATTAGTATGACAAAGCAGATGGTTACATATGCCCCCCCCCCCCCCGGAGGCATACTAATGGCGCATGGTGTTACATACTAATGGCACACTTCCTGGTGCGCCATTAGCATACCAGATACTAATGGCGCACTAGTGGTGCGCCATTAGTAAAAAATTCTAGTGGTGTGATACTAATGGCGCACCGGTAGTGCGCCATTAGTAGGCAAAACCGGTGCGCCATTAGTAGGCCTTTTCCTAGTAGTGTGTGGACAAGTTGAACTTGAACAATTATACGGCAGCTTACGATAGCAACAATCAGAAGATTAAGCCGCCGGCCCATGACGTTGTCAATCTCATCCATCCACGTCGTAAGCATATCTTTGCTCCTAACATTGATCATTCTGCTATAGTCAATGATGAAGCCACTTTCGGGGCCTTAACCGACATCGACTGGACGTCGCCTGACCTCTAGATGACCGAGGAAGAAGAGCCGGTGCAAGATGACCCGGAGTTGTCAACTCGCCATGAAGAAAACCAATGATGAACTAGGCGGCTCTCAGGCCAGGGTATAATATTCCCTCTCCAGAAAACACTTGGCTTCAAACTTATGGGCTTAGGACAGCCTTACTCTTATGAAACATAGTTAGGAAACCTTAATCATCTCTGATCAACGAGCTAGTCTAGTAGAGGCTCATTAGTGACATAGTATTTTTTTATGTATTCACACATGTATTTAGGATTCCGATCAATACAATTCTAGCATGAATAATAAACCTTTATCATGAATAAGGAAATATAAAATAACAACTTTATTATTGCCTCTAGGGCATATTTCCTTCATATATGTAATTGACATTAAGAAAGCAATAGCAATAAATTGAATGATCAATATGCTAAGCTAACGGATGGGTCTTGTTCATCACATCATTCTCTTAATGATGTGATCCCGTTATCAAATGACAACACTTGTCTATGGTTAGGAAACCTTAACCATCTTTGATCAACGAGCTAGTCTAGTAGAGGCTTACTAGGGACACGGTATTTGTTTATGTATTCACACATGTATTTAAGTTTCCGATCAATACAATTCTAGCATGAGTAATAAACCTTTATCATGAATAAGGAAATATAAAATAACAACTTTATTATTGCCTCTAGGGCATATTTCCTTTAGTGCTACCAACAAAAACAGATAGTCAATGTTACGGATGGGTAGCATACATAATAATTATGCACTACTCTGCTTAAATAATTGATTTAATTTTTCATATTGGATTCATATACCTAACTTAGTCCTTCAAAAGCTCCAAGTAAGTATAAAATATGCCCTGACTAAATCCAGAAATATTTATTTGATTGTACTTGTTGTAACTGATGATCTCCTAACTAAATCCAAAGTCCACGAATCCTTCAAATGCCCTGATAGATCAATTATCTCCAAACTCCATTCTAAACTATATCCTAACTAAATCCAAAATTATCTCCTAACTAAATCCAAAATAACTACAAACTCCATACAAAATAATTATCTCCTAACTAAATTCAAAATATCTCGAAACTCAATTCAAAAGTATCTCCTATCTAAATCCAAAATAACTTTTTTGAATCCAAATCTTCTGACAACTTTCTCATGCCACATAACCCTAACTAAGTACTTCAATATGTCCTAGCTAAATCTGAATTACACTTCCTTTCAATAGAAATCTAGTCACAACTTTCTCAAACCGTAAACCCTAAACCTCATATGACATATCCTAAACCCTAAATAAATCCGACCCTATTGGTACTATGCAAAAGAGACCAGACAAGATTTGAGATGGCTAGGCACTTACATTGAAGATCTGGTGTGAAAAAGTTGATACACATCGATGAGGATGATCTGGCCTCGCGTCATGGAAGGTGGCGTCGGGTCGGGGAAGGAGGGGATTAGCGGCTCCTTAGAAGATCTGGCACCGCGCCCCGAGGGGGGTGACTTGCGATGGAGGGGGGAGGGGGAGTAGGATGAGGAGGAAGGGCGGGGGAGTAGGAGGAGGAGGAAGGAGTGACACGACGAGTGCACGCGGCGACAATCGAAGGCGCCGGAGGCTAGGGCTCGAGAGGAGGAGAGAGGACGAACCGCTCAAACCGAAATTCAAATGAGTATGCACAATGATTGGTGTTATAATTAAGTGCAATGTTAATGCAATTAAGTTAATCGAAAAAATTAGGTCGGAAAATACCCCCGGACTTAATTGGGCCAATTAAAGATATAAAGAAATTTAGGTCGAAAATATCCTTGGACCTAAAAAGGTCCAGTTAGTCTCATCTATTAGATTGCCAATATAATATACGTGCTCTGGTGTATTATAATGTACTGTAAAATTTTCCATTCAGAAAGGCGAGATGGTGACAGCCTTTCAGGATGAAATAAGGTTCTCCAAACTCACCTACGCGACCTTGTTCTCCGTGTTCGGATCTCGATGATACGATCGCTAACTCCAAACTCAGGTACGAGTCTACAGGCAGAGACGCACGTCCTTCTCGCCACTGTAGGTCAATCAAGCTCCTTGCATGTGTGCTTGGTTGAGGATAACTATACAGGTACGTGTGTTTTTAAGAAAAGGAGGATAACCCCCACATCTGCATCTGGAAGATGCATGCTGGCATTTTATTAATTATTTATAAAGATCTTACAAAGTAAGATATCAATGTCTTTTTTTTTGCGGGGAAGATATCAATATGTCTGAAGCCGCTATTTTGACAACATCTATCGATACTCCTATCCATTGATAAAAAGGTGCAGAAAGTGTGAGCCAAATACCAGACCTCTCACCTAGTCTAACATTTAAAGCCGGAGACCCCGACCTAGCCACATATCGGGTCTAGGGCACAAACCGCTCCGACGCACCCTCATAGGTCGTTGTCGCCGTCTTCCATCAATTCATCTTCAGAGCAGGTACCAATGCATTGACCTTGCCAGGCCTGCCATCGACGCCCCCACGGTGCCAGACAGTGCCTCCTCCCTACGCGCATTCATCATCATGCATCCTTCGCCGAGACTCCGAAGTGGTTCGAACTCCGAAGTCACCACTTCTTGTTCTGATGCCTCCTCCTACTTGTTGGAAATATTAGCACTAGTAATCTCGGTTACCACACTCCCCAGCGTGTTGAGTATCTCGGTTACACACTAGTAATTCTAAGTTAAAATTAAACAACTTTTTTGGATGTCTTCCTTGAATTTATTCTGCTGAGACCTATGAATGTAATCCAGCCATGTCTCGTGAGCATTGTCCCGTCATATCCTGGGAACTCTTCGTTGCATTCTCTTGTCATGCATATACATGCTTTTGGGTATCGAGTATTTCATGAGTGTAGAATGAAACCATGACATTTATAACTTAAGTGCTCTATGCACCTTCGAATATGCTAGTGCAGGAATTTGTGCTCCATATATATATATATATATATATATATATATATATATATATATATATATATATATATATATATATATATATATATATATATATATATATATATATAGGACACCCATATGGGACACCAAGGTGCCCAGGCACCTAGGTGCCCCATCTATTTTACCTATATATATATATTATATAATTATATAATTAATTATTAATTAATTATAATAAAGCAGCTACTGCTTCTGGTCGTACGTCGCCGACATTTTTGTAGAAAAGTCCCTAAGGTTTTGGATATTCAACCCGCAGTCCTCCGTTTAAGTGGACGACGACCACGACTGCGTCCCTGACTCGCCCCCACGCCCGTGCTGCTCCTCGCCGTCTGCGGCGGTTCGGTGGCGGCGCTCCATGAAGAGGGGCGGGGGCGGGGACGGGGAGGAAGAGGGGCGGCGAGGATGGAGGAGTCCGTGGGGAGGGAGAGGCGCGGGAGCAGGGACGGGGACGGGAACGGGGAGGAAGAGGGGCAGCGAGGGTCGAGGTGGAGGAGGAGTCCACGGGGAGGGAGAGGGGCGGGGCGGGGATGGGGAGGAAGAGGGGCGGCGAGGGAGGAGGCGGAGGAGGAGACCGCAGGCAGTACTAGGAAAAGGGCTATAGATGGAATTAACACTAATGGCGCACCAGACATGTGGTGCGTCATTACTATATACTAATGGCGCACCATCTGTTGGTGCGCCATTACTGTGGAAGACACTAATGGCGCACCAGGCAAACGGTGCGCCACTAGTAACAAAATGTTTTTTTTATTTTTTCAAACATACTAATGGCGCATCCGGGTAGAGTGCGCCATTAGTAGTTAGAACTACTAATGGCGCACCAGCCATAGAGTGCGCCACTACTGTATTTTTTTTTACTTTTTTATAAAACTACTAATGGCGCACCGTTGCATAGTGCGCCATTACTAGTTTAAACTAGTAATGGGCACTTTTTTTTACTTTTTGATATCATGAATATTTTTAAATTTCATGGGCACTTTTTGAATTCATGAATATTTTTTCAAATTTGATGATATTTTTTCATATGAAAAAATATTGAATATTCATGAGGACACTCGATCTCGATCTCCCTCCCTCTCGATAGCTATCCCCCTCGCCAGATCCCCCTCGCCGCCGAGCACCCCCCCCCCCCCCCCCCCCGCTCCACTGCCACCGACGACCTCCCGCACCCTCCCCCGCTCCACCGCCGTCGACGACCCACCGCATCCTCCCCCGCTCCACCGCCGTCGACGACCCCCCGCACCCTCCCCCGCTCCACCGTCACAAATGAATGCAACTAAAAGTCCAAAAAAACAAATTTGTTTATATTTTCAAATAACAAATTTGATGATATTTTCAAATAATAAATTTTATGATATTTTTTCGATTCATAAATATTTTCAAATAACAAATTTGATGATATTTTTTAAAAAATATTACTGTTTTTATAAAAAAATTACTGTTTCATATTCATATGCATTTTCTAAAAAATTATTAGATGCAACAAAATAATAATAATAATAATAATAATAATAAAAAAATTATTTATGCAAAAAAAGTTACTTATGGCGCACCTCTGGGTGGTGCGCCATTGCTATCAAAAAAAGATTACTTATGGCGCACCGCTTTGGGGTGCGCCATTGCTAATTCGACTGATCCCTTCGTCCCTCCCTCACCAGATCCACTTTGATCCCCCCCCTCGTCACACCCTCACGCGCGCCCCCTCCTTCCGCCGCCCGGCCGACGCCATAGCCGCGCCACCGTGCTCGCCCTCTCGCCCTCTCCCCCGCTCGCCTTCTCCACCAGATCCCGATCCTCATCGCCGTGTTAGCCGCGGCCATCGCCGTCCCCGCACCTTGGCGGCAAGTCCACGAGCTCCGCTTCGTCCTCCCCGACCCCGGCCTCGAGCTCGTCTTCGCTGCATCGCCCTCGTCTTCCCCCTCGGGCACCGCCACCCTCTGCTGCTACTAAGCTCTCGCCGGCCTCCTTGTGCCACCCGGTGAGCTTCCCCTCTCCCCATGCTGCTCTCCTCTTCCACCTGGTGCACCGTCGAGGTTGCCAATTGAAACAAGTTCAGAAATGTACAGTCTTAGCTAAAGTAATTCAGATGTTTGGGCTTGAACTTGGAGTAGAAAATCTACTGTAAATTCAGATGGTTACTGGATTCAGTTTGAGTTTGCTACTGTACATTGTTATTCACAGTAATCTTCAGTTTTTCCTCTTCAGTTTGCTACTGCATTCGAGCAAGATCTATAGGCTTCCTTGCAGATTAACTGAAGCAAGATCTATAGACTTTTCTTAAACTTGTAAATGCATGCCTTATTACTGTCCTAGTAGATTGCATTGACTGTTCCAACCAAGGTAGTATGGGTGACATCTGTACCTAAGTCTGCTTTGAAATATTCAGCTAACAACTAAGTTTGATAATTGGTGGTGTCTGGCTAGCTAGTACCCCAAATAACTATTCTGCTCTTAGTTCCATGTTACTGAAGTTGCGTTGTTTATTTAAATATAAACAACAGAAACTAGCAGAATTTGAAATTCAAGTGCTCCTGAAGTGTTCCAGGATTCTGGTTTTTTGACTTGGGGATCTTTTGTTTCTAAATAAACCAAAAGAAATCAAATGCCATTGTTATTCATTAAAAAAACTAATTATTACTGAACAAGAGGAAACAAAATTTTATGTTATGTTTCATGAACTAAATAGTCCTACCTTTGAAAATATTCAGCTCAGCTTGGAGTATTACATTGTAAATCACAGTGCTATTTTATTGTAAGGGAAAAGTATATTTAGATCGCATCAATTTGTAGTTTGTGTTTTTATTTGTTCCTGATTTGAGGTTGTGGCTTTGGCATTGTTCTGCTCCTTACATCTATCACTATCGTATATGTCAAACTTGAGATCAAGCAAATAACTATTCTGGATACTCCTGTTTACTTCATGATGAGAACTTCAGCTTTTTCAAGTTGCTGGACTATATGTTCATTGGTACTACTTGTGATGTTGCTCCTGTACTACTTGGGAATTTTGTCAACTTGTGATGCTGCTGCTGTATCCCGAGAGGCCCTTGAGTTTGCCGGAATGTCGATTAACTTCCGTTCCGGCAAATTCGGGTACTCCATATGTCCTATTTTCAGCAAAGGTCATGCCGAAATTTTTCGTGAATTTTAGCATGACTTTGATAAAAATAGGACATATGGGGTACTTGCGACTAATGCATGGGCCGGGGTATCTTAGTACTTAGTTAAGTAGGATCAATTGCCCCGCCATTCTTGCTGCATTAAACCATAGGTGGCAATAGAGCCAAGTGATTAGGCCCAACTTAGAATTCTCATTAGCATCGATAAACCCTAGATGATAAACCCAACACAGGTGGCAATAGAGCCAAGTGATTAGTGCCAAGTGATTAGGCCCAACCTAGGGTGCCTCGGCATCGATAAACCCTAAATGATGAAAACTTAACTTGGCTTCTATAGGGTGCCTCGGTGTCGATGAGAACCTAAATGATGTACGCTTAGGCTTTTAGGGTGCCTCAGCGTCGACAAAACCTAAATGATGAAAGCTTAGGCTTTTAGGGTGCCTCGACGTCGACAAACCCTAAATGATAAAACCTTGGCTTTTAGGGTGCCTTGGTGTCGATAAGAAACTAAATGATGAAAGCTTAGGCTTTTAGGGTGCCTCAGCGTCGACAAACCCTAAATGAGAAAACCTTAGCTTTTAGGATGCCTCGGTGTCGACAAACCCTAAATGATGTAGTTTTGAATTATGAACGTAGGATATGTCGTCATCATCATCGGACGACGAAAGTCTCCCGGGGGAGTGCGACTGGTGCCACGACGATCGAGGTCTGTGCGACATGCCTCACCTGGACGATGATCGGCGCTTCAGCATTAAGCTCGAGGAGACCTTCGAAGTTGAAACGGTACACAACGACGACAAGTGTTATTTTCATAATTAAGCATGACTTCAACTATTTCAACGTGTAATTTTCATCTTTTACAATTCGAGTATAGCTTATCCCATGCCATGCAAGATGCTATGTCTTGGAGAGGATGGATTTTGAAGACCACGAAATTTCTGAAACAAAGAAAATTCACCTAAGGACTCATCATGATGTGGACTTTGAAGTAAATCTATATAATTCTGAGAGTGTAACCCATTTTGGTTGCAAAAATTGGGAAGCATTTTGCAAGATGTATGGTTTTGATGAGGGTATGCTTATCACCATGGATCTTGGTAATCCTGACATCAACCAAGACAATATGGACATTTGGGTCCTTGTTGATACGCCTCCAGTTCTACCGCTATGTGAGTTTCTCAAACATAGTTATTAGCTAATTTATATTGTTTATTTCAAAATAGTTGGCAACTTATTTCCATTGACAGCTTATTTTTATTGTTCAAAGAATGTGCGGGAGATGGTAGACAAAACCCACTACACCGATGGCTCCGAATTAACAACTTACAAGGAGAAAAATCATCTGGTTGGATTTTGTACTGACATTGAGAATTACAATATTCACAATCAAACTCCTCAACATTATGGTAAATACGTGCCACTAGTGCATGTGTTCAACTACGGTAACTACCATGGAGATACCCTGCTAAGATTTTTACTATCACGACATCCGTGCATCTTTTACATACTTCTAAAACTAGTACATCATTGCTAACTATGAAGTTATTACTATGTTTTTCAACAGATAATCCCAGAGAATTGTGTGCCTCATATGATGTATCAGAAAGGTAGTCTTAATGTTTTGAACATACAGCCAGGTCATCCTACGAATCTCAACTGTCCATACAAGATTTCTAAAAGAAGTGGAGACATGGAAATCAAAGGATGGAAAAAATGTATGGACATTCGTAAGGAGCTTCTTGGAAGCAAAAGGAAGCGAAGCGCAAGAATTAGAGACAGGATGTTCTCCATTCTCCATAATGGAGAGTCAGGGTCTATATTGTTTTATGCTATTTTAGCTTAAATAGGGTATTTAGGTCCTGCCTAATACTGATGATCATGTGCTAAGAACAATTAAGTAGGGTTGGTTCGATGACTATCAAGATGATGATCATATGACTTGTTATGAATAACGAGTAGAAGTTGTTTGATGATAATTAATAGGACTTGTTAGGATTAGTATTACTTCCGACAAACTCGATACTCGCGGTCTCGAGACTTGTAATGTTTTATCTTTGTTCGGTCTTTTGAATTCGGAGACTAATATGATGAATTGTATTCGGAGACTAATCTTCTATTGTATTCGATGAATCTGCTGTTGCTGTGTGCTACTGTCTATATTCTGTCAAATAATATATTTTGTAACCTGTGCAAAAATCAGAAAAGTAAAAAAAATAAAACCTAATATTCATACTAATGGCGCATCACTACAGAGTGCACCATTAGTATGCCAAGTATACTAATGGCGCATCCATCCGCAGTGCGCCATTAGTGTGCCAAAGCACATGGTTAAATATGGCCCCTGAGAGGTATACTAATGGCGCATGGTGTTATATACTAATGGCGCACTGGGTGGTGCGCCATTAATAACAAATACTAGTGGCGTGATACTAATGGCGCACCAGTGATGCGCCATTAGTAGGCAAAACTGGTGCGCCATTAGTAGGTCTTTTCCTAGTAGTGAGGCGCTGTGGGGCGAGATGGAGGAGGAGCGCCTCCCCGCGGCCAGCACCGCCAGCAATGCCACGGCCATGATGCGGCGCCTGCAGAAGGAGAAGGCTGAGGTCTAGATGGAGCTCCGCCAGTTCCGCCGCTTCGACGCGGAGATCGACCATCTCCGCGCCCTCATTGCCTGCCTCGCGCCTGTCCACTACATGCTCCACACCTACAGGATTCTCTTCTTACCGTCGGCGTTCACCTCATCATCAAAGTGTTCTCCTTGCCGTCTCGGGTCGCTGAATCATTAACGCCCAAGCATGATCTGTGCTGGAGCCTTTCCGGCAGTTCAGAACTGAACTCTTCATTTTCTGAAGTCCTTCAAAATTTTCAGGGTCAAGATGATGATGATGGAAAGCTGCAGAGGGCCTGAGGCGGTACTCGTGCAAGAACCTCACCCATGATGGAGCTGATATGATAGAGAAGCAAAACTCAGGTCACTGTCTTATTTTCGATTCTTTTATTACAATTACAGTACTTATTTGATTGGATACATATTTTATCAGATCGTTTCTTCTTTGTTTATTGACAACAATAATTGATTGCCTTAATGTGTTTCTACATATGTTTCTTAACCATCTGTTGGACTAACTAACTTACCTGGATTGAAGAGTCTGTCAGTAGGTGAATTCGTGCTTTAGTAGAGTCAAATAGTTGGTCAAGTTCGTTGGTCCAGTTTATGGTCGTTGGAACACAGTGATGTTTCTGTATCGGCAGGGTGACTGCTTGGTTTTTTGTTTCCTTGGACATTTTGGTTCAATAATATATGAAACTGGAAATGCACGCTTATTACAAAAGGATTCTGTGAACAACAATGCCAAAGCTACAAGAACGTCAAGTTGTCTTGACCTGAAACTTGTGAAGAACAATAATTATTAGGTGTCTAGGTCGGGCATTCCAGTATTTTGAGTGGAGTAATTCCACAATGCACAGCCATCTTCATTGAACAACTGAAAGTAATATACAGAACACAATCGCTTGTTTATTTCTTGACAACCAATTGATTTGCTAACTATTCTATTCTTAGAGTACAAGGCAAAGTTATGTGATGGGTCGGATGGAGAGCTTGGCACGGCGATGCAACAGGCTGCTCTGCAGTGGCACGAATGGAGAGCTCAGTCAACCATGGCGGGACGACCGACTGATCTGCGGCAGCATGGAAGGAGAGCTCGGCGGTTGACGGCGGCTCGACCAGCTGTTCTGCGACGTTTCGGAGGGAGAACTTATTGTACTGGTGAGCATATGCACAGGTATTGTACTATCCTGGGCGCTCACTCCCCAAGGATCCCACAAGTTTGGGTAGAGCTCGGACGTCGATGGCGGCGTGGCAGGCTAATCTGCCGCTTCCACATGCGGAGTCGTGAGATTAGCGCATCACACTCAAAAGTCGCTGCTCTGTCATGAGGGCATTGCATTTAGGCATTCAGTAGATTAGAAGACAGATTTAGCTAGCACTGGGATCCATCGCCATTGTAGGGCCTTGAATCTTTTCACTTGCTCCATCAGCTGCAGAAACTATAGCCCAAAAGCAGCATACTGTTACTATTTCATATCATCTATTGATGATTTTTTTTTAAAATTGAATTGGCGAATGATGAAAAGGTGCGATGTTCAAGGATTTTTGCTAGATGATTTGTTGATCCGGTTTAATTTTAGTAGGCATCTGGGTACTGCTTATGAATTGATAGTGCACCTTGCTTAAATCCTACAGTATTATTTTTACTTTTCTGAAACAATCTTCTCGAGGTTTCATACTAACATGTGGCTTGGCTTGTACCAACGATAAAGTTCTGCATATTGCCCAATCCTAAGTTGTGCTATCCTTTTGTAGTGATAGCTGTGTTGGGCCGGGTTGCAACGGATGCATTCAACACGTTTCAAGTGCCTTGTATGTCGATCTGGAGCCACTGTAAGTAGATCTGAGTACCATCCAGATCTGAGTTTCCTTTCGTTTCCACCCAACAACTTAGTAGATGAAGTTTATTGTCTGCAGTATAGTTTATACTCTTAGATAAATCTACTTTCCGTTTCAGTAAACTTTTGCCATAGCGTACTGACCTGCCGAGGGCACCTCTCATAATCTGGATTAAGAAACTTCTTCATGGCTATACTGATTATAACTGCATCTATAATAGTGCTTCAGGGACTGCATACTACTTCGATTGTACTTGTTAGCCATTTTCCATACCATGTTAGCTTTGATATGCATATTATTTCTGCACCAGGACTGAACTCTTTGTTTTCAGTTTGCCTCATATCTGCAGCCACTTGATATTCAGAATTGCACTGCCATACCTGCAATAAATTAAGAATACCTGTTACATGCTTAGTGAAAGTACAATAGGTAATGAAAAGAATGATCAACTATTTTTTGTTACAGTTAGGATTTAATCAAGCTTGATCTCCCTCTGCATAAAGCTTATTCTGATGTGGAGTTGCAAGGTTCCAATAAACACATGATACACTTTTAAAAGGCATAGAGGTTTCTTCAAAATTTAGGCAATTACTCAAATTTGAGGAGTTATCCTACAGTATGTCAAAATGAAACTGCTAATTATTAAGTTCCATATGTATTTTGTCTCACTTATTGTCAATAGAAGGCACTGAAAAGTAGTTCACAAATAACTGATGGACAGGTTTAATTTATTTTCAAGAGGGCATCATGTTGCCAAGAAAGTTGCTGCTCACCCTGTTTTGACAACCAGAAAAATGCAATTCTATTTGAGAAAGTAAATTTAGGATTTTTTTTAGGGTGCATCTATTCAGCGAACATGTGTGTAACAACAGGTTAACTAGATGATACCCCACACGTTGTTGCGGAAATATTTTGCAATACATTTCAAAGATATTTGATTGTATGTGACATGAATATTTGAAATAATAATGTGAAAACTAAAACTGAAAATATGTTTGGTTTATTGTGTTTGACAATTGTATAGTTGTAAAGAATTCAGTAAATATAAATAGCATAATAGAATGAAAAATGGCATTCATAACTGCATATTGAGGTGGGCCTTTTTCTATGCATGGTTGCATGTAGAAGTGAGCATTTGTTTCATGATGAGGTGGCATGCTTGCATGTTGAGAGAAATAGGTTAGTGGGGGCTAGCTATTTAGATATAGAAGATTTGAAAGGTAGAAGCAATGTTTGGTCTGTGATAGATAGATGAGTGTGTTTAACTTTTGATTTTTTACAAACAGTTTGTAGAATGCCTCCTGGCATTGGTTCTTTGACCTTGGATCAATTTACTCTGCGCTTACATGATATATTGCTTCTAGCCGATGAAATTTAGTCCACATTTGTGTGCGTATGCATATCCTATACTGGAAATTGTGCTTGCCCATTATATATTAGAAGTAGACAAGAAAATGTCCATAGTAATAAACTTGCGGTCACAGGACTGCTAGCTTAAAGTTTGTTAGATTATGTAAATGGGTAATTTTGTTGTCTGCTCTTTAGGTTTCCATAGTATGAGCTGGTGCTATTGCTTTTAAACTGCCATGTAAACTGAACAATGGGGCTTCATGTATAAACTGGAACAATAATATCCTATTACTTCTCATGTAATGGATCAATTGTGTGTCTTGGTCTTTCCTGTTTTCTTTGGTTTTGCAGCCTAGAATTTTTTCATGCGCATATATAGCTACTTAATCAACTGAGTTCCTTTATGATGTGTGGCAGACAACATTTACTGATATGACTTACTTTCTCATTCTAGATAATGGCAGGTGTAGCAATGAAAGGCATATATATTTTACTACAAGCATCCTAGCTTTCTCATCTTATTAGTGACTCACTTTCGAAACATATGTATTGGTAGTTTTTATCTCTATGCTTTTGCCTTCTACATAATGGATTGCAATGTTTTTGTGTTGATCCAATCCTTCCTGCGCCCATGGGGTGTCCTGCAGGGACTGCTTTGGCTGTTCCAGAGGCCGTACACACATATAAATACACAACTACTCCCTCGACCGAAGCCCAGCCCAATTGTGTCGTTTCGTCGTGCTCGACATTGGTGTCTTGCCGTTCTGCCGAAGCCATGGAAATCTCGCTGTTCTGCCAGCCTGGTAGGAATTTCTCCATATTGCCGACTTCACCGGAATTACATCCGCCAGTGTAGCCAAGGCACATCGTTCAAACTGCTTGAGCAATACTGATTTGGAGATGTTTTGGTCAAGCGGTTGACCTGAACCATGCTACTGTACAGTAGCCAAAAGGATAGTCAGGTTGTTTCATATTCACAGTTTGTAGTGTAAACTCCTGAACATCATATAGTGTGTCATTGTTGTTCGCACAGTTAGTTCATATAGAATGCTTGATCACATGAATTTGTCTGAATGCATATTACAGTTTCCTGGTGTTTAATTGATAATACATTGATGGTGGATTTATGGTCCTATAGCTTCTGTATATTTTAGTAGTTCTTTTTATTAGAATTTTTTGAATTGCTATGATGGATTTTACAGTACTATAGTATTCATAGAAGTCTACTTTTTTGTTTTCATAGTAAGTTATAGTTAATTGATGACTAACCTGATGATGTATTTACTGTTCTATAGCTTCTGTAATTTACCGCACTATAATTTTTTGGTTGTTTGAATTTACAGTGACCTCATGTTTGAGTTTACACTACCCTGTTCGAAGATTTACAATCCCTATAACTTATGTAATTTATAGTAGTAGCCTAAAGGTTGTGATTGTTGTATTTTATAGTGACCTGGTATAGATTTTACACTATACAGTTACCTGAATTTACAGTGCTACATTTTTCTGAACTATTGGTGTTCTAGACATCTTATGTAATTTATAGTAGTAGCCTAAAGGTTGTGATTGTTGTATTTTATGGTGACCTGGTATAGATTTTACACTATACAGTTACCTGAATTTACAGTGCTACATTTTTCTGAACTATTGGTGTTCTAGACATCTTTTGATGATGTGCTTAGGTATTGATCCTTTTTTTACTGGAAGAACTATTTGAAGGAGATTGTGAGAGTACTGACATGCAGTTTGTCTTCTTGGCGTGAGTGAAGTTTCCCTTCCTGATTGTGTAGCTATTATGTCCCCTTCTTCCTCCATCCTCTTTCTCGTTCTTATCTGATCATAAAGCACACACGGTTACTGGTTGCTTCTCCTTATTTTTACTAAAATTCCAATATCTTTGTTGTGATCTTGTTGTTACTGACTGGAATTTTAGTAAAATGAACACTGTAAAATTCATCAAAGCTGAATTTGTGATACACTTTAAAAGTTACTGTTTATTGATAGTGAGTTTACTGTAAATTTCAACTGAAGCCACTGCATTTAAAGCTTCATGACGATGAAATGTTTAGTACGTATGTGATTAGTTCATCATGTGTTGATCATTGTACAGCAGGTTGATGATGATTTTACGACAGCCTAATGTTGAATTTATTGTATGTTTGCGTTCGGGAGTTTCTTCCACAAGTATCAACTTCAGATCCTTGATAATGCCATGAGAATTTCAGGTTTTCTTTCAGAAATATTGTGAAGAAAACAAAACTGTCAATAACCTAGAGAAGGTCGTGAGGGTACTGACCTGGCAGTGTTGCTTTTTGGGCCCTTTCATTGCTTGCTCATGGATCATAGAGCACATAGATCATACATATACGTGCCATGTTTGTAGTGCCTGAAAGAAATGGTTGAATGCCAATTTATTTCCAGTCAAGTTTTTTTTCTCCATTGTTGTCATATTGTTACTGGTTGGCATATTTGATGGAAGGCCAATTCAATTTCAGTCGATTGTAATACAGACACTTCCTTTTTTTGATTGAAAGCCATTTTTCTGTGGGGGAATCCCATAAGGCACGTACCGTGCGCCCTAGCGAGGTAGCGCGCACCGTGCTGGGCATTCTCATGGGTCGGCCCATTTTTGTTTTTTTTCCTTCGTTTTTTCTTTCTTTCTTTTTTCCTTTCCTTTCCTTTTCTGTTTTTCTTTTTCTTTCTTATCTTTTCATATTTACTTTTCACTTTCTTTGTGAAATTTCTTTTCAAATTCACAAAGATTTTTTTGTTCAATGAATTCAAAAAATGTTCATTGATGTAAAAAATGTTCATAGAATTCAATTTTTTATTGGATTTAATAAATGTTTACCAAAATTCAAAAATTTATCATTTTAAAAAAATGTTCATCAAATTTAAATTTGTTCATCATTTTTTCAAAAAATGTTTTTGAATACAAATTTTTATCATCAAGTTCAAAAAATATTCACCGAATTTAAAATTTGTTCTTCAAGTTTAAAAATCGTTCATCATTATTATCAAAATGAAAAAATATTCATTAAAATGAAAAATGTTTATATTTTTTGAAATCATGGACAATTTTTTGAATTTAAGAACTGTTTTTGACATTTCAAAACTCACAATTTTATTGAAATTTTAGAACTTATTTGTAATTCCGAATTACTGTAACATAGAATAAAAAATCAGAAAAAGGGAGCGCCCATCCCAGCCCATGGGCCAGCCCAACAGGGCGCGGGGGAAGGGTGTGGGTTCGCGCTTTCGTTACCGCTGGCGCGCACCGCGCCATATACGTGGAGTGTCTATGTCAGTGCTTTGTTTGGGCCAAGCGCAAATAATGAAAAATACAAGAATAACAATGCCCAACCAAACAACAAACTTATATATGTAAAAAAACTCAACATAGTAAAAATATATTTTATATTAAGTACACCGTTATATATATTCACACTTTTTAAAAAGTGGTCAAAATTCACAAAAGTTGTTCCATTTAAAAACAAATTGCATTTGGAAATGTTCAAAAAAATTATTTTTATTAAAGCATTTATGCTTATTAAACAAAATCAAGTTTTTTGAAAATAAAAAAAGAAAACAGATTCAGAAACTATTCCATGAACTACTCTTCAATCAGGCGAAGAATGCCAAGGTGGCTTCTTAACGACCAAAAATTCAACCGAGAACCAATAATCAATGTAGCATTAATAGTAACGTTTATTAAAAGTGGATATAAGAAATGGTGCGTAATGACAAAGAACTTCTTCAGGACTTCGCAAAGTCCAAGGTTTGCTGGGTGCGTTGTTCGCGAACAAAGTTGCCCATGTTTTGGCTAAGGAAGGATGTGTGAATAAAGCTTTGTAAAACATGATTCCATGTCCCGCCGGTGTGTGTTATCACGCTGGTAGGCTCAAATCAGTGGAGACTGGTTAATAAATCACAGCAATTTCAACTTAAAAAAATTTATACCTAATGACAAATGAAACAGGTTTTGCAAGATTCCATGCCCGTTGCAACGCACGGGCATTTGTACTAGTAAGTCTATAAATTCTGGAATTGATGACACTTCATGAAATCGGCCGTTGATATCTGGCTGGCTTCTTCTTAGCATAATATTAGTCTTCCTAAATACTCCCTAATTTTTTTGTCTGCATATAAAATTTGATCAAAGTCAAAGTTTGACTAACTTTGTAGAAAAAAAATCAACACTTACAATAATATATCTATATGGTATGAAAATTAATTTCATGGTGCATCTAATAATATTGATTTCATATTATGAATGTTGATATGTTTTTCTACAAACTTAGTCAAAGTTGACAAAGTGTGACTTTGATCAAATTTTATATGCCGACTAAAAAAGCGGAGGGAGTATATAGATAACAACAGAAGTAAACAAATGATCAACAACTAATATAATGGCTAATTTTGGTAGAACACAGGACCGAACCATGGTTTACTTAGGTTCTAGGCCAGATGAGGTTTTGAGCGTTGCCATTCGTGATTGTAATCCCTAATCTTGAGTAATACAAGAGTTTATTTGGAAAAAAAAATGACGGGCACTTCTATGGGCGTGGCGTGCAACCGAGCTTTTCGGTGCTGTTGCTTACTGGTCCATGGCTAGTATCAGAGAGATAGCGACGTACAGGAAAGCTACGATCTAGCCTATTACAGATTTACAGTAATGGGGATTTTTTTTCAGAGAACAGGAGCTGCAACAAGCTGGGTGATGAGGAATCGCAGGACATGGCGTACACCAGCGCACTCAGCAGTTGTTTGCATCTGTAGCAGTAGCAGGGATTGGTGGATGGAACCGGTTGGTGGTTAGAAATTGATGGCTCAGGTCGTCCACTGTCCAGGCCTAAGATTCTGGCTTCCATTCCAGGGAAGGCGGAGAAGCTCTGTTTTACTTCAAGAACGAAGATGAAATGATCAGGCACCACTTCACTGTTGAAGATGTAACCGAAAAGCTTGACTGCTTGAGCAAGCGGCGATCTCATCTCAGTTGATTTGCAAGCTCCTGATGTGAATATCGTGGCACCAGCAACAATTCTAACGCTGCTCGACCCCCTGAGTCTTTGCCCGAGTCTTCTGCATACAATGTCACCGGTGCTCCCGTTGCCTATCATTCCTATCACTGTACAATTTTCCAGTCAACACACTCCACCAATATCATTATTTAGTGTAGAACTACAGTTCTTGAGGAAGAGGCTGCACCAAGAAACCTACTTATATAGGAAACGTGGTATGGTAGAGAAGAACATGAAGAGCAGTATAAAGTTGTTTCATTTATCGTGGGCGTGTTTGGTTGAAAACTTCAATCCTCAAGATTCGATATATGGATTTCATTTACATAGACTGACAAGCAACATGATATTTCGAAAGCACAAGCACATAAGACTACACTCAACAAGTTGGTAGAAGTAAGAGTGATTCCTTCTTCATTACCATCATCATTCATAAACAACAAACGAGTAATTGATCACCCCCTTCAAGACCTACAGGAGATGATGGCCATTTTAACATAATGCTGATAAACAACTATGGACGTACATTACAAAACCAGAAGGCGTCATAGGTTGAACTTGAGAATTGAAGAACAAATATTCCAATGCTCATATAGATAGGCATCAACTTTTCATAAACATGTCTACCTTGTTTAGTGACCAGTGTAAAGCTACAACTTAAGCCCTTGTTCTGACTTCTGAATAACTGAAACATCTTGGTCTCGCCCCCAAATTTCAAGCATACTTAAAATTCATAATCAATCAGTCATGGCAAGGCCAGGCATCGAAAATCTGATGCATAATCATTGAACAAACTTAGCAAGGTAATCTATGCAATGCTTTTTACGACATCCAAGTCACACGTTAAGGTTAGAACGCTCCCCAGAAAAAGAACTACAGAACTCCCGGCACTTTTTGCCGATGCCTTCCCACGAGTGTGACGACGAGGTTGCCACTTGATCAAGCAGATGTGCGCTTCTAGGGAGAAAATGTATTGGCCGGTGGCATCAGTTGTGGCACCATCATAGAGTGGCCTCATCATTCACCAGGAGCATGTTGCTGGCCACACCAGAAAAATACGAGGCGTTGCCATAGTTTGGACCATATTTTCTTGCGAAAGCTAAGATTGGAGTCCCAAAAGCTAGCACATTTTGGGTGTTAACCTACAAAGTTATTCTCTCGTGCCAAGTACATGAATCATGGATGTTTGTTTACTATAGAAAAAACTTACACCACAGTGAGATTGCTGACGAGCTAAGTTCAATGTGTGATTCTGAACTTCGGGGGAGGGGATGTTTACAATTTTTGCACATGGCTTTTGGCTTCATCTAAGGTATACATGAGAATGACCAAGTGGCCTGCTTGGTAAGCAACCAAAAAAAATTGCAATCAAAGATATACATGAGAATGATACAGGGATCTCAGTGAACGAACTGAAATGCTGCTGCTATGCTCAATTCCTTCTTAACTTTGTGGACCCACACGCCTGACCAAAGAGGGGAACAGAATAACAAGCATGCCATTCCATCGCACTGGTCAGATTGTTTGGTCCATCTAGCATATGGAGAGTTGATATGCAAACTCCTGAATAAATATCGTGAGTTCTCGACAAGAACCTTCAAGGTGCTGGACACCCTTGACCTCTACCTCTATATCTATATCTATATCTATACCTACTAATAAAGCGAGGTGTGTTTCGTCAATATTTTCATCCGTTCACCATTGAAAAGATTTTTTTTATCCGAGGTGGTATTAAATTTTTGTGCGTCTCTCCACTAGAAAAGACAAAAAGTTTGTCCAGAATTCCGCAATTGGGCCAGGCGCACTCCAGCCCAACAGAGCCAATCCAATAATTATCCTGCCCATGTATTGCGAGCACCTTATTTGTCGCACGTGGCAACAAATAGTTGAAGGTACGCACAGGTCGCTCAGGACTGGGCCGAACCGTTTTTGTTTTTTCAGTGTTCTGTTTCTGTTTCGTTTTTATTTTCTCCTTCTTCATTTTTATTTTTATGTGAAATAAAAATACAAAATATATTCGGAATTTTAAGTTTTTTCAAATATTCCAAAACTCAGCATTAAAAATTTTTATTCCTGTTTTAAAAAATATTAGAAACTTAAAAAATCTGGTTTCGGAATTTCATCAACATTTAAAAAATGTTGTCATGTAGAAAAGATATTCATAATTTTTCGAGATTTATTTTATAAAATTAATATTTTTTAAAATGTTCCATAAGCAAAAAAAAAAATCCTATTTTAGTGAAAAGTTCACAAAAAGAAAATAATGTTTGTGTCTCAGAAAGCATTTTTATAAATTGTTCTGTATGTTCCTCATTTAAAAAACAATCAATAATGTTGTTTTTATAAAAGGTTCATGTTTTCAAAATATTATTTTTCAGTTTTAATTACTATTCCTGTTTCTAATCTTGTTTGTGTTTTTCCAAAATTATATGGATTTTTCAAAAAAATGTTCACATTTGTAAAAACTGCCAAGGCTTAAAGAAAATAATATTTCCAAGAATATTCGGAAGTTCATATTTCTTTGAATGTTCAAATAAATAAATAAATCAAATCTGAAGCTATTGTATTTTCTTAAATATTCGCGATGACCATTGGTTAGCAGTGCGCGTTTGTTCTATCCTGGTTGGATATAAATTTAAAAAATTGTGAGCATGTGCCAATAAAAAAGAATATGTTGTTTGGCTCTAATTAGAAGAAAAATATAGACACATGAGCGGTAAAATAATCAAAGAGAATAAATTGTCATAATGAAGCGATATTCATGCCTGATTATACTTATGAAACATGATTTATGCGGTACAATTAGTAATCCATCCGGTTACGCCGTCGTAGGACAATGGTCGAAGTAACTGTGTCCCGAAGGTCATCACAGATCCACCAAATGAGGAGGCATGCACAACCCCGAGATGGAGGTGGACGCGAAAGAAAAATGCACGACTTCGGTGCTCGCCACCATGCCTACCAACCCCACCACTATCAAGATTTCATGGGGCAAACATGTCCAGTGAGAAGACCGCAACTCCTTGCTCTGTCACCTACTACCTCCGTCTAGATGAATAAGGCATTCGTGTAGTTCCAGGTCATCGATTTGACGAATTAAATATGTGTTATATGTCATGAAAAGTATATCACTAGATTTCTACACGAATGTAGTTTCTAAATATATATTTTTGTCATATATAATACATGTTTAGATAGTTAAATCACCGACCTAGAAGTACGCGAATGATTTATTCACGTAGACGGAGGTAGTGCCGTTGTGGAGACCATTTTTTTGGACACATCGATTATCTTTCACGTTGTCTGTCGTAAAAAATATCTCTCCCATTGCAACGCATGGGCATATGTGCTAGTACCTAGTAAACAATGTTGCCAATGCGCCAATGCTCCCGTTGCCTATCATTCCTATCACTGCACTATTTTCCAGTCAACATGCTCGGGCAATATTACTGGCGTGTACAATTACAATTGTTGAGAGACATTACCAAGTAACCTAGATATGTAAGATGAGTCGTATGGTAGACAAGAATACAAAGAGTATGTAAGGGGTTGAACTCTACCAATGTTCCAAGTGTTGGGAGAAGCAGTTATTTCGTTCATTATGGGCATGTTTGGTCGAGAACTTGAATTCTCTGTTGAGACAAGATAGACAATCGACCTTTTGGTGCCAAAGCATGTTATACATCCAACTACATCTTGTTCAGTGACCATAAGTAATTACTCCCAGTATAAAGCTAGAGGTTGAGCCCATGTTCTGACTTCTGAAAAACTGAAAACATCTTGCTCAAGCATACTTACAGTTATAATCAATCTGTCATGGCAACTTGGCAAGGCCAAGCATAGAAAATCTAATGCATAAGCATTGAACAAACAGACCAAGCTATTCTATGTACGCTTGTTAGGACATCAAATCACAGGTTAGAGGCTACAACCTGAACCAATGTTCTGATTTCTGAATAACTGAAAACATTTTTTCCTCACCCCAAAATTTCAAGCATACTTATAGGTATAATCAATCAGTCCTGACAATTTCGCAAGGCATACTTACAGTTATAATCAATCAGTTCTGACAATTTTGCAAGGCCAGGCATAGATAATCGGATGCATAAGCATTAAACAAACTAAGCAAACTAATCTAAGCTTGCTTGTTGCGACATTCAAGCCACAGGTTAGAACGCCCACATCAAAATCCACGGAGCTACCAATTTAATTTATCATGCCAAGTTCATAGCCTATCCATAGTCCTGCCGTGTCTCGTCCACAGCAGACCGGAATAGCTATTTGTCTGTGCCGAGGGTGGACGGTGGTACGGCCGCCCTGCGCAGCGGGGCGAGGTAGGGTGGCCGGGCGGGGCGGGGACTGGGGAGGCGCAAGTGTCTTGTCGGCGGCCCGGCGCGGCGGTGAAGTGGGAGCTCCTGTATGACGCCCACGAGCGTCAAGCTGTCGACCGTTCGCTGAACAGAACCGCAAACGGGCCGGCCCAGTCGGAGCTAGCGAAATCCAGGCACGTAAAAAAACAATCTCCAGAAAACTGTTGCGCCAGAAAGAGAGCTCGAGTACTCGTTATCTCCGGCTAGTGTATAGCTCGTCCAAACCAATAGACCAGGCAAGTCCTAGTGCTAGATTTTCGGCGCCCAGCTTTAAGAACCAATGCATATCGCCTGACCAATTAAAGTACTATATACAACAGCAGGTCCGTTTCTTTTTTCAAACTTTTCAACATTTCTTGGGGAAAATGAACATTTTTTCTTAATTTTTTTCATAACGTTTGAAATCTTGATTTTTTAAGAAATTTCATCAAACTTTTAAAAGCATCAGCATTTATTGAAAACATGAACAAAAAATTTGAAATTTCAAATGATGAACAAATTTTAAATATACACTGAACATTTTTTGACATACACTGAACAATTTTTAAATACACACTGAACATTTTTAATGTACGCCGAACAAATATTTAAATACACATTGAACATTTTTGTGACATACGCTAAACAATATTTAAATACTCATTGAACATTTTTGTGAGTATATGTTGAACAATTTCAAAATACACAATTAACATTTTCTTAAATATACGATGAACATGTTTGTATATAAATATGCAATGAAATGTGTATAATATACGAAAAAAAGAAAGACAGAAAAGAAATAGAAACAGAAAAACAGAAATGAAAGAAAAAGGAAAAAGAAGAAAAAGCAGCCAACCGTGGGCCGGCCCAAACTGGGGCGTCGGGTGGCCAGGCTTCAGCGGAGCCACGTCCTTTTGACGCCTGCGGGCGTCAAATAGGATCTGCCCGGTGAAGTAGGGGAGAGTGGGGGGCGAGGAAGTGACCGGACGCGCGGAAGTGGAGACGGACCGGCCCGAGCCCAGATGAGATGAGAGCGTGGTGGACGACTGTTGGGTTGGGTGGGTTCGGCGGCACGCACGCGGTCAAGTGGCAAACTCGTGAGGGAGGGCCATGTCCACTTCATTGCTGTCGACGATGCATTCACAATCCGAAGAAGCACACACTTGACTTGATATTTGCTCACATAAAAACACACTTGACTTGATCACAATATAAGTCGTAATCTACTCTCCCTAGGGCATGTACATTGGCACTGGGTACAACAAACAAAAAAAGCGCATGACACAAGCATGAGTGCCATCTTGTCTACATGGGTGGACATGTGCATGTGCGGATGCAGAGGTTGAGAAGTTTTTACTTCTTTTTCAGAAACAAAGTTGTTGTGCTGAGCATACTAGAAGTTTGTTGAAGTCATCACATTATCGCTTTAATCTACTCAAACACAACATCGATCTCTCCAAAAAAATAGGCACTTACTTGACAAGGTGTTCTGATACCTCACAATCCTATGTTGAAACTACACCCTTTTTTCCAAAAAAAAGAAAAGAAACTACACCCCTTTCCCATGCATCTTTCCTTGAATTTGTTGAGCCGAAACCCATGAATGTTATCCGGCCAATATTCGTAAGCATTGTTTCATTATATCATTGAAACTCGGCGTTTTCCTCTTTTCTCATATTTATACAGTTGGCTATTTAGTATTTGAACAAGTGTAGAGCAAAATCATAAAGAACTATAGGAAGTTCAAGCGGAGTATGTATATGGGGGGCTGAGTATTGGAGTGTGTGTAGAAGACAAGACTATATAGAAAGCAGAGTCGGTGAGAAGAGATGTCTGGCCATATAATATGTCACAAATTTAGATGTCTGGCCATACAAATTAGATGTAGAAGACAAGACTATATCTTCTCATGTTTTTATATTCATGTGAACCAACATCTAAATTTGTAAAATTCTCGTGTTTCCTAAAACTCTATATATTTTTTTTTGCATGTTACACCATTCCTGTCATATTCTTGTGTTTTGCATATTCATATTACAGCATATGAAGCACCTCATCCGTGAGTCGGGCGAGCGTGCCATTGGCGCCACCACACCGGCGGTGCACACTGCCTCAACGAGGGCTGCTCAGGAAGGAGTCCGGGTGGCACACCTGTCGTGGCTCGACCGAAATGATGTCGCACGGTTGCGCTTGACGAAGAGCGGCCATACTCCAGTTGAAGCACTACTAGGTGCTATGCCTGTAATCGATCGAGGAAGGTGTGTCTTTGAGCATCCAAAAGATTGTGAAGGCGTGTTGGATCCATTCGTCGAGAGCTGCCAAGCCCGGTCATCTTCTGATTCATCTTGACCGCCCAATATTGTTAGGTGCACACTAGCACAAATCCTCTTCCTCTCACGGCGGATTACTTGCAGGAATTTGGCTACACAATCTTGGGAAAGAAGTTCACAGAGAGGAGAAGAGATCCAGGTTACAACCTTTTCTTTTCTTTTTTGAGAATCAGATATAGGTTATAGCTAAGCACTACAGTTGCCGCTGGTCTTGCCTTTGATCCAAGCCGGGATGCCTCCTTCCCGAACCAAGCCAGCTACTTATGCAGCGTTGCAGGCTTGCCACTCGTCTTCCTTGATGTACATGTACGAGACCCACTGCGGGCCCGAGGACTTGTGATTGGCCAGCCTGTTGGGTTTGCTTCCTTCCTATCCTCCCTCCTGTGTTGAAGCGTTGTTGGTGTTCAGGTCGTTGACAAATATGCAGCCGAAGAAGGATGCCGAAGGGCATTACTTGCCAACAGCAAGTCACTGAATCTATGTGCATAGCAAAAGCCCGTGCTCGTGGTACCATTGCCTACCATTTCTTCACCCTACAATTTTTTTAGTCAGTGCCATTGAGCAATGTTATTAAAGTATACAATTATCATTCTAGAGAAAGAGGCAGCACCAAAAACTCTATTTATATAAGAGTAGTATATGTAAAGAGTTGGCTCCTCCAATTATTTCATTTATTGTGGGCATGATTGGTTAAAAACTTGAATTTAATGTTGAGCAGAGAAGGTACGTAAGAAAGTTCAGAAAGAAAGATGGGATGAATGAATTTCATTTACATAGAAGAGATTCTGAAAGCACATGCACATAAGATGTCTAGCGCAATACCATGCACATTTCGACGGCATTTGGGGCTATGTTGACGGCTTTGGGCCGTCGGCTTAGAGCATTAGTCTGGTAGTGACATAAGATTTGTAGCGCACTACCATGCACAGTTCAAATGGAAAAGCTCTAACATGATTTGGAGAAGCCTCCGGGACTCTCTATCCCTTTCATTGATAGTGCCATCGGAATTACTTCATTGAAATATTGTCTCAAGTAAATATGCACTACACCATCTTAAAATAATTGATTCTCTATGAATGTCTCCTCACAGACCAACACCACCAGTTTGATTGAGATACAATGTTTGCTTTTTCGACAAAGCCAATGCATTTGGGAACACAAGGACAGGAAAATTTAAGCTCATGTTTGTTTTCAATCAATCTGGATGTCCAATGACTCTTCTGATCTAAGCATCTCTTTAACGACGGAGGTTGCTGTTCTAGTGTGCTGGTCTTAAAGGGCCTTAGCATGACGACTTCCTTACTGTCTACTACAACAAGTTTTGTCCGGCTCCACGGAAGAAGGAGCGAGATGGTGGCGCGCCTTCGGCTCGCTTCAGTACTTGTAGTCTTCACTAGATTGTCTACGCATCTGGATGTAATTTTTATTATGTCTGGTGTTCGTTGTACTATCATGATTGATGATGAATAGATTGAAAGTTTTTCTACAAAAACAATGGCCATGTGTATGTCAAACAAGAAACGCTTAGTATGTCAGTCAAATATCTTTTCCAACTAATTATTTGGAGGGATGACATCCCTGGCGGAGCAATATATAACTACATACATGTGACCTCCCATAATTCTTCTGGTTGTGTTCTCCGGTGGCATCCGTGCTTGTGTACCGGCAGTTTGCCTCTCTCGATCTTGATGGCTGCGACGTGATGGAGGCCATGTGGTCTGATTTTTCTTATGCAGTGATTTGGCTTGCACTCGACGTCCCTCAGTTTGTTCCAGTATTTGTGCAGTTCTCCTCTTCTTTAAGTTTCCTCATTAGCTTTCCCTCTGCACTCGAGTTTTCATGGGCTGGCGGTGCAATTTTGCTCGGTGTGCCTCTCTCGTCGAGGTGGTTCTGCTCAGTGTCGTTTCCATGTTTGCTGACAGACCAGTATCTTCCTCAACCACCATTGGAGAAAACCCTAACAGTAGCGTAGGTATTTTGCCTATCAATAGCGCGAGACGACACGCTACTGATAAGGCGCTACAACTAACGTGTAGTAGTAGAGCCTGTCGTCCCACGCTACTACTATACATGGCTAGCAGTAGCGTGCTTTAGTGAAGAGCGTTGCTGCTAATATCTACAGCGCTTTTTAGCAGGAAGCACTACTGGTAAGGCATCGCTACTGCTAACTTTGTTCCCCTCGCTACTACTAGTTTTATTAGTTTTCTCTGCATATTTGTTTTTTATTTGAGTAGGCTTTATACAATAATCTTTAGCATATCATACACATACAAATGTAATCATAGCATATACATACAAATAGTCTCATCAAATCATGTCATCATCATAATCATCATCCAACACAAAGTGGTCTCTCGTCATCATCTCAAAAATAGCGATACAAGTCTCGATTAATTACTTGCAACTACATCGCCATCCATCTAAACAATGATATACGCGAGAAGAGCTATCACTTTGAGTGAGAGCGGAACTATGCAGTACGTGAGTTCGTATCCCTCTCTCGCATTAGCGTGAACCTAAACTAACTACTGCCTGTCGCTCGTCGTATATATACTACTGGCATAGCACTTCTTTGCCATCGATGATCTATGCACCTGCATCGTCACATGAGTCGATGATATGCAACATATATAGTTGAGCAACAGAAAGAGACAGACTTGGCAAAAATAGAAGCAACATATCATAAGCATAAATAACAAAGTTGATCGTACCCAAAATGCCCTAACTAGAGTGATCGTCGCTAGTCGAGGAGGACGGTTTAATTACATCCCAAATAAAGTTTCGTCGTGCATAACTCAAAGTTTCGTCATACAGAAAGTATGGACTAAACAGACACATTGTCATATATCGACAATCACTCCAACATGTAGGGCCATCCATCCAAGTCAGGGAGATAGTCCCCGAACCTAGTGAAAGGCTTCAGGTCGAGACGCTGAGCGGCTACCCGTATTCGGACGTCTTCCCGCGACATTTGTCCTTCTTCGTAGAACATCCCTGTTTTTCCGACGACCTCCTTCATGATGATTTGGGCAAGTTCGCATTGGATATGATAGAACTCAGCTCGAAGTCGATGATCCTCGATATCTCCTACGTTCTTTGCCCATTGCAGAATATGGGAATCGCCGGATGTAGGTGACATGCGAAGGTTCTGGTGATCCCGTCTGTACTCCAGCATGTGGTGTAGGACATAGAATCCATCATTAAGAGAATCACTCGGTTGCTGAATGTAGCAGAAGTCGGTCTTATGGCCGAAGGCGAGCCTGCCGTCCCTTCTCTTCTTGTCCTTGACCTCTCCACCCCATGCGTCGTAGTAAAAAATAGCACTGTCAAGAACATCCTTGATGTGTGTGTAATCCTTTTTGTTAATGTTCTTTGACGAGTCCAAGTAAAGAGTGTGGGAGTATCGAGGGTAGAGGATGATGAGGACGGCGCGCCCGCCGCTGCGCAAAATAAGTATACCTCAAATTAATTAGCCTCCACCGTGCAAATGAATGATTGAAATCGAAGGAAGGATATCCGCGCGGATGACTTACAGGGGATGATAAGGCACGAGAATCGCCTCTTTGTCCTTATTGGCAAGCATGAAATTGACGATGTATTCCCTCGCATATTCATGGTGCTTTGTGCAGACTCCCAAGAAGCTCTCGTGCATGAAGTACGGGTCAGCGACACAGATATGAGGTATCTGCTCAACCCCGATGATGTAGTTCATGTGCAAGGCATCAAGGTGGACAAACGTAAAATCCAGCTTCTTCATGTGAAACATGTCGAATATGTAATCGAATCGAAGAAAGAACTTCTCCGCGGGGAATGTGTCGACGTACGACAATTGCTGCGGAACATTAACCACGTAGAGTGGGTATCCTGGATCTTTCGAGGCGATGAGGCCTTTCCCTATCCGCAGCACATCGTCATGAAGTCTCCTTAGATCGCCGAATCTGGCCCCTAGTGCTGCTGCAGGTAGGATTGGTTGACCGGGGATATGCCATTTATCCGCACCGGGGATATCTATACAGTCTTGAACCCGAGCCTGCTGAGGCGGCTGGATCATATAATGGGCTTTTTTGCCTTTCCTCGTCTCTTCCTAGACTTCTTTACTACCGGAAGGTCGTCCATAATACGTTTAGCCTCTGGAGACGGCAATTCAGGCACCTACTCATGACGCTCAAACCCTAAGTAGGCGCCAGTATTGACATACTGTTGAGTGCCATCGTCATCCTCATCCTCATCTATGGTGACGTCACCAGCGAGTAATGGAGCCTTTTCCTCACCCCCTTCGCTATCACCCAGCACGACAACCGACGCTAATTGGGTAGGTGAGGTGTTGATGTTCATACCTAACTGCGTGCTTATGGGTGTGCTCCCGGCCGCCTCCAGCCGAAGCAGACTCTTTGGCCACAACAGGACCCGCCCATTGCAACAATCACCAAGCCGCCGCGGGGTCTCATCGTCATCCCCCACTAGTACCAGAGGAGCCAAATTCTCGTGGTCCGGTTTGGGACTGGCCACGAAAACCTTGAAGATGTTCGGGGGGATCGGCCGGCTATGGAATAATGGTTCCTTCGGCTTCATTATTGTCGCCTTCCCCACGTCCACCTTCTGGTCGCCGATGGTGTACAATATGGTGCACGGGGTTTCGTCGGCCTGCAAAGAAAAGTCTGTGATGTGAGACATCTGAAAGGCAATGAAAACGGGAGATTATACATTTATTGAAGGGGGCCGGTGTGACAGATACCGTGAGGGCGTCGAGCTCAGCCGAAGACGAAGCACCATCGAGCACGTCCGGTGTCGGAGTCGGTGCGGGAGCAGGTGCAGCTGCAGGTTCTGGTGCAACACTAGTCGAGCTGCTCCCCAAGAAGTTAGCAAGGGGAAAGTCCGCTGTATTTTTTTTCTGGATTTTGCCTGGTCCAATTGAAAACGGCCGAAACCAAGGAAGTAGACATATCTACAACCACCTGTTTTGCGGCAACTACCGCTGTTGCGACTGTCCGAGATGATTTCTTCTCAACCGCAATCTAAACCTTCTTGTCGACGTTTTCTTCAGTTAACATCCGTCTTTCTTTCTCTCCTTCGTGGTCTCACAGTAGTACTTTTTCCACGTGGCACCGTCTCCGAAACCGTGCACGCGTCCATACGACGGTCGAGTCTCCACCGGGAGTCATTTCAATATGTTCAACGCCCGGTTGAATGGAGTGTCCCACTTGGGCCTCGCCAACGCCTCAGACGGTGAGTCTCTTTCGGCCGCAATCCTGTGCTGCTCTCTCTGCAAAAGGCATAAGGATCGTTTACAAATATGACTAACGTGCAGTCGAATTGATCAGAAACTAAAAATACCAGCAGTCTCATGAACTCCGTCGTGACTGCGTTCGTCTCGAAAACCTTCTTCACTGGGTCCCAACCGTGTCGGGCCCTGAGGACGTCATGCTCCTGCGGGACGGTGAACTCCGCCAAGGGGTCTGGGATGCCCAGACTCGCGGCTTCCGCGTCCTCCTTGGCCCATATGGACCTCTTCTCGCCGTAACCACGGCTTCCGAGGTGGTGGCACCCAATGTTCCTCAGTAGAAGCCCCTTCATGTACTTCGACTTTTTTGGCAGCTTCAGCCTCGCAAGCCGCCTTGAATATTTCAAAGTGCTCTGTCGTGATTGTCGGATTATCCTTTACAATCTCGGAGTAGGGTTCCCTTTTGTCGATGATCCTTGCTTTCACCCTTGTTTTCCAGGCGGCCAATGCGTTGCTAAACATGGTCATGGCATGTTTCTTTATCTTCTTCATTGCCGGGTCCTTATCTGGATCTTTATAATCCTTTTTATTCCGGCCCGGAAACAAGAATATCTGGTGCAGCTTCTTTAGGAGGGAGGGCCTCATATTATCTATCTTCTATAGTTTCTCATCGTTGATGGTGGCGGTTGTCCGTACAATGCAGCCTATTTGATTGCCATAGCACGCACGCGCTTCGTCGAGCGCGTTTGGCTCAAAATTGCTGTCGTCCACCTCCGTGACCACCAGTCTAGTAGTCCTGAGTTTGTTAGGAAGCCGTTGCCTCTTTGCTTTCGGTTCTACCCCGGTTCCGCTCCCCGAGGCAGCATCGGTCTCAGTCTCAGCGCCGGTCTCGATGCCGGTCTCAGTCTCAACGCCGGTCTCAGTCTCAGCGCCGGTCTCAGTCTTAGCACCGGTCCGCGTGTCGGTCTCAGTCCCCAATGCGACCGGTGGGCCCAGCAACAACATCGGTTGACCGTCAGCAAGGCTCAAAAATTCGCCAGCCGCCAGATAGACATCGTCGCAATCACCAGAACCCTGTCCTTCATCGTTGCTAGCCATATTTCCTACGATTAAATCTAGTCAATTAATTCTAAACCTAATAAAACACTACTAGGAAAAGAGCTACAGATGAAATTGACACTAATGGCGCACCAGACAAGTGGTGTGCCACTACTATATACTAATGGCGCACCATGTGCTGATGCGCCATTAGTGTGGAAGACACTAATGGCGCACCAGACACACGGTGCGCGACTAGTGACAAATTTTTTTGTCATTTTTCCAAACATACTAATGGCGCATCCAGGCAAAGTGCACCATTACTAGTTCTAACTAGTGATGGCGCACCAGCCACACAGGGCGCCACTACTGTACTTTTTTTATTCTTTTTTTGCAAAACTACTAATGGCGCACCGTGGCATAGTGCGCCATTACTAGTTTAAACTAGTAATGACGCACTACGCAATGGTGCGCCATTAGTATATATATATATTATTTATTTTTTTGCAAAACTACTAATGGCGCACGACCAACATGTGCGCCATTAGTGTTTTGGGTTACTAATGGCGCATGTGTGGGTGGTGCGCCATTAGTAACCTGGGACCAGCTAGATATTTTGGACAGCCACACCTACACACTCACTTTCCCCACTTCATTCACTCCACCTCCTTCTCCAAGCTTGTCGGCTACCTCCTACTCCTCACCTCATTTGCACCATAGATTCATCAAAATTAAGTGGTTAAATTACCTTTTTTTAATAGGTAAGTAAGGGGAAAGCTATCTTTATGTTGTAGATCTACTTTTTTTTCTCCCTAACTCGCTCCAACAACGTGCACATGCACTTTTTGTGGCCTAGCTAGATCTTTGTATGTTTTTGGTGTTGCATATATGTTTGTGTTTGCAGGTACCGGTATTTGAAATGCGATAGTTGCCAATATTTTGCCGGAATGTTGATTCATTTCCGTTTCGGCGAGAATTTTGGCACTATGCATTCCTTTTGGTCCTATTTTTAGGGAAAGTCATGCCAAATTTTTTCTTGGTTCTAAAATATCGTTTTGCTCTACCCCGCAGGCGACCATGGTCCACACGATGACCGAAGGCATTGTGAATAGGTTTTTGAGCCCCGCGAAGGCCGAGATGCTTCAAAAGAACGAGACGGAGATAAGATGTCCGTGTCGAAGATGCAAGCTGAAGAGCCTTATTTCGGACCCGGATTCCGGGCAGGTGCGGGACCACTTGCTCTTGCGTGGTTTCATGGATGGCTATCGGTGGCAAGGTGATGAAGATGACTATGAAGTCGTCCATGGGGGCCAGGCAAGAAATGAGGAAGGGCATCAAGACAACCACCGCGGCTCGGGCGGGCGAGAAGACGAAGAATCTCCAGGACATGATCACGACAGTGATGCTGTACACAGTCATCATGTAGAAGATGCCGGACATGATGATGAGGAAGATCAAGACTAAGGGCATGATCATGAAGATGAAGATGCCGGAGCAGACGACGATGGAGGCTGGGTGCAGGACCCTCATATTCAAGAGCTGCTTCTCAAGCAGACGGATAACGCAAGAGCTGCCGCCCGAGAGAAAGCCAAGCTGGATCGACTGGAGATAGATGCAGTTACTCCATTGTATGAAGGATGCAGGCCTGAGGATACCCGCCTAAAAGTAACGCTCATGGCTCTGGAGATGAAGGTAAAACACAAAATGACCGACGCATGCTTCGACGAGAACATGTCATTCTGGCATGAACGTCTTCCCAAGGGGAACAAGTGCCCTACCAGTTTCGAGGAGGCGAAGAAAATCGTGTGTCCTCTGGATTTACCACACGTGAAATACCATGTGTGCATGAACAATTGCATCATTTATCGGGACAAGCACGCGGAGTCTACCATATGTCTGGTGTGCGGCGTCACTCGATACAAGAAGAGGAAGAAAGCTCCTCGAAAAGTGGTGTGGTACTTTCCGATCACTCCTCGTCTGCAGAGGTATTTCGCGGACCCTAAGGTAGCAAAGCTCCTGCGTTGGCACGCGGATAGGGAGGAGAAGAAGCGGGAAGATGACGGAAATGATTCGGAGATAAATAAAAAAGACAAGATGCTGAGTCACCCTAAGGATGCGAGCCAGTGGCAAGCGTTGAACTTCGAAGACCCAGAATTTGGAAACGATCCAAGGAACATCGTGCTGGGCGCGAGCACCGATGGAGTCAATCGTTTGGCAGCCAGAGAAGCACACATAGCACCTGGCCTGTGTTTGTGTGGATGTACAACCTCCCCCTGGTTGTGCATGAAGAGGAAGTACATTCACATGAGTATGCTAATTGAAGGGCCGAAACAACCAGGGAACGACATCAATCTGTATCTGGGGCTGCTGAAAGAGGAGCTAGACACGCTGTGGAAAACGCCAGCCAATACGTGGGACGTCGCAGAGAAAGAATATTTCCCTATGAGAGCCGCACTGCTCACGACGGTGCACGACTATCTCGGTTACGGATATCTCGCGGGGCAGGTGGTCCACAGATTTTCTGGATGCGTCAGGTGCATGGATGACACAACGTATCGCCAGCTAGATAGAGATCCCGGGTCTTCTA
Organism: Triticum urartu; assembly: GCF_056163025.1. Lineage (NCBI taxonomy): Eukaryota > Viridiplantae > Streptophyta > Magnoliopsida > Poales > Poaceae > Triticum > Triticum urartu. The sequence continues at coordinate 582,223,096 of NC_141877.1, forward strand.
AAACCGTGTTCATGGGACATCGAAGGTGGCTTCGCGACGATGACCCGTGGAGGAAACGCAAGGATCTATTCGATGGTGAAACCGAACCCCGAAGACGCCCGCGTATGAGGAGCGGCAAGGAAATAGATGAGCTGTTGAAAAATTGGAAAGATTGCCCACTGCCGGGAAAGAAGCAAAAGGCGCCAGAGCCGAGAAAGAAGCGAAAGGCGCCAGAGTCGCTGCTGAAGGTATGGAAAACGAGGTCTGTTTTCTGGGACTTGCTGTACTGGAAGATCCACTGTGTGCCTCACAGCCTTGATGTCATGCATATCACGAAGAACGCGTGTGAGAGTCTGCTTGGTACCCTGCTCAACATGCCAAAGAGGACCAAATATGGGCCGAAAGCAAGGGCAGACTTGAAATCAATGGGCATCAGGCAGGAGCTTCACGCTAATGATGATGATGAGGCGAAGCAGGACACAGAAAGTCATCGCAAAGGCAAAAAGGCCAAGAAGACCGGAAATGACTACCCTCCCGCGTGCTTCACTCTAAGTCAGGAGGAGATCAAGCATTTTTTCACCTGCCTCGTAGGAGTAAAACTTCCTTACGGTTACGCGGGGAAGATAAGCAGATACCTAGACCCAGCGAAGCAGAAGTTCAACGGGATGAAGTCTCACGACTGTCACATGCTGATGACGCAGATACTTCCAGTTGCAATCCGTGGGATCATGGACACGCATGTCCGTGAAACACTATTTGGCCTATGCAACTTTTTCGACGTCATCTCTCGGAAGTTGGTTGGCGTGAGGCAACTCAGAAGGCTACAGGAAGAGATCGTGGTGATACTATGCGAGCTTGATATGTACTTCCCGCCCGCATTCTTCGACGTTATGGTGCATCTACTAGTCCATATCGTGGAGGATATCATCCAACTCGGGCCGACGTTCCTGCACAGCATGATGTCGTTCGAAAGGATGAATGGTGTCATCAAAGGATATGTGCGCAACATGTCACATCCAGAGGGAAGTATAGCCAGGGGCTTTCTGACCGAAGAGTGCATCTCCTACTGCACGAATTATCTAGGCATCAAGAACCCCGTTGGTCTGCCCGTCAACAGGCACCTCGGCAGGCTCGCTGGATGGGGTCACCGTGAGGGTCGCCGCGAAATGCATGTCGACTTCGAGGGTCGACTCGCCGACTTTGAAAGAGCAAACCTAGTCGCGCTACAACACATAGACGTGGTCGATCCTTGGGTGGTAGAGCACAAAACCTTTATTGAGAAGATGTACAATGACCGAGGCCAACAGAGGACAGACGGAGATATAATCAAAGAGCACAACTCATGTTTCACGCGTTGGTTCAAGCAGAAGCTTCTGTCGTACCCTTTACATGAGGATTCTTCCGCGGAAGAACAACTCATATTCGCCTTGTCACAGGTACTATATGTTGAGAACTTCATGCTGAGAACTTCATCTTTTTCAACTTGCTGGACTATATGTTCATTGGTACTACTTGTGATGCTACTGCTGTACTACTTGGGAATTTTGTCAACTTGTGATGCTGCTGCTGTACCCCAAGAGGCCCTTGAGTTTGCCGGAATGTCAATTAACTTCTGTTTCGGCAAATTCGGGTACTCCATATGTCCTATTTTCAGCAAAGGTCATGCTGAAATTTTCCGTGAATTTTAGCATGACTTTGCTAAAAATAGGACATATGGGGTACTTGCGACTAATGCATGGGCCGGGGTATCTTAGTACTTAGTTAAGTAGGATCAACTGCCCCGCCATTCTTGCTGCATTAAACCATAGGTGGCAATAGAGCCAAGTGATTAGGCCCAACTTAGAATTCTCCTTAGCATCGATAAACCCTAGATGATAAACCCAACATAGGTGGCAAATAGAGCCAAGTGATTAGTGCCAAGTGATTAGGCCCAACCTAGGGTGCCTCGGCATCGATAAACCCTAAATGATGAAAACTTAACTTGGCTTCTATAGGGTGCCTCGGTGTCGATGAAAACCTAAATGATGTACGCTTAGGCTTTTAGGGTGCCTCGGCATCGACAAACCCTAAATGATAAAAGCTTAGCTTTTAGGATGCCTCGGTGTTGAAAAACCCTAAATGATGAGACCATGATCTTGTTCCTTGATAATAACCAACTTTTTGACCAAACTTTTTTCCTATTTAGAGCGAAACATGGCCCACAATGATGAGGCCAGCGGTTCGGGCGGCAAGCAATTCTGGGAGCTGTCCCAGGAGTTGGAGGAAGAACCTCACCGCTATGAGGACGCCGCGGAAGACACCGATCCTGACTACACAACCCCTAGTGGCGTCGGGGATGACACCACTGACAATTGCGCCGCAGATGCCACCACTGATGATGGCAGCGCACGCACAGATGGCAGCCAACCGAAGAGGCAACGGAAGGACCGGCGCCCGAGCATGCTCGGCACCGTCAGGGAGGAATTTACTGAAGTGAACTCCGATGGGCATCCGACGGCGAACAAACACGTAGTCAAGGGGTACTTGGTTCAGCTCGGGTGCATTCTCCAGAGCACCGTCTCGATCAACACCGAGAACCTAAGGCATAAGGACCAAGGGAATTTGCGCAGCCTCCTCTTCACGAAGCTGCATGAATGATACAAGTTCCCCGCTGAGTTTGCAAACACACGCCTCTCAGGGAATAAAGTGAACGGTGCCGCCCTCACGAGGATGAGCACGGCCCTGTCTAGTTGGAAAAGCACGGTGAAGGCAATGATTGAAAAAGGTGATAGTTATGAGAAGATCAAGGCGAAATATCCTTTGATGAGCGAAGATGACTACAAGGAGTTGAAGATCAAGTGTGAGAGCAGCGCAACCTCCGAATCAAGTCAGTGGGGGAAAGAAATGCGGAAGTTGAACTTAGGGGTCCACCAACTCGGTCCCGGTGGTTACAGAGTGGCGGAGCCTATATGGGACAAGGAGGACGCGGAGCGTGCCGAGCAAGGCCTACGCCCCGCTTTGAGAAATACCGTGACAGGCAGACCAGGAACTTTCTCAGGGCCCGGTACAAGGTGGACCCGGTAACAAAGGAGCTTACCACGGATCCGAAGACCAAGACGCTGAGCTTGTTCTGGTAAGGAATACACCCCCGCGTAATTAGCTCCATATGGTTGCATTCTAATTAATCCCCAATATTTCTAAATGGTTCACGTTCCTTCCGCGGGACAATGAAAGCAGTAGCGTGGGGTCATCTCAGAGCTCCCCTTTCGACACCCCTTTAAATAGGGCGTTGAACGTAATGAAAAACAAGGATAAGCTCAGTAAGCCGACGTCAGCTGGTCATGTGGCCGGCAAAGGCTTGTCCACAAAATGGTCGTCATACTATACCGCTGGTGGGCGAAAGGAGAAAAAGACCAGCTTGGAAAGCCAGTCGTGCGAGGTTGAAGCACTCAAGGCACAAGTGGCGCGGATTTCGGAGATTGTCCAAGAGCAAGTGCAACAACAACTGGGAACGACGCTCAACGCCATGGTGCGTACGTTGATTCATCGACTGACGACGTGGATTGCGGGCGGCCAACAGGGGCCTCCCCCGGTTCCCAGCTTCACGGCCAGCAACTCACACAACGCGCAGGCGACGCCATTGGTGTCTCCGGCGGCGCCATTGGTGTCTTCAGCGGAGGCGGTATTTGTGTCACCGGCGCCGGCATGGGCATTGGAGCTTAATGCACCCGGGTGTACACCGGCCGGCACCTCGCCAGCAAGCGGCCCCTCCGTCAGTTGCACGCCCGCCATTGGCGGTGCCTCGACATTAGCCGAGCTCGACGGCATCACGGTAACTAAGCCTCTCGGCCGATGACTTCATCTCCTTGCCTTTGACTGGGCATCCCTGACGCCCTACATGTTTTCGCAGGGCGCCGCCGACGTTCCTTGCACACTCCTGCACTTCGTGGGCGGCGAGTTGGTCGATGTCGCCAAGGGCAGAATCGTTCAACCAGGCAACCCCGTGTTCCACGGTAATCCGATGCCACCCACAGTGTATAGGGTTGAAGTGGTTCGGGTGCTGCCAGGCTGCGACGAGCTGTTACCACCGATTCGACTAGCTGGGGCCGACAAAGAAGAAGAGATGACCCTCAGCGCCTGCGTAAGCTGGCCCTTGCTTTGGCTGAAGAGCCAGATTCGTTTGGGGGCGGGGGACACCACCCCACAGAGAAGACCGCCAGTCGTGCCGGCGCCAAGCCATGGCAAGAACGCCGCAACGCTACCGGACATGCCGGACATCCCTATGGCACAGGATCCAGACATGCATATGGCACAGGATCCGGACGACGACGATAACAACGACGGTACATTTACCAACGTCGATAAGTACTTTGCCGAACATGGGTATGGTGACGAGTTCTACGGGCCTCCTACTCAAGAACCCAACCAAGATGACCGCGATCTAGCTGGTACGGCGGAGAAACCCAATTGCAACAGGCGTCGTCTGGTGTTCAGTTCTCAGGAGACGCCTCCCGCTGCCGCCTTCACCGAGCCTCAGATAGCTGAGGTGCCAAATATTATCAGCCCCAACATGCTCAAGAAGGCGGTCTGTGAGCAGAACTCGGTCCCATTACAGCAGATCAAGAAGAAGGGACGGAAACGAAAGGCTAAAAAGGGCGCCGGTGCGAGCCAGCCGGCACCGAGTACGATCCGTGCTCAGGACGGGCCACCTTCACCTAAGGATATCTCGAGGAGGGTGCATGTGGCGGGTAGGGCGATGCTACTGACAAATATGCTCAATGCTGCAACCGGTGCTATGCGGAGTCTGCATGACAGTGTTCTTTCTTTGGAGAAGCGGCGTCTCAGAGAGAATGATGTGGCATACCCGGTTTTCGTGGCCAAGGTGCCAGAGGGTAAGGGCTTTGTCGATGGCGCCATCGGGGGTACGATCGTCCTGCGGTTTGATGACATCTTTGCTATGTTTAACCTTCATCCGCTGCACTACACCTTCGTTCGGCTGTTTTCGCTGACTATGGAGATGCGGATCATTAGAGACAAGACCCTGAACATCGTGATAGTCGACCCCTTCTACATGCGTGCCAAGCTCTTGGGCAGTGCTGGGGACCGCCAAGTCGCGAGTTCACACCTCGAAGGCGTCATTCTGGCAAACCCAGATAAGGATAACTTCCTCGTGTCTTACTTTCCCGAGTAAGTCATCCCTTAACCGCCCCGAAAAAAATGATTTCTTAGATTTCGATCGTTCTTTCTTTTTTCTAACATTCCGTGTTCTGTGCAGTGACACACATTGCACACTTGTCCTCTTAAGCCCGAAATATTCCATGGACACGTATTTCGACCCGTACCTTGACTCCAAGATAGACTACACAAATATCAAGAAAGTTCTTGATGATGTTCTCCCCGGCTACGCCAAATCTGGAGGCACCTTCACCAGGCCAGTTCGTAGGTACGGCAGGCACATGTTCGCCCACAATACTAAGTTCTGCTGCGTCAAGCAGCCGCCTGGCGGTCAGAAGGATGCCTACTACACCCTCCATCACATGCGGGCGATCGTACGGGACCATCATCACCTTCTGCTACCAGATAATCTCAAAGATTGGGCCGCGAGCTTGTCGGCAATCCAGGACGTGGATATCAGACAAGAATTCTTTCGCATCCAGTCGGAGTTAGCGGAAATCATCCATCAAGATGTCCTTCATACCTCGGGGCAGTTCTACCTCAGATATCAACCGTCCAACAGTGAGATAGACACAACGCTACAAATGCAGGCTGACAACGCCCGCGATTTCATGACCATCACAAAAGACGGCGGCTTCATCCACGCTCCTGTCCCATGAGTCGAGTCGAAAGTAGTGATGCTATGTGTAGTTCTGAAACATTGATTGGCTCATGTTGTAATTAAATTTCAATGAATTATATGTCTCTTTGGTTTGGACAGTCGTTCAACTTAGATGTAATCGATGCTATTTATTAGTAGGACCATGAATCGTTCTATTAATGTCTTGCTTTTCTCTTCCGATCCTTTTGTTGCATACTTATGTATTGCTTATGTATTGTCTGTTGTTTGGCTTGTGCATAGAGATGCCGTCGTATGTCGTGTACAAGGGTAAGGTTTCCGGAGTCTATGACGACTGAGAGGAGTGTCGGAGACAGGTTCACTGTTTCAGCGGTAACAGTTACAAAGGGTACACCACTAGGGTGGAGGCGGAATCTAGATACGCCCGCTATCTAGCGGGAGAGAGGAGGGAGCGTTGGAGGAACCGAATGAAGACCAGTTTCATCGCGATGATGCTCATCGTGATGACCGCAGCTCTCTTCTATTCGATGGTAGTTTAGATGATCGATATCGACTTGTAATGTAAAGACAAACTCGCTACTCACGGTCTCGAGACTTGTAATGTTTTATCTTTGTTCGATCTTTTGAATTCGGAGACTAATATGATGAATTGTATTCGGAGACTAATCTTCTATTGTATTCGATGAATCTGCTATTGCTGTGTGCTGTTGTCTATATTCTGTCCAATAATATATTTTGTAACCTGTGCAAAAATCAGAAAAGTAAAAAAACAAAACATAATATTCATACTAATGGCGCATCACCTCAAAGTGCGCCATTAGTATGCCAAAGGATACTAATGGCGCATCACTACACAGTGCGCCATTAGTATGCCAAAGGATACTAATGGCGCATCACCCCGCAGTGCGCCATTAGTATGCCAAAGCACGTGGGTAAATATGCCCCCCTGGGAGGCATACTAATGGCGCATGGTGGTCTATACTAATGATGCACGGCGTGGTGCGCCATTAGTAAAAAATACTAGTGACGTGGTACTAGTGGCGCACCAGTAGTGCGCCATTAGTAGGCAAAACTGGTGCGCCACTAGTAGGCCTTTTCCTAGTACTGAAATAAAAAATGACACAAAAAAGGCCTATGTTTTGCAGGAACGTTAACTCCTTTCCGGTGCGGCAAATCCCGGGCACTTGCTATGTCCTAGTTTGTAGCACAAGTCATGCCGAAATTCACAGAAAATTTCGGCATGACCTTTGCTAAAAAGTTGACAAATCGAGAACCTAAAATTTGCCGGATCGGAAATGAATCAACATTCCGACAAAACATAGGCCACTCAGCTTCATTCCCTGGAAACAGTGTTCAAATATCCATCTTCGACACCGCAACACATGTCCAAATATACACGAGCAACCACATGTCCAAATATACATGTCCAAATTTCACAAGCTAATTCAAAAACAAAGTGTAGAAGAAAATTCATTTAACTACTAATCAATGTTCAAGAAATCGTTAACTGGTAGCTGCTCGGTCAGTTTAGGAGTAGCGATTAATCGGTGAATCAACCTATTAACTGGATTAATCGGTCGACCATTAATCGGTAGATTGAATAGAAAATTGCCAACATATATCTAGATTTTTTAATGTATTATACCATACTCTCATGCTCCCAGCTATATAGTATACCAAAATATGCTGCCATACACATATGAAAAGCATAGAGAGGAGGTAAAATTATTAATCCTATCTATTGAGGAGCGGCATGGGGCCGGAAGGGGTTATGTGCCAAAATTTTGGGCTTTGTTTGCCCACCCATTAATGAGTCACCACGGATTAATCGACATGACAACTGATTAATCGGTCTAACTGGCCAATTAATTGGCCTGACAAGTTAACACGACGAATAGGTGTTATTCGATTCGTCCATGCTATGAGTAGTGATTAACTAGCCCGTTAACTGATTAATCGGGTGAATTCTTAAATAGTGCTACTAATAGAACAAAATTTAGTTAACTTTAGTGCTCTATAATGATGAAAGGAAAAAAATCAGTTAACTACTAATTTCATTCATTTAGGTTATTCATTTAACTTCACCTAATTAACCTACCGTACCACTACTATTAGTAGCACTACTAACCTAATTAACCTAGTAAAACTCTACTGCCCTAACTAAAAACATCTAATTAACATCTACTAGTACCACTACTGTCCTAACCTAACTAACATCTACTAGTATCACTATATACTACAAGCAACATCTACCCTAATTAAACCCTACTGCTCTAACTAACTTTTGCTGTAAACCAATTTTTTTGCTCTAAACTAATTTTTGCTCTAACATCTACTACTTAACATCTTTTGCTCTAAACTATTTTTTTTGCTATAAACTAACTTTTGCTCTACTAATTTTTTCTCTAAAAGGAAGAGAGAGAGAGAGAGGAGTGGGGGGGGGGGGGGGTGGGGGGGGACTTACAGAGAGGGGAGAGACGATGGCGGGGAGGTGCTCGGTGACGGAGGCAGGGGCGGAGAGGGCGGGCTCGGGCACGGGCAGCGGCGGTCCTAGGCAGGCTTGGGTGGCGGTGAGGTCGAGGGCGGCGACAGTGAGGCTGGGGGCGGCCTCGGGCGGCGACAATGAGGATGACGGAGGCCTCAGTGGGAGACGGTGAGGTTGCGGGCATCCACACCGGCAGGAGAGGGCGGCGAAGTGGGGCGAGGGCGGCGAGGGTGAGGGATTTGGGGGAGAAGTGGTGGCCGGGGGAGGGAAACCACTATTTAAGTAAAACGTAACGGTAGCGCGTTCTTGAAAACACGCTATAGCTAAGTTAACTACAACGCGTTTCCTAGAACGCGCTACTGCTGTTCCTTTCTCCTTTTCCCCCCTTTTCATTTATTTTTCTTTACATTTTATTTTTTTCCTTTCTCCCTTTTCTATTTCTTTCATTTTCATTTACTTTTCTACTTGTTTTTCATTTTATTTTATTTTCATTAGCAGTAGCGCCTTACACATAAACGCGCCGCTACAACAAAATTAGCGGCAGCGCTGTTTCTAAAAGAGCGCTACTACTATGTGTAGGCGATCGGCTTAGTGGTAGGAATTTTTATAGTAGCGCTTTTACAACGGGACACGCTACTGCTATATATGTATCTGCAGCGCAGTTATTTAGCACGCTCTACTGCTGTATAGTAGTAGGGCCCTGTTTTAACATGCGCTACTACTAAAGTTCTATGTATAGACTTTTCCCTAGTAGTGAACTCTCGAGAGAAATCCTCTACGGTCCGATGGTGTGGCGCCTTTTAAACCAAGGCGAGGGAAAGGATACCTCTTCAGCGTTAGAGAAGTATGGTTCGTTGTTTCTTTAGGGAAACAACATGACTATGTCGCGCTTCGAAAAAAAACATGACTATTTCACGTATATTTTCATTGATGTTCAAATATTCAAATGTACAAGTGTAAAAGAAGAATAGCAAAAAAGCCTACGAAGTGGGGCTGACTAGCCCCAGGGAGTACTGATATTGTTTCTTTCAATCGTGGGCATAACCTTTCCGCTCCATTTTTCTTGGCTACCTCTTGTGCCGCTGTGTCGTGGGCCTCGCCATTAGAACAAGCTTTGTGAACTCTTAGATTATAACATAGCTTAATCATTCATCTTAGCCCTCCAATAGCTATTTGATAGTTATTCTTCACTCCAGAGTCCAGACTAGACAACATTACTTTGGAGGCTACATAATTGCTATGGCCACTTGTTAGCTTCAGACTTCTTTCTTTTTCCTCCCTTCTCACGTTTGGCAATCAAGCGAAGGGGGCATGTAAACCTGGGAATAGTTTCAAAACCAGATCGAAGCCAGCTCGAACCATACGATTGTACCACTTTCATCCAGCTTTTTGACGGGCTGCTGGTCTGGTGTTGTGTGTTCTGCGACTAAATAGCGGAGATGTTAGCTGGCCTTGAACGTAGCACTAAAGAGGAGGTTGAGTAGGTCTTAAGCTGAGCACATCAATATAGCATATGAAGCACCTCATCCGCGAGTCGGGAGAGCTTGCCATTGTTGCCACTGCACCGGCGGTGCACACCGCATCAATGAGGGCCACTCACGAAGGACTCCGGGTCACGCACCTGTCGTGGCTCGGCCGAAGCGAAGAGCGACAGCAGGCGAAGAGAACCCCACCACACTAAATGGTGTGCGCCACCTATGGAGCGAGCAAGCCATCACCCTCCAACTGAAGCACTACTAGGTGCTCTACCTGCAATCGACCGAGGAAGGTGTACCTTTGAGCATCGAGAAGATTGTCAAGGCATATTGGATCCAGTCATCAAGAGCTGCCAATCCTGGTCATCTTCTGATTCAAATTGACAGATCCTCTCACGATGGATTACTTACAGGAATTTGGCTACATAATCTTGCGGAAGAAGAAGTTCATAGATCAGAGAATAGATACAAGTTATAGCTAAGCACTACGTTCGTTGCCGGGATGGCTCCTTCATATCCAAGCCAGCTACTTAAGAAACATTGTGGGCTTGCCACTCATCTTCCTTCATGAACATGTATGAGACCAACTGGGGCCCGAGAACTTGTGATTGGACCGTTGCGTCTGGATCGTCCTGTTGGGTTCGCTTCCTTCCCCTCCTCTCTCCTGTGTTGGAGCCTCGATGGTGTTCACGTCCTTGACAACTATGGAGCCGATGAAGGATGCAGAAGGGTGTTACTTGCTAGTGGCAAGTCACCGTATCTATGTGCATAGCACACGCCCGTGCCCGTTGTCCTGTTGCCTCCCATTCCTATCGCCCTACAATTTTTTAGTCAATGCCCTCCAGCAATGTTATGAAAGCATGCAATTACCATTCTAGAAGAAGAGGCACTCTATTTATATAAGAATAGTAAAAGGTAGAGAAGAATATAGACTCTATGTAAAGAGGCTGAACTCTGCCCTTGTCTGACAGTTGGCTCATCCAGTTATTTCATTTATTGTGGGCATGATTGGTTAAAACCTTGAATTTAATGTTAAGCAAAGAAGGTACCTAAGAAAGTTCTAGAAGAAACACAAGATGAATGAATTCCATTTACATAGAAGAGACATTGAAAGCACATTCACATAAGATGTCTAGCGCAATGCCATGCACAAATCAAAAGTAAAAGCTCTAACATAATTCAGAGTAGTCTTTGGGAGTGTCTATCCATTTCATTGATAGTGTCATTGGAAGTCAATTCATTGAAATATTGTCTTAAGTAAATATGCACACCACCTTCTTAAAATAATCGATTCCCCATGATTGTCTCCTCCCAGAACAAGGCCACCAGTTTGATTTGAGATACAATGTTTGCCTTTTCGACAGAGCCAATGCATTTGGAGTGTGGTTTTCTGTAGCTCGGGCTACATGGTACCCCTTATCTTTGCCATCCATTTATGCATCACGATCCGTGCAAACACATTTGTCTTTTTTGTTTCTCTCAAACGACACAACATATGAACTTCAAATTTTGCAGAACAACAATACATTCTAACTACAATCTGGGAAAAACCTTTCAGATTTTTTCATGCATTTTAATTACTTAAAATGATAATTTTTAGTCAAACAAAATCTCATTTTGTATATTTATATCAGACCAAAAAATCTGAAAGTTCTTTCACACATTGATATTCTAATGTTTGTTCGATCTGCAAAGTTTCAAGTTCATATGTTGTTTCATTTTAGAGAAACAAAAAAGAGAAATCTTCTTGTTGTAAGTTAATTGGTGAGTACGGATCTCAAAACAAGACTGGAGGGTTGAGGATAAGAGGTTCCATGTAGCCTGAGCTAGAAAGGAACTTTGTGATGCGTTCGGGAAGACAAGGATGGGAGAATTTAAGCTCATTTTTTATTTCAATCAATCTGGGTGGCCAATGGCCATGTGCATGTCAAACAAGAAAGGCCCAAAAAAAATTCCAACTAATCCTTTGGATGGATGACATCCCTGCCAGTGTTCTTGGCTACCTCTGGTACCGGCCGGTGTGTTGTGGGCATCACCATTATGATAGCTTTGTGAACTCTTGAATTATAACATAGCTTACTCATTCATCTTAGCCTTCCAATAGCTACCTGATAGTTATTCTTCACTCCAGAGTCCAGACCAGACAATATTACTTTGGTGGCTAAATAATTGTTAGGGCCACTTGTCAGCCTCAGACTTCTTTCTTTTTCCTCCTTTCTCACGGTTGGCAAGTAATCGATGGGGGACATGGTAATTTGGAGAAGTGACTAGTGGTGGGATTGGACTAGTGAACTCGCCTTTTATCCCCAAACTCTTTGTTACACACATATGAGAATAACGAATTGGAATTTGGGTTCTAGAATACGATGTCACTTGATTATCCATCAGTCTATCTCCTTTCGGATGATAGGACAGGGAGCTGTCTTGCCGGGCCGTCGGCATCGTGTTGCGTAGTTTATGGCTAAGTAGCATAGGAGGACTTGAACGTGGAGACATGGAGGAGCTTGAGTAGGCACGAGAGGTGTCAGTGTATGTAAGCTTAGTGCATCAATATAGCTTATGAAGCACTACACCAGCAAGCAGGTCACACATGCGGTTGCTACTGTTGTGCTGGGGGTACAAGTGTCATCGACGGCCGACATGATCATGTCACTCGAGTGTGCCGCTATGAGGAGCGGCAAGAGGGGGGAGCAACGGATAATATTGCATTGGGAGGTCTATGTGTGCCGTACGTTTAGCGAGGATGGCACCGCTCTCGAGCTGCAATACTACCAGACTATCCGCCTCCCATTGATCTAGCAAGGTGCCGCACCGAGTATCTGTCGATGGCAAAGAAGTACTGGGTCCACTTGTCAACAACTGCCAAGCCTAGATATGTCCTGATTCATCTTGACGATCCGATATGCAGGAACGGCATGATATAGAACGCTTAGGTACGTTCTGACTTGCCAGCAGCAAGTCACTAGATCCATGTGCATAGCACACACCCGTCTTAGTGCTCTTGTTGCCTGCCATTCCTATCGCCCTATGATTTTTTTAGTCGACGCGCTTGAGCAATGTTATTAGAGTGTACAATTACAATTCTTGAGAAAGACGCAGCACCAAAAACTCTACTACTATAAGAAGTGTGGTATGGTGCAGAATAACTTGAAGAGTCCATGATAAGATGCTGAACTCTGCCCATGTTCCGACAATTGAGACATGCAGTTATTTCATTTATTGCGGTCATGTATGGTTGAGAACTTAAATCCTATTGTGTGTAGAGAAGGTACGTAAGGAAGTTCCAGAAGAAACATGGGATGATTGAATTCCATTTACATAGACGATATTTTGGAGAACAAGGGCATACTATGTCTAGAAGAATACCACATACAGTTCAAATGAAAAAGCTCTAACATGATTTAGAGAAGTCGTCTCTCTCCCTTTCTTTGACAATATCTTCGGTGGTCACTTCTAGTAAATCTGCACTATACCATCTTAAACTAATGACATCCCTGTGATCGTCTCCTCACACACTGTCACCACATGTTTGATTGAGATGCAATGTTTCCCTTTTAGACAGAGCCAATGCGCTTTGAAAGACATGTACATGAGAATATTTAAGCTTGTTTTGTTGTTAATTGATTTGAAAGGCAAGTAGATATGTGTCCGTGAAACAAGAAAGGCTTTGAATGCTAGCCAGACTTCGTACTCATCTAATCCGTTGGACAGATGACATCCCTGTCAGAGCAAGAACTACATACATGTGAGCTCCCATGATCCTTCTAGTGGTATATTTTGCACTGAAAAAAATAGCGCGTTATAACACAGCTAATAGCACGCTATAGCTTGTAGAGAATTGTCTCGCTAAATAAATCAATGTACAATGCCTCGCTAATAGCATATTTTCAGGGGCGGCGCTATTTTCTATAGCACGCTATTTTTTCATTGATATTTTCGCAGTGGCGTCCATGGTTGTGTCCCGGTAGTTTGGCACCCATGATCCTGGGTGGAAGGGAATAGGGTTCCCCTTCCTAGTGGCTACAATATGATGGCGGTCGTGGATGCCTGATTTCTCAAATGCGATCATTTGGTTTGTGCTCGACGTCTCTCGATCTGTTCTGGTATTTCTGTACTTCTTATCTTCTTCAATTTCCTCCATTAGTTTTCCCTATGCACTTGAGTGTTGTGAGCTGGTGGTGCCACTAGTGCGGTGAGCCTCCCGTGTCGGGGTGGTTCTGCTCAGCGTTGTTTCAATATTTGTTGTGACACCAACATCTTCCTCAACACTCAGGTGGATTCCTCTATAGCCTGACGGTGTGGCGTCTTTCCAACCAAGGCGAGGGGTCTGGATATGTCTTTGGCATTAGAGAATGATGTTGCTTTGTTTTTTAGGGAAACTACAGGTCTCTGCTGCGTATATTTTTATTGAGTTTTGAAAGTTGAAAGGTACAAGTGTAAAAGAACAAATAGCAACAGAAAAAAGCCTACAAAGTGGGATGAGATAGCCCGAGAGAGTACTTATAGTGTTTCTTTCAATTGTGCGGAGCAGATCAACATCCTCCTCCTCTTGGCAGTAGGCTGATCCTCTATGCTGCATTTGCTTGCCTGTCTTTGGTGTCGGTGCATCGTGGGCAACACCATTAAAACAAGTTGTGCTTTTCTCCTTTTCTCTTTTGTTTTGCTTGTCGTGTGCGTTGCATGGTTATTTGTTTAGGTAGTTTCACAGCTGTAGTTTTGTTGTAAAATCTTAAATTAAATATGAGTATGTCGAAGGCTCATATAGTTGTGACATAGCTAAGTCGCATCCAAGTGATGTCATGCACAAATCTTGATATGAGTGGCATGGTTGAATTCTACAACCGGTGGGCGACATGTTGTGAATTGCAACAATACATGTTGCAAAATTTGCCGCTAACAACAAGATAGATGCTGCAACCATTGGGACTATATGTTGCATATGGTAATGGCAGATGCTACGACTAGCGGGATTACGTGCTACGCGCGATGCAGGTAGAAGTTGTGACCATTGTAACGACATGCTGGAACCAACAACTGCGGACGTTGCGACCGGTTGGACGGCGTGTTGCAAGGGGTAGGACAATATGTTGCGAGGGCCGTCATGACGAGGGCAGATGCTGTGACCGTTGCGACGACATGATACAACTGAAAACGACGGATGCTACGACGTGGGCTTTCCCGGTTAGTCACTATGGTTCGAATGAAATAGTGAGTTTGGCGATCCACCATACATACAAAGTGGGGACGATTTGCCAAAGTCCATATTACCTTTCATACGATTAGTGATGAGAGTTGTACTGAAGGGCAATTTGGACCATATTTGCTTGCCAGAGCAAAGTGTGAGTCCGGGAATCACATTTTGGGTGTTGACTCTGTTGACTACATGACTTATTAAGTTGTTCTCTTGTGCCAAGTTTATTTATCGTGGATATGTTTGTTTGCTCTAGAAAAATAAACCATGGTACGATTGGCTACGAGCTAAGTTCAATGCATGGTTGTGAACTATTTTGTTTTGGGGGAGTGTGAACTTATGTTTGTATATGGAATTTGGGCGGCATCTAAGATATACATGAGAATTGTATGGGGACCTTGTGAGCAAGATGAAATGGTGTCGGTATGCTCAGTTACTACTTAAACGTCTACTGTAAGAGGGGAATAAAATAACAAGCATGTCATTCCATCGCCCTAGGCAGATCACTGTAGCTAGTTGTTTGGTCCATCTAGCATGTCGAGAGATTTTATTTTTGACAAAGGGAATATATTAATATCGCCGAGATACCAATTACACTCGGCCTCTGCAACCACGAAATGTCCTAAAGACATTATGGATGGGAGCAATGGTTGCCCCCATCTCTCCCCCATGCGGTGGCGCCGCCCCACACCGGGGAGCCCCCGCCCTCCTCCTATAGCCTCGCCACATCTACGCTCCCCTCCGTCGCCGTCGCCTGGGGCGTCATAGGGCAAAGCCCTTGTGGCATGTCGACGGTTTTTCTCCTCGGATCTGGATCTGGTTGGGAGGCTGCGCTCCTTTCCAGCCAGATCGGCGGCGGTGGCACAGATCGGCGGCGACATGGAGGTGGTGCGGCGGCAGGGGAGGACGGTGTTGGGTATCGTAGCAGAAATTTAAAATTTTCTACGCATCACCAAGATCAATTTATGGAGTAATCTAGCAACAAGGGGAAGGGGAGTGCATCTACATACCCTTGTAGATCTCTAAGCGGAAGCGTTGCAAGAACGCGGATGAAGCAGTCGTACTCACAGCGATTCAGATCGCGGTTGATTCCGATCTAAGAGCCGAACAACGGCGCCTCCGTGTTCAACACACATGCAGCCCGGTGACGTCTCCCACACCTTGATCCAGCAAGGGGAGAAGGAGAGCACTAGTAGAAAACAGGGCTATGGTCTAGGCCGGCTCAGCCCATTAGTCCCGGTTCAGTCTAGAACCGGGACCAATGTGGGCATTGGTCCCGGTCGTGAGCCCAGGGGGCCGGCCGGGCCACGTGGGCCATTGGTCCTGGTTCGTCTGGACCTTTTGGTCCCGGTTGGTGGGACGAACCGGGACCAATGGGCCTCGCTCCTGGCCCACCACCATTGGTCCCGGTTGGTGGCTTGAACCGGGACCAAAGGCTCCCCTTTAGTCCCGCTCATGCCACCAACCGGGACCAATGAGGTGCCTATATATACCCCTCGCTCGCGAGCAGAGCACCCCAGTGCTCTGTTTTTCTCTGGCCGAGGGGAGAGGGCTTTGTGGTGCTCTAGCTCACCTCCTATGCACATGAGGTGTTCGATGGAATGCCCGAGCCACACTACTTAAGCTTTCTCCTCTCGAAGCTCGACCTCCAAGCTCCATTTTTCTCGAGATTTGTCTAGATTTAGCGGTCCGTCACGCCCCGTCCCCGTCTTCACCGCCGTCGATCACCCGCGCCGATCTCATCACCGACACCACCGTGGTGAGCCTCTTGTTCTTATCTTCTTTCTGAAAGGAAAAATATTCTTACTTGTATGTTTAGATAGATACTTGTATCATTTTCTTACATTTCTTATTGCATCTTATATAGTGCGATGGTTTTGGTATCCGCCCCCGTCGGCCCTCGTCCTGTCTATGATTCGGATTTGGTATGTATATTATCTTTATAACTATTGGTTCATTTATTGTTTATGAAAAATTATGCCGACCAACGTGACATAGATTTTATTTATCTAGGATGTATGTGAATCGGAAATGCCAACCGACCCTATTGTCGAGAGGTTAAATTTAGTTGAAGAAGAAAACAATTTGTTGAAGGAAAAAATAAAAAAATTGAGGAGGAGAAGATGATATTGGAGTTGCATGTTGCGGATGTCGTCGATGATCACAAGATCAAGATGGATGCAATGCGCTTGAAGATTAGAAAGATTAGAAAATATGCCATTCATACCGAGGCTTGGTATCATTATGCCGTTGGATCAATTGTTACCTTGGTTGCGATTATGATCGCATTTGTTTTCGCATTGAAATGTTTTACATAGTTTCAATGTATGGTTTAATTAATTAGATGCTCTGGAGAGCTATATGTTATTAGATGAGAACTATGTATGCACTTTGGTTTTAATGTGATGATGAACTTCTATTAATTTGGACACTTAATTATATATAATGCACGCAGATGAACCGGCAATGGACGTACGGTGATAGACACACCCGCGAGTACATTAAGGGCGTGCATGAGTTTCTCGATGCGGCTGAGGCAAACAAGCAGAATGGTTTTATGTGTTGTCCATGCACTGAATGTGGGAATACGAGGTCTTACTCTAACCGGAAAATCCTTCACTCCCACCTGCTTTACAAGGGTTTCATGCCACACTATAATGTTTGGACGAGGCACAGAGAAATAGGGGTTATGATGGAAGACGGTGAAGAAGAAGAGTATGATGAAAACTATGTGCCCCCTGAATACGGTGATGCTGCAACGGGGGGAGCTGGTGAAGATCAAGAGGAACCAGACGATGTGCCCAATGATGCTGCCACGGGTGAAGCTGCTGAAGATCAAGAGGAACCAGACGATGTGCCCGATGATGATGATCTCCGCCAGGTCATTGTCGATGCAAGGACGCAATGCATTAGTCAAAAGGAGAAGCTGAAGTTCGATCGCACGTTAGAGGATCACAAAAAAGGGTTATACCCCAATTGCGAAGATGGAAACACAAAGCTCGGTACCGTACTGGAATTGCTGCAGTGGAAGGCAGAGAATGCTGTGGCTGACAAAGGATTTGAGAAGCTACTGAAAATATTGAAGAAGAAGCTTCCAAAGGATAACGAATTGCCCGACAGTACATACGCAGCAAAGAAGGTCGTATGCCCTCTAGGATTGGAGGTGGAGAAGATACATGCATGCCCTAATGACTGCATCCTCTACCGCGGTGCATACAAGGATCTTAACGCATGCCCGGTATGCGGTGCGTTGTAGTATAAGATCAGACGAGATGACCCTGGTGATGTTGACGGCGAGCCCCTCAGGAAGAGGGTTCCTGCGAAGGTGATGTGGTATGCTCCTATAATACCATGGTTGAAACATCTGTTCAGAAACGAAGAGCATGCCAAGTTGATGCGATGGCACAGTGAGAACCGAAAGAAAGATGGGAAGTTGAGAGCACCCGCTGACGGGTCGCAATGGAGAAAAATCGAGAGAAAGTACTGGGATGAGTTTGCAAGGACCCAAGGAATGTATGGTTTGCTTTAAGCGCGGATGGCATTAATCCTTTCGGGGAGTAGAGCAGCAATCACAGCACCTGGCCCGTGACTCTATGTATGTATAACCTTCCTCCTTGGATGTGCATGAAGCGGAAGTTCATTATGATGCCAGTTCTCATCCAAGGCCCTAAGCAACCCGTCAACGAAATTGATGTGTACCTAAGGCCATTAGTTGAAGAACTTTTACAGCTGTGGAATGGAAACGGTGTACGTACGTGGGATGAGCACAGACAGGAGGAATTTAACCTTAAGGCGTTGCTGTTCGTGACCATCAACGATTGGCCCGCTCTCAGTAACCTTTCAGGACAGACAAACAAAGGATACCACGCATGCACGCACTGTTTAGATGACACTGAAAGTATATACCTGGACAAATGCAGGAAGAATGTGTACCTGGGCCATCGTTGATTTCTTCCGACCAACTATCAATGTTGAAAGAAAGGCAAGCATTTCAAAGGCGAGGCAGATCACCGGAAGAAGCCCGCCATGCGCACCGGTGATCACGTGCTTGCTATGGTTAATGATTTACACTACGTAATCTTTGGAAAGGGTCCCGGTGGACTAGCTGTTCCGAATGATGCTGAGGGACACGCACCAATGTGGAAGAAGAAATCTATATTTTGGGACCTACGCTACTGGAAAGACCTAGAGGTCCGCTCCTCAATCGACGTGATGCACGTGACGAAGAACCTTTGCATGAACCTGCTAGGCTTCTTGGGCGTGTATGGGAAGACAAAAGATACACCTGAGGCACGGGAGGACCTGCAACGTTTGCACGAAAAAGACGGCATGCCTCCGAAGCAGTATAAAGGTCCTGCCAGCTACGCTCTTACGAAAGAAGAGAAAGAAATCTTCTTTGAATGCCTTCTCAGTATGAAGGTCACGACTGGCTTCTCGTCGAATATAAAGGGAATAATAAATATGCCAGAGAAAAAGTTTCAGAACCTAAAGTCTCATGACTGCCACGTGATTATGACGCAACTGCTTCCGGTTGCATTGAGGGGGCTTCTACTGGAAAACGTCCGATTAGCCATTGTGAAGCTATGTGCATTCCTCAATGCAATCTCTCAGAAGGTGATCGATCCAGAAATCGTACAAAGGCTAAGGAGTGATGTGGCGCAATGTCTTGTCAGTTTCGAGCTGGTGTTCCCACCATCCTTCTTCAATATCATGACGCACGTCCTAGTTCATCTAGTCGACGAGATTGTCATCCTGGGGCCCGTATTTCTACACAATATGTTCCCCTTTGTGAGGTTCATGGGAGTCCTAAAGAAATATGTCCGTAACCGTGCTAGGCCAGAAGGAAGCATCTCCATGGGCCATCAAACAGAGGATGTTATCGGGTTTTGTGTTGACTTCATTCCTGGCCTTAACAAGATAGGTCTCCCTAAATCGCGGTATGAGGGGAGACTGACTGGAAAAGGCACTCTTGGAAGAGACTCAATAATATGCAGGGACGGATATTCTTGGTCTCAAGCACACTACACAGTTCTACAGAACTCTACCTTGGTGACCCCGTATGTCGATGAACACAAGAACAGTCTGCGCTCCAAACACCCGGAGCAATGCGACGACTGGATTACATGTGAACACATCAGGACTTTCAGCAGTTGGTTGGAAACACGTCTCAGAGGTGACAACACTGTTTGTGATGAGTTGTACTTGTTGTCCAGGGGACCATCTTTGACTGTATTGACTTACAAAGGATACGAGATAAATGGGAATACATTTTACACGATCGCCCAAGATCAAAAGAGCACCAACCAAAACAGCGGTGTCCGCTTTAATGCAGCAACCGAGAGCGAAAAGGACACATATTATGGTTACATAGTGGACATATGGGAACTTGACTACGGACCTGATTTTAAGGTCCCTTTGTTTAAGTGCAAATGGGTCAATCTGTTAGGCGGCGGGGTACAGGTAGACCCACAGTACGGAATGACAACAGTGGATCTGAAAAATCTTGGGTACACTGACGAACCGTTCGTCCTAGCCAATGATGTGGCACAGGTTATCTATGTGAAGGACATGTCTACCAAACCGAGAAAAAGAAAAGATAAGGAAGCGAATATATCATACGATGAGCCAAAGCGCCACATAGTTCTTTCAGGAAAAAGGGACATCCTGGGAGTGGACGGCAAGACAGACATGTCTGAAGATTATGAAAAGTTTCATGAAATTCCTCCCTTCAATGTCAAGGCTGACCCAAGCATCCTGATAAACAATGAAGATTATCCATGGTTACGGCGCAATAAGCAAATGACACAAGCGAAGAAAAAGTGAAGACTTTCTCCCGCAATAAGCAAATGCTATGTGGGTGAAATTATGATACCATCCCAACTTTCAACTTTTTCAGAGTTCATTTGAAATGCTTTCATGTCTTATGGTTCGAAACTTTGATACTTCTAAAGTGATTGTCCATTTTGTACACGAAGTGCATCAAGTTTTTGTCGTAACCCTCTCTACTTTTTGGAACATTCTATGTGGGTGAAATGATGATACCATGCCAACTTTCAACCTTTTCAGAGTTCATTTTGAAATGCTTTCCAGTTTCAGAGTCATTTAGCTCAAAGAATGAATTAATAGCAAACAGAATGAACTACAAAACTTTTATGAAAATAAAAACAATCAATTAAAATATTATGTTATGATCAACTAAAATAAAACTATAATATTCTTCAATAGCAAAAAGAATATAATTTTTGTGACCTAAAATCAAACTATAAGTATTTAATTGTAAGTATAAATAAAAAATAAATAGCAAAGAAGAAAAAAATTTCTATTTTTATAGTAAAGTTATTCATAAACTAGTGATTCACACAAATTTTATAAAATTCCAATTTAAACTATTCAAAATTTTAAAACTAATGGCACTAACAGAAAGTTTATAATTTTTGTGACCTAAAATCAAAAAGAAATCACTAAAAAACTATAAGTATTTAGTTGTAAGTATAAATAAAAAATAAATAGAAAAAAATTTCTATTTTTATAGTAAAGTTATTCATAAACTAGTGATTCACACAATTTTTAAAAATTCAAATTTAAGCTATTCAAAATTTAAAACTAATGGCACTAACAGAAAGTGTATAATTTTTGTGACCTAAAAGCAAAAAGAAATCACTAAAAAACTGTAAGTATTTAGTTTTAAGTAGAAATAAAAAAATAAAAAACCAAAAAATGTAGAAATAAAAAAGAAAAAACCAAAAAAAATGCCACCTACTGGGCCTCCACGGCCTGAATACGACTAGAAACCCTACATGGGCCAGGATTCAGGCCCACAGAGGCCCAATAGGCCCACAGGCAGTAGCATGTTTAGGCCCGAAAGCCTGCATTAGAGAGGAGCTCGAATGGGGAGGCACAGCAGCGCTTATAAACAAGTGCCGGCGCCCTTCAGCTAGCGATGTGGGACTAAACTTCAGCTAGCGATGCAGCACAAGGCCATTGGTCCCGGTTGGTGGCACCAACCGGGACCAATGGCCTTCGCTTCCCGCCCTTTGGGCTGCCGAAAATTGGCCTTTGGTCCCAGTTCGTGGCATGAACCGGGACCAAAGGGGGGCATTGGTCACGGTTCGTGCCACGAACCGGGACCATTGCTCTGGCTATATAAGCCAACACTTGCAAAATTTTGGCCAACCGCTCCCATTCGCCCCGACGCCCCCAGGCCGTTCGTCGTCGTCGTCGCCACCCCGAGCCCGTCGTCGCCCCGCGTCGTCGCCCCGCGCCCGCCGCCGTCGCCCCGCCCCGCCGTCGCCCCGCCCCGCCCCGCCCCGTCGCCGCCTCGAGCCCGTACGTCGTCGCCTCGCCCCACGCCGTCGCCCCGAGCCCGTCGTCGCCCCGCGCCCGCCGCCGTCGCCCCGCCCCGTCGCCGCCCCGAGCCCGACGCCGTCGCCCCGCCCCGTCGCCGCCCCGAGCCCGTCGCTGCCCCGAGCCCGTCGCCGCCCCGCCCCGTCGTCGCCCCGCGCCGGCGCCGGCCCTTTAGGTTGATGATATGATGATGTTGATGATGTTTTTTTCCTGTTGATGATATGATGATGTTTTTTTCTGTTGATGATATGATGATGTTTTTTTTTCTGTTGATGATATATATGATGATGTTTTTTTTTCATATATGCATTTTTTCATATATGTATTAATTTTTTTAAGTTGTTAGTAGATATCGATTTTAGGTTAGTGCATTTTATCACTGATTTTAGGTTAGTTGAGCCTCTTTAGTGCATTTTATGTTTGTTGCATTTTAGGTTAGTGCATTTTATGTTAGTGGAGAGGAAAAAGTAAAATAAGGAAAAGGAAAATAAGTAGAGAAAGAAGGAGAAGAAGAAGGAGAAGACGAGGAGAGGAAGAAAAGGAAGAGGAGAAGAAGAAAGGAATAGAGGAGAAGAAGAGAAAATTAGAATATATATATATATTCTAATTTTCTCTTCTTCTCCTCTATTCCTTTCTTCTTCTCCTCTTTTTTTTCTTCTTTTTTTTCTTCGACACATGGGGGGGGGTCGAGAACGTCGGACATTCATGAGAGAGGCGAGGGAGAAGGGGAAGAAGAGGGAGAAGAAGAGGAGAGGAAGAAGAGGAAGTCTTCTCCTCTATTCTTTCTTTTCTTCTTTTTTCTTCTTCTTCTTCTTCCTCTTTATTTTATCGGGAACGAGGGTCGTCGAGGGTCGCCGAGCGGTAGAGGAGAAACCCTAAATAGAAAGTATCGTCGGTGTGAGATACATGTACCGTCGGTGTCGGACACTACATCCACATCCCACAAGTGGCGCGGGCTTCGACGCCCACGTCACTTGTGGGACGTGGATGTAGTGTCCGACACCGACGGCCACATGTATCTCACACCCACGATACTTGCTATTTAGGGTTTCCTCTATCGAAAAGAAGAGGAGAAATAAATAAGAAGAAGAAAAAAGAAGAAAAAGAAGAGGAGAAGAAGAAAGGAATAGTGGAGAAGAAGAGAAAATAGAATATATTCTATTTTCTCTTCTTCTCCACTATTCCTTTCTTCTTCTCCTCTTTTTTTCTTCTTTTTTTTCTTCGATCTTCTCCTCTAGCTATTCCTTTCTTCTTCTCCTAGTGTCAAAGTATTGAAGAAATCCATGCCTTCATCATTAGCCGGAAGTAACCAGGGCATGTTGGTACGAAGTTCTGCAAAATTGTTCTGGAATGGAGTCCCGGATAGAATAATCCGCCTTTTGGTACGAATTCAGCAAAGGCCTTCCAAATAGCGATATTCGGAAGGCTCTTTCTGAACTTTGTACCAAAAAGCGAATTATCCTATCTGGGACTCCGTTCCAGAACAACTTTGAAGAGCTTCGTACCATCATGCACATGTTACTTTCGCCTAATGATGAAGACATGGTTTTGTTGAATCCTTTGACACTAGGCAACCTCCCGACCCCTCGGCGATCCTCTCGAACATGAGAGGAAGAAGAGGATAAAAAAAGAAGAGGAAGAAGAAAAAAAAGTTCTCCTCTATTCTTTCTTCTCCTCTTTTTTTCTTCTTCCTCCTCTTTTTTTATCGGGAACGAGGGTCGTCGAGGGATATAGATGTAGTGTCGTCGTTGTCGATATATACCCCCTCCCGATAGCTTACTATGATTAGGTAGCTAGTTCTACGTTTGGCACTAATATATCCATCTGTCATGTTTGAATAATAATTGCCATGTTGTAAATATTTGTAGAAACTATGGACACCGCCCTAGACGAAGCAACAAAAGAAGTGTTGTTGAGGGAGATAATCGCAGAAGGAAGTGATGCCGTCTCATACTTTCTCAATGAAACCAATGGTCTGGAAGGAGAGGGTGAACAAGCTGGCTACGGTGACCTAATGCCGGTGCAAGAAGAAGAACATGAGGACGGCTCCGGTGACCCAATGCCGGTGCAAGAAGGAGACCGTGATGACGGCTCCGGTGACCGAACCGAGTCCGGCCAGGTATATATATTAGTTAAGCCTACGCTGACTAGCTGATTGATGCATTCATTGTTTTGGTATGTACACATATTAATTAAGTCTTTGTTCTTTTTTCTAGCCCTCCGAATCGAGCACAACTTCGGTAAAGAGACGAGGCCCGAAGAAAAAGTTGAGCTCGGATGAAAAGCTTGAGATCACAGCAATCGCGCCCGACGGCCAACCTATTGAACCCCTCCGGACAAAGAGTGCATTTGTTTCTCAGTGCGGGGTTCTGGTTAGGGACAAGATCCCGATAAGCATCCAGCAATGGTTTAAGCCGGCTACAGAAGACCCTGAGGTGTCTTATGTCAATGATATGCAGAAAAATGATCTTTGGACTGAGCTGAAGTCAAATTTCACCCTACCGCCAGAGGATAATCCAGAGAACCCAATTAAAGAGAAATTAATCAAGTCTTTTGCTCTGAAGAGGATGGCAGAACTATTCAGGAGGTGGAAGAAAGAGATGAATAATAAGTTTGTCGAAAATAATGAGACACCAGAATTCAAGGGCGGATATGAGAAGATCAGAGATCACTGGCCCGCATTTGTGGCCCACAAGACATCGGAAAAGAGTAAGAAGATGTCGGCGACAAACAAGCAAAATGCTGCAAAGAAGAAGCTTCACCATCGCACGGGGTCAGGTGGCTACCTCGTAGCCCGGCCTAAGTGGTCCAAGATTGAGAATGATCTGGTTCATAAAGGGATCGAACCAGAGACAAATAACTGGCCAGACCGTTGCCGGACTTGGTTCTTCGGGGCTGGCGGAACCTTGGACCCTGAAACAGGGAAGTGCATTTGGACGAACGATCAAATGGACATACCAGTCAGTAAGCTTAAGCAGTATATCGAAACAGCGCAGGAAGGGACGTTCTTTCCAAACAGAGAGAACGACGAGCTCACAATGGCCCTCGGGAATCCTGAGCACCCTGGACAGACATGAGGCACGCCAGGCTCCATTCCGTGGAAGGTTGGGTTTCCGGACGCAGGCGGTTACAAATCCCATGAGAGGAGGAAAAAAGTGGAGCAGACCCAAATGCAGGCGCTGCAAGCAAGGGTAGACGCGATAGAGGAACGAGAAGCAAATCGCAGCAAACGTACTGCCGAAGCCTCCCCCGAAGCTACCCCGCCATCTCAGCGCAGAAGCAGCGTGGCTTCCACCGAGCTGCTTCAGCCGGAGCATGCCTTGACGGCTCCTGCCAGCTATCCCGTGGATGCTATCACGGAGTCTCAAAATTGCCACCTTATGACGCAATGGATGAATTTGAAGGTCAAGGCGGCTGTTGGCTCTGTTTATCCTACTGAACCTGGTGCAACTTTTCACTGCCGGCCGATTCCAGAAGGATATGCTAGGATGATGGTGGATGAGATAACGGAGGGATTTGAGGACCTCCAGCTTGACCACCCTACTGATGAAGGGGAGACTCGGCTGGGGTCTGCTTTGAAGACTCCATGCCTATGGCGGAAGGAGCTCATCAACCTTTCGAACTGGACGCCTCCGCCTCCTCCTCCTCCTCCGGCGAGTCAGGGCACTCTGCCTCCTCCACCGCCTCCTCCTCCGGCGAGTGACAATCAGGGCCCTCGGCCGGCTCCTTCTCCGGCGCGTGGCGGCACTCCGCCTCCTTCTCCGCCTGCGCCGACGCGCCCGAGCAGCCAGCCTCCTCCTTCTCCGCCTCGTCAGCAAGGGCGGAAGAGACCTGCCGCCGCTCCAACTGCTCCGGCGCGTCGTAGTCCTTCTCCTCCGCCTCTTAAGCAAGTAAAGAAGACAACCGCTCCGTTTGCTCGGTCGGCGTTTAGCAGTACAACCAGAGGCGGTCGGACATACAGATTCGGTCCTTCTCTGAAGACTCCAGAGAAGTTACCATACGAGAGGACCCAGGAGGAGAACGCCGAGATCGCGCGAGAAGAAGTGAGGAAATTCTTTGAAGGGGTGAAAGCAAAGAAACATCCACCTCCAGAGGAGAAGGTAGATCGGGTGAAAGTGAAGCGCACTCTGGCTGCCCTGACAAAACCATCGAAGTCTGATCCGCCGAAAGGAAACTATGACCGCATTATTGGAAAGGAATTTGCCGAAGCGGAGCGGTCGGGAAGTACTGTCAGTGATCAAAGGCTGAAAGAACGATGAGCTGGGAAACAAATTGCCTAGCTCGGCGAACAAGCGAAGCAATCGTGCCCCCCGCTCAAGGTGCCTAGCCACAACGTCGCTAATGATCCGAGGATGGTGCCCGGTTATAGCAATCTTGCAGATTACCTGCCCGACGAAGTACATTATGAACCCATGGAGATGCAGATACAAAGATACGAGTACGGGAAGCCTCTCGTCAAAGATGCAAGATCTCTATCAACGATGATGCGAAGATTGCATGATTGGTACTTGAAAATCTGCAGAGACTCTGGGGGGAGGAGTACTTTGTATTTGAAAGTTAAAAAGGAGCATGACCTCGTTGGAATTGATCTATTGCCTGTTCCATTTGAGGAGTTCTATCAGTTTTTCAATCAATTGGCCCTCGATAAAACAACGGTCGCATGCTACTGTCTGTAAGTAGTACTACTTCTGTCATTAAGTTTCTCTATATAGCTTAGCTCTTTCATTGCATGTATTTATAATCATCCTCACTATATTATGCAGATTGAAGATCGTCGAATTGAAGAAAAGACAAGTCGGTGATATTGGGTTCATTAACACATATCTCATAGATGCAACTCAGGTTAAATTTCATGCCACAGAAACCGAGGCCAGCATGCTACAATCGTTGATAATAAATCAAAACAAAGATATAATACTCTTTCCTTACAACTTCAAGTGAGTGTTACTATCTTGTGCGTATTCGGTTTCCCTTATGTATTAGTCAAGGTTATAGTAATGTAATTGATGAGTTATGCATGCGTGTGCAGTTTCCACTATATTCTCCTACATATTAAGCTTGAGCAGGGACTAGTAACCGTCTTAGACTCAAGACGAAAAGATCCCAAGGACTATGCAGACATGACTGAAATACTTGAGAAGTAAGTTAAATCGATCATTATCCACCATATCAGCAACTTTGTTCATTTCCTGATATATCAAGTAATTGTTTTCTTTGTCCGGCAGGGTTTGGAGAAAATTCACCCGAAAAGCTCCGGGACTGCCGAAGGAGCTGCAATTTAGATACCCGAAAGTAAGTACTAGCTATAGTAGCATTTTAAGCGCATCTACTAGTCATTCAAGCGCTAGTTTCATCAATACCATTTGGCATTCTTGCTTATCAGTTTGATTAACCTCTATTTCTTGTAAAGTGGTTGTGGCAGGAACAAGGGAATGATTTCTGTGGATACTATGTTTGCGAGTCCATCCGCCACACGACCTGTGAGCGGGGCTACACTGACGAACAATATGAACTACGTAAATAACAACATTCACAATTTTATTTTATTACCATCATTTGTGTTGAGTTTCATTCATTCATATATATATGTATTGACCCCCTTCTTTAAATTAGATGTTTCAGAAGCGGGATGAACTCCTAGCACCAGCTCGCATGCGAGGAATTCAAGAGGAATTGGCGGCATTCTTTCTTGACCACGTGATCCCTGAAGACGGAGAATTCTATGTTGACCCTGAGTCCGTATGATTATATTTGTAAGAGATAATTATTGTATATATGTAGCCGGTAGTGTCAGATAGATATACGAGAACTTGTTGTTCGACCAATCTCTCGGAGAAAGAGAGGTGGTCGATATCACTTCTCTCTGTATGCATATATGTTCATCACGATCTTTTGTTTCCTTCATTTGCTTACTAGCTAGCTAGCGTGTCTAGTCCTCTCTATACGTATGTATAGTACGTAGCGTCGACCAAGCACGGACATAAGAGAGGACACTTCTCTCTATTAATTATAGCTAGCTAACACAATATATGAAACACCTAAATTAACCCCCCAAAACCCCCAACCCCCCCCCCCCTTTCAAAAAAAAAACCCCAGCCACAGAAATGCTGACGCGTGGATGCCTATTGGTCCCGGTTGGTGCCACCAACCGGGACCAAAGGGTCTCCTGACTGGGCTCTGCGCACTGCCCACGTGGAGGCCCATCAATCCCGGTTCTGGATTGAACCGGGACTAAAGGGTCGGGGCATTAGTACCGACACTTTAGTCCCGGTTCAGGAACCGGGACTAAAGGCCCTTACGAACCGGGACTATAGGCCCTTTTTCTACCAGTGGAGGTTGGGGAAGACTCCATCCAGCAGCAGCACGACAGCGTGGTGGTGAAGGAGGAGCGCGGAACTCCAGCAGGGCTTCGCCAAGCACTACGAGAGACGAGGAGGGAGAGAGGTAGGGCTGCGCCAAGAGGGAGATGATCTCGTGTGTCTTGCAGCCCCCAATACCTCAAGTATATATAGGGGAAGGGGAGGGGCTGCGCCCCCATCTAGGGTTCCCTCCCTAGGGGTGGCGGCAGCCCCAAAACCCATCTAGAGAGGGGGGGCGCACCTAGGGTGGGCCTTAAGGCCCATCTGGACCTAGGGTTTGCCCCCTCCCACTCTCCCTTGCGCCTTGGGCCTTGGTGGGGGGGGGCGCACCAGCCCACCTGGGGCTGGTCCCCTCCCACACTTGGCCCACGCAGCCTTCTACGGCTGGTGGCCCCATCTGGTGGACCCCCGGGACCCTCTCGGTGGTCCCGGTACGTTACCGATAGCACCCGAAACCTTTCCGGTGACCAAAACAGGACTTCCCACATATAAATATTTACCTCCGGACCATTCCGGAACTCCTCGTGATGTCCGGGATCACATCCGGGACTCCAAACAACATTCGGTAACCGCGTACATACTTTCCCTATAACCCTAGCGTCATCGAACCTTAAGTGTGTAGACCCTACGGGCTCGGGAGTCATGCAGACATGGCCAAGACAACTCTCTGGTCAATAACCGACAGCGGGATCTAGATACCCATGTTGGTTCCCACATGCTCCACGATGATCTCATTGGATGAACCACGATGTCAAGGATTCAATCAATCCCGTATACAATTCCCTTTGTCTATCGGTACAATACTTGCCCGAGATTCGATCGTCGGTATCCCGATACCTTGTTCAATATTGTTACCAGCAAGTCTCTTTACTCGTTCCGTAACACATCATCCCGTGATCAACTCCTTGGTCACATTGTGCACATTATGATGATGTCCTACCGAGTGGGCCCAGAGATGCCTCTCCGTTACACGGAGTGAAAAATCCTAGTCTCGATTCGTGCCAACCCAACAGACACTTTTGGAGATACCTGTAGTGCACCTTTATAGCCACCCAGTTACGTTGTGACGTTTGGCACACCCAAAGCACTCCTACGGTATCCGGGAGTTGCACAATCTCATTGTCTAAGGAAATGATACTTGACATTAGAAAAGCTTTAGCATACAAACTACACGATCTTGTGCTAGGCTTAGGATTGGGTCTTGTCCGTCACATCATTATCATAATGATGTGATCCCATTATCAACGACATCCAATGTCCATGGTTAGGAAACCGTAACCATCTATTGATCAACGAGCTAGTCAACTAGAGGCTTACTAGGGACATGGTGTTGTCTATGTATCCACACATGTATCTGAGTTTCCTATCAATACAATTCTAGCATGGATAATAAACGTTTATCATGAACAATGAAATATAATATAATAATAACTAATTTATTATTGCCTCTAGGGCATATATCCAACAGTCTCCCACTTGCACTAGAGTCAATAATCTAATTCACATCGCCATGTAATTAACACTCACAGATCACATCGCCATGTGACCAACATCCAAAGAGTTTACTAGAATCAATAATATAGTTCACATCACTATGTGATTAACACTCAATGAGTTCTGGGTTTGATCATGTTATGCTTGTGAGAGAGGTTGTAGTCAACGGGTCTGCAATATTCAGATCCCTATGTATTTCGCAAAACTTTATGTCATGTCGTAGAGGCTGCTACCACGTTCCACTTGGAGCTATTCCAAATTGTTGCTCCATTATACGTATCCGGTATCTCTACTTAGAGCTATCCGGATAGGTGTTTAAGCTTGCATCGACGTAACTCTTTACGTCGAACTCTTTATCACCTCCATAACCGAGAAACATTTCCTTATTCCTCTAAGGATAATTTTGACCGCTATCTGGTGATCCACTCCTAGATCACCTTTGTACCCTGTTGCCAGACATGTGGCAAGGCACACATCTGGTGCGGTACATGGCATACCGTATAGAGCCTATGACAAAAGCATAGGGGACGACCTTCGTCCTTCCTCTTTCTTCTGCCGTGGTCAATCTTTGAGTCTTACTCAACTTCACACCTTACAACTCAGGTAAGAACCCCTTCTTTGACTGATCTATTTTGAACTCCTTCAAAATCATGTCAAGGTGTGCGTTCTTTGAAAGTATCAACAGGCATCTTGATTATCTCTATAGATCTTCATGCCCAATATGTAAGCAGCTTTATCCAGGTCTTCCTTTGAAAATCACTCTTCAAACAACCGTTTATGCTTTCCAGAAATTCTACATTATTTCGGATCAACAATATGTCATCCACAAATACTTATCAGAAATGTTGTAGTTCTCCCACTCACTTTCTTGTAAATACAAGTTTCTAGCAAACATTGTATAAACCTAAAAGCTTTGATTACTCCATCAAAGCATATATTCCGACTCCGAGATGCTTGCTCTAGTTCATAGAAGGATTGCTGGAGCCAGCATACCTTTTAGCATCCTTAGGATCGACAAAACCTTTTATTGTATCACATACAACTTTTTCTTATGAAAATTGGTAAGAAAACTTGTTTTGACATCCATCTGTCAGATTTCATAATCAAAAAATACAGCTAATGCTAACATGATTCCGACGGACTTAAGCATCGCTACGGGTAAGAAAATCTCATCGTAGTCAACTCCTTGAACTTGTGAAAAGACTCTTTCCCACAAGTCGAGCTTCATAGACGGTAACGTTACCGCCCACGTCCGTCTTCTTCTTAAAGATCCATTTATCTTAATGGCTTGCCGATCATCGGTCAAGTCCACCAAAGTCCATTGTTGTCTTGATACATGGATCCTATCTCGGATTTCATGGCTTCTAACCATTTGTCAGAATATGGGCCCACCATCGCTTCTCCATAGCTCGTAGGTTCATTGTTGTCTAACAACATGATATCTAAGATAGGATTACCGTACCACTCAGGAGTAGTACATATCCTTGTCGACCTATGAGGTTCGATAGCAACTTGATCCGAAGCTTCATGATCACTATCATTAACTTCCTCTTCAACAGACGTAGGCGCCATAGAAAACATCTTTCTGTGTTGCATCACTCTCTGGTTGAAGTAAAGGTTCGACAACCTCATCAAGTTCTATCTTCCTCCCACTCAATTCTTTCGAGAGAAACTCCTTCTCGAGAAAGGACCCATTCTTACAGACAAACAATTTGCCCTCGGATCTGAGATAGAAGGTGTACCCAACTATCACCTTTGGGTATCCTATGAAGATGTGTTTGTCCGCTTTGGGTTCGAGCTTCTCCGGCTGAAGCCTTAAGCATCGTAGCCCCAAACATTAAGAAACGACAACTTTGGTTTCTTGCCAAAGCAATGTTCACACGACGTCGTCTCAACGGACTTAGATGGTGTCCTATCTAAAGTGAATGCAGCTGTCTCTAACGCATATCTTCAAAATGAAAACAGTAGATCGGTAAGAGACATCATAGATCGCACCATATCTCATAGGGTTCAATTACGACATTCGGACACACCATTACCCTGTGGTGTTCCAGGTGGCTTCAACTGTGAAACAATTCCACAATGTCTTAAGTGATTGCCAAACTCATAACTCAGAAATTCTCATCGATCAGATCTTAGGGATTTGATCTTCTTGTTATGATAATTCTTAACTTCACTCTGAAATCGCTTGAACTTTTCAAACGTTTCAGACTTGTGCTTCATTAAGTAAATATACCTATATCTACTCAAATCGTCAGTGAAGATGAGAAAATAGCGATATCCACTGCACGCTTCAATTCTCATTGGATCACACGCATCAGCATGTATGATTTCCAACAAGTCACTTGCCCGTTTCATTGTACCTGAAAACAAGGTCTTAGTCATCCTGCCCATGAGGCATGGCTCACATGTGTCAAGTGATTCAAAATCAAGTGACTCCAAACATCCTTCGACACGGAGTTTCTTCATGCATCTTACGCCAATATGACCTAAGCGGCAGTGCCACAAGAAAGTGGTACTATCTACATCTTTTTGCGTGAACATGTGTATTACCACGACCGAGATTCATTGAACCATTCACATAGGGTGCATGACCATGAAAGGTATTATTCATGTAAACAGAATAACCATTATTCTCTAACTTAAATGAATAACTGTATCGCAATGAACATGATCTAGTCATATTCATGCTCAACGTAGACACCTGATAACATTTATCTAGGTTCAATACTAATCCCGAAGGCAGATGGAGCGTGCGATGGTGATCTTATCAACTTTGGAAACACTTCCAACAGACATCGTCACCTCGCCCTTAGCCAGTCTCCGTTTAGTCCGTAGCTTTTGCTTCAAGTCATCAATAATAGCAACTGAACCAGTATCCAATACCCAGGTGCTACCAGGAGTACTAGTGAGGTACACATTAATAACACGTATATACTTTGTTGAAGTTGCCAGCCTTCTTATCTACCATGCATTTGGGGTAATTCCGCTACCAGTGACCGTTCCCCTTACAATAGAAGCACTTAGTCTCGGGTTTGGGTTCAACCTTGGGTTCCTTCACTGGAGCGGAAACTGGTTTGCCATCCATGAAGTTTCCCTTCTAGCCCTTGCCCTTCTTGAAATCAGTGGTCTTGTTAAACCATCAACACTTGATGCTTCTTCTTGATTTCTACCTTTTGCGGTCTTAAGCACCGCGAACAGCTCCGGGATCAACTCCATCCCTTGCATGTCATAGTTCATCACGAAGATCTAGTAGCTTAGTGATAGTGTGTGACGCCCGGATCATTAAGCTACAGTAATCCCCCGTTAATGGTGCCATGTCATCACATTACTGTTGCTAATCCTCGTTTGATCCAACTCTTAGTTCAAACTCAAATTCAAATTAAAGCTTAAAATTCAAATTTCCCGACCATGCAAAATAAAATGTTCAAAGTGTGGGAAATATTACATAACTAATTATGGTGGTGATCCAACACTTTTGTAAAGTATTTAAATGCTCTTTTGTGAATATAACAGTGACTAAAAATAATTGTTAAATGTCTTTCCTAAGTTAAAATGTTAAACTATTTTTATTATGTGTGAAACTTTTTGTGGCTGTGGGTTATTTTGTAAATCGATTTATAGAGCCAGTCATATGTTTTAGTAAAGCTGTTTTTGCCTACTAAAATAATATAAACAGAGTGTAATAAAAAGAAATAAAACCAAAACGAAACAAATAAATAAATAAAAAGAACCGGCCTACCCCCGGGCTTTGGCCCACTAAACCATCAGGCCGGCCCACCCTCACCGAACACTCCTCTTTCTCCTATTCACGCGACCAGGTCGCTACAGGGGCTTGTTCGCCGCCGCACCCTCTCGCCGACAGCGCCGGGAGGGGATAAGGGCGCCACGCCCCGACCCCTCGATCCCATCTCCCTACTCACCCACTCCACGATCCTCCCCCTCCTGCTCCACCTCCCTCTCCAGATGCGCCATCGACGAGCGTTGTTGTCGCCACCACCGTCGACCACCGCGTCGTCCGTCGTCGTCGTCCCTCTCCTAGGCGTCCAGGGACCCCATCGTCCATGAATTCGTCGACTACGCCGAGCCGACGAGCCGGGGAGCAGCCACCAAGCCGCCTGCTTCTTCTTCTTCTTCCCCGACGGTCACCATGAACTTGCCGTCGACCTTCCTCACCTCCGGCCACAGCTACAGCTACTAATCTTTCACCGGCCTCCGTGAGCCGCCCGGTGAGCTCAGTCCCCTCCCCCTGGCCTCGGCCATCTCCACGGCACCCCACCCACGCTCACTCCGTCCAGTCAACGCCCTGACTCTGCTCGCGCCCGCACCCCTGACTCTGCTCGCCCTGCCGTGGCCTCACGCACACTCACCTATGCGTCGCCGCGCCCCTACTGTTCCATGCCGTGCGAGCTCCGGCCGAGCTCGCGGACAGCCTGACCGCCGGCACGCGCGTATCCGTCCCACTGCTGCTGCACATGCTACTGCTGCTTGCTGCCTCACTACGGCCCGCGCATGTTCGCCGCTCGCCTCCTGGTGCCCCCTGGTCGCGCACTCGCGCCTGTGCCGCCGCCAATCGCTGCCGCACTTGCCCGTGCCCGGTTCCCCCCCCCCCCCCCGCACTGACCTGCCGTGGCCTTGCCTCCGCCGGCCGCGCCCGCATGCATGCTTCAGCGCTGCTGCTTGCCACTCCAGTGCATGCGTGCCTAGCCATGCATCGTTGGCTTGCTACTGCCCAGCATGGCCGACCTATTTAGATTAGAGCTAGATTAGTTTAGGGATCAATTAGTGGCTAGCTTAGCCTATGTACAAATGACATACGGGTCCCATGTAATTAACAGTCTAAATAAATCCCTAAATACAACCACTGCCGCTGCTTACTGTATGTGTAGCTACTGTAGCTACTAGCTAGCTTTTGTATTTCTACAATGAGTAACCCCCTAGACAGCCCCTAAACTGCGGTTAAACAGTTGTTAACATGAGTGAAAATAATATGAGTAGAATGCATACATGACAAACTCCATTTTATCCAGTGAACCAAATCCTTGTGATGTATGGATTAATTCCTACCAAAAATCACAAAGTTCAATGTTCTGTTAATAGAAGAACTGAAAACAGCTTTATTTTCATAGCTACTTTAGTGATGTTGATGATCAAGCAAATGAACTCCAATATAGATGTAATTGGCACTAACATGTAGATCACAGAAAATGCTCAAAATTGATATAAGGCCCAAAATTATAGGAGGTACAGATCCATAGTTGTAGCATCCAGAAAACAGCTAAGTGATGTTCAAAAACTGAACAATTCTCAGACTTAGCCAATTTTCAGGAATTCCATAATATTGTTTAAACTTTGAAAAATCATAGAAAATAATCCGTAGCTCGGATGAAAATACTTTGTACATGAAAGTTGCTTAGAACAACGAGATGAATCCGAATACGCGGTCCGTTTGTCATCCACACGTCCCTAGCATAGCGAACACGTAACTTTTCCCCTCCGGTTCATCTGTCCAAAAACGCAAAACTCCGGGGATACTTTCCCGGATGTTTTCCCCCTTCACCGGTATCACCTACTACTGTGTTAGGTCACCCCTAGTACCGTGTTTGCCATATCTTGCTTTGTGATGCTTCGATTGCTCTGTTATTTATTGTGTTCCCCTCCATTACTTCTTTCCGGTAGACTCCGAGACCGCTGCCGATGTCCGTGTGTTCGACTACATCGAAGATGGCCCCTCTCTCTTGCCAGAGCAACCAGGCAAGCCCCCCCCCTTTGATCACCAGATATCGCCTACTCTTCTCTATACTGCTTGCATTAGAGTAGTGTAGCATGTTACTGCTTTCGTTAATCCTATTCTGATGCATAGCCTGTCCTTGCTACTACTGTTGTTACCATTACCTGCTATCCTACTGCTTAGTATAGGATGCTAGTGTTCCATCAGTGGCCCTACACTCTTGTCCGTCTGCCATGCTATACTACTGGGCCGTGATCACTTCGGGAGGTGATCACGGGCATATACAATATACTTTACACAGTTACATTACCTGTGATACTGTTCGGAGATGGGGGCTGAAGGGGCAGGTGGCTCCATCCCGGTAGAGGTGGGCCTGGGTTCCCGACGGCCCCCGACTGTTACTTTGTGGCGGAGCGACAGGGCAGGTTGAGACCACCTAGGAGAGAGGTGGGCCTGGCCCTGGTCGGCGTTCGCAGATACTTAACACGTTTAACGAGATCTTGGTATTTGATCTGAGTCTGGCTACTGGCCTATACGCACTAACCATCTACGCGGGGACAGTTATGGGCACTCGACATCGTGGTATCAGCCGAAGCCTTCGTGACGTCAGCAATGGAGCGGCGCGCGCTGGATTGGACTGGAACGCCTACTAGGCTAGGTCTGCTTCCAGCCGCCCACGCAACATGCAGGTGTGCTAAGGGCGATGGGCCCAGTCCCCTGGGCGCTTAGGTTTAGACCGGCATGCTGACATCTCTGTTGGTCTAGGTGGGGCTGCGACGTGTTGATCTTCCGAGGCCGGGCATGACCCAGAAAAGTGTGTCCGGCCAAATGGGATCGAGCGTGTTGGGTTATGTGGTGCACCCCTGCAGGGAAGTTAATCTATTCGAATAGCCGTGATCTTCGGTAACAGGACGACTTGGAGTTGTACCTTGACCTTATGACAACTAGAACCGGATACTTAATAAAACACACCCTTCCAAGTGCCAGATACAACCGGTGATCGCTCTCTCATAGGGTGACGAGGGGAGGATCATCGGTTAGGATTATGCTACGTGATGATACTTGGAGGACTTCAGTCTACTCTCTTCTACATGTTGCAAGACGGAGGCTGCCAGAAGCGTAGTCTTCGAAAGGATTAGTTATCCCCCTCTTATTCTGGCATTCTGCAGTTCAGTCCACATATGATACCCTTATTCCATTTGATACCCATGCATATGTAGTGTAGCTCCTTGCTTGCGAGTACTTTGGATGAGTACTCACGGTTGCTTTCTCCCTCTTTTCCCCCTATCCCTTCTACCTGGTTGTCGCAACCAGATGTTGGAGCCCAGGAGCCAGACGCCACCTTCGACGACGACTCCTACTACACTGGAGGTGCCTACTACTACGTGCTGCCCGCTGACGACGACCAGGAGTAGTTTAGGAGGATTCCAGGCAGGAGGCCTTCGCCTCTTTCGATCTGTATCCCAGTTTGTGCTAGCCTTCTTAAGGCAAACTTGTTTAACTTATGTCTGTACTCAGATTTTGTTGCTTCCGCTGACTCGTCTATGATCGAGCTCTTGTATTCGAGCCCTCGAGGCCCCTGGCTTGTAATATGATGCTTGTATGACTTATTTTATTTGTAGAGTTGTGTTGTGATATCTTCCCGTGAGTCCTTGATCTTGATCGTACACATTTGCGTGCATGATTAGTGTACGGTCAAATCGGGGGCGTCACATAGTGGCTAGAGAACTCTATCAATCACTATCTTATCTGGAAGTTTAACTCCACTTGATTTAAGTGATTGTAGCACCCAGACATTCTGAGCACATGCTCACTAGCTGAGCTATTCTCCTCCATCTTGTTGGAAAAAGAACTTGTTAGAGGTCTCATACCTCTCAACACGGGCATGAGCCTGAAATCCCAATTTCAGCTCTTGGAACATCTCATATGTCTTATGGCGTTCAAAACGTCATTCGAATCCCGATTCTAAGCCGTAAAGTATGGTGCACTAAACTATCAAGTAGTCATCAGGATGTGTCTGTTAGGTGTTCACGACATCCACAGACAACGTTGTAGGGGTTTGCACATCGAGCGGTGCATCAAAGACATAAGCCTTCTGTGTAGCAGTGAGGACACTCCTCGGACTACGGACCCAGTCCGCATCATTGCTTGCAATATCTTTCAACTTAGTCTTTCTCTAGGAACGTATTGAAACAGGGAGCTACAACATGAGCTATTTATCTACAACATATTTGCAAAGACAATTTAGACTATGTTCATGATAATTAAGTTCATCTAATCAAATTATTTAATGAACTCCCACTCAGATAGACATCCCTCTAGTCATCTAAGTGATACATGATCCGAGTCAACTAGGCTGTGTCCGATCATCACGTGAGACGGACTAGTCATCATCGGTGAACATCTTCATGTTGATTGTAGCTTCTATACGACTCATGTTCGACCTTTCGGTCTTCCTTGTTCCGAGGCCATGTCTATACATGCTAGGCTCGTCAAGTAAACCTAAGTGTATTGCGTGTGTAAATCTATCACACCGTATCATCACGTGGTGCTTCGAAATAACGAACCTTCGCAATGATGCACAGTTAGGGGGAACACTTTCTTGAAATTATTGCGAGCGATCATCTTATTTAAGCTACCGTCGTTCTAAGCAAATAAGATGTAAAACATGATAAACATCACATGCAATCAAATAGTGACATGATATGGCCAATATCATTTTGCTCGTTTTGATCTCCATCTTTGGGGCGCCATGATCATCATCGTCACCGGCATGACACCATGATCTCCATCATCGTGTCTTCATGAAATCGTCTCGTCAACTATTACTTCTACTATTATGGCTAATGGTTTAGCAATAAAGTAAAGTATACATGACGTTTAAGTTGACACGTAGGTCATAAATAAATTAAGACAACTCCTATGGCTCCTGCCGGTTGTCATACTCATCGACATGCAAGTCGTGATTCCTATTACAAGAACATGATCAATCTCATACATCACATATATCATTCATCACATCCTTTTGGCCATATCACATCACAAGGCATATGCTGCAAAAACAAGTTAGACATCCTCTAATTGTTGTTGCAAATTTTTACGTGGCTGCTATAGGTTTCTAGCAAGAACATTTCTTACCTACGCCAAAACCACAACGTGATATGCCAATTTCTATTTACCCTTCATAAGGACCCTTTTCATCGAATCCGATCCGACTAAAGTGGGAGAGACAGACACCCGCTAGCCACCTTATGCAACTAGTGCATGTCAGTCGGTGGAACCAGTCTCACGTAAGCGTACGTGTAAGGTCGGTCCGGGCCGCTTCATCCCACGATGCCGACGAATCAAAATAAGACTAGTAACGGCAAGTAATTTGACAAAATCAACGCCCACAACTTGTGTTCTACTCGTGCATAGAAACTACGCATAGACCTAGCTCATGATGCCACTGTTGGGGATCATAGCAGAAATTTTAAATTTTCTACGCATCACCAAGATCAATCTATGGAGTAATCTAGCAACGAGGGGAAGGGGAGTGCATCTACATACCCTTGTAGATCGCTAAGCGGAAGCGTTGCAAGAACGCGGATGAAGGAGTCGTACTCACAGCGATTCAGATCGCGGTTGATTCCGATCTAAGCACCGAACAACGGCGCCTCCGCGTTCAACACACGTGCAGCCCGGTGACGTTTCCCACGCCTTGATCCAGCAAGGGGAAAAAGAGAGGTTGGGGAAGACTCCATCCAGCAGCAGCACGACGGCGTGGTGGTGAAGGAGGAACGTGGAACTCCAGCAGGGCTTCGCCAAGCACTACGAGAGACGAGGAGGGACAGAGGTAGGGCTGCGCCAAGAGGGAGATGATCTCGTCTTGCAGCCTCCAATACCTCAAGTATATATAGGGGAAGGGGAGGGGCTGCGCTCCCATCTAGGGTTCCCTCCCTAGGGGTGGCGGCAGCCCCAAAACCCATCTAGGGTGGCGGCCAAGGGGGGAGAGAGGGGGGCGCACCTAGGGTGGGCATTAAGGCCTATCTGGACCTAGGGTTTGCCCCCTCCCACTCTCCCTTGCGCCTTGGGCCTTGGTGGGGGGGGGGCGCACCAGCCCACCTGGGACTGGTCCCCTCCCACACATGGCCCACGCAGCCTTCTAGGGCTGGTGGCCCCACCTGGTGGATCCCCGGGACCCTCCCGGTGGTCCCGGTACGTTGCCGATAGCACCCGAAACCTTTCCGGTGACCAAAACGGGACTTCCCATATATAAATCTTTACCTCCGGACCATTCCGGAACTCCTCGTGACGTCTGGGATCTCATCCGAGACTCCGAACAACATTCGGTAACCGCGTACATACTTTCCCTATAACCCTAGCGTCATCGAACCTTAAGTGTGTAGATCCTACGGGCTCGGGAGTCATGCAGACATGGCCGAGACAACTCTCCGGTCAATAACCAACAGCGGGATCTGGATACCCATGTTGGTTCCCACATGCTCCACGATGATCTCATCGGATGAACCACGATGTCAAGGATTCAATCAATCCCGTATACAATTCCCTTTGTCTATCGGTACGATACTTGCCCGAGATTCGATCGTCGGTATCCCGATACCTTGTTCAATCTCGTTACCGGCAAGTCTCTTTACTCGTTCCGTAACACATCATCCCGTGATCAACTCCTTGGTCACATTGTGCACATTATGATGATGTCCTACCGAGTGGGCCCAGAGATACCTCTCCGTTACACGGAGTGACAAATCCCAGTCTCGATTCGTGCCAACCCAACAGACACTTTCGGAGATACCCGTAGTGCACCTTTATAGCCACCCAGTTACGTTGTGACGTTTGGCACACCCAAAGCACTCCTACGGTATCCGGGAGTTGCACAATCTCATGGTCTAAGGAAATGATACTTGACATTAGAAAAGCTTTAGCATATGAACTACACGATCTTGTGCTAGGCTTAGAATTGGGTCTTGTCCGTCACATCATTCTCCTAATGATTTGATCCCGTTATCAATGACATCCCATGTCCATGGTCAGGAAACCGTAACCATCTATTGATCAACGAGCTAGTCGACTAGAGGCTTACTAGGGACATGGTGTTGTCTATGTATCCACACATGTATCTGAGTTTCCTATCAATACAATTCTAGCATGGATAATAAACGATTATCATGAACAATGAAATATAATATAATAATAACTAATTTATTATTGCCTCTAGGGCATATTTCCAACAGACGACACCAGCAATGGTGGATCTAGCCTTGACTTAGTCGGGCTAATTCGTTGTGCTACCGATCTCAATCGTCGTCTGCGGTGCACTGCTCCTGGACTTGATCTGCAACACGAGACTATCTGGGGCGCCGGCCCTAGGCTTGTTGGTGGTGGCCTTCTTCTTCGCCGGAGTTGGTCGGCCGGCTGGCTGTGTTCGCATGGTCATGGTGGCGGTGGTCGCAGTGACCGGCGGCTTGGCCGGTTGGCGGCGGCGGAACTTTGCCGGTGGCAGCGGTAATGTTCTGTCTGTATCCCGGGGCGGCGACCCTAGAGGGTGGCGGCCGGTGAAGCTAGGGCTTCCTGCGGCGGCATGGCGTGGTGCAGTCCCTGTCCAAGGCGGATCTGTGACGGCGATCTGCTATGGATTGGTTCGGATCAGAGACGGTGACGAACGCTCAGGATCCTTCTCGGCGGGGTGGGAGCCCTCCTCCTAGGCTCCAGTGGTGGCACACTCAGGCAGTGGCCGGTGCGCCAGGGATCCCACGGTGGTACTATTGCTGCGGGTGGTCGCCGGATCTAGGCGGCTGGATCTGGGGCTTTGAAGGCGGTCGAGATGGTGCACAGGTTGTTGGGTGGATGTCTTGGGACGGATCCGGGTGAAAACCTGGTCTTCGATCACTGGCCGAAGCCGATGATGACGATGCCCTTATCATCGTTTCCTTCATGAAGGCATCACCGAGGTGAAGATCCCAAGTCTACTCAATACCTCCGGGGGAAACCCTAGATCAGCTGATCAGATGTTGGCGGCAAATGTGTCATAACCCCCTTGGGGGCGGCATTCTTGGAGGTGCACTCAGCTTCGCGAGACCAGCGGACGGCTTCTTTGGTGGAGCGGTACTTCATCCATACATTGATGGCGACGGATCTTGATGGCGTGACGCAGTGCAGATTCGGAGTTCGATGTGGGAGGATGGACTCGCGCAGGAGGACGACGCTGTCCGGCGTCGTGGCGGCGTTGATGGCAGATAGACCTGTCACGGTAGATGCAACAGTACAACTCTGAAGATGGACTCGTGGCAGGTGGTTGCGGCAGCCTCATACCCGGCAGGCGTCCTGGTTGAGGAGTGCGCCGGACTGGTAGGAGCCGCATACCAGGAAGGCGTCCTGTTTGGGACCTCGGGTCTTAGATGTTTAGGTTTGGTTGCCATGTCTGTTTGGTATTAGACCCAGGCTATCAGCGCCCCTTCCTCAATTGGATAGGTGTAGCGACAGTTGTTGCTTAGTCGGTGGCTTTAGTCTTGCTGTTGTATGACTTTGTAAGGTCTTATGAGAATAATTAATAAAGTGGCTGCATGCATCGCCCAGATGCAAAGGCCGGGGGTCATCCTCCTTTTCTAAAAAAGCCAAAAAACAAAGAAGAAGAAGAAGAAGAAGAAGAAGAAGAAGATCCCGCTACGGTGATCAATTCCTTGTACCTGCAACATGAACCACCATTGAGACAACACCCGGAGTCCAAATTCTTCAAAAGCGATGCCTTCAAGAAGGAAACAATGCACAACCACCGTCGTCGTACGATCATAGATCTTAGGCTTTCACCCTGAAGAAAATCCACGCTCTAAACAGTTCCTTCAACAAGACCATTGTCAGACACAACCAATTAAGGCTAGATCTTGGTTTCACCTTGAAAGCTAAGATTCTGTACTCCTCCTGTGTTGTCGCCCCCACTTGCCGATGCCGCTGGTACCAGTCATGAAACACCAAGCAAATTCTCCATCGCTCGGAAGACTCGATCCGCCATTACTAGGCCTCAGACCTCAGCCACCGTGACCTTCTCCGCCACTGTCTTCACCATGAAAATTAAAATACCGACATGTCCCATAATTTCAACATACAACGAAGCTTCGTGTCACGCCCTTCTGAAGCCA
Source organism: Triticum urartu (assembly GCF_056163025.1). Classification (NCBI taxonomy): domain Eukaryota; kingdom Viridiplantae; phylum Streptophyta; class Magnoliopsida; order Poales; family Poaceae; genus Triticum; species Triticum urartu. The sequence continues at coordinate 582,266,063 of NC_141877.1, forward strand.
TACCGGCTTAAATAGGGACGTACACGACCGAATCCCATCCGATCTAGCAATCCATTGACGTCAAGAACCCAATGAAGATCTTTGATGGAGCCTTCCGGAACTCGTCGACAACCAGGTCAATGAGGGCCTGTATCTAGCAGAACACCGTCTTAACGCTAGAAGAACTCTAAGACCGCCTTCATTATTGAAGCAAAACTAGCAGGCCCCACACCGCCCGTCAGAACAACGGAGGAGAAGGAAAATGTGGTGCCGCCTGCACATACGCGCCACTCGTCCCTACCTCGCCGCTCCGGCTCGCGCTAGGCCAGACCCCACTGAAACTACAGTGGCTAGAGCGGAAGTACGATGTGACCAGCAGTCAAAGAGCAGGCCAATCAAGCCCAGATCCTGCCCATCTCCACCTAGCAATGTACAAATCCACCTGGCCGGGAGTCCAGCAGTGCATCTAGCAGTTGTTCACCACCACGAAAGAACGCCGTTGCCACCAACACGGCGAGGAAGTGCCATCCCTGGTCGCCGGAAAAAAACGGATTGGCGAGGAAGTGCCATCCCTGGTCGCCGGAAAAAAACGGCGAGGAAGTGTTTTGAATTTCGGCCGAAAAAAACGGATTTCGGCCGAATTTCGGCCATCTCGGTCTAGGGCGAAATCTATCTTCCGTCGAAATTGGTCAAATTTAAGAAATTTTGGTTAAATTTTAATCAAATTTCAGTCAAAATTGGTCAAATTTCGGCCGAAATTTTTAAAAACGACCGAAATTCGGCCATTTCAGCCCAGGGCGAGAAAAATCACAAACCGAAAATCAAAACGCTACTCGCCGCACGCGGACAGGCGCGACTGTGGCCGCCCCAGCTGCTACAGCCGCCGGCCGCCGGCCCAACAGTCCGCGGCCACCTTCGGCAGCTGGGCCCGCTGCCACCGCGGAGGTTTTTAATTTCAGAAACAAAATAATTTCGAAGCTCACTGAAATATGCGAAATTTCAGAAATTTTACATATTTCGGAAATTATTTCGGATTTTGAGAGTTCTAATTTCACTTAATTTTAATGAATTTTAACATAAATTAAATTTATTTTGAAATCAGTTTGAATCTGCATAGAAAATTCAGGGTTAAAAACTATTTCAGACCCCATTGAAATATGCGAAATTTCAGATATTTTCACTGAAATTTCGTTGAAATTTTTAACCACCGGCGGCAGCGGCAGCATGAGAGTGGCGGCGGAGGGTTCTTTTTCTAGGATTAAGTTTCGCTCCATAGTCGCCCTGGGGAGCGACCCGGGAGCGCATGTCGAGACATAGCTCGCTAATTCACGTATCTAATCCTTTTCATGTTGGGTCACGGAAAGAAGACCGAGCACATTTACACACGAAAACTTACATGTGGAGATACTCTAAACTCTCCACACATTCTTTCTTATGCAACCAACTCTTGAAGACATTTGTTTTTTTCCTGATAGTTACAGTAAATGCACATCAGTTTTCTCAAAAAATAAAATACCCAACCACATGAAAATAGTAGAAAGTGCCTTTTTTATTTATTGAGGGCTCTCCTCTCCCAAACATTTATTTCCATAGGATTGATGCACGCTGATACATAATAAATTCACCTTCCAGTTTCTTGTATAAAAGGGTTTGGCTTCCACTTTTCGAAACGAGGACATGAATTGCAATTTGTACACCAACATATATCATGAGCAAGATTGTTGTGTCTTTCCTTATGGCATGTGCATATATTTCAGCTAGTACAGTGCCACATGGACGTCCAAGCATGACAGGCTAGTGCAAAAGATGGACGACTAACCCTATTAAACAAGATGCAGTAGGAAGGACCATGTTGTTTTTTCTGCAGCCGGTTAGCTTTTTGTACATGTGAGGTTCACCATGTTCCTTGAGGCTCCACATCTTCTCGTTAATTCTGTCTTCGCCATCGAGCCTGTTGCTTGGATCTGGATGTTACTAGTAGCTTGGTTACATGGAGATGTAACTCTGACACACGGAACGCTTTGTGCATACAGCTTACTGGCAACCTACTGTTTCGGGTAGTCCCGTTGCCTATCATTCTTAACAAGCTTTACCATTTTTTGATCAACACACTTAAGCAATATTGTCGTAGCCTACAATTCCAATTCATGAGAAAGAGATAGCAACAAATACTCTACTTATAAGACCTGCCACATGGTTGAGAAAAGAGAGTGGTTTTTCAGAACCCGGGTGCCTAGACACCCTCTTATCTCTACCACCCGTTCAGACTCTCATGCATAGAGATATGTGCTATGCACTGTAGCATGGAATCGATTAGCAGGTCTAGTATCGACAAATTTCAAACTAAACTGGACCTAGTCTAGCCCTGTTCCTCCTGGCCTGATCCCGTTTAGCGAAATAAAGATGGATAGAAGTGGGAGGTGACATGTCGGCCAATAGAATCATGTGTCTTGACTGGTCTTGGTTGCCCTGTTCATCTGCCAGGAATCTTTCTTTAGAAGATAGCAGCCTGGTGTGACCTTGCACGACATGCGTGACTCGTGTACTTGGCTCACATGTTCATGGCTCAGTCTATAGTACTCCACATGCGCTAGGTTAATGTTACCTAATTCTCAGAACGCTCTTAGTAATCATGATTAGATTAGGCATGTACCCTGTACATGTATCATGCTACTCGAGGTACATATGTGTTCCCCATTCACACCTTGGTGGCAAACTCTGATGAGGGAAAAAGGTAAAAACCTGTTATAAGAATAGAGCTGGTGTGAAACTTTAGTGTGCCGCTTTGGTCTAGTCAGATTAAAGAACACGCATGCAGCGCATGCAATGAGTTGTCCTTTCACCGATATACACCGCATGCACAAAAAGTTACAGCAGCAGGACCTGACCTCTATGCCAGGGCTACCACAGCGCTGTCTGTCACATGCAGCCACACCTACCCTGTCTCGCGCAGCCTAGGACTGGCCCTGTTCTACTCAGAAAAACGAATGCTTAATTAACATGCAGACGCAAACGGCCTGTTGCTGTCTTGTCCTCAGCACGAATCTTCAAAACACTGGGACGCGCGGGATAATAGGGTGTCGGGGCACCCGGGTGCCATGGCACCTTTTCGTTGAGAAAAACATGGAGAATTTATGTGGTAGAGAAGAACACGAAGAGCTTATGTAAGAGGTTGAACTCTGCCCATGTTCCGAGAGTGGGAAAAAGCCAAGCATTCCATTTACTGTGGGAGATATTTCATTTACTGTGAGCATGTTTGGCTGAAAACTTGAATTCTGTGTCAAGCAGAAAAGTAATATACGGAAGTTCTAGAAATAATGTTCGGCAAGAAAGAATGCAGATGCACATAAGCTGTCCATATCACAATGCCATGCACAGTTCGAATGGAAAACTACAGGGTATGGACAAGTCTTTGAGAGTCTAGCTCCCTTTCTTTGACGGTGTCTTCGGTAGTCACTTGGCCAAAATATTATCTCAAATAAATATGTACTACACCGTCTTCTTTTCTATGTCATGAGAATTTGGGGAAAAAAAGGAATGTCATAACTCATCAAACAACTATCCAATCCACAAATCCATAGAAATAAGAGAAATTCCTTCTCCAATACCATCAAACTGATCACCCATTGAAGACTTACAGGCGATGGGTGTCAATCTATGGCCATTTTAACACAATGTTGACAAATAGCTATGGACGTATACTACAAGCACTATATAAATTAACTATGAACAAGGCAGCTCGTCGTGACGCAAAGTGAAAGGTCACCAGAAGTGAAACCCTTCTTCCTTACCTCTATCACCGAGTTAGGGTGTTTGTAGTGAGATCTCTATTGGCTGGCATGTCGTATCCATCACCATCCTCTAGTGTTCATTATTGATTCTGGTGTGGCTTGACATTCTTGGGTTTCCATCTGAGTTCCTGAGCCCACAAAGCAGTTAATTTCCTTTAACTGAGCAGCGACTCTGCTTACTTTTCCCTAGCTTATTCACATGTATCCATACCTGAACTACATTTGTCAGCCTCCTTTTGATACTGTGAAGCCAATTTTTTGGCCTCGAGCAATTTTCCATCGGCTTGTTGCTGAGCTTCTGTTGCTTCCTCCTCTCTCTGCTTTAGCTATTCTATCAGTAACTCTGTAAAATCTTCTCTGTTATAATCAATCAGCCATGGCAAGGTCATGTATAGAAAATCTGATGCATAATCATTGAACACACACACACACACACAAGCACAAAAAGATCTATACATCTCCCGGTAGTATTCACTGCTTACTGTTGACAAGTGTGATGACGAGGTTGCCATCGGGCTCTAAGTGCCCGTGATTCTCTTGAGCCGGAGCAACTCACTCCACTGGCTCAAGCAGATGTTCGCTTCTAGAGCGAACACATATTGATCGGTGGCACCAGTTGTGACATCGTAAGGAACATTTCATTGGACACGCCTGCAAAATACGAAGCACTGACATAGTTGTGACCTTTTTTTTTGGCCCAGCTGAAAAAAGGGATCGCCCCCACGTCGCTCCCAGGAGGGGCGACTCGGGCGGACCCCACGAGCGCGCCGCCGCCGCCTTCCTCCTCCGATCCTCCTCTCCTTGCCGCAGCCGAAGGACGCCTCTGGTCTAAGGCCGCGAGGCTGACAGTGATGGCGGGTCCTCATCCTCCTCGCGCGACCGATGGTGGCGGGGGGCCCATCCCTCTCGCGTTGCGGGATCTCCTGCTGGAGCTCCATGGCGGCCCTGGACGACATGGTTCTTACGGCAGAGATGGGCGCTGGGGCGGCGGCCCCGGATTTTCCAGCGACCACGACTGCCGTTGTGGCCGCGAGGGCGGCACGGCGTCTGGTTCGGGGGGCTCGGTGCGGCTCAACTACTCATCTCCGTGTGGTGCGGGTGATGGCGGTGGTGCCCGCTAAGATCTCTGGCCTGCTGTTGGGAGCCGGCAGGTGACGCGGTCCTTTGGTTCTTTTTGCTCTAAGGTGGTGCTCTTCCGGTTGCCGACCCTCATGGATCTGGCCATTAACGAGTTCCGGAATGCTACGCTGGAGATCTTCATTGGGTGCTTGACGCCTGTAGATTTCTGGATCGGATGGGATTCGGTGGTGTGCACCCCTATTTCAGCCTCAGTGGCTTCAGGAGGGTGTGACGCGAAGCTTTGTTGTCGGTTGACAGTATGGGCACGTCGGTATTTTGATTTCCATGGTGAAGACAATGACAGAGAACGTCATGGTGATTGAGGTCTGAGGTCTTGTAATAGCGGATTGAGTCTTCGCGGCGATGAGGACTTTGCTTGGTGATTCATGACTCGTGGCAGCGGCATCGGCAAGTGGGGGCGGCAGCACAGGCGGAGTACAGGGTCTTAACTTTCAGGGTGAACTCCAAAGGTCTAGCCTTAATTGGTTGTGCTTGGCAGTGACCTTGTTGGAGGCATTGTTTTGAGAGCGCAGATCTTCTCCAAGATAAAAACCTAAGATCTAGGATCGGACGATGACGGTGCTTCTGCACTGTTTCCTTCTTGGAGGCGTCGCTGTTGTAGAATTAAGACTTTGGGTGTTGTGTAGGCGGTGGTTCATGCTGTAGCTACGAGGAATTGGTCACAGTTGCAGGATCTCTTTTTTTCCTTCTTCTTCTTATTATTATTTTTTGCTATGTGCATCCGTAATCTCTTTACGATATTACGTTGTTGCAGAGGCTGGGTGTAATTGGTATCTTCGTGATATTAATATATTCCTTTTTTGAAAAAGTTTGGACCGTTATTTTTTTGCAATTTGAAGACCCAAAGCTAGAACATTTTGGTGTTGATGAGCTAAGTTCAATGTGTGGTTGTGAACTTTTGGTGTGTGTGTGTGAGGGGGGAGGGGGGAGTGTTATGCCACACATATAGCTTAGCTTCATTTTTTAGGTGTTTCTATTTGTTTTAGTAAGATTTGTGTCCTATTCAGAACAGCGAGATGACAACGGTGCTCTAAGGATGAAATAATGTTCTCTCAGCCTAGCCCCCATCCCGATGATGTTTTTACGGTTCTCGGAGGGCCCGCAGAGGGTTATCTCCGACAGATCTCGCAGGATTCTATCGGCGTTTTGTCCTTGGTGGATTCGCATGGATCCGACCTTCGTTCGTCTATATTCGTGTGTCTACAGATTGGATCCTTTCGATCTATTTTTTTCCTTCATTGGCGATGGTTGTTGTTTTGATGCACTGGTCCTGTGGGGACTTAGCACGACTGACGTCCCGACTTTCTACTACAACAAGGTTTGCCTGCTCCGGTGAGAAAGGGGCAATGACGACGTCGTACCTTTGGCTCGCTCGAGTACTTGTAGTCGTCGCAAGGTGATCTATGGACCTGGATGTAATGTTTTACCTATTGTTTATTTGTACTATCTTGACCGTTTTTTTAACATCATACTACCTTGACAGTTGATGAATAAATATAATATTTTTCTCACAAAATAAAAAGTAAACGAGCACCGGGTCACGTCATGTTGGTCGTGGAGTCCTTAACTTGTTGGCCACGGCAAGTCGACGTTGTATCACTATATAAACTAGAAAGGGTGTGTTTAGGGCACATCTAGATGTGCTCTAATTATTACACATCTAAGTGAGTGAATCAAGCATAAAGCGGAAAGAAAAAAGAAAATATCCACACGAATCTCGACGTAAGATCAATGACATAGGACTTAGATGTGCAATACTGATGACACATCTAGATGTGGTTTAGCAAAACTGAACTAAAAACAATGCTAGGTCACACCCTAGTTTCACTCTGTGTTTTTGGTATCGCAAAGTTTACCTATGAGAGTTCCGTCGAGAGCAAGGTCCGTTCGGATCTCGCTGATTCGATCGTTAAGAGCATCTACAATCGGCGTCTCAAACCCTCCTCAAATGTTTGGGCGGACTAACCGGTCATGATTTTTGACCCAGACGGACGTCTCAAACGGGCTTCAAATATCCGGGCTGACCGACACCCCTCATATCTAGCCCAAATATGGGGCGAATATGGGGCACCCAGGCATGCCCACCACATCGGACTAACGAAGGGGTCCCAGCCAGAAATGACCCGAAACCCGGCGGTCTAAAGCTTGTCTCCTCCGTCGGACCGGTGGCGTCACGTGGCGTAGCTCCTGCGGGCCGCGTAGTGCCTAGTGCGGCTATTTAAGTCGACCGGCGGCACCGAAACCCTACCATCCATCCACAGTTTCCTCCTCCAGTCAGCCACCACCGCCACTTTCCACTCCACCCGTCCGCCTAGTAGCCATGTCCCCACGCCGTCGGGTGAGGAGCGAGCCCTTTCTGACGCCGGAGCGCCAGCTCGAGCTCCTAGAGCAGATCCAGGCTAGGCGGGAAGCCCGGATCGCCGCGGGGCTACCTCCGGACGCATTGGATCCGGAGGAGGAGGAGGAGGTGAAGGAGGCCGAGGATGAGGAGGAGGAGGACGAGGAGGAGGAGGATGAGCTGGAGGATGATGATGTGGGGGACACTGGCGATGCGGATCTGCAGGCGGAGTAGCAGACCATCCTGGATTCCCTCCAGTCAGAGTCGACTACGAAGGCCAGACACCGTCGATGGAAGGAAGTGGAGGCGCTACAGGCCCTGAAGGAGGCGGACATGCTCGCCTACATGGATGAGGTTGAGCAGGAGCAGGATGAGCCAGAGCCCTCCTACCCTCCCGTCCAGCCGGCGCCTGGCACCGTCATCATGGACATCTCCCACGATGAAGAGTAGCTAGGGTAGTACGTAGGATTTTTTGCATGCTTTGTATGTATCTATGGGATGAAATATGAGAGAGGCAGATGCAAAGTGGCTAATCAGAGGCATGACCAATCATTGTCTACGGACGCGCCCGGTCGCATCCGCGGGCATTTGAGGAAGCATCTACAACCGGGCGCCTCAAACCCACCTCATATGCCCGGGCGGGCCGCCCGATCACTGATCAGTCACGTTTTTTCAATCCAGACGGACGCGTCAAACGGGCCTCAAATGCCCGGGCTGCCCAGCACCCCTCATATCCAGCCCAAATATGGGGCAGATATGGGGGCGCCCGTGCGCGCCTGGGCATGCCCACCACGTTGGACCCAGCCCATGTTGGCCCATCCGACCCCACATATATTCGTCCCCATCTGCTTGCCGGAGCAAATCCTAGCCACTTCACTCCACTCCCCTCTGCCACCCGAGCTCACCTGCGGTGGTTTCCAGCCTTCTCCGCCATGGCAGGTAGCGGATCGTACTCCGACAAGTCCAGATCCATCGACTGGGGTGTCATCCCGTGTGGGTTCGGGGAGGTAGTGGCAGTCCACATTACACTCCGCCACTCCTGGGAGGACAGCGTCCGGCCAACGGATGGATCCATCTGCCGCGACGCCATAGTGTCAGCTCACCGGGCGCTCGGGTCCTCTGGTGATGGATCCTCGCGGTCCCGGCAGCCGGAACACCTCTAGCTCCTTCCCCATCACTGGTCATGCAGAGTATTAGTCCACCGAGAACGGGCGGCCCGCCGTGGGAAGAAGAGGAGAAGAGCCGTTGAGGCCTATATTGAGGCGGAAATGGCGGCGGTGGTGGTGGGTGATGCGGCGACGCGGGCGGACGCAGAGGAGGAAGCCATCCACGCTCGCATCATGAAGAAACGGCAGCGGAAGGACACGCGCGCCCTCGCCCGAGAGCATAATTGGGCGGTCCATGCCATGGCCGGACTGCCACCGATGGAGGAGAAGGAGGACAGTGACGACAAGCACAGCTCCGGCCACGAGAAGATCCGGCTCGATCCGTACCGCGTCTTCGACAAGTACTTCCGTGAGAAGGACGGCAAGGGCGCCAGGAAGGGCAAGGGAAGCCGTGGATGAACTCCACACCATTGCCAAACATGCCAAGTTTTGGTAGTCCAATGATATGTTTAGTTAGTAGTGATGGAATAGCCGGATGATGTATGTGCATCGACGTAGTTGCATGAGTTTGTATGAATTTAAGATATGGTAATTGAGGTGTCCGAATGTGGATTACATTATTTCAGAGGTGCCCGGTCAGTGCCCGCGGATGCGTCCGAACGCTTTCACAGGCGTTTGAGGGGCTGGATTTGCCCAGTCCGGCTGTAGATGCTCTAACTCCAAACTCATGCATTAGAATACTTGTAAACTCACAAAAGCATGCACACGACACATGCATAGTCTGCTCGTCTGCAGGGATGGACATATGGATGGCTGCGTCCATGCTACTGATTATTACAAATCCCTATTTGGATCGGCTCCTGGCAATCTTTGCCAGATTGATGCAACATTATGGTCTCAGGAAGAGAAGATTACTCCTGATGACAATGATGACTTGACTCGACTTTTTTCTCTGGATGAGATCAAAAAGGTATTGTTCGACATGAAATCTAATTGTGCCCCTGGTCCAGACGATATCCCTGTTGAGTTATATCAACATTGCTGGGAGGTGGTAGCTCGGGACCTATTGTGCCTGTTTGAGTGGTTTCATGAAGGAAAGTTGGATGTGCAACGAATAAACTCTGGCATCATAACTCTGTTGCCTAAGTCAACAGATGCTAAAAGAATCCAGCAATATAGGCCCATTTGCTTGTTACACTGCCCTTACAAATTACTCACCAAAGCCATGGATATTAGGGCCAGCAAATATGCTCATAAGCTATTTAGTATTCAGCAGAATGCTTTCATTAAGGGGAGGCATATTGTTGATGGCATTCTATCTTTACATGAGGTTTTACATTATACTCATATCAAAAAGCAAGTGGAGGTGATTCTTAAACTTGATTTCAAGAAAGCTTATGACAAAGTCAATTGGGACTTTTTGCTCGATTGCCATGTGAAACGTGGGTTTAACTCTAAGCGGTGTGGGTGGGTCTCTCAAGTTCTTAAAAACGGCACGGTAAGTGTCAAGATCAATGATGAGGTAGGACCATACATCCAAAGTGCTAAGGGGGTGAGGCAGGGTGATCCTCACTCCCCTTTCTTATTTAATCTTGCAGCTGATTGCCTGACCAAAATGGTGCTTACGGCTCAAAAAAACGGTCTTATCAAAGGGTTAGCTGCTGATCTTATTGAGGATGGGGTTGGCTTCCTGCAATACGCTGATGACATCGTGCTTTGTTTTGAACATGATATTGACAAAGCCATTAATGTCAAACTTTTGCTCTATCTTTTTGAGCTTATGTCAGGACTAAAAATCAATTTTGAGAAGAGCGAGATCTTTAGTATTGGAGAAGACAATGATATTGATTTAGTCTATGCTGACATGTTTGGATGCCAAGTGGGCACCTTACCTATGAAATATCTTGGAGTTCCAGTTACATACTCCACTCTCAAGAATGCGGATTTAGACTTCCTTGATGGAAAAATGATCAAAAAGCTTGATGCCTGGGTCGCCTATGCGGCATCCTCCGGGGCCAGGCTCACTTTGTTGGGTTCCAATCTAGATGGGATTCCCTCTTTCCTCATGTCGATGTTCCTCTTCAATAAAACTTTTATTGAGAGGATGGATAAACATCATAGACGTTTCTTTTGGAGGAGGAAAAACAAGAAACATGGATACCATATGGTTAAATGGACGAGAGTATGTCGTTCTAAGAAGATTGGGGGGCTAGGTATCAAAGATCTTCATAAACAGAATATTGCCCTGCTCGTTAAATGGTGGTGGAAACTAGAAACGAGTGATGGGTTATGGCAGCGTATAGTAAGGGCTAGATACTTCAAAAATAAGACTCTAACTAATATTCGGAGTCCTTTCTCTGATTCTCCCTGCTGGAAGGCTATCATGAAAGTCAAAGAGTCGTATATGGCTGGTAGAACAATCATTATCGAAAGTGGAAACCTGACTATGGTCTGGCATGATCCTTGGGTGGAGAATATCGCGTTGAAAGATCGTCTCCCTGATCTGTTTAGTATTTGCCAAGACCAGGAGTGCACTGTTGCATCCTGGATAGCGAATAACTATGAACTTGGCTTCAGACGCAGATTGGTTGGAGTGTTGGGTGATCAGTGGGCTTGGATGGTCATGGAAGCCAAAAATCTATTGCTGAACGACTCTCCAGATAAAATTTCACGGGCTCTTAGTAGTAAAGGGACATTTACTACTAAATCTACCTATGAATGGTTGGAAAGAAACCTATCAGGCCCCAACTATAAATGGGTGTGGAAAGCACCTATTCCGCTGAAGATTAAAATTTTCTTATGGCAACTATTTCAGAATGCTATGCTTACACGGGATAATATGCGTATTAGAAAATGGCCTGGAAACCCTATGTGTTCCTTTTGTACAAATGTAGAAACAGCAAATCACTTGTTCTTTGCCTGCCCACTTGCGCGTTCAGTTTGGGGTGTGCTGGGTATGACGGTTGGGACCTCTTACTATCCTCGATCACTTTGGCAAAGTTTTGCTTGTCTCTATAAGTTTTTTCCAGGTGGGAAGCGTTTTTATATGATGATCATTGCTGCCATATGTTGGGGAATCTGGAATCTCCGCAATAAAGTTACGTTTGATAAATATGTTGCTCGTACCCCTCTGGAGACTGTTTTCAATGTCTGCTCGTTTATGTTATATTGGACAGGTTTGCTTAAGGAGGAAGAAAAGGTGAAGTTTCAAGATGGAGTGAAGAGGTTAGCCAACGCGGCTGCTGCACTGGCGGATAGGTCCTTCCCTCGTGGCAGACCTCTCTTGTGAGACAGAGATGGGATCCAGATTGGTTAGATGTGTTCATCGCTTGGGCCTTTCCTTTTGCGTTCTGTTTTCCACTGGGGTTTGATGCCCGCTGGAATGGTGCTTCCTGGTAGTGGTTCATCTAGTCGTAGAGGTTTGCTGGCAGTTTCATCCCGGGAACCTTTTATTTTGTTAGGCAGTGGCTTGTAAGTGTCATCAGGTTTTCGCCCCATGGTGGATGGTCCGTTCCAGGGTCATCCTGCGATGGGTTTCCTGATGATGCGCCAACTTGCTCCCCCCTTTGAGTCTCATTTTGCCTGCGGTTAGTCTTATCTTTAGGTCTAGCTATCTTTAGCAAGTGGATGCTCGATACAAACTTGAGACCTGACTGATTTATTTCCGTTGGTTGCAAAATTAATGGAAAGGGATTGTGAGCCCGGTTGGGAAAATATGGATGGCTGCGTGCATCACTTGATGCAGAGACCAAGCTCATTCCTTATTTTCAATAAAAAGGATGGACATGCCTTTCGAAAACAAGGATGGACATGTGAATACGGAGGATGACAGGCTTTTGCTTCTTTTTTAAAGAATGAATAGGTTCTAGGGGCCATATTACAAGTTTGTCGAAGTCACCACTTCAGAGTTTGAACCATTAATTGTCTAGTATCACACTCCCCAAAACACACACACACTTGCTCTTGTACTGATGCCTCCTAATTCTAAGTTAAAATTAAACAACTTTTTTGGGTGTCTTCCTTGAATACCTATGAATGTAATTCGGCCATGGCTCGTGAGCATTGTCCCGTCATATCCTTGGGAACTCTTCGTTGCATTCTCTTGTCATGCATATACATGCTTGGGTATCGAGTATTTCATGAGTGTAGAATAAAATCATGACATTATAACTTAAGTGCTCTATGCACGTTTGAATATGCTAGCGCAGGCATTTGTGTTCCATATGAGTACAACCCAATTAAGTCTATAAATTCTGGAATTTATGACACTTTATGAAATTAGCCGTTGAGATTTGGCTGGCGTCTTCTTATCATAATATTAGTGTTCCTAAATATATAGATAACAACAAAAGTAAACAAGTATAATACAAATGAGCAGCAGCTAATTTAATGACGGGCACTTCTATGGGCATGGCGTGCCGCCGAGCTTTTCGGTGCTAGTGCTTACTGGTCCATGGCTAGTATCAGAAAGATAGCGACGTACAGGAAAGCTACGATCTAGCCTATTACAGATTTACAGTAATGGCGATTTTTTTTCCAGAGAACAGGAGCTGCAACATGCTGGATGATGAGGAATCGCAGGACATGGCGTACACCACCGCGTTCAGCAGTTGTTTGCATCTGTAGCACTAGCAGGGATTGGTGGACGGAACCTGTTGGTGATTAGAAGTTGATGGCACAGGCCGTCCGCCTAAGATGTTGTCTTCCATTCCAGGAAAGGCGGAGAAGCTCTTTCTTACTTTAAGAACGAAGATGAAATGATCAGGCACCACTTGAGTGTTGAAGATGTAACTGAAAAGCTTGACTGCTTGAGCCAGCGACAATCTCATCTCAGTTGATTTGCAAGCTCCTGAAGTGAATATTGTTGCACCAGCAACAATTCTAACGCTGCTCGACCCCCTGAGTCTTTGCCCGAGTCTTGTGCATACACTGTCACTGGTGCTCCCGTTGCCTATCATTCCTATCACTGCACAATTTTCCAGTCAACACACTCGACCAGTATTATTATTTAGTGTACAACTACAGTTCTTGAGAAAGAGGTTGCACCAAAAAACCTACTTATATAGGAAGCATGGTATGGTAGAGAAGAACATGAAGAGCAGTATAAAGTTGTTTCATTTATCGTGGGCGTGTTTGGTTGAAAACTTCAATCCTCAAGATTCGATATATGGATTTGATTTACATAGACTGACAAGCAACATGATATTTCGAAAGCACAAGCACATAAGACTACACTCAACAAGTTGGTAGAAATAAGAGTGATTCCTTCTTCATTACCATCATCATTCATAAACAACAAACGGGTAATTGATCACCCCCTTCAAGACCTATAGGTGATGATGGCCATTTTAACATAATGCTGATAAACAACTATGGACGTACATTACAAAACCAGAAGGCGTCATAGGTTGAACTTGAGAATTGAAGAACAAATATTCCAATGCTCATATAGATAGGCATCAGCTTTTCATAAACATGTCTACCTTGTTCAGTGACCAGTGTAAAGCCACAACTTAAGCCCTTGTTCTAACTTCTGAATAACTGAAACATCTTGGTCTCGCCCCCAAATTTCAAGCATACTTAAAATTCATAATCAATCAGTCATGGCAAGGTTAGGCATCGAAAATCCGATGCATAATCATTGAACAAACTTAGCAAGGTAATCTATGCATGCTTTTTACGACATCCAAGTCACAGGTAAAGGTTAGAACGCTCCCCAGAAAAAGAACTACATAACTCCCGACACTTTTCGCCGATGCCTTCCCATGAGTGTGACGACGAGGTTGCCACTTGATCAAGCAGATGTGCGCTTCTAGGGAGAAAATGTGTTGGCCGGTGGCATCAGTTGTGGCACCATCATAGAGTGGCCTCATCATTCACCAGGAGCATGTTGCTGGCCACACCTGAAAAATACGAGGCGTTGCCATAGTTTGGACCATATTTTCTTGCGAAAGCTAAGATTGGAGTCCCAAAAGCTAGCACATTTTGGGTGTTAACTTACAAAGTTATTCTCTCGTGTCAAGTACATGAATCATGGATGTTTGTTTACTACAGAAAAAACTTACACCACAGTGAGATTGGTGACGAGCTAAGTTCAATGTGTGGTTCTGAACTTCAGGGGAGGGGATGTTTACAATTTTTGCACATGGCTTTTGGCTTCATCTAAGATATACATGAGAATGACCAAGTGGCCTGCTTGGTAAGCAACCAAAAAAAATTGCAATCAAAGATATACATGAGAATGATACAGGGACCTCAGTGAACGAACTGAAATGCTGCCACTATGCTCAATTCCTTCTTAACTTTGTGGACCCACACGCCTGACCAAAGAGGGGAACAGAATAACAAGCATGCCATTCCATCGCACTGGTCAGATTGTTTGGTCCATCTAGCATATGGAGAGTTGATATGCAAACTCCTGAATAAATATCGTGAGTTCTAAGTGTTGGGGAACGTAGCAGAAATTTAAAATTTTCCTACGTGTCACCAAGATCTATCTATGGAGAGACCAGCAACGAGAGGAAGGAGAGTGCATCTACATACCCTTGTAGATTGCTAAGCGGAAGCATTCAAGTGAACGGGGTTGATGGAGTCGTACTCGTCGTGATCCAAATCACCGGAGATCCTAGTGCCGAACGGACGGCACCTCCGCGTTCAACACACGTACAGCCCAGTGACGCCTCCCATGCCTTGATCCAGCAAGGAGAGAGGGAGAGGTTGAGGAAGACTCCATCCAGCAGCAGCACAACGGCGTGGTGGTGATGGAGGAGCGTGGCAATCCTGCAGGACTTCGCCAAGCACCGCAGAAGAGGAGGAAGAGAGAGGCAGGGCTGCACCAACGGGGAGATTGAATCGCGTGTTATGGGCAGCCCTAGGCCTCACTATATATAGGGGAGAGGGAGGAGGGTGCGCCCCCTCTAGGGTTCCCACCCCTAGGGGGGGCGGCAGCCCTAGATGGGAAACAAGGGGCGGCCAAGAGGGAGAGAGAGGGAGGCGCCCCCTAGGGTGGGCCTTAGGCCCATCTAAGCCTAGGGTTTGCTCCTTTTTTTCCTCCTAGCTGCCCCTTGGGCCTTGTGGGAGGTGCACCAGCCCACTCAGGGGCTGGTCCCTCACCACTCTTGGCCCATGCAAGCCTCCGAGGTTGGTGGCCCCACTTGGTGGACCCCCGGGACCCTCCCGGTGGTCCCGGTACATTACCGATAAACCCCGAAACCTTTCCGGTGACCAAAACAGGACTTCCCATATATAAATCTTTACCTCCGGACCATTCCAGAACTCCTCGTGACGTCCGGGATCTCATCCGGGACTCCGAACAACATTCGGTAACCACATACAAACTTCCTTTATAACCCTAGCGTCATCGAACCTTAAGTGTGTAGACCCTACGGGTTCGGGAGACATGCAGACATGACCGAGACGTTCTCCGGCCAATAACCAACAGCGGGATCTGGATACCCATGTTGGCTGCCACATGTTCCACGATGATCTCATCGGATGAACCACAATGTCAAGGACTTAATCAATCCCGTATACAATTCCCTTTGTCCATCGGTACGATACTTGCCCGAGATTCGATCGTCGGTATCACGATACCTTGTTCAATCTCGTTACCGGCAAGTCTCTTTACTCGTTCCGTAACACATCATCCCATGATCAACTCCTGGGTCACATTGTGCACATTATGATGATGTCCTACCGAGTGGGCCCAGAGATACCTCTCCGTTTACACGGAGTGACAAATCCCAGTCTCGATTCATGCCAACCCAACAGACACTTTCGGAGATACCTGTAGTGTACCTTTATAGCCACCCAGTTACGTTGTGACGTTTGGCACACCCAAAGTATTCCTACGGTATCCGGGAGTTGCACAATCTCATGGTCTAAGGAAATGATACTTGACATTAGAAAAGCTTTAGCATACGAACTACACGATCTTTGTGCTAGGCTTAGGATTGGGTCTTGTCCATCACATCATTCTCCTAATGATGTGATCCCGTTATCAATGACATCCAATGTCCATGGTCAGGAAACCGTAACCATCTATTGATCAACGAGCCAGTCAACTAGAGGCTTACTAAGGACATGGTGTTGTCTATGTATCCACACATGTATCTGAGTTTCCTATCAATACAATTATAGCATGGATAATAAACGATTATCATGAACAGGGAAATATAATAATAACCAATTTATTATTGCCTCTAGGGCATATTTCCAACAGTCTCCCACTTGCACTAGAGTCAATAATCTAGTTCACACCGCCATGTGATTAACACTCACAGGTCGCATCGCCATGTGACCAACATCCAAGAGTTTACTAGAGTCAATAATCTAGTTCACATCACTATGTGATTAGCACTCAATGAGTTATGGGTTTGATCATGTTGCTTGTGAGAGAGGTTTTAGTCAACGGGTCTGAACCTTTCAGATCCGTGTTTGCTTTACAAATCTCTATGTCATCTCCTAGATGTAGCTACCACGTTCTATTTGGAGCTATTCCAAATAACTGTTCTACTTGGAGCTATTCTAAATTGTTGCTCCAGTATACGTATCCAGTATCTCTACTCAGAGCTATCCGGATAGGTGTTAAGCTTGCATCGACGTAACCCTTTACGACGAACTCTTTTACCACCTCCATAATCGAGAAAATTCCTTAGTCCACTAGTTACTAAGGATAACTTTGACCGCTGTCCTATGATCCATTCTTGGATCACTATTGTACCCCTTGACTGACTCATGGCAAGGCACACTTCAGGTGCGGTACACAGCATAGAATACTGTAGAGCCTACGTCTTAAGCATAGGGGACGACCTTCGTCCTTTTTCTCTATTCTGCCGTGGTCGAGCTTTAAGTCTTAACTTCATACCTTACAACTCAGGCAAGAACTACTTCTTTGACTGATCCATCTTGAACACCTTCAAGATCATGTCAAGGTATGTGCTCATTTGAAAGTACTATTAAGCGTTTTGATCTATCCTTATAGATCTTGATGCTCAATGTTCAAGTAGCTTAATCCAGGCTTTCCATTGAAAAACACTTTTCAAATAACTCTGCATGCTTTCCAGAAATTCTACATCATTTCTGATCAACAATATGTTAACAACATATACTCATCAGAAATTCTATAGTGCTCCCACTCACTTCTTTGGAAATACAAGTTTCTCATAAACTTTGTATGCACCCAAAATCTTTGATCATCTCATCAAAGCATACATTCCAACTCCGAGATGCTTACTCCAGTCCTTAGAAGGATTGCTGGAGCTTTGCATACTTATTAGCATCTTTCAGGATTGACAAAACCTTCTGGTTGTATCACATACAACCTTTCCTCAAGAAAATCGTCGAGGAAACAACCTATCTGCAAGATTTCATAAATAATGCAATAATCGCTAATATAATTCCAACAGACTCTTAGCATCGCTACGAGTGAGAAAGTCTCATCGTAGTCAACTCCTTGAACTTGTCAGAAAACATCTTAACGACAAGTCGAGCTTTCTTAATGGTGATAATTACCATCATTGTCCGTCTTCCTTTTAAAATCCATCTGTACTCAATAGCCTTACGACCATCGAGCCGTTCTGCCAAAGTCTACACTTTGTTTTCATACATGGATCCTCTCTCAGATTTTATGGCCTCGAGCCATTTATCGGAATCCGGGCCCACCATTGCTTCTCCATAGTTCGTAGGTTCATTGTTGTCTAGCAACATGACTTCCATGACAGGATTACGTACCACTCTGAAGTAGTACGCATCCTTGTCATCCTACGAGGTTTGGGAGTGACTTGATCCGAAGTCTCATAATCGATATCATAAGCTTCCACTTCAATTGGTGTAGGTGCCACAGGAACAACTCTTTGTGCCCTGCTATACACTAGTTGAAGTAACGGTTCAATAACCTCATCAAGTCTCCACCATCCTCCCACTCAATTCTCGAGACAAACCTTTTCCTCGAGAAAGAACCTGATTCAAGAAAAACAATCCCTTATTGCTTTTGAATCTGAGACAGGAGGTATACCCAACTATTTTTGGGTGTCCTATGAAGATGCATTTATCCGCTTTGGGTTCGAGCTTATCATCCTGAAACTTTTTCACATAAGCGTCGCAGCCCAAACTTTTAAGAAATGACAGCTTAGGTTTCTCTAAACCATAGTTCATACGGTGTCATCTCATCGGAATTACGTGGTGCCCTATTTAAAGTGAATGTGGTTGTCTCTAATGCCTAACCCATAAACTATCGTGGTAATTTGATAAGAGACATCATGGTATGCATCATATCCAATAGGGTGCAGTTACGATGCTCGGACACACCATCACACTATGGTGTTCCAGGCTGTATTAGTTGTGAAACAATTTCCACAATGTCTTAATTCTGTGCCAAACTCGTAATTAAGATATTCATCCCTATGATCATATCATAGATCTTTTATCCTCTTGTCACGACGATCTTTCAACTTCACCCTGAAATTACTTGAACCTTTCAATAATTCAGACTCGTGATTCATCAAGTAAATATACTCAATATCTACTCAAACCATCTGTGAAGTAAGAACATAATGATATCCACTACACGCCTCAGCACTCATTGGACTGCACACATCAAAATGTATTTCTTCCAACAAGTTGCTTTCTTGTTCCATTTTACTGAAACTGAGGCTTTCGGTCATCTTGCCCATGTGGTATGATTTGCATGTCTCAAGTGATTCAAAAATCAACTGAGTCCAAACGGTCCATCTGCATCGAGTTTCTTCATGCGTATACACCAATAGACATGGTTCGCATGTCTCAAACTTTTCAAAAACGAGTGAGTCCAAAGATCCATCAACATGGAGCTTCTTCATGCGTTTTATACCGATATGACTTAAGTGGCAGTGCCACAAGTAGGTGGTACTATCATTATTATCCTATATCTTTTGGCATGAACATGTGTATCACTACGATCGAGATTCAATAAACCATTCATTTTAGGCGTAAGACCATTGAAGGTATTACTCAAATAAACAGAGTAACCATTATTCTCCTTAAATGAATAACCGTATTGTGATAGATGTAATCCAATCATGTCTATGCTCAACGCAAACACCAATCTCGATGGTAGAGGGAGCGTACGATATTTGATCAACCTTGGAAATACTTCCAACACATATCGTCATCTCACCTTTAGCCAGTCTCTGTTTATTCCGTAGCTTTTATTTCGAGTTACTAACACTTAGCAACCGAACCGGTATCTAATACCCTGGTGCTACTAGGAGTACTAGTAAAGTACACATCAACACAATGTATATCCAATATACTTCTATCGACCTTGCCAGCCTTCTAATCTACCAAGTATCTAGGGTAATTCTGCTCCAGTGGTTGTTCCCCTTATTACAGAAGCACTCAGTCTCGGGTTTGGGTTCAACCTTGGTTTCTCCACTAGAGTAGCATCTGATTTGCTATTTCATGAAGTATCCTTTCTTGCCCTTGCCCTTCTTGAAACTAGTGGTTTCACCAACCATCAACAATTGATGCTCCTTCTTGATTTCTACTTTTGTGGTGTCAAACATCGCGAATATCTCAAGGATCATCATATATGTCCCTGATATATTATAGTTCATCACGAAGCTCTAGCAGCTTGGTGGTAATGACTTTGGAGAAACATCACTATCTCATCTGGAAGATCAACTCCCACTCGATTTAAATGATTGTTGTACTCAGACAATCTGAGCACAAACTTAACAATTGAGCTTTTCTCCTTAGTTTGTAGGCTAAGAAAATCGTCGGAGGTCTTATACCTCTTGACGTGGGCACGAGCCTGAAATCCCAATTTCAGCCCTCAAAACATCTCATATGTTTTGTGACGTTTCAAAAACGTCTTCGGTGCCTCAACACTAAACCGTTTAACTGAACTATCATGTAGTTATCAAAACGTGTATCTCAGATGTTCGCAACATCCACAGACAACGTTCGAGGTTCAGCACACTGAGCGGCGCATTAAGGACATAAGCCTTCTAAGAAGCAATGAGGACAATCCTCAGTTTACGGACCTAGTCCGCATAATTGCTACTATCAACTTTCAACTAAATTTTCTCTAGGAACATAACTAAACAGTAGAACAGAAGCGCGAGCTATGACATAATTTGCAAAGACCTTTTGACTATGTTCAGGATAATTAAGTTCATCTTATGAACTCCCACTTAGATAGACATCCCTCTAGTCATCTAAGTGATTACATGATCCGAGTTAACTAGGCCGTGTCCGATCATCACGTGAGACGGACTAGTCAACGTCGGTGAACATCTTCATGTTGATCGTATCTTCTATACGACTCATGCTCGACCTTTCGGTCTTCTGTGTTCCGAGGCCATGTCTATACACATGCTAGGCTCGTCAAGTTAACCCTAAGTGTTTTGCATGTGTAAAACTGTCTTACACCCGTTGTATGTGAACGTAGGGATCTATCACACCCGATCATCACGTGGTGCTTCGAAACAACGAACTTTAGCAACGGTGCACAGTTAGGGGAGAACACATTCTTGAAATTTTAATGAGGTATCATCTTATTTACTACCGTCGTTCTAAGCAAATAAGATGTATAAACATGATAAACATCACATGCAATCAAATAGTGACATGATATGGCCAATATCACTTTGCTCCTTTTGATCTCCATCTTCGGGGCTCCATGATCATCATCGTCACCGGCATGACACCATGATCTCCATCATCATGATCTCCATCATCGTGTCTTCTTGAAGTTGTCACGTCATCTATTACTTCTACTACTACAGCTAACGGTTAGCAATAAAGTAAAGTAATTACATGACGTTTATGTTGACACGCAGGTCATAAATAAATTAAGACAACTCCTATGGCTCTTGCCGGTTGTCATACTCATCGACATGCAAGTCATGATTCCTATTACAAGAACATGATCATCTCATACATCACGTATATCATTCATCACATCCTTTGGCCATATCACATCACATAGCATACCCTGCAAAAACAAGTTAGACGTCCTCTAATTGTTGTTTGCATGTTTTACGTGGCTGCTATGGGTTTCTAGCAAGAACGTTTCTTACCTACGCAAAACCACAACGTGATATGCCAATTGCTATTTACCCTTCATAAGGACCCTTTTCACCAATGTGATATCCCGTATACAATTCCCTTTGTCCATCGGTACGATACTTGCCCGAGATTCGATCGTCGGTATCACGATACCTTTTTCAATCTCGTTACCGGCAAGTCTCTTTACTCGTACCGTAACACATCATCCCGTGATCAACTCCTTGGTCACATTGTGCACATTATGATGATGTCCTACCGAGTGGGCCCAGAGATACCTCTCCGTTTACACGGAGTGACAAATCCCAGTCTCGATTCGTGCCAACCCAACAGACACTTTCGAAGATACCTGTAGTGTACCTTTATAGCCACCCAGTTACCTTGTGACGTTTGGCACACCCAAAGTATTCCTACGGTATCCAGGAGTTGCACAATCTCATGGTCTAAGGAAATGATACTTGACATTAGAAAAGCTTTAGCATACGAACTACACGATCTTTGTGCTAGGCTTAGGATTGGGTCTTGTCCATCACATCATTCTCCTAATGATGTGATCCCGTTATCAATGACATCCAATGTCCATGGTCAGGAAACCGTAACCATCTATTGATCAACGAGCCAGTCAACTAGAGGCTTACTAGGGACATGGTGTTGTCTATGTATCCACACATGTATCTGAGTTTCCTATCAATACAATTATAGCATGGAGAATAAAAGATTATCATGAACAGGGAAATATAATAATTACCAATTTATTATTGCCTCTAGGGCATATTTCCAACACTAAGAACCTTCAAGGTGCTGGACACCCTTGACCTCTGCCTCTATACCTAGTAAACAATGTTGCCAATGCGCCAATGCTCCCGTTGCCTATCATTCCTATCACTGCATTATTTTCCAGTCAACATGCTCGGGCAATATTACTGGCGTGTACAATTACAATTGTTGAGAGACATTACCAAGTAACCTAGATATATAACATGAGTCGTATGGTAGACAAGAATACAAAGAGTATGTAAGGGGTTGAGCTCTACCAATGTTCGAAGTGTTGGGAGAAGCAGTTATCACTAGTGCAGAACCGGGCAATAGCACCGGTTCATAAGGCCCTTTAGTGCCGGTTCCATAACCGGCACTAAAGTGTGGTCACTAAAGGCCCCCCCACTTTAGTACCGGTTCAGCACGAACCGGTGCTAAAGGGCAACCACGTGGCACGAGCCAGCTCCGGGGGCCGGGAGCCCTTTAGTACCGGTTGGTAACACCAACCGGCACTAAAATGTTTGGGGTTTTTTGGTTTTATGATTTCTTTTTCATTTAATTTTGTGTTTTCCATTTTAATTCTTTTGCATTTGCTGGTATTTTACGATACTACACATTGTACACGTTATGCATATATATATATATATATATAAATAGAATTTCTAGTAGAACCAATCATATATATATCATCAATGTCTCACAAACCACCATATTAATTCACACATACACACATGTATAGCTATATACAATTTCTCCTACATATGCATGTTGCCTTCGGAGCCAGTGGCATTAGCCTAATTGGTGCCTTCGGAGCACGATGACAATTGGAAGTGGTTCATGACCTGGTCGATGGGGGCGGTAGCGGGTAATAGTATTCTCCCTTCGGATTTATGACATGGTCAAGCAAAAATTCCGCTATTTCCTCTTGAAGTGCTTCTACGCGCTCCGTTTCTAGGAGCTTGTCCCACACCTCTTTGAACTGTTAAGAAGGAGATCAATATGCATGTGTATTAGTTGTGTGACTAGATATCGATAATGGTGTAAAAATTGTGAATAGTGTACTGACAAGCGTACCCATTCCTGTCTTTGAGATCTGCTCCTTTCGGACGCCATCATGCGAATGTTCTCGCAAACGCAGAATGCACACAGATCAGTCCCCTGCGCCTGCTTCAGGGCCTTTATTACGCGAATGGAATTTAATTTGATCAGATAATAATTAATCAAGCATGATAATTAAAGAGATGGCAGCTAGCTAGCTAGCTAGTACTACTTAATTACTTACCTTGGGTCGAAACCATTTCAGCTGTCGTTTCCATTCGCCTTCCGTGACGCTGATGAACCTTGCCCAAGCCCTGCCTGCCGACAAAGAAAATGAATAAAGGGGTTATTAAATAGTTCATATCATGAAATGACGAACTAAATAGGCCGAGATATATAGTTAATAATGATTGAAATTACCTGTTGACTATCCCAAACAAGATGTTATAGTCACTATTTGCTTTGAGTAGTGAGTCCAGTATTTGAACTGTTCCGGCGTCAACTTTAATGATACACAAGATCCAGTGAAATCTGCATGCACACACGTTTGCATGCATGTCTTAATTAAGCGGGCATATGTAAGCAAAAACATGTAGCTAGCTAGTAGGCAAAAACACAGAATTTGTAGTACAAGAAAGTGTGACTCACTGGAAGTTGTAAGGAAGTAGTATATCTTCATTGTATTTGAGGCGCTTCAAGAACTCTAGCATGCTGTCCTCTACCTGCTTTTCATGATGCTTGTTTATTTTCCATGTGTATTCATTAACGGTGTTTGGGTCAATGAACCCAATGCCATAGCGTCCACCTTTTCTCATTTCATACATCTTCATCCTGCATAATACCATAGAAAAGAATATAGTGAGGATAATTACAGGTAATGATTGATCAAAAGGATCACTACAGCTAGCTTGAGACTTAAATTACAGAAAGAAATCACTTATAGACAATAGCAACTGACGATAGATTTGTCGAGTGCGTCTTGATTGTATAACTGAAACAGTTCAGAATACTCAACGGTCACAGGTTTCTCATGGTAGTAATGATCCTTCTTGACTTGCACCATGAGGGACTCTCGATCGGATCTCTTAGTAATATCCATGTACCATTGATGCAATTCATACATTCTCGTTGGGAGCTTCTTGACCTTTTCTGGCATGACCAAAGGTTGGCCCCGGGCATATTTCCATTTTATTTCCTCCTCTGTAAGCACAGGCATGTCCTCGATCTCGAGGAGTTGTCCAACAGTGATTTTGAGAGTTTCAGCCTGCATTATATGCTCCTGGGTTATTACCACATCGCCCACCTCGGGAACGTAAACTGTTTGGCCACAATAATATTGGGCGCGCGTACTGTCACGTGTTGTTGGCGGCACAACAAGCGAGGGGATCGATTGCGCCGCCTATTCTCCCAGCTGGGCAACGGTTTTCCTGCATTTTTTGACAGCTGCTTGTTGTTTGCTCGAGCTCGAGCTCGCCTCCTTCTGTAGATGTTGTCGATGTAACTTCCTAATGTGGCACTCATAGTCTGTGTCAACAGGCTTAGGAGCTGGTGGTTGAGCCATACGAATGAAGTGGTCAACTACTTCCACAGGCACTTTCTCCCTTGGCGGCGGTGGCGGTTTCGGTCCAAAATGGGCGTCGACTTCTGCCCGCACTATGGCATTGGTTTGCTCCTCAGTCCTGTCGTAAGCCCTCTCAGGAAGAGGAATAGTGAGGTTTGGACCATATTTATATCGCTTGCCTCCACCTGTACTTCCTGTACTATGACCTCGACTCGTACTGCTATGCACCATAGCTGCGGGGTGTCTCTTCTGCGATTGCTGAGGCGGCGGAGATGGCTGACGGGGCTGAGTTGGACGAGGAGGAGTGGCCTGAAGCTGTGCCGGACTTGCAGTGGCCTGAGGTTGTGCCGGACTTGGAGGAGGAGTGGACGTCTGACGTTGTGTCGGACTTGGAGGAGGAGTGGCCTGACACTTTGCCGGACTTGGAGGAGGAGGAGTGGCCTCACGCGTTGGTGGACTTGGAGGAGCAGGAGTCTGCTGACTCGGTGGCGGACTTCGATGAGGAGTCGGGTGATGTGCTGTCGGTGGCCTTCGAAAGATGATGCAATCCTTTCTCCATAGGATGATACGATGTTTGGCATCTCCGAGTGTGTGCTCCTCGTCACCTCCAGGAATGTCAAGCTCTAGCCCCGAATATTGGTCCACCACCTCATCAACCATGACACGAGCATAGCCTGCTGGAATCGGGTTGCAATGGAAGGTTGCATCGGGGGAATTTGTATAAGCAACGCCGTCCGCCACCTTCAAGGATATGTTCTTAATTTTGAAGTGTAGCTCGCAGTTAGTGTTCTCCGCGATGTCATCCACGGGGTATCTATCCAGCATTGCGTCAAACAGGGTAGAACCCACACTGCTTCTCGGCATGGATGGGGCGGTGGTATCCAATGCTGGATCATCCGCTAGCTGCTGCAGCTGCTGAGACCCCCTTTGCTGGCTAAGTGAGTTGATCTGCTGCTGCTGCCGCTGGAATTTGATTGCCAAGTCCGCGTGCGCTGATTCTAGGCCTTGAAGGAGTTCATAGTCGAGCTTCCTCTGCTCCACCTCCATCTTCCTCTTCTTCTCCTCCACAATCTTCTTTCTCGCACGGGTTCTGTAGTCGGCATTCTAGTCCGAAAACCCCTCATACCACGGAATAGCGCCCAGGCCTCGTGTTCTTCCCGGGTGTTCAGGATTTCCCAGGGCACGCGTAAGCTCGTCGTTCTCTCTGTTGGGATCGAACAACCCGGATCGAGCCTCTTCTATTGCAACAAGTAGCTTATCTTCGGCTCCGTCCAGACATGCCTTCTTGGAAACTTTGCCTGTCTTCGGGTCCAACTCCCCCCCCATGCGCATAGAACCAAGTCCTGCACCTGGGGGGCCAGCTCAATGTTTCTGGAGTGACACCTGCATCCAGCATCTCTTTCTTAGACTTATCCCACTTAGGCATTCCCACCGCATAGCCACCTGGCCCCAGCTTATGGAACTTATCCTTTTTTGCGGCATTGGCCTTTTTTATTCTTGACCGTTCCTTAGATAATTCTGAATCCTTGAATTTCACAAAATCGTCCCAATGAGCACTTTGATTCTCTAGTGTTCCCTCGAATACTGGAGTCTTCCTTCCTCCCTTGACGTACTTGTCCCATTCACGATTCTTGTGGTTCTTGAATGCAACCGCCATCTTCCTAAGAGCAGCGTCCTTGACTTTCTGCACATCTGCTTCTGTGAAATGATCTTGTTGGGTGAAATGTTCCACGAGAGTATCCCAAAGCAGACTTTTTTGTCTGTCGTCGACAAAAGTAAGATCTGGACCTGGCTTTGCTGGCTCTCTCCATTCTTGAAGGGAGATCGGGAGTTGGTCCTTCACAAGAACTTCACAAGAACGCCACAGGATCATAGCTGAAGTGAGATCCCTGAAGAAACAGCCAAGTATTGGAGAACCTGCCGCCCTCTAACGCAACCATGTAGCGATGGACGTGCTCGTCCTCCTCCCTGACACGGCGACGTACCACCTCCGGC
The DNA here is from genome assembly GCF_056163025.1 of Triticum urartu. NCBI lineage: Eukaryota > Viridiplantae > Streptophyta > Magnoliopsida > Poales > Poaceae > Triticum > Triticum urartu. Next base: position 582,292,814 of record NC_141877.1, read on the forward strand.
GGGGCCGGCTCCCTCCGCACCAAAACTGGCCCACGCGAACGCTAGCAAATGAGATCAGGGTCGACGACGGGACCCGGGGCCGGGTTCCTCATCAAGCGGCGCGCCCCTCCAGGCAGCACCTCCCAGTGCCAGCCCGGCAGAGCCCAGTCCCGGACATGGGTCAGTCGGACGTCGTCGCGGACGGGTCGACGGCGAGGATGCGGGCCGGGCATCGTCGAGAACAAATACTAGCTATATGCCCGCAAAAAGTAAATTTTTTTAATGATTGGATTTTGATAACTAAAATTTCTAACATTTCTATATAACACTAATTATGCTATCATTGCATATGTCAAAATTCTATATGCTATTTCATACTAATTAAGCATCTAACACTAAAAACAGAAAACACAACTTTTATACATCCATTAAAAAACTGAAAAACAACATTATATAAAAAATTTCCATAATAATTAAACACTAATTATATCCATCTAACATGCATTCATACATATATACTAGTGAAAAAATAATAATCTAAAGAATCTAAACTAATTAAACATACAAAATACGTATATACTAATATATACATGCATTAATTCATACATATGTACGTGTGTGTGTGTGTATGGGCTCGGGGAGGGGCGGCGCCCATGGTGGCCGCCGGGGGCGAGGGAGAGGGGTTAGAGGGCCGGGGGAGAGCTCACAGCGGGGCGACGGCGACGGCGAGGTGACGGCTGGGGGCGGCGACGGGCCGGGGCGTGACGCAGCGGCGGCGACGCGGGGACGGCGCGACAGGGACGGGCCCGAGGCGGCGACGGAGACGAGGGCGGCGACGGGGACGGGGGCGGCGACAGCGACGGTGTCGATCGATCGGGGCGCGCGGGCGGTGCTTCAATGGGGAAACAGAGGAAGAAATAGAGGGAGAATGAAATTTTCGTAAGTGTTGTATATATAGAAGGCACCTTTAGTACCGGTTGGAGCCACCAACCGGTACTAAAGGCCTGTTTTGGCCAGGCCAAGCGGCGGGAACCGCACCCCCTTTAGTACCGGTTGGTGGCTCCAACCGGTACTCAAGGCCCCCCTTTATACCGGTTGGTGCCACGAACCGGTACTAAAGGGGGTGCGCTGGCGCAGGTGCGGTGCGCAAGTTTAGTCCCACCTCGCTAGCCGAGGGGCGACCGCACTGGTTTATAAACCCCCGTGCGGTAGCTCTCTCGAGCTCCTCTCCAAAGCAGGCCTACTGGGCCTACATGTTTTGTGCTGCCCTGTTGGCCTACTGGGCCTTTGCGGGCCTGCATCCTGGCCCAACAACAGGTTGGGTTTCTAGTCATATGCAGGCCGCTCTGGCCTAGTAGGCGGGCTTTTTTTTAATTTTTTTTGCTTTATTTATTTTTGAGTTGTTTTTTTGTGTATTTAGCGTTTCTTTGTGAATATTTTTTCTTTAGGTACAAAAAATTACAAACTTTCTGTTAGTGCCTGTAGTTTTCAAATTTGAATAGTTTAAATTTTGAATTATCTGAAATTAGTGTGAATCACTAGTTTGTGAATAACTTAACTTTAAAAATCAGTAAAGGCATGAAAGAATTTGTTTGCACATAAAATTTCTTCGCGTTTCAAATGCCAAAACACATAATTAACTACCCTAACTATTACAGAGATTCCCTTCTGGGTGTGAAACACAGAAGAAAGTGATGATAGTGAAGCCGATCACATCCCAGATCTTTGGGTGTGAAACTTTTTTTTCGCGTGTGTCCCTTTGCGTCGTAACCATGGAAAATCTTCATCATTTAACGAGATGCTCGGGTCAATATTCACTGTGAATGGAGCAATTTCATCAAACTTTTCATAATGTTCTGACTTGTCTGTCTTGTCATCCACTCCCACGATGTTTCTCTTCCCAGAAAGAACTATGTGCCACTTTGGCTCATCGTACGATGCATTCGCTTCCTTATCTTTTCTTTTTCTTGGCTTGGTAGACATGTCCTTCACATAGAAAACCTGTGCCACATCATTGGCTAGGACGAATGGTTCGTCTGCATACGCAAGATTGTTGAGATCCACTGTTGTCATTCCGTACTGCGGGTCTTCCGTTACCCCGCCTCGTGTCATATTGACCCATTTGCACCGAAACAAAGGAACCTTCAAACCACGTCGATAGTCAAGTTCCCATATGTCCTGTATATAACCATAATATGTTTCCTTTCCCGTCTTGGTTTCTGCATCAAAGCGGACACCACTGTTTTGGTTGGTGCTCTTCTTATCTTGGGCGATCGTGTAAAATGTATTACCATTTATCTCGTACCCTTTGAAAGTCATTATATTCGAAGATGGTAACTGGGACAGCAAGTACAGATCATCTTCAATAGAGGTGTCATGCATGGTACGTGTCTGCAACCAGCTGGCGAAACTCCTGGTTTGTTCACGTGTAATCCAGTCATCAGACCGCTCCGGGTGTTTGGAGCATAGCAAATTCTTGTGTTCATCCATATACGGAGCCACCAAGGCGGAATTCTGTAGAACTGTGTAGTGTGCTTCAGTGAGAGAATGACCGTCCATACATATTATTTGTTCCCCTCCTAGCATGCCTTTTCCATCCAGTCTGCCCTTATGCCGCGATTCAGGAACACCAATCGGCTTAAGGTCAGGAATAAAGTCAATACAAAACTCAATGACCTCCTCATTTTGACGGCCCTTGGAGATGGTTCCTTCTGGCCTAGCACGGTTATGAACATATTTCTTTAAGACTCCCATGAACCTCTCAAAGGGGAACATATTGTGTAGAAATACAGGACCCAAAACGTTAATCTCTTCGCATAGGTGAACTAGGACGTGCGTCATGATGTTGAAGAAGGATGGTGGGAACACCAACTCGAAACTGACAAGACATTGCACCAAATCATTCCCTAACCTTGGTATGATTTTTGGATCGATTACCTTCTAAGAGATTGCATTGAGAAATGCACATAGCTTCACAATGGCTAATCGAACGTTTTCCGGTAGAAGCCCCCTCAATGCAACCGGAAGCAGTTGCATCATAATCACGTGGCAGTCATGAGACTTTAGGTTCTGGAACTTTTTCTCTGCCATGTTTATTATTCCCTTTATATTCGACGAGAAGCCAGACGGTACCTTAATACTGAGCAGGCATTCAAAGAAGATTTCCTTCTCTTCTTTGGTAAGAGCGTAGCTTGCATGACCCTGATGTATGCCGTCTTTTCCGTGCATATGTTGCTGGTCCTCTCGTGCCTCAGGTGTATCTTTTTTCTTCCCATACATGCCCAAGAAGCCAAGCAGGGTCAGACAAAGATTCTTCGTCACGTGCATCACGTCGATTGCGGAGCGGACCTCTAGGTCTTTCCAATAGGGCAGGTCCCAAAATATAGATTTCTTCTTCCACATGGGTGCGCGTCCGTCAGCGTCATTCGGAACAGGTTGTCCACCAGGACCCTTTCCAAAGACCACCTTCAAATCCTTGACCATATCATGTACATCAGCACCAGTACGGTGGCGAGGCTTCGTCCGGTGATCCGCCTCACCTTTGAAATGCTTGCCTTTCTTTCTTACGGGATGCCTGCTTGGAAGAAATCGACGATGTCCCAGGTACACATTCTTCTTACAATTAGCCAAATATATACTGTCGGTATCGTCCAAACAGTGCGTGCATGCGCGGTATCCCTTGTTTGTCTGTCCTGAAAGGTTACTGAGAGCAGGCCAATCATTGATGGTCACGAACAGCAACGCCTTTAGGTCAAATTCTTCCCCCATGTGCTCATCCCATGCACGTACACTTGTTCCATTCCACAGTTGTAAGAGTTCTTCAACTAATGGCCTTAGGTACACATCAATGTCGTTGCCGGGTTGCTTAGGGCCTTGGATGAGCACTGGCATCATAATGAACTTCCGCTTCATGCACAACCAAGGAGGAAGGTTATACAAACATAGAGTCACAGGCCAGGTGCTATGGTTGCTACTCTGCTCTCCAAAAGGATTAATGCCATCTGCGCTTAGACCAAACCATACGCTCCTTGCGTCATCTGCAAACTCCTTCCCATACTTTCTTTCGATTTTTCTCCACTGTGACCCGTCAGCAGGTACTCTCAACTTTCCGTCTTTCTTACGGTCTTCTCTGTGCCATCGCATCGCCTTGGCATGCTCTTTATTTTGGAACAAACGTTTCAACCGTGGTATTATAGGAGCATACCACATCACCTTGGCAGGAATCTTCTTCCTAGGGCGCTCGCCCTCAACATCACCAGGGTCATCGCGGCTGATCTTATAGCACAATGCACCACATACCGGGCAAGCGTTCAAATCCTCGTACTCACCGCGGTAGAGGATGCAATCATTAGGGCATGCATGTATCTTCTACACCTCTAACCCTAGAGGGCAGACAGCCTTCTTTGCTTCGTACGTACTCTCGGGAAATTCGTTGTCCTTTGGAAGAATATCCTTTATCATTACCAGCAACTTTCCAAATCCCTTGTCAGATACACCATTCTCTGCCTTCCATTGCAGCAATTCCAGTGTGGTGCCCAGCTTTTTCTTGTCACCTACGCAATTCGGGTACAACAATTTTTTGTGATCCTCTAACATGCGCTGCAACTTCTTCTTCTCCAAATCACTTGCGCAGTTTCTCTTTGCATTGGCAATGGCCCGACCTAGATCATCAACGGGCTCATCTGATGCCTCTTCTTCAGCTTCTTCCCGCATTGCCGGCTCAGCTTCTTCCCGCATTACTGGCTCAGCTTCTTCCCCCATTGTTGTATCATCGTATTCAGGGAACCCATGGCCAGGATAGCTGTCGTTGTCCTCTTCTTCTTCATTGTCTTCCATCATAACCCCTCTTTCTCCGTGCTTGGTCCAAACATTATAGTGAGGCATGAAACCGGACTTAAACAGGTGGACGTGAATGGTTCTTGACGTAGAGTAATTGTGACCATTCTTACAGCGAGCACATGGACAAGGCATAAAACCATCCGCCCGCTTGTTTGCCTCAGCCGCAAGCAGAAAAGTATGCACGCCCTCAACGAACTGGGGAGAGCATCGGTCATCGTACATCCATTGCCGGCTCATCTTCATTACACAACACCGAATAGACCAAATTAATACAAGTTCATACATAAAGTTCATACAACACTTAAATGCAACAAACAAATAACTCTCTAGCTAAAGCATTTAAATGCAACAACAAATACGGTCAAGATCGCAACTAAGGTAACAATGGATCCAACAGCATAATGATACCAAGCCTCACTATCGATGGCATATTTTCTAATCTTTCTAATCTTCAAGCGCATTTTCTCCATCTTGATCTTGTGATCATCGACGACATCGGCAACATGCAACTCCAATTCCATCTTCTCCCCCTCAATTCTTTTCAATTTTTCTTTCAAGTACTCGTTTTCTCTTTCAACTAAATTTAACCTCTCGACAATAGGATCGGTTGGAATTTCCGGTTCACATACCTCCTAGAAAAAATTGCATATAAATCAAATACTAGCACATATATATATATATCCTCCCAAATTACTAAACTCACAAATTAATCACTATATAAAGCATTGCAAGAGCTAATCTAGCAATGAGAGATGAAAGGACAAAGTTGCTAACCTTTGTGATCATTTGAATGGATGGGGGCCTTCAAATCTTGACAAATTTTGGGCAAAATGTGTGATGAGCTCGAGAGGAAGAGGGGAAGAACAGAGAGAGGAGAGGGGAAAGGGGAAGAACAGAGCGAGCTCAGGTGGACGAAGGGTTTATGTAGGACGACCTTTAGTACCGGTTCGTGCCAAGAACCGGTACTAAAGGGGCTGGAGGGGCCCCAGTCTGACAACATCCTGCCACCACTCTCATTAGTACCGGTTCGTGGCATGAACCGGTGCTAAAGGTTCGCCATGAACTGGTACTAATGAAAGCGGCCCGGCTAGCCGTTGGAACCGGCACTAATGTATACATTAGTGCCGGCTCAAATACAAACCGGCACTAATGTGCTTCACATTTGACCCTTTTTCTACTAGTGTATTTCGTTCAGTATGGGCATGTTTGGTTGAGAACTTGAATTCTCTGTATAGACAAGATAGGCATCGACCTTTTGGTGCCAAAGCATGTTATACATACAACTCCATCTTGTTCAGTGATCATAAGTAATTACTCCTACTATAAAGCTAGAACTTGAGCCCATGTTCCGACTTCTGACAAACTGAAAACATCTTGGTCTCACCCAAATTTCAAGCATACTTACAGTTATAATCAATCTATCATGGCAACTTGGCAAGGCCAAGCATAGGAAATCTGATGCATAAGCATTGAGCAAACAGAGAAAGCCTATGTACGCTCGTTAGGACATCAAATCCGAGATCAGAGGCTACAACCTGAACAAATGTTCTGATTTCTGAATAACTTACTACATTTTTTCCTCACCCCAAAAGTTCAAGCATAGTGAACAGTTATAATCAATCAGCCATGGCACAGAAAATCTGATGCATACCCATCAAACAAAGTGAGCAAGCTAATGTATGCATGCTTGTTAGGACATCTTGGCCTATCCACAGTTGTATCGTATATCATCCACAACAGAACAAAATAAAGCTACAACCTAAACTCATGTTCTGACTTCAGAATAACTGAAAACATCTTGGCTTGACGCCCTAAATTTCAAGCATACTTACAGTTATAATCAATCAGTCATGACAATTTCGCAAGGCCAGGCATAGATAATCTGATGCACAAGCATTAAACAAACTAAGCAGACTAATCTACGCTTGCTTGTTGGGACATTCAAGCCACAGGTTAGAACGCCCCCATCAAAATCCACACATCTCCTAATTTAATATATCATGCCAAGTTCATAGCCAATCCACAATCCTGCCGTGTCTCGTCCACAGCAGACCGAAACAGCTATTTGTCTGTGGGGGGTGGACGGTGGTACGGCCGCGCTGCGCTGTGGGGCGAGGTAGGGTGGCCGGGCGGGGCGGGGACTGGGGAGGTGCAAGTGTCGGCGGCCCGGCGCGGCAGTGAAGTAGGGGAGAGTCGGGGAGTGGAAGTGACCGGTCGCGGGGAAGTGGAGATGGACCGGCCCGAGCCCGGATGAGATGAGAGCATGGTGGACTGTTGGGTTGGGTGGGTTCGGCGGCACGCGCGCGGTCAAGTGGCAAACTCGTGAGGGAGGGCCACGTCCACTTCATTGCTGTCGACGATAAAGCACAATCCGAAGAAGCACACACTTGACTTGATATTTGCTCACATAAAAACACACTTGGCTTGATCACAATATAAGTCGTAATCTACTCTCCCTAGGGCATGTACATTGGCACTGGGTACAACAAACAAAAGAAGCGCATGACACAAGCATGAGTGCCATCTTGTCTACATGGGTGGACATGTGCATGTGCAGAGGTCGAGAGGTTTTTTCAGAAACAAAGTTATTATGCTGAGCACACTAGGAGTTCGTTGAGCTCATCACATTACCGCGTTAACCTACTCAAGAGCAACATCCATCTCTCCAGAAAACAGGCACTTACTCGACAAGGTGCTCTGATTCCTCACAATCCTATGTTGAAACTCCACACCTTTCCCATGCATCTTTCCTTGAATTTGTTGAGCCGAATATAAATATGGAAGCGTTTCAACCTATTGTAGTAGGCCACGGGTTACGTGTTTATATAGGATCAGAAACGCTGTAGATCACGGCATATACAAGGAAACTTGGAGTACAAGATGATCACGAGATAACTACAAAATATAACAACTAGGCAGGTTCGGTTTAGCCTTATCTCTGACTTAAACCGAACTTACAATAATATCTCGAAGATTCATTCTAGACTATTCTTAACAGCCCCCCTCAATCACACCTTGGTCAAGGTGAGGTTGCGCCTGAAGTTCTCCAAGTCTCTCACAGGTAGTGCCTTTGTAAAGCCATCTGCAATTTGATATTTAGAGGAAACAAACCTTATATCAAGAAGTTTATTTGCAACTCTTTCTCTGACAAAATGTTAGTTAATCACGATGTGCTTAGTACGAGCATGGAACACAGGATTAGCTGACAAATAGGTCGCCTCAAGGTTGTCACACCAAAGGCAAGGAATATCTCTTGTCGGTACTTGAAGTTCCTTTAACAGTGATTGCAACCAAATGATTTCTACTGTAGCATTGGCCACAGACTTGTACTCTGCTTCTGTACTAGATCTCGACACAGTGGGTCGTTTCCTGGCACTCCAAGAAATCAGATTTGGACCAAAGTATACTGCAAAACCACCTGTTGATCTCCTGTCATCAATGTCACCTACCCAGTTTGCATCTGAGAAGGCACCTAGCAAAGTAGATGAGGACTTTCCGTATGCTAATCCCGAATTTATTGTATGCTTTATAAATCTAAGAATTCTTTTCGCCGCAGTCCAATGAACTGTTGTTGGTGCATGCAGATATTGACATATTTTGTTCACCGAAAAAGAAATATCCGGTCTTGTAGTAGTCAAATATTGTAAGGCACCCACAATACTCCTATACCTTGTACTATCCTCTAGCCCAAGTGGCTCTTCATCATGAGCTGACAATTTTTCAGTGCTGGACAAAGGAGTGGGTGCTGGCTTGCAGTCTTTCATACCCACTTTGGTTAAGAGATCAAAAGCATACTTTTCTTGTGTTAGCACAATACCATCATTAATTTTCTTTACCTCTATTCCAAGGAAGAAATGCAAATCTCCCAAGTCCTTCAGGGCAAAGGTTGAGCTCAAATCCTTCAATAATGCTGATATTGCTTGCTGAGAGGAACTTGTTACAATAATGTCATCAACATAGATGAGAACAAATATAGTCACCCCAGACTTATTGAATAAGAAAAGTGAGGTGCCAGCTTTTGAAGGAATAAACCCAAGTTGTTGCAACTTTGAGTTCAGACGAGAATACCATGCTCTTGGAGCTTGTTTGAGTCCATAAAGAGCCTTGTCCAATTTGCACACATGAAAGGGTGAGTTTTTATCCTCGTAACCTGGTGGTTGCCTCATATAGACCTCTTCTTCCAGAACACCATGAAGGAACGCGTTCTGTACATCTAGCTGTCTCAAGCTCCATCCCCTGGATACAACAATAGATAAAACAAGTCTAATAGTAGCAGCTTTAACAACGGGACTAAAGGTACCTTCGTAGTCTATGCCCTACCGTTTCTTAAATCCTTTTGCTACTAATCTAGCTTTATACCTATCTATGCTGCCATCAGATTTCTTTTTAATTCTATATACCCACTTATAGTCTATAATATTTTTACCGCTGTTTGCAGGAACAAGATGCCATGTCTTGTTTTTCATGAGCGCTAAGTATTCCTCGTCCATTGCTTTTCTCCATCTTGAATCATCCAAGGCTTCTTGAACACTTTGTGGCTCACCTGTTCAGCAAAACGAGCCATATTTAATTCTGATTTTTTTCCATACCTAACCGTGCCATCCGACGGAACAAGCGGCTTCGCAATGCCGGATTGGAGTCGTGTACGCCCTCGAACAGGAGGTGGTGGCATTGGATCTTCAATTTCAGCATTTTCCGCAGAAAATCCATCAGCCACAGAACCTGTTGTTGCATGCAAATCCACCGCAGGAACTGGCGACGTGGGAACCGAGCGGTGGCTCCCCCGGTTGGTTGATGTATGGGCCAGTTCGCAGGAGATCCGCGGCTGCATGTCGCGTGTGGACGTTGCCTCCCCCGACAGCATGCGGCGCATGGGTGAGGCCCCTGGCCCAGGTGACGTGGCAGGCCGGTGTTGGTGCGGGGGCGAGGCCCCTGGCCCATGCGACGTGGCGGGCTGGTGTTGTCTGCCCCCGCCGCTGTGCCTGCCTCCGGTGCAGGCGAAGCAGCACGGGATCCAGTGCCAGAATCAGCAGGGTATCGGGCGCCCGGATCTTCTCCGGACGGAGCGCCTCTGTCCTCTAGCGCCGCATGTGATATAGGGCTATGTGTCTCCATATGTGCACTATTTTGTGCCAAATTTTCACCTGTGTAACTATCATCAAATCCTGCATCATCTGAAGAAGGTGGATTAGTAGTACGAGACACTGCCATAATTTGGTCATCTCCATTATTGTCCCCGTGATCAAAGAAATGTGTGGGAGATAGATGATCACGAAGGAGCAAAATTTCATTGCGTAGAAGGGCTCCTGCGTTTGGATGGAGAGAAGCGAACGGGAACACGTTTTCATCAAAAACAACATCTCTGGAAATATATATACGTCCGGTGGACACATCAAGACATTTGACTCCATTGTGACGGGGACTATATCCTCAGAAAACACATTGTTTGGAGCGGAATGAGAGTTTCCTATTGTTATATGGTCTAAGATTTGGCCAACAAGCACAACCAAATACTCGAAGAGAATAGTAGGAGGGCTTTTTGTGGAAGAGTCGTTCATAGGGAGTTTCAAAGTTGATAGCACTACTTGGAAGGAGGTTGATAAGATATGTTGCAGCAAGAAAGGCTTCGTCCCAAAATTTTAGTGGCATGGACGAGTTGGCAAGCAAAGCAAGTCCAACTTCAACAATATGGCGATGCTGAGTTTCTGGAAAAACGGCTTTAGTTTCTCGTATTCGCCACCCCAGTCCGATTGGACAGCAAGAATTTTTGCATTAAATTGTCGTTCAACATGTGCTTGGAAATTTCGGAAAACTTCAAAGACATCGGATTTTTTCTTAATAAGATAAATCCACGAAAATTTGGAATAATCATCGATGAAGCTAACATAGTATTTATATCTACCAACAGAAAGAGGGGTATCTCCCCATACATCAAAAAAAATTAACTCAAGAGGTTTGGTAGATACATTAGTAGAAACTGGATAAGGTAATTGGTGACTTTTTGCACGTTGGCATGAGTCACACACCGACTCATTATTTGGCTCCCCATGATGAGAGAGTTTATTGCCCCCACTACCGGAATAACCCTATATGCCTACGGCCTTATCTATGCCGACAGCTTTTTGTCGGGGCCGTCGTCATACCTCAAGCTACGCCGACAGCCTGGGAAAAACCATCGGCATAGAGAAGCCGTCCGCATACCTCCATCTATGCCTACGGCAGCTGTAGGCATAGTTTGGCCGTCGGCATATATCGATCTATGCCTACGGTAGCCATAGGCATAGTTAGGCCGTCGGCATAGATGTGGCCCGGGTGGCTCAGGGACAAACGGTGGGCTGACGCCGTCAAATCTATGCCGACGGCCCTGACAGCGGCCGTCGACATAGATATTATCTGCATTTTTTTATTAGGAGCTGCCACGTGGCAGAGCTATGCCGACGGCAAAGCCGTAGGCATAGTTTTCCGTCTATGCCGACGGCATGGCCGTAGGCATAGATATTGTTTGTTTTTATTTTAAATTATTTTTATTTTTAAGTTAATTTTTTTTTAATTTAAATCTAACTTATCTAAACTTAAACATACACAAATTATACATTGATTTAGGGTAGAATTTTCCATAGATTATGAATATCTAGTTTGTTTTTGTTTTTGAGTATGTTAGAAATGTGGCCTCCTGTACTTTTGCATATATGTCCTTATGCTTTGTGAAAATCATAAGTAATTGATACTTGGATCGATTTTGACAAATTTTATATGGGTTTTTATCAGAATCTTGAATGGATTCTGTGCTATACTAACTTAAATCATGTTTGCTTCAGATTTATAGAAAACACCCTTTGTTTCGACTTTTTTGTATATTTGTCATTCCTTGCCCAAACGAGACAAATTTATTATCTACATCCATCAGATTCTTTCAAGGATTGTCGTGGCGGGTGCAAACCCCCGGCAACTGGCTCAGGAGTGTGACCCTTCATGGACGCCTGATGCCGCTATCACTTGGAGGGAGGAAACGGCCATGTCGGGTTGACACGAAAGGAATCTTATGGTGGGTTTGGCCCAGACCTTGTTCTCAAGTGTTCCTATGGGCCGACCTATCACAACCAGGTGAAAATGTCCATTGGTCAAAGCTCGTCCGGTGAAAGTCAAAGGCATAGATTTCTGGGTCAACTTGTCCAGGGTTAGGCCGACCGGGGGCCTTCGGGGGAGGGGTAGCAATGCCACCAGAGCATCGCGCCGAGTCCTCATACATGTCGAAAAGTGTGGTGCCATGTCTAAAGAGGCAATACGTGGCTCCGGTGTGAGGTTCGACCTCATGAACGATGATGAAATCGAAGTAATCCTTCTGCGGTTTTGGCGTTGCATGAATATTCCTGAACACTTGGAGCGTAATCAATTCATGAGATTTTTACACAGTGCAGACACATATGATATAATATGCATGGCAATTTTTTATATTTTTGTAAGATGCAGGAGTATGTGAAAAAAATCCCCCACCACGGATTGTTTTCCGCGTGTCTACAAGTGTGGTCGGGGGCCTTTGGGGGCTAGCTATGCCACCAAATCTTGCACCAGGTCCTCTTACATGTCTGGAAGTGTGTTGTCAGGTGCAAACGAACGACATTCGGCTCTCGGAGTGTGACCCCCTTCACGGAAGGCACTGCCGCCGGCACTTGGAGGGGGGAAATGGTCGCATCGGGTCGACACGAGGGGGTCCGCTAGTCGGTTGGGCCCAAACCTTGTTCTGAAATGTTCCTATGGGCTGACCTGTCACAACCAGGTGGAAAAGTACGTTGGTCAAAGGCCGTCCAGTAAAAGTCTAAGGCCTAGATCTTTGGGTCAATCGGGCTAGGATTAGGCCGGTCAAAGCACCCCCATGGTGAGCCCCTCTGCACTCCTCTGTTCCGCCCTTTTCCTTGTATAATGATGCTTCACATTGCTTGATATGAATGTGATTTTGGTCAATCTTCACTTCCGCCTAGCCAGCTAAAAGAAACGTGTGTTTGTTTATGTATGCTATAACAAATCACGTACGTGTATGCTAGCTAAAAGAAGCAACCAAGCTAGTAGCTTAATTGATATACAGGAAACTAGCTAGATGTGCGTCTCTAACAATGTGTTCATCAGGCCGCTCTCAGGTATCGTTTGAGTGTGCCAATTAGTTCGGCCAGCTTCTATGATTTATTCTGATAGTTGCTGGAGTGCTTCTATTTGTGAAAAATTCGATGCAAGAAAAAAATGTTAATCAGTCCACTCTCCCAAAGTCAAGTTTGGGCTGCTGCATATGAATGGATTTTTTTTCTCAGTTTGGGAGCTAGGTACTGGTGGAGTTGGTATATCCATAGATAGCATACACTTGCGCATTTTTTTGAGTTCTTCTGTTGCGAATGAAAACAACCATCATGGATCTCCTCTGTTTTCAAGTAGCTTGCTTCTCCATGTATGTCTTATGCAGCATATTCGCAGGAGGGAGGGACGTCCATGGATTGGACTACAAGGATTGGATGCAAACCAATGCACAGGAGGAGGAGAGATGCAAGCCATGCCATGACCTGAAGGTCCCTGCCGTGAACCCCTTCCCCTTCACGTGTATAATCATGCTCAACATATGATTTTTTTAATCTTCAATTCAGCCTAGCTAGCTGTTGTAGTACTTGCTTGTCTCCTTCCAAATGTTGCCCTAGTCCGTTGAGTTTCTTATTGCTCCAGGTAGTACTGCTATTTTTCTGCTCTACGATTTGACATGCATGGTTCTAGGCTCTCAGTCTACCACTTTTATTGCTGTGATGTCGAGCTCTGCTTTCTTTATTATCACGAGTTGCAAAATTAGTAGGAAGTAAACTTTTGTTAACTTGTTGGCTGAACCAATGGAACTACTGTTATTGATTTGTTGCTCAACTAGTTCTCCAATGATTGGATCGAATGATGGCATGAACCTACTGTTATCATTGCAATTATCTTGGTCTTATAGATGTTATTGTTCCTGTCATATATCACATGCTACTTTCTTTATTAGTTGGCTGCTGGTTCTATTTGTTCATATGTATAAGTGCTAATGTTTCTTTGTTATATTATAAAGGATATAGTCCTTCATTTGTATATAGTTGTAACTCTCTTATTGATCAACATATACTGATTCATATCTTTACTGCAATTACTCTACTTCATGATTTGCTCCCGTAGTGGTATAAAATAATAGTTTCTCTTTCAAGCTGGTACTGTGTTTGATATATACCAGTCTTTATCTAAATACCATGTATTGGTATTTCTTGTATGGTTTAGTACATCATCTACTGGTGGTTTAGTTGTATATTGTACAGGACATAGTCCTGATGGTTGCATGTAATGATACTACCTCCGTTTCAGTTTACAAGTCCTGCGCGTATACCTAGGTTGTCAATTTTATCACCCTAATGTAAACTATATAACACAAAAATTATATCTTTTGAAAGTAGAAACTCTGAAGTTTATGTTGGTATATCTTTTGTAATATATGACTTGTATTAGGTTGGTCAAATTGACAACCTAAAGCTACGCGCACGCCCTGTAAACTGAGAGAGAGGTAGTAATTCTTTCTTTGCATTAGCTATTTCATATGTTTCAGATGATTTAGATGCATGCCTATACTCCTATCTATACCAGGTGCATGTGTTGTGCTTGTGTACCTATATACAGAATAGTACCCATGTGTAAATGGGTGTATGTGTTCTGCTTATAGCAGACGTTTAGTAAATGTGCTATCAATGGCCTATTTCTTCTTGCAGGTTATGGACTATATCTTTCCTTGCTAATTCCCTCTCTCTTAAATCTGATTTGAACAGATGCTACACTGGTCTCTTCACTTTCTTTCTCTCCTACTCTCACTGATAAGAACAGGTGCTCCTTAATCTTGCCATGCCAATGATGGTGTCCTGAGGCTCTCATCGTTACTTAACAACAGATGCTGCACTACTTGATCCAATGATGCAATAGTCCTAGCACTACTAGGCTGCCTGAGGACAATCCCTACTTCAAACCCTACCTCTGGGCTAGTTGATTAGTAGTGGGTTAGTTGGATTTCATCTGAAAACTAACCCAAGCTTAATTGAGGGATCCCCTAATCATGGAGTTAGTGCTAGTTTGAGTTGATCTTTGGGTTTGGCTTTGATCTATACTTTGCTGGCTCTACTTCTGTCTTCGGTTATTGGCTCCATTTATGCAGTGTTGGCTCTCTTCTACTGTTTCTTTGACCAACTTAATTTGATTGGGGTTAGACTAATGTTTCCAAACTCCTAAGTGCTAGCTCCTACAGCAAAGGCATTTTGCTAAGGGGAATGCTACATTTAAACCTTGATCAAGTTTTTCCTGTTTGTTCTTTATTGTTCTGCAGGTTGATGAACTGGAAGAAAGAAGCAGAAGATGAAGAACTAGATAGTTTAGTATAGGTTTAGTGTAGGACTTTTTCTTTCTCTTTTATTTCTTTTTCCTCTAAGTGTAATTCCTGAAAGCTTGTAATTGACATTTATATTAATAAAGTCTATTGTTTATTATTCAGACCAAATAATTGTAGTGTTCCATATATTGTGAATATAGCTTCTTTTATTCACTTTTTGCAATATAACTTGTATTATTTATTCATCAATATAGATTTGCATATATTCCTACAGCAAAGCCCTCGGCATAAATGCCATGTGGTAGCTCCTAGCCGAGGACTATGCCTACGGCAAAGCTGTCGGCATAGATCATCTATGCCTATGGCTTTGCCGTAGGCATAGTACTCAGCCAGGAGCAACCTTGAGCTGCCACGTGGCAGGACTATGCCGACGGCAAAGCCGTAGGCATAGTTTCGCCACGTGGCAGCTCCTGGTTGGTTGGACTTAGCCACGGCGTCGTGTAACATCCCAAATTTTGCAATTTGGAATGTTATACACTAGATCATCATGCATATCATATTTTCTTGCATTTTGGTCGATCCTAGAAATTGCACGCAACTCAAGGACCCTCGGAGAGAGTTGGAGATTTCGTTATTTTCATATTTGAGTTTTCTCAAATTTTGAAAAGAGGATCATTTGATTTATTTATTTAATCTTCAATAATTTTTCCGGTGTCAAAATATGAGAGAGGGAATAATATGACTTTCCCAAAATTTAGGAAAAATGAAGATTTAATGAATAGATCAAGTTTTGGTTTTGCCGGAGTTTTGTTTGCATTTTATTTGGATAGGGAAAAATGCGTGTTTTCAAAAATTGCATTTTAGGCCCGGAAAAGTTCATTTTGTTCGGCTCATTTTTAGGAGTCAGGGAAAATTTACTTTTAGAATTTTGGAGTCCGTTTAGTTTAGTTTTCTTTTGTTTTTTTATGCGCGCGAAATCAGTTAAAAAAACAACTGGACCAAGGCCCAGGCCAAGCCGCTGCGCCCCAGCCTCGCGCGTGCCAGGAGCCAGCGAAGGGAGCCGGCCGCTGCCTCTTGCTCCTGTACCGAATCCTAAAAGGATTCTAGGGCGCCCCTTGCCCCTTTTTCCTTATTTCGTTATTCCTATTCCTAGTCTAATTCTTGTCCCCTACCCCAAGTAAACCCCCCCTCCCCAATATAAATACCCAAGCACCCCCCCTCTAAACATCAAATCAAAACCCCTCTCTCCACCACCCAAGCCGCACCTCACCCCGCGCCTCTCACCCGCCGCCGCCTTACATCGCCGCCACCGCCGCACCTTGCCCACGCCGCCGCCCTACGCCGCCGCCGGAGCCCCTCGCCGGAGGTTGCCCCGCGTCTCTTTTCCTCGGATCGTTTTCTTCTAATCGTTCCGATTCTTTTCTTCTCATCCGATTCGTTTTCTTTCCGGTTCTTTTCTAAACCATTCCGGTTTTCTAGATCGGTTTTTGTTTCGGTTTTCTTCTCCGAAACCCTAGATCGGATTCGTTTTCTTTTCCGATTTAGTTGCCTTTGGACCGTTCGCCGGACCGTTCGTCCTAACGAACGTGATAACCGGATTCTTCTAGCTTAATGAACGTCCGTTCGTTTAACCGTTCTTCATTTTCTTTCCGTCGGATTTATTCCGCGATCGCGATCTCAGATCCGATCTTCGTTCTAGTCTTTCTTCTCGCGCGTTTATCGGAATCAGGTGATTCAAGCGCCTGGAGTTTCGTTGCGAAACTGCCGTTCCGTCTAATCAACTTGAACAAGTTTTTGCCCCGGTAAAATTTGACCTAGTTTCAACTTGCTAGAACCGAGTTGTTTTCTTCCGCCGTTTGTTTTCTGTTTCTTTCTTTGCAACCGGAGTTCTTAAGTTGAACTTTCTGGTTCGTTCTCTTGTTCGAGTTTTACCTGTGCATTAGATGAGTACTTATTGTATGCTTGTTGTTTGTCTGCGATAGATCACCCGGACTGCGCCGCCTGTTACTTCGAAACCATAGGTCTCGCGGATCATCAGCAAGGCAAGTAACACTTTGATCATACCTTTTCTACAACCCATGTTTTATTGCATTAGATCAATCCTCACACATTGCATGATTAGTATCTAATTACATTGTGGGATGGGAAGTAGATGAGGTAGTACCTATTACCTGTATTATTATGAAACCTTTGGGAGTTACTTCTACGTTTGCTTATTATGCCATGCTATGCTAGTAGACGTGGATTTGGTGAGTGATATCCATGACAGATGTGAGTTGATAATTTTAATGGTTTACCTAAGGTGGCAACTTAAACACACATCTGGGTGGATTGAGGCACCTGATGTCTATCAGGACTTGCCTATTTTGGGACCGCCGCCCAGGCTCAAAGGGATCATAAGATCTTTCATGCTAGAAACTTCCGTGTGCAGCCACAAGCCATTATGGGCTCTGGCATAGTTGACTAAGTTGTGCGAACTCTTACAGTGGTAGACTAGCAGATGTAGGGGATGTAGGTGTACCGGTCTACCCATCATAAGGTGCTAGCGCTTCTGAAAGACTATGTCTCGGTCATCCGTCTTCTCAAACATCATGTAGTGCGAGAAATCCAACGGAGGCAATCGAGTCTTGTGGGGAAAAGTGCGCAAACCTCTGCAGAGTGTACAAACTAATCATGATTAGCTGTGTCCCCGGTTATGGACAACTTGAGTATCTAGAACTTGAATATCATGTGAATCTCAACATGTTACTTCTAATTAATGTTGTTGGGTTTTAATTATTTTTAATTGGGATTGAGAATGCTGTCAACCATTCTCGATGTTTCACAACCACCATGATAGTTAAATAAATTTATTCCTTTGCAGTAGGGAAAAACTGGCTTTATGCAAAAACTGTAACCATAGAGCTTTCCACCAGCCATATATGCATATAGTATAGCTGTTTCATTCCATTACTCTCTATGTGTTACTTTGCCAGCATATTCCATGTGCTGACCCATTTTCGGGCTGCAACTTCTCATGTTGCAGACTTTTCAGACGACGAGTGAAGTGCTTTTAGGTCATGGTTCTATACTTAGTGATGCCGCTGGAGTTGATGGACCCATTTATCTTCCAAGTCTTCCACTGTTATCGACACTAGATGGCCTTAAGCCATGTTTATGGTAATAAGTTCTCTTTGAGACAACGATGTAATAAGTGTGTGATTGCCACTCTGCTATAAATCCTTCGATGTACTGTGTGGTGTCAGCATTACTGATCCAGGGATGACACCTGAGCACAGAGCGCTTGATCCATTCAGGTCAGGTCGCGACAGAGAATGGTATCAGAGCACACGCTGACTATAGGACACGACCACTAAGTTAAAGCCATAGATCACTATTCTCTTCTCATTTTCTAACTCCTCATCTTTTCTACTCTTCTAGGATGACGCACGCGAAGATTAAGTACGCTCAACCGGATGAAGGCACACCATTTGGATTTCACCTGAAGGAAGTCACCAAGTACCTGAATATTGGATTACCAAGCTTCACGGGAACCTTCAACGCCACTCTGCCTGAAGAGGAGCGCTGGAAGATTCAAGCTCACGTTCCGGGAAGAACATTCACACCAATCACGAAGCCCATAGATAGTGTTTTCAATGCACCAACCTGGAGTCTGGGAAGGAGCATGGCAGCTCATATCACCATAGGACGCATTGGAGAAGTTTATCAAGAAGACCTCAAGGACACTATCTACCAGATTTGCGGACGCCGAGATGAACAATGGGAGTTAGTCAGCACCAAGAAGGATAGATCCATTGCATCTTTCATCCAGGAGTTAAACCAGCACATTCGACGCCACGAGAACCAGATGTGCAATGATATGGTAGAGTTGAAGAATGCAAAGGCAAGGATCATCGAGCTAGAATGAGAACTAAAGTCTACACGCAAGGACTACATGGATGAGATCGTAGCTCTAGCAAGACACAATGTCGATCTTAAGTAGGAGATTGAAGAACTCAAGAGGAAGTTAGCATCCCAGGAGGATGACGAGTACGTCGCATGTCCGGACAACTACATCATCATCGACGACACCGATTCGGATCCAAGTGAACCCGACTTTCAAGACGAAGCTGGAGCAGATATCATGGAGTCTTCCACCGGTTCAAATTTCTAGATGACCACCAGATAGTAGTAGTATTCCCCCATGTAAACATTATAGTCGAGCACTTTTGTGATAGTTAGACCGTTTGTAAGCCCTTGTTTGATTGATTGAAGTGAATTGTGTAAATTTGCTCATGTGCATATGGGTAGTGTTTTCCCTTTAGACCCCCTCTATTCTCAATTCTCGTCTTTTCTAAACCCTCAGATGCCTCCGAGACGTGATAATGGATTTCCACCGGAGCTCACTCAGTTGATCCAGCAGCAGAATCAATTGATGCAGATGTTAGTCCAGAACCAACAGAACAACAACAAAAACCCACCACCACCACCTGTTGACCACTTAGCCCGTTTCCTTAGGCTGAATCTGCCGGTGTTTTCTAGTAGCACCGAGCCGATAGTAGCAGACGATTGGCTCCGCAAGATAGGAAGGGAGTTGACCACTGCAGGATGCACGGATGGTGAGAAAGTGAAGTTTGCCGCACATCAGCTAGACGGACCCGCGGCAGCATGGTGGGAGAATTTCACAGCCACTTACCCAGTTGACACCGTCACATGGGATCAGTTTCAGCAAGCTTTCCGCACTGCTCATGTTTCAGCAGGAGCTATGGCCATAAAGAAGCGTGAGTTTCGTAACTTACGCCAAGGAGGAAGGACAGTTGGCCAGTACGTTGACGACTTCAGCAAGTTAGCACGTTATGCCCCAGATGACGTTGCTACGGATGCAGCTAAGCAGGAGAAGTTTCTGGAAGGATTGAATGATGAGCTAAGCATGCAGTTGATGGTAGCCACTTTCAACAACTACCAGGAGTTGGTTGATCGTGCCATCATGATTGAAGGGAAGCAACAGCAGATTGAGAACCGTAAGAGGAAGTATGGACAGGGGAAGTATAACTCTGGAGCCCAGCAGAAGCCCCGTTTTACCCCTAAACCGGGATTTCAGTTTCAGCACACCCATGGAGGAGGTAGCTCGCACAACCATAATGGCCACAAGAATGGTAATGGGAATGGAGGAAGCAACGGCCAGAACCAGACCACCCCATCCACCCTAGCCAAGAAGGACCTGAGCCACGTCACTTGCTATAAGTGTTCGAAGCCAGGGCTTTATGCAAATGAATGTCCTGAAGGCCAGAATGGAAATGGCAATGGAAGCTCTGGGAAGAAACCGAACCCTTTCCATAGGGGACAGGTGAACCACGTAAATGTGGAGGAGGTTGAAGATCAGCCCGATGCAGTAATAGGTAAGTTTTTGGTTAAGTCATTTACTGCACTCGTTCTTTTTGATACTGGTGCATCGCATTCACACATATCAAGGGGATTTGTGGAAAAGTATAGCATGCCCACTAGGATTCTTAAAACACCTATGCTAGTAAGCTCACCAGGAGCAGAGTACATGGCCAGACAAGGATGTTTTCAAGTGCCATTAAGTATAGGAAGGCATGTTTTCCCAACGGACCTAATTATTCTGGAATCCCAAGGTCTGGATGTGATTCTTGGTATGGATTGGCTGTCGATGTATGGAGGAAACATCGATTGCGCCAGTAAGACAATTTTGCTGACCACACCAGAAGGAAGAAGGATCAAGTACGTATCCCGGCATGTACCACACAGGACACAAGTAAACTGCCTAACAGGAGTTGTGCAAGAAGAAGTACCAGTGGTAAAGGATTTTCCTGATGTATTTCCTGAGGAATTGCCAGGCATGCCACCGGATAGAGACATTGAGTTTTTGATTGAGTTATTGCCAGGCACTGGGCCAATATCAAAGAGACCATATAGGATGCCAACAAAGGATTTGGTAGAAATTAAGAATCAGATTAAGGAGTTATTGGATAAAGGTTACATTCGCCCAAGTTCTTCGCCTTGGGGATCACCCGTACTTCTAGTGGAAAAGAAGGATGGATCACTAAGGATGGTTGTAGATTATCGGGGATTGAATGAAGTAACCATCAAGAATAAGTACCCACTGCCAATGATCAACGATTTGTTTGATCGATTGCAAGGAGCTAAAGTGTTTTCCAAGATCGATTTGTGATCAGGGTACCATCAATTGAAGATTCGGGAGCAGGACATACCTAAGACAGCATTCACCACGAGATATGGACTGTATGAGTATACCGTTATGTCATTTGGATTGACTAACGCACCTGCCTATTTTATGAACCCGATGAACAAAGTGTTTATGGAGTTTTTGGATAAGTTCGTCGTAGTGTTCATTGATGACATCCTAGTTTATTCAAAGAATGAAGAGGAGCATAAGGAACATTTGCGTTTGGTTTTGGAGAAACTAAGGGAACATCAGTTATACGCCAAATTCAGCAAATGTGAGTTTTGGTTGAAGGAAGTTGGATTCCTCGGACACGTTATATCCGGAGAAGGTATAGCAGTTGACCCCACAAAGGTTGAGACCGTAACCGAATGGGAATCACTAACAACAGTTGGAGAGATCCGGAGTTTTCTTGGACTCACAGGATACTACCGGAGATTCATTGAGAACTTTTCAAAGATTGCGAAGCCTATGACTGAATTGTTGAAGAAGGATACTAAGTTCAAATGGACTGAGGAGTGTGAGGCTAGTTTCCAGGAGTTGAAGAAATGTTTGGTCACCTCACCAGTATTGATTTTACCAGATCAGACCAAGGATTATGAGGTGTATTGCGACGCTTCATGTCGAGGACTTGGAGCAGTGCTTATGCAGGAAGGAAGAGTTGTTTCGTATGCTTCACGGCAACTGAAGCCTCATGAGTTGAATTATGCCACGCATGATTTGGAGTTAGCAGCCGTAGTGCATGCATTGAAAACGTGGAGACATTTCCTCATTGTAAATCATTGTGAGGTGTACACGGATCACAAGAGTTTGAAGTACATTTTCACTCAGAAGGAGTTGAACCTCAGACAAAGGAGATGGTTGGAGCTCATCAAGGATTATGACATGAGATTGCATTACCATCCCGGAAAAGCTAATGTAGTAGCTGACGCATTGAGCCGTAAGAGCCATGTCAATATGGTAATGACGGGAGAAGTACCCAAGGAGTTAGCAGAAGACATTCGTGAGCTATGTTTGGAAATAGTTCCGAGAGGCTATGTAGCAGCATTGGAGATTCAGTCAACATTAATGGATAAGATCAGAGAAGCTCAGAAATCTGACAAGGAGATTGCTGCTATAAAAGGGAAATTGAGTGAAGGAAAAGCAAAGGGATTTCGTGAGGATGAGCACGATACCTTATGGTTTGAGGACCGTGTTTATGTGCCCAATGCCCCGGAGATCAGGAAGTTGATTTTGCAAGAGGCACATGATTCACCATATTCGATTCACCCAGGGAATACCAAGATGTATTTGGATTTGAAGGAAACATTTTGGTGGACCGAAATGAAGAAGGATATTGCAGCATATGTAGTAGTTTGTGACGTTTGTCAGAGAGTAAAGGCAGAACATCAAAAGCCAGCAGGATTGTTACAACCATTGCCGATACCCGAATGGAAGTGGGATAAGATAGGCATGGATTTTATCACAGGACTACCCAGGACGAAAGCAGGCTACGATTCGATATGGGTAGTAGTGGATCGTTTGACGAAGGTAGCACATTTTATTCCAGTTAAGACCACTTACACCAGTGCTAAGTTGGCAAAGATATACATGACTAGGATCATTTGTTTGCATGGAGTTCCGAGGAGTATCGTATCAGATAACAGTTTCGTCCCATGACAACAGTTACGAAGTTGGAGACCGTCAATTCTTTGGACCAGATTTGATTAAGGAGTCTGAACGGAAAGTTAAGTTGATTCGTGATAGGCTCAAGGTAGCCCAGTCCAGGCAGAAGAGCTACGCAGATTCTAAACGCAAGGACACATTTTACGAAACTGGAGACAGAGTTTATCTTCGAGTATCCCCACTTCGAGGAGTTAAGCGCTTTGGAGTTAAGGGAAAGTTAGCACCGCGTTTCGTTGGACCGTATAGGATCTTGAACGTATACGAGAAGTCACTTATAAGTTGGAATTACCAGAGGGACTGTCAGGAGTTCATGATGTATTCCATGTTTCTCAGTTGAAGAGATGCCACGCCGAGATGGAGGAAGTACCGCTAAGAGATACCGTGCCGCTTGAAGCGATTCAGTTGAAGGATGACCTAACATATGAGGAGAAGCCAGTCAAGATTCTCGAGTTTGCCAGTAGAGTTACTCGCAGCAAGGTTATCAAATTTTGCAAAGTTCAGTGGAACCACCACTCAGAGGATGAAGCCACCTGGGAGAGAGAAGAAGATTTTCTCAAGGACCACCCTCACCTATTTTCTAGCCAACCCGAATCTCGAGGGCGAGATTCATCTTAAGGGGGGTAGGTTTGTAACATCCCAAATTTTGCAATTTGGAATGTTATACACTAGATCATCATGCATATCATATTTTCTTGCATTTTGGTCGATCCTAGAAATTTCACGCAACTCAAGGACCCTCGGAGAGAGTTGGAGATTTCGTTATTTTCATATTTGAGTTTTCTCAAATTTTGAAAAGAGGATCATTTGATTTATTTATTTAATCTTCAATAATTTTTCTGGTGTCAAAATATGAGAGAGGGAATAATATGACTTTCCCAAAATTTAGGAAAAATGAAGATTTAATGAATAGATCAAGTTTTGGTTTTGCCGGAGTTTTGTTTGCATTTTATTTGGATAGGGAAAAATGCGTGTTTTCAAAAATTGCATTTTAGGCCCGGAAAAGTTCATTTTGTTCGGCTCATTTTTAGGAGTCGGGGAAAATTTACTTTTAGAATTTTGGAGTCCGTTTAGTTTAGTTTTCTTTTGTTTTTTTTATGCACGCGAAATCAGTTAAAAAAACAACTGGACCAAGGCCCAGCCGGGCCAAGGCCCAGGCCAAGCCGCTGCGCCCCAGCCTCGCGCGCGCCAGGAGCCAGCGAAGGGAGCCAGCCGCCACCTCTTGCTCCTGTACCGAATCCTAAAAGGATTCTAGGGCGCCCCTTGCCCCTTTTTCCTTATTTCGTTATTCCTATTCCTAGTCTAATTCTTGTCCCCTACCCCAAGTAAACCCCCCTCCCCAATATAAATACCCAAGCACCCCCCCTCTAAACATCAAATCAAAACCCCTCTCTCCACCACCCAAGCCGCGCCTCACCCCGCGCCTCTCACCCGCCGCCGCCACCGCCTTACATCGCCGCCGCCGCCGCACCTTGCCCATGCCGCCGCCCTACGCCGCCGCCGGAGCCCCTCGGCGAAGACCTCGCCGGAGGTTGCCCCGCGTCTCTTTTCCTTGGATCGTTTTCTTATCGTTCCGATTCTTTTCTTCTCATCCGATTTGTTTTCTTTCCGGTTCTTTTCTAAACCGTTCCGGTTTTCTAGATCGGTTTTTGTTTCGGTTTTCTTCTCCGAAACCCTAGATCGGATTTGTTTTCTTTTCCGATTTAGTTGCCTTTGGACCGTTCGCCGGACCGTTCGTCCTAACGAACGTGATCACCGGATTCTTCTAGGTTAACGAACGTCTGTTCGTTTAACCGTTCTTCGTTTTCTTTCCGTCGGATTTATTCCGCGATCGCGATCTCAGATCCGATCTTCGTTCTAGTCTTTCTTCTCGCGCGTTTATCGGAATCAGGTGATTCAAGCGCCTGGAGTTTCGTTGCGAAACCGCCGTTCCGTCTAATCAACTTGAACAAGTTTTTGCCCTGGTAAAATTTGACCTAGTTTCAACTTGCTAGAACCGAGTTGTTTTCTTCTGCCGTTTGTTTTCTGTTTCTTTCTTTGCAACCGGAGTTCTTAAGTTGAACTTTCTGGTTCGTTCTCTTGTTTGAGTTTTACCTGTGCATTAGATGAGTACTTATTGTATGCTTGTTGTTTGTCTGCGATAGATCACCCGGATTGCGCCGCATGTTACTTCGAAACCCTAGGTCTCGCGGATCATCAGCAAGGCAAGTAACACTTTGATCATACCTTTTCTACAACCCATGTTTTATTGCATTAGATCAATCCTCACACATTGCATGATTAGGATCTAATTAAATTGTGGGATGGAAAGTAGATGAGGTAGTACCTATTACCTGTATTATTATGAAACCTTTGGGAGTTACTTCTACGTTTGCTTATTATGCCATGCTATGCTAGTAGACGTGGATTGGGTGAGTGATATCCATGACAGATGTGAGTTGATAATTTTAATGGTTTACCTAAGGTGGCAACTTAAACACACATCTGGGTGGATTGAGGCACCTGATGTCTATTAGGACTTGCCTGTTTTGGGACCGCCACCCAGGCTCAAAGGGATCATAAGATCTTTCATGCTAGAAACTTCCGTGTGCAGCCACAAGCCATTATGGGCTCTGGCATAGTTGACTAAGTTGTGCGAACTCTTATAGTGGTAGACTAGCAGATGTAGGGGATGTAGGTGTACCGGTCTACCCATCGTAAGGTGCTAGCGCTTCTGAAAGACTATGTCTCGGTCATCCGTCTTCTCAAACATCATGTAGTGCGAGAAATCCAACGGAGGCGATCGAGTCTTGTGGGGAAAAGTGCGCAAACCTCTGCAGAGTGTACAAACTAATCATGATTAGCCGTGTCCCCAGTTCTGGACAACTTGAGTATCTAGTACTTGAATATCATGTGAATCTCAACATGTTACTTCTAATTAATGTTGTTGGGTTTTAATTATTTTTAATTGGGATTGAGAATGCTGTCAACCATTCTCGATGTTTCACAACCACCATGATAGTTAAATAAATTTATTCCTTTGCAGTAGGGAAAAACTGGCTTTACGCAAAAACTGTAACCATAGAGCTTTCCACCAGCCATATATGCATATAGTATAGCTGTTTCATTCCATTACTCTCTATGTGTTACTTTGCCAGCATATTCCATGTGCTGACCCGTTTTCGGGCTGCAACTTCTCATGTTGCAGACTTTTCAGACGACGAGTGAAGTGCTTTTAGGTCATGGTTCTATACTCAGTGATGCCGCTGGAGTTGATGGACCCATTTATCTTCCAAGTCTTCCACTGTTATCGACACTAGATGGCCTTAAGCCATGTTTATGGTAATAAGTTCTCTTTGAGACAACGATGTAATAAGTGTGTGATTGCCACTCTGCTATAAATCCTTCAATGTACTGTGTGGTGTCAGCATTACTGATCCAGGGATGACACCTGAGCACAGAGCGCTTGATCCATTCAGGTCAGGTCGCGACAGAGAATGGTATCAGAGCACACGCTGACTATAGGACACGACCACTAAGTTAAAGCCATAGATCACTATTCTCTTCTCATTTTCTAACTCCTCATCTTTTCTACTCTTCTAGGATGACGCACGCGAAGATTAAGTACGCTCAACCGGATGAAGGCACACCATTTGGATTTCACCTGAAGGAAGTCACCAAGTACCTGAATATTGGATTACCAAGCTTCACGGGAACCTTCAACGCCACTCTGCCTGAAGAGGAGCGCTGGAAGATTCAAACTCACGTTCCGGGAAGAACATTCGCACCAATCACGAAGCCCATAGATAGTGTTTTCAATGCACCAACCTGGAGTTTGGGAAGGAGCATGGCAGCTCATATCACCATAGGACGCATTGGAGAAGTTTATCAGGAAGACCTCAAGGACACTATCTACCAGATTTGCGGACGCCGAGATGAACAATGGGAGTTAGTCAGCACCAAGAAGGATAGATCCATTGCATCTTTCATCCAGGAGTTAAACCAGCACATTCGACGCCACGAGAACCAGATGTGCAATGATATGGTAGAGTTGAAGAATGCAAAGGCAAGGATCATCGAGCTAGAATGAGAACTAAAGTCTACACGCAAGGACTACATGGACGACATCGTAGCTCTAGCAAGACACAATGTCGATCTTAAGCAGGAGATTGAAGAACTCAAGAGGAAGTTAGCATCCCAGGAGGATGACGAGTACGTCGCATGTCCGGACAACTACATCATCATCGACGACACCGATTCGGATCCAAGTGAACCCGACTTTGAAGACGAAGCTGGAGCAGATATCATGGAGTCTTCCACCGGTTCAAATTTCTAGATGACCACCAGATAGTAGTAGTATTCCCCCATGTAAACATTATAGTCGAGCACTTTTGCGATAGTTAGACCGTTTGTAAGCCCTTGTTTGATTGATTGAAGTGAATTGTGTGCATTTGCTCATGTGCATATGGGTAGTGTTTTCCCTTTAGACCCCCTCTATTCTCAATTCTCGTCTTTTCTAAACCCTCAGATGCCTCCGAGACGTGATAATGGATTTCCACCGGAGCTCACTCAGTTGATCCAGCAGCAGAATCAATTGATGCAGATGTTAGTCCAGAACCAACAGAACAACAACAACAACCCACCACCACCACCACCTGTTGACCACTTAGCCCGTTTCCTTAGGCTGAATCTGCCGGTGTTTTCTAGTAGCACCGAGCCGATAGTAGCAGACGATTGGCTCCGCAAGATAGGAAGGGAGTTGACCACTGCAGGATGCACGGATGGTGAGAAAGTGAAGTTTGCCGCACATCAGCTAGACGGACCCGCGGCAGCATGGTGGGAGAATTTCACAGCCACTTACCCAGTTGACACCGTCACATGGGATCAGTTTCTGCAAGCTTTCCGCACTGCTCATGTTTCAGCAGGAGCTATGGCCATAAAGAAGCGTGAGTTTCGTAACTTACGCCAAGGAGGAAGGACAGTTGGCCAGTACGTTGACGACTTCAGCAAGTTAGCACGTTATGCCCCAGATGACGTTGCTACGGATGCAGCTAAGCAGGAGAAGTTTCTGGAAGGATTGAATGATGAGCTAAGCATGCAGTTGATGGTAGACACTTTCAACAACTACCAGGAGTTGGTAGATCGTGCCATCATGATTGAAGGGAAGCAACAGCAGATTGAGAACCGTAAGAGGAAGTATGGCAGGGGAAGTATAACTCTGGAGCCCAGTAGAAGCCCCGTTTTACCCCTAAACCGGGATTTCAGTTTCAGCACACCCATGGAGGAGGTAGCTCGCACAACCATAATGGCCACAAGAATGGTAATGGGAATGGAGGAAGCAACGGCCAGAACCGGACCACCCCATCCACCCCAGCCAAGAAGGACCTGAGCCACGTCACTTGCTATAAGTGTTCGAAGCCAGGGCATTATGCAAATGAATGTCCTGAAGGCCAGAATGGAAATGGCAATGGAAGCTCTGGGAAGAAACCGAACCCTTTCCATAGGGGACAGGTGAACCACGTAAATGTGGAGGAGGTTGAAGATCAGCCCAATGCAGTAATAGGTAAGTTTTTGGTTAAGTCATTTACTGCACTCGTTCTTTTTGATACTGGTGCATCGCATTCACACATATCAAGGGGATTTGTGGAAAAGTATAGCATGCCCACTAGGATTCTTAAAACACCTATGCTAGTAAGCTCACCAGGAGCAGAGTACATGGCCAGACAAGGATGTTTTCAAGTGCCATTAAGTATAGGAAGGCATGTTTTCCCAACGGACCTAATTATTCTGGAATCCCAAGGTCTGGATGTGATTCTTGGTATGGATTGGCTGTCGATGTATGGAGGAAACATCGATTGCGCCAGTAAGACAATTTTGCTGACCACACCAGAAGGAAGAAGGATCAAGTACGTATCCCGGCATGTACCACATAGGACACAAGTAAACTGCCTAACAGGAGTTGTGCAAGAAGAAGTACCAGTGGTAAAGGATTTTCCTGATGTATTTCCTGAGGAATTGCCAGGCATGCCACCGGATAGAGACATTGAGTTTTTGATTGAGTTATTGCCAGGCACTAGGCCAATATCAAAGAGACCATATAGGATGCCAACAAAGGATTTGGTAGAAATTAAGAATCAGATTAAGGAGTTATTGGATAAAGGTTACATTCGCCCAAGTTCTTCGCCTTGGGGATCACCCGTACTTCTAGTGGAAAAGAAGGATGGATCACTAAGGATGGTTGTAGATTATCGGGGATTGAATGAAGTAATCATCAAGAATAAGTAACCACTGCCAATGATCAACGATCTGTTTGATCGATTGCAAGGAGCTAAAGTGTTTTCCAAGATCGATTTGCGATCAGGGTACCATCAATTGAAGATTTGGGAGCAGGACATACCTAAGACAGCATTCACCACGAGATATGGACTGTATGAGTATACCGTTATGTCATTTGGATTGACTAACGCACCTGCCTATTTTATGAACCTGATGAACAAAGTGTTTATGGAGTTTTTGGATAAGTTCGTCGTAGTGTTCATTGATGACATCCTAGTTTATTCAAAGAATGAAGAGGAGCATAAGGAACATTTGCGTTTGGTTTTGGAGAAACTAAGGGAACATCAGTTATACGCCAAATTCAGCAAATGTGAGTTTTGGTTGAAGGAGTCCGGGTGGCGCACCTGTCGTGGCTCAACCGAAATGATGTCGCACGGTTGCGCTTGACGAAGAGCGGCCACCCTCCAGCTGAAGCACCACTAGGTGGTCTGCCTGTAATCGACCGAGGAAGGTGTGTCTTTAAGCATCCAGAAGATTGTGAAGGCGTGTTTGATCCATTCGTCGAGAGCTGCCAAGCCCGGTCATCTTCTGATTCATCTTGACCGCCCAATATTGTTAGGTGCACACTAGCACTAATCCTCTTCCTCTCACGGCGGATTACTCGTAGGAATTTGGCTACACAATCTTGGGAAAGAAGAAGTTCACAGAGAGGAGAAGAGATACAGGTTACAACCTTTTCTTTTCATTTTTGAGAATCAGACACAGGTTATAGCTAAGCACTACAGCTGCCACCGGTCTTGCCTTTGATCCTAGCCGGGATGCCTCCTTTCCAAACCAAGCCCGCTACTTATGCAGCGTTGGAGGCTTGTCACTTGTCTTCCTTGATGTACATGTACGAGTCCCACTACGGGCCTGAGGACTTGTGATTAATTGGCCAGCCAGCCTGTTGGGTTTGCAGGTCAGGTCAAAGAAGGATGCAGAAGGGTGTTGGAGCGTTGCTGCTGTTCAGGTCAAAGAAGGATGCAGAAGGGTGTTATTTGCCAACAGAAAGTCACTGAATCTATGTGCATAGCACAAGCCCGTGCTCGTGGTACCGTTGCCTACCATTCCTATCACCGTAAAAATTTTCTAGTCAATGCCATTGAGCAATGTTATTAAAGTGTACAACTACCTCTAGAGAAAGAGGCAGCAACAAAAACTCTATTTATATAAGAGTAGTATATGCTAGAGAAGAATACAGACTCTGTGTAAAGAGGCTGAACTCTGCCCATGTCTGAGAGTTGGCTCATCCAGTTATTTCATTTACTATGGGCATGATTGGTTAAAAACTTGAATTTAATGGTGAGCAGAGAAGGTACGTAAGAAGAGCTGTTTTACGATGATTGGGTTAGTACTCGGAGTACTTAGCAGTACTTACATGTCTGATCACGTCTGATTTTTATTAGTCGTCAGATCTTGCGGGGAATTTTAATTGATTAAATTTAATATGTTAATTGCGATAAGGGCATAATGGTCCAGGGGGAAATATCTTTTCTTGAACCGATCACCTGAGGACCAGATCCATCTCGACTCGATCCAGTTCAGAATCCTCCTCCGATCTATTCGTCGCCGCTCGCCGCTCCTGACCTTCTCCGTCCTCGACCTGCCCGGCGAGAGGAATAAATTCATCGTCCTCGTCCTCCACCCAACCAACCACAGCCCCCCACGCCGTCACCGAAGAAGAAGAAGGCCGGATCTGCGCCGGCTGAATCGGCGGCGACCGCGGCGGGCGATCCCATCTCTTCGCGCGTACCATCCTTAAGGTATGAATTCGGCTTGGCGTTCTGCTCGTTCTCTTGGCCGTTGCGCCCCTCCACCGTGCATGCAGTACAACCTCAACCCCACAAGATCCGGGTATGGACTAGAACAACGAATGGAAAGCTTCATCGTGGCATAGTTTCTCTTGGGCTAATCGCATCATGTTTGTTTAAGTAAGATGTTGAGGGCATTGCTTAGTTCCTTTGGTACCACAGAAAAAAGTGACTTACTTGACGTTTGAGATGAGATATACTAAAGAAAGATGAGATACTGGTTCCATAGTTCACTTAATTTAGTTTATTAAAGTCATCATCACTTTAGGTTTGCATAGTGCATGAAATATAGTTTAAAGGAAGATGAGATACTACTTGTTGGACGTTGATGATTGGTTTCCCTCACATGTCAAACGAGCAAAGTCTTTTCCATGCACTTGTCTTTGCCTATGAGCTATTTTACACCTGCAACATTGATAAACAGAAAGATGTTGATGATTGGTTTCCCTCACATGTCATATGCAGGAAGACATGGCGTATGCAAGTAATGAGAGTATGTTCGAGTATCTAAATGTTGTCAGCAAGATGTTTGATAGTGAGGCTGAAGGCTATGAATTCTACAACAAATATGCTCTTGAAAAAGGTTTTAGTGTGAGGAAAAGCTATGTTGAGTGGGATGGATCCAACAAATACATAATTTTAAGGAAAATTGTGTGTAGTCGTCAAGGGTTTCACGAAGAGAAGCACATGAAAAGAAAGATGGAAGATAGAAAAAGGAGGCCACGAAGTTTAACTCGTGTTGGGTGTAATGCTAAATTGGTCATTACGAGACAGGAGGAAACCGGTCGGTGGTTTGTCAAGGATTTCATCGATGAGCACAGCCATCCTCTAGCCCCACGGGATCTTTCTTGTCTGCTGTGTTCGCACAGACGAATTAATGATGAGCAGAAAGCGGACATTGCGGACATGGAAAAATGTGGGATCTGCAAATACCGTATTATGGATATTTTGTGCTTTCAATATGGTGAATTTGATAAGGTTGGATGCATAAAGAGGGACGTTTATAATTTCTGCCATGCTAATAAGCAGGAGACAATCAGTGCCGGTGATGCTAATATGGTGATCATTGTTGGGGAACGTAGTAATTTCAAAAAATTTCCTACGCACACGCAAGATCATGGTGATGCATAGCAACGAGAGGGGAGAGTGTGATCTACGTACCCTTGTAGACCGACAGCGGAAGCGTTAGCACAACGCGGTTGAGGTAGTCGTACGTCTTCACGGCCCAACCGATCAAGCACCGAAACTACGGCACCTCCGAGTTCTAGCACACGTTCAGCTCGATGACGATCCCCGGACTCCGATCTAGCAAAGTGTCGAGGAAGAGTTCCGTCAACACGACGGCGTGGTGACGATCTTGATGTTCTACCGTCGCAGGGCTTCGCCTAAGCACCGCTACAATATGACCGAGGTAGAATATGGTGGAGGAGGGCACCGCACATGGCTAAGAATATGATCACATGGATCAACTTGTGTGTCTATGGGGTGCCCCCTGCCCCCGTATATAAAGGAGTGGAGGAGGGGAGGGCCGGCCCTCTCTATGGCGCGCCCTAGGGGAGTCCTACTCCCACCGGGAGTAGGATTCCCCCTTTCCTAGTCCAACTAGGAGTCCTTCCATGTAGTAGGAGTAGGAGTCAAGGCAAGGGAAAAGAGAAGAGAAGGAAGGAGGGGGCGCAGCCCTTCCCCCTAGTCCAATTCGGACTAGGCCTTGGGGGGGCGCCCAACCTCTCCTATCTCTTTCCCCTAAAAGCCCAATAAGGCCCATATACTCCCCGGCGAATTCCCGTAACTCTCCGGTACTCCGAAAAATACCCGAACCACTCGGAACCTTTCCGATGTCCGAATATAGTCGTCCAATATATCGATCTTTACATCTCGACCATTTCGAGACTCCTTGTCATGTCCCCGATCTCATCCGGGACTCCGAACTCCTTCGGTACATCAAAACTCATAATATAACTGTCATCGAAACCTTAAGCGTGCGGACCCTACGGTTCGAGAAAAATGTAGACATGACCGAGACACGTCTCCGGTCAATAACCAATAGCGGGACCTGGATGCCCATATTGGCTCCTACATATTCTACAAAGATCTTTATCGGTCAGACCGCATAACAACATACGTTGTTCCCTTTGTCATCGGTATGTTACTTGCCCGAGATTCAATCGTCGGTATCCAATACCTAGTTCAATCTCGTTACCGGCAAGTCTCTTTACTCGTTCCGTAATACATCATCTCACAACTAACACATTAGCTGCAATGCTTGCAAGGCTTATGTGATGTGTATTACCGAGAGGGCCCAGAGATACCTCTCCGTCAGACGGAGTGACAAATCCTAATCTCGAAATACGCCAACCCAACATGTACCTTTGGAGACACCTGTAGAGCTCCTTTATAATCACCCAGTTACGTTGTGACGTTTGGTAGCACACAAAGTGTTCCTCCGGCAAACGGGAGTTGCATAATCTCGTAGTCATAGGAACATGTATAAGTCATGAAGAAAGCAATAGCAACATACTAAACGATCGGGTGCTAAGCTAATGGAATGGGTCATGTCAATCAGATCATTCAACTAATGATGTGATCCCGTTAATCAAATAACAACTCTTTGTCCATGGTTAGGAAACATAACCATCTTTGATTAACGAGCTAGTCAAGTAGAGGCATACTAGTGACACTCTGTTTGTCTATGTATTCACACATGTATTATGTTTCCAGTTAATACAATTCTAGCATGAATAATAAACATTTATCATGATATAAGGAAATAAATAATAACTTCATTATTGCCTCTAGGGCATATTTCCTTCAATCATGCACATGATGGCGAGGCGAGAGCGAGATGTGGATTTTTTCTTCAAGTACTTGGTAGACGAGCATGGCAATCTGAAGGGACTGTTCTGGGCTGATAGTCAGTCGCGACTTGACTACGAGGCTTTCGGAGACGTCATTGTTTTCGATAGCACATACAAAACCAACAAATATAATCTGCCATTCGTGCCGTTTGTCGGGTTGAATCACCACCGCAGCACTGTTATTTTTGGCTGTGGTATAATTTCTCATGAAACAAGCCAGGCATACGAGTGGATGTTGCGGACCTTTTCTGATTGCATGGCACAGAAGCATCCAATATCTGTGATCACAGATGGGGACCTTGCAATGCAGAGAGCAATAAGGGTGGTCTGGCTAGACTCAAACCATAGACTATGTATATGGCACATTCAACAGAACATTGTACGCCATCTGCGTGATGACGACGTAAAGGAGGAATTCAGATCTTTCATTTATGATACTTCTTCCATTGAAGAGCATGAGATAAAATGGATACAATTCTTACAACAGAATAAAGTAACTAGTGAGGAGTCTTGGCTGCATCACATGTATCAGATGAGAAAGTTATGGTGTGCTCCATATCTTGAGGGGCGTTGTTTCCTAGGATTGAGCAGCAATCAGAGGAGTGAGAGCTTGAACTCTGTGCTACATACGCATCTTGAGGGTAAGATGTCGTTGTTTGAAATTCTAGAGCACTATGAGCGTTGCCTTGCGTCGCGACGGATTAACGAAGCTCTCCATGACGTCGAAGCCTTGTAGTCCGTTCCATTTACAGAGGAAAATGCTTCGCCGCTTAAGAAACACGCCGCAACAGTTTTCACACCTAGTGTCTTTAAGATGGTCTTATGGAGCATAGATGCTGTCAGCAAATGTCAGATCAGAGAGATACTAGATGGATCAGAAGATTCCACTTATGTTGTGTCCAAGCAGGAAAGAATGGATAAAAAGTTTGGAGTGCACATTGAAGAGCAAGGAGGTCTTTTGCACAGGGTGAGTTGTTCTTGCCGTAAGCTGGAATGCGCAGGCACACCATGTTCCCACATTTTTTACATATTGGGGATTTTAAAACAAACAACTCTGCCGGGTTTTTGCGTTCCCACTAGGTGGACTATGAATGCAAAATGTGCATACGCACCTACCAGAAAAAACCAGATGTATGACTACTCGGTAAGCCTGCAGAGGTACCGCGAGTTGCAGAATTGTAGTCACGCCGCAAGTTTCAAGCCATGCCACTCTGATGAGGACTATCACCGTCTAAAGATGCTTTTGCAAGCACAACATCATGGCAAGCAATCATGTTTTGAACAAGCTGGCAGCAAGGAGTCAACTAATGTTCAGCATAACAGCATTAGGTTTGGCCCATTGATGCCGCACTCGGAGAAAGTTGATAAGGTTCTGGATCCCGTGCATGTGCCAGGACAAGGTGCATCGAAGAAAAGGCTGCAGGCAATGACAAAGAAGTCAAGATCACAGAATATCTGTGGGTATTGCAAGAAACCAGGTCACAATCGACGTAAATGCGCTAAATTGCTAGAGGTACGAAATATGTTCATATTTATTTTTTGCATGTGTTTTACAGATAATTGATGTCCATGTGATTTATTGTATTCTTCTGTGTAGGATCTCGAGGCTGAACTGTGATATCTACATACAGCATGAACCGACGATGAGCCAGAGAACGTCGTGTGCCATTCAGCTTTGTGTGACGTGGTCTTTACATTCTATTTCATCGTGATAGTAATTTAGTGAAGTGCGGTTGTACTGCCATGTTACTGTATTAGTTCGACATCTTTCGTTTCCATTTTCTGTGTGTATCATTTGGTGTCCAACTTTAAGAATGATGATGTATTTCGAACAGAAATAAGGGCTAGCATGGAGCACTTGTTATTGTCGAGTAATAATTATTGTGATGTATTTCTGCACGCACACACGGCCGCCAGACGGATCTCCCGCGCGATCCCACGGTCTGCATGGCTGGCTCGGTGCGTGTCCATCGTTTAGGCGAGACTACCAACGCCATGCAGGCATGGCAGGCCGTTTTCCTACGTCGACCCAAACACCGGCCCATCCGAGGATGCAGTTCCGGACGGCCCACGTCACGTACGAGCTCGCACGTTGTTCTCGTCTAACTAAAAATAGTCCCACCTCGCCCCTCGAGCAGCTCCTTTACCTGCTTAAATACCTTCATCGAGGTGATTTTAGCAAGCGTTGGTCCTCATTATAGGATGAATATGATTCTTCACCCTTACTATGGTTGTCATGCATATTCTTCATTTACAGAGCAATAATGACTGACATATTTTTTAAATAAGCGGGGCCCACTGGGGTGTGCTTGGAAATCTTTGAGAAACCTCCATGCACGTTCATCTTCGCTGCACGCAAATCGGGCGACAGCCGCTGTGCCAGTAGCTGTCAAGGCCTTGATGAATCACTATTCACATGCAGGTCCCCGACTCTTGCATGCAGGTCCCCGACTCTTGCATGCAGGTCCCCAACTCTTGCATGCAGGTCCCCGACTCTTGCATGCAGGTCCCAAATTATCTTGTACATGGTGACCCACATGTGCCAAACATGTCTATGAAAGAAAATTTAAAAAAAAATTATTTTACAATGCCCCCTTGAGGCATAGACCGATGTTTTCAGCAGTCAGTCTAGAGGGCATTATAAATTCAAAAAAATTCAAAAAAATATAAAAACTTGGAAACCTAGTTTTGTTTGTAGAAGAGATCATCTGTGCCAAAATTGAGGTGATTTGGAGGTGGTCGAAAAAATACCCGCATTCCGGAGGGACCATTTTGTCTAACTTAAGCCAGTTTTTGAAAAAAGGTGAATTTTTCCACCACCCCCAAATCACCCAAATTTTCTTGTACATGGTGACCCACATGTGCCAAACATGTATATGAAAGAAAATTTTGAAAAAATTAATTTTACAATGCGCCCTTGAGGCATAGACCGATGTTTTCAGCAGTCAGTTTAGAGGGCACTATAAATTCAAAAAAATTCAAAAAAATACAAAAACTTGGAAACCTAGTTTTGTTTGTGGAAGAGATCATCTGTGCCAAAATTGAGGTGATTTGGAGGTGGTCGAAAAAATGCCCGCATTCCGGAGGGAAAAAGGTGAATTTTTCCACCACCTCCAAATCACCCAAATTTTCTTGTACATGGTGACCCACATGTGCCAAACATGTCTATAAATTTTTTTTGAAAAATTAATTTTACAATGCCCCCTTGAGGCATAGACCGATGTTTTCAGCAGTCAGTCTAGAGAGCATTATAAATTCAAAAAAATTCAAAAAAAAACAAAACTTGGAAAATGCAGCATTAAATCAGGGTGTGTACAACTCTAGCTTGTTGTTGCCAACACTACTAGGAAAAGGCATGCTAGTGGCGCACCGATTTTGCCTTCTAATGGCGCACTACTGGTGCGCCACTGGATATTGTTTTGGCTGATGTTGTTTTGGTGCTGTTTTGGTGCCATTTCGGATGGCTGCAGTGACTATTTTGGTGCCATTTTTGATCTCCTAATATGGTTGCAGTGATCATTAATTTTAGAGCAAAATATGGCTGTTATTTTTTTGTTTTGTTTCAGAAACAGGAGAAACCAAAGGGCCCACGTCTCCCCTCCAGAGTTTTCGAGGGCCAAAGGGCAGGACGTTTGAGTTTTGGAGGCAACTCCCCACGTCTCCCCTCCACTGGCAACTCCCCATGCCTCCCCTCCACTGGCAACTCCCCACGACCACGACGCAGGTAACTCCCCTCCTATTCCATTGCCGCTCCATCTTCCTCCCTCTGCCTCCCTCCTCATTCCATTGCCGCTCCATCTTCCCCCCTCTTCCTCCCTTTGCCTCCACCATCAAGCAACTCCCCTCTGCCTCCACCATCGCTGGCCAGGAGGGCAATGGCGGAGGAATCGTGGAGCAACTCCCCTTCGTCTGCCAAGAGAATGGCAGAGGCATCATGGAGCAACTCCCCTCCGTCTGCCAAGCATCACTGTGGTGAGGCGTCTGGCAAGGAGCCGCTGGTGGTCGACGACGACGTTCCGGTCCCCGGGCAGAAGCAGGACTACACCGTGCTGCTCATGGTTGGTATCCACCTGAAGGAGAAGCTGGATGTCGTATGCACCAGCAATCCAGACGAAGCCGACAAGAGGATCCGCGACATGAGGAGGAGGCTCGGCGGCATGGTTTCTCGGTCGATCGGCGTTGATGTCGAGTATACCAGGGAAGACGAACCTCCGCAAATGGCTGCAGTTCTGCATTTATGCGTGGAGGATCTCGTCTTGGTATACCACATCACCGCGGCAACCAAATGGTAAAAACATCCAGTTCTGAATTTTCTGAAGTTCTGAAGTTTCTGTCTAATTAGTAGTTTCTATAGTTTCTGAAGTAGATGCAATAGTTCTGAAGTTCTGAAGTAGATGCAATACTAGTTCTGAAGTTCTAAAGTTTCTAAACTTCTGAAGTTTCTGTCTAATTAGTAGTTTCTGAAGTTTCTGAAGTAGATGCAATAGTTCTGAAGTTCTGAAGTAGATGCAATACTAGTTCTGAAGTTCTGAAGTTTCTGTCTAATTAGTAGTTTCTGAAGTTTCTGAAGTAGATGCAATAGTTCTGAAGTTCTGAAGTAGATGCAATACTAGTTCTGAAGTTCTGAAGTTTCTGTCTAATTAGTAGTTTCTAAAGTTTCTGAAGTTTCTGAAGTAGATGAAATAGTTCTGAAGTAGATGCAATACTAGTTCTGAAATTCTGAAGTAGATGCAATACTACTTCTGAAGTTTCTGTCTAATTAGTAGTTTCTGAAGTTTTTTAAGTAGATTAATTTGATGCACCAGATTAATTTGATGCAGGCCCAAGGAACTCCGCCCGCTCCTGCAGGAGAAGAAGCTGTACACCTTTGTTGGCTTCTCCATTCGAGGTGACAAGGAGAAGCTGAAGTTGTCTGGTTTGGAGATCAACCCCGACAAGTACGTCGACATGCTGCGCAAATGGAGTGTTCCAAACAATGGAAAGAAGTGGCAGTCTTTGGCTGAGTTTGGAGGCAGCCTCATCCACCCATCCTACAAGGAAATGAAGGGGAAGATCAACAAGAAATTGGACCACAAACGATGGGGCGACAGCCCACTACCAGACAACCTCATCGAGTACGCAGCGAAAGATGCGTACGTCACCTACGAGGCATGGAAGAAAATCGAAACCGTCAAAGAAGGTTTTGAGCAATGGCAAGAGGCGGAGGATCATTGGGATGACCCCTACTACTGGGGATATTGAGTTGTTTGTTGTATTATGTGTCTCAGTTTGTAGTTATGTGGTTGAATAAGTTTGCTTTTGTTATGTTGAACAACTTTGCTTTTGTAATGATGAACAAGTTTGCTTTTGTTAAGTTGAACAAGTTTGCTTTTGTAATGATGAACAAGTTTGCTTTTGCTATGTAGTTATGTGGTTGTTATGATGCTGGTGCAGAACACTTATGGTTGTGATGTGATGCTACTGCTATATAGTAGTGGCGCATCACATGACAGGTGCGCCATTAGTGTCCATTCCATCTATAGCCTTTTTCCTAGTAGTGCAAAATGCAGCATGATGGAATGGCTGCAATGGAAATAATGGTGACAAATGCAAAAAATGAAATATGACGAAAAAGCCCGCCTACTTGCCGCTTAAAGTTCACAATTCAATGGCCTGCATATGACTAGTAACCCAATCATTTATTGGGCCAGGATGCAGAGGCCCGTCAGATTGTGATAACATGTAGCAAGTAGGCCCACAGGGCAGGGACAGAGACGGTTAGGCAATGTGCTCCCCGCTTTAGAAAGGAACTTGAGAGGGAAAGCTCAGCCCGCTATATAAACCGGTGCTAGCTCCGCTCGCTCGGCGAGGTGGGACTAAACTCCCTGCACCCCTGGGATGTGTCCGGCGCGACGCTCGCTTGGGCCTAATTTGGATGGGCCGTCCCACGCCAGCCTCACCCGCTGGGTCGCTGGATGGACCGTTGGGCCATCTCGTTGTCTGCGCCTGAGGCATGCATGCATGGGAATGGTGGCAACGTGGGTTTGCATGCGCGGGTGGCAGACGTGAACTTTATCTATCCGAACTATGTTATGATTTCTACCCAAAACAAGCTCACGTGCAACGCGCGCCCATGCGACGCACGCCTCTCGCGTGATACGCGATTCCGATGCGACTGCGTGCCAAGTTTTATAGATGGAAACTTCTTTAGATGCAATGTCATCTCAAAAACAACTCAGAAACAACTGTATGATTGATCATAAAACACATGCATTTTTGTTCAAAGAACTGTCTCATGAATAAATTGTACCATAATTGCGAACATAGTGTGAAACTGAAAAAAAATGTTTGTTTGCAACAAAATAATCCTGGTTTGAAGCTTAAACTGGTTGAAAAACAATTGAGCCTACTCCATATTGTCTTCTGCACTGCCAAAATCCAGTGACCTCTTGCATTGCGTCGTTGGAGATTGCGTCGGGCTTGGCGACGACCCATGTGCTTCAATCTTTTTCTCTTTAACATCAATGTAACCATACAACTTAAGTTGTTCTTGGTCTTTCTCTGCCAACTCTCTAGCAAGACCCTCCATTTCTTGGATTCTCACTTCCTGTAGAAAACCATAGGAATTGTATTAGGAAGAACTCAAAAAGACGTAGCCATAAACTAGATGCATGTAACATGTAAAATTTGAACCTCTGAATCAATGTCATCCTCAGTAAAACAACCCGTAGTTCTATTGTACACAATGTACAGGTGACATGTCTTGCTGCCATTCAGATCAGAAAGCATTTTTTGTACATCATCTGGTCCTGCAATCAAGAACATTCCTTCTGGCAGCTTCCACGCAGACCCGGGTAAGAAGTAGTATAGTTCTGCTCCCAGTTTGCAACCAAAAGTATCTCTCATTTCACTCATAATGAGATCGTAGGTCACTTTGGCGGGTTCAAAAATTCTGACTTCTGCCGGGTGTTCATCAAAGTATGCTCTCGGGACATGTGACATCTCATCATCCCTACTAACAAAAAATTCCGTGACCAGCACCTAGTATCTCACATCAGAGTTAATACATTCAATGAGTAAAGGGGCAAACATAATTTTTTATGTGCATAGCAACATTGCGGCGTTGTTACCTGCTTTTGTGGAATGTATCCTTCATGTGGAGTGACTGGGGATTGTGCCATCTCAAACCTTCTCACCTTGTTATGTGGAATGTATCCTTCATGTGGTGTGACTGGGGACTCTGCCATCACAGGTTTCTTATCCTGCGTATGAAACGTCGACAGTGGGTTTACACACAAGTTTTGAAAGGTCATACCATATCTTGGGTATGCATCGTTGCGAGGTACTTACAAGGGGAGAATTGACGATATGTTGTTGGGGTGGACTGATGTGGCATTGAACGGGTGACTCTATCGCAATGTCTCGAGTGAATGGCGACTGTGCCGTCTCATGATGCTTAGCCTACATACAATCGCCTACATAAGGTTGCCACAAATTGAAGATGTTTGTATCATAGAATACGTAGGTCCTTAATATATAGAATCGGTGTGAGATACTTACAGGGGGAGAATAATTGAAGACATGTTGTCGGGGTGGCCGTGAGATCGCACGGTCTTCTAACATATGTCCTTCTAAGCGGACCTTCTCCAGCATGGCCTTATAATCCATGTCCGACCGCTCCTGTAGCAGCTTACTGTCCATATCCGGACGTGACAGCAACACATACGCATCCATCCTGACTCGCTCTGTCTGTATAATACTGTCCACAAGCTTTCGGCCCTTCTGCAACGTTTGATGCATTTCCTTTTAGCCAAGGACAAACTTTTTTCCATGTACTCACAGTCCTGCTTATACTTTTCTTCAATCTCAAGACGCATCTTCGCCATCTTACGGGAAAACTCCTCACGCTCCTCCTTTATCATCCTGTCCACGTATGAACATTCTTTTTTCAGTTTCTTATCTACCTCATCGCGATCCTTTTGCACCTTCAAGTCGATCTCCCGGCGCGCTTCATGCAAAGACTTGTCGTACTCCGCACGGTTGTTATGCGCCTCTGTGACCATGGTCCCTACAGCAACACATATACCCATAGTATGAAAACTGTATCCACAACCTCATCCTACTAATTCGAAACAATACGACCGTGAAAAAATATTCAGAATCACTTCGTATGATCAACTACTACAAACTATCAATCAAAAAGATCTTGCATCACATCCTGTACTCGAATTACACCAGAACTACTCAACTATGGCAAAACCTGGATTTTCTAATCTCTTCAGAAATGACTTCTTGGCCGAATCAATGGAAAAAATAATCAGCACTGCAATCGAAGATGGGAGGAGCCGTGGAGGATACCTTTTTAATCCGGCGTCGGCGTGGTCGCTTGAGAAGCGATGGCGCGATTTCCGGCGATGGCTATGTGAGGAGAAACAAGGTAGATGGGGGTGGTTAGGATAGGGTAGATATGCGGTATAATGGGAAGGTATATATCCGTGATTGTAGGGTTAATTAGTTATTTTGAAGTAATGTGCTTCGATGCAAGTTTTTATTTTAACGAGCGTGATCTTTTCGGGGCTTCCAAAACATGTGCACTGACTGCGGGTCCAACCACATATCACAGAAGCCCGAGCCATCGCCGTGCCCGTGCCAAGCTGCCGCCCACCATTGCCTCCCTTTCCCTTGCCCCACCAAATTGTTATTCTTCTCCGGCGACGAAGCCTGCCATTGCCGGCGGACGGTGAGAGACGAGAGATGTCCATGTCCAGTTCGGCCTCTCTATCATCATGGCCGCGGTATGGTTCACTGCCGATGACCAGATGCCCCGACTGCCCACGCATCGCGCCATTGAAGCATTTGAGAACCATATCGGAGAAGAATGGAAACCATGGGCGGGAATTTGTGAAATGCGAGAGCAAACCAGAAGCAGGGAAGGTTAGATCTATGAATTCTGACCCCAGATTTATATTTATTTCCTCGAAATTGTGATTTAGGGTTTCCCTTCCCTATTTCAGAAGCCGAAAACATGCAAGCATTTTGAGTGGCTGGATGAATACGTTGAGAGGCTTCAAACGGATGGCTTAATTGATTTGCCCATTGATTTGAGGCACGGGGCAACCCTAGAGGCATATCTGCCATCGGCGGTGGATAATAAGGGCTATGCCAATTTTCCTCTGATGATGGAGGATGCGGAACTCAAGGTGGAATTGAAGAAGATGAACAATAACTTAAGGCAGTTGATCGATCTGAATAAGCACGCAAATCTGATGGCCGCGGGATTTTATTTTTCAATAATTGTTGTGGGATTTGTTTACTTGTTGATCATAACTCATTAGAAGTTGTTAACAAATTATTTCAGTCAGCTTCTGTATAAGCAATGTCATTTGTGCTTAATGCCTTGTATGACCAGACCAAGCAAAAGCTCATTTGTAATCTATTGGAAAGGACAAATAAAATTGAAAACTGATTTCTTGTTTCCAAAATAAAATTTGTGCTTAATGCCTTGTATGACCATATTCTGCCATGTATTGGGGCACAACACGATGAGGCAGTTTCTGTTTGAACAACAAATTTGTTATATTAGCAAATTTGTAACTTATTCTTCTCTAAAAAAGGAAGAGCAATAAATTCATTCCAAGAATTTGCAGAAATAATTGTCAACCCATTTTTGTTGGTAATTACGAGATATGTTTGGCGCAATTAGTGGCTAACTGGTTTTTTTAGGAATAGTGGCTACTTGGTTTGATACATGCCAAACATTATGTTCAGATTAGTTGCATCATTTCATTCATTTTTTACCCAAAAAATCTATACAAAGTGTTAATTGGACAATGTGAACAATGTGGCACGAAGGTTGTCGGATGGTACCGGATGGAATCCATTGTAAACCAACCCTAAACCCAAAAAACCAAAAAACCCTGAACCCTAAACCCTGATAACCCTAACCCCCCCCCCCACACACACGAAACCGTAAACACATTCAAAATTGTGCCCCACGTGGAAACCATTATGCATGAATTCTCTATGGGGTCATGGGATGCCATGAAGAAAGTTAGGGATCATTAGTACATGTACACACAAGTACGATCTCTGACACGCGCATTTCCAGTCCCTGTACACGTACATGTAAACCAACCCAACATCAATCCGGTTCAGTGGATGGATGCATGCTCTATGTGGCACGAAGTATGTCAGCCAAGCCAGTCGACAGACCAGATCGATGCTACCGGAGGGATTCCATTGTAGACCAACGCTCGACCTATGTCCGGTGTGTGTGATAGGTACACTGTAAGACAAACATAGTAACGTCAACCCTAAAACCCTAAACAGTGATAACCCTAACCCCCCCCCCACTAAACCGTAAAAACATTCAAAATTTTGCCCCACATGGAAACCATTATGCATGCATTCTCTATGGGGTCATGGGATTCCATGAAGAAAGTTTGGGATTATACACGCAAGTACGATCTCTGAAACGCGCATTTCCGGCCTAGCATGTCAACACCCCGAAAGCACTAGCTGGGTTCCTCACCTATATGAAACCAACCCAACATCGATCCGGTCTCGTGGATGGATGAAT
The DNA here is from genome assembly GCF_056163025.1 of Triticum urartu. Lineage (NCBI taxonomy): Eukaryota > Viridiplantae > Streptophyta > Magnoliopsida > Poales > Poaceae > Triticum > Triticum urartu. The sequence continues at coordinate 582,337,365 of NC_141877.1, forward strand.
GCTCTATGTGGCACGAAGTTTGTCGGCCGAGCCAGTCAACGGACCGGATCGATGCTACCGGAGGGAATCCACTGTAGACCAACGCTCCATCAATGTCCGGTGTGTGTGCTACGTCCATCGTAAGACAAACATAGCTCCGTCAACCCTTAAACCCTTAAACCCTAAACCCTGATAACCCTAAACCCCCCCACTAAACCGTAAAAACATTCAAAATTTTGCCCCACATGGAAACCATTATGCATGCATTCCCTATGGGGTCATGGGATGCCATGAAAAAAGTTTGGGATTATACACGCAAGTACGATCTCTGACACGCGCATTTCCGGCCTAGCATGTCAACACCCCGAAAGCACTTGCTGGGTTCCTCACCTGTATGAAACCAACCCAACATTGATCCGGTCCAGTGGATGGATGTATGCTCTATGTGGCACGAAGTTTGTCGGCCGAGCCATTCAACGGACCGGATCGATGCTACCGGAGGGAATCCATTGTAAACCAACGCTCCACCAATGTCCGGTGTGTGTGCTACGTCCACCGTAAGACGAACATAGTTCCGTCAATCCTAAAACCCTTAAACCCTAAACCCTGATAACCCTAACCCCCCCCCACTAAACCGTAAAAACATTCAAAATTTTGCCCCACATGGAAACCATTATGCATGCATTCTCTATGTGGTCATGGGATGCCATTAAGAAAGTTTGGGATCATTAGTACATATACATGCAAGTACGATCTCTGACACGTGCATTTCCGGGCTTGCATGTCAACACTCAACCCTAAACCCTGATAACCCTAACCCACCCCCCACTAAACCCTAAACCCTGATAACCCTAACCCCTCACTAAACCCTAAACACTGAACCCCTAAACCCTAATAACCCTAAACCCCTAAACCCCTAAACGAGTTGACAAGATTTTCTTATTTCTTTATATCATTTATCCAAATCTCACATAACTCACGCGGCCCACCCCTCCCTAAATCCCGTGATTACAGCTCCGCATTCTAACCACCCGGGCCGTCCGCACCTCCCACGACCGCTGCAAGATCAGATCGGAGACGCCGGTCGCCCACGGAATACAGGAGTCGGCGGCCACCACTCGCCGCCCACCGCCAACGTGATCTGAGGTCTCGGACGTCAGTGTTCTTCTCGCCGCCTCCTCCTCGCATGAACGCGCCGTTTTTCCTTTGCGCCGTCGACCGCGCTATAGCGGCACTTATAGTTTCCCATGCACTAACCACCGCCATCTACTCGGTGGCACCGTCTCCGAGATAAGGTATTACCTGATCGTAACTCTTTATAATCGTTGTCCGCCGCTCCTTTAGTAGTTGAACCCTCATAGGTTTTGCACCGAAATAGGTTCTGTGCTTAAACCCATAAGTGGATCATATGTTAAATGATCCAGTTAATTTTGTGAAAATTAATTCTCTGCTAATTTTGTTATACATTTTCCAATTTTGTTCAGATTAATTGAGCCGGATTTTATCATTGCATACGAGCCAGCAATGTCAGTTTCAGATACGAACCTTCATAATGGAGAAAAGCCCATCTCCGAAATTACCGATGCGGTAAGTAATTGACTGTTTGTGTACAATCGTTTTGTACACATAATTCATGTGTACTCAGTATTATTTAATGTCATGTAACAGGAACGCCGAAAAGCATGGTCATATGAAGTTAGTATGCTCACAGACAAGGTTCAGAAAAACCATGAAACTGTTGTCACAAGACCACAAAAAGTACATCATATCAGAAACCAGTCTTGGCGGTCTAACCCAGATGCATGAAGTGACTCTACGGCGCATAATGTTGGTTAGACTAGCCAAGAGCATAGATATGGACACGCAATCCATTACCATCGGTAAAACGCCAATTCCTATAACAAAACAGGACGTGCAAGGTATATTTGGCATTCCGATAGAAGGGGAGGATATAGAGCCACATCCGGAAATGCAAACCGACACAGAATTGTTTACCTCCTATGCAAAAAAATGGGAAAATTTTGATTTTTGACCTTGAAACGGTGATCCGAGCTTCCAAAGCCCCAGACGGCGATTTCCTGAGACGGTTCATTCTGTACGCAATTGGTACTGTTCTAGCACCAACAGCACAACATTATGTGGACTCGAAATTTCTCAACCTTGTTACAGATCTTGAAAACCTTCGGAAATTTAACTGGGGATGTTTCACACTTAATCACTTCTTCAAGTCCGTTCATAAGTTTAGAAATCGAGATCACGTAAATCTACAAGGAAATCTAATTCTGCTCCAGGTTAGTGATAGATCACTACTTAATGTCCTTTAACTATTATTCTGTTGCATATCTGTATGGTGATGAACTAATTTATTGTGTAGTATTGGTACTGGGATCACGTGCGTAGTGGCCAATTAATGTATGCTTCTAGACCCCCTCCATTGATCGCACGATGGGACGAAATGATGGCTACTTTAAGAAGCTATGCTTACGAGAAAGGAGGTCTTCATAACGGGCTGGTACCTATCTACAATTGAACTTTCTATATCCGATTTTTATTTGGTACAAATGGTTCATTATATTTTATAAAAATAGGCTGTCATGGAAATTTGTGCTCCTCGACGACCGTCCGAGAATTCTAATAATTTTCCAAGAAAAAAAGATGAACATGTGCATCAATATGATTCGTATCGAGCACCATCACAAGGACATCAATTTAGTAGCCAGCAAGTATGTACTCCAAGGACTATTTGTTTTTGCAATATCACAAATAGGTGTCATGGAACCTCATTCATTTAGCTATTGTTATCAACGGGGTTTTATTTTGTTTACATAGATTGAAATGGTAGTTGAAGTCATGAATGCATGCATTGCTGATCATGAAAAGAAGGTAGGCAGGAAGTTAATGGAAATTGAGCACAGATTTGATGTCAAATACTAGACTCTAGGTGAAGACTTGATCGACGTGAAGACTAAAACTGGCACTAATCCTAGGTTTTCGAAGGCCGAGGACAAAATTAAAGACTTAAGGAGGGAACTCCATGTACGTCATACTGTGCATTTTGTATTTTTTATGAATATGTTCCTTCATGTTCATTATTGTTTGCATTGTTACAGGAAATAAAATACGAATTTACAAGCAACCGACAGTCAGTGTCACAGAAAGGAGGCATGCAGGTGATCAATATGGCCCAACACGTCAATATCTAAAAGTAACAAACTAATGATGAACTACCTTTCTTCATTGTAGGATCAAGTCAATGTGTGTAATTCATCCCTGACAGGAACTCCTAGGGCTACCCAATTCACGACAGGGACTTCGAGTACACCAAGTGCAAGACATGTGACGGAAAACAATGAGGAACCACAATTAACTCCGATGAAGCCTGTCTTTGGTAATGATTACAAGTTCACGGATGAGGACATAGAGACAGCCGTTTACATTCGCGGAACATACGACCCTGTTAAAATAGCTAGAATCGGAGACATTTCCCTCACAGCAGAAAATCTGAAGCGAAGTTTGGACGACAAATACATTTATGGTGATGTAAGCCCATTATACTCTATTCTACATCATTACTGCAACAACTGTCTTATTATTGTATGATTGAAAATTTGGCAGGTTATTATGGCATATGCTCGCATTAGCCAAATTGAGAATTATAGTACCTCAATCATATCCCCTCAAGAAACCGAAAAGCTGTTACAAATGAAGGGGGTGGTTCCTGTTGGACGTGCAGCCTCATGGTTAGCTCGTGTAGCAGGAAAATTTGTAGGGCGCTGAAAGGTACATGTTTTCCACACTTTCATAGTTTACGTACACACTGTACACGACAAATTTCGGTTCTCAACCCAACCCAAATTTTACTGCAGTTGCATGTCCCACTGAATGTACACCAAAACCATTGGATGCTAATGATGCTTAATTTTGACAAAAAAAGAAATTCAGACTCTGAACTCCATGAATTATCATTGCGACAAGACCAAGGAAGATTCTCTTGTAAGTGTTGTCTTGCTGCCTCTTTTGATCCGCATGGAACATGAGCTCCCAAAGTACCGTAACCCTATGTATGACTCGTCGTACCCTAGGTGGACTCGATTCAGTTCTGCATTGACGGAGCTGTCAAGAAAGGGTTGATATCACCAGCTAATAACATCAATTTTGCCGAATGGACCAAAAAACGCTATGAGAACATACCACAACAGACCGATGGGTACGCATGGCCTCATAAATTATTATTTGCGTACACGAATAAGATTACTAATCTTTAACTGAACATCGCAGGACTTCCTGTACGGTTTGGACACTACAGTACATGTTGTCATGGAACAGGAATGAAATGACCGATATTTTGAACCAGGTAATTGAATGCCTAATTTAAATTTGTACTTTGTTTAGCTTGAAAGCTATCCTGACGTCAGTGTCGGTTATCCAATATAGGCAAGGATAGATATTTTCAGGTGGAAAATATGTACAGCCTTACTGCATTCAAATTGCAATGCGCTTCATCTCGAATCATATAAGTTCCCCATAACGGTTAGCGCTACATGAAGAATATATCATTTATTTCATAAGTCTCATGATTAGAACTAACGCAGCACTCTCTCTTATACAGAAGGAGGTGTACGATGCCCATCAAGCAGTTCTACCTGATGCTTCAGAAGAGGACGTACAATTAGTCAACAATCCTGATGGTTCCAACGAACCTGACATGTCCAACTCCCAGAAGGATATCGGTGCACCCAACTCCCCCAAAAGGAAGAGAGCACGTGGACGCCTGAGAAAGCTAGTCGATCCTGAGCAAGCAGCAAAAACAAAGAGTCTTAAAGAACTGAAACTTAAATTTGACAGCAAGACCATAGCCAACCAAGTGTCTTCGTTACCATCACGGTCACGCAGAGAGCATAAACCAGCACTAGCTTTATTGAGCCCATTCAAACACAGATAGGTAGCATCAATTGATCATCAATTGATACATGCTCATGCTCATGCTCTACTTCTAGCATCATTTGATACATGTTTTGTTGTTATCAGAAAGTGGAAATAGGTACTTTTGGCAATCACGAGCATCCTCTACTTATTGCAATATCTAATGCATTGATACATTCTCATGCTCATGCTCTACTTTTAGCATCATTTGATACACATTTAGTTCTTATCAGAAAGTGGAAATAGATACTTTTGGCAATCATGAGCATCCTCTACTTATTGCAATATCTAATGCATTGATACATTCTCATGCTCATGCTCTACTTTTAGCATCATTTGATACACGTTTAGTTCTTATCAGAAAGTGGAAATAGGTACTTTTGGCAATCATGAGCATCCTCTACTTATTGCAATATCTAATGCATCATCAGTACAAAGCTTGATTTGGCAATAGGTGGAATCGGCAATCATTTGCATGCTTTAATTTTGTCAAAAATTAATGCATAGTTCAGTTGTAACTGCTCATAGATATGGCAGGAACATGCTGAGTTATACACTAAACATAGTCATGCCAAGCTATAACTACCATAGTCATATTATTAGAGTTCCTAGCATGCATCACCGTACGGCAGAATAACACAGCAACCTTAACATAGACCACCGTACGATACTTGTGTTGCTAAGGCCTTGTACAATGCAAGGTGCTTAGGGGAGTTGCTTATAGAAATAAACCAGGCTTTTCTTAAGCACATGTGTCTATTTGTATAGGGTAGACGCATAAATAGGCGTCTCTCCTGTAGAAATAGGCACCGGTGCTTCAGAAATACCCTGTTTATTTTTCTAAGCACCACCCTAAGCATCTAGCATTGTACAAGGCTTAAACATGCATCGCCAAAATAGTATTAACAACTAGCAACACTAAACCAGAGTAGCAGCAAACTCTTAACATAAACGGCAGATCAACCACCGCTCAGCATAGGTTCAGACACACCATAGGACATCAGTTTTAGACTCCAACAACAAACAAACATAGATAACATAACAGGACACGGCGGTCCTGGGGCAGCAGCATAACTCTAGCAGCACATCACTTCTCTCCCTTCTTCAATGCATGTTGTAGGGCTCATTGACTTTGACAATCTCGAGGAAGCGTGCGTAGGCAGCATGTTTAGCCAGAGTACTGGCTTTATGCTTCTTACCATGTCCATTGCCAGTGCTGAAGGCATGCTGGATCATGCCATCTATGCCGCCACCGATCACCTTGCAACAGAAAGGGCACCCAATCTTGCCAAAGAAACGGTACTTGATCTTCCCAGCAAGCAGATGCCTCAGGGTGTACTGGCTCTTGTTGTGCCTGCTGTCCATGCTGTAGTCCACGTCGTCGTCCTCCTCCTGTGAATTAGTGAATTAGTACACATAGAAGAACTCAGCTAATCTATTATGGTACATTGACTTTAATTACAATGTTTTGAAAGTACACATGTGTAACATGGCAACTATCTATTTGCTAGAAACAAGGCATATGTGAACATACATAATTGAGCCAAAGAAATTGACATGCATAAATATGGACGGTGGAATAGTTGCATTTATAGATTAGTGCACAAGTAGTACATAATTAACACATGAAAGACTTCATGAAGTGGCTTGGTTTAATGATATTTGATACTTGCTACAGGTGTAATTATTATTGGAATCAGAAAAATGGTTTCATTATACTCCTCCATGTTTCACACAAGGGGGGTTTGTTATATCTACTGGAATGAAGAAACCATTATTCTTTCTGACAGCGGCAATACTGCTTCTCCAACATTGCTAGACCCTGATAAGTTTCAGAAGGAAATTGGTAAAGGAGCTATGGGGTGTCTCACTGCTCATATTGATGAGAGATGTGGCTGTGATCATCTAGATAACATACTGTGGAAAATAGGCTACATGAAATGTTTTGATTTTTTGGTATCCAGTGGATATGTACTGTCAGCCCATAATTATTAAGGGAGCAATCACTTCCTTTGCAAAATGGAAATCTGTATAGAATTTGCAAATGGATCATCTATGAACATGTGTGCAAACTAATCATCTGTGAACATGTGTGCAAATTAATTCATCAACATAAACTAAAATGAATCAGGAACTGCAACATTTTGTCACTGTCCTTGGGAAGCCAATGGAGAATCCTGCCATATATCCATTGTTTAACCCACTTTTTCATTAATGTATCCCTGCCATGAACATTTTCTTGTATTTGGGTTCATTACCCCACTTCTTTCATTAATGTATCCCTTGTGAAACTTATGCTCATCTAGTTAACAAGACAAACCCCAATGCCATGAAAAAAACCCAGAGTATCTGCTAGAATCAGAATGTGAATCAGATTTAAAAATCCACATCCAACATGAAGATCTATGCTAGATCCCTACATGAAGAACTAGCACGCCCAAGTGAAATTGATGCTCATCTAGTTTACAAGAAAAACCCCAATGTCATGAAAAAAACAGAGCAAAAAACAGAGTACTACCTCAGATAGCTCGTCGATGGCATCCTCGTCGAAGTCGCTGCCCTTCCTGCAATCTACGTCGAACTCCTTTATGGCCTTCTCCTCGAAGAGCTCTTCGATTTCGTCATGCACCATGTGCTTACGCCTTCTCATCTCCTCCTCCTCCAGATCTTCCCCGACCTTGTGCTCACCGACGGGTGCCTCGACGGCTGCGATGGCAGCGGGAGCAGGCACAATGGTCGCTGCACCGGCAGCTTCCGCCGCTACGGCGGACTCTGCCGCTCCACCTACGGCTGCAGCCATGGCAGCAGACTGCGCTGCTCCGATGGTTTCCTTCGGCTCGTCCGCCGCATCTTCACGTCCACACTTCATCGTCGGTTGAAGACAGGAGGAGGGAGGCGTAGGAAGGGAGGAGGGTGGTGAGGAAGGAGGAGAGGGTGGTGAGGAAGGAGGAGAGGGTGGTGAGTTGGTGAGGAAGGATGAGAGTGTGGGGAGAGGACGAGGGTTTTCTACCCGATTTGGGGAACAAATGCACTACTCCTGCCTCTTGGAGTTACCGAGAAGCCGCGGGTGCCGATTTGACTTGACACACCCACCCGGCCGTCCCCATTCCATGTGGGGATGTGGCGGTCGTGCACGCGGTCGTGCACCTCCTGCGGTTTGCCATCAATTGCTATCGGTCTCACAAGTGGGTCCCCTTGTGATCCACACAACCGAGCCACCACATGTACCACATTTTTCTTTCTCTCCGTCTCGACCACTCCACATCTTTCTTTCTCCCCTTCTCGACCAGCGCCGCCACCGCCGCCATCTCCCGACGACCCCTCTCTTCGCTGCTGGTGCGTGGTCGCCGCCAACTCCAACAAGTACGTGAGATCTCCCCTCTTCTTCCCTTCCCCAACCGCGTCTCCCAACGGAGGCAGATCTGAGCCGATTGGTTTGGACTAAAACTTAGTTTTTGGATTGGATCTTGATTTGGTTTCTAGGGTTTGAGACCAAATCAATCAATTAGTTTGAGCTGCCACTACCACCTACTACTGCTTCAAATCCAAGAGCCGCTGTTGCCGACCGGAGCTCGTCGGCTCTCTCGAGCTTTGACGCCATGTCTGATCTATATTCATGGCGTGCCCTCGCATATGGCTTTATCCACGGTTTGAACCTTTGGATTCAATCCAAAAGTTGAAAACGGTTTGGACTGGGTTGGATGACGAGCATGTATAGTTCGGTTTGGTCTAGATTCTAAATGAAAATATCTTGATTGTGTGCCGTGGATTGGACTGGTTTTAGTTTGGATGCTGAACTATTCCCAGGTTTAGATGAGACGGGCATTGCCATTGTCATTGGCATTGCTTTATTACGTAGATGATATAAAATAGATTGATTGGCCATTGCCAGTATAGGTTATCACTATGATTTATTATATGTATGATCTTTGTATTGTACTATGTACAATTCAACTTAGAGTTCAACATTTCTACTGCCATGCTGTTCGGCATCTACTTCCAGCCTACTTTTGTTTTTGCAGCGGTAACAATTTATATGAACCTTCTGACAGTACATTCTTTTTGTTTTTTTGCTATTTCCACTAATGTATTGTGTCTGTTATTTGTTTTTATCTTACACAGATCGTACCATGCAATGTGAGATTGGCATTCAATGAGCTCATCGCAGACACCGTGACCTTCGACACTCTTGGGGGCCCATACACTATGCAGGTCGAGAAGGGGCGAAAGATAACCCAGATAGGAGGAGATGATTGGGATCGTTTCATCGCCCGCATGTGTCTTAGTGGGGGTGAATTGATCAGCTTCTCCTTCAGAAGAATAGGCCCAGGATTTCTGTTATCTATCTAAATTTGATTCCGGATAGTGAGGATGAAGTTCATGAGGAGGAAGATGGTGCTGATTCAGATGATGATGATTCAGATGATGATGGGAACCCACTTGTTGAATACCTGTATGCCCAAGGACTCAGACTGGGTGACGAGGAAATCGGCAACCTCTAGGACATGCTTCCGCTACGTGAAGACTACCTAGGGAAGCCATTCGTGACTCGCCTCACAAGGACGAATGTTAAACGGCATATCATGGTATGTTACTTAGTGTGGTAATTACATGATATGCGTGCTTCGTTAGTGTAGTAGTTCATATGATATGCATGTTGTAGTACTGTGATGAGAGGCCTAGTTTAGAATTCATTTAGTGAAGATTTTTATGACATGCATGTAGTGTAGTAATATGCGATAATATGCTTAGTGTACGCAGTAATCTAATGATATGCCTAATTACTGTAGTAATTTGATGCTTGGCGTATAGTGTAGTGATGTGATGATATATATGCTCAGTGTTGAATCCAATGATATATGTGTCTTGAAGTGTATGCTTTGTTGATAATTGCACGTGACATGATCATACATCATGTCAACTGTTTTCAGAAATTACCTAAGAGGTTACTTGATAGCTGTGGCATCGACCCGGACGAAGAAGGCATGGCTGCTGGACAACGCCTTACCAGAACGGGCTCCATCACCAGCTGTGCCTATGCAGTGGACACGGACGGTCGCACTGTCTTGAGCAGGGCAGGGTGGAAGAAGTTCCTTCGTGCCAAGAATCTTCGGGTAGGACAGGCCATCCTACTCACTGTTGCGAACACCCGTCGCCATGACTTGAGGATGATGATCACCATCCACCTCATTTAGAACTGGGGTGGGCCATGTATCAATGTGAAATGAACTTGTTATGTTAGTTCTTGTTTGCGAGTACTTGTCGTGTATTACCATACCTATATCTACTCATATGTAGGTACTATTGCTTGTGATGGATTGCAACTATTATTAACTAGTAACTAATGCTCTACTAGCTATGATTATTCCACTGTGTGATGTTTTATAGGCTGTAGTGTGACATGGTAACTGTTATATATGGTAGAGGCTTGTCTCTAAGACCTTGTACAATGTAAGGTGCTTAGGGATGTGCTTCCACTATGTGATGTTTTGTACGTGCCAGGTTGTAGTATGAAATGCTAACTGTTTTATATGGTAGTGGCTGGTCTCTAATTGGACCGACATGTTGAACTAGTATCAATGGTAGAGGCGTTTCGTTATGCGCCACATCCAACAGTTCACATAATTAAGATCCAAAGATTAAGGTATGAATCCCTTGGTCATACATAGCAACATTTCGTTCCTAAAAATTAAGGTACTTCCACATTCAAACTAACTAATACTACAAATTCGAAGGAACTACTTAATACATTAACAGCACATAGGGAAGTAGCCCTGGTCCAACGGCTTGAGAAATGACAAACAAAAACTGAAAGAAGAAGGATCAGCCAGTAGCAGCACCATCAGCCTCCCAGCCTCACAACTTCAGCCAGCCTGGTGAACTCCTGGTTTTTTCCTGCAAAACACACATGTGATGTTGGAGGCAAGAAAATAAATATGCCAGGGGTCTTGTCATGGCATCTAATCGCACGGAATGCTAGTACAAATGATGGAGAACAAAACATCCAACATGAGCAAATTCATAGGAGTTCTAGATCCATGGATACCATCAAGAAAAAATGCTCAGTTTTAATTCAGACACAAGACTTGGTGAAAACATGCATATTCATATCAGCAACATTGATATGGCATCTTTGCAAGCTTGGGTCAGTCACTTGTCTTGTGTTTCATGGCATGACAATAATTTTAACAATAAATAGACATGAAATTGACCCAAACTCATGTACAAAGTTAGGCCATATGATGCATGGATTAATTCACACATAAATGACAAAATGCCAACTTTGTATAGAATTTGCAGTACTGAAATATTTCAGTGTGTACCGGTGTGTACTGAAACTGCAGTAGTGAAATAATTTAGTGTGCATCGGTGTGTACTGAAATTGTAGTAACGAAATATTTCAGTGCCTACCGGTGTGTACCGAAATATTTCAGTGTCTACCACTACAACATTACAATTTTTTCCTAGGGTAGTACCGAAATATTTCAGTGCCTACCGGTGTGTACCGAAATATTTCAGTGTCCACCACTACAACATTACAAATTTTTCCTAGGGCAGTTCCGAAATATTTCAGTGCCTACCGGTGTGTACCGAAATATTTCAGTGTCTACCACTAGAACATTACTAATTTTTCCTAGGGTTCATATGATGCCTAGGGTTCACATACATCATAATCCATCCTCCAAATCCATGTACTCAAATGTTCATGCAATTCATTGAGATTACAATGCCATCTAGCATTCCCTCTCTGAGGTATTACGATCAGTATCACCACAATGTAAGCACGAGCAGTAGGAAGATGAGGAGTGGGGAAGCTTACTCTAAACATAGCTGCTGCCGCCGTTCAGACGAGGAGAGCGGCGAGGGAAGCGTGGAGAACGGCGGGGAAGCGAGGTCGTGACCACTGTCCTCCTCATCTTGCGCTTCTGAGTCTCCGGTGACTCGGTTGGATGCTGCACAATCTGCAACGGCACCTCGTGCACGGTGGGTTCCTGATCCAGTGGATGCTCTTCCCTGGATCTGAACTCCCACCACCTCCGCCTGGTCCACTCGCTGGACGAATTGGCCTGCTCCATCGCCTAGAGGAGGATCTCGATCTTCTGAATCTGTTGCGCGGACTGGGGGAAAAGCTTTGCCCTCTCCTTCTTTGTCAAATTCTTGAGAGTGGCCATTGCCGTCCAGCTCATCTGCCTTGTGTTGTCAAACCAAGAACGGATCTCCCTCAACCTGGCCAACTTGACATGGTCGCCGCCGGCGATCTGCACGAAGTTCTCGCCGCCGGCCATCAACTCGATCTGCCGTGGAAGAGGGGGTGGGGGTGGGTGGGGGGGTTGCCTGAGTGGAGCGAAGTTGCAGCGGCAGGAAGGAGGATATGACTGCGGTGGACTTGGAGCAGAGGGAGGAGATGGCCGCCGATGAGTAATTGTGGAATGTGTAGCACCATGGCGGCGGTTTTGCATTTGACGAGAGGGGCGGCGCGTGCAAATTTTCCTAGGACTAAACTGCCCCTAGATTAAAACGCGTCCCCACCTTGTCACGAGTACCGGCCCCACTCGTTTTAGTACTTTCGCGTACTTTCATCGGAGTACTACCCAGTACTTCGTATTTGTCTGCCGTTAGATCGACATCAACGAACGGTTCTAAAAAAGCCCAACCACTCTAAAACTTGTAACGTAAGAAAGTTCTGGAAGAAAAATGGGATGAATGATTTCCATTTACATAGAAGAGATTTCGAAAGCACATGCACATAATATGTCTAGCACAATACCATGCACATTTCGACGGCATTCGGGGGTATGCCGACGGCTTTGGGCCGTCTTCTTAGAGCCTTAGTCCAGTAGTGGCATAAGATTTCTGACGCACTACCATGCACAGTTCAAATGGAAAAGCTCTAACATGATCTACAGAAGTCTCGGGGATTCTTTATCCCTTCCATTGATAGTGCCATCGGAATCACTTCATTGAAATACTATCTCTACTAAACATGCCCTACACCATCTGAAGGTGGGCGGATGAGCAGCCACCTCCAGGAGCAGCCTGACGTTGATGACCTGCAGCTTGGGTGTGCCATGCGAGTGGCGAAGCTTCGTGACATTGAGGTCACTACAAGTAAGTTAGTCAATACTTCCAATTCTGTTTTGCATTTTTCTGAGGTTGATATTATGAATAATGCAAATCAGTTGGGAGTTTTGCTAGGTAATAACGTAAAAGAAATTGCTAAATCCGTTAATGACCAACTTGATCTTGAGGCGGAGCGAGCCATGGAGATGATTAGAAGCTTAGCGGCTGTTAAACCTTTAAATGACTCGGAAATTGATGCATTGGGTGTTAGGATTCTTGATAGTTTTTGTGAGGACCTTGCGCCTTCTCCCGCCTGGTGTGAGGAGGACGAGAGTTTTGTTTCTCAGGAGGTTTCAATTCCCGTCGATCCAGAGGCATGTAAGGTCACTAAGCCGACATCCCCCTGGCCGCGCGATTTCCGGAGCTCTTCGCCATTGCAGTTGACCCCCGGGTCTCTGTTGAGACGGCCCTTATTGACTTAGGGTGCCTTGCTTTTCGCTGCCCCTTTGGTCCACCTGAAGTGGCCACTTGGGATGCCCTCCTCCAGGACATCGCCCTCCTCCCGATGAACGTCGCCAACACCCCGGGCGCCATCTCTTGGCGTCTAGAACCATCCGGCTGCTTCTCAGCCAAATCCCTCTACGCGGCCATCGCCCCCTCGACGGCCCCCGAGCCCTTTAGTTTGATTTGGGACATCCGCTTTCCCCTGAAAATCAGGATATTCCTTTGGCAATGGATCCGCGGCCGCCTCCCGTCCGGCGTGGAGGTCCTTAAAAGTAATGGACCTGGTGATGGGATGTGCCACGGCCCTGTGCGGCACGGTGGAGGATGCTAACCACATCTTCTTCTCGTGCTCCACGACCCAGTTTATTTGGTCCAGTTTCCGCGAGACGGTTGGGGGCCAGTGGTGCAACACCAGCTTCCCTGACCTGCTTGCGGAGATCCACGCCTCCCCCCTCGCTACCGCCATATTAGATGGCTTTGTGTTGGGGTCCTGGCCTGGACGCTTTGGACCGTCCGCAATAAGCTTGTCATCCAGAAGGTGCCTCTTCGACGTGCTACTCACACAATCTTTAAAATGTGTGGATACTTGCAGCTTTGTCGGCCGCTTAGCCGCCCCCAGGATCAGAACGTCATCAACACTCTCCTCGCCGACCTTCGATTGATGGTCTTCCGCTTGGCGCCCCCGCTCCGACCCCCCTCCCGAAGCCCGACTAGATGCTCTGTTGCACCCCGTGTGTGCATGCTTTTCTGTTTTTCAGGGCTTGTTGAGATGTGCCCTCAGCATTAACCCTTTTGGCTACCATTTGTGCTTGACCTTTCTGTTTGTGTGTGTGAACCTCTGTCAGTTGCTTTATAATATAAAGCGGGGCGAAAGCCTTTTTCGGTAAGGTCACTAAGCTCGGTTGTATGGACCGAGTTGATGAGCAAAACAAGCCTAAGCGCAAGTGGAACTGAAAGATTTATCTCGCCTTGGCGGTGCGTAGAAGGGCTAGGATCCGGACCGCTAAATTTTTTTATGATGAAAAATGAAATAAATCTTTTGGAATAGCAGAGGTCTAATAGACTTGGCTCAACGTAGGTTTCTGGCAGATGCATCTATAGAGCACGTGTTAGATTTCATAGCCCTCTCTGAAATGGGTAGGCATAAGTTTACCTCTCAGTTTCTTAGCACCTTATCGGGAGGAGTTGATTTTGATTGGCATTGCTTACCCCCAAGAGGAAGATCCTATGGGATTTTACTTGGGGTCAAGTGTGAAACTTTGGAGGTTCGGAACGTTGTTCTGGGAGAATTTGCGGTTAAGTTTTGGGTTAGGTCCAAGGTTGCACTACTAGGGAAAACCCTAGCAGTAGCGCGGGATTTTGCTTATCAGTAGCGCGGGAAGACGCGCTACTGATAAGGCGCTACAGCTAACGTGTAGCAATAGTGCATGTCGTCCCACGCTACTGCTATACATGGCTAGCAGTAGCGCGCTTTAGTGAAGAGCACTGCTGCTAATATCTGCAGCGCTTTTTAGCAGGAAGCGCTACTGGTAAGGTAGCGCTACTGCTAACTTTGTTCCCCTCGCTACTCTAGTTTTATTAGTTTTTTCTGCATATTTGTTTTGTATTTGAATAGGCTTTATACAATAATCTTTACCATATCATACAGATACAAATGTAATCATAGCATATACATTCAAATAGTCTCATCAAATCATGTCATCATCATAATCATCATCCGACACAAAGTGGTCTCTCGTCATCATCTCGAAAATAGCGATACAAGTCTCGATTACTTGCAACTACATCGTTACCCACCTAAAAAATGATATACGCGAGAAGAGCTATCACTTTGAGTGAGAGCGGAGCTATGCAGTACATGAGTTCGTATCACTCTCTCGCATTAGCGTGAACCTAAACTAACTACTGCCTGTCGCTCAGAAACCGGAAACCAGTACACCTGGGCCTGACACCTCGGCCACTCATCGTATATATACTCCTGGCGTAGCACTTCTTCGCTATTGATGATCTATGCACCTGCATCGTCACATGAGTCGATGATATGCAACATATATAGTTGAGCAACAGAAAGAGACAGACTTGGCAAAAATAAAAGCAACATATCATAAGCATAAATAACAAAGTTGATCGTACCCAAAATGCCCTAACTAGAGTGATCGTCGCTAGTCGAGGAGGATGGTTTAATTACATCACAAATAAAGTTTTGCCGTGCATAACTCAAAGTTTCATCTTACAGAAAGTATGGACTAAACGGACACATTATCATGTATCGACAATCACTCCAACATGTTGTGCCATCCATCCAAGTCAGGGAGATAGTCACCGAGCCTAGTGAAAGGCTTCAGGTCGAGACGCTAAGCGGCTACCCATGTTCGGACATCTTCCTGTGACATTTGTCCTTCTTCGTAGAACATCCCTGTTTTTCTGACGACCTCCTTCATGATGATTTGGGCAAGTTCGTGCTGGATGTGATAGAACTCAGCTCGAAGTCGATGATCCTCGATATCTCCTACGTTCTTTGCCCATTGCAGAATATGGGTATCGCCGGATGTAGGTGACATGCGAAGGTTCTGGTGATCCCGTCTATACTACATCATGTGGTGTAGGACATAGAATCCATCATTAAGAGGATCACTCGGTTGCTGGATGCAGCAGAAGTCGGTCTTATGGCCGAAGGCGGGCCTACCATCCCTTCTCTTCTTGTTCTTGACCTCTCCACCCCGTGCGTCGTAGTAAAACATAACACCGTCGAGAACATCCTTGATGTGGGTGTAATCATTTTTGTTAATGTTCTTCGACAAGTCCAAGTAAAGAGCGTGGGAGTATAGGGGGTAGAGGATGATGAGGACGGCGCACCCTCCGCTGCACAAAATAAGTACACCTCAAATTAATTAGCATCCACCGTGCAAATGAATGATTGAAGTCGAAGGAAGAATATCCGCGCAGATGACTTACAGGGGATGATAAGGCACGAGAATCGCCTCCTTGTCCTTATTGGCGAGCATGAAATTGACGATGTATTCCCTCGCGTATTCACAGTGCTTTGCGCAGACTCCCAAGAAGCCCTCGTGCATGAAGTATTGGTCAGCGACACAGATATGAGGTATCTGCTCAACCCCGATGATGTAGTTCATGTGCAAGGAATAAAGGCGGACAAATGTAAAATCCAGCTTCTTCATGTGAAACATGTCGAATATGTAATCGAATGGAAGGAAGAACTTCTCCGCGGGGAATGTGTCGACATACAACAATTGTTGCGGAACGTTAACCACGTAGAGTGGGTATCCTGGATCTTTCGAGGCGATGAGGCCTTTCTCTATCCGCAGCACATCGTCATTAAGTCTCCTTAGATCGCCGAATCTGGCCCCTAGCACTGCTGCAGGTAGGATTGGTTGACCGGGGATATGCCATTTATCCGCACCGGGGATATCTATACGGTCTTGAACCCGAGGCCACTGAGGCGGGTGGATCATAGAATCAGCTTTTTTGCCTTTCCTTGATCTCTTCCTAGATTTCTTTACTACTGTAAGGTCGTCCATAATACGTTCAGCCTCTGGAGATGGCAATTCAGGCACCGACTCATGACGCTCAAACCCTAAGTAGGCGCCAGTATAGACATACTGTTGAGTGCCATCGTCATCGTCATCCTCATCTACGGCGATGTCACCAGCGACTAATGGAGCCTTTTCCTCACCCCCTCCGCTATCACCCAACACGACAGCCAACGCTAATTGGGTAGGTGAGGTGTTGATGTTCATACCTAACTGCGTGCTCGTACGTGTGCTCCTGGCCGCCTCCAGACGAAGCAGACTCTTTGTCCACAACAGGACCCACCCATTGCAACAATCACCAAGCCGCCGCGGGGTCTGATCGTGATCCCCCACTAGTACCAGAGGATGCAAATTCTCGTGGCCTGGTTTGACACTGGCCACGGAAACCTTGAAGACGTTCGGAGGGATCGACTGGCTGTGGAACAGTAGTTCCTTCGGCTTCAATATCGTCGCCTTCCCCATGTCCACCTTCTGGTCGCCGATGGTGTACAATATGGTGCACGGGGTTTCGTCGGCCTGCAAAGAAAAGTCTGCGACGTGAGACATCCGAAAGGAAACGAAAACGGCAGATTATACATTTATTGAAGGGGGCCGGTGTGACACATACCGTGAGGGCGTCGAGCTTAGCCAAAGACGAAGCACCGCCGAGCACGTCCGGTGCCGGAGCAGGTGCGGGAGCTGGTGCAGCTGCAGGTGCTAGTGCAACGCTAGTCGAGCTGCTCCCGAAGAAGTTAGCAAGGGGAAAGTCCGCTGCATTTTTTTCTGGATTTTACCTGGTCCAATTGAAAACGGACGGAACCAAGGAAGTAGACATATCTACAACCAACTGTTTTGCGGCAGCTACCGTTGTTGCGACTGTCTGAGATGATTTCTTCTCAACCGCAATCCCAACCTTCTTTTCGATGTTTTCTTCAGTTAACCTCTGTCTTTCCTTTCTCTCCTTCGTGGTCTCACGGTAGTACTTCTTCCACGTGGCGCCGTCTCCGACACCTTGCACACGTCCATACGACGGTCGAGTCTCCACCGGGAGTCATTTCAATATGTTCAACGCCTGGTTGAATGGAGTGTCCCATTTGGGCCTCGCCAACGCCTCAGACGGCGAGTCTCTTTTGGCCGCAATCCTGTGCTGCTGTCTCTGCAAAAGGCACAAGGATCGTTTACAAATATGACTAACGTGCAGTCAAATTGATAAGAAACTAAAATTACCAACAGTCTCATGAACTCCGTCGTGACCGCATTCGTCTCGAAAACCTTCTTCACTGGGTCCCAATGGTGCCGGGCCCTGAGGACGTCACGCTCCTATGGGATGGTGAACTCCGCCAAGGGGTCTGGGATGCCCAGACTCGCGGCTTCCGCGTCCTCCTTGGCCCACATGGACCTCTTCCCGCTGTAACCACGGCTTCCGAGGTGGTGGCACCCAATGTTCCTCTGTTGAAACCCCTTCATGTACTTTGACTTTTTTTGACAGCTTCAGCCTCGCAAGCCGCCTTGAATATTTCAAAATGCTCTGCCATGATTGATGGATTATCCTTTACAATCTCGGAGTAGGGTTCCTTTTTGTCGATGATACTTGCTTTCACCCTTGTTTTCCAGGCGACCAACGCGTCGCTAAACTTGGTCATGGCGTGTTTGTTCATCTTCTTCATTGTCGGGGCCTTATATGGATCTTTATAATCCTTTTCATTCCGGACCGGGAACAAGAATATCTGGTGCAGCTGTTGGAAATATGCCCTAGAGGCAATAATAAAATGATTATTATATTTCCTTGTTCATGATAATTGTCTATTATTCATGCTATAATTGTATTATCCAGAAATCGTAATACATGTGTGAATACATAGACCACAATGTGTCCCTAGTGAGCCTCTAGTTGACTAGCTCTTGATCAACAGATAGTCATGGTTTCCTGGCTATGGACATGGGGATGTCATTGATAGCGGGATCACATCATTAGGAGAATGATGTGATGGACAAGACCCAATCCTAAGCTTAGCTCAAAGATCGTGTAGTTCGTTTGCTGTAGCTTTTCTGAATGTCAAGTATCATTTCCTTAGACCATGAGATTGTGCAACTCCCGGATACCGTAGGAGTGCTTTGGGTGTGCCAAATGTCGCAACGTAACTGGGTGACTATAAAGGTACATTATAGTTGTCTCCGAAAGTGTCTGTTGGGTTGGCACGAATCGAGACTGGGATTTGTCACTCTGTATGATGAAGAGGTATCTCTGGGCCCACTCGGTAATGCATCATCATAATGAGATCAATGTGATCAAGTGGTTGATCACATGATCATGCATTACGGTACGAGTAAAGTGACTTGTCGGTAACGAGACTGAACAAGGTATTGGGATACCGACGATCGAGTCTCAGGCAAGTAACGTACCGATTGACAAAGGGAATTGTATACGGGTTGATTGAATCCTCGACATCATGGTTCATCCAATGAGATCATCGTGGAGCATGTGGGAGCCAACATGGGTATCCAGATCCCGCTGTTGGTTATTGACCGGAGAGGCTTCTCGGTCATGTCTGCATGTCTCCCGAACCCGTAGGGTCTACTTAAGGTTCGGTGATGCTAGGGTTGTAGATATATTAGCACATGGTAACGTGAAAGTTGTTCGGAGTCCCGGATGAGATCCCGGACATCACGAGGAGTTCCGGAATGGTCCGGAGGTAAAGATTCATATATAGGAAGTCCAGTTTCGGCCATCGGGAAGGTTTCGGGGGTCACCGGTATTGTACCGGGACCACCGGAAGGGTCCCGGGGGTCCACCGGGTGGGGCCACCTATCCCGGAGGGCCCCATGGGCTGAAGTGGGAGGGGAACCTGCCCCTAGTGGGCTGGTGTGCCCCCCATGGGCCTCCCCCTGCGCCTAGGGTTAGAAACCCTAGGGGTGGGGGCGCCACCCTTGCCTTGGGGGCAAGGCACCCCCTTGGCCGCCGCCCCCTTAGGAGATTGGATCTCCTAGGACCGGCGCCCCCCCAGGCACCCTATATATAGTGGGGGGGAGGGAGGGCTGCGCACCCAAGCCCCTGGCCTCTCCCTCTCCCTCCCGTGACACTCCTCCATCTCCCTTGCGCTTGGCGAAGCCCTACCGAGATCACCGTTGCTTCCACCACCACGCCGTCGTGCTGCTGGATCTTCATCAACCTCTCCTTCCCCCTTGCTGGATCAAGTTGGAGGAGACGTCTTCCCAACCGTACGTGTGTTGAACGTGGAGGTGTTGTCCGTTCGGCACTTGGTCATCAGTGATTTGAATCACGTCTAGTACGACTCCATCAACCCCGTTCTCTTGAACGCTTCCGCTCGTGATCTACAAGGGTATGTAGATGCACTCCTCTCTCCCTCGTTGCTAGATGACTCCATAGATTGATCTTGGTGATGCTTAGAAAATTTTAAAATTCTGCTACGTTCCCCAACAGTGGCATCATGAGCTAGGTCTATGCGTAGTTACTATGCACGAGTAGAACACAAAGTAGTTGTGGGCGTCGATATTGTCAATATGCTTGCCGTTACTAGTCTTATCTTGATTCGGCGGTATCATGGGATGAAGCGGCCCGAACCAACCTTACACGTACGCTTACGTGAGACCGGTTCCACCGACTGACATGCACTAGTTGCATAAGGTGGCTGGCGGGTGTCTGTCTCTCCCACTTTAGTCAGATCGGATTCGATGAACAGGGTCCTTATAATGGGTAAATAGAAATTGGCAATTCACGTTGTGGTTTTGGCGTAGATAAGAAACGTTCTTGCTAGAAACCTATAGCAGCCACGTAATAAAAACTTGCAACAACAATTAGAGGACGTCTAAGTTGTTTTGCAGCAAGTTTTTTGTGATGTGATATGGCCAAAGGTTGTGATGAATGATGAATGATATATGTGATGTATGAGATTGATCATGTTCTTGTAATAGGAATCACTAGTAGAAAAGGGGGCTTTGGTCCAGGCCGGGTAACACCATTAGTCCCGGTTCAGTCCAGAACCGGGACCAATGGGGGCATTGGTCCCGGTTCGTGAGCCCAGGGGGCCGGCCGGGCCACGTGGGCCATTGGGCCCGGTTCATCTGGACCTTTTGGTTCCGGTTGGTGGGATGAACCGGGACCAATGGGCCTCGCTCCTGGCCCACAACCATTGGTCCCGGTTCGTGCCTCAAACCGGGACTAAAGATTAGACCTTTAGTCCCGGTTTGAGGCACGAACCGGGACTAATGGGGATGAGACCTTTAGTCCCGGTTCGTGCCACGAACCGGTACTAAAGGTCCCATTTTCAAACTATACCCACCCCCCCCCCCCCCCGTGGATCGCCTTTTCAGTTTTAAAAAAATAAAAGAAAATGATGGAAATGTCAAAAAAATAAAAGGAAATAAGTTTCTCAAAAACCTAATAGAAAAAAGCTACAGGGCTTTTAAGATCTAGAGTGAAAAAAATCGAAAAAAAATTCAAACTGTGGGCAAACTGTGGTCAAACAATGGTCAAACTAATTATTCTAGAATATTAGTGTTACTAAATAATTATTTCAGTTATTTCAATTTTGGTCAAATCTGGTCAAACTGTGGTCAAACTATGGTCAAACTGTGGTCAAACAATGGTCAAACTAATTATTCAAGAAATATTAGTGTTACTAAATAATTATTGTTTTTTAAAACAATAGTTTCAAAATAAAACTATGAAATGTGTCACTTCATGCTCAAGCAAAATTCCTGAAGGTTAATAGGATTGACATCTTAGTATTGTCAGGAAAACAACAAGTGCAGACTTGGAGCGAGGGAGAATAGAACCCGGAAGTTAAGCGTGCTCGGGCTGGGGGAGTGGGAGGATGGGTGACCGTTCGGGAAGTTAGATGATTTGTAATGATGAGGGGTGATTAGAGGATAAATTGAGAAGTGATGAGGGGTGGTGATTACAGACTAGAGGTTAAAATAATTCAGAAATTTGAAAATAAAAAAAAATTAAAAAAATTTCAAAAAAAAATTCATAAAATTTCCTTTAGTCCCGGTTGGTGTTACCAACCGGGACTAAAGGTGGAGCTCCACGTGGCCGCGCCCTTTAGTCCCAGTTCTGGATTGAACCGGGACTAAAGGGAGAGGCATTAGTACCGACATTTTAGTCCCGGTTCCAGAACCGGGACTAAAGGCCCTTATGAACCGGGACTGAAGGCCCTTTTTCTACTAGTGAATCACGACTTGCATGTCGATGAGTATGACAACCGGCAGGAGCCATAGGAGTTGTCTTTATTTATTTATGACCTGTGTGTCAACATAAACGTCATGTAATTACTTTACGTTATTGCTAAAGCGTTAGCCATAGTAGTAGAAGTAATAGATGACGAGACAACTTCAAGAAGACACGATGATGGAGATCATGATGATGGAGATCATGGTCTCATGCCGGTGACAAGATGATCATGGAGCCCCAAGATAGAGATCAAAGGAGCTATATGATATTGGCCATATCATGTCACTATTATTTGATTGCATGTGATGTTTATCATGTTTTTGCATCTTGTTTACTTAGAACGACGGTAGTAAATAAGATGATCCCTCATAATAATTTCAAGAAAGTGTTCCCCCTAACTGTGCGCCGTTGCGACAGTTCGTTGTTTCGAAGCACCACATTATGATCGACTGTGATAGATTCCAACGTTCACATACAGCGGGTGTAAGACAGATTTACACACGCAATACACTTACGTTGACTTGACGAGCCTAGCATGTACAGACATGCCCTCGGAACACAGAAGACCGAAATGTCGAGCATGAGTCGTATAGAAGATACGATCAACATGAAGATGTTCACCGATGTTGACTAGTCCGTCTCACGTGATGATCGGACACGGCCTAGTTAACTCGGATCATGTTATACTTAGATGACTGGAGGGATGTCTATCTAAGTGGGAGTTCATTGAATAATTTGATTAGATGAACTTAATTATCATGAACTTAGTCTAAAATCTTTACAATATGTGTTGTAAGATCAAATGGCCAACGTTGTCCTCAACTTCAACGCGTTCCTAGAGAAAACCAAGCTGAAAGACGATGGCAGCAACTATACGGACTGGGTCCAGAACCTGAGGATCATCCTCATAGCTGCCAAGAAAGATTATGTCCTACAAGCACCGCTAGGTGAAGCACCTGCTCTCCCTGCAGAACAAGACGTTATGAACGCTTGGCAGACACGTGCTGATGATTACTCCCTCGTTCAGTGCGGCATGCTTTACAGCTTAGAACCGGGACTCCAAAAGCATTTTGAGAGACACGGAGCATATGAGATGTTCGAAGAGCTGAAAATGGTTTTTCAAGCTCATGCTCGGGTCGAGAGATATGAAGTCTCCGACAAGTTCTTCAGCTGTAAGATGGAGGAAAATAGTTCTGTCAGTGAGCACATACTCAAAATGTCTGGGTTGCATAACCGCTTGACTCAGCTGGGAGTTAATCTCCCGGATGACGCGGTCATTGACAGAATCCTTCAGTCGCTTCCACCAAGCTACAAGAGCTTTGTGATGAACTTCAATATGTAGGGGATGGAAAAGACCATTCCTGAAGTATTTGCAATGCTGAAATCGGCAGAGGTAGAAGTCAAAAAGGAACATCAAGTGTTGATGGTGAATAAAACCACTAAGTTCAAGAAAGGCAAGGGTAAGAAGAACTTCAAGAAGGACGGCAAGCAAGTTGCCGCGCCCGATAAGCAAGCTGCCGGGAAGAAGCCAAAGAATGCACCCAAGCCCGAGACTGAGTGCTTTTATTGCAAGGGAAGTGGTCACTGGAAGCGGAACTGCCCCAAATACTTAGCGGACAAGAAGGCCGGCATCACGAAAGGTATATGTGATATACATGTAATTGATGTGTACCTTCCCAGTACTCGTAGTAGCTCCTAGGTATTTGATACCGGTGCGGTTGCTCATATTCGTAACTCAAAGCAGGAGCTGCGGAATAAGCGGAGACTGGCGAAGGACGAGGTGACGATGCGCGTCGGGAATGGTTCCAAGGTCGATGTGATCGCCGTTGACACGCTACCTCTACATTTACCTACGGGATTATTTTTAAACCTCAATAATTGTTATTTAGTGCCAGCTTTGAGCATGAACATTGTATCAGGATCTCGTTTAATTCGAGATGGCTACTCATTTAAATCCGAGAATAATGGTTGTTCTATTTATATGATAGATATGTTTTATGGTCATGCTCCAATGGTGAATGGTTTATTCTTAATGAATCTCGAGCGTAATGTTACACATATTCATAGTGTGAATACCAAAAGATGTAAAGTTGATAATGATAGTCCCACATACTTGTGGCACTGCCGCCTTGGTCACATAGGTGTCAAACGCATGAAGAAGCTCCATGCAGATGGACTTTTGGAGTCTCTTGATTACGAATCATTTGACACGTGCGAGCCATGCCTCATGGGTAAAATGACCAAGACTCCGTTCTGAGGAACAATGGAGCGAGCAACCAACTTATTGAAAATCATACATACTGATGTATGCGGTCCAATGAGTGTTGAGGCTCGCGGTGGCTATCGTTATGTTCTCACCCTCACTGATGACTTGAGTAGATATGGGTATGTCTACTTAATGAAACACAAGTTTGAGACCTTTGAAAAGTTCAAGGAATTTCAGAGTGAGGTTGAGAATCAACGTGACAGGAAAATCAAGTTCTTGCGATTAGATCGTGGGGGAGAATACTTGAGTCACGAATTTGGCACACACTTAAGAAAATGTGGAATAGTTTCACAACTCACGCCGCCTGGAACACCTCAGCGTAATGGTGTGTCCGAACGTCGTAATCGCACTCTATTAGATATGGTGCGATCTATGATGTCTCTTACCGATTTACCACTATCATTTTGGGGCTATGCTTTAGAGACTGCTGCATTCACTTTAAATAGGGCTCCGTCGAAATCCGTTGAGACGACACCGTATGAATTATGGTTTGGGAAGAAACCTAAGCTGTCGTTTGTAAAAGTTTGGGGATGCGATGCTTATGTCAAGAAACTTCAACCTGAAAATCTCGAACCCAAGTCGGAAAAATGCGTCTTCATAGGATACCCTAAAGAAACTGTTGGGTATACCTTCTACCTCAGATCCGAAGGCAAGATCTTTGTTGCCAAGAATGGGTCCTTTCTAGAGAAGGAGTTTCTCTCGAAAGAAATAAGTGGGAGGAAAGTAGAACTTGATGAAGTATTACCTCTTGAACCGGAAAGTGGCGCAACTCAAGAAAATGTTCCGGAGGTGCCTGCACCGACTAGAGAGGAAGTTAATGATGATGATCATGAAACTTCAGATCAAGTTGCTACTGAACTTCGTAGGTCCACAAGGACATGTTCCGCACCAGAGTGGTACGGCAACCCTGTCTTGGAAATCATGTTGTTAGACAACGGTGAACCTTCG
The DNA here is from genome assembly GCF_056163025.1 of Triticum urartu. Taxonomy (NCBI): domain Eukaryota; kingdom Viridiplantae; phylum Streptophyta; class Magnoliopsida; order Poales; family Poaceae; genus Triticum; species Triticum urartu. The sequence goes on from NC_141877.1 coordinate 582,362,770, forward strand.
AACTATGAAGAAGCGATGGCGGGCCCGGATTCCGACAAATGGCTGGAAGCCATGAAATCTGAGATAGGATCCATGTATGAAAACGAAGTATGGACTTTGACTGACTTGCCCGATGATCGGTGAGCCATAGAAAATAAATGGATCTTTAAGAAGAAGACAGACGCGAATGGTAATGTGACCATCTATAAAGCTCGGCTTTTCGCTAAGGGTTATCGACAAGTTAAAGGGGTTGACTACGATGAGACTTTCTCACCTGTAGCGAAGCTGAAGTCCGTCTGAATCATGTTAGCAATTGCCGCATTCTATGATTATGAGATATGGCAAATGGACGTCAAAACGGCATTCCTTAATGGTTTCCTTAAGGAAGAATTGTATATGATGCAGCCGGAAGGTTTTGTCGATCCTAAGAATGCTGACAAGGTGTGCAAGCTCCAACGCTCGATTTATGGGCTGGCGCAAGCATCTCGGAGTTGGAACATTCGCTTTGATGAGATGATCAAAGCGTTTGGGTTTATGCAGACTTATGGAGAAGCCTGCATTTACAAGAAAGTGAGTGGGAGCTCTGTAGCATTTCTCATATTGTATGTGGATGACATTTTGTTGATGGGAAATGATATAGAATTCTTGGAAAGCATAAAGGTCTATTTGAACAAGTGTTTTTCAATGAAGGACCTTGGAGAAGCTGCTTATATAATAGGCATCAAGATCTATAAAGATAGATCGAGACGCCTCATTGGTCTTTCACAGAGTACGTACCTTGACAAGATTTTGAAGAAGTTCAAAATGGATCAGTCAAAGAAGAGGTTCTTGCCTGTATTGCAAGGTACGAGATTGAGCTTGGCTCAATGCCCGACCACGGCAGAAGATAGAGAAAAGATGAGTGTCGTCCCCTATGCCTCGGCCATAGGGTCTATCATGTATGCTATGTTGTGTACCAGACCTGATGTAAACCTTGCCGTGAGTTTGGTAGGAAGGTACCAAAGTAATCCCGACATGGAACACTGGACAGCGGTCAAAAATATCCTGAAGTACCTGAAAAGGACTAAGGAAATGTTTCTCGTTTATGGAGGTGACGAAGAGCTCGTCGTAAAGGGTTACGTCGATGCTAGCTTCGACACAGATCTGGATGAATCTAAGTCACAAACCGGATACGTGTATATTTTGAATGGTGGGGCAGTAAGCTTGTGCAGTTGCAAGCAAAGCGTTGTGGCGGGATCTACATGTGAAGCTGAGTACATGGCAGCCTTGGAGGCACCACACGAAGCAGTCTGGGTGAAGGAGTTCATTACCGACCTAGGAGTCATACCCAATGCGTCGGGCCCGATGACTCTCTTCTGTGACAACACTGGAGCTATTGCCCTTGCCAAGGAGCCCAGGTTTTACAAGAAGACCAGGCATATCAAGCGTCGCTTCAACTCCATTCGTGAAAGTGTTCAAAATGGAGACATAGAGATTTGTAAAGTACATACGGACCTGAATGTAGCAGATCCGTTGACTAAACATCTCCCTAGAATTCCATGGGTGTTCGATTCATCACATTGTAACTAGATGATTGACTCTAGTGCAAGTGGGAGACTGTTGGAAATATGCCCTAGAGGCAATAATAAAATGATTATTATATTTCCTTGTTCATGATAATTGTCTATTATTCATGCTATAATTGAATTATCCGGAAATCGTAATACATGTGTGAATACATAGACCACAATGTGTCCCTAGTGAGCCTCTAGTTGACTAGCTCGTTGATCAACAGATAGTCATGGTTTCCTGGCTATGGACATGGGGATGTCATTGATAACGGGATCACATCATTAGGAGAATGATGTGATGGACAAGACCCAATCCTAAGCTTAGCTCAAATATCGTGTAGTTCGTTTGCTGTAGCTTTTCTGAATGTCAAGTATCATTTCCTTAGACCATGAGATTGTGCAACTCCTGGATACCGTAGGAGTGCTTTGGGTGTGCCAAACGTCGCAACGTAACTGGTTGACTATAAAGGTACATTACAGGTGTCTCCGAAAGTGTCTGTTGGGTTGGCACGAATCGAGACTGGGATTTGTCACTCCGTATGACGGAGAGGTATCTCTGGGCCCACTCGGTAATGCATCATCATAATGAGCTCAATGTGATCAAGTGGTGATCACGGGATCATGCATTACGGTACGAGTAAAGTGACTTGCTGGTAACGAGACTGAACAAGGTATTGGGATACTGACGATCAAGTCTCGGGCAAGTAACGTACCGATTGACAAAGGGAATTGTATACGGGTTGATTGAATCCTCGACATCGTGGTTGATCCAATGAGATCATCATGGAGCATGTGGGAGCCAACATGGGTATCCAGATCCCACTGTTGGTTATTGACCGAAGAGGCTTCTCGGTCATGTCTGCATGTCTCCCGAACCCGTAGGGTCTAGACACTTAAGGTTCGGTGACGCTAGGCTTGTAGAGATATTAGCACACGGTAACCCGAAAGTTGTTCGGAGTCCCGGATGAGATCCCGGACGTCACGAGGAGTTCCCGAATGGTCCGGAGGTAAAGATTCATATATAGGAAGTCCAGTTTTGGCCATCGGGAAGGTTTCGGGGGTCACCGGTATTGTACCGGGACCACCGGAAGGGTCCCGGGGGTCCACCGGGTGGGGCCACCTATCCCGGAGGGCCCCATGGGCTGAAGTGGGAGGGGAACCAGCCCCTAGTGGGCTAGTGTGCCCCCCCATGGGCCTCCCCCTGCGCCTAGGGTTAGAAACCCTTGGGGTGGGGGCGCCACCCTTGCCTTGGGGGGCAAGGCACCCCCTTGGCCGCCGCCCCCCCTAGGAGATTGGATCTCCTAGGGCCGGCGCCCCCCCTAGGCACCCTATATATAGTGGGGGGAGGGAGGGCTGCGCACCCAAGCCCCTGGCCTCTCCCTCTCCCTCCCGTGACACTCCTCCATCTCCCTTGCGCTTGGCGAAGCCCTGCCGAGATCACCGTTGCTTCCACCACCACGCCGTCGTGCTGCTGGATCTTCATCAACCTCTCCTTCCCCCTTGCTGGATCAAGTTGGAGGAGACGTCTTCCCAACCGTACGTGTGTTGAACGCGGGGGTGCTGTCCGTTCGGCACTTGGTCATCGGTGATTTGAATCACGTCGAGTACGACTCCATCAACCCCGTTCTCTTGAACGCTTCCGCTTGTGATCTACAAGGGTATGTAGATGCACTCCCCTCTCCCTCGTTGCTAGATGACTCCATAGATTGATCTTGGTGATGCGTAGAAAATTTTAAAATTCTGCTACGTTCCCCAACAGCAGCTTCTTTAGGAGGGAGTTCCTCATATTATCTATCTTTTGTTGTTTCTCATCGTTGATTGTGGCGGTTGTCTGTACGATGCAGCCTATTTGATTGTTGTAGCACGCACGCGCTTCCTCGAGCGCGTTTGGCTCAAAATTGTCGTCGTCCACCTCTGTGACCACCGATCTAGTAGTCCTGAGTTTATTAGGAAGTCGTTGCCTCTTTGCTTTCGGTTCTACACCGGCTCTGCTCCCCGAGGCAGTGCCGGTCTCTGTCTCAACGCCGGTCTCGATGCCGGTCTGAGTCTCAGCACCGTTCTCAGTCTCATCACCGGTCTGCGTGTCGGTCTTAGTCCCCGATGCAACCGGTGGGCCCAGCAACAACATCGGTTGATCGTTAGCAAGGCTCAAAAATTCATCTGCCGCCAGGTAGACGTTAATAACCCACAAGTATAGGGGATCGCGACAGTTTTCGAGGGTAGAGTATTCAACCCAAATTTATTGATTCGACACAAGGGGAGCCAAAAGAATATTCTCAAGTATTAGCAACTGAGTTGTCAAATCAATTACACCTAGAAACTTAATATCTGCAACAAAGTGTTTAGTAGCAAAGTAATATGATAGTAGTGGTAGCGGTAGCGAAAGGTAAGGGTAGCAAAAGTAATGTTTTTGGTGTTTTGTAATGATGATAGCAATAGCAACAGAAAAGTAAATAAGCGAAGAACAGTATATGGGAAGCTCGTAGGCAATGGATCGGTAATGGAGAATTATGCCGGATGCGGTTCATCATGTAACAGTCATAACCTAGGGTGACACAGAACTAGCTGGAATTCATCAATGTAATGTAGGTATGTATTCCGAATATAGTCATACGTGCTTATGGAAAAGAACTTGCATGACATCTTTTGTCCTACCCTCCCGTGGCAGCGGGGTCCTACCGGAAACTAACGGATATTAAGGCCTCCTTTTAATAGAGTACCGGACCAAAGCATTAACACATAGTGAATACATGAACTCCTCAAACTACGGTCATCACCGGTAAGTATCCCGATTATTTTCACTTCGGGGTTAACGGATCATAACACATAATAGGTGACTATAGACTTGCAAGATAGGATCAAGAACTCTCATATATTGATGAAAACATAAAAGGTTCATATCTGAAATCATGGCACTCGGGCCCTAGTGACAAGCATTAAGCATAGCAAAGTCATAGCAACATCAATCTCAGAACATAGTGGATACTAGGGATCAAACCCTAACAAAACTAACTCGATTACATGATAGATCTCATCCAACCCTTCACAGTACAGCAAGCCTACGATGGAATTACTCATGCACGGCGGTGATCATCATGAAATTGGTGATGGAGGATGGTTGATGATGACGATGGCGACGGATTCCCCTCTCCGGAGCCCCGAACGGACTCCAGATCAGCCCTCCCGAGAGGTTTTAGGGCTTGGCGGCGGCTCCGTATCATAAAACGTGATGCATCCTTCTCTCTAATTTTTCTCTCCCCGAAACCAAATATATAGAGTTGGAGTTGAGGTCAGAGGAACTCCAGGGGGCCCACGAGGTAGGGGGGCACGCCCCCACCCTCGTGGACAGGTGGTGGGCCCCCTGGTCTTCATCTTTTGCAAGGATTTTTATTATTTCCGAATAGATGTTCCGTGAAGTTTCAGTTCATTCTGAGAACTTTTTTTTCTACACATAAATAACACCATAGCAATTCTGCTGAAAACAACGTCAGTCCGGGTTAGTTCCATTCAAATCATGCAAGTTAGAGTCCAAAACAAGGGCAAAAGTGTTTGGAAAAGTAGATACGACGGAGACGTATCAACTTCCCCAAGATTAAACCTTTGCTTGTCCTCAAGCAATTCCGTTGATAAACTGAAAGTGATAAAGAAAAAAACTTTTACAAACTCTGTTTGCTCTTGTTGTTGTAAATATGTAAAGCCAGAATTCAAGTTTTCAGCAAAGATTATGACTAACCACATTCACAATAACGCTTAGGTCTCAAGTTTACTCATATCAATGGCATAATCAACTAGCGAGCAATAATAATAAATCTCGGATGACAACACTTTCTCAAACCAATCATAATATGATTTAACAAGATGGTATCTCGCTAGCTCTTTCTGAGACTGCAAAACATAAATGCAGAGCACCTTTAAAGATCAAGGAATGACTAGACATTATAATTCATGGTAAAAGAGATCCAGTCAAGTCATACTCAATGTAAACTAACAGTAATGAATGCAAATGACAGCGGTACTCTCCAACTGGTGCTTTTAATAAGAGGATGATGACTCAACATGAAAGTAAATAGATAGGCCCTTCACAGAGGTAAGCAGGGATTTGTAGAGGTGCCAGAGCTCGATTTTGAAATAGAGATGAATAATATTTTGAGCGGTATACTTTCATTGTCAACATAACAACCAAGAGATGGCAAAATCTTCCATGCTACACACATTATAGGCGGTTCACAAACAAAATGGTAAAGTTTATACTCCCCCTCCACCAACAAGCATCAATCCATGGCTTGCTCGAAAGAACGAGTGCCTCCAACTAACAAGAGTCCCAGGGGGAGTTTTGTTTGCAATTATTTCGATTTGATTTGCATAAAGCATGGGACTGGGCATCCCGGTGACCAGCCACTTTCTCGTGAGTGAGGAGCGGAGTTCACTCCTCTTGAGAATAACTCGCCTAACATGGAAGATACAGACAGCCCTAGTTGATGCATGAGCTATTCGAGCATACAAAACAGGATATTTATTTGAAGCTTTAGAGTTTGGCACATACAAATTTACTTGGAACGGCAGGTAGATACCGTATATAAGTAGGTATGGTGGACTCGTATGGAATAACTTTGGGGTTTATGGAGTTGGATGCACAAGCAGTATTCCCGCTTAGTACAGGTGAAGTCTAGAAAAAGACTGGGAAGTGACCAGCTAGAGAGCGACAACAGTCATGAACATACATTAAAATTAATCAACACCGAATGCAAGCATGAGTAGGATATAATCCACCATGAACATAAATATCGTGAAGGCTATGTTGATTTTGTTTCAACTACATGCGTGAACATGCGCCAAGTCAAGTCACTTAAATCATTCAGAGGAGGATACCACCCTAGGATACCACATCACAACCATTTTAATAGCATGTTGGCACGCAAGGTAAACCATTATAAGCCCCTAGCTAATCAAGCATGGCACAAGAAACTATGATCTCTAGTTGTTATTGCAAACATATTTATTCATAATAGGCTGAATCAGGAACGATGAACTAATCATATTTACAAAAATAAGAGAGGTCGAGTTCATACCAGCTTTTCTCATCTCAGTCAGTCCATCATATATCATCATAATTGCCTTTCACTTGCACGACCAAATAGTGTGAATAATAATAATAGTGCACGTGCATTGGACTAAGCTAGAATGTGCAAGCATTCAATAAACAGGAGAAGACAAGGGAATATGGGCTCTTTTGTCAGGTCAACAATAATGCATATAAGAGCCACTTCAACAATTTAATCATGGTCTTCTCCGATCGACCCCCAAAGAAAGGAAAAGAAATAAAACTATTTACATGGGAAAGCTCCCAACAAGCAAAAGAAGAACATGAAATCATTTTGGGTTTTCTTTTTAATTACTACTACAAGCATGGAAAGTAAACTAATTAAAAGCTACAACTAATTTTTTTGTTTTTCTGAAGTTTTATTAAACACACAAGAAGAAAGCATAAAAGGAAAATAAACTAGCATTGATGATACAATGAAAAAGTATGAGCACCGACATGAAGCAATGAGTGTGTGAACATGAATGTAATGTCGGTGGGAAATACGTACTCCCCCATGCTTAGGCTTTTGGCCTAAGTTGGTCTATGGCCACGGCTGGCCTGGCGGATATCCCTAATAATAGTTGGGGTCGTACTGGGATGCAGCGGCTATCGCCTCCCGAGCTGCAGCGTGGCGACGAGCGGCCTCCGCCCTCCTCTCATACTCATCTGTCTCCTCTCTGGTAATAACATATCTTCCTTTTGCCTGATAATCAAAGAAGGCAGGAGCAGGGAGAGTAATACGGACAGCACAACGTCTGTCAAAGATTAAATGATACTGGAGAGGTGATTCATTCCCCTCGACAAACTGGTGGTGATCCATAGCATTAAAGTCTAGGTAAGCAGGAGGTAATTCAATATCATCATTACGTATAGTTACACCAAGAAAATCAGCTAAGCGGGTTGCATAAATTCCACCAAAGAAATCTCCATTAAATCTATTCAGATGCAACCTACGTGCAACAATGGCTCCCAAATTATAAGATTTATCTCCCAACACAGCACTCCTAAGAATACTGAGGTCAGGGACACACATGTGACATGCTTCATCTTTACCGTTAATGCATCTACCTATGAAGAGAGCAAAATAATGTATAGCAGGAAAATGAATGCTCCCTATGGTAGCTTGTGTTATATCTCTAGATTCCCCCACAGTTATACTAGCAAGAAAATCTCTAAATTCAGATTTGCGTGGTTCCCTGATACTACCCCATTGTGGAAGTTTGCAAGCTGTGGTAAAATCCTCTAAGTCCATAGTGTAAGAATTTTCATAAAGATCAAACTGGACAGTTGGAGAATTACGTGAAGATGAAAATTCAAACCTCCTCACAAAGGAACTAGTGAGATAGTGGTACTGACGGCATTTTTCTTCCTCGAAGCTCACAAGATCAGCGTTACGCAAATATGCGATAAATTCATCCATAATTCCCGCTCGATCCATAAAGTTTTCCGAAGGCCATTCACAAGGATGCACTGGAGCGTTTCTGGGTGGCTCATCATCAGCATCACGCATTGCAAGCCTGGGCTCTTGTTTCCTTGAAGAGCCCCCTTGGTACATTTTCCTAAACATATTTCTTCCTCTGAAAAATTTCTGAAATTTTTAGTAACTTCAAAATAAAAGTGAACCAAACTCAATAGTATTGGTAGCAACTACTCCTACAAGTGCCTAGAGCCTATATCATGCATCAAAACTACTTTTGACCATATAAATTTGACATGCAAGCTCAAGAACAAGGTCACCTAAGCAGCAAAAATTTGCAATGAATAAAGCACTAGAACAAAAACTAATTGGACCAATGGAGGAGCCACATACCAAGGAACAATCCCCTCAAGCAGTTTTGTGAGAGGTGCTTTGAGCAAGGAGATCGAAAATGGCAGCAAAATGAGCTTGGACTCGGGTTTGAGCTGGATATTCGTGTTTGTGGGAGGAAGAAGAAGTGTGTGGGTGCAGGAATAAGTGGAGGAGGTCCACCGTGGGCCCACGAGGTAGGGGGCGCGCCCAGGGGGTAGGGCGCGCCCCTGACCCTTGTGGCCAGGTGCCAGCTCCTCCTGCTGTGTTCTCAGTGCCAAATATTCTCAAATATTCCAGAAAAAATCATATTTAAATTTCAGGGCATTTGGAGAACTTTTATTTTCGGGGTATTTTTATATTGCACGGATAATTCAGATAACAGACAGAAAATACTATTTTATTTTATTCAAAATAAATAACAGAAAATAAAAGTAGGGTATAGAATGTTGTGCCTTCTAGTTTCATCCATCTCATGCTCATCAAAAGGAATCCACTAACAAGGTTGATCAAGTCTTGTTAATGAACTCATTCCGAATAACATGGAACCGAAGAAATTCCGAATAACACTATGTTACCTCAACGGGGATATGCACATCCCCAATAATAAGAATATCATATTTCTTCTTGACAGTAGGAAGAGGAAATTCAAAACCTCCAAATATAATCGATGGAATTTTTCCTTGAGGTTGTTTCCTCGGAAAGTGTACCGTATGCTCATTACCATTAACATGAAAAGTGACATTACCTTTAGTGCAATCAATAACAGCCCCTGCAGTATTCAAAAAGGGTCTTCCAAGAATAATAGACATACTATCGTCCTCGGGAATATCAAGAATAACAAAGTCCGTTAAAATAGTAACGTTTGCAACTACAACAGGAACATCCTCACAAATACCGACAGGTATAGCAGTTGATTTATCAGCCATTTTCAAAGATATTTCAGTAGGTGTCAACTTATTCAAATCAAGTCTACGATATAAAGAGAGAGGCATAACACTGACACCGGCTCCAAGATCACATAAAGCAGTTTTAACATAGTTTCTTTTAATGGAGCATGGTATAGTGGGTACTCCCGGATCTCCAAGTTTCTTTGGTATTCCACCCTTAAAAGTATAATTAGCAAGCATGGTGGAAATTTCAGCTTCTGGTATCTTTCTTTTATTAGTAACAATTTCTTTCATATACTTAGCATAAGGATTCATTTTAAGGATATCAGTTAACCGCATACGCAAAAAGATAGGTCTAATCATTTCAGCAAAGCGCTCAAAATCCTCATCATCCTTTTTCTTGGATGGTTTGGGAGGAAAAGGCGTGGGTTTCTGAACCCATGGTTCTCTTTCTTTACCATGTTTCCTAGCAACAAATTCTTTCTTATCATAACGTTGATTCATTGATTATGGGTTATCAAGATCAACAGCAGGTTCAATTTCTATATCATTAATTAACATTATCACTAGTTTCATGTTCATTACCAGATTGTGTTTCAGCATTAGAAATAGAAATATCATTTGGATTCTCAGGTGGTTGAGCAATAGGTTCACTAGAAGCATGCAAAGTCCTATCATTTTTCTTTTTCTCCTATTAGAAGGACTTGGTGCATCTACATTATTTCTTGCTCAATTCTCTTATGGTGGCCTTCAGGATACAAAGGTTCCTGAGTCATTCTACCACCTCTAGTCATAACTCTAACAGCGTTATCATTATTCTTACTATTCAATTCATTGAGCAAATCATTTTGAGATTTAAGTACTTGTTCTACTTGAGTGGTAACCATAGAAGCATGTTTACTAATAAGTTTAAGTTCACCTTTAACATTAGCCATATAATCACCCAAGTGTTCAAGCATATTTGAATTGTATTTCAATTGTCTACCAAAATAAGCATTAAAATCTTCTCACTTAGCCATGAATTTATCAAACTCATCTAAGCATGGGCTAGCAAATTTAGTAAACGGGATTCCAGCTTTATCATATCTATAGAGAGAATTTACCTTTACTAGCTGTGTCGGGTTATCAATACCATGAGTTTCTTCAATAGGTAATGGATTAAGATCATATGTTTCTTCAACACGCGGTAAATTAAGACCGTGTATTTCTTTAATAGGAGGTAAATTCTTAACATCTTCAGCTTCAATACCCTTTTCTTTCATAGATTTCTTTGCCTCTTGCATATATGCAGGACTGAGAAATAGAACACCTCTCTTCTTCGGAGTTGGTTTAGGAATAGGCTCAGGAGATGGCTCAGGAAGTGTCCAATTATTTTCATTTGTCAACATATTATTTAATAGAATTTCAGCATCATCCGGTGTTCTCTCCCTGAAAACAAAACCATCACAACTATCCAGGTAATCTCTGGAAGCATCGGTTAGTCCATTATAAAAGATATCAAGTATTTTATTTTTCTTAAGAGGATGATCAGGCAAAGCATTAAGTAACTTGAGAAGCCTCCCCCAAGCTTGCGGGAGACTCTCTTCTTCAATTTGCACAAAATTGTATATATCCCTTAAAGCAGATTGTTTCTTATGAGCAGGGAAATATTTAGCAGAGAAGTAATAAATCATATCCTGGGGACTACACACACAACCAGGATCAGGAGAATTAAACCATATCTTAGCATCACCCTTTAATGAGAACGGAAATATTTTAAGGATATAAAAGTAGCGAGTTCTCTCATCATTAGTGAACAGGGTGGCTATATCATTTAATTTAGTAAGATGTGCCAAAACAGTTTCAGATTCATAGCCATGAAAAGGATCAGATTCAACCAAAGTAATTATATCAGGAACAACAGAGAATTCATAATCCTTATCAGTAACAAAGATAGGTGAAGTAGCAAAAGCAGGGTCAGGTTTCATCCTAGCATTTAGAGATTTCTTATTCCATTTTGCTAATAACCTCTTAAGTTCATAACTATCTTTGCAAGCTAAAATAGCTAAAGAAGCTTCTTTATCGAAAACATAACCCTTAGGAATAACGGGCAAGTCTTCATCATCACTTTCATCAATATTATCAGATTCAATATTTTCATTCTCTCTAACCCTAGCAAGTTGTTCATCAAGAAATTCACCAAGTGGCACAGTAGTATCAAGCATAGAAGTAGTTTCATCATAAGTATCGTGCATAGCAGAAGTGGCTTCATCAATAACATGTGACACCTCAGAATGAATAACAGAAGCAGGTTTAGGTGTCACAAGCTTACTCAAAACAGAAGGTGAATCAAGTGCAGAGCTAGATGGCAGTTCCTTACCTCCCCTCATAGTTGAGGGATAAATCTTGGTTTTTGGATCTCTCAAGTTCTTCATAATGATAAGCAGGTATAAATCCCAAGTGAATCAAAGAATAGAGCTATGCTCCCCGGCAACGGCGCCAGAAAATGGTCTTGATAACCCACAAGTATAGGGGATCACAACAGTTTTCGAGGGTAGAGTATTCAACCCAAATTTATTCATTCAACACAAGGGGAGCCAAAGAATATTCTCAAGTATTAGCAGCTGAGTTTTCAATTCAACCATAGCTGGAAACTTAATATCTGCAGCAAAGTGTTTAGTAGAAAAGTAATATGATAGTAGTGGTAGCGGAAGCAAAAGGTAACGGTAGCAAAAGTAATGTTTTTGGTGTTTTGTAATGATGATAGCAATAGCAACGGAAAAGTAAATAAGCGAAGAACAATATATGGGAAGCTCGTAGGCAATGGATCGGTGATGGAGAATTATGCTGGATGCGGTTCATCATGTAACAGTCATAACCTAGGGTGACACAGAACTAGCTCCAATTCATCAATGTAATGTAGACATGTATTCCGAATATAGTCATACGTGCTTATGGAAAAGAACTTGCATGGCATCTTTTGTCCTACCCTCCCGTGGCAGTGGGGTCCCAGCAGAAACTAAGGGATATTAAGGCCTCCTTTTAATAGAGTACCAGACCAAAGCATTAACACATAGTGAATACATGAACTCCTCAAACTACGGTCATCACCGGTAAGTATCCTGATTATTGTCACTTCGGGGTTAACGGATCATAACACATAATAGGTGACTATAGACTTGCAAGATAGGATCAAGAACTCTCATATATTGATGAAAGCATAAAAAGTTCAGATCTGAAATCATGGCACACGGGCCCTAGTGACAAGCATTAAGCATAGCAAAGTCATAGCAACATCAATCTCAGAACATAGTGGATACTAGGGTCAAACCCTAACAAAACTAACTCGATTACATGATATATCTCATCCAACCCATCACCATCCAGCAAGCCTACGATGGAATTACTCACGCACGTCAGTGAGCATCATGAAATTGGTGACGGAGGATGGTTGATGATGACGATGGCGACGGATTCCCCTTTCCGGAGCCCTGAATGGACTCCAGATCAGCCCTCCCGAGAGGTTTTAGGGCTTGGCGGCGGCTCTGTATCGTAAAACGCGATGAATCCTTCTCTCTGATTTTTTTCTCCCTGAAACCAAATATATAGAGTTGGAGTTGAGGTTGGAGAAGATCCAGGGGGCCCACGAGGTAGGGGTGCGCCCCCACCCTCGTGGACAAGTGGTGGGCCCCCTGGTCTTCATCTTTTGCAAGGATTTTTTATTATTTCCGAATAGATGTTTCATGAAGTTTTAGGTCATTCCGAGAACTTTTGTTTCTGCACATAAATAACACCATAGCAATTCCGCTGAAAACAGCGTCAGTTTGGGTTAGTTCCATTCAAATCATGCAAGTTAGAGTCCAAAACAAGGGCAAAAGTGTTTGGAAAAGTAGATACGACGAAGACGTATGAGACGTCGTCGCAATAACTAGAACCCTGTCCTTCATCGTTGCTAGCCATATTTCCTATGATTAAATCTAGTCAATTAATTCTAGACCTAATAAAATGAATAATGACATAAAAAGGCCTATGTTTTGCTGGAACGTTGACTCCTTCATGGTGCGGCAAATCCCGGGCACTTGATATGTCCTAGTTTGTAGCACAAGTCATGCCGAAATTCACGGAAAATTTCAGCATGACCTTTGCTAAAAGTGGACAAATCGAGAACCTGAAATTTGCCAGAACAGAAATGAATCAACATTTTGGTAAAACATAGGCCACTCAGCTTCATTCCCTGGAAACAGTGTTCGAATATGCATCTTCGACACCACAACACATGTCCAAATATACACGAGCAACCACATGTCCAAATTTCACAAGCTAATTCAAAAACAAAGTGTAGAAGAAAATTCATTTAAATACTAATAGAACAAACTTCAGTTAACTTTTATGGTCTATAATGATGAAAGGAAAAAAATTCAGTTAACTACTAATTTCATTCATTTAGGTTATTCATTTAACTTCACCTAATTAATGTACTGTACCACTACTACTAGCAGCACTACTAACCTAATTAACCTAGCAAAACTCTACTGCCCTAACTAAAAAAACATCTAATTAACATCTACTAGTACCACTACTGCCCTAACCTAATTAACATCTACTAGTATCACTATATACTACAAGCATCTACCCTAATTAAACCCTACTGCCCTAACTAACTTTTGCTGTAAACCAATTTTTTTGCTCTAAACTAATTTTTACTCTAACATCTACTACTTAACATCTTTTGCTCTAAACTAAATTTTTTGCTATAAACTAACTTTTGCCCTACTAATTTTTGCTCTAAAACGTAGAGAGAGGAGTGGGGGGAGGGGTGGGGGACTTACAGAGAGGGGAGAGATGGTGGCGGGGAGGTGCTCGACGATGGAGGCAGGGGCGGAGAGGGCGGGCTCGGGCACGGGCACCGGCGGTCCTGGGCGGGCTTGGGCGGCGGTGAGGTCGAGGGCGGCGACAGTGAGGTCGAGGGCGGCCTCGGGCAGCGACGGTGAGGCTGAGGGCGGCCTCGAGCGGCGGCGCTGAGGATGACGGCTGCCTCGGTGGGAGACGGTGAGGTTGCGGGCATCCACGCCGGCAGGAGATGGCGGCGAAGTGGGGCGACGGCGAATTGGGGAGACGACGGCGAGGGCGAGGGATTTGGGGGAGAAGTGGTGGCCGGGGTGAGGGAAACCGCTCTTAAGTGAAACGTAACGGTAGCGCGTTCCTGAAAATGCGCTATAGCTAAGTTAGCTACAACGCGTTTCCTCAAACGCGCTACTGCTATTTCTTTCTCCTTTTTCCCTTTTTCATTTATTTTTCTTTACATTTTATTTTTTTTCCTTTCTCCTTTTTCTATTTCTTTCATTTTCATTTACTTTTCTACTTGTTTTTCATTTTATTTTATTTTCGTTAGCAGTAGCGCCTTACACATAAACGCACTGCTACAACAATATTAGCGGCAACGCTGTTTCTAAAAGAGCGCTACTACTATGTGTAGCTGATCGGCTTAGTGGTGGGAATTTTTGTAGTAGCGCTTTTACAAAGGGACGCGCTACTGCCATATGTGTATCTGCAGCGCGGTTATTTCGGACGTGCTACTGCTGTCTAGCAGTAGCGCCCTTTTTTAACATGCGCTACTGCTAAAGTTCTGTGCATAGGCTTTTCCCTTGTAGTGTTGATGGGTTCCAATGGTCACTGGTGGCAGTGTATGGAGCTGCGCAGCCTGAGCTAAAGCCAGATTTCCTGGCTGACCTGGTTCATATTTGTGGAGATGAACGGCTCCCAATTCTGGTTGGGGTGATTTTAACATCATTAGAAGGCGGGACGAAAAGAACAATGATAACTTTGATGGCAGATGGTCATTTATGTTTAACACTATTATTGAAAGCCTGGATCTTAGGGAGATCGAGCTTTTTGGTAGAAAATTTACTTGGGACAACGCACTACCAAATCCAACTTATGAGATGTTGGATCGTGTTCTCACCAATGTGGAATGGGAGCAGAAGTTTCCTCTGGTGACGGTCCAGGCGTTGTCGCGAGCGATCTATGATCATACCCCATTGCTTGTTGACTCTAGGGAGGCAACTCATGTGGGGAATAAAAATATATTCTCTTTTGAATTAGCATGGTTCAAGAGAGAAGGTTTCTTGTATCTGGTTGCACGGGAGTGGGCAAAGGATTTAGGAGGGAGATCGAACAAACGTAGAAAAATGGCAGAATAAGATTAGACATTTAAGACAGTTCCTTCGCTATTGGGCCAAACATTTGAGTGGTGTCTATAAGGTCGAAAAGGAAAGGCTCCTTAACCTTATAAATGACTTAGATTTAAAGGCCGAGTTCTCCATTTTAGATACCAGCGAGCTGGAGGCTAAAGTGGAGGTGCAGCTGAGACTGAAAGAATTGCTGCGAGATGAAGAATTGAAGTGGGCGCTTAGAGCCATAGTGCGAAAAGTCGTCAAGGAGACGATAACACGCAATTCTTTCATATGATTGTGAATGGTAAGCATTGCAAGAAGAAAATTTGTCAGCTCGAGCAAGACGAGGGGACAATTTTGGGACAGGAGAACTTAAAATTATACGTCACCAATTATTACAAGCAGTTGTTTGGGGCTCCTGAGGATAGTTTTGTGTCCTTAGATGAGTCGAGGGTTGAGGATATCCCTGAACTTGCGACGGATGAGAATGAGGTCTTGTCCGCCCCGTTTTCAGAGAAAGAGGTCTTTGAGGCGATTTCACAGATGAAGAATAATAAAGCACCTGGGCTGGATGATTTTCCGGAAGAGTTTTATAAAAGGTGCCGGCATATTATTAAGGGTAATTTTCTTCCAATGTTCCATGATTTATTTTCTGGGCATTTGCAGCTATTTTACTTAAATTTTGGAATGATAACTTTGCTCCCTAATAAGACAAAGGCTGTATGGATTGAGCAGTTCCGACCGATATGTCTTCTTAACGTCAGTCTTAAAATCTTCACCAAGATGGGGACTAACAGGCTGACGCAGATTGCACACAGTGTGGTGCAACCATCTCAAACAGCCTTCATGCCGGATAGAAACATCCTTGAAGGGGTTGTGGTCCTTCATGAAATGCTCCATGATATCCACACGAAAAAACTAGATGGGGTTGTTTTTAAGGTGGATTTTGAGAAAGCGTACGATAAGGTTAAGTTGCCATTTCTTCAGTAGGCCTTGCGGATGAAAGGATTCGATCAGTCCTGGAGAAAGTAGGTAGATTCTTTCACGCAAAAAGGCAGTGTCGGAATAAAAGTGAATGTTGATAGGTCATTATTTCCAGACACACAAGGGTCTAAGACAGGGAGACCCGATGTCACCTATCTTGTTCAATATAGTGGTAGACATGTTGACAACTCTGATAGGAAGACCTAAAGAAAATGGCCAAGTAGGTGCTCTTGTCCCGCATCTAGTGGAAGGTGGAGTGTCCATTCTATAGTACGTAGATGATACTATCATCTTCATGGAGCATGATCTGGCGAAAGCAAGAAATATGAAGCTTGTGTTATGCTTATTCGAGCAGTTGTCGAGGTTAAACATTAAATTCCATAAAAGTGAATTGTTCTGCTTTGGGAGAGCTAAAGACGAATAAGAAGCTTACAACAACTGTTTGGATGTGGGTTGGGCTCATTACCTTTTACATATCTGGGCATACCAATTCACCATCACAAGCTCTCTAACAAATAATGGAAGTGCATTGAAGATCGATTTGAAAATAAACTAAGTTGTTGGAAGGGCAAACTTATGTCATATGGAGGCCGACTAATACTCATTAATTCGGTGCTCACGATTATGCCAATATTTCTCTTGTCCTTCTTTGAGGCACTAGTAGGGGTACGGAAAAGATTGGAGTTCTATCGATTGCGTTTTTCTGGCAGAGTGGCAAGTTAAAACTGAAATACAGACTTGCTAAATGGGATATTATTTGTAGGCCAAAGGACCAAGGTGGTCTTAGCATTGAAAATTTAGAGGTGAAGAACAGATGCTTACTCAGCAAGTGGATGTACAAGTTATCTGTAGAGACCGATGCCACATGGGCCTAGATTCTGCGTGATAAGTACCTTCATTCTAAGACCTTATCACAAGTGATGGTCAGACCAACCGATTCGCCTTTTTGGAAAGGACTGATAAGAGTGAAATCAGCCTTCTTCCATAGGACAAAGTTTATTGTTGGTAATGGTACTTCCACGACATTCTGGTAGGATACGTGGCTAGGGGAGACGCCTCTAGCTATCAAATATCCTTCCCTCTATAATATTGTTCAGCGTAGAGATGCTTATGTTGCAACAATATTACAGTCCAATCCTCTAAATATTCAATTCATAAGGACTTTAGCGGGAAACCGGTGGGAAGCTTGGCTCCATCTTGTGAGAAGATTGATGGATGTCCACCTTTCTCAACAGCCAGTTCAGTTGCACTGGAAACTAACCAAGAATGGAGTGTTTTCGGTAAAATCCATGTATTTGGATATTATCAACTCGGTCTCTATCCCTCGATCTGTGCATTTTTGGAAAGTCAAAGTTCCCTTAAGAATTAAAGTGTTCATGTGGTTTGTCCACAAAAAAGTCATTCTCACTAAGGACAATTTGGAAAAACGTAACTGGGCAGGATCGCGAAGATGTAGCTTTTGTGATCACTAGTAAGCATGCACGTGCAACGCACGTCTCAAACGTAAAATAGGTGAATTCACATAATATAAAAAAAATAAATGTTTTTAAAAATATAAATCAAATGGATACACAATGTTTGATGTCGCTCAAATTGTATTTTCAAAAGCGAGACACAATAGTGGTTATGTTGCTGCATAGAGTAATAGCAGGAAAATATTCTCATTTAAATAAAACCAGCAATTATTTATTAATGCAGTAATATAGGCATGTAGTATAGTCTTCTCTTCGAGTGTAGCCAGGAAAAAAAAGTATAAACTGCCTTACGAAGCAATTATATTGTTCAAGATGCTTAATTCTCAAATCTTATTTTATTCTACTAATCTGCATAGCAAAATATATATTTGTACTAATTTGGATCAAATTATATATATTTTTTGGTTGTGTGGACGGCCAAAATTATATAGCTACCTACTATGGATAATAGGAAATAGAAGATGATATGTGACTACAATAACTTCTATATGAAATAAAGATGATTTACAAGTGTCAGGACCCCGATTCCAAGTCACATCGATCTAGCCGGTAACACCTCATATCACTTTGCGGCCTCACGCACGGTATCCCACGGGTGTCGCCTTACCATGGCCCGGGACCGTTTGCGCCTTTTGGCTCACGTATATGATAGTGTCGCTAGCATCCATATGACAGAGAACCCGGGCCGACATGGCTAGTCGTGAACCCAAAGCGGCACAGACCTATGGAGACAGGCATACATGAATCACATCGAGCATGTCGGTCATCAACGAGTGATTCCGGGCTGTAGCACTGGGCTAACAGGACTCCGGGGAACCCGGGCTGTAGCAGGCTAGGCAGGACTCCGGAAGTCACCGCGTGACATTTCCCCGAAGGGACAGACATAGGAAAGAAGTGAAACACATGCCGGCCAGTCAAGTGTCCTGAACAGTAGTGCTGGGCTAGCAGGACTCCGGTGAACCGGGCTGTAGCGGACTACTATGGATCGAGGAACACTAGACTACATTTCCCCATAAGAAAGGCTGCCAAGGATAAACAACTAGATTGTCGGATCCCACTCATACCAAGCATTTCAATCATACACACAATATGCCCGATATGAGTACATACAACATGGCATCACAACAAAACTCTACAACTCAAGTACTTTATTTAAAGGCTCCAGAGAGCCATACATAACATGTTCATACAGATAGGGGTCACATGACCCGACACTCAAGTCATACAATCATACAAGCACATGCGGAAGCAACTAGTCTGAGTACAGACTCTAGAAAGAAAGAAGGCTTCTCGAAGCCTGTCTATCTACATAGGGCCCTCCATGGCCAGGATCACCACCTGGGTGGCTAGTCACTCGTCGACATCAAGGTCTACGTAGAACCCATCGGAGGGGGCGGTGTTGTCGTCTGAAAACAGTAATTAAGCAAACATGAGTACAAAGGTACTCAGCAAGTCTTACATCATAACCTACTATACATGCTTATTCTCAAGAAGGTGGTGGGGTTGATGCAGCAAGCCAGCTTTGACTCTTGGCTAAGCTATCCTACGGAACCCCACCAGTAAAATAGTTTTCGCACACGAGTCCACTACTCACCAACACAATACTCCACTGGGGATCCTCCCTCGTCATCCTACGAGAGGGCCATCCTCGGTACTCACACTTATCTTGAGTCTTTTAGTAGTATCCATTAACTTGTCTATGAACTGTAAAGGCAACCAAGTAGTCCTTTACCGCGGACGCGGCTATTCGAATAGTTTCATACCCTGCAGGGGTGTACTTCATCATACACGCTTTCACCACTTACCGCCGTTTACACGACATGTACTCGGCAACCTTCAAGCGGAAGCCCAGCGAGGGTGTCGGCCACGGCCTACCTAAACACTTAAGTCTCTAGTCCAGGTTTATCGCCTATCCAGGTTCCATCTGCAGGGATTCCGGCCGAGGTTTCCACATACGGCCCCGAACGATGTGAACAGGGTTCCCGAGACACCAAACGGGTGACTCGGTACACCGTGCCACGGTGTATCTACCGCAACATAGCCCACCCCTAGGGACAGCGCTATGCACGGCCGCCAACACATAACCTACAAACACCAGAAACTATTTGCAACTCCTGGACAGAGTACTAGGGTGATTAAGAAGCCGAGAGGGTCCATTGGTTTCGGGCCCAATGTGTGGTAGTATCTGAATCTTAAAGCACGCATACAGATCTCAGTTCTTATGGACGGCCTCAATGAAACAACCCACCATGTACTCCTACATGGCCTCTCATCGATACCTTTACCAAAACATGTTCAACACATCCCTCACATTACCGACATAAGCATTTCACTCTAGCCCATCACCCAGATGAACCAGACCTGACACAACTCTAAGCATAGCAGGCATAGCAAGGTAGGAATCACATACATGGCTCAATCAACTCCTACACATGCTAGTGGGTTTCATCTAGTTATTGTGGCAATGACAGGTCATGCAGAGGATAAGGGTTCAACTACCGTAGCACACAGCAGTTTGAATCACGTTGTCTTAATGCAGTAAACAAGAGCAGAAGCGAGAACATGGGTTTGTATCGGAATGATCAATGGTTGCTTGCCTGATGGAGTGGTAGCGGGATACTGCCCTTCAGTTGGATACTCGTGAATATCCTCGGAGGCAGAACCTACCACGAAGAACACATCGGGACACAATCAACACATGACGATATGCAACAATATGATGCATGCTATGACATGGCAATATGAATGTGTCTTGGCCTAATGCAAGCTAACATAGAAAGGGATGAACTCATTTGAATCAAAGATTCAAATATTAGCTCATTAAACATGGCCTTAGTAGTGCATTTCCTTATTCTGCTTAAACAGCAAGGTAAACTTGTTTTGTCATGCATGAAACCATTACAGATGGATAGATTGAATTTTTCTGATAATTTTTCATATATAAATTATTTCATTTGGAGTTACGGTTGAATTTCTATGATTTTTAGAAGTTTTAAACATTTTCTGGAATTTCCTGAATAAAAATAAATCCAGAAAATGCATTACTGCGTCAGCACTACGTCAGGG
Source organism: Triticum urartu (assembly GCF_056163025.1). Taxonomy (NCBI): domain Eukaryota; kingdom Viridiplantae; phylum Streptophyta; class Magnoliopsida; order Poales; family Poaceae; genus Triticum; species Triticum urartu. The sequence continues at coordinate 582,383,735 of NC_141877.1, forward strand.
TGACGTCAGTGGTCAACGGGGACGTCCAGGTCAAACCTGACTGGTGGGTCCCGCGTGTCAGTAGTTAATTAAGCTAATTATCTTTAATTAAAACTAATCTGATTTAGTTAACAGAGGGGGCCCACTTGTCATTGACTCAGGGAAGTCAAACTGGGCCCACCCAGTCCACGTCAGTGGTCAAATCCACCGGTCAACAGGGCTAATCCCGCCGGCGAGGCCGAGATGGCGGAGGGCTTCGGAAAACGCCCTCAGGCGACCAAAACGATGGCGGAGATGTGCTACACGTAGCTGGGGCTCGCACGCATCTAGTGGGGCAAGTGGGAGGAGCTGGGGTGGAGCGAGCTCGCCGGAATCAAGCTCGTGGCGACGGCCGGAGTTCAGGCGAGGTTGGTTTCGAGGCTATGGTGCACGGGAGAAGGAGCTGGTGGTGGCTACGGGTTCCTGGTGCTGCGCTGAGCACAACTGCGAGCTTGGCCTCGAGCCACTATGGCTCTGGCCACGACGGTGCCATGGCCGGCGGCGGGGAGCTCTCGGGCTCAAAGAGGGCGGCGACTACACGGCGCAAACGAGCAAGGGGGAGGTGGGGATCGAAGGAGAAGCTCACGGGGAGTGCAGCAGTGGTCTTGGGGAGCTCGGGGAAGCAACGGAGTGGGCGCACGATCGTCGGTGATCTCGGCGGACCGAGGTTCAAGAAGACGGCGATGGCGGTGCTGCAGGGCCTCCGGCGAAGCGTGGCTCGGTGGGGAGGGCGAGGGAGTCGAGGCGGAGCTAATGGGCTCGTCGGAGGGGTGAGGGGATGTCTCTGGCGGCTACTACCGCGATCGGTAGCGAGGGACGCGCTCAGCCATCGCGGGAGAGAGTGAGGGAGACGAGGGGGAGAGTGAGAGAGGGTGAGAGGGGGACGTGGGGGTCACGTGGCGTCCCTGGGCGTCTCCCGGGCGTCGGCAGAAGCAGGAGGTGGCCGGCGCGTGGCCGGCGCGCGGCGAGCACGCACCCCTGCCTCCTGGCGCGAGGTAGGGGGTGACTGGCGCTGGCCAGTCGGCTAGGCCAGCACAGGTAAGGCCCAGGTGGGCTTCCTTCTCTTTTTTTGATTTTGTTTCTGTTTTCTATTTAACTGCAACTGTTTAGCTTTATTAAAAATACTAAAACATTTCCAAAAATCCTGAAAATAAATGTGAGCTCTGTTTAGAATATTTCCAACAAGAAACATTTATTCCCAGAATTATTTGAGCATTTAAATTATTTTATGGTATTTAAATGCCCAAATTCATATACTTATGATTTAATTCAATGACCTTGTGTTGACCTAGAAAATTGTGCACCAATTTTGCCAGAGGTTCTAACCTAAGACAAAGAGGGTGAACTTTTTAGAAGGGCATTTCAGGTTCATTGAAAATAATTTTAGTAAACCCTAGTTGTTTCCAGGGGGTGTTGGGGGTTTCTGCTTTCCCCATTTCAAATTTAAGAGAAATTTAAACATGATGCACACTCTAATGCTTGAACTAGCTAGGGTGTGACAACAAGAACTAATTGAAATGTAAAAGGGCTAAAAGAAATCCAATAATTATCATGATAGAAAATATTTATCCGGTTTTGTATGTGTTTATGCGTTGGCAACCATACTAACTTACAATTATGTAAGACGCTTTGTACGTATAGAAACTGAAATGAGTTATGAAGAAAAACTAAGATGGAAGGAAAAGTATTATAGAGTATTTGTCAAGCTTAACCTTATCAAGCTTTCAGGTCAGCTTCTAAATTACAAAAAAATGATGAATCGTCAAATAAGAAAGAGCCAACAATTTGGAACATGCTACAAAACTGGTGAAGATGGAAAGCATTCATCCTCTTTTTCCTTGTCGTAAGGAGTAGCTTCTGAAGGAAATATGCCCTAGAGGCAATAATAAAGTTATTATTTATTTCCTCATATATCATGATAAATGTTTATTATTCATGCTAGAATTGTATTAACCGGAAACATAATACATGTGTGAATATATAAACAAACAGAGTGTCACTAGTATGCCTCTACTTGACTAGCTTGTTAATCAAAGATGGTTGTGTTTCCTAACCATGAACAAAGAGTTGTTATTTGATTAACAAGGTCACATCATTAGTTGAATGATCTGATTGACATGACCCATTCCATTAGCTTAGCACCCGATCGTGTAGTATGTTGCTATTGCTTTCTTCATGACTTATACATGTTCCTATGACTATGAGATTATGCAACTCCCGTTTACCGGAGGAACAATTTGTGTGCTACCAAACGTCACAACGTAACTGGATGATTATAAAGGTGCTCTACAGGTGTCTCCAAAGGTAGTTGTTGGGTTGGCGTATTTCGAGATTAGGATTTGTCACTCCGAATGTCGGAGAGGTATCTCTGGGCCCTCTCGGTAATGCACATCATATAAGCCTTGCAAGCATTACAACTAATGTGTTAGTTGTGAGATGATGTATTACGGAACGAGTAAAGAGACTTGCCGATAACGAGATTGAACTAGGTATTGGATACCGACGATAGAATCTCGGGCAAGTAACATACCGATGACAAAGGGAACAACGTATGTTGTTATGCGGTCTGACCGATAAAGATCTTCGTAGAATATGTAGGATCCAATATGGGCATCCAGGTCCCACTATTGGTTATTGACCGGAGACGTATCTCGGTCATGTCTACATTGTTCTCGAACCGTAGGGTCCGCACACTTAACGTTACGATGACAGTTATTATGAGTTTATGTATTTTGATGTACCGAAGGTTGTTCGGAGTCCCGGATGTGATCATGGAGATGACGAGGAGTCTCGGAATGGTCGAGACATAAAGATCAATATATTGGACGACTATATTCGTGAAGGAAATATGCCCTAGAGGCAATAATAAAGTTATTAGTTATTTCCTTATATCATGATAAATGTTTATTATTCATGCTAGAATTGTATTAACCGGAAACATAATACATGTGTGAATACATAGACAAACAGAGTGTCACTAGTATGCCTCTACTTGACTAGCTCGTTAATCAAAGATGGTTATGTTTCCTAACCATGAACAAAGAGTTGTTATTTGATTAACGAGGTCACATCATTAGTTGAATGATCTGATTGACATGACCCATTCCATTAGCTTAGCACCCGATCGTTTAGTATGTTGCTATTGCTTTCTTCATGACTTATACATGTTCCTATGACTATGAGATTATGCAACTCCCGTTTACCGAGGAACACTTTGGGTGCTACCAAACGTCACAACGTAACTGGGTGATTATAAAGGTTCTCTACAAGTGTCTCCAAAGGTACTTGTTGGGTTGGCGTATTTCGAGATTAGGATTTGTCACTCCGAATGTCGGAGAGGTATCTCTGGGCCCTCTCAGTAATGCACATCACATAAGCCTTGCAAGCATTACAACTAATGTGTTAGTTGTGAGATGATGTATTACGGAACGAGTAAAGAGACTTGCCGATAACGAGATTGAACTATGTATTAGATACCGACGATCGAATCTCGGGCAAGTAACATACCGATGACAAAGGGAACAACGTATGTTGTTATGCGGTCTAACCGATAAAGATCTTCGTAGAATATGTAGGAGCCAATATGGGCATCCAGGTCCCGCTATTGGTTATTGACCGGAGACGTATCTCGGTCATGTCTACATTGTTCTCGAACCATAGGGTCCGCACACTTAACGTTACGATGACAGTTATTATGAGTTTATGTATTTTGATGTACCGAAGGTTGTTCGGAGTCCCGGATGTGATCATGGACATGACGAGGAGTCTCGGAATGGTCGAGACATAAAGATTGATATATTGGAAGCCTATGTTTGGATATCGGAAGTGTTCCGGGTGAAATCGGGATTTTACCGGAGTACCGGGAGGTTACCGAAACCCCCCGGGAACTATATGGGCCTTAGTGGGCTTTAGTGGAAAGGAGAAAGGGGCAGCCCAAGGTGGCCGCGCGCCTCCACCCTCCCCTAGTCCTATTAGGACTAGGAGAGGTGGCCGGCCCCCCTCTCTCTCTTTCCCCCGCTCAAGGAATCCTATTCCAACTAGGATTGGGGGGGGGGAATCCTACTCCCAGAGGGAGTAGGACTCTCCTGGCGCGCCCTCCTTGGCCGGCCAGCCCCTCCCCCTTGGCTCCTTTATATACTGAGGCAGGGGGGCACCTTTAGACACACAAGTTGATCCTTGAGATCGTTCTTTAGCCGTGTGCGGTGCCCCCTGCCACCATATTCCACCTCGATCATATTGTAGCGGTGCTTAGGCAAAGCCCTGCCACGGTAGAACATCAAGATCGTCACCACGCCGTCGTGCCGACGGAACTCTTCCCCGACGCTTTGCTGGATCGGAGCCCGGGGATCGTCATCGAGCTGTACGTGTGCTAAGAACTCGGAGGTGCCGGAGTATCGGTGCTTGGATCGGTCGGATCGGGAAGAAGACGTACGACTACTTCCTCTATGTTGTGTCAACGCTTCCGTTGCAATCTACAAGGGTATGTAGATCAGACTCTCCCCTCGTTGCTATGCATCACCATGATCTTGTGTGTGCGTAGGAAATTTTTTGAAATTACTACGTTCCCCAACAGTGGCATCCGAGCCTAGGTTTTATGGTTTGATGTTATTTGCACGAGTAGAACACAAGTGAGTTGTGGACGATATAAGTCATACTGCCTACCAGCATGTCATACTTTGGTTCGGCGGTATTGTTGGACGAGACGACCCGGACCAACATTACGCGTACGCTTACACGAGACCGGTTCTCCCGACGTGCTTTGCACATAGGTGGCTTGCGGGCGACAGTCTCTCCAACTTTAGTTGAACCAAGTGTGGCTACGCCCGGTCCTTGCGAAGGTTAAAACGGAGTCTATTTGACAAACTATCGTTGTGGTTTTGATGCGTAGGTGAGATTGGTTCTTGCTTAAGCCCGTAGCAGCCACGTAAAACTTGCAACAACAAAGTAGAGGACGTCTAACTTGTTTTTGCAGGGCATGTTATGATGTCATATGGTCAAGGAATGATGCTAAATTTTATTGTATGAGATGATCATGTTTTGTAACCGAGTTATCGGCAACTGGCAGGAGCCATATGGTTGTCGCTTTATTGTATGCAATGCAACCGCGATGTAATGCTTTACTTTATTACTAAGCGGTAGTGATAGTCGTGGAAGCATAAGATTGGCGAGACGACAACGATGCTACGATGGAGATCAAGGTGTCGTGCCGGTCACGATGGTGATCACAACGGTGCTTCGGAGATGGAGATCACAAGCACAAGATGATGATGGCCATATCATATCACTTATATTGATTGCATGTGATGTTTATCTTTTATGCATCTTATCTTGCTTTGATTGACAGTAGCATTATAAGATGATCTCTCACTAAATTATCAAGAAGTGTTCTCCCTGAGTATGCACCGTTGCCAAAGTTCGTCGTGCCCAGACACCACGTGATGATCGGGTGTGATAAGCTCTACGTCCATCTACAACGGGTGCAAGCAAGTTTTTGCACACGCAGAATACTCAGGTTAAACTTGACGAGCCTAGCATATGCAGATATGGCCTCAGAACACGGAGACCGAAAGGTCGAGCGTGAATCATATAGTAGATATGATCAACATAACGATGTTCACCATTGAACTACTCCATCTCACGTGATGATCGATTATGGTTTAGTTGATTTGGATCACGTGATCACTTAGAAGATTAGAGGGATGTCTATCTAAGTGGGAGTTCTTAAGTAATATGATTAATTGAACTCAAATTTATCATGAACTTAGTCCCTGATAGTATCTTGCTTGTTTATGTTGATTGTAGATAGATGGCTCGTGTTGTTGTTCCGTTGAATTTTAATGCATTCCTTGAGAAAGCAAAGTTGAAAGATGATGGTAGCAATTACACGGACTGGGTCCGTAACTTGAGGATTATCCTCATTGCTGCACAGAAGAATTACGTCCTGGAAGCACCGCTGGGTGCCAGGCCTGCTGCTGGAGCAACACCAGATGTTATGAACGCCTGGCAGAGCAAAGCTGATGACTACTCGATAGTTCAGTGTGCCATGCTTTACGGCTTAGAATCGGGACTTCAACGACGTTTTGAACATCATGGAGCATATGAGATGTTTCAGGAGTTGAAGTTAATATTTCAAGCAAATGCCCGGATTGAGAGATATGAAGTCTCCAATAAGTTCTATAGCTGCAAGATGGAGGAGAACAGTTCTGTCACTGAGCATATACTCAAAATGTCTGGGTATAATAATCACTTGATTCAATTGGGAGTTAATCTTCCAGATGATTGCGTCATTGACAGAATTCTCCAATCACTGCCACCAAGCTACAAGAGCTTCGTGATGAACTATAATATGCAAGGGATGAACAAGACTATTCCCGAGCTCTTCGCAATGCTGAAAGCTGCGGAGGTAGAAATCAAGAAGGAGCATCAAGTGTTGATGGTCAACAAGACCACTAGTTTCAAGAAGGGCAAAGGGAAGAAGAAGGGGAACTTCAAGAAGAACAGCAAACAAGTTGCTGCTCAAGAGAAGAAACCCAAGTCTGGACCTAAGCCTGAAACTGAGTGCTTCTACTGCAAGCAGACTGGTCACTGGAAGCGGAACTGCCCCAAGTATTTGGCGGATAAGAAGGATGGCAAGGTGAACAAAGGTATATGTGATATACATGTTATTGATGTGTACCTTACTAGAGCTCGCAGTAGCACCTGGGTATTTGATACTGGTTCTGTTGCTAATATTTGCAACTCGAAACAGGGACTACGGATTAAGCAAACACTGGCAAAGGGCGAGGTGACGATGCGCGTGGGAAATGGTTCCAAAATCGATGTGATCGCGGTCGGCACGCTACCTCTACATCTACCTTCGGGATTAGTATTAGACCTAAATAATTGTTATTTGGTGCCTGCGTTGAGCATGAACATTATATCTGGATCTTGTTTAATGCGAGACGGTTATTCATTTAAATCAGAGAATAATGGTTGTTCTATTTATATGAGTAATATCTTTTATGGTCATGCACCTTTGAAGAGTGGTCTATTTTTGATGAATCTCGATAGTAGTAATACACATATTCATAATGTTGAAGCCAAAAGATGCAAAGTTGATAATGATAGTGCAACTTATTTGTGGCATTGCCGTTTAGGTCATATCGGTGTAAAGCGCATGAAGAAACTCCATACTGATGGGCTTTTGGAACCACTTGATTATGAATCACTTGGTACTTGCGAACCGTGCCTTATGGGCAAGATGACTAAAACACCGTTCTCCGGTACTATGGAGAGAGCAACAGATTTGTTGGAAATCATACATACAGATGTATGTGGTCCGATGAATATTGAGGCTCGTGATGGATATCGTTATTTTCTCACCTTCACAGATGATTTAAGCAGATATGGGTATATCTACTTAATGAAACATAAGTCTGAAACATTTGAAAAGTTCAAAGAATTTCAGAGTGAAGTTGAAAATCATCGTAACAAGAAAATAAAGTTTCTACGATCTGATGGTGGAGGAGAATATTTGAGTTACGAGTTTGGTGTACATTTGAAAAATTGTGGAATAGTTTCGCAACTCACGCCACCCGGAACACCACAGCGTAATGGTGTGTCTGAACGTCGTAATCGTACTTTATTAGATATGGTGCGATCTATGATGTCTCTTACTGATTTACCGCTATCGTTTTGGGGTTACGCTCTAGAGACGGCCGCATTCACGTTATATAGGGCACCATCAAAATCCGTTGAGACGACGCCTTATGAATTGTGGTTTGGCAAGAAACCAAAGTTGTCGTTCCTTAAAATTTGGGGCTGCGATGCTTATGTAAAAAAACTTCAACCTGATAAGCTCGAACCCAAATCGGAGAAATGTGTCTTCATAGGATACACAAAGGAAACTGTTGGGTACACCTTCTATCACAGATCCGAAGGCAAGACATTCGTTGCCAAGAATGGATCCTTTCTAGAGAAGGAGTTTCTCTCGAAAGAAGTGAGTGGGAGGAAAGTAGAACTTGACGAGGTAACTGTACCTACTCCCTTATTGGAAAGTAGTACATCACAGAAAACTGTTTCTGCAACACCTATACCAATAAGTGAGGAAGCTAATGATGATGATCATGAAACTTTAGATCAAGATACTACTGAACCTCGTAGATCAACCAGAGTGAGATCCGCACCAGAGTGGTACGGTAATCCTGTTCTGGAAGTCATGCTACTAGATCATGATGAACCTACGAACTATGAAGAAGCGATGGTGAGCCCAGATTCCGCAAAATGGCTTGAAGCCATGAAATCTGAGATGGGATCCATGTATGAGAACAAAGTATGGACTTTGGTTGACTTGCCCGATGATCGGCAAGCAATTGAGAATAAATGGATCTTCAAGAAGAAGACTGACGCTGATGGTAATGTTACTGTCTACAAAGCTCGACTTGTCGCGAAAGGTTTTCGACAAGTTCAAGGGATTGACTATGATGAGACCTTCTCACCCGTAGCGATGCTTAAGTTTGTCCGAATCATGTTAGCAATTGCCGCATTTTATGATTATGAAATTTGGCAGATGGATGTCAAAACTGCATTCCTGAATGGATTTCTGGAAGAAGAGTTGTATATGATGCAACCAGAAGGTTTTGTCGATCCAAAGGGAGCTAACAAAGTGTGCAAGCTCAATCGATCCATTTATGGACTGGTGCAAGCCTCTCGGAGTTGGAATAAACGCTTTGATAGTGTGATCAAAGCATTTGGTTTTATACAGACTTTTGGAGAAGCCTGTATTTACAAGAAAGTGAGTGGGAGCTCTGTAGCATTTCTGATATTATATGTGGATGACATATTACTAATTGGAAATGATATAGAATTTCTGGATAGCATAAAGGGATACTTGAATAAGAGTTTTTCAATGAAAGACCTCGGTGAAGCTGCTTACATATTAGGCATTAAGATCTATAGAGATAGATCAAGATGCCTAATTGGACTTTCACAAAGCACATACCTTGACAAAGTTTTGAAAAAGTTCAAAATGGATCAAGCAAAGAAAGGGTTCTTGCCTGTGTTACAAGGTGTGAAATTGAGTAAGACTCAAAGCCCGACCACTGTAGAAGATAGAGATAAAATGAAAGATGTTCCCTATGCTTCAGCCATAGGCTCTATCATGTATGAAATGCTGTGTACCAGACCTGATGTGTGCCTTGCTATAAGTTTAGCAGGGAGGTACCAAAGTAATCCAGGAGTTTATCACTGGACAGCGGTCAAGAACATCCTGAAGTACCTGAAAAGGACCAAGGATATGTTTCTCGTATATGGAGGTGACAAAGAGCTCATCGTAAACGGTTACGTTGATGCGAGCTTTGACACTGATCCGGACAATTCTAAATCGCAAACCGGATACGTATTTACATTAAACGGTGGCGCTGTCAGTTGGTGCAGTTCTAAACAAAGCGTCGTAGCAGGATCTACATGTGAAGCGGAGTACATAGCTGCTTCGGAAGCAGCAAATGAAGGAGTCTGGATGAAGGAGTTCATATCCGATCTAGGTGTCATACCTAGTGCATCGGGTCCAATGAAAATCTTTTGTGACAATACTGGTGCAATTGCCTTGGCAAAGGAATCCAGATTTCACAAGAGAACCAAGCACATCAAGAGACGCTTCAATTCCATCCGGGATCTAGTCCAGGTGGGAGACATAGAGATTTGCAAGATACATACGGATCTGAATGTGGCAGACCCGTTGACTAAGCCTCTTCCACGAGAAAAACATGATCGGCACCAAGACTCCATGGGTGTTAGAATCATTACTGTGTAATCTAGATTATTGACTCTAGTGCAAGTGGGAGACTGAAGGAAATATGCCCTAGAGGCAATAATAAAGTTATTATTTATTTCCTTATATCATGATAAATGTTTATTATTCATGCTAGAATTGTATTAACCGAAAACATAATACATGTGTGAATACATAGACAAACAAAGTGTCACTAGTATGCCTCTACTTGACTAGCTCGTTAATCAAAGATGGTTGTGTTTCCTAACCATAGACAAAGGGTTGTTATTTGATTAACGGGATCACATCATTAGTTGAATGATCTGATTGACATGACCCATTCCATTAGCTTAGCACCCGATCGTTTAGTATGTTGCTATTGCTTTCTTCATGACTTATACATGTTCCTATGACTATGAGATTATGCAACTCCCGTTTACCGGAGGAACACTTTGTGTGCTACCAAATGTCACAACGTAACTGGGTGATTATAAAGGAGCATTAAGGTGTCTCCAAAAGGTAGATGTTGGGTTGGCGTATTTCGAGATTAGGATTTGTCACTCCGATTGTCGGAGAGGTATCTCTGGGCCCTCTCGGTAATGCACATCACATAAGCCTTGCAAGCATTACAACTAATATGTTAGTTGTGAGATGATGTATTACGAAATGAGTAAAGAGACTTGCCGGTAACGAGATTGAACTAGGTATTGGATACCGACGATCGAATCTCGGGCAAGTAACATACCGATGACAAAGGGAACAACGTATGTTGTTATGCGGTCTGACCGATAAAGATCTTCGTAGAATATGTAGGAGCGAATATGGGCATCCAGGTCCCGCTATTGGTTATTGACCGGAGACGTGTCTCGGTCATGTCTACATTGTTCTCGAACCGTAGGGTCCGCACGCTTAACGTTACGATGACAGTTATTATGAGTTTATGCATTTTGATGTACCGAAGTTAGTTCGGAGTCCCGGATGTGATCACGGACATGACGAGGAGTCTCAGAATGGTCGAGACATAAAGATTGATATATTGGAAGCCTATGTTTGGATATCGGAAGTGTTCCGGGTGAAATCGGGATTTTACCGGAGTACCGGGAGGTTACCGGAACCCCCCGGGAACTATATGGGCCTTAGTGGGCTTTAGTGGAAAGGAGAAAGGGGCAGCCCAAGGTGGCCGCGCGCCTGCACCCTCCCCTAGTCCTATTAGGTCTAGGAGAGGTGGCCGGCCCCCCTCTCTCTCTTCCTCCCCTCAAGGAATCCTATTCCAACTAGGATTGGGGGGAATCGTACTCCCTGAGGGAGTAGGACTCTCCTGGCGCGCCCTCCTTGGCCGGCCAGCCCCTCCCCCTTGGCTCCTTTATATACTGAGGCAGGGGGGCACCTCTAGACACACAAGTTGATCCTTGAGATCGTTCTTTAGCTGTGTGCGGTGCCCCCTGCCACCATATTCCACCTCGATCATATTGTAGCGGTGCTTAGGCGAAGCCCTGCGACGATAGAACATCAAGATCGTCACCACGCCGTCGTGCTGACGGAACTCTTCCCCGACGCTTTGCTGGATCGGAGCCCGGGGATCATCATCGAGCTGTACGTGTGCTAAGAACTCGGAGGTGCCGGAGTAAGGGTGCTTGGATCGGTCGGATCGGGAAGAAGACGTACGACTACTTCCTCTACGTTGTGTCAACGCTTCCATTGCAATCTACAAGGGTATGTAGATCAGACTCTCCCCTCGTTGCTATGCATCACCATGATCTTGCGTGTGCGTAGGAAATTTTTTGAAATTACTACGTTCCCCAACAATTCGGACACCGGAATTGTTCCGGGTGATTTCGGATAAAACCGGAGTGCCGGAGGGGTTACCGGAACCCCTCGGGGAAGTAATGGGCCTTATTGGGCTTGAGGGGAGAGAGAGGGCAGCAGCCCAGGAGGTGGCGCGCCCCCCTCATGGGGAGTCCGAATAGGACTAGGAGGGGGGGCGCGGCCCCCCCTTTCCCTCTCCCTCTCCCTCTCTTTCCTTCTCCCTCCCTATTCTTAGTTGGACTAGGAAAGGGGAGTCCTACTCCCACTAGGAGAAGGACTCCCCCCCTCTCCTTGGCGCACCCAAGGGCCGGCCGGCCTCCCCCTTGCTCCTTTATATACGGGGGCAGGGGGCACCCTAGGACACACAAGTTGATCTTCGTGATTGTTCCTTAGCCGTGTGTGGTGCCCCCTCCATGATATTACACCTCGATCATATTGTAGCGGTGCTTAGGCGAAGCCCTGCGACGGTTAAACATCAAGATCGTCACCACGCCGTTGTGCTGACGAAACTCCTCCCCGAAGCTTTGCTGGATCGGAGCCCGGGGTGCGTCATCGAGCTGTACGTGTGTCAAGAACTCGGAGGTGCCGGAGTAACGGTGCTTGGATCGGTTGGACCGGGAAGACGTACGACTACTTCCTCTACGTTGCGTCAATGCTTCCGCTTCGGTCTACGAGGGTACGTAGACAACACTCTCCCCTCTCCTTGCTGTGCATCACCATGATCTTGCGTGTGCGTAGGAAATTTTTTGAAATTACTACGTTCCCCAACAGCTTCAGCATACATTTGTAACAGTGTAATACCTGATCCGGAAAAAGTTGTTGATTATTATTATTGAAGGAAAGAGGCGCGCAGACAAAGAAAGAGAGGCGGTGCAAATAAGGCCTTAAACAACATGTCTTCAAGTTTGATGACTGCAAATATGTTGGATCATTCGAAACTGCACAAGTATATAAGAATAAATATATGTGCCAGAATAGCGAAAGGTATTTGGTTTCTCTGTCATGAAACAAAATAAATCCGACTGAGTACAGTTTATATGATTTCTCTGTACCAATATACGGCAGTTGTATTAGGACAGATCCTTTGAAGGATCTATTTATTGGAACTCGGCCGGATTAGTTTCTTCATTGGATCCTTCTGTATGGTAAAATTCTTTTTATTGGAACGCAGTAGAGATTGCATACCTTTACAGAACAGCGAGAGATATTCTCTAACAACAGTTACGGAGTCATGTGACCCGTTTTAGATGTATAGAATCATGTAACTGAAATAGTAGTACATCTTCAATATCTTGCCTCCTACTGAATCTTACATAATTTACTGGATTGCTGTGCAATTATGTTAAAGTGACGCGTGTAAAATTTTCTCTAAGAATGAATCATATATTCTGATTTCCAACCTATCCCTAGAGATAGTGCCTAGGCACGTGCAACCCACCTTAATTCCAGGTAAAGCAACGTCATACGTAAAACACACACTACGTAAAACACACACTACGTAAAACACACACTGATAAAATAGCACAAATAAGGCAATTCTAATCAAGGGGATGGCGTTACCTCTTGATACGGTCCAGTTTAATGGATATGGTGGTACGAAGTAAAGCCCAAGGAAGCCGACATGAACATGAGAAGTAATCACGGGAAATAGACTCTGCATCTTGACTTTTCAGTATCCCTTTTGATCCTACTTTGTAAGACAAGATTGTTGCATTCTTAGGTACGTGCCATATATAATTACACATTTTCAGTACAGCAATCGGCAACCTAAGATAATCCCAAATCTATAATTCTAGATTGCTTGAAGCCCCACGATTCTTATTTAATATGTAATGCACGTGCACCCACTGAACAAACACTTTGTCGGCGTGGGTGCTGTGAACGGAGCTGAAGTCAACGCGGATGCCGATGGTTGCCGGAGAGCATGCCCTGGACGTGGATGGAGTCATCGCAGTAGCGGCAGAAGAGTGCCTGGCCTCCAAACAGAAGACGATGGTGGGGATAGCACGTGTGTTCCCGGAGGAAGACGAAGCTCCTCGCGCTTCCCCCATCGTGGCTAGCGTGTAGGATGGCGGAAGGCGGCTCGCGATTAGCTTCCTAATAGGATGGATGCGTCCAAGATAAGTTTTTTAATAGGATGAATTTGTCTGAGATTAGTTTCCTAATAGGATGGATGCACTCTGATTGAGTTTCCTGGAATATGATGCACCCGTGATTATTAGTTTCCTAATTCCTCAGGCGTGGAGTTTCATATTTTCCTCCACTGTGGAGTACGGTCAGTCAATGTAAATTGCTAAGTGCACACAGAAAATGGTTTAGATTAAGGCTAACCGTTAGATTGATTTTAGTGGGCCTAATCGTGCGGTGGTATTGGATCTGTGTACGCTTTATGGGGTGTGCTTAAAGAAGTTCTTATTTGATTGTTTAATAGTAGTATAGATGATGAATCTATCAAACACCTCTTTCTTGATTGCCCAATGGCCAAACTTTTATGGCGGTCTGTACATATAGCGTTTAACATTGCTCCTCCTACTAGCATCCACACGTTACTTGAGACGTGGCTAAATGGGGTTGATATAGAAACAACGAGACACATTCGTGTAGGCGTATGTGCTTTATTATGGGCTATATGAAACTGCAGGAACGATTTGGTTTTTATCAGAACAACAAATATTCATTTCTTGCAGGTCATCTTCCGGGCCACTATGTTGATCCGTATGTGGTCGCTACTCACTCCGATGGATGCCAGGGAGCGTATGGTTACTGGATCTATCTATTGGGAGACGGTAGTGCGGGCTATCTTCAACCGGTTTGGATGGCGGTCATGTAATAAGACAGGTGTTTAGTTTCCTATCTATTTTTATGCTGCCGGTTGTGGCTATCCCGCTTCCTTGTTTTTAGCTCTATGTGAGCATTTTTTACTTTTCTTTAGACTTGGAGGCTTTGTTGAACTATTTGCTTAATTAATAAGATGACCGCATGCATCGTTCTGATGCAGAGGCTGGGGGATAACCTCCTTTTCAAAAAAGAAAAAAAATTACCTACACCATCTTAAAATAATCGATTCCCCATGATTGTCCCCTCCCAGACCAGTACCACAAGTTTGATTGAGATACAATGTTTGCCTTTTCATCAAAATCAATGAATTTGGGAACACAAGGACGGGAAAATTTAAGCTCAATTTTGTTTTCAAACAATTTGGATGGCCAATGGCTCTTCTGATCTAAGCATCTATTTAATGGCGGCGGTTTATATTCTGGTGTGTTGGTCCTATTGGGCCTTAGCATGATGACTTTCTGACAGTCTACTACAACAATATTTGCCCGGCTCTAGGGAGGGAGGAGCGATGATGGTGGCGCGCCTTCGGCTCACTTCAGTGCTTGTAGTCTTCACTAGGTGGTCTATGCATCTGGATGCAATTATTTTTATTTCTGGTATTCATTGTACTATCATGATTGATGATGAATAGATTGAAAGTTTTTCCACAAAAACAATGGCCATGTGTATGTCAAACAAGAAACGCTTAGTATGTCGGCAAAATATCTTTTCCAACTAATACTTTGGAGGGATGACATTCCTGCGGGAGCAAGAACTACATACATGTGACCTCCCATAATTCTTCTGGTTGTGTTCTCCGGTGGCATCCGTGCTTGTGTACCGGCAGTTTGGCTCTCTCGATCTTGAGTGGAAGGGGATAGGGTTCCCCTTCTCGGTGGCTGCGACGTGATGGAGGCCATGGGGTCTGATTTTTCTTATGCAGTGATTTGGTTTGCGCTCGACGTCCCTCAGTTTGTTTCTATTTCCATAGTTCTCCTCTTCTTCAAGTTTCCCCATTAGCTTTCCCTCTGCACTCGAGTTTCCGTGTGCTGGCGGTGCAATTGGCGCGGTGTGCCTCTCACGTCAAGGTTTTCCTACTCAGCGTCGTTTCAATGTTTGCTGAGAGACCAATATCTTCCTCAACTCTCGGGAGAAATCCTCTACAGCCCGATGGCATGGTGCCTTTTAAACCAAGGCGAGGGAAAGGATACTTCTTCAGCGTTAGAGAAGGACGGTTCGTTGTTTCTTTAGGAAAACAACATGACTATGTCACGCTTCTAAAAAAACATGATTATTTCACATATATGTTCGTTGATTTTCAAATATTCAAATGTATAAGTGTAAAAGAAGAATATCAAAAAAAGCCTAAGAAGTGGGGCTAAGTAGCCCCAAGCAGTACTGTTATTGTTTCTTTCAATCGTGGGCATAACCTTTCTGCTCCATTTTTCTTGGCTACCTCTGGTGCCGCTGTGTCGTTGGCATCCCCATTAAAACAAGCTTTGTGAACTTTTAAATTATAACATAGCTTACTCATTCATCTCAGCCTTCCAATAGCTATCTAATAGTTAATCTTCACTCCAGAGTCCAGACCAGACAATATTAGTTTGGAGGCTACATAATTGCTAGGGCCATCTGTCAGCTTCAGACTTCTTTGTTTTTCCTCCCTTCTCACGTTTGGAAATCAAGCGAAGGGGAACATGTAAACCTGGGAATACTTTCAAAACCGGATTAAAGCCAGCTCGAACTATACGATTGTACCACTTTCATCCAGCTTTTTGACGGGCTGCTGGCCTTGTGTTGTGTGTTCTGCGACTAAATAGCGGAGGAGATGTCAGCTTGAGCTTGGCCTTGAACGTAGCACTGCATAGGACGTTGAGTAGGCGGTAAGCTGAGCGCACTAATATAGCATATGAAGCACCTCATCCACGAGTCGGGCGAGTGTTCCATTGCTGCCTGTTGAGTAACGTGATTGTATTAGGAAACATAGATTAGACTAGGAAATATTCTGGCTTGCCTTATACTTCAAATAGATCATATATTCCTATATATATGCTCACGAGGCTCAAGCAATACAATCAAACTATTTCACCAAATCTGTCTCTTCCTTCTAATATGGTATCTATCGCAAGTCGATCTTAAACCCTAGCCGCCGCCGCTTCCGCACTTGCACGCCGCCCCCGAGGCGGTCGGCCTCCATGACAGCCGCCAGGGGCCGCAGCGCCCGTACCTACAGTTCATCTGCCGGTCGTGTTGGCCGGCTGCCCAAGAGAGTCTTTTTCCCGAGCCCTTGCTCCGGGTTTTTCGCTCTCTTGCCAATCGTTTTGATCGGCGTTTTTCTTTTTGGTTTTCTGATTTAATCTTGATCGGTTTGCGTTGCCCACCGCCGCCGTCGACCCCGTACGCCTCTACTCCAACACCCATGCGATCGTCGGCTTCTTCATCGACCCGGTGGCCTCGCGCGTCGTCCGCGCGTCTGCCCGCCGGTCGCCCCGACCCGGCGGCCACGCTTCATGCGGCGGCCCTTCCCTGTCGTGCGCTGGCCTGCACGTCGATCTACGTCGACCGTCACTGCCCTGCTCCGACCGGGACTCCTGCTTCACCCCGCCCCGACGGCCTCGTGCCATGCAGCGGCCAATCATAGCCGCCCTGCCACCCGCCGTCGCCGACTTCATCTCGGACTCCGTCACCACCCCGCCTCCACCGAGCGGCGTCCCCCACCTCGCGCGTGATCGGATTGATCACACGCCCACCGCCGCGATCCGCCTCAGCTACGCAGTGCTACCGACCTAGCCCATCGGTGGCGCGCGCCTTCACAGGCCCCGAGAAGATCGTCCCCGAGTTCAGCGTGCCTCTCCACCGATTGAGCATCGGGCTGCCGTTGTGTCACCCCATCGGGCCGCAGCGCCGCGCTGCCCCGTGGTTCTCCGCGCAGCTGCATCGACCCACGTGCTGCCGCTGCGTCGCCCCATTGGGCGGTAGTGCCGCGGCCCGCGGTCTACCGCCGCCTCGAGTACGTCCGTTTCAGGCCGTCTCCATGGCATCACCGACCCTCGCGCTACCGTTGCGTCGCCCCATCGGGCCGTAGCGAGCGTGGCACGCGGTCTCCGCCGCCGCCCGAGGCCGTCCCCGCGGCTGCACCGACTCCCGCATCGCCGTTGCGTCGCCCCTTCGGGCCGCAGCGCCACGGCCCACGGTCCCAGCCGCCGCCCCGAGGTCTTCCCGCCGTCGCCACGACCTGCCCGCCGCCACTGCGTCGCCCCTTCGGCCGTAGCGTCGCGGCCCGCGGTCCACTCCGCCATCACGCGCGTCGACCTCCTATGGTATGCGCCGCGCCGTCTCCCTTGGCATGGGAACGCCACCGTCCGCGCCGGTCTTCGTCACGCTGTCGGGTTCTTCGCCTCTTTCGAGCATCACCGCCGCGCTCCTAACCTAGCCGCCGTCGTCGTCAGGCCGCCGCAGCTGCTCTTCTTCGGCCGCCGCCGCGACTACCACCATAGCCGCCGCCGCTGTCCGTCCAACCCCTTCGTCTTTGTCCAACACTAGCCCGTCGCCAGCGTCGCCGTCATCTACCCCGACCACTTTGTCTACTCCGACAACCGCGGGCGACATCGGGCCCGCGCCGATTGGTGCTGCAACCGTCGTCGAGTCCTTCTCTGCTGGCTTCTCCAACTTCTTCAACATGGCGTACAGCTCGTGCAGGTCCCAGTCTACGCATGACCTGTGCTGGCAACACCAAAGCGTGCCTTCGTCCATGACGTGTCCCCGGGCCTGGCAAGCCTGGTGCGGCGCTTCGTCAACTTCATCTTCGTCCGTCTACGCATGCCCGGTGCTGTCAATACTGGTGCGTGCCTTCGTCTACGATATGTCCCTAGGCGTGGCAACCCCAGCGTGTTGCGTCATCAACAACGTCTTCTCCCCGGTACGCCCGCGGCTCCATGGCGACTTCCTCGACACCGGCTACCCCGACTCGACATCGACCACGGCATTCTTCGCACGGCTACCTCGACCACGGCTACACCACCATACGCTCTCGGCTGCATTGACAAACGGCACAAAGGGCTACCGCCTTGCTTGAGCAACCTCGTCGGTTTCCACTCCGGCCACGAATCCGCGATGCGTCGACTGTTACGACTGTGGGGGGGTTGTCCGTCGGCTTGCCTTCAGATTCTTCTCCAGTCTCACCGTCTGCGTCGCTACCTTTGTGACTGCGGGGGGATGTTGAGTAACATGATTGTATTAGGAAACATAGGTTAGACTAGGAAATATTCTGGCTTGCCTTGTACTCCAAGTAGATCATGTACTCCTATATATATGCCCACGAGGCTCAAGCAATACAATCAAACTATTTCACCAAATCCCTCTCTTCCTTCTAACACTGCCACTGCACTCGCGGTGCACACCGCATCAACGACGGCTGCTCACAAAGGAGTCTAGGTCACGCACCTTCCATGGCTCGTCCAAAGCGAAGAGTGGCAGTAGGCGAAGAGAACCCCACCACACTAAAAGGTGTGCGCCACCTATGGAGCGAGGAAGCCGTCTCCCTCCAGCTGAAGCACTACTTGGTGCTCCGCCTGCAATCGACCGAGGAAGGTGTGTGATAACCCACAAGTATAGGGGATAAATTATAACTTTTTTGATAAATAAAAGCGTGAAACCCAACAAGGAGCTAAAGGTAGAATCAATATTCCCTCAAGTTCTATCAACCATCGATACAACTCTACACACACTTTAACGTTAGCTTTACCTAGAACAAGTATGAAACTATTTTGTAGGTGTGAAGATAAGTTTGCAAGACTAAAACCAGAAGTACTTTGCTAGAATACAACTATGAATAATTTGCAAGATAATAAAAGTTAGTTTTTTAGTAGAAAGATATTTGTAACACAAGAGAAGGATTTGTCCCTAGGAAATTGATAACTAGACCGGTAATCATTATTGCCAATTTATATGAGGGAGAGGCATGAGCTAACATACTTTCCATACATGGATCATATGCACTTATGATTAGAACTCTAGCAAGCATCCGGAACTACCAAAGATCATTAAGGTAAAACCCAACCATAACATTAATTATCAAGTCCTCTCTACTCCCATACGCAACAACCTACTTACTCGGGTATGTGTTTCAGTCACTCACGCCACCCACCATAAGCGAATCATGAACATATTGCAACACCCTACAACAGGAATCCCTCACACTTGCATGACACGGTGGGCACCATAGGAAATCACCAAATAAAACATAGAACTCAAACCAACCACGATCATCAATCAACCCATAGAACAAAAAGAATATACTCAAACATCATAGGATAGCCATACATCATTAGAAAATAATATATAGCGTTGAGCACCATGTTGAAGTAGAGATTACAGTGGGCAGAAGAGGTGTTACACCACTTCATAGAGGGGGACAGAGTTGGTGATGACGGCGGCGAAGTTGTTGCGGTAGATCGCAGTCACGATGGTTGCCACGGCGGCGCTCCAGTGCCACCGGAAGAGAGGGGAGAGAGCCCCCTCCGTCTTCTTCTTGCTTGGCCTACCCCCTAGATGGGAGGAGAGTTTCCCCTCTAATCCACGGCTGCCATGGCGGCGGAGGGGCAGGAGCCCCTCCGAGATTGGATCTCTCTCTCTCTCTCTCTCTCTCTCTCTCTCTCTCTCTTTGTGTGTGTGTGTGTGTTCTCTTCTGTTTCGCATTCCCTATTTTCTGACAAAAAGCGTTTCTTAAATTCCTAGAGATCCGTAAATCCGATTAGGATGAAATTTTGACATGATTTTTTTCGGATATTAGCTTTCTTGAGGCCGAAGAAGGGCACAAACCGACTTACGAGGTGCTCACTACCCACCAGGGTGCGGCCACCCCCTGGTCGCACCTTGGTGCCTAGTGGCCACCTCAGACACCATCTTGCGTTCATTCTTCTTCCAAAAAACCACATATATTCCAAAATAAATCTCCACAAATTTTTATCGCGTTTGGAATTCGTTTGATATGGATATTCTGCGAAACCAAAAACATGCAACAAATAAGAACTGGCACTGGGCACTTGATCGATATGTTAGTCCCAAAAATAATATAAATTATTGACAAAAGTATATGAAATTTGTAGAATATTGGCATGAGACAATAAAAAATTATAGAAACGATGGAGACGTATCAGTGTGTCTTTGAGCATCCAGAAGATTGTCAAGGCTTATTGGATCCAGTCATCGAGAACTGCCAATCATGGTCATCTTCTGATTCAAATTGACAGATCCTCTCATGCTGGATTACTCACAAGAATTTGGCTAGACAATCTTGGGGAAGAAGTTCCCAGATAGGAGAATAGATACATGTTATAGCTAAGCACTACATCCGTCGCCGGGATGGCTCCTTCCTAACCAAGCAAGCTACTTAAGAAACATCGCGGGCTTGCCACTCATCTTCCTTCATGAACATGTACGAGACCAATTGGGGGCCCGAGAACTTGTGATTAGGCCATCGTGTCTACATCTCCCTATTGGGTTCGCTTCCTTCCCCTCCTCTCTCTTGTGTTGAAGCCTATGTGGTGTTCACGTTGTTGAAAAATATGGAGCCGATGAAGGATACAAAAGGGTGTTACTTGCCAGTGGCAAGTCACTATATCTATGTGCATAGCACATACCCGTGCCCATTGTCCTGTTGCCTGCCATTCCTATCGCCCTACAATTTTTTAGTCAAAGACCTCCAGCAATGTCATGAGAGTGTGCAATTACCATTCTAGAAGAAGAGGCACTCTATTTATATAAGAGTAGTATATGGTAGAGAAGAACATAGACTCGATGTAAAGAGGCTGAACTCTGCCCTTGTCTGAGAGTTGGGTCATCCAGTTATTTCTTTTATTGTGGGCATGATTGGTTAAAAACTTGAACTTGATGTTGAGAAGAGAAGGTACGTAAGAAAGTTTTGGAAGAAAGATGAGATGAATGAATCCCATTTACAGAGAAGAGACTTTGAAAGCACATGCACATAAGATGTCTAGCGCAATACTATGCACACTTCAAAAGGAAAAGCTCTAACTTAATTTATAGAAGTCTTTGGGAGTCTCAATCCCTTTCATTGATAGTGTCATCAGAAGTCAGTTTATTGAAATATTGTCTCAAGTAAATATGCACCACACCATCTTAAAATAATCTATTTCCCATGATTGTCTCCTCCCATAACAACGCCACCAGTTTGATTTGCGATACAATGTTTTCCTTTTCAACAGAGCCAATGCATTTGGGAAGACAAGGACATGAGAATTTAAGTTCATTTTTGTTTTCAATCAATCTGGGTGGCCAACGGCCATGTGCATGTCAAACAAGAAAGGCTTAGGATGTCGGCCAAATTTCTTATACAACTAATCCTTTGGACAGATGAAATCCCTGCCAATGTTCTTGGCTACCTCTGGTGCCGGTATGTCATGGGAATCGCCATTAGAATAATATTTCTGAACTCTAACAAACTAGGACACGACTCCATATCCTATGTAAACACAATACTACTCAGAGTCCAACTGTAACCTACCGTGTACACAATATTTGACACAACTCTAACAAACTCCACTTTGGCAAATATTCTCCAACACCCTAGATTTGTCCATGCGTCAAACTTTCATGTACATTGGACTTGAGTTACTCCCATGAGTACCACTGCTACTCCAAAGACTCCATGTGACTCCACCTGCAACTTGTAGTCCCTTCTTTTCTTGATCACAGTCAACACTCGAGCAAAATTAAGTTCCTTATTACTCTAGTTTGTGCTCCCAACTTTCAGAGTATTAGTCTAGCGTCATCACACACTGATCACTAACCTGTGTGATAGTGAACAACTCACATATTGGGTGTCACGCATAAGTGTTGGGGAACGTACTAATTTCAAAAATTTCCTACGCACATGCAAGATCATGGTGATGCATAGCAAGGAGAGGAGAAAGTGTTGTCCACGTACCCTCGTAGACCGAAAGCGGAAGCGTTAGCACAACGCGGTTGATGTAGTCATACGTCTTCACGATCTGACCGATCAAGTACCGAACGCATGGCACCTCCGAGTTCTGCACACGTTCAACTCAATGACGTCCCTCGAACTCCGATCCAGCCGAGCTTTGAGGGAGAGTTCCGTCAGCATGACGGTGTGGTGACGATGATGATGTTCTACCGACGTAGGGCTTCTCCTAAGCACTGCCACGATATGACCGAGGTGGATTATGGTGGAGGGGGGCACCGCACACGGCTAAGAGATCCAAGGGATCAATTGTTGTTTCTATGGGGTGCCTCCTGGCCACGTATATAAAGGAGTGGAGGAGGGGAGGGGCCGGCCCTCTCTATGGCACGCCCTAGGGGAGTCCTACTCCCACCGGGAGTAGGATCCCCCTTTCCTAGTAGAACTAGGAGCACTTCCAAGTAGTAGGAGTAGGAGGGAAGGAAAGGGAAGGGAAAAGGAGAAGGAAGGAAGGGGGGCACCCCCCTCCCCTCCCTACTCCAATCCGGACCAGCCCATGGGGAGGGGTCGGCCATCCTTTGAGGCCTTTCTCTCCTTTCCCTTATGGCCCATTAAGGTGAAGGAAATATGCCCTAGAGGCAATAATAAAGTTATTATTTATTTCCTTATATCATGATAAATGTTTATTATTCATGCTAGAATTGTATTAACCGGAAACATAATACATGTGTGAATACATAGACAAACAGAGTGTCACTAGTATGCCTCTACTTGACTAGCTCGTTAATCAAAGATGGTTATGTTTCCTAACCATAAACAAAGAGTTGTTATTTGATTAATGGGATCACATCGTTAGGTGAATGATCTGATTGACATGACCCATTCCATTAGCTTAGCACCCGATCGTTTAGTATGTTGCTATTGCTTTCTTCATGACTTATACATGTTCCTATGAGTATGAGATTATGCAACTCCCGTTTGCCGGAGGAACACTTTGTGTGCTACCAAACGTCACAACGTAAATGGGTGATTATAAAGGTGCTCTACAGGTGTCTCCAAAGGTACATGTTGGGTTGGCGTATTTCGAGATTAGGATTTGTCACTCCGATTGTCGGAGAGGTATCTCTGGGCCCTCTCGGTAATGCACATCACATAAGCCTTGCAAGCATTGCAACTAATGAGTTAGTTGCGAGATGATGCATTACAGAACGAGTAAAGAGACAAGTAACATACCGATGATAAAGGGAACAACGTATGTTGTTATGCGGTCTGACCGATAAAGATCTTCGTAGAATATGTAGGAGCCAATATGAGCATCCAGGTTCCGCTATTGGTTATTGACCGGAGACGTGTCTCGGTCATGTCTACATTGTTCTCGAACCCGTAGGGTCCGCACGCTTAAGGTTTCGATGACAGTTATATGAAGAGTTTATGAGTTTTGATGTACCGAAGTTAGTTCGGAGTCTCGGATGTGATCACGGACATGACGAGGAGTCTCTAAATGGTCGAGACATAAAGATTGATATATTGGATGACTATATTCGGACACCGGAAGTGTTCCGGGGAAGTTTCGGATAAAACCAGAGCACCGGGGGGTTATCGGAACCCCCCGGGGGGTTAATGGGCCTCATGGGCCTAAAGTGGAGAAGAGGAAGGGGCTGCCAGGGCAGGCCGCGCGCCCCCTCTCCCCCTAGTCCGAATTGGACAAGGAGGGAGGGGCGGCGCCCCCCCTTTTTTCTTCTCTTCTTCCACCTCTCCTACTTGGACAAGGAAAGGGAGGGGAGTCCTACTCCCGGTAGGAGTAGGACTCCTCCTGCGCGCCTCCTACTAGGGCCGGCCGCACCCCCCCTTGGATCCTTTATATACGGAGGCAAGGGGCACCCCATGGACACACAAGTTGATCTTCGTGATCGTTCCTTAGCCGTGTGCGGTGCCCCCTTCCACCATAGTCCACCTCGATCATATTGTAGCGGTGCTTAGGCGAAGCCCTGCGACGGTAGAACATCAAGATCGTCACCACGCCGTCGTGCTGACGGAACTCCTCCCCGACGTTTTGCTGGATCGGAGCCCGGGGATCGTCATCGAGCTGAACGTGTGCTAGAACTCGGAGGTGCCGTAGTTTCGGTGCTTGATCCGTCGGGCCGTGGAGACGTACGACTACATCAACCAAACGCTTCCGTTGTCGATCTACAAGGGTACGTAGATCACACTCTCCCCCTCTCGTTGCTATGCATCACCATGATCTTGCGTGTGCGTAGGAAATTTTTTGAAATTACTACGTTCCCCAACAGTGGTATCAGAGCCTAGGTTTTGTATGCTGATGTTATATGCACGAGTAGAACACAAGTGAGTTGTGGGCGATATAAGTCATACTGCTTACCAGCATGTCATACTTTGGTTCAGCGGTATTGTTGGACGAAGCGGCCCGGACCAACATTACGCGTACGCTTACGCGAGACCGGTTCTCCCGATGTGCTTTGCACAGAGGTGGCTTGCGGGTGACAGTTTCTCCAACTTTAGTTGAACCGAGTGTGGCTATGCCCGGTCCTTGCGAAGGTTAAAACAGCACCAACTTGACAAACTATCGTTGTGGTTTTGATGCGTAGGTAAGATTGGTTCTTGCTTAAGCCCGTAGCAGCCACGTAAAACTTGCAACAACAAAGTAGAGGACGTCTAACTTGTTTTTGCAGGGCATGTTGTGATGTGATATGGTCAAGACATGATGCTAAATTGTATGAGATGATCATGTTTTGTAACTGAGTTATCGGCAACTGGTAGGAGCCATATGGTTGTCACTTTATTGTATGCAATGCAATCACGCTGTAATGCTTTACTTTATCACTAAGCGGTAGCGATAGTCGTGGAAGCATAAGATTGGCGAGACGACAATGATGCTACGATGGAGATCAAGGTGTCGCACCGGTGACGATGGTGATCACGACGGTGCTTCGAAGATGGAGATCACAAGCACAAGATGATGATGGCCATATCATATCACTTATATTGATTGCATGTGATGTTTATCTTTTATGCATCTTATCTTGCTTTGATTGATGGTAGCATTATAAGATGATCTCTCACTAATTATCAAGAAGTGTTCTCCTTGAGTATGCACCGTTGCGAAAGTTCTTCGTGCTGAGACACCACGTGATGATCGGGTGTGATAGGCTCTACTTCAAATACAACGGGTGCAAAACAGTTGCTCACGCGGAATACTCAGGTTATACTTGACGAGCCAAGCATATACAGATATGGCCTCGGAACACGGAGACCGAAAGGTCGAGCGTGAATCATATAGTAGATATGATCAACATAGTGATGTTCACCAATGAAACTACTCCATCTCACGTGATGATCGGACATGGTTTAGTTAAATTGGATCACGTAATCACTTAGAGGATTAGAGGGATGTCTATCTAAGTGGGAGTTCTTTAAGTAAATTAATTGAACCTAAATTTATCATGAAACTTAGTACCTGATAGTATCTTGCTTGTTTATGTTTGATTGTAGATAGATGGCTCGTGCTGTTGTTCCGTTAAGTTTTAATGCGTTCCTAGAGAAAGCAAAGTTGAAAGATGATGGTAGCAATTACACGGACTGGTTCCGTAACTTGAGGATTATCCTCATTGCTGCACAGAAGAATTACGTCCTGGAAGCACCGTTGGGTGCCAGGCCTGCGGCTGGAGCGACACCAGATGTTATGAACGTCTGGCAGAGCAAAGCTGATGACTACTCGATAGTTCAGTATGCCATGCTTTACGGCTTAGAATCGGGAGTTCAACGACGTTTTGAACGTCATGGAGCATATGAGATGTTCCAGGAGTTGAAGTTAATATTTCAAGCAAATGCCCGGATTGAGAGATATGAAGTCTCCAATAAGTTCTATAGCTGCAATATGGAGGAGAACAGTTCTGTCAGTGAGCATATACTCAAAATGTCTGGGTATAATAATCACTTGATTCAATTGGGAGTTAATCTTCCAGATGATTGCGTCATTGACAGAATTCTCCAATCACTGGCACCAAGCTACAAGAGCTTCGTGATGAACTATAATATGCAAGGGATGAATAAGACTATTCTCGAGCTCTTCGCAATGCTGAAAGTTGCGGAGGTAGAAATCAAGAAGGAGCATCAAGTGTTGATGGTCAACAAGACCACTAGTTTCAAGAAAAGGGGCAAAGGGAAGAAGAAGGGGAACTTCAAAAAGAACGGCAAGCAAGTTGCTACTCAAGAGAAGAAACCCAAACCTAGACCTAAGCCTGAAACTGAGTGCTTCTACTGCAAGCAGACTGGTCACTGGAAGCGGAACTGCCCCAAGTATTTGGCGGGTAAGAAGGATGGCAAGGTGAACAAAGGTATATGTGATATACATGTTATTGATGTGTACCTTACTAATGCTCGCAGTAGCACCTGAGTATTTGATACTGGTTCTGTTGTTAATATTTGCAACTCGAAACAGGGACTACGGATTAAGCGAAGATTGGCTAAGGACGAGGTGACGATGCGCGTGGGAAATGGTTCCAAAGTCGATATGATCGCAGTCGGCACGCTACCTCTACATCTACCTTCGGGATTAATATTAGACCTAAATAATTGTTATTTGGTGCCAGCGTTAAGCATGAACATTATATCTGGATCTTGTTTGATGCGAGACGGTTATTCATTTAAATCTGAGAATAATGGTTGTTCTATTTATATGTGTAATATCTTTTATGGTCATGCACCCTTAAGGAGTGGTCTATTTTTGTTGAATCTCGATAGTAGTGACACACATATTCATAGTGTTAAAGCCAAAAGATGCAGAGTTGATAATGATGGTGCAACTTATTTGTGGCACTGCCGTTTAGGTCATATCGGTGTAAAGCGCATGAAGAAACTCCATACCAATGGACTTTTGGAACCACTTGATTATGAATCACTTGGTACTTGCGAACCGTGCCTAATGGGCAAGATGACTAAAACACCGTTCTCCGGTACTATGGAGAGAGCAACAGATTTGTTGGAAATCATACATACAGATGTATGTGGTCCGATGAATATTGAGGCTCGTGGCGAATATCGTTATTTTCTCACCTTCACAGATGACTTCAGCAGATATGGGTATATCTACTTAATGAAACATAAGTCTGAAACATTTGAAAAGTTCAAAGAATTTCAGAGTGAAGTTGAAAATCATCGTAACAAGAAAATAAAGTTTCTACGATCTAATCGTGGAGGAGAATATTTGAGTTACGAGTTTGGTGTACATTTGAAAAATTGTGGAATAGTTTCGCAACTCACGCCACCCGGAACACAACAGCGTAATGGTGTGTCCGAACGTCGTAATCGTACTTTACTAGATATGGTGCGATCTATGATGTCTCTTACTGATTTACCGCTATCGTTTTGGGGATACGCTCTAGAGACGGCCGCATTCACGTTAAATAGGGCACCATCAAAATCCGTTGAGACGACGCCTTATGAACTGTGGTTTGGCAAGAAACCAAAGTTGTCGTTTCTGAAAGTTTGGGGATGCGATGCTTATGTGAAAAAACTTCAACCTGATAAGCTCGAACCCAAATCGGAGAAATGTGTCTTCATAGGATATCCAAAGGAAACTATTGGATACACCTTCTATCACAGATCCGAAGGCAAGACTTTTGTTGCTAAATTCGGAAACTTTCTGGAGAAGGAGTTTCTCTCGAAAGAAGTGAGTGGGAGGAAAGTAGAACTTGACGAGGTAACCGTACCTGCTCCCTTATTGGAAAGTAGTACATCACAGAAAACTGTTTCAGTGACACCTACACCAGTTAGTGAGGAAGCTAATGATGCTGATCATGAAACTTCAGATCAAGATACTACTGAACCTCGTAGATCAACCAGAGTGAGATCCGCGCCAGAGTGGTACGGTAATCCTGTTCTGGAAGTCATGCTACTAGATCATGACGAACCTACGAACTATGAAGAAGCGATGGTGAGCCCAGATTCCGCAAAATGGCTTGAAGCCATGAAATCTGAGATGGGATCCATGTATGAGATGGTAATATTACTGTCTACAAAGCTCGACTTGTCGCAAAAGGTTTTCGGCAAGTTCAAGGGATTGACTACGATGAGACCTTCTCACCCGTAGCGATGCTTAAGTCTGTCCGAATCATGTTAGCAATTGCCGCATTTTATGATTATGAAATTTGGCAGATGCATGTCAAAACTGCATTCCTGAATGGATTTCTGGAAGAAGAGTTGTATATGATGCAACCAGAAGGTTTTGTTGATCCAAAGGGAGCTAACAAAGTGTGCAAGCTCCAGCGATCCATTTATGGACTAGTGCAAGCCTCTCAGAGTTGGAATAAACGCTTTGATAGTGTGATCAAAGCATTTGGTTTTATACAGACTTTTGGAGAAGCCTGTATTTACAAGAAAGTGAGTGGGAGCTCTGTAGCATTTCTGATATTACATGTGGATGACATATTACTAATTGGAAATGATATAGAATTTCTGGATAGCATAAAGGGATACTTGAATAAGAGTTTTTCAATGAAAGACCTCGGTGAAGCTGCTTACATATTAGGCATTAAGATCTATAGAGATAGATCAAGACGCTTAATTGGACTTTCACAAAGCACATACCTTGACAAAGTTTTGAAGAAGTTCAAAATGGATCAAGCAAAGAAAGGGTTCTTGCCTGTGTTAAAAGGTGTGAAATTGAGTAAGACTCAATGCCCAACCACTGCAGAAGATAGAGAGAAAATGAAAGATGTTCCCTATGCTTCAGCCATAGGCTCTATCATGTATGCAATGCTGTCTACCAGACCTGATGTGTGCCTTGCTATAAGTTTAGCAGGGAGGTACCAAAGTAATCCAGGAGTGGATCACTGGACAGCGGTCAAGAACATCCTAAAATACCTGAAAAGGACTAAGGATATGTTTCTCATATATGGAGGTGACAAAGAGCTCATCGTAAAAGGTTACGTTGATGCAAGCTTTGACACTGATCCGGACGATTCTAAATCGCAAACCGGATACGTGTTTACATTAAACGGTGGAGCTGTCAGTTGGTGCAGTTCTAAGCAAAGCGTCGTAGCGGGATCTACATGTGAAGCAGAGTACATAGCTGCTTCGGAAGCAGCAAATGAAGGAGTCTGGATGAAGGAGTTCATATCCGATCTAGGTGTCATACCTAGTGCATCGGGTCCAATGAAAATCTTTTGTGACAATACTGGTGCAATTGCCTTGGCAAAGGAATCCAGATTTCACAAAAGAACCAAGCACATCAAGAGACGCTTCAATTCCATCCGGGATCTAGTCCAGGTGGGAGACATAGAGATTTGCAAGATACATACGGATCTGAATGTAGCAGACCATTTGACTAAGCCTCTTCCACGAGCAAAACATGATCAGCACCAAGGCTCCATGGGTGTTAGAATCATTACTGTGTAATCTAGATTATTGACTCTAGTGCAAGTGGGAGACTGAAGGAAATATGCCCTAGAGGCAATAATAAAGTTATTATTTATTTCCTTATATCATGATAAATGTTTATTATTCATGCTAGAATTGTATTAACCGGAAACATAATACATGTGTGAATACATAGACAAACAGAGTGTCACTAGTATGCCTCTACTTGACTAGCTCGTTAATCAAAGATGGTTATGTTTCCTAACCATAAACAAAGAGTTGTTATTTGATTAACGGGATCACATCATTAGGTGAATGATCTGATTGACATGACCCATTCCATTAGCTTAGCACCCGATCGTTTAGTATGTTGCTATTGCTTTCTTCATGACTTATACATGTTCCTATGAATATGAGATTATGCAACTCCCGTTTGCCGGAGGAACACTTTGTGTGCTACCAAACGTCACAACGTAAATGGGTGATTATAAAGGTGCTCTACAGGTGTCTCCAAAGGTACATGTTGGGTTGGCGTATTTCGAGATTAGGATTTGTCACTCCGATTGTCGGAGAGGTATCTCTGGGCCCTCTCGGTAATGCACATCACATAAGCCTGACAAGCATTGCAACTAATGAGTTAGTTGCGAGATGATGCATTACAGAACGAGTAAAGAGACTTGCCGGTAACGAGATTGAACTAGGTATTGAGATACCGACGATCGAATCTCGGGCAAGTAACATACCGATGACAAAGGGAACAACGTATGTTGTTATGCGGTCTGACCGATAAAGATCTTCGTAGAATATGTAGGAGCCAATATGAGCATCCAGGTTCCGCTATTGGTTATTGACCGGAGACGTGTCTCGGTCATGTCTACATTGTTCTCGAACCCGTAGGGTGCGCACGCTTAAGGTTTCGATGAAAATTATATTAAGAGTTTATGAGTTTTGATGTACCGAAGTTAGTTCGGAATCCCGGATGTCATCACGGACATGACGAGGTGTCTCGAAATGGTCAAGACATAAAGGTTGATATATTGGATGACTATATTCGGACACCGGAAGTGTTCCGAGGAAGTTTCGGATAAAACCGGAGCACCGGGGGGTTACCGGAACCCCCCGGGGGGTTAATGGGCCTCATGGGCCTAAAGTGGAGAAGAGGAAGGGGCTGCCAGGGCAGGCTGCGCGCCCCCTCTCCCCCTAGTCCGAATTGGACAAGGAGGGAGGGGCGGCGCCCCCCCTTTTTGCTTCTCTTCTTCCACCTCTCCTACTTGGACAAGGAAAGGGAGGGGAGTCCTACTCCCGGTAGGAGTAGGACTCCTCCTGCGCGCCTCCTACTAGGGCCGGCCGCACCCCCCCCTTGGATCCTTTATATACGGAGGCAAGGGGCACCCCATGGACACACAAGTTGATCTTCGTGATCGTTCCTTAGCCGTGTGCGGTGCCCCCTTCCACCATAGTCCACCTCGATCATATTGTAGCGGTGCTTAGGCGAAGCCCTGCGACGGTAGAACATCAAGATCGTCACCACGCTGTCGTGCTGACGGAACTCCTCCCCGATGCTTTGCTGGATCGGAGCCCGGGGATCGTCATCGAGCTGAACATGTGCTAGAACTCGGAGGTGCCGTAGTTTCGGTGCTTGATCGGTCGGGCCGTGGAGACGTACGACTACATCAACCAAACGCTTGCGTTGTCGATCTACAAGGGTACGTAGATCACACTCTCCCCCTCTTGTTGCTATGCATCACCATGATCTTGCGTGTGCGTAGGAAATTTTTTGAAATTACTACGTTCCCCAACATAAGGCCCAATACGAATTCCCGTAACTCCCCGGTACTCCCGAAAATACCCGGATCACTCGGAACCTTTCCGATGTCCGAATATAGTCGTCCAATATATCAATTTTTACGTCTCGACCATTTCGAGACTCCTCGTCATGTCCCCGATCTCATCCGGGACTCCGAACTCCTTCGTTACATCAAAACACATAAACTCATAATATAACCGTCATCGAACTTTAAGCGTGCGGACCCTATGGGATCGAGAACTATGTAGACATGACCGAGACATGTCTCCGGTCAATAACCAATAGAGGAACCTGGATGCTCATATTGGCTCCCACATATTCTACGAAGATCTTTATCGGTCAAACCGCATAACAACATACGTTGTTCCCTTTGTCATCAGTATGTTACTTGCCCGAGATTCGATCGTCGGTATCTAAATACCTAGTTCAATCTCGTTACCGGCAAGTCTCTTTACTCGTTCCGTAATACATCATCCCGCAACTAACTCATTAGTTGCAATGCTTGCAAGGCTTATAGTGGTGTGCATTACTGAGTGGACCCAGAGATACCTCTCCGATAATCGGAGTGACAAATCCTAATCTCGAAATACGCCAACCCAACAAGTACCTTCGGAGACACATGTAGAGCACCTTTATAATCACCTAGTTACGTTGTGACGTTTGGTGGCACACAAAGTGTTCCTCCGGTAAACGGGAGTTGCATAATCTCATAGTCATAGGAACATGTATAAGTCATGAAGAAATCAATAGCAACAAACTAAATGATCAAGTGCTAAGCTAACGGAATGGGTCAAGTCAATCACATCATTCTCCTAATGATGTGATCTCATTAATCAAATGACA
The DNA here is from genome assembly GCF_056163025.1 of Triticum urartu. Taxonomy (NCBI): domain Eukaryota; kingdom Viridiplantae; phylum Streptophyta; class Magnoliopsida; order Poales; family Poaceae; genus Triticum; species Triticum urartu. The sequence goes on from NC_141877.1 coordinate 582,416,090, forward strand.
ACTCATGTCTATGGTTAGGAAACATAACCATCTTTGATCAATGAGCTAGTCAAGTAGAGGCATACTAGTGACACTCTGTTTGTCTATGTATTCACACATGTATTATGTTTGCGGTTAATACAATTCTAGCATGAATAATAAACATTTATTATGATATAAGGAAATAAATAATAACTTTATTATAGCCTCTAGGGCATATTTCCTTCAATAAGAGTTACCCGAACTCAACATCACCGCTCCTTTCTTGATCGCCTATCAGAAACTTGAAGGAATTTCACCATTGCTTGTAGTCATCCCGAGTCAAATTCACAGTTGTCTCACCACATGTATGACCACCAGAGCCCTGGCCCGTCTCCATGTCCCATGCGTATCGCACGCCTCGCCGCTATTACCGCATCGAGCCTCCGTTGTCCTAGTCGGGTCTCAAGGGTGACGAAACCACACCAGTCAACCCCTACTGCAGAGTACCACCAATCATCACCAACCGATGACGAGTTTCACGCTTCCATCAGACCATTGGGCTCTAGTCCGAATTACATGCCTCTCATTTTTTCCCGCTGAATAGGCTTCGATTCTCTGGATCCTTACACCGTAGCCCCTCAATCTAGCTCCACCTTCAACATGACTCCATGGTAGATGATCAGTCCACCCCGCGCCCCGTCAACTTCAAGATCTCATGTGCACCGTCTTGAATCAACTTGGCCCATGCCATAGTCTTGTCGAAGCCACACAAGCCTTGGGCTTGTGCCACGTGTTTCCATGCCCAGAAGTTGGTCACCATCAGCATCACGCTCCTATGCCGTCGTCACCAATCCCATCACCATCTTCTGTACCAACCAACTCACGTCGATCCGTCAGACTGTCCAGTCCAACCCAGCCAAATTTGTCCGGCTGCATGACACGCTCGAGGCTCCCAAATCGTCTTCCAAGAATTTCCATCCATCACATGATAATTCCATCTTAGCTGAATTGACTTCCCGCAACGCGTTCAAGCATCTCTATTGTGCCAACAAATTTTTTATCCATGTCTGCCATAACCCAAGGTATCCAGTTTCGTGAACTTCTCCACCTCAAACCTAATACCCGTTTGGGCCACTTGTCAGCCTCAGACTTCTTTATTTTTCATCCCTTCACACGTTTGGCAAGCAATCGATGGGGGACATGGTAATTTGGAGAAGTAACTGGTGATGGGATTGGACTAGTGAACTTGCCTTTTAATCCCAAACTCTTTCTTATGGACATATGGGAAAAACGAGTTGGAATTTATGTTCTAGAATATGACGTCACTTGATTATCCATCAGTCGATCTCCTTTCAATGATAGGACATGACGTCGTCTTGCCGGGCAGCCAACATTGTGTTGCGTAGTTTATGGCTAAGTAGCATAGGAGGCCTTGAGCGCGGCGACGTGGAGGAGTTTGAGTAGGCACAAGCGGTGTAAGTGTCTATAAGCTTAAAAGATCAATATAGCTTATGAAGAACTACATAGGAAAGCATGGCGAGCATGCTGTTGCTACTGTTGCGCTGGGGTACAAGTGTCATTGACGGCCAACATGATCATGTCTTCGAGTGTGCCGCTATGAGGAGAGTGAGAGGGTGGAGCAAATGATGTTGCACTGGGAGGTGCTATGTGTGCCGTATGTCGAGCGAGGATGGCGCCACTTTCAAGTTGCAACACTACTAGGCTATCCGCCAACCATCGAGCCAGCAAGGTGTTGCGCTGAGTATCATGTCAACGGCGAAGATGTACTGGATCTAGTTGTCAAGAACTACCAAGCGTGAATATGTCCTGATTCATCTTGACCGTCCGATATGCAAGAGCACCAGGATACAAAAGGCTTCGTTACATTGTGATTTACCAGTGTTAAGTCACTGGATCCATGTGCATAGCACACGCCCGTGTCAGTGCTCCTGTTGCCTATCATTCCTATCGCCGTACAATTTTTTAGTGGACGCGCTTGACCAATGTTATTAGAGTGTACAATTACAAGGAAGCACCAAAAACTCTACTTTTATAAGAAGTGTGGTATGGTGCACAATAATTTGAAGAGTCTATGTTAAGATGCTGAACTCTGCCCATGTTCCGACAGTTTACACATGCAGCTATTTCATTTATTGTGGTCATGTATGGTTGAGAACTTAAATCCTATTGTGCGTAGAGAAGGTACATAAGGAAGTTCCAGAAGAAACACGGGATGATTGATTTCCATTTACATAGACGATATTTTGGAAAACGAGGGCATATGTTATCTAATAGAATACCACATACAGTTCAAATGAAAAGGCTATAACATGATTTAGAGAAGTCTTTGAGAGTCTCTCTCCCTATCTTTGAAAATATCTCGGTGGTCACTTCAAGTAAATCTGCACTACACCATCTTAACCTAATGACATCCCTGTGACCATCTCCCCACACACCATCACGACTTGTTTGGTTGAGATGCAATGTTTCCCTTTCAGACATAGCCAATGTTCTTTGAAAGACAAGGACATGAGAATATTTAAGCTCATTTTGTTGTTAATTGATTTGAAAGGCAAGTAGACATGTGTCTGTGAAACAAGAAAGGCTTCGAATGCTAGCCAAATTTCATACCCATCTAATCCGTTGGACGGATGACATCCCTGTCGAAGTAACAACTATATACATGTGAGGTCCCATGATCCTTCTAGTTGTATTTTCCGGTAGTGGCATCCATGGTTGCATCCCGGCGGTTTGGCACCCTTGATCCTGGGTGGAAGGAATAGGGTTCATCTTCCTAGTGGCTACAATATGACGATGGTCGTGGATGCCTGATTTCGCAAATGCAATCATCTGGTTTGTGATCGATGTGCATCGACCTGTTCTGATATTTTTGTAGTTCTCATCTTCTTCAATTCCTCCATCGATTTTGCCTATGCATTTGAGTGTTGTGGGCAGTTGGTTGCCACTGGTGCGGTGTGCCTCCCGTGTTGAGGTGGTTTTGCTCAGCATTGTTTCAGTATTTGTTGTGAGACCGACATCTTCCTGAACACTCATTTGAATTCCTCTACAGCCTAACGGTGTGGCGTCTTTCCAACCAAGGCGAGGGAGTTGGATACCTCTTTGGCGTTAGAGAACGATGTTGATATGTTTTTAGGAGACTACAGGAGTCTGCTGCGTATATTTTTATTGATTTTTGAATGTTGAAAGGTACAACTATAAAAGAACAAATAGCAACAGAAAAAGGGTTACAGAATGGGCTCAGATAGCCCTAGAGAGTACTGATATTGTTTCTTTCAAATGTGCGAAGCAGATCAACATCATCCTCCTCTTGGCAGTAGGCTGGTCCTCTATGCTGCATTTGCTTGGCTGTCTTTGGTGCCGGTGCATCATGGGTAATGCCATTAAAACAAGTTGTGCTTTCTCCTTTTCTCTTTTGTTTTGCTTGTTGTGTGCATTGCATGGTTATTTGTTTAGGCAGTTTCACAGCTTCAGTTTTGTTGTAAACTATTAAATAAAATATGGGGTATGTCTAGAGCACATATAGATGTGACATAGCTAAGTCGCATCTAAGTGATGTCATGCACAAATTTTGATACGAGTGGCACGTCTGAATGCTGCAGCCGGTGGGAGACATGCTGCAAATTGCACCAATACATGTTGCAAAACGTGCTACTAACAACAAGACAAATGTTGTAACCAGTGGTACTATATGTTGCATGCGGTAATGGCAGATGCTATGACTAGCGGGAATACGTGCTACGAGCGATGCGGGTAGAAGTTGTGACCATTGTGACGACATGCTAGAACCAGCGACGGCGGACGCTGCAACTGCTTGGACGACGTGTTGCAAGCGGTAGGAAGACATGTTGCAAGAGCCGTCTTGACGAGGGAGGATGATGTAACTGTTGCGACAAAATGATACAATTGAAAACGAGGGATGCTGCGACGAGTTGGATGGCGTGCTACAATCGAGTACAACGGACACTGCGACGGCTTTCCCGGTTGGTTACTGCGGTTGGAATGAAATAGTGAGTTGGGCGATCCACCATACGTACAAAGCGGGGACGATTTACCAAAGATCCATATTGCCTTTTATACGATTGGTGAGGGGATTGTACCGAAGGGGAATTTGGACCGTATTTGCTTGTGGGAGCTAAGTGTGAGTCCCGAAATCACATTTTGGGTGTTGAGTTGTTGACTACTTGACTTATTAAGTTGTTCTCTTGTGCCAAGTTTATTTATCGTGGATACACCATGGTACGATTGGCGTCGAGCTAAGTTCAATGCATGCTTGTGAACTATTTTGTTTTGGGGGAGTGTGAACTTATGTTTATCTATGGAATTTGGCCGACATCAAAGATATACATGAAATTGTACGGGGACCTTGTGAGCAAGCTGAAATGGTGCCACTATGCTCAGTTCCTTCTTAAACGTCTAATCAATGAGGGGAACAAAATAACAAGCATGTCATTCCATCGCCCTAGCCAGATCACTCTAGCTAGTTGTTTGGTCCATCTAGCATGTCGAGAGATAGCTCGCTAATTCACTTGTCTAATACTTTTCATGTTGGGTCATGGAATGAAGACCGAGCACATTTACGCACAAAATCTTACACGTGGAGATACTCTAAACTCTCCAGACATTCTTTCTTATGCAACCAACTCTGAAGACGTTTGTTTTTTTCCTGACTGTGACACTGAATGCACATCAGTTTTCTCAAAAATCCAAACAAATGAAAATAGTAGAGAGTGCCTTCTTATTTATTGAGGGCTCTCCACTCCCAAAATTTTATTTTCATGGGATTGATGCCCGCTGATACATAATAAATTCAACTTCTAGTTTCTTGTATAAAAGGGTTTAACTTTCAATTTTGGAAACGAGGACATGAATTGCAATCTGTACACCAACATATATCAGGAGCAAAATTGTTGTGTTTTTCCTTATGGAATGTGCATATATTTCAGCTAGTACAGTGCCACATTGACGTCCAAGCATGACAGGCTAGTGCAGAAGATGGGCGAGTAACCCTATTAAACAAGATGCAGTAGGAAGGAACATGTTGCTTTTTCTGCAACCAGTTAGCTTTTTGTACGTGTGTGGTTCTCCATGTTCCTTGAGGCTCCACATCTTCTCGTTAATTGTGTCTTCACCATCGAGCCCGTTGCTTGGATCTGGATGTTACTAGTAGCTTGGTTACATGGAGATGTAACTCTGACATACACAACACTTTGTGCACACAGACTGCTGTCGACCTACTGTTTCCGGTAGTCTTGTTGCCTATCGTTCCTAACAAGCTTTACCATTTTCTGATCAACACACTTGAGCAATACCGTTCTAGCCTACAATTCCAATTCATGAGAGGAAGAGACAGCAACAAATACTCTACTTATAAGACGTGTCACATGGTAGAGAAGAATATGAAGAGTTTATATGGTAGAGAAGAACATGAAGAGTTTACGTAAGAGGTTGAACTATGCCCATGTTTCGAGAGTTGGAGAAGGCAGTCATTTCATTTATTGTGGGACATATGCCATTTACTGTGAACATGTTTGGCTGAAAACTTAAATTCTCCGTCGAGCAGTAAAGGAATGTATGGAAGTTCTGGAAGAAAGAATGCACGGGCACATAAGGTGTCCATATCACAATGCCATGCCCAGTTCAAATGGAAGGTCTGGACAAGTCTTTGGGAGTCGAGCTCCCTTTCTTTGACAGTGTCTTCGGTAGTCACTTGGCCAAAATATTATCTCAAATAAATATATACTACATCATCTTCCTTCTCTTCTCAGGTACTATCATGAGCATTTGGGGGGGGAAAGGGAATGTCACAAGTCATTAAACAACCATCCAGTTCTCCAGACCGTAGAAATACAAGTCATTAAACAACCATCCATCATTCATACACAACCAAGAAACTGATCACCCTTTCAAGACTTACAGGCGATGAGTGTCAATCTATGGCCATTTTAACACAATGTTGACAAACAGCTATGGATGTATACTACAAACCCAAATACAAATGAACTATGGACAAGGGAGCTCGTTGTGGCACAAAGTGAGACAAGGTCACCAGAAGTGAAACCTTTTTTTCCTTACCTCTATCACCGAGGAAGCATGTTTGTAATGAGACCTCTATTGGTTCGCATGCTGTATCCATCACCATCCTTCAGTGTTCATTAATCATTACGGTGTGGTTTCACGGGTTTCCATCTGAGTTCCCGAGCCCTTTCCTCCCACAAAGCAGTTAATTTCCTTTGACCGAGCAACGACTCTGCTGACTTTTCCCTAGCTTCTTCACATGTATCCATACCTGAACTGCATTTGTCAGCCTCCTTTTGATACCGTGAAGCTAGTTTTTTGGCTTCGAGCAATTTTACATCCGCTTGTTGCTGAGCTTCTGTTGCTTCCTCCCCTCTTTGCTTTAGCTCGTCAATCAGTAACTCTGTTTCTTCACCGGAAGCACTAATCTTAACCTCTTTGAACTGTTTGGCACAGTCTGGAAACATCAGAAGCAATAATAACCAGTTAAAGCGATACCAGATAATTGCAAAATATGGCTATGGAATAGAAGTGCCCTTGGGTACTTCATTTGACATGTTCAATTGCTTATGATAAGGACATACATAAGAAAGTGCCTATGTTTAGGATGCTTCTTAAACATGGAGAAAAGTAACTGAGCTACTTAAACTACTGACGAAACAGAGTATATCATGGATAAAACCTAATTATAGAGTGTGGAGAGAACAATAAACATAAGAAAATATTTCCACAGATAGAAACTAGAGCAGTAGTCTTTTAGACCAAGAACAAAGGAAGGCATCACAAATTGAACTTGACAATCAAAGAAGAAATATTGCAATGCTCATATGGACAGGCGTCAACCTTTCAGTACCATGGCATGTTTACGCTCGACTCTATCTTGTTTAGTGAAATACATAATTACTCCCAGTATAAGGCTACAACCTGAAGCAATGTTCTGACTTTTGAATAACTGGAAACATCTTGGTCTGACCCCCGAATTTCAAGCATAGCTAAAGTTACAATCGATCAGCCATGGCAAGGCCAGGCATACAAAATCTGATGCATAATAAGCATTGAACAAACAGAGCAAGTTAAGCTATGCATGCTTGTTAGGACATTCAAGTTCCTAGCCTATCCACAATCGTTCCGTGACCCGTCCACAGCAGAACGCAATAGCCAGCGACTACAAACGCACTGCTCGCTCTGCGCACAAGATTTCATATCATGCCAAGTTCGTAGCCTATCCACACTTCCACAGCAGAAGGAAATAGCCAGCGGCTCGAAACGCATTGCTCGCTCAGCACAGAGAAATTGCGCGGCAAAGGCACGGAAAGAAGGGCCATGTGGAACGGGCAGAGCAAGGAGATCTGGGCGGGTAGGTCCGGCACCGACAGCAAGAGGGGTGGGTTGGGTACCTTCGGGGAGCTGGAGCAGAGGGAGTATGTGTAAGCTTCACTTTATTTTAACACAATACACGTGCAGGCGCTCAGACATCTAGCACTTGACTCGATTATAATTTTAAAAGTTGTGACTACTCCCTCTCCAGGCGTGCACGTACATTGGTTAAGAGCACCGGGTACAACTCAAAGAAGCACGCACACGTCACATGTATGGATGGCCTCTCTTGTCTGTATGGATGGACGTATGTGCGTGTATAGGTTTTCCTTCTTTTTCAGAAACAATGAGTTTGTGCCAACCGTATTAGGAGTTTGTCAAAGTCACGACTTTATCCCGCTGAACTACAGACGGTGTGTATTGCACTTCTTGTAAAACGGACACTTACTCGATAGGTTATTCTGATGCCTCACAATGCTAAGTTGAAACTACACATGTTTCCCATGCATCTTCCTTAAATTTATTGTGCCGAAATCAGTGAATATTACCCCGCCTGATTCCTAAGCATTGTTCTGTAATATTCTTGGAACTCTTCATTGTCTTTTCTTATCATACGTATGCACGCTTGGATGCCGAGTATTTGATCAAGTGTATAACAAAATCATAAAGAATCACGGCAGGTTCTAGGGGAGGTCAGGTATTCGAACGTGTGAAGAAGAGGAGATTATATAGGAAGCAGAATCCTTAAGACGAGACGGTTGGTCTATAGTACATGTAAAACTTAATGTGCAATGTCTAAATGATGGGTACAACGTCACAAAGAACTTACACTGAAGTGTGATTCGTCCCAAGCTCAGCTATTGTACGCGTCGGATTTTGACTTTTATATTTTTTGTTGGGGCGGTATTTCATATTTCGGAAAGAAAGCTAGTGGAGCCTTGTGAGCCAAGTGCAATTCTGCTGCTGTGCTCATCCTTTGTTATACATGCCTCTTTTGTTCATATAGGAAAACTCAATAGAAACACATAATAGGAGATCTTTAGTTCGTCACACCATTCATTCGTTCGGCTCAAAGGATTGGAGCAAAAAAAATTGTGGTAATTTTTATTTGATTCAAAAATGAAAACTCAAGAATTTACAATCCCCACTAAACTAATTTTATAATTACTACACAAAAAACTACAAGAACAAGATCTTCAGTGTCATACTAACATCCAAATTAGGGATCTAAACGTCGCATCGTTTAAGTCCACTTATCGATCTAACAGTTCAAGAAAATTTCTTTCCTAAGAAAATGAACTATCGAGCTAACAAAAAAAATTAAACGGGTTTCTGGTGCCGTTTATCGCGCCCGTTTATATCCCTAATCCTAATTATATTTTGCATGTAGGTTGACTTTTAATACGACTGTGTTTTCTCTATTCATCTGAACCAAACATCTAAATTTACAAAAAAAAAGAGAGAGGTGTTTCCTTAATACTCTACTTTGCGTGTGCATTTCTACGATATTGTGGTGTTCTGCATATTCTTAGATTCCAAAGTCTTGCGGACCAAAGAAGCCCTATAACTCAACTGTATGATCAAAGAGGTAAAGAAAATCACATGCATCCATATCCAGCGTCATAGTTAAGTCAAGATATTTGGTCCATCTAGTATGTCGAGCTAATTCTCTTATCTGTTCATTTTGATGCCAGGTCAAAAGAAGATCGAACGATTTATCTTACTTCCTCCATAAGTGCAGATACTCTAAACTTCAAAGCAATGTATCTCTTTTGCAACCAATTCTAAGACATTCTGTTTTTACCCCGCAAAGAAAAAGACATTTCATTTTTCTTGCATAAGACATGCTAGCTTTCACAAAATTGAGTTTATCAACTACATGGAAGGATATCGTGTATAAAACACCTTCCCTTTTAAGAATTGAGAAGTTTTATGCTCCTAATGTCATTACATCGAAGCCAATTGAGCCATGTACTTTCCATGTATGTAGTCATGTAGTTTTTTTTTTTTTGAGTTTTACCTCTTGTAAATAGGGACTCTAATGCAAGTGGGAGACTGAAGGAAATATGTCGTAGAGGCAATAATAAAATTGTTATTTTATACTCACTCCGTCCCATAATGTAAGACGCTTTTTAACACTATTGTAGTGTTAAAAAGCGTCTAACTTTATGGGATGGAGGGAGTATTTCCTTATTCATGATAAAGGTTTATTATTCATGCTAGAATTGTATTGATCGGAAACCTAAAAACATGTGTGAATACATAAACAAACACCGTGTCCCTAGTGAGCCTCTACTTGGCTAGCTCGTTGATCAAAGATGGTTAAGGTTTCCTAACCATGGACATCAGTTGTCATTTGATAACAGGATCACATCATTAGGAGAATGATGTGATGGATAAGACCCATCCGTTAGCTTAGCATAATGATCGTTCAGTTTTGTTGTTATTGCTTTCTTCATGTCAAATACATATTCCTTCAACTATGAGATTATGCAATTCCTGGATACCAGAAGAATGCCTTGTGTGCTATCAAATGTCACAACGTAACTGGGTGATTATAAAGATGCTCTACAGGTATCTCCGAAGGTGTTTGTTGGGTTGGCATAGATCGGGATTAGGATTTGTCACTCCGAGTATCGGAGAGGTATCTCTGGGCCTTCTCGGCAATACACATCATAAGCTTGCAAGCAAATGACTAAGGAGTTAGTCACGAGGTGATGTATTATGAAACGAGTAAAGAGACTTGCCGGTAATGAGATTGAACAAGGTATGAAGATACCGATGATCGAATCTCGGGCAAGTAACATATCGGTAGACAAAGGGAGTTACATATGTTGTCATAAGGTTCGACCGATAAAGATCTTCGTAGAATCTGTAGGAGCCAATATGGGCATCCAGGTTCCGCTATTGGTTATTGACCAAAGAGGTGTCTCGGTCATGTCTACATAGTTCTTGAACCCGTAGGGTCCGCACACTTAACGTTCGTTGACGATATAGTACTATATGAGTTATGTATGTTGGTGACCGAATGTTGTTCGGAGTCCCGAATGAGATCGCGAACATGATGAGGAGCTCCGGAATTGTCCGGAGGTAAAGATTCGATATATAGGATGATCTAGTTCGGCCAAGGGGTGAAGCCCACGGGGCTTTAGCTCGGTGCAAAAGGAGTTTTGAGGAGGCCGGGGGGCCAAGCGCCGGAGACCCTGGCGTCTGGCCCTAGGCCAGACGCCGAGGCCCATGGCGTCTGGGCTAGACGCCAAGAACCGTGGCGTCTAGTCCTGGAAGACTGGGACGGACTCTTCCCTGCGGGCACAACCAACTTTGAGGAGGCTTTTACTCCAAGTTTCGACCCCAGGGCTCAATATATAAATAGAGGGGCAGGGCTAGCACCTGGAACACATCAAGAACCACCAAGCCATGTGCCAGCAACCCCGTCCCCTCTAGTTAATCCTCCGTCATAGTTTCCGTTGTGCTTGGCGAAGCCCTGTGGAGATTGTTCTTCACCAACACCGTCACCATGCCGTCGTGTCGCCGGAACTCATCTACTACTTCACCCGTCTTGATGGATCAACAAGGCGAGGACGTCATCGAGCTGAACGTGTGCTAAACGCGGAGGTGCCGTATGTTCGGTACTTGATCGGGACGGATCATGAAGGTGTACGACTACATCAACCGCATTGATAAACGCTTCCTCTTTGCGATCTTTGAGGGTATGAATATGCTCTCCCCCTCTCGTTGCTATGCATCTCCTAGATAGATCTTGCGTCACCATATGAATTTTTTTTGAAATTGCATGCTACGTTTCCCAATAGGCATAACCTTTCTACTCTATTTTTCTTGGTTACCTCTCGTGCCGCTATGTCGTGGGCATCGACATTAGAACAAGCTTTGTGAACTCTTAGATTATAACATAGCTTACTCATTCATCTTAGCCTTCCAATAGCTATCTGATAGTTATTCTTCACTGCAGAGTCCAGACTAGACAACATTACTTTGGAGGCTACATAATTGCTAGGGCCACTTTTCAGCTTCAGACTTATTTTTCCTCCCTTCTCACATTTGGCAATCAAGCAAAGGGGGCATGTAAACCTAGGAATAGTTTCAAAACCAGATTGAAGCCATCTCGAACCATACGATTGTATCACTTTCATCCAACATTTTGACGGGCTGCTGGTCTCGTGTTGTGTGTTTTGCGACTAAATCGTTGAGATGTTAGTTGGCCTTGAACATAGCACTGCGGAGGAGGTTGAGTAGGCGGTAAGCTGAGCACATCAATATAGCATATGAAGCACCTCATCCGCGAGTCGGGTGAGCGTGCCATTGCTGCCACTGCGTCAGCGGTGCATGCCGCATCAATGAGGGTCACTCACGAAGGAGTCTGGGTCACGCACCTGCCGTGGCTAGGCCAAAACGAAGAGCGGCAGCAGGCGAAGAGAACCCCACCACACTAAAAGGTGTGCGCCACCTATGGAGCGAGCATGCCGTCACCCTCCAAATGAAGCACTACTAGGTGCTCTGCCTGCAATCGACCAAGGAAGGTGTACCTTTGACCATCGAGAAGATTGTCAAGGCGTATTGGATCCAGTCATCGAGAGTTGCCAATCCTGGTCATCTTCTGATTCAAATTGACAGATCCTCTCACAATGGATTACTCATAGGAATTTGGCTACACAATCTTGCGGAAGAAGAAATTCATAGATTGGAGAATAGATACAGGTTATAGCTAAGCACTACACCCGTCGCCGAGATGGCTCCTTGCTAACCAGGCCAGCTACTTAAGCAACATTGCGGGCTTGCCACTCATCTTCCTTCATGAACATGTACGAGACCAAATGGGGGCCCGAGAACTTGTGATTGGACCGTTGCGTTTGGATCGTCCTGTTGGGTTCGCTTCCTTCCCCTCCTGTATCATGTGTAGGAGCCTTGGTGGTGTTCACGTCATTGACAAATATGGAGCTGATGAAGGATGCAGAAGGGTGTTACTTGCAAGTGGCAAGTCACCGTATCTATGTGCATAGCACACGCCCGTGCCCATTGTCCTGTTGCCTACCATTCCTACCACCCTAAAATTTTTTAGTCAATGTCCTCCAGCAATGTTATGGGAGTACGCAATTACCATTCTAGAAGAAGAGACACTCTATTTATAAGAATAGTATATGGTAGAGGAGAATATAGACTCTATGTAAAGAGGCTGAACTCTGTCCTTGTCTGAGAGTTGGCTCATCCAGTTATTTCATTTATTGAGGGCATGATTGGTTAAAAACTTGAATTTAATGTTAAGCAGACAAGGTACATAAGAAAGTTGTGGAAGAAAGATGGGATGAATGAATTCCATTTACATAGAAGAGACATTGAAAGCACATGCACATAAGATGTCTAGCGCAATACCATGCGCACTTCAGAAAGAAAAGCTCTAACATAATTTAGAGAAGTCTTTGAGATTCTCAATCCCTTTCATTGATAGTGTCATTGGAAGTCAATCCATTGAAAGGTTGTCTCAAGTAGATATGCACACCATCTTAAAATAATCGATTCCCCATGCTTGTCTCCTCCCAGAACAACGCCACCAATTTGATTTGAGATACAATCTTTTCCTTTCCGATAGAGCCAATGCATTTGGGAAGACAAGGACGAGAGAATTTAAGATCATTTCTGTTTTCAATCAATCTGGGTGGCCAATGTCCATCTGCATGTCAAACAGGAAAGGCTCAGGATGTCGGCCAAATTTCTTTTCCAACTAATCCTTTGGACGGATCACATCCCTGCCAGTGTTCTTGGCTACCTCTGGTGCCGGTTTGTCATGGGCATCGCCATTAGAATAAGTTTTTTGAACTCTTAAATTATAAGATAGCTTACTTATTCATCTTAGCCTCCCAATAGCTATCCGACAGTTATTCTACACGCTAGAGTCCAAACCAGACAAAATTACCTTGGAGGCTAAATAATTGCTAGGGCCACTTGTCAGCCTCAGACTTCTTTCTTTTTCCTCCCTTCTCATGTTTGGCAAGCAATCGAGGGGGGACATGGTAATTTGGAGAAGTAACTAGTGATGGGATTGGACTAGTGAACTTGCTTTTTATCCCCAAAATCTTTCTTATGCACATATGGGAATAACAAGTTGGAATTTGCGTTCTAGAATACGTTGTGACTTGATTATCCATCAGTCTATCTCCTTTCAATGATAGGACAGGGCGCCTTCTTGCTGGGCCGCCAGTATCGTGTTGCGTAGTTTATGGCTAAGTGTCATAGGAGGCCTTGAACGTGGCGACGTGGAGGATTTTGAGTAGGTGCGAGCAGTGTAAGTGTCTGTAAGCTTAGGCATCAATATAGCTTATGAAGCACTACATAGGCAAGCAGGGCGAGTGTGCTATTGCTACCGTTGCGCTAGGGGTAAAAGTGGCATAGACAGCCGACATGATCATGTTGTTCGAGTGTGTCGCTATGAGGAGAGCGAGAGGGTGGAGCAAAGGATGTTACACTAGGAGGTGCTATGTGTGTCGTATGTGAGCAAGGATGGCGGCGCTCTCAAGCTGCAGTACTACCAGGCTATCCACCGACCATCAAGCCAACAAGGTGCCGCGCTAAGTATCAGGTCAACGGCGAAGAAGTACTGGATCTAGGTGTCAAGAACTACCAAGTCTGGATATGTCCTTATTCATCTCGACCGTCCAATATGCAGGAGTGGCAGGATACAGAAGGCTTCATTACGTTGTTATTTACCCGAGGCAAGTCACTAGATCCATGTGCATAGCACACACCTGTGTCAGTGCTCCTGTTGCCTACCATTTCTATCGCTCTACAATTTTTTAGTCGACGCGCTTGAGCAATGTTATTAGAGTGTACATTTACAATTCTAGAGAAAGAGGCAGCACCAGCAACTCTACTTTTATAAGAAGTGTGGTATGGTGTAGAATAATTTGAAGAGTCTACGTTAAAATGCTGAACTCGGCCCATGTTCCGACAATTTACACATGCAGTTGTTTCATTTATTGTGGTCATGTATGGTTGAGAACTTAAATCCTATTGTGCGTAGAGAAGGTACGTAAGGAAGTTCCAGAAGAAACATGGGATGATTGATTTCCATTTACATAGATGATATTCCGAAAAACGAGGGCATACGATGTCTAGGAGAATACCACATACAGTTCAAATGAAAAAGCTCTAACATGATTTTGAGAAGTCTTCGGGAGTTTCTCTCCCTTTCTTTGACAATATCTTCGGTGGTCACTTCAAGGAAATCTGCACTACACCATCTTAAACTAATGACATCCCTGTGACCGCCATCACCACATGTTTGATTGAGATGCAATGTTGCCCTTTTAGACAGAGCCAGTGTGCTTTGAAAGACACAGACATGAGAATATTTAAGCTCGTTTTGTTGTTAATTGATTTAGGCAAGTAGACATGTGTCTATGAAACAAGAAAGGTTTTGAATGCTAGCCAAACTTCGTACCCATCTAATCCATTGCACGGATGACATCCCTGTTGGAGTAACAACGATATACATGTGAGCTCCCATGATCCTTCTAGTGGTATTTTCCAGCAGTGGCATCCATGGTTGTGTCCCGGCTGTTTGGCACCCTCGATCTTGGATGGATGGGAATAGGGTTCATGTTCCTTGTGGCTACAATATGACGGTGGTCGTGGATGCCTGATTTCTCAAATGCGATCATTTGGTTTGTGCTCGATATCCACCGACCTGTTCTGATATTTTTGTAGTTCTCATCTTCAATTCCCACCATCAGTTTTCGCTATGCACTTGAGTGTTGTGGGCTGGTGGTGCCACAGCTGGTGTGGTGTGCCTCCCATGTTGAGGTGGTTCCGCTCAGCGTTGTTTCAATATTTGTTGTGAGACCGACATCTTCCTAAACACTCATGTGAATTCCTCTACACCCTGATGGTGCGACATCTTTCCAACCAAGGTGAGGGGCCTGGATACTTCTTTGGCATTAGAGAACGATGTTGCTTTGTTTTTTTAGGAAACTATAGGACTCTGCTGCGTATATTTTTATTGATTTTTGAAACTTGAAAGGTACAAGTGTAAAAGAACAAATAGCAACAGAAAAAATCCTACAAAGTGGGATGAGATAGCCCCAGAGAGTATCTAGTACTGATATGATTTCTTTCAAATGTGCGAAGCAGATCACATCCTCCTCTTGGCAGTAGGCTGGTCCTCTATGCTGCATTTGCTTGGCTGTCCTTGGTGCCAGTGTATCCTGAGGAATGCCGTTAAAAAAAAGTTGTGCTTTTCTCCATTTCTCTTTTGTTTTGCTTGTCGTGTGCATTGCATGGTTATTTGTTCAGGTAGTTTCACAGTTGTAGTTTTGTTGTAAGCTCTTAAATTAAACAGGGGGTATGTCTAGGGCATATCTAGATGTGAGATAACTAAGTCGCATCTAAGTGATGTCATGCACAAATTTGGATACAAGTGGCACTTCTGAATGTTGGGCAACATGCTGCGAATTGCACCAATACATGTTGCAAAATGTGTTGCTACCAACAAGATAGATGTTGCAACCAGTGGGACTATATGTTGCATGTGGTAATGGCAGATGCTATGACTAGCGGGATTATGTGCTACGAGCGATGTAGGTAGAACTTGTGACCATTGTGACGACATGCTGGGACCAGCAACGGCGGACGAGCTAAGTTCAATCCATGGTTGTGAAGTTTTTTTTGAAGGAGTGTGAACTTATGTTTGTCTATGGAATTTGGCCGGCATCTAAGTATACATGAGAATTGTAGGGGGGCCTTGTGAGCAAGATGAAATGGTGCCACTATGGTAAGTTCCTTCTTAAACGTCCAATCAATGAGGGGAACAAAATAACAAGCATGTTATTCCATCGCCCTAGCCAAATCACTGTAGCTAGTTGTTTGGTCCATCTAGCATGTCGAGAGATAGCTCGCTAATTCACTTGTCTAATCCTTTTCATGTTGGGTCATGGAAAGAAGACCGAGCACATTTACACACAAAATCTTACATGTGGAGATACTCTAAACTCTCCAGACATTCTTTCTTATGCAACCAACTCTGAAGACGTTTGTTTTTTTCCTGACAGTGACACTGAATGCACATAAGTTTTCTCAAAAATCCAACCGAATGAAAGTAGTAGAAAGTGCCTTCTTATTTATTGAGGGCTCTCCACTCCCAAAATTTTATTTCCATGGGATTGATGCACGCTGATACATAATAAATTCAACTTCTAGTTTCTTGTATAAAATGGTTTAACTTCCACTTTTGGAAACGAGGACATGAATTGTAATTTGTACACCAACATATATCATGAGCAAGATTGTTGTGTCTTTCCTTATGGCATGTGCATATATTTCAGCTACTACAGTGCCACATGGACGTCCAAGCATGACAGGTTAGTGCACAAGATGGGCGACTAACCCTACTAAACAGGATGCACTAGGAAGGACCATGTTTTTTTTCTGCTGCCGGCGGTTAGTTTTTTTGCGTGTGAGTACCTCCACATTCCTTGAGGCTCCACATCTTCTCGTTAATTCCATCTTCGCCATCGAGCCTGTTTCCTGGATCTGGATGTTACTAGTAGCTTGGTTGCATGGAGATGTATCTCTGACATACACAACACTTTGTGCACACGGACTGCTGGTGACCTGCTGTTTCCGGTAGTCCTATTGCCTATCATTCCTAACACACTTGAGCAATACTGTTCTAGCCTACAATTCCAATTCATGAGGAAGAGACAGCAACAAATACTCTACTTCTAAGACGTGCCGTGTGGTAGAGAAGAACATGAAGAGTTTATGTAAGAGGTTGAACTCTGCCCATGTTCCGAGAGTTGGAAAAGCCGGGCATTTCATTTACTGTGGGAGACTTTTCATTTACTGTGCGCATGTTTGGCTGAAAACTTGAATTCTTCGTCGAGCAGAAAAGGAGTGTACGGAAGTTCTGGAAGAAAGAATGCATGAGCACATAAGTTGTCCATATCACAATGCCATGCACAGTTCAAATGAAAAAGTACAGGGTTTGGACAAGTCTTTGGGAGTCGAGCTCCCTGTGCCTTCGATAGTCACTTGGCCAAAATACTATCTCTAGTAACTATCATGAGAATTTTTTTGGGGGAGGGAGGGGGCGAGTTCACCACTCATCAAACAACTATCCAGTCTAGCAGATCGTACAAATAAGAGCAATTCCCCCTCCAATACCATCATTCATGCACAACCAAGAAACTGATCACCATTTCAAGACATACATGTAATTTGTCTTGTCAATCTATGTCCATTTTAACACAATGTTGACAAGCAGCTATGGACGTATACTACAAACCTAATATAAATTAACTATGGACAAGGGGGCTCGTCGTGGCGCAAAGTGAGACAAGGTCACCAGGAGTGAAACTTTTTTTCCTTACCTCTATCACCGAGGAAGCGTGTTTGTAATGAGATCTCTATTGGTTTGCATGTTGTACTCACCACCATCCTTCAGTGTTCATTAATCATTTTGGTGTGGTTTCACGGGTTTCCATCTGAGTTCCCGAGCCCTTTTCTCCCACAAAGCAGTTAATTTCCTTTGGCCGAGCAACGACTCTGCTAAATTTTCCCTAGCTTCTTCACATGTATCCATACCTGAACTGCATCTGTCAGTTTCCTTTTGATACCGTGAAGCTAGTTTTTTGGCCTCGAGCAATTTTACATCCGCTTATTGCCGAGCTTCTGTTGCTTTTTCCTCTCTCTGCTTTAGCTCGTCCATCAGTAACTCTGTTTCTTCACTGGAAGCACCACTCTTGACCTCTACGAACTGTTTGGCACAGTCTGGAAACATCAAAAGCAATAATAACCAGTTAAAGTGATACCAGATAATTGCAAAATATGGCTATGGAATACAAGTGCCCTTGGGAGTTTCATTTGACATGTTCAATTGCTTATGATAAGGACATACTTAACAAAGTGCCTATGTTTATGATGCTTCTAAAATACTATGGAGTTATCGAAAGAAAAAGGAGTATGATTTTAGACGTAGAGCTTATGGACTGGTTTTATAATGATACTGCATAGTATGATTATGACTTCAGAGGTAGACTAGCAATTTACCATGTTTATTTATTTAAGAATTTAGATATTTAAGAGGTAGGATAGTATCCAAGTCAAGACTAACTGTAAACAAGGAGAAAAGTAACTGATCTACTTAGTTAAACTACTGACAAAACAGAGTATATCATGGATAAAAACTAATTATAGAGTGTGGAGAGAACAATAAACATAAGAAAATATTTCCACAAATAAAAACTAGAGCAGTAGTCACCAGCGGCGGGCCGACGATGTATGCCACGACGCCAATCCCGAGCAGCGCCACCAGCGCCATCACCGCCGCAGGGCTCAGGCCCCACAACCCATCGCCTCCTCGCTGAGAGTGTATCGTGGTACACCGCACTGCTCTAGGGTGGTGGGGTGGGGGATGAGTAGGCGTAGGTGCCTTGTCGGCGGCCTGGCGAGGTGGAGAAGTGAGCGAGTGGGGATGGATCGGCACAAACCCAAGTAAGATAAGAACATGGTGGTTGGGGTTTGGCGGCACGGCACGCGGGCAGTGAAGCGGTGAACGAACCGCGTTCAAGAGATCCGGCGATGCTGGGACGGCCACATGCGCTTCAGCGGAAGTCCCACTTCAGCTCATCCCGCGGCGAATAAGCACGTACGTACCCCCTAAACGTTTTACAAAGGGAGTATGAAACGTCTTATAATTATTTAAATTATTACAGAGGGAGTATGTGTAAGCTTCATCAATTTAATTATTTTAACACAATACAGGTGCAGACGCTCACACATCCCGCACTTGACTCCATTATAACTTTAGGGCTGCTTTGGTTTGTAGGAATTTTGTAGGAATCCCATAGAATAGGATTTGTATAAGAAAAATTCCTTTAGAGCCCTTTGGTTTGTAAGAATAGAATCATATTTCTATGGAGAATTCTTCCTATCCTCCACATTTCATATGAAAATAAATATTAACCTAGACTCAATGGAAAAAATTCTATGATGTGAACCAAAGGGTACCTTCTTTTCTATTCCTATTCATAGAATTTCAGATATATGTCATCTCATTTTCTATGACTTTCCTATTCCTATGACTTTCCTATCCTATGAACCAAAGGAGATCTTAAAAGTTGTGACTACTCTCACTCCAGGCATGCACGTACATTGGTTCAGAACACCGCGTACAACTCAAAGAAGGATGCACACAGCACATGTACAACAGTATGGCCTCTCTTGTCTGTATGGATGGACGTATGTGTGTGTAAAGCTTTTCCTTCTTTTCTAGAAACAATGAGTTTGTGCCAACCCTATTTGGAGTTTGTCGAAGTCACGGCTTTATCCCGCTGAACTACAGACGGTGTGTATTGCATTTCTTGTAAAACGGGCACTTACTCGATAGGTTATTCTAATGCCTCACAATTCTAAGTTGAAACTACACATGTTTCCCATGCATCTTCCTTAAATTTATTGTGCTGAAACCAGTGAATATTACCCGGCCTGATTCCTAAGCATTGTTCGGTCATATTCTTGGAACTCTTCATTGTCTTTTCTTATCATACGTATGCACGCTTGGGTCCCGAGTATGTGATCAAGTGTATAACAAAATCATAAAGAATCACGACAGGTTCTAGGGGAGGTCAGGTATTCGAACGTGTGAAGAAGAGGAGATTATATAGGAAGCAGAATCCTTAAGACGAGACGGTTGGTCTATAGTACATGTAAAACTTAATGTGCAATGTCTAAATGATGGGTACAACGTCACAAAGAACTTACACTGAAATGTGATTCGTCCCAAGCTCAGCTATTGTGTGCGTCGGATTTTGACTTTTATATTTTTTGTTGGGTCGGTGCCTCCTTTTTTGTTCATATAGGAAAACTCAATAGAAACACATAATAGGAGATCTTCAGTTCGTCACACCATTCATTCGTCCGGCTCAAAGGATTGGAGCAAAAAAAATTGTGGTAATTTTTATTTGATTCCAAAATGAAAACTCAAGAATTTACAATTCCCACTAAACTAATTTTATAATTACTACACAAAAAACTACAAGAACAAGATCTTCAGTGTCATACTAACATCCAAATTAGGGATCTAAACGGCGCATCGTTTAAGTCCACTTATCGATCTAACAGTTCAAGAACATTTCTTTCCTGAGAAAATGAACTATCGAGCTAACAAAAAAATTTAAACGGGTTTCTGGTGCCGTTTATCACGCCCATTTATATCCCCAATCCTAATTATATTTTGCATGTAGGTTGACTTTTAATACGACTGTGTTTTCTCTATTCATCTGAACCAAACATCTAAATTTACAAAAAAAAAGAGAGGTGTTTCCTTAATACTCTACTTTGCGTATGCATTTCTATGATATTCTAGTGTTCTGCATGTTCTTAGGGCATCTCCAGGCGTTGGCCCCTCAGGAGGGGCAAAAAATCGCCCCCTGAGGGCGCGCCGGCGCTAAACCACGCACTGGGGGCGTGATGCCCCCCAGTCGCGGCGCCCACGTTTTTTTTAAATTCAAATACGGCGCAAACACGACTGAAATTTAACGCAAACATCGGCGAGTTTGTTCAAACTTAAACATATTTTACAAAAAAGAAAAAAAAACTTCCGCGGGCTACCCACGCCGTCTCCCTCGCCGCCCGCCTCGCCGCCCGCCCACGCGGTTTACATGCCGAGAGGATGTAGAACCGCGTGTAGTCACCACCGCCGCCGTCGTCGTCGTCGCCGCCCCCGCCTGCGCCTCCGCCGTCCCTGCTGCATCCCTCCCCCGGTTGGGGCGGCGGGTTGGACGGTCCGGGGGCATCGTCGTCGTCGTCGCTGTCGAGGACCACGACGCCGTGCTCGTCCTCGCGCCCACGCTTGCGGGCGGCGATCTCCTCCAGGGCCTGGCGCTGCCGGACCATCTCGTCGCGGAGGTAGTCGTCCCGCGCCCACCGCAGGGCGTCCTCGTCGGAGATGCCGCGCCGGGCTATCTCCTCCTACTCCGCGGGGAGGACGGGCTCCGGCTTGGGCTCGACGAGGACGAAGCGGCCGGTGGGTGGGGAGGCGTTGGCGCCGATGCGGACGCCGGAGCTGCACGTGCGGGCACTGACCGGCGTGCCCTGGGGCTCCGGCTTGATGGGGCGGAGGCAGGGCGAGCCGCCGGACGACGAGGAGGACCCCCCGGTCTCAATGCGCCTCGGGGTCCAGGAACTTCCCCGGCGGCGTGAGAAGGACGGGGGAGCGGGGTACTCGAGGCGCGGCGTGTTGCCGCCCTCGATGTACTCGAGGACGGCCTCCAACGTGCGCCCGGGCACGCCCCACCACCGGCGCCGGCCATTGGAGTTGAGCCTGCCGGAGGGCACGACGCCGTTGGTGGCCTCGAGCTGCTCGGCGTGACGGCGGCGGAAGTAGGGCTCCCAGAGCGGGCTGTCAGGGACGTACCGTGGCCCCTCCCTCGCCGCCCGCGGCAGGGACACGCGGATGCGTGCGATCTCCGCACGCCGCGCCGCCCCGGTGGGTGGTGGTGGCACCGGCACGCCGCCGGCGCTGATCCTCCACACGCCGGGCACCCGCATGTTCGGTGGGACCGGGTACCCGGCCTCGTAAAGGAGGCGAGCCTCATCTTCGTGGAGATGGCGGCGGCCGAAGCCGTTCGCCGCCGCGCCGTCACCAGGGAAGCGCTCGGCCATGGGTGATGAACTGGAGACGGCGAGAGAGAGGAGAGGAGGAACGACGACGGCGAGAGAGTGTGATCGCCAAGCACGCTGGTGCGCGTCTTATATAGGCCGAGACGCCGCCCGTACGCGTGGCCGCCGTGTGTACGCGTGGCGGGCGAGGGACGCGCGTCGTCCGGCCTTCACTGCGCCGCCTGTGAGGCATCAATGGCGCAGGCTGACCGGCGCGGCAGCGCGGTAGCTTTGGCATTGATTCGCTGCGGGAAACGAGGCGATGAGGACGACGAAGGGGTGAGAAGAGAGCCGTGTCGCTGACGCGGCGGGCCTGCGGCTTTTTCGCGCCAAAAAAATTCGCCCGGCGCCCTCGGGCGCCCCCCAGCGCGCCGGGTTCGGCCTAGGTCCGCCGGCGCTGTTTTTGGCCCAGGCCGGCGAAAATCGGGCTCCTGGGGACGTGACTGGGCCGATTTTTTGGCGCCGGCGCAAAAAAAACACCTAGGGAGGCCTTCCTGGGGCGCGGCTGGAGATGCCCTTAGATTTCAAAGGCTTGCGGACCAAAGAAGCCCTATAAAGTATTACAACTCTCCCGATTAATATCTTGCATCATCAAAAAGAACTTCACATTGATGCATAAATTTGGCGCACTATTTTTTTTAACCGGAACCGTAGAACAGTCGTTCTACGGTATTTTCAATAATTAAAAAACAACAACAAAGTATTACAACTCAATTACACAGAGTCACCCAATACCAGTTTTGTGAAACAAAGGAAAATCTATAGATTCTGTGCTATTACTCATATAAAACAGTTTAATTCTAGCTTTTGGAAAGGAGAACATGGTACCAGCACATCTTCAGCAAGGTTGTTGGGACTCGTTACTTTGGCATGTGCATACTTAAACGCGAACCTGGTTGATCAAAGTGTTAGGCAGCTGCAGCAGATTAGAGGCCAGCCCGAGCCAACATGATGCCCTAGGAGCAACTGCAGAGCAAACAATCTCTCCTGACAACCAAGCAAACCCGAGGTGCCAAATCTTGGTGACCTATACTTATTTCAGTTAGTCTCTTATTATAATTTTCTTCCATAAAACGTGGAAATGGACTCGTAGTAATGAACCCCCCCCCCCCCCCCCCGCGCTGCTAGGGTGACTCGGACGGCGCCCAAAAACCTAGCCGCCGCCACTCCGCACTCCCTCCTCTCCTCCCTCCCTCGCCGTCGAGGGACGCCGCCGGCCTAAGTCCGGGGGCTGCCGGCGGTGGCAGAGGACATCACCTCTCTCCAGTGTCTCTAGAGTTGGGCAGGGCCCGATTCGTACGGAGGCGCGCCCGATCCGATCGGCACGATGGCGACGGCTGCGGTGCGGCGGCGTCGGAGGCGGCGCGGGCGGCGGGTTCGGAGGCCAGACCTGTTCGGGCGTGCGGCGCGCTATCTGCCTTTGGACGGCGGCGGCGGCATGGAAGGCCTGCTGGTTGCGTCGACGGCACCACTGGTCAGATCTGCTCTGGCCGGTGTAGCCGGCGGTGGTGGTCATCTCTTCCGCCAGAGATAGTCGGCAAGTGGCTGGGTGGTCGGATCTCGAGATTCGTCATCTAGTCTCGGCTACGAGTCGGGGAGACATAGTTGCCGGTGAAAACTGAGCCGTTGATGGGCGACGGCGGTGTTTTGTGTCGTTACCTTGATGAAGGCATCATCGTGTAACTGTTGTCAACCCACTCGTGTTGCTTCGGGGGAAACCCTAGAATCTGATCTTCCAGATCAGACGATGGCGATACTACGGTGTCGTTTCTCTCTTGAGAGCATCGTTTGTGGAGCAGCGCTGGAAGATAGAGGCAGGAGGTGGAGCAGCTTCGTCTTGCACAGAGCTTCGGTGGAGTTGCCAAGTCATGCGTGGCCGACAGGTGCTATGCTGAGTCATGCCTGGTTGGCAGGTGCTATGCACGACAGATCTTTCATAGTCTTCGCGTCTGGACAGACGAGCGCAGGGCGGTGGCGCCGTTGGGCGCCGTGGTGGCGTCAACAGAAGTCCGGACTGGCAAGGATGATGAAGATCTCTCTCCCGAAGATGGTCAATGCTCCGATGATGATGGCGGTTCCTAATTAAAACGTGTGTATGGTATGCGCTTTAGGTAGGCTGCACCGGATGCTGGGCCCGATACATTATGTGGATGGACCGGCGAGGATATCGGTTTTAGATATGGGAAGTGAGAGCACTCCACATTATCGAATTTGTAGGTGTGAGTGATGGCTTCGGATGTACTGATGTATGTTCTTTTTGGACCTTTGTGAAATAATTAATAATTAATAAAGATGGTTGCATGCATCGATTGATGCAGAAGTGAAGGGTTTAACCTCCTTTTCTAAAAGAAAAAATGCCCCCTAAATGGATACGGTTGTTCAAATCGTATAGTCTCTATATCTATCTCCCTCTACGTATCCTGTAAACAATTGCCACCGCCACATATCAATAAATACCACGCAACTTTCCCTCTTGGAGAGTAGGAACCCTCCAATCTTTTACGTGGTATACGAGCTAACTTCTTCCCTATCTTCTAGCTACATACACACCATACAGAAACGTCACGCCGTAGCCTCCAACTCGGCTGCCGTCACCCTCGACCTCGGCCCACCTCCAACCGTGAAATTGACAAGGAAGAATTACCTCCTCTGGAAGAATCAATTGATGTCGGGTCTTGCATGGCGCACACGTCACTAGTCTTCTTGATGGCTCATATGCCGCGCCATCAATGATGGTGGAAAAACGGCAGGAGGACAAAGCCATGTCCATCGCACCAAATCCCATGTACCCCATGTACACTGATGGATATAGAAGGATTAGCAAGTTGTTAGCTACTTGTTGAATTCTCCTCCAAAGAAATTCTCGCACAAGTTCTGGGGAAGGAAACCACGTTTTATCTGTAGGCTGCGATCATCACGTTGTTCACCTCAGAGTCTCTTTCCCGAGTTACAAACCTGAGGATCTCCATTGCCAACACCAAAAAGGGTGCCATATCGGTCCCCGCCTACATCGCTAAGATAAAAAGCCTAGGTGATGAACTTGCGGCTGCTGGTCGCCCGGTCTCCAATCCGGAGATGGTCGACTATATCCTCATCGATCTCGATTATATCCTCATCGATCTCGATTAGGACTATGATCCAATCATTGCAGCAATCAGCATTATTGAGTATATGTGTTATATGTATATTGTATATTAGATCTATCTTCTAGTTTTTTGCATAGTTGAGGTCCGTGATCCATATTTGTATATCATATATATGTGCCTATGCACGAAGAGCAATACATCGTGCAATCATACATGGTATCAGTTTTTAGATTTTCATTCTAGTCTTCCGCTGCCGTCGCCGCCGCACGCCTCCTCCGCGCCGCCGCCGCCACCACCCAGCCGCCATCGCCTGCACGCCTCCGTGCTGACCGCCGCTCCTACCTCTCCCTGCCGCGCTCGATCCCCGCTAGCCACATCGCCCCACTCGTCCGCTAGCCGCATCGCCAGCCGCGCTCGATCGATCGCCCGCACTCGCACCCGTGCCACCCGCTCGCTAACCCGCTTCGCCAGCCCAACCCCGCCAGCCGCATCGCCCGCAAAGCCGCGTCACCCGCCCCCCACCAGCCACATCGCACGCTGCCTGCAAGCCGCGTCGCCCGCTGCTGCCGCCACACCAGAGCCGTCGAAGCCGCCTCACCTTCGCCATGTCGTTCGTCACGTCCTCTGCGTCCACCAACTCCAACTCGTTCGTCGATGCCAACCCTCCCGACGTGAACGACTCCGCAACCTGAACATCTACGAGCGGGTGCCAATTTATCTCTCTCATGCGGACTCCTCCTACTACACGTGGAAGACATACTTCTCCCTCGTGTTCCGAGAGTATCATCTCGTTGATCACGTGGACGGGAACGTCGACTCCAGCCTCGTCCCCGAGTTCCATGACTGGTCCACCATCGACACCATGATCATCCGATGGTTCTTCCTCACCATCTCGCCGGACCTCTTCCAGACGGTTGTGCAGGACGGTGATGACGCATGCGCCGCGTGGACCAAGCTGAATGGGCTGTTCACCGACAACGAGCTCCATCATCACGTTTTTTTGCAGCAAGAGTTTTTTGGGTGTCACCAGGACAACACCTCCGTCGACGACTATTGTCGCCGCCTGAAAACTCTCACTGACGAGCTCCGCGATATTGGCGCGAAGATCGATGATGACTTCCTCCTCAGCACGCTCACCGCCGGACTCAACAAGGACTTCGGCAATGCCGCGGCGAATCTCAGCCTCATCCCCAACCCGTCCTTCGCCAAGTTCATTGCGTACCTCCGCTCGGAGGAGCGGCGGATGAAGCAGGTGAAGGCACGGACATCCACACCGCTCTCGCCGCCGGCACCACTCGCGGTGGGCCCTCGACGCCTCCCGCTGCCCCGGCCTCACCCCCACCGCCGAGCCACCCGGCGCAGCCGCCGTACCCAGTGCCCCAGCAGCCGGGGCTGCTTCCGCTGCCCTATGGACTGCCCGCCCCTCCCGCCGTACGGCGCCGTGGGGGCGCCGTGGCGGTCAGCAGCCGCAGTCGCAGGGCACCGGCCCGCCCCGTCAGCAGCAGCAGCAGTTCCAGGTGCCCACTCCGTGGGCCTCCGGCTACAACCCGTGCACCGGTGTTGTTCATGCCTACACCATGCCGGTTCCACGGGCTCCTGCACCGACCCTTCCCCTGCCGCGCCCGCCGGCGCACCAGGCGTACTACGCGGCTCCGCAGCCGTACGGAGGATACCCACTACCGCAGCTGAGTGGCGCCTATGGTCTCCCTGTGGCCCCGCCGCCGCCCTCGCCGGCCCTGCTGCCGGCGCCTTGGGATCTGGCGCTCCTCGCCGCGCTGCACACCGCGCCTACGCCGAACAACTACACTGGAGGCGGTGATTGGTACATGGACACCGGGGCTACGGCTCACATGTTTGCTCATCCTGGTAATCTTGCCTCCTTCACTCCCGTCACCATCGACCGCCGCATCATTATCGGCGACGGTTCCACACTCCCTATCACACATGTCGGGCACACTTCTTTTCCTTCTAATTCTATGCCTATTACTTTGTCTAACATACTTGTGTCACCTCATCTTATTAAGAACTTTGTTTCCGTTCGTTGTTTAACTCGTGAAAATCCTGTTACTCTTGAATTTGACGAGCTTGTTTTTTGTGTCAAGGATGCTCAAACCAGGATGGTACTTCACCGATGTGACAGCCTCGACGAGCTCTATCCGGTGCATCCGCCGTCCACCTCCACCACCGCACCGGTTGCTCTCTCCACCGGTGTCGATCTCTATCACGCTCGTTTGGGTCATCCCAAGCCCTTCACACTTCTTCATATTCTTAGGAGTTTCAGTTTCAGTTGTAATAAGATACAGGATCACACATGTCATGCATGTCGTGTCGGCAAACATGTTCGCATCCCGTTTAATAACTCCACCACCATAGCTTCTTTTCCTTTTCAGTTGATTCATAGTGATGTCTGGACCTCTACGGTTCCTAGTAATTCGGGCTATTTACATTATCTGGTTATCCTTGATGATTATTCTCACTATGTGTGGACGTTTCTTTACGACGAAAGTCGGATGCACTCTCCACTTTGATGGCTTTTTACTCCTATGTCATCACGTAGTTTGGGCGTCCCATCCTTGCTCTTCAGACTGACAATGGAAAAGAGTTCGACAACCATGCTTTCCGCACCTTTCTGTCGCACCACGGCACGTTTTTTCGTCTCACGTGCCCATATACTTCGCAGCAGAACGGTCGAGCTGAACGCGTCCTTCACACTCTGAACGACTGCGTTCGCACGCTCCTATTCCATGCTAATGTGCCGCTTCGTTTCTGGTCGGACGCACTCGCTACTGCTTCACTTCTCCTTAACCTTCGCCCCTGCCGCCCACGGAGGAACTATGCACCTCACCATCTTCTCTTCGGTATGCCCCCATCTTATGATGGTTGCGTATTTTCGGGTGCCTGTGCTATCCTAGCACTGCCGACTCCGCACCTCACAAACTCGCACCTCGTTCTGTCGCTTGCATCTTCATCGGCTACCCCTCTAACTCCAAGGGATATTGGTGCTACGATCCCGTCTCCCACCGTGTGTTCACTTCCCGACACGTTTACTTTGATGAGCATGTATTTTCGCCTCAGCAGGTACCCCCGACTGTTTCTCCCGCCACCGGGGACGCGGGCTCCTCGACGCCTCTCCCAGGGCGCTCGCGCGCCTCTCTTGGCCCGCCCTTGGCTTTGAGGCCCACCCCCCGCATGCGGCGCCTCCTACAGCCATGGCGCTGGCGTCCCCGGCGTCCCCGGCGTTGGCGCCTGCGGCCCCCTCGGCACCCCCCCCCCCGGCGCCCCTGGCACCCCCGGTGCCTGTGGTCGGTCCGGTCACCAGTGCCCGTACGGGCGTTTTTCGCCCGAGCTCGTGCTACGCCTAGATGACTATGTCCATGCGGCGTCCACCTCTGAGCCGTCGCCGTTGCCGTCCTTTGTTCGAGCCGCTCTTTGTGACTCACTATGCAAGAGGAGTTTGACGCTCTGTTGCACAACCGGATGTGGCAGCTTGTTCCCCGTCCCTGACATGCCAACGTGATTACCGGGAAGTGGGTCTTTGAACACAAGCTCCATCCTGATGGTACCCTTCATCGTTATAAAGCGCACTGGGCCATTCATGGCTTCGGACAGTGTGCTGGCATCGACAGACCAAGCATATTGAGTTGGATATTAATTTTGTTCGGGAACAGGTGGCCTTGGCCATATTCATGTTTTACATGTCCCTACTTCCCAACAATTTGTCGATACCATGACCAAGGGCTTGCCTAAGGCGTCATTTGAGGAGTTCGGGTCCAGTCTTTGCGTCAACCGCGGTGCCACTTCGACTGCGGGGGGGGGGGGGGGTTGAGTATATGTGTTATATACATATTGTGTATTGGGCCCGCCTCCTAGTTCCTTATATAATTGAGGTTCGTGGCCTGCCTTTTTACATCATATATACATGCCTATGCACGAAGAGTAATACATCGTGCAATCATACAAGCATCATCAAGTCTCCTATATTTGTTCATCTCTTCTCACAAATCTCCGTGCTTGACTAGCGAATTGAGATGCTAGGTGACAACACTGGAGGCTCCAACACCTATGCGGACGAAACCTATAGAAGGCACGGACAAAGCCCCTGTAGAAGTAACCGTAAGCATGGATCTAGAGGGCGTGCCAGAGGTGATCGCTCCTCCCCTATTTGGTAACAGCAGTGGTGGTCGCACTGGCTACTGAGGGCACTCACATGGACGGCGACAATAACAACAATGTCATGATCAATGTCGGACGCGGCACCTCAGTCCTCTGCCGCCACCACATGATGCCGGCGGTGCCCAATAAGGATGAGCGGCTCCACCAGTGGTTGTACCGTCAGTCACTTACGATGGCGGAGACATACGCTCGGCGGCTCCGGAGGATCAATGCCAAGGCATTCTGACTTGGCATTAAGCATTCCGAGTGGGAGGCGGCGGAGGCAGTGAGGATGGCAAAGCCCAAGCAGAAGCAGTACCACATCGTCCGACGCTTGAAGGGCTACATTGTCATCTCCTCTTCCTCCTCCTCCGACGGCAACGACAACGACGGCTCCGACGATGACCCACCTCCTACCACGGACGCCTACAACAATGCCGGTGACCGCAAAGGCAAAGGGCCGACGAGGAAGTGGTGAATCTCGGCCCTCTCTCCGTTTATATAATCTAGCTCCTACTATCTAGTTAGAATTTGTTGGACGGTTGAACTGTGTGAATGATGCCCGTTTGGTGAACTTTTAGTGTTGTTATGTGTTCGTTTCCTGTCGATTTTGGATGTTTGGTGATCTACATAGTATGTTGCATGATATTTTATGAATACAGGGTGTCGAATATGAGATATGCGGCTATGGATGCACTGATTTGGGGACTGCCTGGCCACTGTCCACGGACGCGCCTAGGGTGCCATATTTGGGGAGTACTGTTGTAGATGCTCTAAGCATTCGAATGGAGATTCTCAAAGAGGGTCATAGATCTGGATATAACTTTTTTTGAAATGGACGCAAAAAATTGCTTGAACCATTAATTAAGAACTAAGCAACCCTGGTGCTGCGGAAGATCACGGAACGGACTACCTGTTGTCCGTCATCGTACGCCACTGGGACTCCGCCACTGATGTCTACTACGCAACTTTATTCTTGTAGACACGTGTTGGGCCTCCAAGCACAGAGTTTTGCAGGACAGTAGCAATTTTCCCTCAAGTGGACAACCTAAGGTCTATCAATCTGTGGGAGGCGTAGGACGAATATGGTCTCTCTCAAACAACCCTGCAACCAAATAATAAAAAGTCTCTTGTGTCCCCAACACACCAAATACAATGGTAATTTGTATAGGTGCACTAGTTCGGCGAAGAGATGGTGATACTAGTGTAATATGGATAGTACATATTGATCAGCAAGGTGGCAATCGATAAAATGGAGCCCAAACCGTATTGCAATGCTTGAAAATGAGGCCTAGGGTCCGTACTTTCGCTAGTGCAATCTCTCAACAATGCTAATATAATTGGATTATATAATCATCCCTCAAAGTGCGATGAAGAATCACTCCAAAGTTCCTATCTAGCGGAGAACATAAGAAGAAATTATTTGTAGCTATTCTTTCCAATCAATCTATCCAAGAGTTCGTACTAAAATAACACCAAGTTAATCTTTCTGATCGATCAATCAAGAGTTCGTACTAAAATAGCACCAAGTTATTCTTTCTGATCGATCTATCAAGAGTTTGTACTAAAATAACACCAAAGCAAATTCAGATTCATCTATATCTATATCTATACCTACTATTAAAGGGAATAGGTATTCTTGGTTTGGTTTAGTCCTTTTTGTTTGGTTTACACACGTTAAGTGATCTGGGCCAGGTACTTGTATGTTGATGGGCCTTTAATGGGCTTTCATAGAGAGGCCGGGAACACCTTTCATATTTACTAATCCCAACTCACTCTAAATATACGAGTGACAATCATCATGTTTTTTTTTTGCGAGAAAAGGAGTTGATGTTAGAACGGCCAAATTACAGAAAGGTCCACACAGAAAAGGAAACTACAACCAAGCCCCTCTGCAACCCGACTACACCGGCAGCGTGGACGAGCCGGTGACGCGTTGTTCGCCGCTGCCCGCTGACGCCTTAGATCGAAGCAGCCCCCAGGCGAAACGGGAAGTCTCCGATCAACGGTCCCTGAGGACCTACACCAATGGCCGCCGTCGTCGTCGCAACTATTAAAGGGAATAGGTATTCTTGGTTTGGTTTAGTCCTTTTCGTTTGGTTTACACACGTTAAGTGATTTGGGCCAGGTACTTGTATGTCGATGGGCCTTTAATGGGCTTTCATAGAGAGGCCGGGAACACCTTTCATATTTACTAATCCCAACTCACTCTAAATATACGAGTGACAGTCATCATGTTTATTTTTTTGCGAGAAAAGGAGTTGATATTAGAACGGCCAAATTACAGAAAGGTCCACACAGAAAAGGAAATTACAACCAAGCCCCTCTGCAACCCGACTACGCCGGCGGCGTGGACGAGCCGGTGACACGTCGTTCGCCGCTGCCCGCTGACGCCTTGGATCGAAGCAGCCCCTATGCGAAACGGGAAGTCTCCGATCAACGGTCCCTGAGGACCTACACCAATGGCCGTTGTCGTCGCACCGCTCAACATCGCCTTCCTTCTCCAGATCTTCAACCGCCCGAATCGCCATCCCTCGATCTCCGGCACGGCGGAACCGTGCATGGCCGCTCCACCGAGCAGCGAGCACGAAGAAAGGAGCTGGTCCACCGCGGAGCTCCACCGGAACTTCGCCGTCGAAGGGGAGGCCAACACATGCAAAAAGCCGATCCAGTCACGCCGCCGCCTCCATGACGCCACTGGCTGGCTCCCTAGGCACGCCTACACTATGTACACGTTGCAAATCGGGACTCCCCCTTCCTCCCGCCGCCGGAGCGTCCGGCAGAGGGCGAGGGTGTTGGGGAACGTTGCAGAAAACAAAAAAAATTCCTACGTTTCACCAAGATCAATCTATGGAGTCAACTAGCAACGAGAGGAGAGTGCATCTACAT
Source organism: Triticum urartu (assembly GCF_056163025.1). Lineage (NCBI taxonomy): Eukaryota > Viridiplantae > Streptophyta > Magnoliopsida > Poales > Poaceae > Triticum > Triticum urartu. Next base: position 582,448,201 of record NC_141877.1, read on the forward strand.
ACCCTTGTAGATCGCGAGCGGAAGCGTTCAAGAGAACGGGGATGATGGAGTCGTACTCGCCGTGATCCAAATCACCGATGACCAAGTGCCGAACGGACGGCACCTCCGCATTCAACACACGTACGGAGCGGATGACGTCTCCTCCTTCTTGATCCAGCAAGGGGAAGGAGAGGTTGATGAAGATCCAGCAGCACGACGGCGTGGTGGTGGATGCAGCAGCGATCGCAGCAGGGCTTCACCGAGCTTCTGCGAGAGGGAGAGGTGTAGCAGGGGAGAGGGAGGCGCCAAGACTTGAGGTGTTGCTGCCCTCCCTCCCCCCCTTTTATATAGGCCCCCTAGGGGGGTGCGCCGGCCCTAGGAGATGGGATCTCCTAGGGGGGCGGCGGCCAAGGGGGTGGAGTACCCCCAAGGCAAGTGGAGGCGCCCCCTCCCCTAGGGTTCCGAACCCTAGGCGCATGGGGGGGCCAAGGGGGGCGCACCAGCCCACCAGGGGCTGGTTCCCCTCCCCACTTTAGCCCATGGGGCCCTCCGGGATGGGTGGCCCCACCCGGTGGACCCCCGGGACCCTTCCGGTGGTCCTGGTACAAACCGGTGACCCCGAAACTCTCCCGATGGCCGAAACTGCACTTCCTATATATAATTCTTCACCTCCGGACCATTCCGGGACTCCTCGTGACGTCCAGGATCTCATCCGGGACTCCGAACAACTTTCGGGTTAATGCATACTCATATCTACAACCCTAGCGTCACCGAACCTTAAGTGTGTAGACCCTACGGGTTCGGGAGACACGTAGACATGACCGAGACGGCTCTCCGGCCAATAACCAACAGCGGGATCTGGATACCCATGCTGGCTCCCGCATGCTCCTCGATGATCTCATCGGATGAACCATGATGTCGAGGATTCAAGCAACCCCGTATACAATTCCCTTTGTCAATCGGTACGTTACTTGCCCGAGACTCGATCGTCGGTATCCCAATACCTCGTTCAGTCTCGTTACCGGCAAGTCACTTTACTCGTACTGTAATGCATGATCCCGTGATCAACCACTTGATCACTTTGAGATCATTGTGATGATGCATTACCGAGTGGGCCCAGAGATACCTCTCCGTCATACGGAGTGACAAATCCCAATCTCGATTCGTGCCAACCCAACAGACACTTTCGGAGACACCTGTAATGTACCTTTATAGTCACCCAGTTACGTTGTGACGTTTGGTACACCCAAAGCACTCCTACGGTATCCGGGAGTTGCACAATCTCATGGTCTAAGGAAATGATGCTTAACATTCAGAAAAGCTACAGCAAACGAACTACACGATCTTTGAGCTAAGCTTAGGATTGGGTGTTGTCCATCACATCATTCCCCTAATGATGTGATCCCGTTATCAATGACATCCCCATGTCCATAGCCAGGAAACCATGACTATCTGTTGATTAATGAGCTAGTCAACTAGAGGCTCACTAGGGACACATTGTGGTCTATGTATTCACACATGTATTACGATTTCCGGATAATACAATTATAGCATGAATAATAGACAATTATCATGAACAAGGAAATATAATAATCATTTTATTATTGCCTCTAGGGCATATTTCCAACAGTCTCCCACTTACACTAGAGTCAATCATCTAGTTACATTGTGATGAATCGAACACCCATGGAATTCTGGTGTTGATCATGTTTTGCTCTAGGGAGAGGTTTAGTCAACGGATCTGCAACATTCAGGTCCGTATGTACTTTACAAATTTCTATGTCTCCATTTTGAACACTTTCACGAATGGAGTTGAAGCGACGCTTGATATGCCTGGTCTTCCTGTGAAACCTGGGCTCCTTGGCAAGGGCAATAGCTCCAGTGTTGTCACAGAAGAGAGTCATCGGCCCCGACGCATTGGGTATGACTCCTAGGTCGGTAATGAACTCCTTCACCCAGACTGCTTTGTGTGCTGCCTCCGAGGCTGCCATGTACTCCGCTTCACATGTAGATCCCGCCACAACGCTTTGCTTGCAACTGCACCAGCTTACTGCCCCACCATTCAAAATATACACGTATCCGGTTTGTGACTTAGAGTCATCCAGATCTGTGTCGAAGCTAGCGTCGACGTAACCCTTTACGACGAGCTCTTCGTCACCTCCATAAACGAGAAACATGTCCTTAGTCCTTTTCAGGTACTTCAAGATATTCTTGACCGCTGTCCAGTGTTCCTTGCCGGGATTGCTTTGGTACCTTCCTACCAAACTTACGGCAAGGTTTACATCAGGTCTGGTACACAGCATGGCATACATAATAGACCCTATGGCTGAGGCATAGGGGATGACACTCATCTCTTCTATATCTTCTGCCGTGGTCGGACATTGAGCTGAGCTCAATTTCACACCCTGCAACACAGGCAAGAACCCCTTCTTAGACTGATCCATATTGAACTTCTTCAACATCTTATCAAGGTATGTGCTTTGTGAAAGACCTATGAGGCGTCTTGATCTATCTCTATAGATCTTGATGCCTAATATATAAGCAGCTTCTCCAAGGTCCTTCATTGAAAAACTCTTATTCAAGTAGGCCTTAATGCTGTCCAAAAGTTCTATATCATTTCCCATCAAAAGTATGTCATCTACATATAATATGAGAAATGCTACAGAGCTCCCACTCACTTTCTTGTAAACGCAGGCTTCTCCATAAGTCTGCATAAACCCAAATGCCTTGATCATCTCATCAAAGCGAATGTTCCAACTCTGAGATGCTTGCACCAGCCCATAAATCGAACGTTGTAGCTTGGACACCTTGTCAGCATTCTTAGGATCGACAAAACCTTCCGGCTGCATCATATACAATTCTTCCTTAAGGAAACCATTAAGGAATGTCGTTTTGACGTCCATTTGCCATATCTCATAATCATAGAATGCGGCAATTGCTAACATGATTCGGACGGACTTCAGCTTCACTACGGGTGAGAAAGTCTCATCGTAGTCAACCCCTTGAACTTGTCGATAACCCTTAGCGACAAGCCGAGCTTTATAGATGGTCACATTACCATCCACGTCTGTCTTCTTCTTAAAGATTCATTTATTTTCTATGGCTCGCCGATCAACGGGCAAGTCAGTCAAAGTCCATACTTCGTTTTCATACATGGATCCTATCTCGGATTTCATGGCTTCCAGCCATTTGTCGGAATCTGGGCCCGCCATCGCTTCTTCATAGTTCGAAGGTTCACCGTTGTCTAACAACATGATTTCCAAGACAGGGTTACCGTACCACTCTGGTGCGGAACGTGTCCTTGTGGACCTACGAAGTTCAATAGGAGCTTGATCCGAAGTATCTTGATCATCATCATTAACTTCCTCTCTAATCGGTGCAGGCACCACAGGAACATTTTCCTGAGCTGCGCTACTCTCTGCTTCAAGAGGCAGTACTTCATCAAGCTCTACTTTCCTCCCACTTACTTCTTTCGAGAGAAACTCCTTCTCTAGAAAGGATCCATTCTTGGCAACGAAGATCTTGCCTTCGGATCTGAGGTAGAAGGTATACCCAATGGTTTCCTTAGGGTATCCTATGAAGACGCATTTTTCCGACTTGGGTTCAAGCTTTTCAGGTTGAAGTTTCTTGACATAAGCATCGCATCCCCAAACTTTTAGAAACGACAGCTTAGGTTTCTTCCCAAACCATAATTCATATGGTGTCGTCTCAACGGATTTCGACGGAGCCCTATTTAAAGTGAATGCGGCAGTCTCTAAAGCATAGCCCCAAAATGATAGCGGTAGATCGGTAAGAGACATCATAGATCGCACCATATCTAATAGAGTGTGATTACGACGTTCGGACACACCATTACGCTGAGGTGTTCTAGGCGGCATGAGTTGTGAAACTATTCCACATTCTACCTTTATAGTCACCCAGTTACGTTGTGACGTTTGGTACACCCAAAGCACTCCTACGGTATCCGGGAGGTGCACAATCTCATGGTCTAAGGAAATGATGCTTGACATTCAGAAAAGCTACAACAAACGAACTACACGATCTTTGAGCTAAGCTTAGGATTGGGTGTTGTCCATCACATCATTCCCCTAATGATGTGATCCCGTTATCAATGACATCCCCATGTCCATAGCCAGGAAACCATGACTATCTGTTGATCAACGAGCTAGTCAACTAGAGGCTCAGTAGGGACACATTGTGGTCTATGTATTCACACATGTATTACGATTTCCGGATAATACAATTATAGCATGAATAATAGACAATTATCATGAACAAGGAAATATAATAATCATTTTATTATTGCCTCTAGGGCATATTTCCAACAGAGGGAGCCGCCGATTCGGCAACGGCGAGGTGGAGAGCCTGGGGTTTTCACACAAATAGCCTTTCGTTCCTGTAGATGGGGAAGGGTAAGGTCCAAGGCTCATGTTTAGGAAGAGCTGATTAAGCGAATGAGCTAATAAAGGAAGGATTGTGGGCTTAAATATAACATTTAAACAGATGTGGCTAATTAAAGAAAGGATTATGGGTAAATCGGTGGAATAACTATTAGAAAGACTGTGGTCTTAATAAATTATACATGAAGGATTTGAGGTAAAAAAGGTAGAATAATTAAAAGGAAGGATCTATAGGCTTTAATGTGTTGGGGCTACTAAATTAGAAAAGGAAGGATTTGATTCCCGACTAAAACGGATGAGGACTTCATGATAATTAATGAAAGGATTATACTTAAATGCCATTAAAATGATTGTATTTAAATGGAATCAGTGGGAGATTATGCCCGGCAAAGAAAATATGAACACGACGAAATTGCAACGTATTTTTTTATGTTCATTTTGTAGAAGGGCGATGCTACGTTGCAACATGTTCTTCGTAGTGAATCCGATGCTGTGGGACATTATACTTGTGCAAAACATCAATTTTCCCCGTTGCAACGCACGGGCATATGTGCTAGTAATACTCAATCCAACACAAAGAACCTCAAAGAGTGTCCCAAGATTTCTAAGACGAGAACGTGCATCAACCCCTATGCATAGATTACCCCAATGTCACCTTGGGAATCCGCAAGTTGAGTGCCAGAACATACCTTAAGTGAATCAATATAATACCCCCATTATCACCACGGGTATTCATATGCAAGACATATATCAAGTTCTCTCAAATCCATAAAAGTATTCAATCCGATAAAAGCAAAATCTCAAAGGGAAAACTCAATTCATCACAACAAGATAGAGAGGGGAAAACACCATATGATCCAACAATATTAACAAAGCCCACGATACATCAAGATTGTGACATCTCAAGAACACGAGAGAGAGAGAGAGAGATTAAACACATAGCTACTGGTACAAACCCTCAGACCCGAGGGTGGACTACTTCCTCCTCATCATGGTGGCCGCCGGGATGATGAAGATGACCACCGGTGATGATCTCTACCTCTTGCAGGGTGCCGGAACGGGGTCTAAATTGTTTTTTCGTGGCTACAGAGGCTTGCGGCGGCGGAACTTCTGGTCTAGGGTTATTTCTGATGGTTTCTCTATTTATAGGATTTTTTGGCGTTGGTTTCACGCTAAGATGGGCCTCAAGGTGAGCACAACCCACCGGGGCAAGCCGAGCCCACCAGGCGCTCCCCGGTGTCTTGTGCCCTACTCCTTCACCTTCTGGTCCTTCCACGAAGCTTCGGGGGTATCTTTTGTTCCAAAAAAATCGTCAAAAAGTTTCAACTCATTTGGAGAACTTTCATTTCTGCACAAAAAACAACACCACTGTAGTTCTGCTGAAAACAGCGTCAGTCCGGGTTAGTTCCATGCAAATCATACCAAAACCATATAAAATTATTATAAACATGGCATGAATACTTCATAAATTATAGATATGTTGGAGACGTATCAGCACTGCAGTGTCAACTTCACAATGACAAACACGCCAAGAAAATCCTACTAACACGCCCGAGAAGATTCAACTAACTCAACCATTGTTGCATCTCCGTCATTGCTCCTCCCATCGTCATTGCCACATAAGCCTCAATTTAAACAATGTCGCCTTCCACTGGTCTTGGTTGTTGATGCCCAACTCCAAAGACGAAGGCATCAAGGAGGAATATGACATCAAGGTGCCGCCATCGTCCGATCACACAAGATCAAGGGTTTTCTCTACGGATCCACATAATGATGCTGCAATTCAATGCCACTCGTCAGACGCGGGCAAAGTGCATTGAATGTAGTACTTTGTGCACATATTCATGATGTTATCTTTCAATGTTATGCTCTTGTTGTAAGATGTTGAAAATGATTTTACATGCAATTAATCTGTATGGACTTATCATAACAAGTCAATAGTAAACCCAATGATTTCTGGCTCCACCCCTGCTAGAGATGGCTGCAGAGTAAAGATCTAGCTCAGTGGGTAAACCACAAGTGAACAATATTGGTGACCTGCATGCACTTCCCGCGACCGCATAGGTTTTTTGCCTGCTCAAGGCTCCAGATCTTATCACTACTCTTGTCTTACTCTCTAAAAATGCAGCAGAACCAGAGACATTTCGGAACTTCAAATTGGACGTAACTAATAGCGTGATTGTCTGAAGAAATCCCGCTAATACACATACCACTTTGCGCACACTATTTCTTCGAAGAATACTATTGCCGGTGCTCCCGTTGCCTACCGTTCCTAACACTTATTACCATTTTCCAGCCATTGTGCTCGACCAACAATATTCACACATACAACTACAATTCTCGAGAACAAGGTAGCAACTTAGAACCTACTTATAACTCTACCATGTCCTAGGAGTTGGCAGGCACAGTTATGTCATTTATTATGTGCTAGTCATAGAGCATGCGTTTGATTTTTCTTAAATTTCAGTCATTCCTTCTTAAGCCACCATAACTTTGTAGCGAGATCTCACTTTGTCTCCTGGCGAGCTCCACATCATGCAACTAAAAGAAGAAGAAGAAGTAGAAAAACAAGTAAAAGTAGCAAAACAATAAATCAAATTGAGGGTAACAACTACTCCCGTCACAGCAGCCCTCCCGTCGCTCCTGCGAGCGACATGACGGAAAACCTAGTTGCCGCCAGTGCCCCCCTTCTCCGCCAACCTGCCCCCTTGCCGTTGCCAGAGGGCGCGATCAGGCGATGCTCGGCCGGTGCCGGTGGGGATCCATCGTCCTCTCATGTGGTGGAGTCAGCGTGGGCCGAGGTTGCTAGGCCAGTGTGTGACGCCGAAGCAAGGCAGTGACGGAGGCGTGGTGAGTGTGCATTGGGTGACGTGGGGTGGAACATGCTTGGGGATCAGTGGAGGCGCCTTCTCGTCTGCCAGGTCTAACCCACAAGCAGCGTGGGTTGCGGACAGCCGGCTACGTTATTGCTATGAAGATGCTCCCGATGGTGGTGCCGGCATGTCTCGCTGCCCGGCGTGACCGTCTGGCGATGCAGCGGTGGATGTTGGGGCGGCGGCCTTGGGCGGCGGAGCTGATGGTGGCCTTCTTGTTATAGTAATGGGAGTTCAAGCGTGTTTGTTCATGGGGCGGCGCGCCAGGGATTCGGGACCTACTGCCCGGATCTGACTGTCGCGATGGCGAATTGCCGTTGTATGGGTGACGACAACGACTGGCGCGACGGTGGGTGCTTCCTGTGGCACCCAGAATCGGGGCGGTGACTGATGACCCACAAGTATAGGGGATCAATGGTAGCTCTTTTCAATAAGTAAGAGTGTCGAACCCAACGAGGAGCAGAAGGAAATGACAAGTGGTTTTCAGCAAGGTAATGTCTTCAAGTGTTGAAATTGTAATTAGCATAGTAGTTTGATAGCAAGATAATTTGTAACGAGCAAGTAATGATAGTAGTAACAAAAGTGCATCAAGGTAGCCCAATACTTTTGAGGCAAAGGACAGGCAAAAACAGTCTCTTATGATAAGCAAAGCGTTCTTGAGGATACACGGGAATTTCATCTAGTCACTTTCATCATGTTGGCTTAATTCATATTCGCTACTTTGATAATTTGATATGTGGGTGGACCGGTGCTTAGGTGTTGTTCTTACTTGAACAAACCTCCTACTTATGATTAACCCTCCCGCAAGCATCCGCAACTACGAGAAAAGTATTAAGAATAAATTCTAACCATAGCATTAAACTTTTGGGTCCAATCGGTCCCTTACGGAATAGCGCATAAACTGGGGTTTAAGCTTCTGTCACTCTCGTAACCCACCATCTACTGGCTACTCCACAATGCATTCCCTTAGGCCCAAATATGGTGAAGTTTCATGTAGTCGACGTTCACATGACACCACTAAGGGAATCACAACATACATACTATCAAAATATCGAACACATATCAAGTTCACATGATTACTTGCAACATCATTTCTCCCGTGACCTCAAGAACAAAAGTAACTACTCACAAACGATAATCGTGATCAAGATTAGAGGGGTATTAAATAGCATATTGGATATGAACATATAATCTTCCACCAAATAAACCATATAGTAATCAACTACAAGATATAATCAACACTACTAGTCACCCACAAGCACCAATCTATAGTTTCGGTAACAAGATTGAACACAGGAGATGAACTAGGGTTTGAGAGGAAATGGTGTTGTTGAAGATGTTGATGTAGATTGCCCTCCCCAAGATGGGAGAGTTGTTGGTGATGATGATGACAATGATTTCCCCCTCCAGGAGGGAAGTTCCCCCGGCAGAATCGCTCCGCCGGAGGGCAAAAGTGCTCCTGCCCAAGTTCCGCCTCGAGGCGGCGACGCTCCGTCCCTAAAGTACTCTCTTTTTTTTCTAGGTCAAAATGACTTATATACTAGAAGATGGGCACCGGAGGTGGGCCTGGGTGAGCACAACCCACCAGGGCGCGCCTGGGCTCCCTTGCGCGTCCAGGTGGGTTGTGCCCACCTGGTGGGCCCCCTCTGGTACTTATTGGCTCCAATATTCCACATATATTCCATAAAAATTCTCCGTGAAGTTTCAGTTCATTTGGAGTTGTGCAGAATAGGTGGCTTGACGTAGCTTTTCCAGGTCCAGATTTCCATCTGCCGGAATTCTCCCTCTTTGTGTATACCTTGCATATTATAAGAGAAAAGGCATTAGAATTACTCCAAAAAGCATTATTATGGATAAAAACATTATAAATAATAGTAAGAAAACATGATGCAAAATGGACGTATCAGCGACCCCTCTTCTTTGACGGTGGCGGCCTCTGTGATCATGTGGGCGACTTGGAGTTTGCATGTCAAGGTGGTGACAACCTTTCTATGGTTGGTGGCTATATGGGACATCCCCTCCATCAACAGATCGTGTTTGATGCGGCTCGGTAATGACCCACAAGTATAGGGGATCAATCTTAATCCTTTTAATAAATAAGAGTGTCGAACCCAATGAGGAGCATAAGGAATCAATAATGTTTTCGGCAAGGTATTCTCTGCAAGTGTTGTGAGACAGTTGCGACAGATAGTTTGATAGTAAAATAATTTGTAGCAAGTAACAAGTAACCAAAGTAAAAAGGTGCAGTGAGGTGTCCCAATCCTTATTATTGCTAAGGACAAGCCGTAAGTACTTCTTATAGTGATTTAAATGCTCTATAGGACACACAGGAATTTCATCTAGTTACTTTGACCATGATTCATTGACTCGCATTCATTACTTTGATAACTTGTCATGTGGGTGGACCGATACTAACGTGTTGTTCTTACTTAACAAACAATCTACTTGTGATTACCCCCTGCCGTAAGCATCCGCAAATACAAGAGAAGAATTAAGATAAATATAAACATAGCATAAAACAAAAGGATCCAAAACAACCCCTTGCGGAACAACTCATAAACTAGGGCTTAGGTTTCCACCACTCCCGCAACCCATCATCTACAAAGTAATCCCACAAAGCCTTCCCCTAGGCCCAAACATGGTGAAGTATCTTGTAGTCGATGTTCACATGACACGAAGAACAACATAACATATCATGAAAACATTGAACGAAAACCAACTTCACATGATTACTTATGAAAGGACTTCTCCCATGTCCTAAAGAACAAACGGGGCTACTCATAAAGCATAATTGTGTTCATGATCAGATGATATAAATATGTAATTAACAATCTGAACATATAATCTTCCACCAAGTAAACCAACTAGCATCAACTATAAGATGTAATCAACAATAATTTTCACCCCCCAAGTACCAATCTAAGGTTTGATGCAAAATGGAATACAAGAGATGAACTAGGGTTTGGAGATGAGATGGTGGTGGTGAAGATGTTGATGAAGATGAGTCCTCCCACGATGAGAGGAGCGTTGGCGATGGCGATGGCTTCGATTTCTCCGTCCTAGAGGGATTTTCCCAGGCGGAAATCACGGTCGGAGAGCAAACGTTCTCCTGCCAAGGTTCCTCCCCGAGAAGCCGTCAGCTCATCCCAAAAGTCTTCTCTTGATTTCTTTTCTAGAGCAAATGGCTTCATATATCATAAGATGGACATCAATGGGTCTCGGTGAGCCCACAAAGCTCGGGTGGTGCGCCCAGGGGGTATGGGGCGCCCCAGGCTTGTAGCCCCACCAAGGGTCTTCCCTGGCAATTTTTTCTTCCAGTATTTTTATATATATTCCAAAATAATTCTACGTAAATTTTCAGCTCATTTGGAGCATCGGAGAATAGCTATCTTTGTTATAGCTTTTTCATGTCCGAGTTCCAGCTGCCGTCAATCTCCTTCTTTTGGTGTATCTTACATTTTAAGAGAGCGAAGGCATTAGAATTGCATCATAAAGTGGAATATAACTTAAAAACAATATAAATAACAATAGGAACACATGATGCAAAATGGACGTATCAACTCCCCCAGCTTAGACTCCGCTTGCCCTCAAGCGAACACCGAACTCCATAATCATGACCACAGATTTAGAGAGCGACTTGATAAAAGAAAATACAAACATAGCAGCATCATGCTTAAGATCATCATTATAACAACATTTAGGAATCATAAAACTTATCATGATCAAGTAATAATCTATTCACAAGCTAAAGTATAGACAATAAACTCTTTTGAAAACTAACAAACTATTTCAGTCATCCAAGCAATTACAATTCATCATACTTTCCGGGAGGTTCTATGTAAGAGATTTTGATTAGCAAACTCCACATACTCAAATATCATATGTATATATATATAGTCTTTCATGATTGCTGGCACTCAAAGCATATTTTTAAAACAATCTGTTTTCATCAAACACAGAGAAAGAAGGGGGTTTAATATGTCACCGCCCTACTTACTTACAATAGGGATAAATATGGCCTAAAAATTTACTTAGGTTTATAAATAATTTCCAACGTAATTTTGAACTGCCAAACAAATATTCAAATAACATTTAAAAAAGCATTTTCCACTCTTTTTATTTTGGAAGAGTCATATTTACTTCTCTCGGCTATTTTTGAGTTGGATTTGCTTTAAATAATAAAATCCAATTAAGTATGAACAATGAATATTTAGGAAAGTCATTTTATTCTCTCTCAATTTAAATATTCATGTAACTTCAAAAAAAATTCAATTTCCACTCAAATTCAAACAAGATCAAAACAATCATAATTATTTAAATTCTATAACATGGGATATCACACAATTCTTCTGTTCGAGCAGAACATGGCTGGACAGAGAACAACAGGATGCATCTAGGTGCAGGCTCATCCAGGATCCAGCAGCTCCAAGGCATGAATTGTATCCTCAGACAATACTTCGCCAAAATCACCCAAGTGAATCATGAGAACTTGAGCTGGTTGCTTGCACTTATGGTCTTTAATGTATTTGTCTCCACATCAAAAACAAATACCATTTGTCCTGTGAGAATCCCGAAACTGACTCGCGGGTATAATCATCACCAACTCGACGAGCTCCTTCCGAACTACGGCACTGATCCGCTCGTGGTCGCTACTCACCCAGACGGAGGCCAGGGAGCATTTGGTTACTGGGTCTTTCCGCTGGGAGATGGTAGCTCGGGATATCTTCAACCGGTTTGGATGGCGGTCATGTAATAGGATAGACAATTAGTTTCCATATCTAGTTTTAGCCAGCCGGTTGTGGCGTCTTTTCTTGGCTAGTTGGTGTCTCTAGCCCCTATTGGCTCTGTGTGAGCTGTATGTGCTCTTTTATTACTTTTGGAGACCTTTTGAACCATGTTGGCACTACTTTATTTGATTAATAAGATGGCCGTATGCATCTTTCTGATGCAGAGGCCGGGGAATCATCCCTTTTCCAAAAAAAAAACAGCACTGGTACCAGGAGCTGCAATTGCTGCTGCTGCAGTAGGGTGTTTAGTTGGTGCTGTAGGCCGTGCACGAAGACATTGATATTCTTCTTCCTGGATGCAGGCCAAAGAAGCTGCCCTGGTAACATTGGCTGGACATTGCAAATGAACATTAGCAGGAAGATCATCACGCAACCCATGAACAAAGTGTGAAATAAACCATCTGGAATTAAGAGAGGAATCCACAGACAGTAAATGATACATGCAAGATTCTAACGAGCGCTTGTACTCAGAAACTGTGCCTGTTTGTCAAAGCTGAAACTTGGCCATCATATTCATCACAGCCAAAACTCTTGTTAGCCAGAGAGCAGAATGATCCTCAAAGTACAGGGCAGCCGTGCTAATCCAGTGGCGAGCAGGAACGTTGTACATCTCAAAGTATGTATAGCAGTTATCAATCCAATAGCAAAGGAAACTCCCCTTTGAAGGCTGGGAATGGACGGTTTGGGGCTTGAGGCGGTAGGCCGTCGTGGCCAGCGGCGGACCTTAGTGTGGCATAATTTTTTTTAGAGCTTAGGTTATGAAAATTTGTGTGTTTGCCCCCCCCCCCCCCCCCCCCCCCCCCCAAGCGCTCAAGATACCAATTGTGATGGCCCGAGCAGGACCTCGAGAGATCATATAGAGAGATAAAGGGACAAATCAGTAATCACTCAAGAACACAGTAAGTCAGTAACACACGTACAGGAAAGGGACCGAAGAGAGCAAATTAAACTAGTCAGAGTTTACTCATTTCTAATTCGATGATTTGCCTGATGGTTACCAGCAGCTTATATAGCACGCTTACAAGCTGGACCCAGCCAACAGTCACAAACGCCCACACACACACTACTCGCCTACTCACCCACACCTTCCAGGCCGTACGTCGTCCGTGTCGTTGCCTTCCTTGTCATACACCGCATTGTCTGTAGGCGGGGTTGTGAGAGAGGGGTTAGATCTTGGGGGCACCTCGAGAAGGGCAGGGCAGAGAGAATATGGGCGATGCTGACGAAGAAACCGCGGTGATGCGGTGGATGGCGAACGAGGGATTACGGAGACGTGGCTACATGAAAAAAAAGGAAGTTTTTTAGAAGGGGATAAAAGGAAGTTGCAACCTGAGAATGAATGATATGTGGGCCATGGGATGAAACATGAATCAAGGGTGCATGAGCAGTGCGACGATCACTTCCTATCGGACTAATGATAGCAAGTATTTCCTTTTCGACATCCCGGTTTGCTTTGCCCACTCAAGATTTGGTATCTTTTTGTCTCTTGAGGCTACAGATCTTCTCAGTGGCTTTTTCTTAATCGTCGAAGTTCTTCCTTGTCAGTAGATGTTACGAGTAACATTATTATATGGAGATATAATTGTGGTATGCATACCACTATGTGCAAACTATATCTGAAGAATCCACATGTGCCAATGCTCCCGTTGCCTCCCATTCCTAGCACTCATATTTGATATTTTGTTGTCAATGCACTCAAGCAATACTGTCGGTGCATACAGCTAGTCTTTCTGTGAAAGAGGTAAGAACGAAAACCCTAGTAATATAATAAGTGTGGGGTGGTAGAGAAGTGTATGAACAGTCTATTTAAGAGGTTGAATCGTATCCGTGTTCACAGAGTTGGCGTTGAGTTGTATAATTTATTTGGGGGCATATTTGGTTGAGATTTTAATTCTCCGTCGAGCAGAAAGGATATGGATGGAAGCTCTAGAGAAAAAAAAATCATATGTATGGATTCCATTTACATAGAGACACGCAAACCGTGTCATTTCTGAAGCACAATCGTATGTCTATCACAATACCACACGCAGATGAAATGGAAAACTCCTGACAAGGTTTGGAGAAGCCTTTGGGAGTCTCTATCTCTCCCTTTCTTTTACAGTGTTTTTAGTTCTCTTCACTAAACTTTCATCTATACTGAATCTGTTGGATAACCTGCACGCACACACACATACACACACACACACACACACACACACACACACACACACACACACACACACACACACACACAAGACACAAGTTTCAGTTTTCAGGTTACAGTTCTTTGAATAACACTGACCGTCAGCCTGTGTTTGCACACGTACGGGTTCAGTTCAGTTAGCGTTCAGGTAGTTAGCTACTCTTCAGCTCGCCGCGGGATGGCATGGATCACGCATTCCTCACCGCGAGCAAGTAGGGATCATGCAGGTTCGAGCATCGTGGGATGGCACGGCCCGTAAGCTTGGCGAGCACGACCATTTCTTTGCTTGTTTTGAGGAGCTCACTTTGAGTTCAGATAAATAAGAATGAAACAGAAAAGCTGCAGGCTGTAACAACAGCGCAAAACCAGTGTCTTCCACCTCTCGCTCTCTCTCGATCGCTCTATCTTGCATCGTGCTTGCAGGCCTCTGCAACAACAGAATCTCCTCTACTACACCATCTTTCTTTTCAAGTAGTATCATGAGCATCTGAGATAGACCAAATGTTATAAGTCATCAAGTAACTATCCACACAGCAACTTGGTAGCAATAAGAACCTTTTCTTTACCATCATTCCTAACTCCTAAACAACCACCAATAAACTGACAATCCTTCAAGAATTATAGGTGATGAGTATCTTAATATGGACAATTTAACATAATTCTCACTACCAGGTATGGACATATTACTACAAACCTGATATTAAGTACAAAGAAGCTCGTGGGGGCGCAAACTGAGACAGAGCTCACCAAATTATTGAAACCCTTTTCTTCCTCTACTAACAAGGGTATCTTTAATGACGCCTATGTTGCCTGGTATGATGTATCCATTTTGGTGTTCTTTCATATTCATGAGTTTTCATCCAGTTCCTGTAATCAAATTCGTTTTGATACCGCGAAGCTTGTCTTTTTGTCCACGGGTGATTTTGCACCAGCCTGTTGCTGAGCTTCCGTTGCTTCCTCCTCTCTGCTTCAGTTTTCTATCAGTAGCTCTGTCAAACTCTTCTTTGTTTCTTCACTAGAAGAGTGAGCATTAAACTCTTTCGATTTTTTGGAACATTCTGGAAACAGTAGCAGATATGGATATGGAATATTAATACCCGTGGGTGCTCCATTATTGCCATGTCTAATTGCCTCTGATGAAGACAAACAATAATGTGCCTATGTTTATAGACAAGACAATGCTTCTAAGATACTACTGATAGTTTGTGAAAGGAAAATAAATATGACTCAAGGGTTGAGTCTCTAGAGTAGTATTATAACTACACTGTGTAGTCTTCACTCCTAAACATTCAGTTGCTCTAAGCGCTGTTCTCAACATTTCTGAGATAATTATCCTACTGTAAAGAGCTTAGTAGTTATAAACTAATACATCATGGGCGTTCAACTACTTCCTAGCTTCTCATGATGTCAGGCGCTTATTCTTCTAGATCCACTTACAGACTTGTTTTGCTGCCTTCATCAACTTCCAATGTGTTGATGTTGTACGGAACACTTGGGCGTCACTGCGCTGTAAGGGCACAAAACCTTTGGTAAGAGTATTATATTGTCATCTTAAAACTATAACTGCATCTTGTCCAGTGGCCATTACTCCCAACACAAATTGCAATTCTGTAGCAGCGCAAAGTGAGACAGAGTTAACCAGAGCTGAAATCCTTTGCTATCCTTTATCACAAAGTTCGCTTCGGGGAAGGTTATCTGTAATGTGGTCTGATGATTGGCATGTTGTACCATCATCGTAAGCCAATGTTTATTACCGATTTTGGTGCAAATGCACATTCATGTGTTTCCATCGATCCTGATTTTTTTAGCCCGGTCCTCCCACAACACAGTTAATTTCCTGAGTTATAATTATAGTTGGACCTGATAAAGTGGCATATGTTGGAACTGGACTAGGGTGTCCCACACTAATTTGATGATTTGGACCACGCCACTCGATTCTCCTATGTCGGCGCCACCTCCGCGTCCACGCTCTTTACACTACCGTAGGACGCAGTCTGCCAGCATCAAGAGGCAGAGCGTCGGGTACTCCGCCTCTAACTCAATATGGAGGGAGAGAGCAAGCAGTGTTAGTTCATATGCGAGGCTACTCCAACATATTGGTGACCAACTCTATCCAACATGATGCCTGCTCAAGGTCCACAGATCGTCTACATTCCTTGAGGTTCCACATCAGCTCATTGGTTTTGTCTTCCTTGTCGAAGCTGTCTCCTGAACCTGGATGTAACTAGTATCTTGATTACATGGACATGTAACTCCGATATACACACCACTTTGTACACACAAGGTCCCTCCCTCCTTTTGTTTCTGGTAAACCCGTTGCCTCTCATTCCTAACAATCTTTACCATTTCCCCAATCAACACGCTTGAGCAACATTACTAGAGTGTAGAATTTTAATTCTTGAGGAAGACATAGCACCAAAACCTCTACTTATATAAAACGTGTGACATGGTAGAGAAGAATATGAAGGGTTTATGTAAGGGGTTCAAATTCTACTTACATAGGACGTGCAACGTGGTAGAGAAGAACATGAAGAGTTTGTGTAATAGATTGAACTCTGCCCATGTTTCGAGAGTAGGCAAAGGCAGATATTTCATTTACTGTGGGCATGTTAGGTTGAAAATTTGAATTCTCTGTCAAGCAAAAATGGAACGTACAGAAGTTCTAGAAGAAACAAAGGACGATCATATAAGTTATCTATCACAATACCATGCACAGTTCAAGTGGAAAAGCACTGACAGGTTCGGTTTGGAGAAGTCTTGAGGAGTCTAGCACCCTTTCTTTGACTGTCTTCGGTAGCCACTTGACCAAAATATCATCTAAAGTTAATCCGTACTGCACCATCTTCTCTTCTCAAGTATAGTAACATGAGAATTTGTTTAAAAAAAAGGAATACCACAACTCGTCACCGACGAAACCAAGAAACGGATCACCCCTTCAAGACTTACACGTGACGAGTGACACTCTATGGCCATTTTAACATAATACTGGTAAACAACAATGGACGTATACTACAAACCCAATATCAATTAACTATGGATAAGGGAGCTCGTCGTAGCGCAAAGTCACCAGAAGTTTTTAGAAAAGGAGGATGACCCCTGGCCTCTGCATTTGGGAGATGCATACGGCCACTTTATTGATTATTCACGAGGACCTTACAAAATATTACAACAAAATGTCTGAATCCGCCATCTTGGCAACATATGCCACTACTCCTATCCATATGATGAAGGGGTGCTACCTGGGCCAAATACCCGGTCTACTCACCTAAGCATATCATCAAAAGCCAGAAGCCCCAGCCGAGCCACATACCGGGTCTGGGGCATAAACTGGTCTGACGCACACACATGTGTCGTCGCCGCCATCTTCCACAGGTCCGTCTTCAGAGCAGATATTGAGACTTCTACCTTGTCAGGCCACGCCGCCATCGACGCCACCTTGATGCCAGACAACTACCTCCACCTGCGCGAGTCCATCACCGCGCATCGGGCGCCGAGTCTCCACTGCACCATGCCGCCGAGATCCGCCGTCATCAATGTGAAGGATGAAGTACCGCTCCACCAAAAAAGGCGCCCGCTGGTCCCTCGAACCCGTGTACGCCTCCAAGAATGACGCCCCCAAGGAGGAAACGACACCAACGCGCCGCCGTCATCCGATCAACTGATCTAGGGTTTCCCCCGGAGGTAGCGGATAGAGGTCTAGAGCTTCTCCATGGCGATGCCTTCAAGAAGGTAATGACACCACAGGGTGCCACCAACGCTGGTCTTGGCATCAAGCCGAGCACAAGGTTTTCACCCGGATCCGCTCGAAGAACCTTCATCACATACTGTGTGCACGGGTCGCCGCTGATCTGAGCCGCCGCACATGGAGTAGGCCGCACCGGCCAGATCAGATCTGTCCGGAGGGCACAACCCGCATGGTGCCGACCCAACCACCAGGCCCTTCATGCCGCCACCGCCGATCCGAGGTCAGATGTTGTGTCGCCGCAGACCCGGCCGCCGCCGCCGAACGCCGCCACGCAGCCCGAGGCAGGGCCGGCTGCCTCACCCCACCATCACCGCCCTTGGCCGAGGCAGCCGCCGCGCCGCCGCCGGAAGGCAGGCCCGCCGCGCCGCCAGGCCAGATCGGCCGTGCCACCCACGCCGCGGGGCTCCGCACCGCCCGCACGACGCAGGCAAGAGGGAAGACCCCCGCCACCTCCATCAGCCCCGGGCTATAGCCGGTGGCGTCCTTCGGCGGCGGAGGAGGGAGGGGAGGACGGATTAGGACCCCCGGCGGCTAGGGTTTTAGATCCCGCCCGAGTCGCCCGAGCGGGGGCGACGCGGGGGGTCTCTACCTTGGCCAAACCGGAACAACATCAAAAGTCACCAGAAGTGAAACCCTTTTTCCATACATCTATCACCGAGGAAGGGTGTTTGCAATGAGATCTCTATTGACTGGTATGTTGTCCATCACCATCCGCCAGTGTTCATTATTGATTCTGGTGAGGTTTGACATTCCCGGGTTTCCATCCTAGTTCCCGAGCCCTTTCCTCCCATAAAACAGTTAATTTCCTCTGACCGAGCAGTGACTCTGCTGACTTTTCCCTAGCTTCTTCACATGTATCCATACCTGAACTGCATTTGTCAGCCTCCTTTTGATACTGTGAAGCTAGTTTTTTAGCCTCGAGCAACTTTACATCGGCTTGTTGCTGAGCTTCGGTTGCTTCCTCCTCTCTCTGTTGTAGCTCTTCTATCAGCATCTCTATGATACTCTTCTCTGTTTCTTCACCGGAAGCATGAGTCTTGACCTCTTTGAATTGCTTAGCACAGTCTGGAAACATCAGAAGCAATAATAACCAGTGAAAGCAGTCACCAGATATAGGCAATACTTCTAAAATACTAGGGAGTTATTCCAAACAAAATAAATACTCCCTCCGTAAAGAAATATAAGAGCGTTTAGATCACTAAAATAGTGATCTAAACAAATTCTCCCCCATTTTTTAGCCCCCTCCCCCTCCCCCGCGCCGCCCCTAGCGGGCGTCTCAGGGGTTGATTCCCCTCCCGCCGGCGTAACCTCCCTCTCTCTCCATCTCTCCTCGCCGTCGCACGAGGCTGGCGCCGGGCCATGCCTGGGGCGCGGTCTGGGACTGTGGCGGCGGGGCCGGCTCCGCTCCGATCTGCATCGGAGGGTCTCGGATCCGGGCGGCGGCCCCTGGCGAGGCTCCCTGTCTCCTGCGGCGGGCAGTGGGGTTGGCGTGGTGCCGGCGATTTGGTCGGGTGGCCGACGGATCTCCGGTGGCCTGGGGCCTCGTGTGGCTGCCTTAGCGGCTGGCGGCGCCGGATCTGGCTGCTGGCCTTCTTCCCTGCTCGGTGCGCTTCTCCTGCGAGGGTCCCTGGGTGTGTTGTATGGCCTGCCTATGGGATGCGGGCGATTCTGGTGGTCGGGATCCAGATCGGGGGAAACCCGGGTCGGCTCCGGCCGGCCGCGACGACGACGACGCCCGCGGGTGCCGATTTCTTCATGGAGACGTCTGTCAAGGTATGCCCTTCCACTCCCCACCACCTAGCTTCTCGGGTGAAAACCTAACTCCGGTGGGCGGCGGCGGTGTCTTTGGCGTCGTGACCTTCTTGAAGGTGCCGCCTTGAGGGTTGGGTGGTGGCGGGCGCTGTTTGGGGTCGGTGACAGCTGCCGACGGCGTGCCCTTCTTCGCCCAAGCCTCCGCTTTTCCTCCAACGCGTTCTGGTTCTCTTGGGGGAGGATATGTTAGCTTGCCAAGACAGAGTCTATACCATTACCATGGAGCACAAGACATCTTTGAGTAGACCAAGGATATGTTATATTCTGGACTATGCAAACATGAATAAATGCTTTCATCTATCATGAGCATTTCAGTTCCTATGCAAGGTACTCCCTCCGTTCCAAATTACTTGTCATGGCCACGACGGGTAATTTGGAATGGAGGGAGTAGTCGATTTGACAGTTGTATCACTATCACCATATCAATTACAAAGGCAGGAGCAAAAGAAGACACCGCAGGTGGAACTTCAGCATCGAACAAAAAGAATGTTGCAATGCTTATATGTGATGCCACCAAGACAAGATAGGCATCAACTTTTTATTACCATGGCGTGTTATACACCCGCCATAAGAAAACTACGGAGTATATCTTTTTCAGTGAACAAACATAATTACTCGGCTACAACCTGAACCAATGTTCTGACTTCTGAATAACTGAAAACATCTTTGTCCCAGCCCCAAATTTCAAGCATACTTGATAGATCTGATGCATACACATTGAACAAACGGAGTAAGCTAATCTATGCACGCATGTTACGATTTTGAATTCACAGGTTAGAACGCCCCCATCAAAATCCACACATCTCCTAATTTAATATATCATGCCAAGTTCGTAGCCTATCCCCAGTCCTGCGTGACTGTGTCTCGTCCACAGCAGAACGCAATAGCCAGCGGCTACAAACGCATTGCTCGCTCTGCAGACGACGAAATCGCGGAGCGAAAGGAATTGCGCTGCAGAGCGCGGGGTTGCAGGGAGGTCTGGGCCACACCGACAGCAGGAGGGTACCTTCGGGCAGCTGGAGCAGCGGAAGCGCGTCGCAGTCGCAGGCGCGCCGAGTGGCCGAGCGCAGCAGAGCGGCGGGCCGACGATCTAACTTTAAAAAACTTACATGAAGATGAGTACTAAGTTAGAAATATAACTTTAAAAAACTTACATGAAGGGGTTCCGTGTGCATCTTAATGTGTGATCATGATTTTTCTATGATCTTTTGCACGTTTTTTAATTGACGTCTCAAATTCTCAAATGAAGGCTAGTTGAGCCTTGTGAGCGAGACACAGTGATGCTTATACTCTCAATCCGTTGTAACCATGTAAGGCCTCTTTGTGTTTATAGGGGGACTTGGTAAAATCATATAAATGGGGGATTTTCCATTTCGTTGTACTATGTATTCCCTGGTTCAAATACTTGGACCAAACAAGAAATGAAGGCATTTTTCTCTTTATCTCAATTTAAAATTGAAAAAACATAGGAAGTTTAAAATCCACATGGACCACTTTTACTAATTATATCTTCTCATGTGGTTGACCTTAATTTGACTATGTGATATCAATGTTTTTATATTCATGTGAACCAACATTGAAATTTGTAAAATTCTTTTGTTTTCTAAGGGCATCTACAATGTTGACCTACAAAACGGACACCGCATCCGTTCGTGGATAGGGGGTGCCAGTCGCGGGCGCAGATGAGGGGGCTGGTAATCCAAAGCTATCCACATACATCTGGGCCCAATTTTGTTTAATAAAGTCCGTGCGCTCAAATAGCCACATATATAGTCTAGAATAGTTCAAACATTCAAATGCAGCAGTAGTTCTAATTTCAAAATGTTCAAATATTACACACCAACATTATTGTCCCCTTTAACCGCTCATAGATGCTCAATCAGATCTTACTTCAGTTGCTCATGAGTTGCTCCGTACCGAATTTGTTGATGTATTTAAACAAACTCTTCAAATATGGTCGGATTCTGATCTAGAAGTTCGATAAGATCACCCATGTTCTCAAATTAAAGAGCTGCGGTAGCATCCTCACCCTCATCCTCTCCACGATCATGTTGTGCATGATCACACAACAGGTCATCACCTCCCACAAGGTCTTTGGATCCTATTGTTTAGCAGGTACGTGCCTGCCGAGCATCAAATTCCCTCTCAACATCATTTCTAGCCGCTTCTTGTTTTGGGGCAAATTGAGAATTTTTCTGGCCAATTGGGTTAGAGATGCATGGTGCTAACAAAGCTAGCCCATGAAGGATAGATATTGTCAACCAGATAGTAGCCCATGTTGTACTCATGTCTATTGACAATATAGTGGTAAGGAGGAGCTTTTCCTTTAGTCAATCTAGCAAACAACGGTGATCGCTGCATCACATTGATGTCTTTGTGATACCCGGACATGCCAAAAAATGAGTGCCAAATCCAAAGATCATGTGATGCAAACTGCTTCAAAAATGATGGTGAGCTTCTTAACACGACCCTGGTATTGCCCTTCTAAAGCTTTTGGGCAGTTCTTCCGTTTTCAGTGCATGCAGTCAAGAGATCCAAGCAAACCTGGCCATCCTCTTGCTTTAGAGATTGCCAAGATCCTCTCAGTGCCTACCACAGTTGGTTCTTTCGGGTAGTAAGGTCCGAACACATCGACCACGATAGTTGCAAACCTGACTATGGCATTACTGCATGTGCTCTCAGACATCCATGCATACTCGTCCCATGAATCAGCGGCCGTGCCATATGTAAGCATCTGCAGTGCGGCCGTTCACTTCTACTAACCAAAGATGTCAATCCTTCCTACAACATCCTTCTTCAATATGAAGTAGTCATCAAAGGACCGCATGCCATGGTAGAGACGATCGAAGACATTTTTGCGCATCCGAAGGTGTCGCGCGGAAATTGTTACCGAAGAGGGCATCAAGGGCAAAGTAGTTGTCCATCCGTCAAATGGTCACGAGCCTTTTTTGCGGTTGAGCACTCCTTTACCCTTTATTGATCGCTTGAAATTGAGAACATGCTCCTCCGCACGCTTAGCGTCTGCAAGGACCACCTGCATTATTGTTGTCTCATCCATGTAGTCATCCTCGTCGGAAGAGCCGGTAGACGACTCAACATAGTGCTTGTATATGTAGTACATATCTGACTCCATTGCTTCAAAAAAGAAGGGACAAAAAGATTAGCACGGGCATTTCACCGAACAATTGCTGGCATGGTGAGTATCCGAGGAGCAGATCTACAGGGCGGTCGGAGGAGAGGTGTGGAACGGCGGCGGAGGATTAGTGGCATGGAGCCCGGGTATACCTTCGGAGGTGATGGACTCATCGAGTTCTTATATGGGTGTGGCAGGGTGGCCGTGGTGGTGGGGCAACAGCGAAGGAAAGAGAGATAAAACGGAAGGAGGTAAAACGGGAGGATAGAGTCGTAGGGTCCGGGAGTGGCTTTGGGTGGGCCAGGGGTGTCCGCGTCCTACGTGGTTGTTGTTCGGACTCCCGCAAAGCCCCCCTAGTTTTCTTGGGTTTGCGGGAAAAGTGTGTCCGGACCACTCGGCGGACCAATATAGGTCCTCGTTGGATGGCTAAACATGTACGGACCGTGCAACATAGACGGTTGCGGGCGGTTTGATGGTCCACTTTGGAGATGCCCTAATACTCTGTGTTTTCGCATGTTGCACGCATTCCTATCAGATTCTTGTGTTTTTCATTTTCATGTGGCACTTAAGGAATGATTATTTTTGGTAAGGCGAAGGAATCTGTCACTGCCTCTGCTAATTTTGTTGATAATTATTGGTCATTGTTCTCATCTTGTCAGTCCAATGCAGAGGTGGTTCCTAACGTCAAAGGAAAGGGAGTAGTGGCCGGTTTAACACATGTCCCTACTCCTCTGAGTATCATCGAGGTGTGGCAGCCTCCACCTTTGAACTATATTAAGATCAATGTTGATGCTAGCTTTGTAGAGAGGGTTTGCGCTACAAGCATGGGTTATTCCTAGGAAATATTGTAGGTGACGTCCTCATCTCTTTCTCGGATTATATTGGGTTGTGTGTGGATGAAATGGAGCTTCGAGTGTCGTGGTAATTTCTTTCACAATATTATAGGGGTGTGTATGGAGGAGTATAGAGTCAATTATATAAATAGATGGGAGTAGACACAAGGATTTGTTACCTAGGTTCGGGCCTTTGCGGAGGAGGTAAGACCCTACTCCGGCCATGTTGTTTTTCTTCCTGCGTATATGGGTTACAAGGATGTAACGCTTAGCCCGATGCCCCTGCCATGGCTTATATAAAGTGCATCATAGAGGAGAGTATAACGGATGGTATAATTGCCATAATTATAGTGAGTAAATCATGAGTTACTAGTATCAGTAACAATGGTAATAGCTTATTGTATAATGGTGGCAGCTAGTAATTGACGTCTAGATGGCAATACTAATCCTCGTCTTAATGAATAGGGTAATGTTTGTGAAAATCTAATTGTATGATCTGAATATGAAGATTTGACTGTCACATCCGATTGTGAAGATCCAACGGCAAGATCCGACTACTGAGGGTCGTGGAATCCTAGTTCGCAGCCAACTGTAGAAGGTCTGATTGCTCCTGCCTTTATGGTAATCGACTATTGGGGTCTCATCAATTATGGGTGTAGGATCGGACGGATAGGACTTAGCCCGATCATGAGAAACTCCTCTAGCCTGCGACGGGAGCTCCTAGCCAGCGCCTTCAGCGCCAACTAGGGGTTCCAGCGCCCACGCTTCCACGCTACTGGGCTGGCCCAAAACGGAGGCACCCTCAAGAGGGAAAAAAGAAAAAAATACCGCGCGCGATGAGAATCAAGCCATCAACATGCTACTTCATGTTAAATAGAGCTAACCTCTCTGCCACCAAGGCACAACTGATACAATACATCTTTTTCAATGTTTTCTTGTTTTCTTTTTCCTTTTCTCAATTTTTCGTTTTCGTTCTTTTTCTTCCTTATATGATGATTTTTTTTCAAATTCACGCACACTTTTCAAATCGATGAACTTCTTTCATTTTTTGATGAATTTTTTTCACATTCGATGAACTTTTTCAAATTTGATGAAAGTAGAAAAAGGTTCACAAATTTGGAAAAAGTTCATCAGAATGGAAAAAGTTCACATATTTGAAAAAACGTTCATCGTATTTGAAAAAAGTTAATCGTATCTGAAAAAAAGTTCATCACATTTGAAAAAAGTTCATCGATATTGAAAAAAAGTTCGTCAAACTTGAAAAAAGTTCATCGAATTTGAAAAAATAGTTCATTGAATTATAAAAATAGTTCATCAAATTTGAAAAAAAAGTTCATTGAATTTGAAAGGTTCATCAAATTAGGAAAAACTTCATCCAATTTGAAAAAAGTTCATCAATGTTGAAACAAAGTTCATAAATTCGAAAACATTTCATCATTTTTTATAAAAAAAACGCAAAAATGGAAAACCATAGATTTAAATTAAAAAGGAAAAGCAATATAAAAACCGCCTCGAGAAAAATGACCATGAACTGGGAAAGCCCCGGTCCCAAACCGGAGGATTCCCGCGAACGGAGAGAAGAACAAAAAAACGTTGTAAATCACCAGTTGTGCGGTGGCGCAGTGGTTACTATCCTTATTGATGATACATATTGATTGCGAGTTCGATTCCTGCAAAACGCATCTTTTTTTAACAGGTAAACAAAACATATACTCTCTCTATTCTTAAATATAAGTCTTTTTAGACATTTCAAATGAATTACAACATACGGATGTATATAGACATATTTTAGATTGTAGATTTATTCATTTTGCTTCGTATGTGATCATTTGTTGGAATCTGTAAAAAGACTTATATTTGGGAACGGGGGAATATGAGCCAGCCCAGCTCGCCAGCGGAGGGCGTGCGCTGCAGGCACCCGTTTGTGAACGGGCGCATAAGCGCCAAATAGGATTCGCCGCCACCGACATCTTCGGCTTTAACTCAGATGGGCCCATGGCGATACCCCTTGGCCCACTATCCTCTGGACCCTATCCTTGTTGGCCTATGGCTCTTGGCTGGGCCATTCATATACTTGGGTCCACCCCAACAGTTGTTCTGGAGTCGGTCTATGTCTCGTCGCAAAGACTGACTATGCTCTTCTTGAAAATGATTCCAACTAGAAACTGGACGAAATCACTAGTTAAGGAGTACTCCTTCTGTAAACTAATATAAAAATATTTAGAATATTAAAATAATGATCTAAACACTCTTATATTAGTTTACGGAGATTTTAGTGTTCTAAACACCTTTATATTAGTTTACAAAGGAAGTACTTGTTACAAACATCATTTCAAATTCCCAGAACCTGAGAGCTTTTTTTAGATCTGTTTATTCAAAACGTTTATCTCTCAAACCGTGCGCCCAAATCTCAAACCGCTTTCGCTGTTGGATTTCTCGTGTCGAGATCTTCAAAACTAGATCCCATGTTGATAGGTTTTGACGAATTTTTTTTTCACAAAAAAAATCGGCCGAAAATAACCAGAAGAAAAAACCGAACTGGGAGCACTAGTTTTTTCCCTTTTCAAAAGAGGCACGCATGTGCCTCTCATGAAATCACAACCGTGCCTCTCGTGAAGGCAAAAGCGTAACTCTTGCGAAAGGAAAAAAAAAGAGAAAACGTATTTTTTTGTTTCCGAGGAGGCACGGCCGTGACTCTCGCAAAAGCACACCCGTGCCTCTCGCGGAAGCAAAACCGTGACTCCCGCGAAAGGAAAAAAATACGCGTTTTTTTCATTTCTGAGAGGCACAGCCGTGACTCTCACGAAAGCACAGCCGTACCTCTTGCGGAAACAAAACCGTGACTCTCGCGAAAGAACAAAAAACAGAAAACACGTTTTTTTTTTGTTTCCGAGAGGCACGGCCGTGACTCTCGCGAAAGCACAATGGTGCCTCTCGCGGAAGCAAAACCGTGACTCTCGCGAAACGAAAAAACAGAAAACGCGTTTTTTTCGTTTTCGAGAGGCACGGCCGTGACTCTTGCGAAAGGAAAAAACACGTTTTTTCACGCAAAATTTTTTTCGATTTTTTTCGGCGAAGACCGATGAAAAACCAAAATGTCACAAAAAAATCAAAAAAAACCGTTTAAATAGCCGAAAACACGTGCGGAAAAATAAAATAAAAATAAAATCCGAAGGAAGCGCCCAGAGCGCGACACGTGACGAATGAATGAGAGCGCGTCAAGTAATGTTGATCGTTGCGAGGCTCTCGAAGGAGCGCTCGTTAACTAGTGGCTCCCGAAACCAGACCCGGAAGCATTGTTGAGTTGATTGTAAAGAGCCCTTGACGTACTCAAAAACGTACTTGTGCCCTGAAGGATATCGAGGTTGTCCCTTGTTCTCCAGTGAAGACACTAGAAATTTTGTCGTGCGTGAGCATGGAATATTAGCTCGAGTGAAGACACTCGAAATTTCGCCATGCCTGAGCACGAAATATTTGCCCGAGTGAAGACGCTCGGAATTTCGTCGTGCCACTCTTTGTATAAAATGCTTTCGACTTTTTTTGGTGAAACATGAACTTGTCAAAATAAAATTTTGAATGATTTGTACAATTTTAAAATTTTATGTTGCGCCAAAAAATCCAACAACATTTTTGTGCATTGTAGTATTTGCGTGATTTTGATTTGCAAAAATTTTAAATTCAAATATTCTTTTATTTAGGTGAAACAAAAAAGAGAAGTTTGATCACATGAACTTTGATGCAAAAATGGACAGCCATGATAGAGGGTACAATGGTATGGGAGGTACAACTAGAACTTTTCCCTAAATAATTGCTAGGTCCACTTGTGAGCCTCAAACCTATTTTCTTTTTCCTGCCTTCACTCATGTTTGACAAGTGATGAATGGGGGCATGTGAATTAGGAGAAGGAATTAGGGCATCTCCAACACTGACACGTAAACCAGACACCGCATCCATCGACGACAGGGGTGGACCAGTCTACGAACACGGATGCGCCAGCCAACCATGCAACGCTACCCACATACATCTGGCGGCCATCATAACAAATTTGATGCATATTTAAATGTATCAAACGAATTTCATTGAAACTTGACTAATTTTTACATAAAACCAGATGGTTTTCAACATATTTGCCCTACACCGGACTCTAACCTAGCCTAAAATCACCGCCGGGGCCCGTTTCCATCTCCAGCTGGCCATCAGCCCCAAAAATGAAGCTCCGCCACTGCAGCCTGTCAATGGCTAATCAGCCGACGATGATGAGCTCGCCAAGCTTGGCTTCAGTGGGAGCGAAAGAGCGGTTGCCTTCCTGGACCTGAGCATCGGTGACCTCTCATGCTCTACTCTTCCTCGATGTCGCTGGTGCCCACGGACGTATTAGCTTCATGCTCATGGTGGCGGGGCGTCGGCGAAGTTGGAGACGCCGTCCTCGTCCTCGCTCTTGCCATAGACTTTGTTTGCCGCCTCGCCAAACTTCTTGAAGGCGGCTTCTAGCTCTGCCTGATACTAGCGGTACCTCCAGTGGTCGCGGTGGATTTTGCGGACAGTGATATAGGAGTTTAACAGCGCCTCCTACTCGGCCACGTCCACGTCCGGCGCGATGGCAATGCCGGCGGCAAATAGCTCCTCCGTGCGCCGATGCTCATCAAGGAGGCAGAGGTTGTAGGCCTGGTCGGCCTGCGCCTGCCAGAAGGTGGCCTCCCCCTCCTCCAACACCATGCATGTGTAGTGAGCACGAGCCTATGCCTACGAGAAGTTGCCCCAGATGGCTTTGGAGCTCGGGAGGCCATAGTGGGCATGGTACAGAGTGAAGAAAGGGAGCGGAGGAGGATGGATGTGGCTATGGCCGAGGACGGAGTTTAAATAGGCGATGCATGGCGGGGCAAGCGATGGGGTGGTTAAAGTTAATACGCACTGTAGACGGACGGATGGATGAGTGACGCCGGAGTAGGTTCCAACCACGCACGTTTAATGGAGGGAGGCGAAACGACGGAGCTGTCGTTTGAACGCGGAGCAGTCGCATGTACCAAGAAACGATGTGGGCGGAGCTCTTGGCCGGTGTGTCGCTTCAATGCCGGAGCGCTAGTGTGAGCTCGCGTCACTCTGAACCGGCATGAATGCGGCATTTGTGCTCTGGAGTGAAGCTGACCGCTCTGGGCGGGAAAGGGCGCGGGCGCGGGAGAGTGCCTTTTGGTGGGCCATATTAGTCAGGCATGGATGTGGCAGCGGTCCAGATGCTCGCAAAGCCCCCCAGTTTGTTTTGGGTTTGCGAAAAAAGTACATCTGCACTAGCCTGCGGACCGATACAGACCCGCGTTGGATGGCAAAATATATGCGGACCGCGCAGTTTGGACAGTGGTAGGGGATTTTAGGGTCGGCATTGGAGATGAACTTAGTGATGGGATTAGACTAGGAAATTCACCTTTTATTCCTAAGATCTTGCTTACGCAGCCATGGGAAATTTGTGCGCTTTAAAATACGACGATCTAACTCATTTATCCATATACATCTCCTTCCGATCTGCTGCATAGGACATGGCGCCGTCTTGCCGGGCTGCTAGCCTGGTGTTGCTTGATTTATGGTTAAGTAGCAGAGGGTGAGCGTTGGTAAGCTGAGGGCATCAATATATTATGAAGCTCCACATTGGCAAACAGGGCAATCGTGTTGTTGCTGCCGCTGCGACGGGGCTGCACGCCGCACAGTGCCGCATCGACGTGGGCTGCGCACAAAGAGGTCTGAATCACGCACCTGCCGCGATGCGGGCACAACGATGCCGCACAGCTGCGCCACGGCGAGGAGTGCAACCAGGCGGAGCAACGATGGCGCCGCCCTCCAACTGCAGCACTACCACGAGGTGCTCCGCCTCCCATCGAGCGAGGAGGGTGTCACGCTGAGCATCGATAAGATGGCGACAGTGTACTGGTTCCAGTCGTCGAGAGCTGTCAAGCCAGATTATCTCCTGATTCATCCTCAGCATCCGGTATGCAGTGCACGAGGGAGCCTGAAGTGTGTTTTAAGGTGTGACTTGCCACTAGCAACTAACCGAATCCATGTACAGAGCAGACACGGCTGCCTGTTATGCCTATCATTCCTATCACCCTACAATATTTTAGTAAACGCACGAGCTCGAGCAATGTTTTTAGAGTACACATCTACAATTCTAGAGAAAGAAACATTACCAAAACCTCTACTTATATAAGAAGTGTGGCATGGTAAAGAATAATTTGAAAAGTCCATGTAAATAAGCTGAACTCTGCCCATGTTCTGAGGGTTGGCACATGCAGATATTTCATTTATTGTGGTCATGTTTGGTTGAAAACTTGAATTCCACAGTGAGAAGGGAATACGTAAGGAAGTTCCGAAAGAAACATGGGATGAATGCATTCCATTTGCATAGACAATATTTTGTTGAAAGCAAATGAGGAGAAACTAGAGGTTTGCAATGTCTCCATTAGTGCATTCAACCATGATAATCATGTCGTCGGCGTACTGGACAAGGGAAACCCCACCCCGGTACAAGGTGCGAAACCACCCCTCGGATATGATCAGACCCCTTGGCTGCATCGAGGGTGGAGGCAAGGGCATCGACCACCATGTTGAAGAGGAAGGGGGAGAAGGGACCCCCCCCTTGTGAAACCCACAATAGGTGTGAAAGAACGAGCCCACTTCGCCATTGATGTTCATAGTGGTGCGCCCACTAGACACCAACTGGATGACCCTGGTGACCCAATGGTCGTCAGTACCCTTCCAGAGGAACATTTCTCGAAGGAAAGACCAGCGAACTGTGTCGTACGCCTTTTGGAAGTCGATCTTAAGAAAGACCGTATTTTGGCGTTCTATTTTACTTCATGAAGGACTAGGACCCGATACATGATGAATCGGCCTTGGATGAAGGCTGATTGGTTTGGATGCATCAACCGATCGGCAAGAAGTGTCGCCCTATTGGTGCACACCTTGCCTAGGGTACGGAAGATCAAGTTAATCAATGTGATCTGCCAGAACTGGCGGATACCGGAGGCGCCGAAAACCTTAGGAATAACGACAATAATCCCAAGTTGAGACGAGAAAGATCTAGGGTACCAATGTAGAAATCCTAGAATATGCCCATCACCTCGTCCTTAACCAAGGTCTAGAACAACTGAAAAAAACGGACTGGTAGGCCATCGGGGCTAGGCGCTGAGTCAGGGTTCAAGCCTTTGTTAGCAGGAAAGATGTCCTCCATGAAGGGCACCATGAGAGCCTCATTATCCTAGTCTGAGACGATACGCAGCCCTGACCACGGGTGCGGTCCAGCACGACGCCACCTCGCAAGGAAGAGGAGAATATGTCATGGTAGAAGCCGTCGACATGCTCATGAATATCGTTGCTAGCGTAATCTATCACTGTCCCAGAGAAGCGGGATGGTGTTATAGCTGCGGCAGCCATTAGTGATCGCCCGAAAGTATGCCGTGTTGGCATCTCCCTACAGAACCCATCTCTGGGTGTCGCACTGATCTTCTTCAATGACGTCGTCCCCTTCATAAAGGCGTTATCTTGGTTCCTCGCAGCGTCCCTGGTGTTGGATCTCAGGATGTTCGATGTCATGCTTGGTGCGAGCTGCTTCCTAGGGGGTGGGCCCCTGGACACCAACCTGGACAGGAGGTGAATGATACAATCACAGAGTGGCTTTGTCGTCCATTAGGGCATGTACAATGGTTGCATATGGATATAGATGCCCCATGAGAAAAAATAGCTTGAGGCATCTATATTGATTTTTTTTCTCCCCAATGCAAGCTACTATTAGTGAGCCTCATCAAAGAATAAAAAGTAGACTCCCACTACACATTTACCTCTACTCTCCACTTCAACATTTTCAGATTTATGCACCAGATGACACTTTTTATCTCCAAGCACTTGTCTCCCACAGAGGATACCGGTACACCATCCGAACCTACTTTTTCCTAACATCCGATCCTACATGATCTACAGGGCATCACCCTAGGGCAATGCATTGGCCATGCCGTTAAGTGCATGTTGTTGGCCATGCCAGCAAAGAACGGGGCACTAATGTAGTTTGGACTATATTAGCTTGCCAAAGCCAGGTTTAGGATCCCAAAAGTGCATTCTTGTAGTAGTTGATGTATTAAGATGTTCTCTCGTGCCAAGTTCATCTATACACGAGAGAATGATACAAGGACCTCAACAGCGAGATGCAATGGTGCCACTATGCTCAATTTAGATCCTCTGCTAATCTTGTGAACTCAAATGTCAAATAAAAGATTAGAACAGAATAACAAGTATAACATTCCATCGTCCTAGCCATGTCACTGAATCACTGTTGTTAGTTCTTTGGTCCATCTAGCATATGAAGGGATAGTTCGCCAACACACTTATTTGTCAGGTGGTGGAAAGTAGATCGAACACATTTTCACAAATAAAAACAAAAATCACGCATGGAGATACTCTAAACCCCCAATCTAGAGCGTGCACCTTCCACGGCACGGCCAGAAACGATGTTGCGCGAGTGCAGTGCGTCGAGGAGCGCGAGCAGGCGGAGCGAATTCTACATCACTACAAGGTGCGACGCGAGCTGTGGAGCGAGGAAGCCTCCGCTCTCCAGCTACAACACTAACATGTGCTCCGGCTCCCATCAAGCAAGGAAAGTGCCTTGCTGAGCAGCGCCAAGACCGCGGAGACGTACTGGATATGGTCGTCGAGAGGTGCCAATCCTGGTTATCTTCTGATTCATCTTGGCTGTCCGATATGCAGCACATGAAAGATGGAAAAGGGTTGGTTACGCCATTACTTGCGAGAGGCAAGTCACTGAATCCAGATGCATAGCACACGCCCGTGCCGGTGCTCCTGATGCCTACCATTCTTATCGCTCTACAGTTTTCTAGTCAATGCACTTGAGCAATGTTATTATAGTGTACAGTTACAATTCTAGAGAAAGAGACATCACAGACTCTACTTATATAAGAAGAGTAGTATAGTAGAGAAGAATACAGAGTCTATGTAAAGAGGTAGCTGCCCATGTTCGGAGAGTTGGCACGTGCCGCTATTTCATTTATTGTGGTCATGTTTGGTTGAAAACATGAATTCTATGGTGAGCAGAGAAGGTACATAAGGAAGTTTCCGAAGAAACATGGGACAGTTGAATTCCATTTACATAGACGATATTTTGAAAACACAAGCACATAAGATGTCTAGAACAAAATGTTGAATTGAATCGTACCAGTCTATTCTAGGGTTTATTACTCAATTTTTGTACTTGTTGTTTTATTTTCCAATTAGTTCTTCAATTGAAAGAAAGACATTTCAAACCGGAAAGTACTAAAATGATTTGGAGAAGTCTTCGGGGTCTCTCTCTCTCTCTTTCCTCGACGGTGTCTTTTTTTTATCTAAATGCACTATTTCATTACTTAGTGGACGGAGCTAAATCGCCCGCCACAAGATGTTGTACATTCGGGATTACATTGTCTGAACATAGCTCATCCCCAACATTCAGAGTACATCCATATGCTGCTAGAGAATGTGCTACTTGGTTACAGCTCCGATTACAAAAACTGAAGACACAGTCATAGATATTTTGTGCTATGTACTCCGTCAAATCAGCTAGTGCGAAACAGATAGGCGACAGATCATCCTCTCCGCCTTCCATGGCTTGCTTCAGCAGCAGCGAATCGGTTTCAAAAATTACCTTATTAATCCCCTTCGCTCCTGCTAGTTTGCTCCATAGAGGGCGGCCAAAATTTCTGCATGAAAAGGGTTCAGTACACTCTCCAGCTTACCTGCTCCACATGCAACTACCTCCCCTTCTCCATTTCTTATGACTGCACCCCAGCCTCCTGACGTGGTGTCTCCACAAAATGCTCCATCAGTGTTAATCTTCAGGATACCTTGAGGAGGTTTTTTCTAGCTACATATTTTCCCACTTGGAGGTGCCTTTTCCTTCAAAAAAACTTGAATGTATTCATTAGTTTGTTTCAAAATGATATAATTGTTAGGAAATATGCAACTTGTATTCCCATGGGGCCATAGGCCAGTATATATACATGTACAAATGCAGGTAATATGCAGAAAACCCCTTATACAATGGGGTAAAGACAAAAGGCTACATGGCTATATATATATAACTCTAACACCCCCCCACAAACTCATGGTGGATAAACAACACTGAGTTTGGAGAGATAGAAGCCATGCTGTGCTCTAGTTTGGGCCTTCGTAAAGAAATCCGCCAACTGTAACTCGGAAGGCACATACTGAAGAGCAATAACCCGATCCTGCACACCAGCGCGCACATAAAAAGCATCAACACCAATATGCTTGGTGAGCTCATGCTTCACAGGGTCACGCGCAATGCTAATAGCACCTGTACTGTCAGACAGTAGAAGAGTAGGTGTAGTGACAGAAACACCAAAATCCTGAAGCAACCACCGTAACCAAGTCACCTCCGCCGTCAGAAGAGCCATAGCTCGCAATTCAGCCTCTGCACTCGAACGGGAAACTGCAGTCTGTTTCTTCGTCTTCCAGGCAATGAGAGAACCATCAAGAAAAACACAGTAAGCAGAAAGTGAACGGCGATCAGAGGGATCACTAGCCCACGTAGCATCCGAATAAGCCTGAAGCTGTAATGAACCGGAGCGAGGAAAGAACAGACCAAAGGGGACGAGGCAATCCCGACTCAGACCACCGGGCAGTCATGGACGGCTGGCAGCAGCAGTGGAGGAGCGAGCAGCAGAATACCACGTGCTGGGATATGTGGCGGCAGATGAGGTGGAGCAGCAGCGGATGGAGTGGAGCAGCAGCAGCAGGCCACGAGCCTGGTGTATGCAGCAGCCCAGCAGGTTGGAAGGAGGAGCAGCAGCTTCGCAAGAGGCACGTGGGTGTGGAAGACAGCGACGGCCGGCCGGTGAGAGAAGGCAGCGGCGTGCCAGATGAGATTGGATCGGAAAGCACGAGTTGCGCGTGCGAAAAAAAACCTAAGGCTCTAATACCATGTTAGGAAATGTGCAACTTGTATTTCCATGGGGCCATAGGCCAGTATATATACATGTACAGGTGCAGGTAATATGCAGAAAACCCCTTATACAATGGGGTAAAGACAAAAGGCTACATGGCTATATATATATAACTCTAACAATAATAAAGTTCATCAATACTTCTTGTTTTACCTTCTTCCCTGATATTATTTCTATCTTGCCACCATTGCAATAACAACACTACTGTCTTCACTTTGGTCTCTTCCTCCAGATAGATTATCTCATTAACAACCTCTTCTGTAGATTGCTTACTCTTCAGTTTTTCCCTTATTTCTTCCAGCCCCAATACTTGCCATAACCTGACAATTTTCTTGCATTTGAAGAATAGGTGACCACCGTCTTCTGGAATACATGAACATACAGGGCACGCCTGATCTACTTCCATACCTCTTCTTTGTAAATTATTACACAAAGCCAGAGAATTGTGAGCCAATCGCCAAATGAAGTGCTTGATATGGTTTGGGCAGTCTATATTCCATACCGTTTTCACTGTATTCTCTGTTCTGTGTTCATCACTGAGGAGCTGGATATTCCTTGTAGACTTCTGCGCATTGCATCTTCAACATATAGATGATAAGCTGACCTGACCGAGAATAATCCTTTTGAATTATAATGCCATGCGGCCCTGTCATCATAGTCAGTATTTATCGGAATATTTAGAATTGTCTTTGCATCCTCTTATGAGGTCAGGGTTCGGCAAAGACAATGATGATATTCTTCCAGCAAACATGACCTAATATCATAGTCAGTATTTATCATATTGTCTTTGCATCCTTCCAGCAACCTTCATCGGTTCTTATGAGGTCAGCAACTTGTTCCACTGCATTATCGTCCAAATTGTTCCATTTTGGAGTAATGGGTTTTCTGGTATGATCTCTTGGGATCCACAGATCATTCCACACATTTACATTCTTCCCGTTTCCAATTCTCCATATTATGCCTTTTTTAAGCAAATCAATTCCTTTCAGGATGCTACGCCAGGTATAAGACATACCTTGCCTCGCCTTTGCGTGAAGTACATTATTATCGGGGAAGTATCTTGACTTTAGCACCCTTCCACATAGAGAATTAGGATTATGCAGTAGCCTCCATCCTTGTCTTGCCAACATTGCCATGTTGAAAGCATATATGTCTCTAAATCCTAGACCCCCTTCTCCTTTTGGTCTTGTCAATTTCGTCCAACTTATCCAATGTATTTTGTGCTCCTTCTCCTGATTACTCCACCAATATCTTCCTATCAAGAAGGAGATTTGCTCACAAACAGTTTTTGTTATGTCAAAGCAGCTCATTGTATAGGTTGGAATAGCTTGCGCCACTGCTTTGACAAGGATTTCTTTCCCTGCTTTAGACAACATTTTCTCCTTCCAACCCTGAATTATTTTCCATATCCTGTCCTTCAGGAAAGTAAAGACCTCCACTTTTGATTTGCCCACATGGACCGGGAGTCCTAGATATTTCTCATTTGTCGTTTCATTTTTAATGTTCAATTCCTCCATTACTTCTTTTCTACAACTTTCAGCCATGTTTTCACTAAATATGATAGTAGTTTTATCCTTATTGATTGTTTGGCCTGAGCATATTTCGTACCTGGATAAAATCTGTTTTAGTGTCATTGCATCACTTCTTTTTGCCCTGCAGAGAATGAGTGAGTCATCTGCAAAAAATAGGTGGGAAATGCTAGGAGCTTTGGGGCAGATTTTCACACCTCTTATTTTCCCCTCCACTTCTGCTTTATATAACATTGTCAAAAAAGCTTCAGCACACATAATAAATAGATAGGGGGACAACGGATCCCCTTGTCTGAGGCCTCTTTCAGGTACTATTTCTTCTGTTAATTCTCCATTGACCTTGAAATGGTACCTTACTTTCTCCACACCATGTATCACCAGTTCCACAAACTTGTTACAAAATCCCATTCTGATCATCATAGTCCTTAATAATTTCCATTCAACTCTGTCGTAAGCTTTACTCATGTCAAGTTTAATTGCCGCAAATCCATCCTTTCCCTTCTTATTATTTCTGAGATAATGCACCACTTCATAGGCTAATAGGATATTATCTGTGATTATTCTTCCAGGTACGAAGGCGCTCTGAGAAGGAGAGATAATATATGGTAATATGGTTTTCAGTCTTTTTGCAAGAATCTTTGATACAATTTTATATAGAACATTACATAGGCTAATGGGTCTTAGATCATTCACCTTTTCTGGATGCTTGACTTTGGGTATTAATGCGACCACGGTCTTGTTCCATCCATCCGGAAGGGAATTGCCATTTAATATTGCAAGAACCTCCTGGGTAACCTTTTCTCCAATCAATTTTCAGAATTTCTTGTAAGAAATAGCTGGCATGTCGTCTGGTCCCGGGGCTTTGAGATCCCCGATTGAGTCTATGGCTTCTTTTACTTCACTTTCTGTAAAAGGTGCAACGAGTATTTCATTCATTTCATTAGTTACTCTAGGCTGAATATCCTCTAGCAGATTATCTGTAATTGTGCTTCCATTTGTTTTAAATAATTTTTTAAAGTTTTTTTTTAGAAAAGAAGGACGACCCCCCGCCTCTGCATCTGGGCGATGCATACGGCCACTTTATTAATTATTAACATAAAACCTTACAAATCCATACAACAGCAAGACTAAAGCCACCGTCTAAGCAACAATTGTCGCTACACCTATCCAATTGATGAAGGGGCACAGATAGTCTGGGCCTAATACCAAACAGACATCGCAGCCAAACCTAAACATCTAAGACCTGAGGTCCCAACCAGGACGCCTGCCGGGTATGGGGCACCTACCAGTCCGGCGCACTCCTCAACCTATGAGGCCGCCGCAGCCACCTGCCACAAATCCATCTTCAGAGCTATACTGTTGTATGTACCGTGCCAGGTCTCTCTGCCATCGACGCCCGACAGCGTCGTCCTCCTACGCGAGTCCATCCTCCCACGGCGAACTCCGAATCTGCACTGCGCCACGCCGTCAAGATCCGTCGCCATCAGTGTGAAGGATGAAGCACCGCTCCACCAAAGAATCCGTCCTCTGGTCTCTCGATCACGTATGTACCTCCAAAAATGAAGCCCCCAAGGGAGGAACGACACCAGAGTGCCGCCGTCATCCAATCATCCGATCTAGGGTTTCCCCCGGAGGTAGTAGAGAGTGGTCTTGAACTTCTCCATGGCGATGCCTTCAAGAAGGGAACGACGCAGATAGCGCCGCCATCGCCGGCCTTAGCAGAAGCCGAAGGCAAGTTTTCACCCAGATCAGTTCGAAGGAATCCAACTCTCGTGCATGGGCCACCGTCACCACCAGCACCACCAGGCAGACCCTGGAGTACCGGCAGATCAGCGAGCCACCGGCACCACCACATCCAGATCGCCGGCCACGCAGGGCCGCCGCCATCCCCCGCGCCGTCCGGGTCAGAGACGAAGCCGCCGACCGCGCATAGGGACCGCCGCCGCCTACACACGCCGGAGCGCCGCCGAGGTCCCAGCGCCCGCCACCGCTTGCCGACGCCAACCTCCGCCCGAGCACTGGCGCCACCGTAGAGCCATCAGATCAGGGAGGGAGACGTCGCGTGCCGACCACCCTCGCGGACCCCGCCGCACGCCCGAGCGCCGGCGCCACCGCGACGCCATCAGATCGGGAGGAGGAGGAGCCCGCGCCTCGCCGCCCCGCGCAGACCACGCCGCAGCGCCACCAAAGGGGAGCCCCGCAGATCCGCCGACGACCCGACCTGCCGCCGAGCCGAGCGCCGCCGCGAGGGCCGGCCGTCCCGCGCCGCCCAGGAGCCTCGCGAGGAGGGAGGAAGCCCCGCCGCCGCCGACGCACGCACGGGCTTTGCCCGGCGGCGTCCCCTGGCGACGGCGAGGGAGAAGGACGGCGAAGGAAGGG
The DNA here is from genome assembly GCF_056163025.1 of Triticum urartu. Taxonomy (NCBI): domain Eukaryota; kingdom Viridiplantae; phylum Streptophyta; class Magnoliopsida; order Poales; family Poaceae; genus Triticum; species Triticum urartu. Next base: position 582,486,850 of record NC_141877.1, read on the forward strand.
AGCGGCGACGGCGATCTAGGGTTCCGCCCGGGCTGCTCGTGGGAGCGGCACGGGGGACGGGATGTTTGCTTCAAAAAAGGAACTCTCAAATAATTTTTCAAAGTACTCCTTCACCACCTTCTTTTTATCTTCCTCCGTCACTGCCCAACCACTTTCCTCTTTCTTTAATTTCTTTATGTGATTTCTCCTTCTCCTTTCCTTTACTGAAGCATGGAAAAAGGAAGTGTTTCTGTCACCTTTTTGCAGCCAGTTTGCATGTGCTCTTTGTTTCCAATATAAATCACGCTGCTCTTCAAGCCTCTCCAATTTCCACCTAAGTGTCTGTTCTCTTTGGATTGCTTCTACAGTTAACTCACTCACTTGTTTAATTCTTTTCTCCAAATCCCCAAGTACATTCAGGCTCCGTCGCGTCAATCTTATTGCCACTCTTTCGAGGCCTTCTTGCACATTTTCATCGCTAATGGATTTCACCTCGTTCCAAGCTCCTTTTACCACGGTTTCACATTCTGGTTCTAGGAGCCAGTTTGCTTCAAATTTGAAATTATTTCCCCAAACCCTCTTTTTTGGTTTTTGAGCTGGTTTTTCAGTGAGAATGATAATAGGACGATGGTCTGAGTGGTATGGATCACCGTTTATGACTTTCCCCTCTGAAAACCTATTCCTCCAACTGGAATTGGCTATAGCTCTATCTAGCCTTTCCCTTATAGAACCTTCCTTCGTTCGACTATTATTTCTCCAATTGAACATGTCGCCTTCAAATCCCAGGTCTGTTAATTCACACTCCTCTAGCGTTTTTTTAAAATTATCCATAAGCTCCTGTGCTCTTATTTTACCTCCCTGTTTTTCATGGCCATAAAGGATTTCATTAAAATCTCCTGCTACTAACCATGGCATATCCATCTGGTTCTTCAGAATTTTCAATTCCATGTTAAATATTTCTTCTCTGTTTTGGGCTCCCCGTAAATCCCTGTAAATCTCCATTTTACTCCATCGTCATCTTTCACTTTTACATCGATATGATATTTGGAGTAGTTATTTAGCTCCACATCTAGACCACTTCTCCAAAACATTGCAATTCCAGCACTTCCTCTACCATCACAGCTGCGAGCCCACATGTTGGTAAGTCCCAATCTCCACCGAAAACGCTGCAGCTTTTGACTACACAATTTTATTTCAGATAGAAACAAGATGTCTCGGTCTTCTACCTTCTGAAGGTCCAAAAGACCTCTAACTTCCGGGGAGTTGCCAATGATAGACTTTGTGAATCGGTTAGGCTAGGATTCCGGTAACAGTGATAGGTATTACCTTTCCTTGTGGCTTGAGGAGCTCCGGTTGCCGGCTATGGCGCCGGTGCCGGCGTGATGGCAGAGAGTGGTGGTGGCGGTGCTTCCCATCAGCACTGCACTAACCCTAGATCGGTAGGGGATTAGGTGGGGTGTACGGCGCTGTGACGAACCTCGTGATGCGAGCCGCCGACCCTCACCTTTTTATATAGTGCAGGTGACAAGGGCCCGTCACCCATAATGGGTTGAGCACCCCCGATCAGGGCGCGGATCTAAGGGCCCGGTGGGCCGTTGGGCCCACACGGTGGAGATCATCCTAACATTCTCCCCCTTGATCTCAACTTTTACTTTTGACCGTATACTTTTATTTTACTCGTTTCATAACAGATCAACACATAGAACATGTTTCATCGTCACAGCTCAATTGCCGATAGAATCAGACAGCCACAACGTACCTCTCTGTTTTGAAACAAATTCTTTAAGCTTGGGCCCTTTTATTGTCCGGAAATTTTAGACTATACCATAAAACCCATGTCGACTGTGTGTTCTCCGAACACACTGGGCGGTAAGCCTTTAATAAGCAAATCTGCAAACACTTGTCTGTTGCTTTTATGCTTCAAGCATTTCTACATAATTCCGGACTTCCTCCTTTACAACGCATAATTCTATGTTAGTGTGTTTGGCATCAACACTTGACTCATTGTCATAGGAGCGAAAAACTTAAAATGGTTATCGCTGTTGTAAACCATTATCAACTCCGGGTACAGGTCTTCATAACCATTTTGCCTGTCCCTCAGCCTCATATCAAGCTATAACATATCTTTGCATCACATTGATGATAATTGTTTCATTCTTTGGAGCTTTTCCACACAAAAACCTCCAAGTATGAAAGTTAGCGACAATTGTGGATTTCACTATACATTTCACAAGTCATGTCTTTGTACTCACAATCTTTTGAGAGCACTTATTTCTTTCAGCTTGAGGCCGATATCTTTGACTCCATTCCAGTGATCTATATATGGACTGGACATTGCCAAAACAACCCGGATATGTGAACTGTGTCAGGGTAATGTATTGAGCTTCCAACAACTGAAGCATATGGTACCATATCCGTTTTCAATCTTTTCTCATCAACTCTTGGAACACCATAGTTTCTAGTTCCATTACCCTTAACTATAAGAACAGGCGTAGCTTTTCTCGCATGCATACTTTAGAGACCTTTCTTAGCATGTCCATGCGACATTCCTAATACCCCTTTTATTCTTTTCTTGGTGAAACTCGATAATTATAACAAGAGACACTCTACCGAGAACACTCTTTTGAACTTTGAGAACAAAAACTTCTTTTCTTCTCCTGCAATAGATTGACATGACCACTAGTAAGTAGGACGTCATCCACATGCACAGGATTAGAAAATGAATTTCCCATTATATAACTTTGCATGAATACAATTGTCCTCTCATTTTATTTAACCCAAAACAACATTTGATTGCTTTAGTCCATAAAAGACTTCTTCAGGCAGTATCCCCTGTGTTCTTTACTTTCATCTGATGTAACTCAGATCATAATATCTTTCATCTGATGTAACTCAGATCATGATGTGCTACCAACACTCATTGTAATATATTCAGTGCAAAACGCGCAAAAACCTTTCGATTTAAGTCGTGTTTTACACCTTTACATATTTCCTTTGGAGTCACATTGTCCTTGTAGACTCTTTACAGCCTACTATTTTGGCTCCATTGGAAACTACTCATCAGTCCCGAACATCGTCGGGATTCACCAATTTCATTTCATCTCACATAGTCTCTTATCATTTAGACAAGCAGACACTTCTCAAAGCTCGAATGAGCGCTTTAAATGAGGTGGGATCAACCTCCATTTGAATTTCACTAACATAGACTTTATAGTAATCAGAAGTATCTGATTTTATCATTCCTTGAGACCATCAGTGTCTCAGGTACTGGCACTTCTCTCATATGGGGATGTGTTGTATAGGTCATACAACATGCTCCCCCAGATTACTCCATCTTCACTAAAAATGGCGTATCTTTAAACTTTATAATTTGGGTTTATTCTGTTAAAACTTTCTTCTTTATGGCACTTTAAGCACCGTCTTAGTATTCCTTACTCTGCTTTCGGAACTGTAAAAGATCCAGAAATACAGCTATTTCTTTTCTTTAGGGGTATTAATATGACCGTCATACTCCCCCAGAAGATCACATTCTTCATCACATTATCTAAAGTATAGGGGAGTTTCAACATTCTTAATTTATCTCATATATCTTTCTCCCCCTCGAAATGTGGCAAGAACTTTTTTGCCACAATTTCGAAAAACCATTGATAACTCTTGTGAATTGAGGAAACTTTGATTATCTACTTCATTCATTAGATTACTTCATACGAAATGAAGTTATCTCTTCATACAAAATGAATTTTTCTTTTAACTAGTATGGGAGTACCTTTTCCTCATTCCATTTTAGAAACTCAATAGAGTTCTTTATCATTAGTACTTTTGCAAGTCACACTTGCATGTCATTCTTATCTTTAGTTTCGTCTGTAACTTTTATTCTCTTCAGATTTATTGAGTGCTTAATGACGGTTATACATAAGGTGTACGGTTGATACTAGGAAAGCATAATAGCTACTCCATACTTTTCTCCCAGAGTAGGACACATTAAAAGCACATGAGTCATCATGTCTTTCTCCTATCATACAGGATAAGTCTGAGAAAATTTCTGCCGCCATACGGGTTACACAGGGATTTTCCCAGACTTATCCTGCCATGCGGGTTTATCATAATCATCTTTTCCGGCCATGCGGGTAATTCCCTGTAAGGGACATAAATGCCAGAATTGGCTCTTTTGACTGCATATTCAATCATCAAATTTATAAATAAATCCGAATGCTCTTTGACACACATACTTGATCCGACGTTGGTCAAATTAAACACGCATGTTGCTTGTTTTATCTCAAATCATAGAGAGTACATGAAAAGCATTCGTCAACCAAGACTCTCAATGATCTATCTCTTTTCTTTTGAAACCATTCTTTAGAGAGAATATACTATCTCACGTTATGACCTTTCTTGGTCATCTTTCGGGTCACAAGTACCCCAACCATTCGCTTTCATGAATGAAAGCATGGAAAACTTTTAGTCTGAGAAAACTTAGCCAATAATCAACAATAATGAGCATAAAAATAACCCTACGTTGGTCTGGTTAAAAAAATATGCACATTAAACTTTTGCAAAACTTTCTTTTTATACTCTAAATCATCGTTGTGGTAGAATTAGAATAAAACTCATTCTTCTACATTAATTCCATATCACCGTTGGGCGGAAATGGAAATAATGCATATAACTCATAAACAATGTGATGATAGTATTTCTATTAAACAACTTTGCTCAGAAATAATCATCATCATCAACTTTATTGCAGCGGAAACAAGAAATATACATTTCTCTAGTTCAAGAGCATTTCTTTATCTTTAACTGTTCTCTGAAAATTGATCACTTTGATAAAAAAATTATCAGAGATTTAAGCTTTGAACATAAGACTCATAGAATTATAGTACTGTTATCATCAACGTTGGTCAGAAAATAACAATACCATATTTTAACTTTAAAAGAAATATCTTTTTTTATCATATCGGAAACTATCTGCATCTTATTTCACCCACAAGTGAAAAAAAAAACTTCTCTCAAAAAACTTTTCATCCAATTAAATTTTCCCATTGGTTCCAATTTAATTGGGGGATAATACTTTTTCTTTGCAGCGGAAACTTTCTGAATCTATTCAGAAACAATTCTATACTCTTTTACTCTCTAAGCAATTTCAACCGATTGATTCAAAAATGCATTGGAGAAACAACAATTTAATCTTTTACTTTAGTTCTATTCACTTTTAAAAGAACATTTTTATTTTTATTTGCAGCAGAAAAACATGAATAAAACATTCATGAACTTTTTTTTACAGAAACTTTTCTTTCATAAAATAAAAAATTCATGAACTTTATTATTTTCTTTATAAAATTCATGAACATATCTTTTTCTGAAAATTTTCCATTTTTCATTTTCAGAAACTTTTTTTGTTTACTTTTCTATTTTCTAACAAATATTTTGCATATAAAAACTTTTTGAAATCTGCCCAAAAAATGGACAAATAACAAAAGAAAAAACAACAACAACAACAAACAGCTGGCTGCGGCCTCGGCCCAGCGCGCGGCTGCGGCCTCGGCCCAGCACCCCGCGCTCGCGCCCGCGGCGGCTGGCCTGGTCCGGTTCGTCTCTCGGCCCAGAAGGCCCAGCACCGAGCTAGGGTTTGTATCCTAGGCGTTGATTTTGATCGGACGGTGACCCGCTCTTTTCTCTCAAACAAAACCAGGAGACCGTGCAAGACCCTGTTCCAGTTCCTCTCCTCGCCCCCGCATCTCACCGGATTGCTTCGTGGCGTTCAACGCCGGCCACTCGGCTACCGCGTCGCGCCAGTCGCCGGCGACGACGTCTAAGCCAGCACGCTGCGCGAGCACCTTTCTCCTGCCCCTCCTTTCCTTTGACAGAGAGAGAGGGACGCCTGCTGCGCCCTCCTCTGCTCCCCCTTGCGCCTCGACGGCGCCCTTTTCTGTGGAGTAGCGGCGGGGCACGGCTGCGAACCTCTGCGCCGCGCGAGCGGCCTCCCCTTTCCCTTTCTACTTTTTTTATCCACCTGGCAGAGAGAACGACAGAGAAGGAGAGTGCCGCGGCGCCGCTGCGCTCCCTCTGCTCCCCTTCCCATCTGCGTCGTTGCCATCCCCTTCGCCGGTCGTGCGTTCCCTTTGCAGTGAGCGCGCGGCCGTCGAATGGATAAGTGACGGTACTCTTTCCCCGATGGGGTCTGTTCTTTTGGCAGCCGCGAAGGCGTGGTGCCCCCACTGCCTGTGTTCTTCTTCCGAATGGCTCGGCATGCCGATGCCCATCCGGATCGAGAGGAACAGCGCGGCCGGTGCGGCGGCGCGACTTTTCCGGCGAGCACGAGGCTCTCTCCAGTGATTACTTTTGCCCTTCTCTTTAGGGTTCTAAGGGAGGGGGTTGAGTTCTTTGAGTTGTACCGAAATCCAAAACCGAAAACATGGTTGATACCATTGATAGACTTTGTGGATCGGTTAGGCTAGGATTCTGGCAACAGTGATAGGTATTACCTTTCCTTGTGGCTCGAGGAGCTTCGGTTGCCGGCTATGGCGTCGGTGCCGGCGTGATGGCAGAGAGTGGTGGTGGTGGTGCTTCCCATCAGCACTGCACTAACCCTAGATCGGTAGGGGATTAGGTGGGGTGTACGGCGCTGCGACGAACCTCATGATGCGAGCCGCCGACCCCTACCTCTTTATATAGTGCAGGTGACAGGGGCCCGTCACCCATAGTGGGTTGAGCACCCCCGATCAGGGCGCGGATCTAAGGGCCCGGTGGGCCGTTGGGCCCACACGGTGGAGATCGTCCTAACAGCCAAGTCCCCGGCAGTTCCAAGCAATAAGCTCTTTGGTAGTCACTTTATTAAAATATCTTCTGATGTAAATGTGCACCAAGCCCGAAAATACCGTGTCCTGAGTGCCAATGCACTCAAACGAACAAAATAAATGAATAGCAAAAAATGTTCAAAAAATGTTGTGAATGAACGACTTCCACGGTATTCTTGGTGAATAATTTGACATTATAAAAAATTACTACCATGTTCTTTTTACTTGCTACTTTTTTGCCCTGAAGTCCACATAAGTCAATTTCTTTCTGAAACTTTACAGACAAGTATAATACTTGACCATGTTCGTTACAAAAAAAGTCTATTTATTTTCAACTTTTTTCTATTTTTGTTTTTTTAGTTGGATGCATTGGCACCTGTGTTACAAAAATTGCCACCACACACTGGTAGAAAAAGGGCCTATAGTCCCGGTTCGTAAGGGCCTTTAGTCCCGGTTCCTGAACCGGGACTAAAGTGTCGGTACTAATGCCCCGACCCTTTAGTCCCGGTTCAATCCAGAACCGGGACTGATGGGCCTCCACGTGGGCAGTGCGCAGAGCCCAGGCAGGAGACCCTTTGGTCCCAGTTGGTGGCATCAACCGAGACCAATAGGCATCCACGCGTCAGCATTTCTGTGGCTGGGGTTTTTGTTTTTTTTTGAAAGGGGGGTTTTGGGGGGTTAATTTAGGTGTTTCATATATTGTGTTAGCTAGCTATAATTAATAGAGAGAAGTGTCCTCTCTTACGTCCGTGCTTGGTCGACGCTACGTACTATACATACGTATAGAGAGGACTAGACACGCTAGTTAGCTAGTAAGCAAACGAAGGAAACAAAAGATCGTCATGAACATATATGCATACATAGAGAAGTGATATCGACCACCTCTCCTTCTCCGAGAGATTGGTCGAACAACAAGTTCTCGTATATCTATCCGACACTACCGGCTACATATATACAATAATTATCTCTTACAAATATAATCATACGGACTCATGGTCCACATAGTATTCTCCGTCTTCAGCGATCACTTGGTCAAGAAAGAATGCCGCCAATTCCTCTTGAATTGCTCGCAGCGAGCTAGTGCTAGGAGTTCATCCCACTTCCGAAACATCTAATTTGAAGAAGGGGGTCAATACATATATATATATGAATGAATGAAACTCAATACAAATGATGGTAATAAAATAAAATTGTGAATGTTGTTGTTTACGTACTTCATATTGTTCGTCAGAGTACCCGCCCCGCTCACAGGTCGTGTGGCGGATGGACTCGCAGACGTAGTATCCACAGAAATCATTCCCTTTTTCCTGCCACAACCACTTTACAAGAAATATAGGTCAATCAAACTAAACAGCAATAATGCTAAATGGTATTGATGAAACTAGCGCTTGAATCACTAGGAGATGCGCGAAACATGCTACTATAGTACTTACTTTCGGGTGTCTAAATTCCAGCTCCTTCGGCAATCCCGGAACTTTTCTGGTGAATTTTCTCCAAACCCTGCCGGACAAAGAAAACAATTACTTGATATCAGGAAATGAACAAAGTTGCTGATATGGTGGATAATGATCAATTTAACTTACTTCTTGAGGATTTCAGTCATGTCCGCATACTCCTGGGGATCTTTTCGTTTGGAGTCCAAGACGGTTACTACTCCCTGCTCAAGCCTAATCTCTAGGAGAATATAGTGGAAACTGCACACGCATGCATAACTCATCAATTACATTACTATAACATGGACTAATATATAAGGAAAACCGAATATGCACAAGACAGTAACACTCACTTGAAGTTGTAAGGAAAGAGTATTATATCTTTGTTTTCATTTTTTTGAATGATCGTAGCAAGTTGGCCTCGGTATCTCCGGGACGATGTTCAACCTCAGTTGCATCTATGAGATATGTGTTAACGAACCCAATATCACCGATTTGTCTTTTCTTCAATTCGGCGATCTTCATTCTGCATAATATAGTGGGGATAATTATAAATACATGCAATGAAAGAGATGAGCTATATAGAGAGACTTAATGATAGAAGTAGTAGTACTTACAGACAGTAGCAGGTGATCGTTGTTTTATCGAGGGCCAATTGATTGAAAAACTGATGGAACTCCTCAAATGGAATAGGCAACAGTTCAATTCCAACGAGGTCATGCTCCGGTTTAACTCTCGCATACAAAGTACTCCTCCCCCCAGACTCTATGCAGATTTTCAAGTACCAATCATGTAATCTTCGCATCATCGTTGTTAAAGATTTTTCATCTTTGATGAGAGGCTTCCCATACTCGTATCTGTGTATCTGCACCTCCATGGTATCATAATGTACATCGTTGGGCAGGTAATCGTCAAAATTGCCATAACCGGGCACCATCCTCGGATCGACGATGTCGCTAGGCACCTTGAGGGGGGGCACGATTGCTTCGCTTGTTCGCCGAGCTGGGCAATTTGTTTCCCAGCTGCTCGTCGTTCTTTCAGCCTTTGATCACTGACTGTACTTCCCGACCGCTCCGCTTCGGCCCATGTCTTTGCAATAATGCGCTCATAGTTGCCTTTCGGCGGAGACTTGGGTGGTTTTGCCAGGGCAGCCAGAGTGCGCTTCACTTTCACCGGATCTACCTTCTCCTCCAGAGGTGGATGTCTCTTTGCTCTCAACCCTTGAAACCAGTCATCCACTTCGGTTTGCGTGATCTCGGCGTTCTCCTCCGGGGTCCTCTCATATGGTAACTTCTCTGGAGTCTTCAGAGAAGGACCGAATCTGTATGTCCTCCCGCCTCTGGTTGTACTGCTAGACGCCGACCGAGCAGACGGAGCGGTTGTCTTCTTTACTTGCTTACGAGGCGGAGGAGAAGGACTATGACGCGCCGGAGCAGCTGGAGCGGCGGCAGGTCTCTTCCGCCCTTGCTGACGAGGCGGAGAAGGAGGAGGCTGGCTGCTCGGGCGCGTTGGCGCAGGCGGAGTGCCGCCACGCGCCGGAGAAGGAGCCGGCCGAGGGCCCTGATCGTCACTCGTCGGAGGAGGAGGCGGTGGAGGAGGCGGAGTGCCCTGACTTGCCAGAGGAGGAGGAGGCGGAGGCGTCCAGTTCGGAAGGTTGATGAGCTCCTTCCGCCATAGGCATGGAGTCTTCAGAGCAGACCCCAGCCGAGTCTCCCCTTCACCGGTAGGGTGGTCAAGCTGGAAGTCCTCAAATCCCTGCGTTATTTCATCCACCATCACCCTAGAATATCCTTCTGGAATCCGCCGGCAGTGAAAAGTTGTGCCGGGTTCAGTAGGATAAACAGAGCCAATAGCCGCCTTGACCTTCAAATTCATCCATTGCGTCATAAGGTGGCAATTTTGAGACTCCGTGATAGCATCCACGGGATAGCTGGCAGGAGCCATCAAGGCATGCTCCGGCTGAAGCAGCTCGGTGGAAGCCACGCTGCTTCTGCGCAGAGATGGCGGGGTAGCTTCGGGGGAGGCTTCGACAGTACGTTTGCTGTGATTTGCTTCTCGTTCCTCTATCGCGTCTACCCTTGCTTGCAGCGCCTGCATTTGGGTCTGCTGCACTTTTTTCCTCCTCTCATGGGATTTGTAACCGCCTGCGTCCGGAAACCCAACCTTCCACGGAATGGAGCCTGGTGTGCCTCATGTCCGTCCAGGGTGCTCAGGATTCCCGAGGGTCATTGTGAGCTCCTCGTTCTCTCTATCTGGAAAGAACTTCCCTTGCTGTGCTGCTTTGATATACTGCTTAAGCTTCTTGACTGGTATGTCCATTTGATCGTTCGTCCAAATGCACTTCTCTGTTACGGGGTCCAAGGTTCCGCCAGCCCCGAAGAACCAAGTCCGGCAACGGTCTGGCCAGCTAATTGTCTCTAGTTCGATCCCTTTATGAACCAGATCATTCTCAGTCTTGGCCCACTTAGGCCGGGCTACGAGGTAGCCACCTGAACCCGTGCGATGGTGAAGCATCTTCTTCGCAGCATTTCGCTTGTTTGTCACCGACATCTTCTTACTCTTTTCCGATGTCTTGTGGGCCACAAATGCGGGCCAGTGATCTCTGATCTTCTCATATCTGCCCTTGAATTCTGGTGTCTCATTATTTTCGACAAATTTATTCAGCTCTTTCTTCCACCTCCTGAATAGTTCTGCCATCCTCTTAAGAGCAAAAGACTTGATTAATTTCTCTTTAATTGGGTTCTCCGGATTATCCTCTGGCGGTAGGGTGAAATTTGACTTCAGCTCAGTCCAAAGATCATTTTTCTGCATATCATTGACATAAGACACCTTAGGGTCTTCTGTAGCCGGCTTAAACCATTGTTGGATGCTTATCAGGATCTTGTCCCTAACCAGAACCCCGCACTGAGCAACAAATGCACTCTTTGTCCGGAGGGGTTCAATCGGTTGGCCGTCGAGCGTGATTGCTATGATCTCAAACTTTTCATCCGAGCTCAGCTTTTTCTTCGGGCCTCGTCTCTTTACCGAAGTTGTGCTCGATCCGGAGGGCTAGAAAAAAGAACAAAGACTTAATTAATATGTGTACATACCAAAACAATGAATGCATCAATCAGCTAGTCAGCACAGGCTTAACTAATATATATACCTGGCCGGACTTGGTTCGGTCACCGGAGCCGTCATCACGGTCACCTTCTTGCACCGGCATTGGGTCACCGGAGCCGTCCTCATGTTCTTCTTCTTGCACCGGCATTAGGTCACCATAGCTAGCTTGTTCACCCTCTCCTTCCAGACCATCGGTGTCGTTGAGAAACAACGAGACGGCATCACTTCCTTCTGCGATTATGTCCCTCAACAACGCTTCTTTTGCTTCGTCTAGGGCGGTGTCCATAGTTTTTACAAATATTTACAACATGGCAATTATTATTCAAACATGACAGATGGATATATTAGTGCCAAACGTAGAACTAGCTATCTAATCATAGTAAGCTATCGGGAGGGGGTATATACCGACAACAACGACACTACATCTATGTCCCTCGACGACCCTCATTCCCGATAAAAAAAGAGGAAGAAGAAGAAAAAAAAGAGGAGAAGAAAGAATAGAGGAGATCTTCTCCTCTATTCTTTCTTCTCCTCTTTTTTTTCTTCTTCCTCTTCTTTTTTTATCCTCTTCTTCCTCTCATGTTCGAGAGCATCGCCGAGGGGTCAGGAGGTTGCGTAGTGTCAAAGGATTCAACAAAACCATGTCTTCATCATTAGGCGAAAGTAACATGTGCATGATGGTACGAAGCTCTTCAAAGTTGTTCTAGAACGGAGTCCCAGATAGGATAATTCACTTTTTGGTACAAAGTTCAGCAAGAGCCTTCCGAATATCGCTATTTGGAAGGCCTTTGCTGAATTCGTACCAAAAGGCGGATTATCCTATCCGGGACTCCATTCCAGAACAACTTTGCAGAACTTCGTACCAACATGCCCTGGTTACTTCTGGCTAATGATGAAGGCATGGATTTCTTCAATACTTTGACACTAGGAAACCTCTCTCGACCCCTCGGCGATCCTCGACCCCTCGAACCCTCGACGACCCTGGAACCCTCGACCCCTAGACGACCCTGGAACCCTCGACCCTTGACCCTATAGAACCCTCGAACCCTCGACCCTTACCCCTCGAACCCTCGACCCTGAAATCCTACAGGAGAAGATCGAAGAAAAAAAAGAAGAAAAAAAAGAGGAGAAGAAGAAAGGAATAGTGGAGAAGAAGAAGAAATAGAATATATTCTATTTTCTCTTCTTCTCCACTATTCCTTTCTTCTTCTCCTCTTCTTTTTCTTCTTTTTCTTCTTCTTATTTATTTCTCCTCTTCTTCCTCTCCTCTTCTTCTTCTTATTTAGTTCTCTCGACCCCTCGTCCCTCTCTCGACCCCTCGACGACCCTCGTCCCTGATAATATTTTTTTTCGACCCTCGACACCTCTCGACCTCTAATCCCACTCTCGACCCCTAATCATCATCTATCACCCCCTCGTTTTCTTTAGCATATATCCATGAAGAAAAAATAAGTCTTCCTCTTCTTATTTTCCTTTTTCCACTCCTTCCTTTTCTTCTTCTTCTTCTTCTTCCTTCTTCCTTCTTCCTCTTTTCTTCCTTTTCCTTATTTTACTTTTCCTCTACACTAACCTAAAATCGATATCTACTAATTAACAACCTAAATAAAAAATGAATACATATATGAAAAAAAACATCATATGAAAAAAAACATCTAGCATTTCGTCAAACACCTTCTATATGGACAAAAAAATTCAGAAAAGTGGACAGCGCGTTGCTGCTGCTCCACTTCTCCTCTCCTCTACTTCTCCTCTCCTTCTGCTCTTCAATGCATCGGGGCCGGCGGCGACCATGGAGCAAGGGGCGCTCGGGCGCAAGAGTGGCACTCGAGAGGGGGGCTCACTTTGAGGGGGGCGGCGACGGCTAGAGTCCGGCGGGCTCGGGGCGGCACGCGGTGACGGGGACGGCAGCCTCGGGGCGGCACGCGGTGACGGGGACAAGGAGGCAGGCTCGGGGAGGCACGCGGCGACGGGGACGAGGGCGGCGGGCTCAGGGATGCCGGCGACGAGGACGGCGCGGGCTCAGGGAGGTGACGACGTGGTCTGGAGGGCTCGGCGGCGACGAGGACGAGGAGCAGCCTGGCAGCGTCGTCGGAGGAGAGGACGAGGAGATCGATCGAACTGAATCGAGAATTTCACAAGTGTTGGCTTATATAGCCAGAGCACTAGTCCCGGTTCGTGAAACCAACCGGGACTAATGCCCCTCTTTAGTCCCGGTTGGTGCCACCAACCGGGACCAAAGGCCAATTTTCAGCAGCCCAAAGGGCGGGAAGCGGCGGCCTTTGGTCCCGGTTGCTGGCTCCAACCGGGACTAAAGGGGGGCATTGGTACCGGTTGGTGCCACGAACCGGTACCAAAGGTGGGCATTGGTCCCGGTTCGTGCCACCAACCGGGACCAATGGCCTTGCACAGCGGCGTGGTGGTGGGAGTTTAGTCCCACCTCGCTAGTTGACAGCGCCCAACACCTGTTTATAAGCTCTGCTGCCTCCTCCCTCTCGAACTCCTCTGAACTGCAGGCCTATGGGCCTAATCTGACACTGCTTTGCCTGTGGGCCTATTGGGCCTTCTGCGGGCCTGAATCCTGGCCCATGTTGGGTTTCTAGTCGTATTCAGGCCGTGGTGGCCCAATAGGTGGCAATTTTTTTAATTTTTTTCCAGTTTTTTGTTTTGTTTTTTGCATTATTTATTTCCTTTTGTTTTTTGCTTTATTTTTTAATTCTTTTTGCTTTTAGGTCAGAAAAATTATAAACTTTCTGTTAGTGCCATTACTTTTCAAATTTGAATAGTTAAAATTTGAATTCTTTGAAATTTGTGTGAATCACAAGTTTGTGATTAACTTTACTATAAAAGTATTTTTTTCCCAGTTTTTTTGTTTTGTTTTTTGCATTATTTATTTTCTTTTGTTTTTTGCTTTATTTTTTAATTCTTTTTGCTTTTAGTTTTAGAAAAAATTATAAACTTTCTGTTATTGCCATTAGTTTTCAAATTTGAAAACACTTTTTTGTTTTTTGTTTTCTTTGTTGCTTTATTTATTTTATTTTGTTTCTACTTACAACAAAATACTTAGTGTTGCTATTTTTATTTTATTTTTCCAATTTTTTGTTTTGTTTTCTGCATTATTTATTTTCTTTTGTTTTTGCTTTATTTTTAATTCTTTTTGCTTTTAGTTTTAGAAAAATTATAAACTATCTGTTAGTGCCATTTTTTCAAATTTGAAAAAACTTTTTTTGTTTTTTGTTTTCTTTGTTTCTTTATTTATTTTATTTTGTTTCTACTTACAAAAAAATACTTATTGTTGCTATTTTTATTTTTTTTTCCAGTTTTTTTGTTTTGTTTTCTGCATTATTTATTTCCTTTGTTTTTGCTTTATTTTTTAATTCTTTTTGATTTTAGGTCAGCAAAATTATAAACTTTCTGTTAGTGCCATTAGTTTTAGAAAAATTATAAACTTTCTGTTAGTGCCATTAGTTTTCAAATTTGAATAGTTAAAATTTGAATTCTTTGAAAATTGTTTGAATCACAAGTTTTTGATTAACTTACTAAAAAAATGAGAATAGATGAAAGTTGAAAGTTTCTGTTAGTGCCATTAGTTTTAGAAAGTTGAAAGTTAAAAGTTGGCATGGGCCAGGGACTAATGGTCATGGTATTACGAGGGCCGAACCATAAGACATGAAAGCATTTCAAATGAACTCTGAAAAAGTTGAAAGTTGGGATGGTATCATAATTTCACCCACATAGCATGTGCATGTACAAAACGGACAATGGTAGTATGTTCGTGTGTTGCAAAGTTGCGGGAGAAAGTCTTCACTTTTTCTTCCCTTGTGTCATTTGCTTATTGCGCCGTAACCATGGATAATCTTCATTGTTTATCAGGATGCTTGGGTCAGCCTTGACATTGAAGGGAGGAATTTCATGAAACTTTTCATAATCTTCAGACATGTCTGTGTTGCCGTCTACTCCCAGGATGTCCCTTTTTCCTGAAAGAACTATGTGGCGCTTTGGCTCATCGTATGATGAATTTGCTTCCTTATATTTTCTTTTTCTCGGTTTGGTAGACATGTCCTTCACATAGATAACTTGTGCCACATCATTGGCTAGGACGAACGGTTTGTGAGTGTACCCAAGATTTTTCAGATCTACTGTTGTCATTCCGTACTGTGGGTCTACCTGTACCCCGCCGCCTAACAGATTGACCCATTTGCACTTAAACAAAGGGGCCTTAAAATTAGGTCCGTAGTCAAGTTCCCATATGTCCACTATGTAACCATAATATGTATCCTTTCCGCTCTCGGTTGCTGCATCAAAGCGGACACCGCTGTTTTGGTTGGTGCTCTTTTGATCTTGGGCGATCGTGTAAAATGTATTCCCATTTATCTCGTATCCTTTGTAAGTCAATACAGTCAAAGATGGTCTCCTGGACAACAAGTACAACTCATCACAAACAGTGTTGTCACCTCTGAGACGTGTTTCCAACCAACTGCTGAAAGTCCTGATGTGTTCACATGTAATCCAGTCGTCGCACTGCTCCGGGTGTTTGGAGCACAGACTGTTCTTGTGTTCATCGACATACGGGGTCACCAAGGTAGAGTTCTGTAGAACTGTGTAGTGTGCTTGAGACCAAGAATATCCGTCCCTGCATATTATTGAGTCTCTTCCCAGAGTGCCTTTTCCAGTCAGTCTCCCCTCATACCGCGATTTAGGGAGACCTATCTTGTTAAGGCCAGGAATGAAGTCAACACAAAACCCGATAACATCCTCTGTTTGATGGCCCATGGAGATGCTTCCTTCTGGCCTAGCACGGTTACGGACATATTTCTTTAGGACTCCCATGAACCTCTCAAAAGGGAACATATTGTGTAGAAATACGGGCCCCAGGATGACAATCTCGTTGACTAGATGAACTAGGACGTGCGTCATGATATTGAAGAAGGATGGTGGGAACACCAGCTCGAAACTGACAAGACATTGCGCCACATCACTCCTTAGCCTTGGTACGATTTCTGGATCGATCACCTTCTGAGAGATTGCATTGAGGAATGCACATAGCTTCACAATGGCTAATGGGACGTTTTCCGGTAGAAGCCCCCTCAATGCAACTGGAAGCAGTTGCGTCATAATCACGTGGCAGTCATGAGACTTTAGGTTCCGAAACTTTTTCTCTGGCATATTTATTATTCCCTTTATATTCGACGAGAAGCCACTCGTGACCTTCATACTGAGCAGGCATTCAAAGAAGATTTCTTTCTCTTCTTTCGTAAGAGCGTAGCTGGCAGGACCTTTATACTGCTTCAGAGGCATGCCGTCTTTTTCGTGCAAACGTTGCAGGTCCTCCCGTACACGCCCAAGAAGCCTAGCAGGTTCACGCAAAGGTTCTTCGTCACGTGCATCACGTCGATTGAGGAGCGGACCTCTAGGTCTTTCCAGTAGGGTAGGTCCAAAAATATAGATTTCTTCTTCCACATGGGTGCGTGTCCCTCAGCGTCATTCGGAACAGCTAGTCCACCGGGACCCTTTCCAAAGATTACGTAGTGTAAATCATTGACCATAGCAAGCACGTGATCACCGGTGCGCATGGCGGGCTTCTTCCGGTGATCTGCCTCGCCTTTGAAATGCTTGCCTTTCTTTCGACATTGATGGTTGGTCGGAAGAAATCGACGATGGCCCAGGTACACATTCTTCCTGCATTTGTCCAGGTATATACTTTCAGTGTCATCTAAACAGTGCGTGCATGCGTGGTATCCTTTGTCTGTCTGTCCTGAAAGGTTACTGAGAGCGGGCCAATCGTTGATGGTCACGAACAGCAACGCCTTAAGGTTAAATTCCTCCTGTCTGTGCTCATCCCACGTACGTACACCGTTTTCATTCCACAGCTGTAAAAGTTCTTCAACTAATGGCCTTAGGTACACATCAATTTCGTTGCCGGGTTGCTTAGGGCCTTGGATGAGAACTGGCATCATAATGAACTTCCGCTTCATGCACATCCAAGGAGGAAGGTTATACATACATAGAGTCACGGGCCAGGTGCTGTGATTGCTGCTCTGCTCCCCGAAAGGATTAATGCCATCCGCGCTTAAAGCAAATCATACATTCCTTGGGTCCTTTGCAAACTCATCCCAGTACTTTCTCTCGATTTTTCTCCACTGCGACCCGTCAGCGGGTGCTCTCAACTTCCCATCTTTCTTTCGGTTCTCACTGTGCCATCGCATCAACTTGGCATGCTCTTCGTTTTTGAACAGACGTTTCAACCGTGGTATTATAGGAGCATACCACATCACCTTCGCAGGAACTCTCTTCCTGGGGGGCTTGCCGTCAACATCACCAGGGTCATCTCGTCTGATCTTATACCGCAATGCACCGCATACCGGGCATGCGTTCAGATCCTTGTATGCACCGCGGTAGAGGATGCAGTCATCAGGGCATGCATGTATCTTCTCCACCTCCAATACTAGATGGCATACGACCTTCTTTGCTGCGTATGTACTGTCGGGCAATTCGTTATCGTTTGGAAGCTTCTTCTTCAATATTTTCAGTAGCTTCTCAAATCCTTTGTCAGCCACAGCATTCTCTGCCTTCCACTGCAGCAATTCCAGTACGGTACCGAGCTTTGTGTTGCCATCTTCGCAATTGGGGTATAACCCTTTTTTGTGATCCTCTAACATGCGATCGAACTTCAGCTTCTCCTT
Organism: Triticum urartu; assembly: GCF_056163025.1. Lineage (NCBI taxonomy): Eukaryota > Viridiplantae > Streptophyta > Magnoliopsida > Poales > Poaceae > Triticum > Triticum urartu. The sequence goes on from NC_141877.1 coordinate 582,504,838, forward strand.
TTGACTAATGCATTGCGTCCTTGCATCGACAATGACCCGGCGGAGATTATCATCATCGGGCACATCGTCTGGTTCCTCTTGATCTTCAGCAGCTTCACCCATTGCGGCATCATTGGGCACATCGTCTGGTTCCTCTTGATCTTCACCAGCTCCCCCCGTTGCAGCATCACCGTATTCAGGGGGCACATAGTTGTCATCGTAGTCTTCTTCTTCACCGTCTTCCATCATAACCCCTATTTCTCCGTGCCTCGTCCAAATATTATAGTGTGGCATGAAACCCTTGTAAAGAAGGTGGGAGTGAAGGATTTTCCGGTTAGAGTAAGACCTCGTATTCCCACATTCAGTGCATGGACAACACATAAAACCATTCTGCTTGTTTGCCTCAGCCGCATCGAGAAACTCATGCACGCCCTTAATGTACTCGCGGGTGTGTTTGTCACCGTACGTCCATTGCCGGTTCATCTGCGTGAATTATATATAATTAAGTGTCCAAATTAATATAAGTTCATCATCACATTAAAACCAAAGTGCATACATAGTTCTCATCTAACAACATATAGCTCTCCAGAGCATCTAATTAATTAAACCATACATTGAAACTATGTAAAACATTTCAATGCGAAAACAAATGCGATCATAATCGCAACCAAGGTAACAATTGATCCAACGGCATAATGATACCAAGCCTCAGTATGAATGGCATATCTTCTAATCTTTCTAATCTTCAAGCGCATTGCATCCATCTTGATCTTGTGATCATCGATGACATCCGCAACATGCAACTCCAATATCATCTTCTCCTCCTCATTTTTTTTATTTTTTCCTTCAACAAATTGTTTTCTTCTTCAACTAAATTTAACCTCTCAACAATAGGGTCGGTTGGCATTTCCGATTCACATACATCCTAGATAAATAAAATCTATGTCACGTTGGTCGGCATAATTTTCATAAACAATAAATGAACCAATAGTTATAAAGATAATATACATACCACATCCGAATCATAGACAGGACGAGGGCCGACGGGGGCGGATACCAAAACCATCGCACTATATAAGATGCAATAATAAATGTAAGAAAATGATACAAGTATCTATCTAAACATACAAGTAAGAATATTTTTCCTTTCAGAAAGAAGATAAGAACAAGAAGCTCACCACGGTGGTGTCGGTGATGAGATCGGCGCGGGTGATCGACGGCGGTGAAGACGGGGACGGGGCGTGACGGACCGCTAAATCTAGACAAATCTCGAGGAAAATGGAGCTTGGAGGTCGAGCTTCGAGAGGAGAAAGCTTAAGTAGTGTGGCTCGGGCATTCCATCGAACACCTCATGTGCATAGGAGGTGAGCTAGAGCACCACAAAGCCCTCTCCCCCTCGGCCAGAAAAAACAGAGCACTGTGCTCTGCTTTTGCGCGAGGGGGTATATATAGGCACCTCATTGGTCCCGGTTGGTGACATGAGCCGGGACTAAAGGGGAGCCTTTGGTCCCGGTTCAAGCCACCAACCGGGACCAATGGTGGTGGGCCAGGAGCGAGGCCCATTGGTCCCGGTTCATCCCACCAACCGGGACCAAAAGGTCCAGATGAACCGGGACCAATGGCCCACGTGGCCCGGCCGGCCCCCTGGGCTCACGAACCGGGACCAATGCCCACATTGGTCCCGGTTCTAGACTGAACCGAGACTAATGGGCTGACCTGGCCTGGACCAAAGCCCTTTTCTACTAGTGACACTACATCATCTTAAACTAACCCAAATGATAAGTGCCACACATGTGGCACGAAGTAACACTGTCCTAACATTTTTATAACTAAAATTGCTACCGAAAAAAAACCCACTTGTGAGCCACAAACTTATTTCCTTCTTCCTCCCTTCACTTCATGTCTGACAAGTGATGAAAGGGGGAATGTGAATTAGGAGAGGGAATCAAGGCATCTCCATCATTCACCCGTAAACCAGACACCCCATCCATCGGCGGACAGGGGTGGACCAGTCCGAGGACATGGAGGCGGGAGCCAGCCATGCAAGGCTACCACATATGTCTGGCGGCCATCCAAACAAATTTGATGCATATTTAAACATACGAGATGAATTTCATTGAAACTTGAATAATTTTTACATAAAACCGGATGGTTTCTAACATATTTGCTCTAGACCGGACTAGCCTAGCCTAAAATCACCGCCAGGGACCGTTTCCATCTCCTGCCGGCCATGAGCCCCAAAAATGAAGCTCCACCTCCGCAGCCTGTCAGCGGCTAATCAGCCGACGATGATGAGCCCGCCAAGCTTGGCTTCCGTGGGAGCGAAAGAGCGGTGGCCTTCCTGGACCCGAGCATTGGCGACCTCCCATGCTCTACTCTTTCTCGATGCGGCCGGTGCCCGCGGACGTGCCAGCTTCGTGGTCATGGTGGTGGCACACAGGCGGCGGAGTTGGAGACATCGTCCTCGTCCTCGCTATAGCCATAGACTTCGTCCGCCGCCTCGTCGAACTCCCTTAAGGTGGCTTCTAGCTCCGCCTGATACTAGCGGTACCGCTAGTGGTCATGGTGGATTTCATTGGCGGTGAGATAGGAGTCGACCAACGCCTCCTGCTTGGCCACGTCCACGTTCGGCGCGATGGCAGTGTCGGCGGCGAGTAGCTCCTCCGTGCGCCGGTGCTCGTCAAGGAGCTGGATGTTGTTGGCCTGGTCGGCCTGCGCCTGCCAGAACGCGGCCTCCCGCTCCTTTAGCACCATGTATGTGTAGTGAGCATGGGCCTCGCCCATGGTGACGTCGGCATGAACCGGCAAGGAGGGTAGCCCTGGCTCATCATCGTCTGCATCCTTCTTCGGGGATGTCCGCATCGCCGTCCTGCCAGCCGGCAACAATTGCGGCGATCTACTTCTTCTGCTCAGATGAGAGGCTGTCGCAAATGGCTTTGGAGCTCGGAGAGGCCATAGCGGGCATCGTGCCGAGAGCAGAAAGGGAGCGGAGGAGGATGGATGCGGCTATTGCCGAGGTTGGAGTTTAAATAGCTGGCGGATGGCAGGGCTAGCGGTGGGGTGGTTAATACGCGCGATAGATGGACGGAGGGGTGGCACCGGAGTAGGTTCAAACCACGCATGTTTAATGGAGGGAGGCGAAACGACGGGCTGTTGTTTGAATGCGCAGTAGTTGCGTGCACCGGGAAACGATGTGTGAGGAGCTCTTGGCTGGTGAGATGCTTCAATGCCGGAGCGCCAGTGACAGGTCGCATCGCTCTGAGCCGGGATGAAAGCGACACTTGTGCTCTGGAGCGGCGCTGACCGATTTGGACGGGAAGGGACGCGAGCGCGGAAGATGGGTTTTTGGTGGCCCATATTAGTCAAACGCAGACGTGGCAGCGGGCCGGCGATCGCAAAAATCATGTCTCAACCGGCCTGCGGACCGATACAGACCCGCGTTGGATGGCGAAATACGTGCGGACCGCGCTGTTAGAATAAATCCGAGGCATACCGTCGATCATCTGAGGATCAAGCAACCACACGAGCATGACACCGAGATTTGTTAACGAGGTTCACCAATATGGCTACATCCCCAGGGCCTGACTATGGGCGCTCCTCCCCATAACACCGCTACAATACCGCACCCGGTCGCCCTGGACACCGGCACATGCCGCCGGCTTCCCCCTGCGTTCCGGTGCTATTATGTTGGCATAGGTTACATCGTGTGTCTACACCTGATATATATGAGAGGCCTAGGATACAAGTGTCCTATTAGCACACAACTCCTACCCTGTCTACACACAGTCCAAACCAAGTCCAACTGTAACCTACCTTGTACAATAATATTCGACATAATTCTAACAAACTCCACCTTGGCGAATATTCTCCACCATCTTGAATTCGTCCGTGCGTCGAACCTCCATGTACATTGGACTTGAGATACACCATGAGCACCGTTGCTACTCCCAGACTTCATGTGACTCCACCTGCAACTGTAGTCCCTTCTCGTCTTCATCACAGTCAACACTCGAGAAAAAATTAAGTTCCTCGTTACTCTAGTTTGTGCTCCCAACTTCCGGAGTATCCGCTCAACGCCATCACACACTGATCATTAATCTGCGTGAAAATGAACAACTCACATATTGGGTGTCACATATAAGAGTTACCTGAACTCAACATCACCGCTCTTTCATGACCGTCTGTCTGAAACTTGAAGGAATTTCACCGTCGCCTTGTGTCACCCTGAGTCAAATTCGCAGTTGTCCCACCCTTTTTCCCCGGATAGTCTCTGACATGTCCCACAGCTATAGCACTCAACCTCCTTCTGTCTTGTCATCCACACTTTGCCATGTGCACTGAACACAACCGAATATATGGTCATGTACTCTCTCAGCTTTTGGCAATTTTAAACTCTCCACCACTTTCTCAGATTCTCCATGGTCAACTCCTGTCCATCTTCCGGCACCGATAGAACCAGTCACCAATTTGAATCCGGTACTCGTCAACACTGCTTCAACACCCCTGCACAATTTGTCTGACCACATGTCTGACCACCAGTGCCTTGGCCTGTCGCTGTGTCCCGTGCTTACCGCACGCCTCGCCGCTATCACCGCGTCGAGCCTCTGCTGTCCTGGTCGAGTCTCCCGAGTAGCTAGCCCCCACTGTCTCAAATCCCACTGCAGAGAACCATCGATCATCACCGACCGATGCCGAGTGTCACGCCTCCATCAGACCACTGGCGCCCAGTCCGATCCACGTGTCTCTTGCTTTACCCGCTGAAACAGGCTTCGACTCTCCGTTAACTTACGCCGTAGCCCCTCCATCAACTCAGAGTGAAGTCATCCATCAGACTCCTACTCCACCTTCAACATGACTCCATGGTGGTTGTACATGCCACCCCCTCCCGCGCCCTGTCGACTCCAAGCTCTCATGTGCACCTTCTTGAATCAACCCCGCGCAATAGTTTGTTGAAGCCGCACAAGCCCTCAAGCCTGCACCACGTGTTTCCACACCCCAGAAGTCAGCCACCATCAGCATCACACTCCTATGTCGTTGTCGCTGAAATCACCGTCCTCTTCTGCTTTGACCGACATCCCCGTCAATCCGTCAGACAGTACAGTCCGACCCAGCCGAATTATCCGGCTGCAATCATGCTTCACCCTGCGTCGTGTCCTCCTCGCACAACTGTGCATTGCCTTGACGCCCTGTGTTAGCATGCTCCTCTTTGTGCAACGCACCTCAATTTCCGTCTGACTGCACTGTCGAATAACACCATTACCGCCAATCTGCCATCTCAACGTAACATGCAAAGAACTTCAGAAATAGCCCTCGGCAGTATCCGTGCACGTGTAACAACCAGTTCAATCAACTTTATTACAACCATAGCACCACGTGGACTTCCTTGACCAACTCTTGTTCTCTTACTCTTTTATTTTGTTCACACGTGAGATCAATGTGATCCCAACCAATGGATCCCGTATTCCAACACGTTGCAGCACCATTTGGGAATCGATAGTTTTTCCAACATATCTCGTACACGTAGCTCTGGCTGCGCTCGCGTTCAGCCAAGACGGCCTCCTGCTTCACCCCGCGCCTTGTGCTGGACGCCTGGACCTCTATTTGCCTTGCTGGCTCATGCCCAGCTTTGCTCCTTGGGCTCAGACCGCGCGCCTTGCATCCGCGTTGGGCCGCACAATAGCAGCCCACATGGGCTTCGACCTTGTGCCAGCCGCTGCCTCCAATCGCGCAGAATCGCCGAGTCCGTCCAACGCACGCGCGTTAAGCCGCCGCCATTTCCGCTGATCTGATCTTGCCTAGCCTGACCGCTGATTCCGATCGCTTCATAACACAAGCCACACGTCGTCCCTTCCGATCGCTTCTCGAAACAACCCGACAGCCCCGCTTCTGGATCTTCCTCGTTGCAACTCACTGACGATGCCATCGATTTGCTGCCACGGCCATGATCTGTTCACGCAGAACTCCGTCGTCTCCGTCGACCATCCTCTAGATCAACACCATGTCCTCTTTGAACCTTGCTCATGATACCACTTATTAGAATAAATTCGAGGCATACCGTCGATCATCTGAGGATCAAGCAACCATACGAACACGACACCGAGATTTGTTAACGAGATTCACCGATATGCCTACATCCCCGGGGCCTGACTATGAGCGCTCCTCCCCATGACACCGCTACAATACCGCACCCGGTCGCCCTGGACACCGGCACATGCCGCCGGCTTCCTCCTGCGTTCCGGTGCTATTATGTTGGCATATGTTACATCGTGTGTCTACACCTGATATATATGAGAGGCCAGGATACAAGTGTCCTATTAGGATACAAGTTTCCCATTAGGACACAACTCCTACCCTATCTACACATAGTCCAAACCAAGTCCAACTGTAATCTACCTTGTACAATAATATTCGACATAATTCTAACACGTGCGGTTTGGACGGTTGCGGGGGATTTTAGGTTCGGCATTGGTGATGAACTTAGTGATGGGATTAGACCAGGGAATTCATCTTTTATTCCTAAGATCTTGCTTACGCACCAATGGGAAATTTGTGCGCTTTAGAATATGATGATGTCACTCGTTTATCCATACCAACACATCTCCTTGCGATCTGCTGCAGAGGTCATGGCGCCGTCTTGCCTCGTGTTGCATGATTTATGGTTAAAATAGCAGAGGCTTGAACACAGCGATGGTGAGGATCTTGAGTAGGCACAAGTAGGGTGAGCGTTGGTAAGCTGAGGGCATCAATATATTATGAAGCTCCACATTGGCAAACAGGGCAATCGTGTTGTTGCTGCCGCTGCGACGGGGCTGCACGCCGCACAGTGCCGCATCGACGTGGGCTGCGCACAAAGAGGTCTGAATCACGCACCTGCCGCGATGCGGGCACAACGATGCCGCACAGCTGCGCCACGGCGAGGAGTGCAACCAGGCGGAGCAACGATGGCGCCGCCCTCCAACTGCAGCACTACCACGAGGTGCTCCGCCTCCCATCGAGCGAGGAGGGTGTCACGCTGAGCATCGATAAGATGGCGACAGTGTACTGGTTCCAGTCGTCGAGAGCTGTCAAGCCAGATTATCTCCTGATTCATCTTGATCGTCTGATATGCAGCCGGTGAAGGAGCAAGAAGTGTTGTTTAAGGTGTGCCTTGGCAGAAGCAAGTTACCAAATCCATGTACAGAGTAGTTACTCCTGCCGGTTCTCCCGATCGATGTCTATCATTCCTATCACCCTCCAATATTATTAAAACCATTCAGTTAAAACCATTCAGCTCATATAATCTTAGTATTTCTGGGCTTATCCGTCTGACTTGCTGATACATATAAATAGCATCACTACGAATGCTCATGTCCATGCGCAGATGTGCAAATGTCAAAATGCGGACCAAATGAGCTAGCTCAATGGCATCAACAACCCTTGCACTGCAGATAAACTTTGCTACAACATTTTTTTCATTGGTTTGCTCTCTGTTCATATGCTAGGCTGTACATACTCAAATTGTCAATTGGACACCAGAAATATTGACTTCTTCTTGTTCTTTCATCAGCCATTTTATTTGAGCATTCATAAATATGGGTCCTCAAGACGTGTAGTCAATAACAGTACTTTACTATCACCATTAATATCATTAATATCCATAGAACACGCTCTTATCTTTCATATCACACAATAATTTATGTCCATGCAAAATATCTTGCTTTCTTCTATCAGTATTTTCAGGTTAACTATACTGAAGAGAACCTGCTGGACTACATTGATCCAAACAATGATACACTCGTGGTCACACTTGCAGACGGCCATCTGCTTGCCGAATGTCGGATCATGCTAGGAACACTATAACCACCAACTGGTCCGAGTTTCGTCGCCGCGCCAACATTCGCGAAGGAGACATTTGTGCATTTCGTTTCAGGATCACTTCAAAGCGCCACCTGGTTCTCACCGTGCACCGCCTCTAGATGCACCATCGAAGACACTGCAGCCCCTGTGTCAATATAATCTAATATAATGTAGCACTAAGTACTCCTCATTATGCTCTATCCTGTGATAACCTATGGTTTGCTTTTGGGACCTCATATCACATGCTTTTCAAGACGCTAAACCTATGTTGCTGCTTATGTTAAGTGCACTATTCTGAGTCAAATGTTTCATGTTCAGATCCATAATGGGCTTTCTCTGTATATATATTTCTATTTCTACTGCTAAGTTTCTTAATAAGCAATCATCTCAAACACTAATTAGAATAGAAAACAATGTTAAAGGGGCGACTACAACCAGGCACCGCCCAGCTCCCCCTCAAGAGGCGGGCCACGGGCGCGCCCCAACACCTAGTTTTAGTAAACACGCGAGCATGGGCAATGTTTTTAGAGTGCACATCTACAATTCTAGAGAAAGCGACATTACCAAAACCTCTACTTATATAAGAAGTGTGGCATGGTGAAGAATAATTTGAAGAGTCCATGTAAAGAGGTTGAATGCTGCCCATATTCTGAGGGTTGGCACATGCAATTATTTCATTTATTAGATAATTGCCCATGAGTTACAACTGGATGTACACTATTAGAATGGTGACATGGCGGCAAAAACATGCCAACCAACCATTTAACTGTCGAAGGAGGATGCACGATAATACTCTTGCAATTAAAAATATCAGACATTATCCACCTCGTGCTTTCTTTCTGGCCGCTCATGTATATACTTTTCAGTTAATTAAGATTATGTTTTGCTGTTTCTAGCGAAAAATAACACATAATTATAAAGTGAGTTTATAACTAAGATGAAAATATAGCAAAACAAAGAAACAGGAAAGCAATGAAACATGTACTCCTATCTCTCTTTCCAACTAGGCGACCCCTTTTCCACAGTACCATTACAGAGCAGAGGGAACAGGAAAGAGGGATGCGAGTAGAAGTATATACTCTTTTTGCCTAAGCAGGTGTTTGGACATCAATTTAGCATACATCAATCCAAGCATTAGGAGTAGTAATACCCTAACTTACCAAGCATTACGAGCAACAAATGAACCAACATCAATCCAATGTGGTGGCAACCCAGCCCACATTCAGATATTGCTCTGCCTCGTGCTCTGTTACTTGTTTGAGCATGACATAATATGTAAAACCGTTGCCAACTGTAAATACTTTGAGAAGATGCCTTAGGAGATAATAAAAGAAAAGAAAAGAAAATATTATAAAGAGCATCTATCCGGACACTTTGGATATTGAAATGTTCTTACATAGAAAACTGCAAGTAGTGAATAAGAACATCATCATAAATTGTTAAAAGTCATATGCATATATGTCCATCTCACATAAATCACATAAGAGTGTCTCCAATAGGCACGCGAAATTTACGGCGCTGAAAAAACCACCAGGTTGGCGCGCGAGAGGACGCGCGACGCGCTTCAGTAGGCGCGCGAAATAAATTGGCCCACGTGCGACGCCCATCGCGCTAGATTAAAAGCCGCGCGCCTGCGCCCGCCAACTGCCAGAAACTTTCCTTCCGCTGCGCCTCCCCCCTCTTCCAGCACCCCGCCGCCGCCTCCACACCTTCTCCCACCGACTCTTCCAGCACCCCGCCGCGTTCGAGCCTTCTCCCCCCGTCAGTTCTAGCGCCCCGCCATGCCGCCGCGCCCCCGGAATAGCTCGGGCTATCGCGGCGTCGGCCTCCGCCACTTTAGAGTGTATTACGCGGAGATCCGCTCCAGCAATACACGCCTCGGGCTCGAAACATTCGACACCGTCCACGAGGCTGCCCACGCGTACAACGCGGCAGCATGGCACCTCGGGCGGCCTCGGTCGCAGATGAATTTCTGCGACGTGCGGACGCGCCAGCAGCCGCAGGATCTCGCGCCTCCCCCACGACTAATCAGCGACGAGGATCGCCGCCTCCAGCAGAGGCGGGAGTGCTGCCTCCTCATCGCCGAGGCGGATGAGCACGCCATGGCGGTGTGGCGCGAGCGCTTCCTGCAGGATATCGCCGCCGAGAACGAGTCGTGCATCGGGCGGCAAGCGTGAGCGAAAAGAACTGGCAGAAGCCCAGATTGACCTGGGACGTGCGTCGACCTGGGACGAGGAGTAGTCTAGCATTGTTTTAACTATTTTTATTTAGCATTGTATGAACTTGCTTGTGGTTTGAGGCCTGAACTATCCTATGAATTTGAACTATGAATGTTTCCGTATGTGTTGTTTCATATTTTTTCCAATCGCCGGCTGGGCGCGCGTTGAATTTTACCATGCCTAGTGAAGTGCTACAGCGGCGCGCTAAATTTTGCAGCACTTGAAAAAACAGCCACCCTCCTGCATGCGTAAAACGCTATTTTAACGCTGCAAAAAAATTAGCGTGCTGCGCTACCGCACTTCTGTTGGAGATGCTCCAAAGGGAGAGAATGATCTGCATGTCAATGTGAGACTGGACAAGGAACAACCTGAAGTTAAGATACAAGTATATCATCTTTTTTTTTGAAAAGGAGAAAGACCCCTGCCTCTGCATCTGGGTGATGCATGCAGCCACTTTATTAATTATTCACGAAGATTTTACAAAGTAGTACATCAATAATTCTAAAGCCATTATCTTGGGCAACATTTGTCGCTACTTCTACCCACTTGATGAAGTGGTGCCGATAGTCCGAGCCTAATACGAAACATACCTCTCACCTAAGCCTAACATCTAAAATCGGAGGCCCCAACCAAGCCATATACCTGATCGGACACACATCAGTCCGACGCACTCTCAGAGGCCGCCGCCGTCGTCTTCCACCGATCCATCTTTAGAGCAGGTACTGACGCCACGACCTTGTCAGGTCTGCCATCGACGCCACCGCAACGCCAGACAACCATCCTTCTGCGCGAGTCCGTCTACATACATTGAGCGCTGAGACTTCACTGTGCCACGCCGTCGAGATCCACAGTCGTTGATGCGTGAGATGAAACACCGCTCCACCAAAGATGTTGTCCGCTGGTCCCTCGAGCCTGTGCACACCTCCAAGACTGACGCCCCCAAGGGGAAACGGCGAAGAGCGCCGCCGTCATCTGATCTACCGATTTAGGGTTTCTCCTTGAGGTAGCAGATAGAGGTCTGGAGCTTCTCCACGGTGATGTCTTCAAGAAAAGAACGACACAGAAGAGCATCGCCATCACCGGCCTTGGCATACAGCCGAGCGCAAGGTTTTCACCCAGATCTGTTCGAAGAACCTCCATCAAGTCTTGTGTACGGATCGCCGCCATCTCTACGGGGACTGGAAGTAGGATCCAGGCCGCCGCTACCTGACCATCCAGCAGCCGCGCCGTGCGAGCAGCAGGGCCGCCCGCAAGCCCCAGTCGCGCCACGGGAGAGCCGTAAACCAGACCCCGCCACCGGCCCAGGAGAGGACAACGACACGTACGCCCAGCAGCCACCGCCGCCAGCCTGTGTCGTCACGCCACCACGCCGCGCTGCCACTAGAAGAAAGCGTCCCGCGCCGCCATCCTCTCAGGCAGGAGGAGAAGGCCCCGCCGCCGCCTAGGCCGAGCGGGCTTTGTCCGGCGACCTGCGTCGACAGCGGCGAGGAGGGGCGAGGGGCGGCAGATCTGGGCTCCTCCGGCCGCCTGCGGGGACGGCGCGAGGAGAGGAGAGGGGGTAGACTCGGGGGTGGAGAGGGGTCACAAGTATATCATGCTATGAACTCACACACACACACAATATAGGAGCATGTAACATGCTATGAACTCACACACGCGCGCACACACACACATCAGTGTAGCAGCAGTGGCGTCACCAACATCAAGATACAAAAATCTCTGTCTCTGTCTCTCCAAATATAAGAGCATGCAACATGCTATGAACTCTGCTCTTGCACTTCTGAAACCGGCAACAGAACAACGAAAAGAGCATATACAACGATGGGGTTTCGGGGCTATCACCAGGAATTAACAAACTATAAGACGCACTTATTATTAAAAGAATTTGAAACTACCCTACTTAAGTACAGAATTAACACAGCACAGATTGGCAAGGTTATTGCTATAGTTTGCCGATCACGAATTTGATCATTTTGGATTTTTTTTTCTCGTCTATGCATAGTTTTGGTCGTATATGACTTTGCTAGTTGCTGGCGTTTTTTTTGTGTGCGTGTGTGTTGGCTGTGTGCATCCTAACTATGCAGAGGCCGGGTGTGTGTTCATAGTGATTGTATCCTCTTAACGCTTCATTTTGAGTCAATAAAATCCACCCTTTATTGAAAAAAGTTTGGCAAGTTTATTCTAGAATTTGTAAGCGATCCAAAAATAATTTCAACTTCAAGAGGAAAAAGAAAATCAAAAACATGCATGCCGTTGAACTGCTCCCATCCGCATTGGTCTCTCGTTTGCCTTGCCAGCTCGTGGCGGTCAAGCCGCGATGCGCCATGCCCGCCGATCTCGAGCTTATTGACGGCCATCACGGCAAACACTGCCGCCTCTCCCTGCATCGTCCTGGCAACGCACCCTGGGCGCAGGTGAGGCTCCAGCGTCGGGTGGTGGCGCCGCACGGCCTCGGGTTGCTCCGGCGAGAGCACGTTGTTGCTGCCAACATCCTAGCAGTTCAGGCCGATCTATCTTTTTAACGTTTGTTTTAAAATTTTCATCAAGGTTGGGACTAATAGGCTCACGCAGATTGCGCATTCTGTGGTGCAGCGTTCCCAAACTGCTTTCATGTCGGACAGAAACATCCTAGAAGGGGTCGTGGTCCTCCATGAAACGCTCCACGAAATTCACACGAAAAAATTAGATGGAGTCGTTTTCAAGGTGGATTTCGAGAAAGCGTACGATAAAGTCAAATGAGCTTTCCTTCAACAGGCCTTACGTATGAAAGGTTTCGATGAAGCCTGGCGACGCCAGATAGAATCCTTCACACAAAAAGGGAGTGTTGGAATTAAAGTGAATGGCGATATAGGTCATTATTTCCAGACACATAAGGGCCTGAGACAAGGTGATCCGGTGTCTCCTATTTTGTTCAACATTGTAGTTGATATGTTGGCAATTCTAATAGGAAGGCTAAGGAGGTTGCTCAGGTGGGTGGCTTGGTGCCTCATCTAGTTGATGGAGGTGTATCTATCCTACAGTACGCCGATGATACGATCATCTTTATGGAGCATGACTTGATGAAAGCGAGAAATATGAAGCTGGTGTTATGCTTATTTGAACAATTGACCGGGCTAAAGATTAACTTTCATAAAAGCGAATTGTTCTGTTTTGGAAGAGCCAATGAGAAACAAGAGGCTTATAGGCAATTGTTTGGGTGCGAATTGTGGACTTTACCTTTCACATATTTAGGTATACCAATTCACCATCGTAAGCTGACAAACAGAGAATGAAAGTGCATCGAGGATCGATTTGAGAAGAAACTGAATTGCTGGAAGGGCAAACTCATGTCTTACGGAGGCTGATTAATTCTTATTAATTCGGTTCTCACGAGTATGCCTATGTTTCTCTTGTCTTTTTTCGAGGTTCCAGTTGGAGTTAGGAAAAGGCTGGACTTCTATCGATCCCGATTCTTCTGGCAGATGATGAAATAAAAAGAAAATACAGACTCGCCAAATGGGATATTATTTGTCGACCAAAAGACCAAGGGGGTCTTGGCATTGAAAATCCTGAAGTCAAGAACATATGTTTTCTCAGCAAGTGGTTGTATAAGCTATCTGTAGAGACTGAAGCCACATGGGCGCAGATTCTCCGTAGTAAGTATCTTCATTCCAAAACTTTGTCCTAAGTGACAGCGAGGCCGACGGACTCGCCTTTTTGAAAAGGGCTCATGAGAGTCAAATCAGCTTTTTTTCAATAGGACAAAGTTTATAATCGGAAATGACGCTTACATGCGATTCTGGGAGGATACTTAGCTAGGAGAGACACCCCTCGCGCTTCAATACCCGTCTCTTTATAGTATTGTTCAACGTCGTGATGCTTACGTTGCAACGGTACTTCAGTCCATCCCCCTTAATATTCAATTCAAGAGGACGCTAGCCGGTAATCGTTGGGAAGCGTGGCTCCATTTAGTGAGTAGACTGATCGAGGTTCAGCTGTCTCAACAGCCCGATCAGTTGCGCTGGAAGCTTACTAGGACCAGGGAGTTTATAGTTAAATCAATGTATCTCGATGTTATCAATTCTAGCTCCATTCCTAGTTCCAAATATGTTTGGAAAGTCAAAGTTCTTTTGAAAATTAAAGTGTTTATGTGGTTTGTACATAAACAAGTCATCTTAACTTGAGGAGTAAAAAAACCACGGATGTGGACCGACCGGTCCACGCAACTTCACTATGAGAATGATGAGTACAATGTCTGCTCTAGAACCTCTAGAAAGATTTACAACACACTCTCCACGTTGCCAACCGCCAATAGCAACAACAGCCACAAGAGGCAAGATTTCAGCAAAGCAGAGTTTACACAGCTTCTGTACCCTTCAGTGTTTTGTAAACTGCTCTTAAACCGCTGAACCAAACAGCACCAAATTTGGCAAACAAGTAGACACATGAGTTCTTGACATCCCCTCCAAATTTAAGCTCAATCGGATATCATTTGCCTACCCAAACTGTTCATCTCCCAAAACTACTCTGTTCTGAAACTGCAGCAGTCAGAGCTGGCAAAATCACTCTCAAATTTGATGCTCCACTGGCCCAATCTTTAAACCAGCTAACCAGATTGAAGTACTCAAAGTAAGGAACGAGCTCACCAAGTTTGGGGTCGATCCAAGCACGTTTGAGCCTCCAATCATCAGCTTGAACACTGTCTAGTCAGATGCAGCAAATCTGGACAGAGCCTCTGTTTCTTCTTCTTCCTCTCTCCCAGGTTGTGTTTTCTCTTGTGTGCTCTCACTCTCACTCTCACACGAATGACAGCCACCACCAGCAGGGGTGGATTGGCTAGGGTTTTCTCCTTGCTTCACTTCACTTGGAAGCACTCTCAACCATTGGATGTAGCGAGGATCAACGGCTGACATGTGTTGGACTTATGGGCTGATGTTGGGCTGCCAACACACCTCCATGTGGAGGGACTTAGCCCAACAAACTGCCCCTCCCGACATCATGGAGGGTCTCACTGCCTTCCGGTAGCCATGCCAGCGAGCCGGCGGCATACTTCAAGTTTCTTCCTTGTCACCACTTTAGTCAACATATCAGCCCCATTGTCATCGGTGTGAACCTTCTCAAGTTGCATTTTCTTATAATACAACACATCTCGAATTCAATGATAATGGACCTCTATATGCTTAGACCTTGAATGAAAGCTTGCATTCTTATTTAAGTGGATAACACTTTGGTTGTCACAAAACAACACATATTTGTCTTGCTTAAAACCAAGCTCACAAGCCAACCGTTTCAGCCACAATAGCTCTTTGATCGCCTCTATTACTGCAATGAATTCAGCTTCAGTTGTATTCAGTGCCACACACTTTTGCAACCTGCTTTGCCATGACACAGCTCCCCCTGCATAGGTAACCAAGTAACCTGAAGTAGACTTCTTTCTGTCAACATCTCCAGCCATGTCAGAATCTGAAAAGGCAACCAGCTTGGCTTCACCACCACCAAAGCAAAGTTTCAGATTTGTGCTGCCCCGGAGATATCTCAAAATCCACTTCACGGCTTCCCAATGAGGTCTTCCTGGATTGGACATAAATCTTCTCACAGTACTAACCGCATGAGCAATGTCAGGCCTTGTACATACCATAGCATACATCAAACTCCCAACCGCTGAAGCATAAGGAACATGATGCATTTCCTTTTTCTTCTCATCAGTGGTAGGACACTACTTTTTGCTCAACTTGAAATGGGCTGCTAGTGGACAACTCACAACTTTAGCATTTTCCATCCTGAACTTCTGAAGTACCTTCTCAATATACTTCTCTTGAGACAAGTACAACTTGTTGTAATTTCTGTCTCGCTCAATTCTCATCGCGAGAATGTTCTTTACTGGACCTAAGTCTTTCATAGTAAAACATCTGCTCAACTCCTTCTTCAACTTAGCAATCCTAGAGACATTTTTGCCAACAATCAGGATATCATCAACATAGAGCAATAATATGATGAAATCATCACCTAAGAACCTCTGAATAAACACCCAATGGTCTGAGCTACACTTCTTGTAGCCTTTCTCCCCCATGACAGTTTCAAACTTCATGTACCATTGTCTTGGTGCTTGTTTCAGGCCATAGAGACTTTTCTTCAGCTTGCACATATAGTCTGCTTTTCCTTTCACAAGAAACCCCTTAGGTTGTTCCATGTATATTTCTTCCTCCAACTCACCATGAAGGAATGCAGTCTTCACATCCATTTGCTCAACCTCCAAGTTGAGACTTGCTGCCATGCCAAGGATTACTCTTATGGATGTCATCTTCACAACCGGAGAAAATATCTCATCATAGTCAATGCCTTTTCTCTGGTCGAATCCTTTTACAACTAGCCTGGCCTTGTACCTTGGATATGATGTGTGCTCTTTTTGCTTGATTCTGTAGACCCACTTGTTCTTCAAAATTTTCTTGCCCTTGGGCAACTTCACCAACTCATAAGTATGATTCTTATGCAAGGAATCCATATCTTCTTGCATAGCATTTTCCACTCCTTCTTGTGCTCATCTTCCATTGCATCTGCAAAGCATTCAGGTTCTGAACCGTCAGATAATAACACCACGTATTGATCTGAGGGATACCTGCTGGAAGGAATTCGACCCCTGTTGGATCTTCTGAGTGGAGCAGCTGGTGGACTTTCTGGTGCTGGTGCTTCCTGCTGATCCGGATCATCAACTTCAGCATCATACTCTTGTTGCTGCTGCTGAAGAGCATCTTCTTCACCTGCACCACCATGTACATCATCTTGTACATCTTCTGCATCTGCTTCCACTTGCACGGGAGCTGGAGCTGCAGGAACTGGGTCAGAATCAATCATGTCTTGCTGCTGCTGAGGAGGAACCTGCCCCTTTGTCTTCACAATATCCTCAATTGTTTGGTCTTTAACAAACACAACATCACGGCTTCTCACAACTTTCCTTGCTATAGGGTCAAACAGCTTGTAGCCAAACTCATCACCACCATAGCCAAGAAAGATACACTGTCGTGTCTTCAAATCAAGCTTTGACCTTTCATCTTGATGAATATGAACAAAGGCTTTGCACCCAAAAATCTTCAGGTGGTCATATGAGACGTCCTTGTCACACCAGACCCTGTTAGGAACATCTCCCTGCAAAGGATAACTTGGTGAGAGATTAATAAGATAAACTGCAGTCATCAAAGCCTCACCCCAAAAGTGTTTGCGTAGCTTTGCACTTGACAACAAGCATCTAACTCTCTCCACAATTGTCCTGTTCATCCTCTCAGCAAGACCATTTAGCTGTAGTGTCTTCGAGGGAGTAAATTGATGCCTAATACCTTGCTGCTTGCAATATGCATCAAATGGCCCAATATACTCTCCTCCATTATTAGTGCGAATGCACTTGATCTTCTTCTCAGTTTCTCTCTCAACCGAGACTTGGAATTGCTTGAATACACCTAGTACTTGATCTTTGGTCCTCAAAGTGAAGGCCCAAACTTTCCTGGAAAAGTCATCAATAAAAGTCACAAAGTACTTAGCACCACCAAGAGATCTTACCGACATTTTGCAAACATCAGAATGTATCAAGTCCGGCTTCTCGGGCTTCTTGTGAGGAGGTAGAGTCTTGAAGGCAACTTGGTGTTGCTTCCCTGCTAGACAATCTGAACATTTCTTGATGTGAACTCCTTTCACACCCTTCAATAATTTTTTCTTCACTAGCACTTTCATCGCCTTCTCACTCATGTACCCAAGTCTCTTGTGCCATAGAGCACAATGATCATCCTTCTTAGTGCATTGACAGAAGCACTAAAGAGCTTAGCATGAACATGATACAACGCTGAGACCATTTTACCTCTTGCAACAATCATGTTACCTTTGTTGAGCTTGTACTGCCCTTTTCCAAAACTGCTCAAGAATCATCTCCATCAAGCAAAACAATTGAAATAATATTGAGATGAAGTGCCTCGACATGCCTCACAGATTTGAGAACTAACCTTGTACCATTTGCGGTCTCCAAATGCACATCTCCTTTTCCAATGATGGCTGCTCTATCATTGTTCCCCATCTTCACAACACCAAAATCACCTGATATATAGTTAGTGAAGAGCTCTCTGCGAGATTTAGCATAAATGGTAGTACCGCTGTCCGGTATCCAAATCATCTCATCACCATCCACAAGGTTGACGGTTTCATCAGAAACAACAGTGATCTTCTCCTCAATAGTGGAACCAAATCTGCCCTCATTTTCTTCATGCATAACAAGCATGCTGTCCTCTTCTACTGCAGTAACTTGGTTACCCTCTATGTCACTATCACTGTCAACTTGCTTCTTCTTTTTATTTTTGTCTTTCTTCCACTTCTCACATTGCCACTTAATGTGGCCCTTCTGATGGCAGTGATGGCACTCATAATCAGCATACTTACTTTCTGATTTGCTCCTACCTCTTTCTGCCCCTTTACCTGGACCTCTGCTCTTACTTCTCCCCCTGGACTGAGTGACCAGCACTTCTGAATGTGAGGAAGAACTAGCTTCAGCCACCTTTCTGGACTCTATTTAGTACCCTGGTTTTCACAAGATTCCAAGTGACAACTCCATTAGGTGCTGAATTGCAAACCGTGACCTTAAAGGTCTCCCAGCTGTCCGGTAATGAGCCTAGTAGCAGCAAAGCTCTCACTTCATCTTCAAATGTTATTCCCATTGAAGAAAGCTGATTTATAATGCCTTGGAATGTATTCACATGATCTGCAATTAGAGTGCCCTCTTTGTACCTCAAGCACAACAATTGTTTGATCAAGAACATCTTGTTTGTACCTTCTTTTCGGGCAAACAACTCTTCCAATTTCTGCCATAAGGTGCGTGCATGTGTCTCATCAATGATATGGTTCAAAACATTGTCATCGACCCATTGCCGAATGAACCCACAAGCTTGGCGATGAAGTACCTTCCACTGACCTTCCTCAATGCCCTCCGGCATCTCAGTGGAGAACACTGGCTTCCAGTATTCTTTCACATACAACAAGTCCTCCATCTTGCCCTTTCATGCTTGATAATTTGTACCATTCAAAGATATCATCCTGCTGGTATTCACTTCCATCTTTCACCACAAGAAACTCAGCAATTTGCACAAGCAAACCAATGCTCTGATACCACTTTGTTGGGGCTGGACAGCAACAATGCGCTGCACAAATTCACCGACATGGCAAATATGCACACTACACAGCCCCATCCACTTGTGATGAACTTTGAGGACAGCTTCAACCAACAAGTAAGCAGCGTAATAATACAAACAACATGCACATGTGACACGGGATTTAACGTGGAAAAAACTCCTCAACTTGAGGAGTAAAAAAAACCACGGCTGTGGACCGACCGGTCCATGCAACTTCACTATGAGAATGATGAGTATAATGTCTGCTCTAGAACCTCTAGAGAGATTTACAACACACTCTCCACGTTGCCAACCGGCAACAGCAACAACAGCCACAAGAGGCAAGATTTCAGCAAAGCAGAGTTTACACAGCTTCTGTACCCTTCAGTGTTTTGCAAACTGCTCTTAAACCGCTGAACCAAACAACACCAAATTTGGCAGACAAGTAGACACATGAGTTCTTGACATCCCCTCCAAATTCAGCTCAATCAGACATCATTTGCCTACCCAAATTGTTCGTCTCCCAAAACTACTCTGTTCTGAAACTGCAGCAGTCAGATCTGGCAAAACCACTCTCAAATCTGATGCTCCACTGACCCAATCCTCAAACCAGCTAACCAGATCGAAGTACTCAAAGTAAGGAACGAGCTCACCAAGTTTGGGGTCGATCCAAGCACGTTTGAGCATCCAATCACCATCTTGAACAATGTCTAGTCAGATGCAGCAAATCTGGACAGAGCCTCTGCTTGTTCTTCTTCCTCTATCTCAGGTTATGTTTTCTCTTGTGTGCTCTCACTCTCACTCTCACACGAATGGCAGCCACCACCAGCAGGAGTGGAGTGGCTAGGGTTTTCTCCTTGCTTCACTTCACTTGGAAGCACTCTCAACCGTTGGATGCAGCGAGGATCAACGGCTAACATGTGTTGGACTTATGGGCTGATGTTGGGCTGCCAACACACCTCCATGTGGAGGGACTTAGCCCAACAAATCAAGCGTGGAGATACTCTAAATTCTCAAGACATGTCTTTCTTTCTTATGCAACCAACTCTGAAGATATTTATTTCCTTTTCCTAGCAGTAATAGTACTGCACGCACGTCAATTGCTCAAAAATAAAATCTGCAGTAATAGTACAAAATAGCTTCCTTTTCTATCGAGGAGCTCTCCACTCCCAAATTCTATTTCGATGAAGCTGATACACACTGATATGTAAATTAAGTTTACAATTACTCATACAAAAGGGAATAAATTCTTCTTTTGGAAACGAAGACATGAATTGTAATTTGTACATCAACATATGATGAGCAACATTGCTGGGATATTCCTTGTGGCATGTGCATATCAGGTGTCAGGCTAGTGCAACAGATGGGCGACCAACCCTATCCGACAGGAAGCACTGGGAACAATCGCGTAGCCAGCGATTTTTTTCTACATCTGGTTAGATTTTTGTGTGCTCAAGGTTCAGAGGACCTCCATGTTCCTTGAGGTTCCACATCTTCTCATAATCTTTTTCTTCGTTGTCGAACCTGTTCACTGGACCTGGAAGTAACTAGTAGCTTGATTACATCGAGATGTAATTCCGACAAACACACCACTTTGTGCACACAGCATCCCTCCAACCTTTTGTTTCTCTGGTAGTCCCGTTGCCTATCATACCTAACAATATTTACCATTTTCCTGATCAACATGCTTGCGCAATATTATTACATACTACAGTTACAATTCCTGAGGAACACATAGCACCATGGTAGAGAAGAACATGAACAGTTTACATAAGAGGGTGAACTCTGACAAGGTTTCGAGAGTTGGCAAAGGTAGATATTTCATTTATTGTGGGCATGTTAGGTTGAAAACTTGAACTCACTGTGAGTACAAGAAAGAAAGCATGAGCATATAAGTTGTCTATCAGAATACCATGCACAGTCAAATGGAAAAGTACTATTCCCTCGGATCCACATTAATTAATGCTGCTTTAGTACACCTTTGAATAAGTCAATTAATTTCCGATCCACATTGATTAACATTGTTTTAGTGCATGAATAAGACAATTATTTTTTGGGGGGTGGGGGGGGGGGGGGGGGGACATGATTTGAAGAAGTCTGCAGGATCTCTCCATTCTTTCAAAGTCTCTTCAGTAGTCACTTGACCAAAATATCATTTTAAATAAATATATACTAAACCATCTTCATTGCTTCGATATCCTTTCTGGCATGTGCAGACATATGACGAGAAAGATTGATTCGATATCCTTTGTGGCATGTGCATGCTTACACGCTAAACTTCAGGATCATGTGCCAGGCTAGTGCAACAGATGGGCGGCCAACCCTATCCAACAGGGAACACTGGGGAAGATCGCGTAGCCAGTGTTCTTTTGTACATCCGGTTAGATTTTTTTGTGTGCTCAAGGTTTAGAGGTCATCCACGTTTCTTGAGGGTCCACATCTTCTCATCATTTTTATCTTCGTTGTCTTCCCTGTTTCTTGGACCTGGATGTAACTAGTAGCCTGATTACACGGGGATGTAACTCTGACATACACACCACTTTGTGCATACGGCCTCCCTCCAACCTTCTGTTCCCAATAGTCCCGTTGCCTATCATTCCTAACAATCTTTACCATTTTCCCCGGCCAACACGCTTGAGCAATATTGTTAGAGCATAGAATTACAATTCCAGATGAACACAAGGCACCGAAACTCTACTTATATAAGACATGCGATATGGTAGAGAAGAACATGAAGAGTTTATGTAAGCGGATGAACTCTCCCAAGGTTTCGAGAGTTGGCAAAGGCAGATATTTCATTTATTGTGGGCATGTTAGGTTGAAAACTTGAATTTTCTGATGAGTAGAAGAAAGCACGAGCATATAAGTTGTCTATCACAATACCATGCACAGTTCAAATGGAAAAGTACTGAAAGGTTTGGAGAAGTCTGTGGGAGTCTCCCTTTCTTTGACAGTCTCTTCAGTAGCCACTTGATCGAAATATCATCTCAAATAAATATATACTACACCATCTTCATATCAAAATATCATGAGAATTTGGGGAAAACAGAATGTCAAAACTCATCAACAACTATCCAATCCAGAAGTCTGTAGATATAAGAGCAATTCCTTCTTCACTACCATAATTCATAAACAACAACCAAGAAACTGATCACCCTTTAAAGCCTTACAGGTGATGAATGTCATTCTATGGCCATTTTAACACAATGCTGACAAACCGAATATAAACTAACTATGGACAAGGGAGCTCGTTGTGGCGCAAAGTGAGGCAAGGTCACCAGAAGTGAAACCCTTTTTCCTTGCCTCTATCACCGAGGGAGGGTGTTTGTAATGAGATATCTATTGGTTGGCATGCTGTATCCATCACCATCCTCCAGCGTTCGTTACTGATTCTGGTGTGGTTTGACATTCCCGGGTTTCCATCCAAGTTCCCGGGCTCTTTCCTCCCACAAAGCAGTTAATTTCCTTTGACCGAGCAGCGACTCTGCTGACTTCTCCCTAGCTTCTTCACATGTATCCATACCTGAACTGCATTTATCAGCTTCCTTTTGGTACTGCGAAGCTAATTTTTTGGCCTCGAGCAATTTTACATCTGCTTGTTGCTGAGCTTCTGTTGCTTCCTCCTCTCTCTGCTTTAGCTCTTCTATCAGTAACTCTGTTTCCTCACTGGGAGCACCACTCTTGACCTCTTTGAACTGTTTGGCACAGTCTGGAAACATCAGAAGCAATAATAACCAGTTAAAGCGGTACCAGACAGTTGCAAAATATGGATATGGAATACAAGTGCCATTGGGTGCTTCATTTGACATGTTTGATTGCTTATGATAAGGACATAGTACATAACAAGGTGCCTATGTTTACGGACAAAGCAATGCTTCTAAAATACTATGGAGTTATTGCAAAGAAAATGAGTATGACTTTAGACATAGAGCTTATGGGCTGGTTTTATAATGATACTGCATAGTATGATTATGACTTCAGAGGTAGACTGGCAATTTACCTTGTTTATTTATTTAAGAATTTAGATATTTATTAAGAGGTAGCATAGTATCCAAGTCAGGACTAACTGTAAAACGGAGAAAAACAACTGAGCTACTGGTTAAACTACTGACAAAACAGAGTATATCATGGATACAAACTAATTACAGAGTGTGGAGAGAACAATAAACATAAGAAAATATTCCCACATATAGCAACTAGAGCAATTCAGACTATAAGGACAAAGGAAGGCAACGCAGATCGAACTTGAGAATCAAAGAACAAATATCGCAATGCTCATATGTGACAGCACCAAGACAAGATAGGCATAAACCTTTCAACTCTATCTTGTTCAGTAAAATACATAATTACTCCCAGTATAAGGCTACAACCTGAACCAATGTTCTGACTTCTGAATAACTGAAAACATCTTGGTCTCACCCCCAAATTTCAAGCATGCCTAAAATTATAATCGATCAGCCATGGCAAGGCCGGGCATAGAAAATCTGATGCATAATAAGCATTGAACAGACCGAGCAAGGTAAACTATGCTTGCTTATTAGGACATTCAGATCACAGGTTAGAATGCCCCCATAAAATGAGAATCAACAGATCCTATTATCTATATATCATGCCAAGTTCTTAGGATATCCACAAAACTACCATGTCCCATCCACAGCAGAACGCAATACTAATTAAACTACTGAGAAGACAGAGTGTATCATGCATGGATACAATCTAATTTAAGAGTGCATAGAGAACAATAAACATAAGAAAAGATTTCCACGAATAGCAACTACTCCCTCCGTTCCGAATTACTTGTCGCAGGTATGGATGTATCTAGATGTATTTTAGTTCTAGAT
The DNA here is from genome assembly GCF_056163025.1 of Triticum urartu. Taxonomy (NCBI): domain Eukaryota; kingdom Viridiplantae; phylum Streptophyta; class Magnoliopsida; order Poales; family Poaceae; genus Triticum; species Triticum urartu. Next base: position 582,528,835 of record NC_141877.1, read on the forward strand.
ACATCCATTTCTGTGACGAGTAATTTGAAACGGAGGGAGTAGAACACTAGACATCTTTGAGTAGGCTGAGGATAAAAAATGCCATCTCAGGTTGAGCTTGCGAATCAAATAACAAATATCAAAATGCTAATACGTGATAGCACCAACACAAGATAGGCCTCAACATTTCAGTAGCATGTCATTTTATACATTCAATTTTATCGTGTTCAGTGACCATACATAATTACTACAACCTGAACCCATGTTATGACTTCTGAATAAGTGAGAACATATTAGCCTCACACCCAAATTTCAAGTATGGTTTTAGTTGATCAATCAGTCATGGCAAGGCCAGGCACAGAAAATTTTATGCATAAGCATTGAACAACAAACTGAGCAAGCTAATATATGCATGCTTGTCAGAAAATCTACAGATATCCTAATTTATACTATATCTTGCCAAGTTCCTATCCTATCCACAATCGTGCAATGGCCAGCGGCTCGAAACGCATTGCTCGCTGAGCACCGAAAAATTGCACGGCGAAGGCAGGGAAAGAAGGGCCATGTGGAACGGCCGGAGCAAGGAGATCTGGGCGGGTTGGTCGGGGCACCGACAGCAAGAGGGGCGGGTACCTTCCGGGAGCTGGAGCAGCGGGAGCGCGTCGCAGTCGCAGGCGCACGCGGGGCAGGCCCCGGCCGAGCGGCCGAGCGCCTCCGCGACGTGCCAGTAGAGCGGCGGGCCGACGATGTAGGCCGCGACGCCGAGCCCGAGCAGCGCCACCAGCGCCATCACCGCCGCGGGGCTCGGGCCCCACGACGACGAAGACGACAAGCGGCCCGCCATCGCCTCCGCGCCGAGGATGGACGGTGGATTGATGGTACGGCCGCGCTGCGCTGCGCAGCGGTCCGGCGCGAGGTGGGTGGGGGCCGGGGAGGCGTGGCTTGTCGGCGGCCCGGCGCGGCGGCGTGGGGAGTGGGAATGAGTGAGTGAGTGGGGAGTGGGGACGGACCGGACGCGGGCGAGTGGAGACGGGCGACGGCGGTACTACGAGTTCCAGAATTGTGCTTTTGCTTTTTTTTTTGAACGAAGGCTTGCGACGAGTCCGACTTTGAATTAACAAAGCCATCAACCGGCCAGGAATTACAACACAGGAACAAGCACAACGGCCGAACGGTACAAGGGAGCACCCTAGGAAGCTTACAACTCAACACCGAAAACTAGCTCAAAACAAAAAGAGAAGCCCAAGCTACTACACGTCGCCGACCGCCGCAAACAAGAACCGAGAATTGCAAGCAGCATGAGCACAACGAGGACCTGCAGAAACAGAGTGGAGTTGTGGACATGATCGAGTCCAAGGTTGGAGGAAATCAAGCATCTTCCTTTGCTCTCGCCATAGAGGGACCCTTCCCTCTCGCCTTGGATCGAAAGGCGCCGCCGACGGACATGAGAGACGCTCACCCTAGAGCAGGAGAGATGCCGTCCTCGAGTCCTGGAACAGTCACAGAGCACATCCTCCTAGGACATGAGCACACCTCATCTGACACACCGAAGCAACCTAGGACACCTGAAAAACAGCGGGAAAGCCACCGGGAGGAGCCATTGAAGGACGAGCAGCAAGGACATCAGGAGAGGCCGCAGAACGACGAGGAGCAGGAGTCGTCGGCCGCTGAAGAGAAACACCGGGCGTCCACGGCCAGGGACGTGCTGCTACTGCTGGGAAGAGGAACCCTATCCCCTACCACCGGATCGCAGACGCCGTACCGCCGGAGCTGAGCTAGACACGCCACCGCCAAGGAGCACCGCACTTGAGGGGAGCGGGGACAGACTTCCCTGCGAGCCAGATCAACCACTGCCACCTGATAACCAGAGCCGTCCAAAAACTCCACCTTTGTCGCCCCTCACCCGAACGCACACTCCCCAGGCGGCGCCTCCAAGGAGGGCACGACGCGTAGCGCGCCGTCACTGCCCAATCTAAGAAGGATTTTGGGCTTTCACCCGGGAGGGGAGCGGGGGTGGATAGGGTTGGGATCTCAGCTGCACCTCCAAGGAGGAAGGGCGGCGCCCAAGGGCGTCGCTGCTGCCGGGCCGGACCAGCCGACCAGTGGTTTCCCACGGTCCCAAAACCGCACCACCGGGCACCCATTCACACCAATCCGGCGACCGAAGCTGCTGGAACCGGCAAGGATGAGGGAGCTGAAGGGGAGGGGAGTCGAACCTCAGATCTGACGAGGAGGGGGATCTCCACGCCGCGGCCACCACCCGTCGCCGTCCCACCACCCGCGTGGTCGGGAACGCCGGCTAGGACCACCCACGGACGCCGCCAGCCAGGAGGGCGCCGCAGCCGCGCCAAGGGCCGCCGCCCCAGATCCGGAGTCCTCCGCCAGGAACGGAGCGAGCAGGGCCTCGCCGCCACCGTCACCGGCGACCGTGCATGGCTTGCCGGCGGCCACCTCGGGTGGCGACGAGGGGGAAGGAGGTGAGGGGTGGCGGCGCTGGGCGGAAACCCTAGTCGCCTCCCGAGTCGCCCGAGCGGACGACGCGGGGGCTGTGGGGGGGCTTTTGCTTCTTTTTCACACCTGTGCCACAGAGCATTTCCAGCCGAAGGCCTTCCCAGGTGATTTTCTTGCGCCGACGCAGAAAAAACGGCCCAGTAGCGCCCCAGGAGCCCGATTTTTGCCGGCCTGGGTTGAAAACAGCGTCGGCGGACCCAGGCCGAACCCGGCGCGCTGGGGGCGCCAGGGGGCGCCGGGGCGAGCTGTTTTGGCGCGAAAAAGCCGCGGGCCAGCCGCGTCAGCGACACGGCGCCTCGTCTTCCCCCAACGGCCTTGGTTCCCACGGGGAATCAATGGCAAGGCTGCCGCCGGTCAGCCTTACCATTGATTCCTCACGGGCGGCGCGTCACGGGACGACGCGCCGACGCCTCCCCTCCCTCGCACGCGTTCACACGGGCGCGGCGCGGCTATATAGCCGGTGGCCTCACTCGCCTGTGCCCACAACAGTCCCGCCCCTCGCCGCCGCCCAGCCCCTCCCTCTGCCTCTCCCGAGCGCCGCCGCACAGCCCCTTCCTCTCCCTCTCTACCTCTCCCGAGCCCGTCGCCATGGAAGAGCGTTTCCCCGGAGACGAGGTGGTGGCCAACGGCTTCGGCCGCCGTTCGCTGCGCGAACAGGAGTTCTGGCTCCTGTTCCAGGCGAACATCCCGGCGCCGCCGGACATGCGCGTTGGGCCGACGGGGTGGAGGCTCAGCGACGGGGAGTGCCCATTCCCCCGTTGCCCGACGCCATGGCCAAGCCCAACTACTTCTCCGAGGAGGTTGAGGTCGGTACGCGCCTCCCTCACCGACGCCCAGCTCTCCCTCCCCCAGTACGCCGCCGACAACCACGCGGCTTGGGCGGCGTACTTCGAGCGCCGCCAGTAGCAGCGGTTGGCGTCCACCAACGACGCCCCGGTGGTCGGCGGCCCGAAGAACAGCGAGGGGTGCCACCTGTGGTGGGGCGTCCCCGGCCGCACACTCGAGGGTGTGCTGATGCACCTCGAGGGCGGCAACGACCCGCCGTTGGCGTACCCGGCGAGGGTGGCCGCTCCGGCGCACCACCGACGCGCCGGGCCATGGGCGCCAAGGAGGTTCGGGTCCTCCTCCTCTTCTTCCTCCTCACGATCTTCCTCGCACTCCTCCGGTGCTCCGGCCCTACTCGGCGTCAAGGCCGAGCCCGCGGCGGAGACGCCGCTCAGCCGGCGCACTCGCAGCGCCGACATCTGTTGGAAATATGCCCTAGAGGCAATAATAAATTGGTTATTATTATATTTCCTTGTTCATGATAATCGTTTATTATCCATGCTAGAATTGTATTGATAGGAAACTCAGATACATGTGTGGATACATAGACAACACCATGTCCCTAGTAAGCCTCTAGTTGACTAGCTCGTTGATCAATAGATGGTTACGGTTTCCTGACCATGGACATTGGATGTCGTTGATAACGAGATCACATCATTAGGAGAATGATGTGATGGACAAGACCCAATCCTAAGCATAGCACAAGATCGTGTAGTTCGTATGCTAAAGCTTTTCTAATGTCAAGTATCATTTCCTTAGACCATGAGATTGTGCAACTCCCGGATACCGTAGGAATACTTAGGGTGTGCCAAACGTCACAACGTAACTGGGTGGCTATAAAGGTACACTACAGGTATCTCCAAAAGTGTCTGTTGGGTTGGCACGAATCGAGACTGGGATTTGTCACTCCGTGTAAGCGGAGAGGTATCTCTGGGCCCACTCGGTAGGACATCATCATGATGTGCACAATGTGATCAAGGAGTTGATCACGGGATGATGTGTTACGGAACGAGTAAAGAGACTTGCCGGTAACGAGATTGAACAAGGTATCGGGATACCGACGATCGAATCTCGGGCAAGTATCGTACCGATGGACAAAGGGAATTGTATACGGGATTGATTAAGTCCTTGACATCGTGGTTCATCCGATGAGATCATCGTGGAACATGTGGGAGCCAACATGGGTATCCAGATCCCGCTATTGGTTATTGACCGAAGAGTCATCTCGGTCATGTCTGCATGTCTCCCGAACCCGTAGGGTCTACACACTTAAGGTTCGGTGACGCTAGGGTTATAGAGATACTAGTATGCGGTAACCCGAATGTTGTTCGGAGTCCCGGATGAGATCCCAGACGTCACGAGGAGTTCCGGAATGGTCCGGAGGTAAAGAATTCTATATAGGAAGTGTTATTTCGGCCATCGGGACAAGTTTCGGGGTCACCGGTATTGTACCGGGACCACCGGAAGGGTCCCGGGTGGGGCCACCGGGTGGGGCCACCTGCCCCGGGGGGCCACATGGGCTGTAGGGGTGTGCGCCTTGGACTATATGGGCCAAGGGCACCAGCCCCAAGAGGCCCATGCGCCAAGAGATAAGGAAAGGAAGAGTCCTAAAGGGGGAAGGCACCTCCTAGGTGCCTTGGGGAGGAGGGACTCCTCCCTAGCCGCACCCTTCCTTGGAGGAAGGGCCAAGGCTGCGCCCCCCCTGTCCCTTGGCCCTATATATAGTGGGGGGGGGGAAGGGAGGGCAGCCCCATCTAAGCCCTGGCGCCTCCCTCTCCCTCCCGTGACACATCTCCCTCCTCCCGCAGCGCTTGGCGAAGCCCTGTTGGAATCCCGCTACTTCCACCACCACGCCATCGTGCTGCTGGATATCCATTAACCTCTCCTCCCCCCTTGCTGGATCAAGAAGGAGGAGACGTTGCTGCTCCGTACGTGTGTTGAACGCAGAGGTGCCGTCCGTTCGGCGCTAGGATCATCGGTGATTTGGATCACGACGAGTACGACTCCATCAACCCCGTTCTCTTGAACGCTTCCGCGCGCGATCTACAAGGGTATGTAGATCCACTCCTCCCTCGTTGCTAGATGACTCCATAGATTGATCTTGGTGACACGTAGGAAAATTTTGAATTATTGCTACGTTCCCCAACAGTGGCATCATGAGCTAGGTCTATGCGTAGTTACTATGCACGAGTAGAACACAAAGTACTTATGGGCGTTGATTTTGTTCAATATGCTTACCATTACTAGTCCAGTCTTGATTCGGCGGCATTGTGGGATGAAGCGGCCCGGACCAACCTTACACGTACGCTTACGTGAGACCGGTTCCACCGACAAACATGCACTAGTTGCATAAGGTGGCTGGCGGGTGTCTGTCTCTCCCACTTTAGTCAGATCGGATTCAATGAAAAGGGTCCTTATGAAGGGTAAATAGCAATTGGCATATCACGTTGTGGTTTTGCGTAGGTAAGAAACGTTCTTGCTAGAAACCCATAGCAGCCACGTAAAACATGCAAACAACAATTAGAGGACGTCTAACTTGTTTTTGCAGGGTATGCTATGTGATGTGATATGGCCAAAGGATGTGATGAATGATATATGTGATGTATGAGATGATCATGTTCTTGTAATAGGAATCACGACTTGCATGTCGATGAGTATGACAACCGGCAGGAGCCATAGGAGTTGTCTTAATTTATTTATGACCTGGTTGTCAACATAAATGTCATGTAATTACTTTACTTTATTGCTAACTGTTAGCTGTAGTAGTAGAAGTAATAGTTGGCGAGACAACTTCATGGAGACACAATGATGGAGATCATGGTGTCATGCCGGTGACGATGATGATCATGGAGCCCCGAAGATGGAGATCAAAAGGAGCAATATGATATTGGCCATACCATGTCACTATTTGATTGCATGTGATGTTTATCATGTTTATACATCTTATTTGCTTAGAACGACGGTAGTAAATAAGATGATCCCTCATTAAAATTTCAAGAAAGTGTTCCCCCCTAACTGTGCACCGTTGCGACAGTTCGTTGTTTCGAAGCACCACGTGATGATCGGGTGTATAGATTCTTACGTTCGAATACAACGGGTGTTGACGAGCCTAGCATGTACAGACATGGCCTCGGAACACACGCGAAACACTTAGGTTGACTTGACGAGCCTAGCATGTACAGACATGGCCTCGAAACACAAGAGACCGAAAGGTCGAGCATGAGTCGTATGGTAGATACGATCAACATGAAGATGTTCACCGATGTTGACTAGTCCGTCTCACATGATGATCGAACACGGCCTAGTTGACTCGGATCATGTAATCACTTAGATGACTAGAGGGATGTCTATCTGAGTGGGAGTTCATAAGATGAACTTAATTATCCTGAACATAGTCAAAAGGTCTTCGCAAATTATGTCGAAGCACACGCTTTAGTTCTACTATTTAGATATGTTCCTAGAGAAAATTTAGTTGAAAGTTGATAGTAGCAATTATACGGACTAGGTCCGTAAACTGAGGATTTTCCTCATTGCTTCATAGAAGGCTTATGTCCTTAATGCACCGCTCAGTGTGCTGAACCTCGAACGTCGTTTGTGGATGTTGCGAACATTTGACATACACATTTTGATAACTATGTGATAGTTCAGTTAAACGGTTTAGAGTTGAGGCACCGAAGACGTTTTGAAACGTCGCGAAACATATGAGATGTTTCGAGGGCTGAAATTGGAATTTCAGGCTTGTGCCCATGTCAAGAGGTATAAGACCTCCGACGATTTTCTTAACCTGCAAACTAAGGGAGAAAAGCTCAATTGTTGAACTTGTGCTCAGATTGTCTGAGGACAACAATCATTTGAATCAAGTGGGAGTTGATCTTCCAGATGAGATAGTGATGTTTCTCCGAAGTCATTACCACCAAGCTGCTAGAGCTTCGTGATGAACTATAATATATCAGGGACATATATGATGATCCTTGAGATATTCGCGATGTTTGACACCACAAAAGTAGAAATCAAGAAGGAGCATCAATTGTTGATGGTTGGTGAAACCACTAGTTTCAAGAAGGGCAAGGGCACGAAGGGATACTTCATGAAACGGCAATTCAGCTGCTGCTCTAGTGAAGAAACCCAAAGTTGAACCCAAACCCGAGACTAAGTGCTTCTGTAATAAGGGGAACAGCCACTGGAGCAGAATTACCCTAGATACTTGGTAGATTAGAAGGCTAGCAAGGTCGATAGAAGTATATTGGATATACATTGTGTTGATGTGTACTTTACTAGTACTCCTAGTAGCACCAGGGTATTAGATACCGGTTCGGTTGCTAAGTGTTAGTAACTCGAAATAAAAGCTACGGAATAAGCGGAGACTAGCTAAAGGTGAGCTGGCGATATGTGTTGGAAGTTTTTCCCAAGCTTGATGTGATCAAGCATCGCACGCTCCCTCTACCATCGAGATTGGTGTTTGCGTTGAGCATAGACATGATTGGATCATGTCTATCGCAATACAGTTATTCATTTAAGGAGAATAATGGTTACTCTGTTTATTTGAATAATACCTTCAATGGTCTTGCACCTAAAATGAATATTTTATTGAATCTCGATCGTAGTGATACATATGTTCATGCCAAAAGATATAAGATAATGATAGTACCACCTACTTGTGGCACTGCCACGTAAGTCATATCGGTATAAAACGCATGAAGAAGCTCCATGTTGATGGATCTTTGGGCTCACTCGTTTTGAAAAGTTTGAGACATGCGAACCATGTCTATTGGTGTATATGCATGAAGAAACTCCATGCAAATGGACCGTTCGGACTCGCTTGATTTTGAATCACTTGAGACATGCAAATCATACCACATGGGCAAGATGACTGAAAGCCTCGTTTTTCAGTAAAATGGAACTAGAAAGCAACTTGTTGGAAGTAATACATTTTGATGTGTGCAGTCCAATGAGTGCTAGGGCGTGTAGTGGATATTGTTATGTTCTTACTTCACAGATGATTTGAGTAGATGTTGAGTATATTTACTTGATGAATCACGAGTCTGAATTATTGAAAGGTTCAAGTAATTTCAGGGTGAAGTTGAAAGATCGTCGTGAAAAGAGGATAAAATATCTATGATATGATCATAGAGATGAATATCTGAATTACGAGTTTGGCACAGAATTAAGACATTGTGGAAATTGTTTCACAACTAATACAGCCTAGAACACCATAGTGTGATGGTGTGTCCGAACATCATAACTGCACCCTATTGGATATGATGCATACCATGATGTCTCTTATCGAATTACCACGATAGTTTATGGGTTAGGCATTAGAGACAACCACATTCACTTTAAATAGGGCACCACGTAATTCCGATGAGATGACACCGTATGAACTATGGTTTAGAGAAAACCTAAGCTATCATTTCTTAAAAGTTTGGGGCTACGATGCTTATGTGAAAAAGTTTCAGGCTGATAAGCTCGAACCCAAAGCGGATAAATGCATCTTCATAGGACACCCAAAACAGTTGGGTATACCTCCTGTCTCAGATTCAAAAGCAATAAGGGATTGTTTCTAGAATCGGGTCCTTTCTCGAGGAAAAGTTTCTCTCGAAAGAATTGAGTGGGAGGATGGTGGAGACTTGATGAGGTTATTGAACCGTCTCTTCAACTAGTGTGTGGCAGGGCACAGGAAGTTGTTCCTGTGGCACCTACACCAATTGAAGTGGAAGCTTATGATAGTGATCATGAAACTTCAGATCAAGTCACTACCAAACCTCGTAGGATGACAAGGATGCGTACTACTTCAGAGTGGTACGTAATCCTGTCTTGGAAGTCATGTTGCTAGACAACAATGAACCTACGAGCTATGGAGAAGCGATGGTGGGCCCGGATTCCGATAAATGGCTCGAGGCCATAAAATCCGAGAGAGGATCCATGTATGAAAACAAAGTGTAGACTTTGGCGGAACGGCTCGATGGTCGTAAGGCTGTTGAGTTCAGATGGATTTTAAAAGGAAGACAGACAATGATGGTAAATGTCACCATTAAGAAATCTCGACTTGTCGTTAAGAAGTTTCCCAACAAGTTCAAGGAGTTGACTACGGTGAGACTTTCTCACTCGTAGCGATGCTAAGAGTCTATTGGAATTATATTAGCGATTACTGCATTATTTATGAAATCTTGCAGATAGGATGTCAAAACATTGTTTCCTCGACGATTTTCTTGAGGAAAGGTTGTATGTAATACAACCGAAAGGTTTTGTCAATCCTGAAAGATGCTAATAAGTATGCAAAGCCCCAGCAATCCTTCTGAGGACTGGAGTAAGCATCTCGGAGTTGGAATGTGTGCTTTGATGATGATCAAAGATTTTGGGTTTATACAAAGTTTATGAGAAACTTGTATTTCCAAAGAAGTGAGTGGGAGCACTATAGAATTTCTGATGAATATATGTTGTTGACATATTGTTGATCAGAAATGACGTAGAATTTCTGGAAAGCATATAGGGTTATTTGGAAAGTGTTTTTCAATGGAAAGCCTGGATTAAGCTACTTGAACATTGAGCATCAAGATCTATAAGGATAGATCAAAACGCTTAATGGTACTTTCAAATGAGCACATACCTTGACATGATCTTGAAGGTGTTCAAGATGGATCAGTCAAAGAAGGAGTTCTTGCCTGAGTTGTAAGGTGTGAACATTGAGTAAGACTCGAAACCTGACCACGGCAGAATAGAGAGAAAGGACGAAGGTCGTCCCCTATGCTTAAGACATAGGCCCTACAGTATGCTATGCTATGTATCGCACTTGAAATGTGCCTTGCCATAAGTCAGTCAAGGGGTACAAGAGTGATCCAAGAATGGATCACAAGACAGCGGTCAAAGTTATCCTTAGTAACTAGTGGACTGAGGAATTTTCTCGATTATGGAGGTGGTAAAAGAGTTCGTCATAAAGGGTTACGTCGATGCAAGCTTAACACCTATCCAGATAGCTCTGAGTAGAGATACCGGACACGTATAATGGAGCAACAATTTAGTATAGCTCCAAGCAGAACAGTTATTTGAAATGGCTCCAAATATAGCATAGAGATTTGCGAAGTAATACGGATCTGAATGTTGCAGACCCGTTGACTAAAACCTCTCTCACAAGCAACATGATCAAACCCAGAACTCATTGAGTGTTAATCACATAGTGATGTGAACTAGATTATTGACTCTAGTAAACTCTTTGGATGTTGGTCACATGGCGATGTGACCTATGAGTGTTAATCACATGGCGATGTGAACTAGATTATTGACTCTAGTGCAAGTGGGAGACTGTTGGAAATATGCCCTAGAGGCAATAATAAATTGGTTATTATTATATTTCCTTGTTCATGATAATCGTTTATTATCCATGCTAGAATTGTATTGATAGGAAACTCAGATACATGTGTGGATACATAGACAACACCATGTCCCTAGTAAGCCTCTAGTTGACTAGCTCGTTGATCAATAGATGGTTACGGTTTCCTGACCATGGACATTGGATGTCGTTGATAACGGGATCACATCATTAGGAGAATGATGTGATGGACAAGACCCAATCCTAAGCATAGCACAAGATCGTGTAGTTCGTATGCTAAAGCTTTTCTAATGTCAAGTATCATTTCCTTAGACCATGAGATTGTGCAACTCTCGGATATCGTAGGAATACTTTGGGTGTGCCAAACGTCACAACGTAACTAGGTGGCTATAAAGGTACACTACAGGTATCTCCAAAAGTGTCTGTTGGGTTGGCACGAATCGAGACTGGGATTTGTCACTCCGTGTAAGCGGAGAGGTATCTCTGGGCCCACTCGGTAGGACATCATCATGATGTGCACAATGTGATCAAGGAGTTGATCACGGGATGATGTGTTACGGAACGAGTAAAGAGACTTGCCGGTAACGAGATTGAACAAGGTATCGGGATACCGACGATCGAATCTCGGGCAAGTATCGTACCGATGGACAAAGGGAATTGTATACGGGATTGATTAAGTCCTTGACATCGTGGTTCATCCGATGAGATCATCGTGAAACATGTGGGAGCCAACATGGGTATCCAGATCCCGCTGTTGGTTATTGACCGAAGAGTCATCTCGGTCATGTCTGCATGTCTCCCGAACCCGTAGGGTCTACACACTTCAGGTTCAGTGACGCTAGGGTTATAGAGATATTAGTATGCGGTAACCCGAATGTTGTTCGGAGTCTCGGATGAGATCCCGGACGTCACGAGGAGTTCCAGAATGGTCCGGAGGTAAAGAATTATATATAGGAAGTGTTATTTCGACCATCGGGACAAGTTTCGGGGTCACCGATATTGTACCGGGACCACCGGAAGGGTCCCGGGGGTCCACCGGGTGGGGCCACCTGCCCCGGGGGGCCACATGGGCTGTAGGGGTGTGCGTCTTGGCCTATATGGGCCAAGGGCACCAGCCCCAAGAGGCCCATGCGCCAAGAGATAAGGAAAGGAAGAGTCCTAAAGGGGGAAGGCACCTCCTAGGTGCCTTGGGGAGGAGGGACTCCTCCCTAGCCGCACCCTTCCTTGGAGGAAGGGCCAAGGCTGCGCCCCCCTCTCCCTTGGCCCTATATATAGTGGGGGGAAGGGAGGGCAGCCCCATCTAATCCCTGGCGCCTCCCTCTCCCTCCCGTGACACATCTCCCTCCTCCCGCAGCGCTTGGCGAAGCCCTGTTGGAATCCCGCTACTTCCACCACCACGCCATCGTGCTGCTGGATATCCATTAACCTCTCCTCCCCCTTGCTGGATCAAGAAGGAGGAGACGTTGCTGCTCCGTACATGTGTTGAACGCGGAGGTGCCGTCCGTTCGGCGCTAGGATCATCGGTGATTTGGATCACGACGAGTACGACTCCATCAACCCCGTTCTCTTGAACGCTTCCGCGCGCGATCTACAAGGGTATGTAGATCCACTACTTCCTCGTTGCTAGATGACTCCATAGATTGATCTTGGTGACACGTAGGAAAATTTTGAATTATTGCTACGTTCCCCAACAACATCGTCATCAACGAGGGCGGCCGGCGCGCCTCCTCGTTGGCTCCTCCTCCGCGCTTCGTCAAGCCAAAGACGGAGCCGGGGCTCGCGCCGGTGAAGAAGGAGCCGGCCGCGCCGATGAAGACGGAGCTCGACGATGACGACGCGGCCCTGGAATGGGCGCGCAGGGACTCCATAGCGATGGAGAAGGAGCGCCAGGAGAAGGCGAAGGAGCGCCAGTGCGCCGCCCTGCGCCGTTTCGTGGAGCGCCGCCGCGGCCGCGACGAAGGCGGGGTCGTCGTCATCTGCCACAACGACGACGACAACGCGCCGCCGCCACCAGCCCGCGTTGGCGACGCTGGTCAGGGGTCCACCAGGGACGGCCGCGTCAAGGAGAAGTACAAAGACGGCGGCGACGATGGCGACTAGTCGGCGTTCAGCCAGTTTCTCTTTTAGTTTAGTTATCTATTTTGCTATGTAATGAAAACTGGCGAACATGTCTAATATATGCCCAAGTTTGCCGAAATTTATCGTGTTTAGCCAAACTTCGCCGAACTGTACCGAAATTTTCTATACAAATTTTATTTTTAAACGCGCCTGGGGGCGGCCCTGGGGCCGGCGGCTGGGGACCAACTCGCCCCCAGGCCGAATTTTTGCGCCGGCTCACCCCCAGGCGGCGATTTTAGGCGCCCCCTGGGGGGCCAACGGCTGGAGATGCTCTTAGGGCATGTACAATGGTACACTATCTTAGGAGTGTCGTGTAAAATAAATGATGAGATGGAGGAAAGAGAACTCATAAAAAAATAGTCTTCTTTTAGAGCAACTCCAACGGGCCGACTCAAACGGACGGCGCTTTTGTCCGCTTTTTGTCCGTTTGGGTCGGTCGTCCGCCCGCCGTCTGTCCTCTTTTAGATTTGGGTCGGCAGTGCGCCCAACGGGCCGACCCATTTCATGACCGCACGCGCTTTAGATCATGCCAGCGGCCATGCCGTCGCCCTGGTTTTGGCGCTCCAGCGCGCGGGGGAAAAGTGGCTCCAGCGCGCGCTGGTTTTGACGCTCCAACGCGCGGGAAAGATTCACGCGCGCGCCGTGGCCGGCGCTTGTTATAAAAAGCCGCTCCCTCCACATTCTGTCCGCCGCCCACTCGTCTCGACCCGTCTCACTATCCTCGCCGCCTCTGCGCCACCATGTCGATGCGCCGCCTGGGCGCTTCGGATTTTCAGGGAGTCCGCGAGCGCCGCTCCGGCGCCTTCTCCTCCGAGATCTGGTTTGGCGAGAAACGCCTCATCCTTGGCACCTTCGACACCGCAGAGGAGGCGCCCCGCGCGCACGATGCAGCGGCATGGCCCCTCCTGAGGCCTCGTCGGGATATGAATTTTTCCGACGTGTCGAGCCAGCGGGCGCAGGATCTCGCGCCTCTCCCACGGCTTTTCACCGACGAGAATCATCGTGTCCACCGGAGGCGGCAGCGTCGCCTCGCCATCGCCGAGATGGGCGTGGAAGCCATGGTGGTGGGGCGTGAACACTTCCCACAGGACATCGTCGATGAGCGCCAGTTCTACAAGCAAAGGAGGACGGAGAGGGACGCGGGGAAGACGGAGCGAGCCGCCTATCGGGAGGACAAGCGTGCGCGGAAGCAGGCCGCTCAATTGAAACTGAAGCTACGAGAAATGTCGGGTTGGGACTTCGAAGACGAGCAGCATGCTGACGCCTACATTCAGACGTCAGAGGAGGACATTACTGAATCAGAGTCGGAAAGCAGCGAGTAGTTGGTCTTTTCTTTTATCTGTGTACGCTAGAACTATCGATGTATCCTTTTTTATCGAAAAAATGGCCGGCGGCGTCGGTGACGAAGTAGGCGGGCGAGGGCGTGTTGTTTGATGTGAAGAGGCCAATGTGCCACCGACCAGCGGGCCTGGGGAGGAGAGAGGGCGAGCGCGCGCGTCCACCTTGTGCCCGCGCCGATGCAAATCCGGCTCAAAAATGGTCGGAAATGGGTCGGCAGGCGGACGAAAGCGGGCACGCGTCCGTTTGGGTCGGCGCGTTGGGCTAACTTTTCTGTCCGCATCGACCCAAACGGACGGCGGCGGACGAAATGGGTCGCCCCATTGGTGTTGCTCTTATTTAAGAGAAGACAAGAGATGATCTCTTAGCACAATATGTCTCATCACGTTTTTAGGAATAACTAGTTATTGAAGATGAGGTTAAGAGATGACCAATTGTAGACATTCTTTTTTGTCATCTCTAATTTACATACAAAACTTAAGATAAGACTATCTTATCAACCATTGTACATGCCCTTAGGAGTTTGCCGAATTCACGACTTTGTCGCGTTGAATTACGCTTGCTGACCACCACACTCCCTGAAAAACAAACACTTAGGCCCTGTTCGGAGCACCTCTACCCCACAACTCTACTCCTGGAGTTGGTGGAGTTACAATTCAAAATTGCGTGGCAGCTATTTCCTGGCTCCGTAGCTCTCGGAATTTCGTGGAGCTGGTGGAACTCCGAATAGGCCCTTACTTGATAGGTCATTCTGATGCCTCTCAATTCAACTACACGTATTTCCCATGCATTTTACTTGAACTCAATTCAAACTTGTGAATGTTACCAGGCCTTAAGCATTGTTCCATCACGTACTTGGGTATCGAGCACTATAAAAAAAGACACATCCATGACATTTTGGACCGAACGATTTTTTTTTCTGTCATACATATGACACTTCTATGACGATAATTGTGACAAAACCCGGTATCATCATAGATGTGGTGGGCCCTACTTCTATGACAAAAAATCATGACAGAAAATGGGCTTTTCGTCCTGGGCGGGCCGGAGACGCAGCTGCATGACATTCTTTGGGCCGTCCATGACGGAAAAAACCGTGGTAGAAGTGAGGGGGAGGAAAATTTTGGGGAGTTCCCGGTTACGGTGGGAGGTCGGGGGCTGAGCGATGCGCGTTTCTCTCGTACATGTATGCGTGTGTGTGCGGGCCGTTGGCTCTAACTGAACCCGAGCGAGGCATTGGGCTCTAACTGAACCCGAGCGATTGCACTGCAGGCTACGCATTACTGAACCCGAGCGATCGATCGATGGCTGTTAACTGAACACGATCGATCGATTCCTTCGCTACTGCTGCTAACTGAAGCCGATCGATGGGATGAATAGTGCGCGTTGCGGGGGGGTTTGGATGAACAGTGAGCGGTGGCATTGCCTCTGGATGAACAGGACCCCGTGGTGTGGTGGAGGGCTGGATGAACAGTAGATGGTGGAGGGGTGCCCGTGGAGGGCTGGATGAACAGGACCCGGTGGTGTGGAGGGCTGGATGAACAGTAGACGGTGGAGGGGTGGTTGAACAGGACCCCCGTGGTGTGGAGGGCTGGATGAACAGTAGACAGTGGAGGGGTGCCCGTGGAGGGGTGGTTGAACAGGACCTCGTGGCGTGGAGGGCTGGATAAACAGTAGACGGTGGAGGGGTGGTTGAACAGTAGCCGGTGGAGTAGCGCGCGGCGGAGGCTGGATGAACAGGAGCCCGTGGAGGCTGGAGGAGGTCGACGGTGGAGATGAACAGTATCCCGTGGAGTCCCGTTTTGCGGTACGCCACACCCCTCCTGATGAACAGGACCCCCGTTTCGACCGTAGCGCTCCAACACAAGTCCGTTTCCTCCGTTTTGCGGTACGCCACACCCCTCCCGATCAACAGGACCCCCGTTTCGACCGTAGGAGGTCCGTTTCCTCCATTTTGCGGTACGCCAGACCCCTCCCGATGAACAAGATCCCGTTTCGAACATGACCGGTCGAACACAAGGCTGTTTCCTCCGTTCTGCGGTACGCCAGGCCTCGTTTCCATCGCCTGTTCCGTCCAAGCCCTCCCGATGAACACGACGCATTCCGTTGCCTCCCCATGAACACGAAGCATTCTGTTGCCTGCCCATGAACACGACGACGACGCTGTTTCTCCATTCTGACCCAGCCATGTACATGAGCCCTGGCCGTACGTATGCGCGAGTAGGCGTTCGAGACCCCGCCCATATGTACACATACGTGGCCGTATTTTCTTTCTTGCACCCTGGCCGTTGTACGTACGTGTAAATGTTATGTGCACGCCTCTACTACGACACGTGCGCGCCTCTACATCGAGCAGTATGTACATACACATTCGCGACCAGAATGACAACGCTACGTACGCTTCGACCAGGTGGGTCCCGACTGTCAGGCACTTCCTTACCTGCGAAGATGTAGCTGGTGGGTCTCAGCAGTCAGGGGGCGAATTTTTTTTTTGCCCGGACGCACTTCCTTGCATGCGAAGATGTAGCTGGTGGGTCCCAGCAGTCAGGAGAAACGTTTTTTTGTGAAATACAGTGGCCCGTACGGTGGGTCCCGCTGTCAGGTGGAGGAATAATTATTTTGCACGTAATAAGAAGGCACTTCCTTGCTGCGGACGTGGACCTAGCTGTCAGCCTCTCCACGTACAGTCCACGTCCGATGGAAGCCGTTCCTTGACCACGTTGACCACGCCGCGCCGAGAGCACCAGGGTGGTGGAGGACGACGAGGCCTAGGAAGGGGACGACGCGGAGCCGGGGAAGACGCGGCAGTGGATGCCCACACGTAGAGGAGTACGAGGGTTCACTGGTTCGCTGCGGTGTGAGGTTGTCGTCGCCGCAGAATAACAGGGGGTGTGGGTGAGTAGAGGGATGGCCTGGCCAGCGGTGGGAGTAGTAGGGGCGGTGAGGCCTCCACCGCATCGCAGCTGGCCACGGAAGGCAGGAGCACAAGGCACGACCGGCGCTGGTTTGGGCGGCTGGAGCAAGAAGACCAGAGGTTGAAGAAGCACTACGGCCGTTGGATGGACATCGTACGATCACTGGAGCTAGAATCATGCATATTGACTAAGTTGACAAAGCCCTCTGTCCCCGTCAACTTAGTAGGCCCACAAGTCAGCCTGTCACTATACTGGGTCCCAGCTAACAGGGGGATTATTCATTTTTTGTGCGTAATAAGGAGGCACTTCCTTGCGTGCGGAGATATAGCTGGTGGGTCCGAGCTGTCAGCGGCGGTAACGTTTTTTTCGCGAAATACAGAGGCCCTTTCGGTGGGTCCCTGATGTCAGGTGATAAGGAGGCATTTCCTTGCGTGCGGCCATGGACCCAGCTGTCGGCCTCTCCATGTAAAGTCCACTTCAGATGCATGTCGGTCGTTGACCACGTTGACCAGGCCGCACCGAGAGCACCAGGGAGATGGACGACGGCGAGGCCTAGGAAGGGAACGACACGGAGGCAGGGAAGACTCAGCAGTTGTTTCCCACGCGGAGGGGAGTACGACTGTATGAGGGTTTACTGGTTCGTCTGCCATTGCCGGAGAATAACAGCAGGTGTGGGTGAGTAGAGGGATGGCTAGGCCAGCGATAGGAGTACGGTGGAGCGGTGAGGTCTGCGCAGTAGCAGAGCCAGCCGCGGGGAGGAGGGAGCAGGCAGTCCCGTCGGCGCCTGTTTGAGCGGCTGGTGCAGGAAGAGCATATATTGAAGAAGCGCGACAGCCGTTGGATGGCCATCCAACAGTCACTGCTTGTGCGTTAACTTTTTTTAGGAAAGCCTCAAATCTGTGAAAAACAGCATACAACCCATTTGCTAATTCATAAGGTTTTTTTGGAGCCCATATTCTTTTTGTTAGTATTATAGCCCATATTGTGGCCACGGTTAAAAAATTATACGAAATTTTGCATATTTCGGTGCGGTCCGAACTGTTTTTAATCCCGAAATTTCGACTCATATTCAAACTGATTTTAAAAATAAATGTATATCAATATAAAATCCAACAAATTCTCCACGCATAAAAATTAATATAATTTAAAATCTCGAAATGAAATAAAGATATTTGAAACTAATTGCCAGTTTGATGTGTTTTAAAACTGTACAACCCATTTCTCCTTACTGATGGGCCATTTTCTCGGCCAGCCGAATGAAAGCCCTCCTCATCTTGAAAGATTTGCAGCCCAACAGACCTGACAAAGCGACTTACTTGGCAAATCACAAAAAAACTGGGTTGTGGCCGTGGACCCAGCTGTTAGTCCATTTGATTTTTTAGTCCATTTGGTGGGCTGGGTGAAACAATGATGTAGCATCTATGCAGCCCATTTAAATCTCATTTGCATTTTTCTTGAAAGCCGTGGACTTGCTGGGCTGGGTGAAAATATCATGTTGGGCTAGACGGAGAAATGTTATAAAAACATAAACACATGATTGCATGTCAGTAAAATCTTTGCAAGCTTATATACGCAATCACTAGGAGTTAACTTGCCAAGTTATATATAAACAATTATTATTATTATTTTGTAAGAACTTTCAACTTACGAAATAAAATATCATTTTAATTTGATGAGTTAATAGTACATGGGGTATTATTATTTTTTAGGCTAGACGTGGGACAGTTGAGTTGGTTCTAGGGGAAAGTACTGGGAGAAAAACTCAGTTTACATCGAAAAAGAAAGTGGGAGAAAATTCAGAGACCTGCTGGGTCCACCTGAGGAGGGGAATATGTTGGGAGGAAGGAGATTCAAAGCACGGCAGCCGAGTGAACTAGTTTTTTTTACGGACAAGTGAACTAGTTTACATACATAAGTAAATTGCCACTAAAAAGCAATCAGATTAATGGGTTCTTAAAAGAAATATTTCGGACAAAACAGATAATTACGACACATAGGGTAATGCATGAAACACTCACATGATAAAGGTGCTTATAAACAGATAAAGTACAACATCTAGACCTTCCTGGCACGCTTGATCATGATGCTGCGGCTGTCCGTGTACTCGCCAGTTACGGGAAGCAGACATGCCCTCATGTCCAAGATCTGCATGTACATGTCGTAGCATGCGTATGCGCCCTTGGCCGCATAGCTTATGTAGGCTAGATTCAGAGATACCTCCCACGTGTTCAGGTCGTCTTCTTTCATGTTGGCATATCAGGGGTCGATGATGGTGTCAGCGAGGTCAACCATGGAGTCCTTCTCCTGCCCGTTGCTGATGATCTTGTATTGCTTCTGGATGTCGACAAGCTTGTTGCATTAGATGGCCGAATCGTCACGTTCTTCCTTCTCTCCATCGTAGCGAAGGTGCAGTCGGTGCTGCCGATGAAACGGGCGAATGCTCCAGAACCTGGTGCAGCCATAGGACTGATGCGAGGTAGAGCTTCACCGAGTCCGTATAGTTGGTGTAGATCACATTCAACTTGCTGCATCGATACGTCTCCAACGTATCTATAATTTTTGATTGCTCCATGCTATATTATCTACTGTTTTGGACTATATTGGGCTTTATTTTCCACTTTTATATTATTTTTGGGACTAACCTATTAACCGGAGGCCCAGCCCAGAATTGCTGTTTTTTTGCCTATTTCAGTGTTTCGAAGAAACGGAATATCAAACGGAGTCCAAACGGAATAAAACCTTCGGGAACGTGATTTTCTCACCGAACGTGATCCAGGAGACTTGGACCCTACTCCAAGGAGTCAAAGAGGTGGTCATGAGGGTGGGGGCGCGCCCCCTGCCTCGTGGGCCTCTCGGTGCTCCACCGACGTACTCCTTCCTCCTATATATACCTATGTACCCCCAAACGATCAGAACAGGAGCCAAAAACCTAATTCCACTGCCGCAACTTTCTGTATCCACGAGATCCCATCTTGGGGCTTGTTCCGGAGCTCCGCCGGAGAGGGCCGTCATCACGGAGGGCTTCTACATCACCATAGCCTCTCCGATGAAGTGTGAGTAGTTTACCTCAGACCTTCGGGTCCATAGTTATTAGCTAGATGGCTTCTTCTCTCTTTTTGGATCTCAATACAAAGTTCTCCCCCTCTCTCGTGGAGATCTATTCGATGTAATCTTCTTCTTTTTGCGGTGTGTTTGTTGAGATCGATGAATTGTGGGTTATCTTTGCAAGTCTCTTCGAATTATCCGTTTGGTTTGGCCAACTAGATTGGTAGTTCTTGCCATGGGAGAAGTGCTTAGCTTTGGGTTCGATCTTGCGGTGTCCTTTCCTAGTGACAGAAGGGGCAGCAAGGCACGTATTGTATCGTTGCCATCGAGGATAACAAGATGGGGTTTATTTCATATTGCATGAATTTATCTCTCTACATCATGTCATCTTGCTTAAAGCGTTACTCTGTTTTTAACTTAATACTCTAGATGCATGCTGGATAGCGGTCGATGAGTGGAGTAATAGTAGTAGATGCAGAATCGTTTCGGTCTACTTGTCACGGACGTGATGCCTATATACGTGATCATGCCTACATATTCTCATAACTATGCTCAATTCTGTCAATTGCTCAACAGTAATTTGTTCACCCACCGTAGAATACTTATGCTCTTGAGAGAAGCCACTAGTGAAACCTATGGCCCCCGGGTCTATTCTCATCATATCAATCTCCATCACTTTAATCTTTCTTTGCTTTTTTACTTTGCCTTTACTTTTTACTTTGCATCTCTATACCAAAAATACCAAAAATATTATATCTATCAGATCTCACTCTCGTAAGTGACCGTGAAGGGATTGACAACCCCTAATCGCGTTGGTTGCGAGTAGCTATAGTTTTGTGCAGGTACAAGGGACTTGAGCGTGGCCTCCTACTGGATTGATACCTTGGTTCTCAAAAACTGAGGGAAATACTTACGCTACTCTGCTGCATCATCCCTTCCTCTTGGGGAAATCCAACGCAAGCTCAAGAGGTAGCATGCAACCATAGGACTGAACGGCGAACTCAAAGGGGAACTCCTTGCTGAAGTCCATATCCAGCAGGCTCACCCCTCGGATCGCCATTGGAGTCTCTTCGAGTGAACGAGTGTGTAGGCGGTAGCAGCAGTTCGTTTTTCAGCTCTTGGGGAACTGGATTCAATAGTAATCTGAGTGTGTACAGGCGACAACAGTTACTACCCCTCCCTCGTCCGCTGCACGCCCGACAGAAGATGCACCCTCGGCCACACGTCGGTTCACGAGCGGGTCTGTATTGGTACTGTAATAACAGGAGTTAGTGGTCACTTTACTTAAATTTAATTAGCTTTAATAGAAATTTGTACTTAAAACAAGCAATGCATTCGCTCGTTCTATCAGTGCCACAGGATCAACATGCACAACAATTAGAATTATTATTCTCAGAACGCACACGATCATCACATTTGTCGCACTTCCACAAAAGATAATACTACCAAGTTTGAACTGTTTGTTATGTTTGTTGTCCTCTGCATCATCATGCCGTGTTTCCCAGCTTGCAAGATTCAGAACCAACAAATAAGATCCAAATAATAAGTACAACAAAGATGCCTACACATCTCATTGATTCCAAGCTTGCAAGATTCAGAACCAACAAATAAGATCCAAATAATAAGTACAACAAAGATGCCTACACATCTCACTGATTCCTAGCTTGCAAGATTCAGAACCAACCCATTAGAGCCTTTTGATAAAGTGAATATCGGGATTAAATCCAACTTGGCTAGCCATGTCATACAATCGAAGAACTTGGCGAATGCTCTTGGTCGTCACAACATCTGTAGTTGAGTATTCCTGTTTGCACAGCATGTTTGCACAGCACAAACAAGGAGACATGAGAGCATGATTTCGCTTTAATAGCGGCCTCCTTGAACTCAACCTCCAGCTCTACTTGGATGAGGTCTGCCTGGAGTTCCATGATTCAATTCATGCGCCTTTTTCTGCAGTTCACCTGAAATGAAGCAAAGATTGCATCATTCAGCTAGCAAGAAGTACTTGCTCTTGTGAGCTGGCAGGTTCTTCTTTAGTAGTTGCACTAAAATTGAGGAACATTAAGGTTGGTTGTCCGGCTCATGTAAGGTGCAACTATAATTTTCTTATCCTTTTGTGCAGTTCCACTAAAATAAAGTGCCATTGTGGTGACAGTGATGGCTCCATCTTGCAAAGGCTAATAAAATGTTGCACGAGATTACCAACAGAACTTGACGGAGATTTTGGAAACTCCAATCACCATTTTGTGCAGTTCCACCAAAATTGAGAGATGTTGCCCACGTGACATTTTAGTTGAACTGCACAAGACACTCATTCCAAAAAAAGTGTTTTCTGCAGTTCACCAAAAGGTCACAATAGCAACAAGGTGAAATGGATATCCCTATCTGCACAAAAAGATAGAAAGTAAACAGTTGCTGGTCAATAAGAATATACGAAACATATACAAAATGAAAAGAAGCATCTTAATTATGTTCATGGCAATCACGCAAGGACAATAGAAATTTTAAAACGTCAGCGATGCTTCATGTTACCAGAAGCATTACGATCAACAATGAGATTCCTCAAATATGGGATTACTTTAATGGTGGCATTGCTTGTTTACCAGACACAGTAAATCAACAATAGCTAAAGAGTTGGTTTAAGGGCATGGGACCGTGGGGACACCAGGACACTCAGCAGCGTAAAGGAGCAACTTACTTATCATACTGGGGAAAACAGCAGGAGTGCCATTGTACTATGTGAGGGCAGCAAATCTAATCCTGGAGACCTTGTACTATGTGAGGGCAGCAAATCTAATCCTGGAGACCTTTTACTATGTGAGGGCAGCAAATCTAATCCTGAGACCTTTTACTATGTGAGGGCAGAAAATCTAATCCTAGAGACCTTTTACTATGTGCTGGCAGAAAATCTAATCCTGGACATACTCTGTTGACTTGTCCACCAGCCGCCACTTTCTATCCTTTTTTCAACCAATAATAGATCTGTTCCTTATCCAGTTTATACTGCGTTTTCCCATTATTTCCCTTTTCAACCAAGAGACCGGTTGGGTATCCGGTCTCTACTACTTTCACCATATTATTTCCTCTTTGAATCAAGTCCTAGATTCATGCTACAACTTTCCCCCCTTTCTACGTTGTTTGAACAAAGCCCTAGATTCGAATGCATGAAGTAGCTTTACCTCTAATAATACTAAAAATTTAGGTGGCTTTGGAAGAGCTGATGGGAGTAGAAAAATATGCACATGCAGACACGTGGGGAGCTGGGGTAGTAGAGCAAGGCCGCTTTCGAAGAACTTATACCTGAGGGTCGCCGGGATGTCGGCGGCGGTAGGTCGGATCTGCGAACAATACGGCAGGGAGGAAGAAGGGTCGGAGGACCTCCCGAGCCGGCCATGTGTCGGAGAGAACGTCACGGGCAGAGGATCGGGCCCCTCCGGTAGCTGTGGGTTTCCTCCCTCGGCGGCGATGACCGCGTGAACGTTGCACCTTTTAGTCCTCTACACACACCGACCGAAGGGATCCGACCGGATCTGTGACCAGCGGTGAGCAGAGAGAAAGTGTCCCTATCGCTGTCTTATTTATATCTGGAGAGGATGAGAGAATGAAGAGAGCAACCCTAGTAAAGCAAGCGCTCAGGCCCCTGCGTCGATATATAGTGGAGTGATTATCTTTTTTCTCTCCACAACAAGCGTTTCAATTTGTGTACGTGGCATTAAAGAAAAGATACTCTCTATTTAAGGTGACTACTGTACGACTCCTACTTACTACTAGTGTTACTACAGTATTGTTCACTTGTGCTCCCCGCCCCTCCATTCATTCAACAACCCGACGGGTGAATAAACATACAGTAAGTACTGTATTTATATAGAACGAACAAGCTTGAACTGTTTTGCGTAGTTAAAAGTTGAGGGCGGGGCTTTTCCCGGGCAGTACGCGCGACAGTTTTCGGGTAGGGCTAGAAGACTATTTTTTTAAACTTCGAGACGGCCACATAGCATGGAGCCGACCCCAACGATTTTAAGCTTACAGGCACGGTACACGCTATCCTAGACTACTATACACATGAAACTGCCACACGAGCGTCCGGGCTGCGCTTGGCTCTTCGCCTCTTCGGGAAGTCAAACAATGATGGAATACTACTGCACTGGAGGAGTACTACAGTACGCTTCTGGCCATCTGACACCGACTGAATTGCTGCATGTCCACCGCGTGCGGGAGGGAGAGCGTGTAGCGAAAGCTTCTCCTAGTCTTGCCAGCCACCACGCTCATGGGCGAGGGAGGGACGCTCCTGCCTTTGCGTGTATGACAGGTGGGCCCTACAGGTGTGTGGCCAACCTGTCATACAGCCAAAGGCATGTGCAGTTAAGTCCGCGAGGGAGAGGATAATCAAACTTCTCGTTGATGTACGAGTTGAGGCGACACATCAAAGCACTGCACTCGATATATTTCAATAATTTGCGTGTGTGACTCCCAGATGCAGAGGCCGGGAGTCATCATCCTCCTTTTCGAGAAAAAATAGACGCGTGTGTGAGAGGACGAGTGCGTGCGTGCACCTCTTCTCTTCCTGTATAACGTACTACTAAACTCAGAGTACAAGTTTTTATGGGTGGCATGATGGTGCGTGCGAGAAGTCCCGATAGATAGGTTTAATGCATTAATTGCAATGCATGCATGCATAAAGTACATGCATTGGTCAATTTTCTCTTAATACTTGCATGCAATGATTTAATGCACCTTGGAATCTGAACATGTGTTGGGGCAACCAAATTGAGCCTTATAAAATGGAAAAACTAAAATTTTGAGATAAGCCCTATAAAACCGGAAAGGAGGGAGTAGAAAAAGAAGTACTCCATCCGGGAATAGTGCCGCACTTCGAAACTAGAACCGTCAATAAATTTTGAGCTTGCGTCTCGTCACATTCCAAGTTACTCCATGCTATATTGAATTGCAAACCTGTTCACACCGATCACAACCTAAACGGTTTCCCACTTAGGAGCGTATTAGTACTCCGTTATAAATACTAGTATGCCAAGATGACTGCACATTCCTCCTCAACTCCTCATCCACAAAAACAAACAAGTCATTCAGCATCCTTCCCTTGCGTCTGCCATGGCCAGCGTGAGTTCTGGGTCGAGAGATTGCCACCAGGGAGAGGCGAGCATGGAAGCAGAAGCACGAGAGATGTCCCGCCTCGCTGCGAGAGCAACCGACATGTCCCGCCGCACGGAAGTAGCAGCACAGAGATCCCGCCACGCCGTCAATGCAGCAGACTAGTCCGGCCGCGCCGCGGAAGCAGCAGAGATGTCCCGCCGCGCCATGAATGCAGTAGAGATGTCCCGCCGCACCGCGGCGGCCTGGGAAAATTTCTCGCGGGCACGTGACGACTGTTACAGGCGCATGCATGCGATCGTCCATAGCCATACGGATCAGATCTCCCGCTCGGCGAGGTTGCAGGACGACATGATAGCCTCATTTGAACAGGCTACCGGCGTCATCCGGCAACTAAGGGAGGGCAATGAGAGGCTCCGGGCCGAGTGCGACCTGCTGAGGGAGAAGATCGTCCGACGTGCAGACGTGCAGGAGGAGACTAGTGCCTTGTTGAAGAAACTTATGGACGAGAATATCATGCTCCGCAACGAGCGCCAAAGGCTGGTGGAGGAATCCATGGATGTTCTCAAGTAGCATCTTGAGGACATGAAAGAGCTCATTGCCGCTCGCCGCGGAGACTAGTTTGCTGGTTTCTTTTGATGTAATAATCGGTTTAGGATGTGGATTGTGTCGTCGGTTGTGAAATATTGGGTTCTAGCGCGGATGTTTGGCCTTTGTTGGCCTCTCGGGATGTTGAGATTTCAATTTGGTAGCTTTTAGTCCTTCGTGTTAGGCTGGAGTTGTGCTGAACTTCTTGTGAATTGTGGTGGTTTTCAGTAATGAAAATCGGAAGGGGGCAAGCCCTTCTTTGATAAAAAATTAATCGTCCTTATATATTCATCAGTCTTGCTATAAGTTGCAGTAGATGCTATATAGGTCCGTCGGATCTTACATCAAGATCCGTGCTTTCAGATTTTCTTTTTTCTCTCTTAAATCTCAGTCGAGTGAGACATAGCCACGCCATTAAACAGAGGCTCGGGCGCTATTAATGGAGACCTTGGGAGAGAGGTGGACGGCAGATGGAGGTCAAAGGGCTCTCCTCCCGATAAGCACGCGCAGGGGTCTGATCGCACGCCTCTCGTACTCAAATAGCTACCCTGCACGTCGCCTCCTAGCTAATAAAAAAGGGGACGTGTGGCGGCACATAAATGGTACTAGTAAGTAGAACGCCCACGGTTTCAATAATACTTGTGTTTCCGATTGTAACGTGACAACACTTCTTCCAAAATGACTTTGTTGATTGTTAATGTGTGTGCCTTCGCAAATCGGACTACAAATTTACCACAGCATGTTGGTGCCATGTCATGGCACCAAGCCAAGTTTCATTATTTTCATGCGTGTTTTGGATTTACAGGAATTAAAAAAACTAAGTTTCTCAATGTTTCCAACCCAGCCACGACGCCCAGAATTTTGAATTTCATTCCCATTTCTTGCATGGAACCTAGAAATTTACCCGAGGACACACATGTGATTTTTCAACCAAGTTTGGTGCACTGGAACATGTTCTTGTATTTCAAATTTGAATTATGCACACAAAGGTGACACGTTCCCTCCCAGAATCACGAGCCTTCTTGAGAGAAGCTCCGATTTGCAAGAAGCTTATACCAAAATTTGTTCCTATTCGGCCAATTTTTTTACCACGGCATGGTACTACCATGACATGACACCATGCCAAGTTTCATGACTTTAAAACCAAGTTTCTCAATGTTATCGACCGAGCCACGATGCCCAGATGTTTGAATTTTATTCTAATTTTTTGCATGGGACCTACTCCCTCCTTCCATCTATATAGGGCCTAATGTGTTTTTCAAGATAGCCTTTGACTATTGACAAGATTAATAGCACATGAGATGTATACTATGCGAATTATATTATTGGAAGCTCCTTTGACATACAAAATTGAAGGTATGCTTTGTGTAAGTTGCATGTCATGTATTATTTCTCTAATGTTTGGTCAAAGATAGCCTCGAAAAACGCATTAGGACCTATATGCATGAGAGGAGTTGACTTCGAGAGAACGTGTTTGTTCGAGAGACACCGAGGAAGACTACTATATATCGATGGTGCATGTAGGTGGGAATTAAACTAAGGGATGGTCTTATTGGTTTCGGGGATATAGGGGAAGAGTGAGAGGCGGGGGGGGGGGGTAGCTAGAAGGAGATTGTTAAGTGTGAGTGTGTGTTTTACCCATCTAGGCGGAAGTTATGTGCACAAAAGAGGAGAACGATTTGATGTGGCGTTAGGATTGAGGGTAATTAACTACGTATGGAGACATAGAGACCTTGAACGTGCATGTGTGAGAGGTATACATGTGTACGTGGGATGTGTGTGTGCGCGCGCGCATGATCGAGATAAAAGAAAGAAGACATAAGTCATAAGATCAACGACATGGGAGAGACGGATCGGTATGACAATATGCATGCATGTGAGAATGCATGTAAGATGTCCCAACAATTGAGCATGTGTTTTTGTCTTTAAGAGATAGTAGCATGGGCTAGAGCATGCATCTATGGCAAGCAGAGGGAGTGAGGTGCAACGATTGTGCAAAATAGACCAACCTATAAATGCATATGTATGGAGAGACATATATAGTGTGGGTGATAGGAAGCAAGACTCCGTGCGAGAAAGAAATGTTGATGGAGAAACTACAGATAGATACAGAGATGGAGATGCTAGCTAGAGGGACATCCGCTAGTTTGGGTGTTGGAGATGACCGTCGGGTGGTTCAAAGGGTGAAGTTATATATGTGTGTGAGAGGGCACTTGACTGCATGTAGAGAGAAACATATGTAGTATGCGTGATAGGAATCAAGAGTGAGGGCGAGAAAGAAGGTTGATGGAGAAATAGATAAATAGAAAGATAAAGATGCTAGCTAGTGTGCGTTATAGATAGGAGTCGAGTGGATCAGAAGGCTTGGTTATGTGTGTGTGAGAGAGAGAGATAGAGAGAGGGTGCGTGTGAGTCACATACAAACAGATATTAGAGAGAAATTAGATCTAGAGAGACGGAGTTTTGTGTCTGCGAGAGAGAAAGATATTTCACAACGAGAGTGATAACTAGAGAGACATACGAGGGAACGCAAGATATCTCTAGGGAGAGAGAGTGTGTGTGAGCGACATATAAGAGAACAATGGAGAAATATGAGACCCTGGGAGACAGAGTTTGTATTTGTGTGAGAAACAGATATTGATGAGGAAGACTCGTAGGTTCTCATATCTAAGGAGCGAAAGACATCTCTGTATGAGGGGTGTGCGAGTGGCACACATGGGAATAGTAGAGAGAAATGAGACCCCGGGAGACAAAGTTTTGTGTTTGTGTGAGAGAAAGAGATTCCACATGGAGAATCATAGTTAGAGACACATAGCAGGGAGGGAGATATACTTAGAGAGAGATAGAGTGATGAAGGTCGAGGGAGAGAGCACCGTAAGAGTGTTACGAAGATAAAAGATCATTATCGACATAGAGGTAGCACGAGAGATACCTCAGAGACGATGAACGCGTATAGGTCCAGAGAGATAGTCCTATATAAACATGAGTGATAGCTATATGAGACAAATATCTGGATTAAAGGGGATTCAAATATTTAAACTAGAGATCACGACATCGATAATATCATAACGCAAATTGGCGTATCAAACATGCATATTCATTTGAATTTGGGCACACGTGTAATGTTATATAGTTTATCAATATTGGTGATCCATAGATTCTTCAATTACAAACAATGCATGGTTTATATGTAATTAATATCTAAACAGGATTACACTATATGTTGCGTGTGTGAAACACATTATACATGTTTGAGAAGTAAAAAAAACCCCGCATGAAACACACATTAATTGGAGACAGTTAGTGAGGAATGCATACATTGGATTTCAACATAAAGTGGTTTCAAATATTTGAAAATCCAAATTGATGGATACAACCTTATGAATCTGAGATCATGCCATTTGTAAACCATATTTATGTATAAATGGTGTTGTGCTTTTGAAAGTATATATAAAAAAATGATGTATATAGAATGTAGTTCCAATTGAAAATGGATCCCGCCCTAAAAAATAGAATACAAACGGGATTCGAATTGAGTTGGCACGGTAAGCGTGCACTCTGCAAAATTTGAACGAAGCGGGGAAAGTCGCAGTAACCGCCCGGAACCAAAATCTGCGAGATGGAAATCACTGTTGCCTATCCCTGCCACGCAAAGCCTATATGCTGGATTTTTATAGGTTTCGATAGGGGTAGGTTTGTAATTTCACCCAAACGTGACGTAACCGCCTCTCACTCGGATTCATACACGGTGGGCACCAAAACACAGTGTGTCCTCGGCCGAAATCGACTCCCTCCCCGATTCATATTCATACACGGTGGGCGCCAAAAACAAACTCTCGTCGGCAAATATTCGGTGTATGCGAGATTACCGTCCTATCCCCAACCGACTAGTGTTGCTGTGATGTAGTAGAAATTTGAAACGGGGGCTAAGTTTGTAAATTTCCTCGCATTTGAGACAAGCGCGCCCTGAATACATGGTTCCCCCTTCCTATCTAACTCCCTTTTCCCCATTCGTACTCCGTGGGCGCCAAAACACCCTCTCCACCCCACCCTCCTCCGTCCGCCGCCCCATCCACCACCGTCCTCCTCCACCATGCCGGAGCTGATACCCCGACGCCGCCGTCCATTACAAGAGATCGACCTCTCTCATCCACGGCTTCGGACCGGGATCCTTGCATCCCGTCCTCTCGCTTCATCCCCGCCGTCGTCCACCTTGCCGGTGCCGCTCCTACGTCCGTCTCATCCACCGCGCCCCGCCGTCACCGTCTACCCTCCTAGATCTGCTTCCACGCCGCCGACAGCCATCGCTACCGCAGCACCGTCAAATGCTCAGCAGATGCGTACATGGCGCCGCACCAGAGGCGGTACTCTTTCGTATCTGCTCAACTTATTTATCGCAGCAAGAAAATAGATCGCCACTGCTTTACTCTGATTTCTTGTCTTGGTTGCGAAGTTGCCTTTGTCCGGTTTGCACCTTCAGATCCGCCATGGCACGCTCAACACCATACTCGCAATGCTTATGG
This sequence comes from Triticum urartu, assembly GCF_056163025.1. Classification (NCBI taxonomy): domain Eukaryota; kingdom Viridiplantae; phylum Streptophyta; class Magnoliopsida; order Poales; family Poaceae; genus Triticum; species Triticum urartu. Next base: position 582,559,113 of record NC_141877.1, read on the forward strand.
TTTTCCCCTTTTATATTCCACACTAGTTAAATCATAGTCGACTAAATTTCAAAATTGGGTCAGTCGATTTTTTAGAGCTCGCCGGAGTTCGCCGGTGCGATCGAAGGGGCTCGGGTGGTTATGGGGCCTCGCCGAACGAAGAAAACTCGACGCGGGTGGGGGTTGGGGTGGGGGTGGGGGTGGAGGTGGCGGAGGAACACATGCGGTGGGGGCCGGTGGTCCGGTCGGCGGCCCGTGCGGTGTTCTGTATGGGATGAATCAGAGACGAGGAAGAAGAAGGGTTAGGAGACGTAGGATCTTCATCCAACCGCCTGAAATGGTCGAGAGACAACTAGGAGTAGCATTCTTAATGCGCTCTGGTTCATCATGTGTGGGCACTGCGCAACCAACATTTTATTATCCAAAATCTGCTTGCTCTTCTTTACCATGTTCCTCTTCGTTCTTCTTTAATATGTACTTTCTCCGTTCCTAAATACAAGTCTTTGCATAGATTCCACCATGGACTACATATGGAGCAAAATGAGTGAATCTACACTCTAAAATGTACCTGGATACATCTGTATGTGATCCATAGTGGAAATCTCTACCAAGACTTATATTTTGGAACGGAGGGAGTATGATAGTAGTACAGTATGTTCCTTGTACTGAAGATGAGCAGGGACATTTGCAGTGTAGAGGTCTATACGGTCGGTTGTGATGGACACTTTGAGCCTGTTTGATTCGTAGGATCTTGTAAACATAGGAATAGGATTTGTAGTGGCCTGCCCACTTGAATCATATAAGAATAGCAAGGAAATGCGGGGAGCCGTGTCGCCTTTGAGAGTTACATTGATATTAACAGCACCGCACCTTCACTTGAAGAGAGCTGGTATCCGAAGCCTTTCTAGCCGTACCGGCAATACTAGCACATATATTCCAGCAAGTTCCACTTTGCTGATTTTACTCTGATGCTTAAGGTTTTCCCGTTATATCTACACTATGATCCGTGTAGCTGCTTTGTGTCGCACTAGCAGCAGTCCACTCTTGAAGCTAAACACTGCAATGACTTGCAAAATTGGCACCAAGGCATTGAGTGCCATTCTGGATGCAATGAAACTCATACGCTCCCCACCTGTTGATTCTTGTTCAGAATATCATCCTAATGACTACTCTAACCTCGAGGAGTCAAAGGCAGATGGCCTGTCCTGTTCACCCATCAAGGTGCCTGTTCTAATTTGGCAATGTTTTATTGATTGTGGGTATCTTGCATATGTTGCCTTGCATTTCTTCTACTTTGTTGCACCTCCATCTGCTTAGTTTACTCATCATATATGTCGAGATGCCATGCCCATCCATTATCAATACATATTCCATCTGTCATCATACCATGTTTTCCACTCAAATGTTGTTCTTGTGCATCAGACATCAAAAAGGAAGAGGGTGATTGCCGAACCTGAAGGAGCACCAGCAAAGTTCTTGAAAAACGTGGTGGTGCCGGAGAAATCAGACAGCACCCCGCTTATATTGGTTGTACAACCAGTGACACAAAACGTAGGACCGACTCTAGCAGACTGTACCCATACTTCACTAGCCCCACCACACAGGACCTGGACTCCAGCAAAAGGCATACCGATTTCATTTATCATAGCACTAGTTGTACCATAGAAAAATCCCACTCCAGCAAAAAGTAGCAAGTCCACTGGCCGAAGACCTATCCCAACTGCAAAGACGGCCAATTCCTGTAGATTGGAACCCCATTTCATTTATTCCCAGTTTAAAAGACAATGCTTTCAATGTTGTTAGGGACTACGTGCATATATTCCCATCATGGGAAGATTATTGTGAAGACAAACACCATTTTCACATCTTCCTGTCCAACTTACATGTAAGTGCTATTATTCATGGTTATTATTTTCCTATTTTCTGCTGATTGAACACATGAATGATTTACATTACATTGTTGTAACTAGGCGAGGGTCAATCTGGATAGTCATGACGAGCAAAGCTTGCTTGTGCTTTTCAAGGAAGCATTCCAGCAGTATCGGTGTTACCTGAGGAAATCACACTTTGATGGCAAGTCTATAAACGAATTTCCGGTGAAGTCTCCTGTGCTAAATTTAGAAGACATTGAATGGAAAAACCTTTTTATGCACTGGTCTCGTTCCCAGGATGAGGTACTGTCTATGAAATCACATGACAATTAGAACTTCTACTTTTCCGCATGTGCCTTACGGATCTTTTTTGCAGGAAATCTGCTCAAAGAAGAATTCCGGTTTGACAAGAACGACAGGATATCGCAAATATGCTGCCCGCTGCTTTGCTCTTGTTAATACCTGTTGTCCTGTATCACTGTACTTGCATACATACCTGGTTCATTATGTGACAGCAGTATGAATGATAGCTTGCTTATCAATTATTCGCTCCAAATTATCTGATTTGTATGAATGGTTACATTAGTGTAGAATATATCCAATGCCAATTTTTTTAGCTCTACATTGTTCTTGTAAATTCATGCTGTCCTTTATCAGTGTACTTATAATGACAGGTAGTTGTTTATGTACCATCACTCTGCAGCTTATTTTTTTTTGCCCTCCATTTTCTACACATCAGATCTACATTTACTCTTACCATAAGGTTGGTACTGAAGAAGTTTAGCTGTGCATTGCTCTTGGCTGTACCTTTTGCCTGTATCGCTGCACTTACATTTATAGCTACTTGGTTATGTAGCATCACTCTTCATCTTATCTTAAATATTCTCCATTTTTTCGTATATTATCACATCTATATTTACTCTTAACAAAATGTAGAATAAAGGCAATGCTTTTGAAGAAGATTCTGTGGTAAACTTCTTGAATTGCCCCCCCATCAGCATGGACAAGGCCTTTATAGAGCCTGTCTTCACCAATAATGTAAGTTTGTCCATCTCAAGCCTTCAAACTTTGTTGTATATATTTGGTTAGGCATGACTGCAAGAGCTGTTTATTTTTGGTGTTTGCATCAAATTGCTTGTTTAAAGTTTATTATGTAGTTCATAAACAAAAGTTTGTCCTTTCTCAATTTAAGTTTTTAGTTGTACAACCAACTTCCTTCTTCATACCATGTAAATTAAACTATACAGAGCAAGTGATCTTCTTTTGCACTGCATGTATGCTTCTGTTCTTCATCCGTAATCCAGTGGTGTGGTGAACCTACCCGCTACAGCACAATGTCATATTCTGCAATGTCTTAACTATGAACAATGTCATATCATTCTACTATTATTTAAACCGTCTCTTTATTTGCCAATCTGAAATGGTATAAATTGACATCACACTAACCATTGATACTTATGAGTTCTTGATCTGTAATCCAGTGATGTCGTGAAGCTGCCAACTCCTTCACAATGTCATTTCCTGCCATGTCTTGACCTGAACAATACCATATTGTGTTAATGCAAATTTAAACTGTGTCACTTTATTCGTCAGTAAGAAATGTGATGAATTGTCAGCACTGATACTTTTATGTGCAAAACCTGTCATCTGTCTACTTGTTTATCTTTCAGAGTGAGGAAGATATAAGTGTTGAACAAGCGCAGTCTCATCATCTTGCTCAGCTGCTTGCGCTGCAGCTCCCCAGCAGGGCTAACCTTTCTTGAACTCTATTGAAGTGCTGTCGGTTTTGTATATTATTTTGTCGGTGTGTTTATTTGCACTGGTGGCGATCTTTGATGCCCAATGTATGTAATCTGCTGTCTGCTTGTGCTTTATTATCATAGTGGTGAACTTTGATGCCCAGATGTAATATGCCGTAATTTCTTTATTGTATAGTATAGGTTTTTTCTTATTCACAATGCTACAGTTATCTTACTGTATATATATCCTGTCTTCACAGTAAACCGGCAAAATCGTAAAATTACGGTACATAATCGGGCCTTCATGCAATCACGATGTAGGTTGGGCCTGAAACGTGCCGATCAGCTCACGGGCTGGCAGCAGCCCAAAATGAACCCCGGCCCATGATTGTGCGAATCAAATCGCGGGCTTTTAACAGGCCGAAAAATTGTCTCGGTCCTTGTTTGGCCCAATCAGATATCGGCTGCGAGCAGGCCGGATGCAAACCAGACCGTAGTTAGGCCCAACTATATGACGGGCTTTTAACAGGCTGAAATTAATATAGGGCCGAAATGTTAAACGGGCCCTTAACAGGCCAAAACTAATATCAGGCCGAATTACTAAATGGGCCTTTAGCAAGTGGGCCCAAAAGCATAGTGTCCAGTTGACGGGCCGAATCCGATATGGGCCATAATTAGGCCCAAAACCTCTTAAAGGGCCGGACCTAATCTGGGCCGTAATTTGGCCCAGAACGTGGTAGGCTTTTAACGGGCCGGATCTCATATGGGCCACTATTAGGCCCGGAGCGTGGCAGGCCATTAATAGACCGGATCAAATATGGGCCGGCATTTGGCCCAAAACATGGCAGCCAGTTAACGGGCCGGCCTACCAGGGTCCTCAAAATCTTGTGGGCCTACAGCTGGGCCGGCCCATTAATGTTGGCGAAATCTCGTGGGCCTTTAGCTGGGCCAGCCCATTATGATCCGCAAGAATTTTGTGGGCCTTTACCTGGGCCGGCCTATTATGGCACACGAAAATCTTGTGGGCCTTTACCTGGGCCGGCTCATTATGGCCCGTGAAATCTTGTGGGCCTTTAGCTGGGCCAGCCCATTATGGTCCGCAAAATCTCGTGGGCCTTTAGCTGGGCCAACCCATTATGGTCCGCAAAATCTTGTGGGCCTTTAGTTGGGCCGGCCCATTATGGTCCGCAAAATCTTGTGGGCCTTTAGTTGGGCCGGCCCATTTAAACTTGTTGGGCCGTGCCATGTGCCGACGGATCATAGGCGCATTCTGTCCAGTGAGTGGATGACATCTGTCCCGACGATGAGCCGACATGTGTTTCCTCTAGCCAATGATGATTTTACACGTGGAAAATCCCCATTGGTCGGGGATGTTAACGGGTTACCGGATCCAAAACCCGACCTGATAGCTTAACAACGTTCCGTTATGGTGGATGTCACGTGTCGGTCACCCTTGACGAAAGCACTTCTGTGACACGTGATTTCTCGTCATGGAAGTGGACACTTCCATGATGATAATTTTGGTAATGTCATGGAACACTTCTACGACATCACAGGTATGACTATCTTGATTCTGTCATAAATTTGTCATGGATGTGCATCGTTACCGCAGAACGTCTACTACCGTGTCATCGCCGTCCGTGAGGGGGGGCCACGCACCGGAGACGCGTCCCGCCTCTTCGGACATGCCACCACACCACCCCGCATGTATGAGGGCCCGGTGCGATGCTCCGGTGGCATTGCTACCCCCAGTGCCCCCGTCCCGCCTAACCCTGTAGAGTTTGACCACGGGATCTAGCCCTTTGACTTTGCACGGACGGGCTTTGACCAGTGGACCTCCCCACCCGGTTGTGTTAGGTCAGCCCATAGGAACACTTTGGAGCAACATCCGGGCCAGACCCACAGCAAGATCCCCTCCGTGTAGACCCCACGCGTCCGTTTCCCCCCTCCAGGTGCCGGCGGCGGCGCCGTCCGTGAGGGGGGGCACACCTCAGACACGCGTGCCGGGCGTTTGCAACCGCCACAACACTTCCAGACTTGTGAGAGGCCGCCTACACAAGATTCGGCGGCATGCTAGCCCCCGGAGGCCGCCGGCCACAGCCGTTGACGCGCGAAGGGCAATCCGCGTAGAGGGAATTTTTCGGATACTTCTACATCACCAAAAATAATGAAAAAATACCATCGTTCCTGTAGCACATGTGCCCACGTCGTGCAACTCATGATTTTATCGCGCTCCGAGTGTTTAGTAATATTGACGCTGCATCGTTACCGCAGAACGTCTACTGCCGTGCCATCGCCGTCCGTGAGGGGGGGCCACGCACCGGAGACGCGTCCCGCCTCTTCGGACATGCCACCACACCACCCCGCATGTATGAGGGCCCGGTGCGACGCTCTAGTGGCATTGCTACCCCCAGTGCCCCCGTCCCGCCTAATCCTGTAGCGTTTGACCACGGGATCTAGCCCTTTGAGTTTGCACGGACGGGCTTTGAACAGTGGACCTCCCTACCCGGTTGTGTTAGGTCAGCCCATAGGAACACTTTGGAGCAACATCCGGGCCAGACCCACAACAAGATCCCCTCCGTGTAGACCCCACGCGTCCGTTTCCCCCCTCCAGGTGCCTGCGGCGGCGCCGTCCGTGAGGGGGGGTACACCCCAAACACGCGTGCCGGGCGTTTGCAACTGCCACAACACTTCCAGAATTGTGAGAGGCCGCCTAAGCAAGATTTGGCGGCATGCTAGCCCCCGGAAGCCGCCGGCCACAGCCGTAGACACGCGAAGGGCAATCCGCGTAGAGGGAATTTTTCGGATACTTCTACATCACCAAAAATTATAAAAAAATACCATCGTTCCTATAGCACATGTGCCCACGTAGTGCAAAAAAACTCATGATTTTATCGCGCTCCGAGTGTTTAGTAATATTGACGCCGCATCGTTACCGCAGAACGTCTACTACCGTGTCATCGTCGTCCGTGAGGGGGGGCCACGCACCGGAGACGCGTCCCGCCTCTTCGGACATGCCACCACACCACCCCGCATGTATGAGGGCCCGGTGCGACGCTCAAGTGGCATTGCTACCCCCAGTGCCCCCGTCCCGCCTAACCCTGTAGCGTTTGACCACGGGATCTAGCCCTTTGACTTTGCACGGACGGGCTTTGACCAGTGGACCTCCCCACCCGGTTGTGTTAGGTCAGCCCATAGGAACACTTTGGAGCAACATCCGGGCCAGACCCACAGCAAGATCACCTCCGTGTAGACCCCACGCATCCATTTCCCCCCTCCAGGTGCCGGCGGCGGCGCCGTCCGTGAGGGGGGCACACCCCGGACACGCGTGCCGGGCGTTTGCAACCGCCACAACACTTCCAGAATTGTGAGAGGCCGTCTACGCAAGATTTGGCGGCATGCTAGCCCCCGGAGGCCGCCGGCCACAGCCGTAGACGCGCGAAGGGCAATCCGCGTAGAGGGAATTTTTCGGATACTTCCCCATCACCAAAAATTATGAAAAAATACCATCGTTCCTATAGCACATGTGCCCACGTCGTGCAAAAAAACTCATGATTTTATCGCGCTCCGAGTATCTAGTAATATTGACGCCGATCGTTACCGCAGAACGTCTACTACCATGCCATCGCCGTCCGTGAGGGGGGGCCACGCACCGGAGACGCGTCCTGCCTCGTCGGACATGCCACCACACCACCCCGCATGTATGAGGGCCCGGTGCGATGCTTCGGTGGCATTGCTACCCCCAGTGCCCCCGTCCCGCCTAACCCTGTAGCGTTTGACCACGGGATCTAGCCCTTTGACTTTGCACGGACGGGCTTTGACCAGTGGACCTCCCCACCCGGTTGTGTTAGGTCAGCCCATAGGAACACTTTGGAGCAACATCCGGGCCAGACCCACAGCAAGATCCCCTCCGTGTAGACCCCACGCGTCCGTTTCCCCCCTCCAGGTGCCGGCGGCGGCGCCGTCCGTGAGGGGGGGCACACCCCGGACACACGTGCCGGGCGTTTGCAGCCGCCACAACACTTCCAGACTTGTGAGAGGCCGCCTACGCAAGATTTGGCGGCATGCTAGCCCCCGGAGGCCGCCGGCCACAGCCGTAGACGCGCGAAGGGCAATCCGCGTAGAGGGAATTTTTCGGATACTTCTACATCACCAAAAATTATGAAAAAATACCATCGTTCCTATAGCACATGTGCCCACGTCATGCAAAAAAACTCATGATTTTATCGCGCTCCGAGTATTTAGTAATATTGACGCCGCATCGTTACCGCAAAACGTCTACTACCGTGTCATCGCCGTCCGTGAGGGGGGGGGCACGCCCCGTAGACCGCGTCCCGCCTCTTCGGACATGCCACCACACCACCCCGCATGTATGAGGGCCCGGTGCGACGCTCCAGTGGCATTGCTACCCCCCCCCCACCCAGTGCCCCCGTCCCGCCTAACCCTGTAGCGTTTGACCACGGGATCTAGCCCTTTGACTTTGCATGGACGGGCTTTGACCAGTGGACCTCCCTACCCGGTTGTGTTAGGTCAGCCCATAGGAACACTTTGGAGCAACATCCGGGCCAGACCCACAGCAAGATCCCCTCCGTGTAGACCCCACGCGTCCGTTTCCCCCCTCCAGGTGCCTGCGGCGGCGCCGTCCGTGAGGGGGGGCACACCCCAGACACGCGTGCCGGGCGTTTGCAACCGCCACAACACTTCCAGAATTGTGAGATGCCGCCTACGCAAGATTTGGCGGCATGCTAGCCCCCGGAAGCTGCCGGCCACAGCCGTAGACACGCGAAGGGCAATCCGCGTAGAGGGAATTTTTCGGATACTTCTACATCACCAAAAATTATGAAAAAATACCATCGTTCCTATAGCACATGTGCCCACGTCGTGCAAAAAAACTCATGATTTTATCGCGCTCCGAGTGTTTAGTAATATTGACGCCGCATCGTTACCGCAGAACGTCTACTACCGTGTCATCGCCGTCCGTGAGGGGGGGCCACGCACCGGAGACGCGTCCCGCCTCTTCGGAGATGCCACCACACCACCCCGCATGTATGAGGGCCCGGTGCGACGCTCCAGTGGCATTGCTACCCCCCAGTGCCCCCGTCCCGCCTAACCCTGTAGTGTTTGACCACGGGATCTAGCCCTTTGACTTTGCACGGACGGGCTTTGACCAGTGGACCTCCACACCCAGTTGTGTTAGGTCAGCCCATAGGAACACTTTGGAGCAACATCCGGGCCAGACCCACAGCAAGATCCCCTCCGTGTAGACCCCACGCATCCATTTCCCCCCTCCAGGTGCCGGCGGCGGCGCCGTCCGTGAGGGGGGCACACCCCGGACACGCGTGCCGGGCGTTTGCAACCGCCACAACACTTCCAGAATTGTGAGAGGCCGCCTACGCAAGATTTGGCGGCATGCTAGCCCCCGGAGGCCGCCGGCCACAGCCGTAGACGCGCGAAGGGCAATCCGCGTAGAGGGAATTTTTCGGATACTTCCCCATCACCAAAAATTATGAAAAAATACCATCGTTCCTATAGCACATGTGCCCACGTCATGCAAAAAAACTCATGATTTTATCGCGCTCCGAGTATTTAGTAATATTGACGCCGCATCATTACCGCAGAACGTCTACTACCGTGCCATCGCCGTCCGTGAGGGGGGGCCACGCACCGGAGACGCGTCCCGCCTCTTCGGACATGCCACCACACCACCCCGCATGTATGAGGGCCCGGTGCGATGCTTCGGTGGCACTGCTACACCCCAGTGCCCCCGTCTCGCCTAACCCTGTATCGTTTGACCACGGGATCTAGCCCTTTGACTTTGCACGGACGGGCTTTGACCAGTGGACCTCCCCACCCGGTTGTGTTAGGTCAGCCCATAGGAACACTTTGGAGCAATATCTGGGCCAGACCCACAGCAGGATCCCCTCCGTGTAGACCCCACGCGTCCGTTTCCCCCGTCCAGGTGCCGGCGACGGCACCGTCCGTGAGGGGGGGCACACCCCGGACACATGTGTCGGGCGTTTGCAACCGCCACAACACTTCCAGACTTGTGAGAGGCCGCCTACGCAAGATTTGGCGGCATGCTAGCCCCCGGAGGCCGCCGGCCACAGCCGTAGACGCGTGAAGGGCAATCCGCGTAGAGGGAATTTTTCGGATACTTCCCCATCACCAAAAATTATGAAAAAATACCATCGTTCCTATAGCACATGTGCCCACATCATGCAAAAAAACTCATGATTTTATCGCGCTCCGAGTGTTTAGTAATATTGACGCCGCATCGTTACTGCAGAACGTCTACTACCGTGTCATCGCCGTCCGTGAGGGGGGGCCACGCAACGGAGACGCGTCCCGCCTCTTCGGACATGCCACCACACCACCCCGCATGTATGAGGGCCCGGTGCGACGCTCAAGTGGCATTGCTACCCCCAGTGCCCCGTCCCGCCTAACCCTGTAGCGTTTGACCACGGGATCTAGCCCTTTGACTTTGCACGGACGGGCTTTGACCAGTGGACCTCCCCACCCGGTTGTGTTAGGTCAGCCCATAGGAACACTTTGGAGCAACATCCGGGCCAGACCCACAGCAAGATCCCCTCCGTGTAGACCCCACGCGTCCGTTTCCCCCTCCAGGTGCCGGCGGTGGCGCCGTCCGTGAGGGGGGGCACACCCCGGACACGCGTGCCGGGCGTTTGCAACCGCCACAACACTTCCAGAATTGTGAGAGGCCGCCTACGCAAGATTTGGCGGCATGCTAGCCCCCGGAGGCCGCCGGCCACAGCCGTAGACGCGCGAAGGGCAATCCGCGTAGAGGGAATTTTTCGAATACTTCCCCATCACCAAAAATTATGAAAAAATACCATCGTTCCTATAGCACATGTGCCCACGTCGTGCAAAAAAACTCATGATTTTATCGCGCTCTGAGTATTTAGTAATATTGACGCCGCATCGTTACCGCAAAACGTCTACTACCGTGTCATCGCCGTCCGTGAGGGGGGGGGCACGCCCCGTAGACGCGTCCCACCTCTTCGGACATGCCACCACACCACCCCGCATGTATGAGGGCCCGGTGCGACGCTCCGGTGGCATTGCTACCCCCCAGTGCCCCCGTCCCGCCTAACCCTGTAGCATTTGACCACGGGATCTAGCCCTTTGACATTGCACGTACGGGCTTTGACCAGTGGACCTCCCCACCCGGTTGTGTTAGGTCAGCCCATAGGAACACTTTGGAGCAACATCCGGGCCAGACCCAGAGCAAGATCCCCTCCGTGTAGGCCCCACGCGTCCTTTTCCCCCCTCCAGGTGCCTGCGGCGGCGCCGTCGGTGAGGGGGGGCACACCCCGGACACGCGTGCCGGGCGTTTTCTGTTGGAAATATGCCCTAGAGGCAATAATAAATTGATTATTATTATATTTCCTTGTTCATGATAATCGTTTATTATCCGTGCTATAATTGTATTGATAGGAAACTCAGATACATGTGTGGATACATAGACAACACCATGTCCCTAGTGAGCCTCTAGTTGACTAGCTCGTTGATCAATAGATGGTTACGGTTTCCTAACCATGGACATTGGATGTCGTTGATAACGGGGTCACATCATTAGGAGAATGATGTGATGGACAAGACCCAATCCTAAGCTTAGCTCAAAGATCGTGTAGTTCGTATGCTATAGCTTTTCTAATGTCAAGTATCATTTCCTTAGACCATGCGATTGTGCAACTCCCGGATACCGTAGGAATGCTTTGGGTGTATCGAACGTCACAACGTAACTGGGTGACTATAAAGGTGCACTACATGTATCTCCGAAAGTGTCTGTTGGGTTGGCACGAATCGAGACTGGGATTTGTCACTCCGTGTAAGCGGAGAGGTATCTCTGGGCCCACTCGGTAGGACATCATCATATGCGCAATGTGACCAAGGAGTTGATCACGGGATGATGTGTTACGAAACGAGTAAAGAGACTTGCCGGTAACGAGATTGAACTAGGTATTGGATACCGACGATCGAATCTCGGGCAAGTAACATACCGATAGACAAAGGGAATTGCATACGGGATTGATTAAGTCCTTGACATCGTGGTTCATCTGATGAGATCATCGTGGAACATGTGGGAGCCATCATGGGTATCCAGATCCCGCTGTTGGTTAATGACCGGAGAACGTCTCGGTCATGTCTGCATGTCTCCCGAACCCGTAGGGTCTACACACTTAAGGTTCGATGACGCTAGGGTTATGAAGATATGTGTATGCAGTAACCCGAATATTGTTCGGAGTCCCGGATGAGATCCCGGACGTCACGAGGAGTTCCAGAATGGTCCGGAGGTAAAGAATTATATATAGGAAGTGCTGTTTCGGCCATCGGGACAAGTTTCGGGGTTATCGGTATTGTACCGGGACCACCGGAGGGGTCCCGGGGGTCCACCGGGTGGGGCCACCTGTCCCGGGGGGCCACATGGGCTGTAGGGGGTGCGCCTTGGCCTGCATGGGCCAAGGGCACCAGCCCCAAAAGCCCATGCGCCTAGGGTTCCACTTAAGGGAAGAGTCCCAATGGTGGAAGGCACCTCTAGGTGCCTTGGGGGGGAGGGAAACCTCCCCTTGGCCGCCGCACCTAGGAGATTGGATCTCCTAGGCTGGCGCACCCCCCCCCCCTTGGCCCTCCTATATATAGTTGAGGAGAGGGAGGACTTCACACACCAGCCCCTGGCGCCTCCCTCTCTCCCCGTTACATCTCTCTCTCGTAGTATAGGCGAAGCCCTGCTACTGTGACGCCCTGCATCCACCACCACGCCGTCGTGCTGCTGGATCTTCATCAACCTCTCCTCCCCCCTTGCTGGATCAAGAAAGGAGGAGACGTCATATGTTCCGTACGTGTGTTGAACGCGGAGGTGCCGTCCGTTCGGCACTAGGATCATCGGTGATCTGAATCACGACGAGTACGACTCCATCAACCCCGTTCACTTGAACGCTTCCGCTTAGCGATCTACAAGGGTATGTAGATGCACTCTCCTTCCCCTCGTTGCTGGTTTCTCCATAGATAGATCTTGGTGACACGTAGGAAATTTTTTAATTTCTGCTACGTTCCCCAACATTTGCAACCGCCACAACACTTCCAGACTTGTGAGAGGCCGCCTACGCAAGATTTGGCGGCATGCTAGCCCCCGGAGGCCGCCGACCACAGCCGTAGACGCGCGAAGGGAAATCCGTGTAGAGGGAATTTTTCGGATACTTCCCCATCACCAAAAATTATGAAAAAATACCATCGTTCCTATAGCACATGTGCCCACGTCGTGCAAAAAAACTCGTGATTTTATCACGCTCCGAGTATTTAGTAATATTGACACCGCATCGTTACCGCAGAACGTCTACTACCGTGCCATCGCCGTTCATGAGGGGGGGCACGCACCGGAGACGCGTCCCGCCTCTTCGGACATGCCACCACACCACCCCGCATGTATGAGGGCCTGGTGCGACGCTCCGGTGGCATTGCTACCCCCCCAATGCCCCCGTCCCGCCTAACCCTGTAGCGTTTGACCACGGGATCTAGCCCTTTGACTTTGCACGGATGGGCTTTGACCAGTGGACCTCCCCACCCGGTTGTGTTAGGTCAGCCCGTAGGAACACTTTGGAGCAACATCCGGGCCAGACCCATAGCAAGATCCCCTCCGTGTAGACCCCACGCGTCCGTTTCCCCACTCCATGTGCCTGCGGCGGCGCCGTCCGTGAGGGGGGGGCACATCCCGGACACGCGTGTCGGGTGTTTGCAACCGTCACAACACTTCCAGAATTGTGAGAGGCCGCCTACGCAATATTTGGCGGCATGCTAGCCCCCGGAGGCCGCCGGCCACAGCCGTAGACGCGCGAAGGGCAATCCGCGTAGAGGGAATTTTTCGGATACTTCCCCATCACCAAAAATTATGAAAAAATACCATCGTTCCTATAGCACATGTGCCCACGTCGTGAAAAAAACTCATGATTTTATCACGCTCTGAGTATTTAGTAATATTGACGCCGCATCGTTACCGCAGAATGTCTACTACCGTGTCATCGCCGTCCGTGAGGCGGGGCCACGCACCGGAGACGCGTCCCGCCTCTTCGGACATGCCACCACAGCACCCCGCATGTATGAGTGCCCGGTGCGACGCTCCGGTGGCATTGCTACCCCCCAGTGCCCCCGTCCCGCCTAACCCTGTAGCGTTTGACCACGGGATCTAGCCCTTTGACTTTGCACGGACGGGCTTTGACCAGTGGACCTCCCCACCCGGTTGTGTTAGGTCAGCCGATAGGAACACTTTGGAGCAACATCCGGGCCAGACCCACAGCAATATCCCCTCCGTGTAGACCCCACGCGTCCGTTTCCCCCTCCAGGTGCCGGCGGCGGCACCGTCCGTGAGGGGGGGCACACCCCAGACACGCGTGCCGGGAGTTTGCAACCGGCACAACACTTCCAGACTTGTGAGAGGCCACCTACGCAAGATTTGGCGGCATGCTAGCCCCCGGAGGCCGCCGGCCACAGCCGTAGACGGGCGAAGGGCAATCCGCGTAAAGGGAATTTTTCGGATACTTCTACATCACCAAAAATTATGAAAAAAAACCATCGTTCCTATAGCACATGTGCCCACGTCGTGCAAAAAAACTCATGATTTTATCGCGCTCCGAGTGTTTAGGAATATTGACGCCGCATCGTTAGCGCAGAACGTCTACTACCGTGTCATCGCCGTCCGTGAGGGGGGGGCACGCACCGGAGACGCGTCCCGCCTCTTTGGACATGCCACCACACCACTCCGCATGTATGAGGGCCCGGTGCGACGCTCCGGTGGCATTGCTACCCCCAGTGCCCCCGTCCCGCCTAACCCTGTAGTGTTTGACCACGGGATCTAGCCCTTTGACTTTGCACGGACGGGCTTTGACCAGTGGACCTCCCCACCCGGTTGTGTTAGGTCAGCCCATAGGAACACTTTGGAGCAACATCCAGGCCAGATGTTGCCGTGGGCCTCTGGGCTGACCTTACACAACCGGGTGGATACGTCTACTGCTCAAAGCCCGTCCATGCAAAGTCAAATGTGTAGATCCTGTGGTCAAACGCTACAGGGTTAGGCGGGACGGGGGCCCTAGGGGGGTAGCAATGCCACCGGAGCGTCGCACCAAGACCTCATACAAGCCGCGTGCCGGGTGCTAAGGCCTGCCACCATGCTTATATAACCGTAGGAGGGCCACCGCAACACCTGGCGGCATTGCTACCCCCCCCCCAAGTACCCCGTCCCGTCTAACCCTGACACAGACGACCGCCGGGTCTATCCCTTTGACTTTCGCTGGACGTAGTTTGACCGGTGGACCTTTTCACCTTGTTGTCATAGCCCAGCCATAGCTACACCCCCCAACACAGTCCCGGCACAACCCACCCCAAGATTCCCTCTGCGTCGGCCCGACGTGGCCGTTTCCCCCCTCCGGGGCACGGCGGCATCGACGCCCGTGAGGGGGGAGGGGGCACACCCCGGAGCCGCGTGCCTGCGCCTGCCACCATGTTTCCACAACCGTAGGAGGGCCCACCGCAACACCTGGCGGCATTGCTACCCCTCACAGGTACTCGGCCCGTCCCGTCTAACCTCTCCGTGACACGACGGAAGAAGGCCCGTGTGGGGGGCAATCGATATATGTTTTCTGTACATTTAAGTTAATGAAATTAGTATTGGAAAAAAAAATAAAAAATAATAAGAGAAAATACAAAAAATATAAAAATATTATTAGAAATCTATGCCTACGGCAAAGCCGTCGGCATAGCTACGGCCACGGAACGGTAGAGCCCTGGATCGATGACGTGGCGTAGGGCGGGGATCAATGACGTGGCAAAAACCATGGGCCAGGCCTAGCCGTCGGCATAGAAATGCCACCCCACGGGACCGGCGAACGACGCGGATCGATGACGTGGCGACGCGGCGGATCGATGACGTCGGCATAGCTATGCCGACGGCTAGGCCGTCGGCGTAGCCTGACGCCGTCAAACTGCCGTCGCCGCCCGGGTAGACGGGCCCACGCGATATGCCGACGTCCTGCTCTATGCCGACGGCCCCCATCGGTATATTCGGAAAAACGCCGACGGCTTATCTATGCCGACGGCCCCCGTCGGCATAGATGGTTATACGCCGACGGCCTTTCTACGCCGACGACTTTACTTGGGTCGTCGGGGTATGCCCATATATGCCGACGGGGCCGTCGGCATAGATATGGCCGTCGGCAAAACCAGTTTTTCTGGTAGTGACGTAACTTCATTTTTCAACTACTCAGATAAAAGGTTTTACTTCTGCTTTTGGAAATAAGGACATGAATGTTAATATCGGCACAAGCACATCATATGCAGGATTGCTTGGATGTTCCTTGTGCCATATGCGTGCGTAGAAAAAAAAACCCTATCTGATGGTTGTTCTTTACCCCAAACCTTCCTTCTGACGGAAACTGGCGGGTGCTCTCTCATAGGGTACTCAGACTTTTTTCTTCTTCCTTCATACACTCATTCCATGGAAGGGGGCATGGGAGTTTAGTGAGGGAATCAGTGATGGGACTGGACTAGGGATTTGCCTCTTATCCCCAAGCTCTTGCATACGCATGGGAACAACGATTTGTAATTTGAGTTTAAAAACAGTATCACACTACAATATCACTCAGTCACCCATCAACGTATCTCTTTGCAATCTGCCACGCAGGATCCATAGGACGCCTTGCTGCTTATACTGTTGGTGTGTTCTACGACTAAATAGCGTAGGGGCTTGGCCATAAACTATGTCCTGCGGAGGAGCTTGAGTAGGCGGTAAGCTGAGCGCATTAAGATAGCTTATGAAACACCATGTCAGCCAGTCGGGCGAGGGTGTTGTTGCTTCCACTATGCCGGTGACGCGCGTCGCATCGACGATGGCTGCTCATAAAGGAGTCCAGGTCATGCACCTTCTGTGGCACGGCCAGAAACGATGTTGCGCGAGTGCAGTGGGCCTAGGAGCGCGAGCAGGCGGAGCGAATTCTACATCACTACAAGGTGCGACGCTACCTGTGGAGCGAGGAAGCCTCCGCTCTCCAGCTACGACACTAACATGTGCTCCGGCTCCCATCAAGCAAGGAAAGTGCCTTGTTGCGCAGCGACAAGACAGCGGAGACGTACTGAATCCAGTCGTTGAGAGGTGCCAAGCCTGGTTATCTTCTGATTCATCTTGGCTGTCCGATATGCAGCCCATGAAAGATCGAAAAGGGTTAGTTACGCCGTGGCCTGCGAGAGGCAAGTCACCGAATCCAGGTGCATAGCACACGCCCGTGCCGGTGCTCCTGTTGCCTGCCATTCTTATCGCTCTACAGTTTTCCAGTCAATGCATCCGAGCAATGTTATTAGAGTGTACAGTTACAATTCTAGAGAAAGGAACATCACATACTCCACTTATATAAGAGGAGTCGTATAGTAGAGAAGAATACAGAGTCTATGTAAAGAGGTTGAGCCATGCCCATGATCCGAGAGTTGGCACATGCCGCTATTTCATTTATATTGGGTTGAAAACTTAAATTCTATGATGAGCAGAGAAGGTACATAAGGAAGATTCCGAAGAAATATATGGGATGGTTGAATTCCAGTTACATAGATGATACTTTGAAAACGCGAGCACATAAGATGTCTACAGCAATACCATGCACATTTCAAATGGAAAAGTACTTATATGATTTGGAGAAGTCTCCGTAGTCTCTCTCTCTTTCCTCGGTAGTGTCTTTGGTAGCCACTTGATTAAAATATGTTCTGAAGTAAATGTGCACTACGCCCGGAAATACCAGGTCTCGGGTGCCAATGCACCAGAAATGAATAAATTAATAAAAATAGCAAAACAAGTAAAAGTGTTGTGAAGGGATGACTTCTGTGGTATTCTAGGTGAAAAAGTCGGTACTAAAATAACTTTTCACATTTGTTTTACTAGCAACTTTGTTTTTTCTTTTGCCCAGAAGTCTGGCATTTTTCCGTAAAACTTTACGCACAACTATAGTACTTGACGATATTTTTGATTTTTATTTGCCATTTCTAACTATTCTTTGGTCTTTTTTTTTGCCCGTGATGATGGGAAAGGATTGACTATAGCATTTAGAAGAAGTTCTATACTAAGGGACTATCGCTCGTATACATGAGCAAACATACTAAATAGCGCGCTATAGCGTTTAAGAAAGGTCGGTTGCTATTTAAAACTATGATTTCAATGCATTGGCACTCATGCTCAAAAGATCGGCACCACACTACACCATCTTAAGCTAATGGATTCCCCGTGACCGTCCTATCAGACCAGCACCACGCTAGACCATCTTAATCTAATGGATTCCCTGTGGTCCGCACCATCAGTTTCATTGAGATACAATGTTTGACTTCTAGACAGAGCCAATGCATTTTGGAAGACGAGGGCGGGAGAATTTAAGCTTGTTTTTGTTGTCGATCAGTCTGAATGGCCAATGGCCATGTGTGTGCCACACACGAAAGGGTTAGGAGGTCGGCCAAATTTCTTTCCCATCTAATCCTTTGGACGGTTTATCCAAAAAAACAATCCTTTGGATGCTTGACATGCCTACCATATCAACAACCACATGCTGGTGAGCCATAGAGATCCCTACCAGGGCACCCCCACCGCACCTACCTCAACCCTCTCGTTCGTCAGCCCTCCTCGCCGCCGCGGGCAGTGGCCTCCGAGGCCGGCTTGCCGGTGGCGGCGGGCCTCCCCGTACGCCTGCCCTCTCTTCCGTTCTCTTCCCCATCTAGTTTCCTCCATGGTCGGCCAGATCGGACACGCCACCGTGCAAGTGCCAGCGCTACTGCTCACGATTTGCTGGAGGTGGATACGGCCTCGCTGTAGATGAGGCGCCGTGCTCCTGCTTCAGCCCGTACAGAACGCCGGGTGCGGCTCCCACGGCTGGACCGAAGTTGTCCCCTACACTGGTTGTACCTTGAAATGGTGGTCTCTTTTGCAACTAACTCTGAAAACTTCAAAAAAAAAAAATCTTCTCACAGCAACACTGAAAGCACATTAGTTTTGCAGAAATAAAAACCAACTGCAAGAATCTTTTACAAAATGGACTCCTCTTGCTTCGATTGAGGAGCTCTTCGCCCCTAATTTAATTTCCATGATAACAACACACAATGATACATAACTTCATTTTCCAGTTACCCGTATGAAAAGGTTTTACTTCGGCTTTTGGAAACAAAGGACTAGAATGTTAATATGTACACTAGCACATCATATGCAGGATTACTTGGATGGTCCTTGTGGCATGTGCCCTATTCGGTGGTTGTTCTTCACCCAAATCAAACAAACCCAGACTTCTTTTCCTCTTCATTCACTCATTCCATGGAAGGGGACATTGGAATTTAGAGGAATTAGTGATGGGATTAGACAAGTGATTTGTGTTTTATTCCCAAACTCTTGCTTATGCATGGGCGTAAAGATTTGTAAATTGCGTTTACAAAAACAGAGTATCAGAGTACTATATCACTCAATTAGCCATCAATCAATCTCCTCTGAAACCAGCCGCACATAATATTGTGCCTCGTGCTCGCCTGCTGCTGCTTTGTGATGGGCTACTGGCCTGGTGTAGCATGTTCTGCGACTAAATAGCGGAGGAGACGTCGGCTTGGCCTTGAACGTAGCGCTGCAGAGGAGGTTAAGTAGGCGGTAAGCTGAGCGCACTAATGTAGCATATGAAGCACCTCATCTGCGAGTCGGGCGAGTGTGCCATTGCTTCCAGTACGCTGGCGGTGCATGCCGCATTAACGAGGGCCGCTCAGAAGTAATCCGATTCACACACCTGCCGTGGCTCGGCTGAAACGATGTCACACAGTTGCGCTTGACGAAGAGCGGCCACCCTCCAACTGAAGCACTATTCGGTGCTCCACCTGCAATCGACAGAGGAAGGTGTGTCTTTGAGCATCGAGAAGATTGTGAGGGCGTGTTGGATCCAGTCGTCGAGAGCTGCCAAGACTGGTCATCTTCTGATTCAACTTGACCGTCCAATATTGTTAGGTGCACAATAACACATATCCTCTTACGGTGGATTACTCACAGCAATTTGGCTACACAATCTTGCGGAAGAAAAAATTCATAGGTCGGAGAAGAGATATACAGGTAAACAGCTAAGAGCATCTTCAACAGACGCGTTAAAAAAGTTTTACAGCGCCGAAATAGCATTTTTGCGGACAAGAGGTTTTCCAGACGCATAAAAAACACAATGCCCAATGCGGCGGCCCCACCTGCAGCAACCCGCGTGCACAATCCGGTGCCCCAAATTTGCAGCCCCGCAGCCCGCACGAACACCCATGCGCTAAGATTCTTGAGTGTGCTCTACTTTACAGCGCCTGTAGGTTAGCCTAATTAAAAAGGGAAACACTTTGTATCTAAGTCTGATAAGGCTGGTCACGATGGGGTGGAACTTAGGAGTAACATCACACACTCCAATACAACTTTACTTATGTGGCACATATTTAATGAAGAGAGAGGTGCTTGTGGTAACTAGCTAAGTTACCGAAACATCACACACTCCAAGAAACAATGAGTCTATAACCTAATAAATACATCATTGCATGACACTACATAGATGTTCCTACCCACTATGGAGATAGTAATATAGTCTAGGAAAGTGTGTAAGTTACTAGCTTATGTTCTTACTCATTGTAACCAGCCTAAGTGACCCATAAAGTTCAGTTGCTTTAGTCCGTGTGTCTAGCATTTGTGTACTCTTTGCTCAAGACCACTAGACAACACAACTTCGGGAGGCTAAATAAATTTTAGGCCCACTTGTCAGCCTCGAACTTCTTTTCTTCTTCCTTCATTCACTCACCTTTGGCAAACGGTTGAAGGGGGTTAGAATTTGGATAAGAAACTGGTGATGGGATTGGACTAGTGAACTTGTTTTTATTCCCAAACTCTTGGTTAGGCATACATGGGAATAATGAGTTGGTATTTGCATTTTAGAACACGATATCACTAATTTATCCATCAGTCTATCTCCTTGTGATCTGCCGTATAGGACAGGGCGCCGTCGAGCCAGGCTGCTAGCATGGTGTTGTGTAGTTTATGGCTAAATGACAGAGGAGGCCTTGAACGCAGCAACGTGGAAGAGCCATGAGTAGTCACGAGCTGGGTCAGTGTCGGTAAGCTGACGCATTAATATATCTTATGAAGCACTACATGAGCGAGCAGGGCGAGCGTGCTA
This sequence comes from Triticum urartu, assembly GCF_056163025.1. Classification (NCBI taxonomy): domain Eukaryota; kingdom Viridiplantae; phylum Streptophyta; class Magnoliopsida; order Poales; family Poaceae; genus Triticum; species Triticum urartu. The sequence continues at coordinate 582,579,909 of NC_141877.1, forward strand.
CTGCTGCCACTGCGCTGGGGGTACACGCGTCATCGACGAGGGGCGAGTTCAGATCTAGCATCTACCGAGAGCGGTCGAGACGATGTCGCACGAGTGTGCGGCCATAAGGACTGAGCAGGCAGAGCAAAGGCTGCTCCACTAGGAGTTGCTACGCGTCCCGTACGTTGAACAAGGATGTCGCCGTCATCAAGCTGCAGCACTAGAAGGTGCTCTGCCTCCGATCGAGTGAGGAAGGTGCCGCACTAAGCATCAACATGATGGCGAAGAAGTACTAGATCCAGTTGGCACGAACTGCGAAACCTACTTATCTTCTAATTCATCTTGGCCGTCCGGTATGCGATCGACAAAGGATGCGGAAGCGTTGGTTACTCTATGACTTGCAAGGGGCAAGTCATTGAATCCATGTGCATATCACACGCCTGTGTTGGTGCTCCTGTTGCCTACTATACCTATCGCCATACAATTTTCCGATCAAAGCTCTAAAGCAACGTTATTAGAGTGAACAATTACAGTCCTAGAGAAAGAGGCAGCGCCAAAAACTCTACTTATGTAAGGAGTGTGGTATAGTAGAGAAGAGTATAAAGAGTCTATGTAAAGAGATTCAACTCTACCCATTTTCTGAAAGTTGGCACATGCATTTCTTTTACAGTGGTCATGTTTGGTTGAAAACTTGAATTCTAAGGTGAGCACAATACTATGCATGGTTCAAGTGTAAAGTGAAGGAAATATGCCCTAGAGGCAATAATAAAGTTATTATTTATTTCCTTATATCATGATAAATTTTTATTATTCATGCTAGAATTGTATTAACCGGAAACATGATACATGTGTGAATACATAGACAAACATATTGTCACTAGTATGCCTCTACTTGACTAGCTCGTTGATCAAAGATGGTTATGTTTCCTAACCATAGACATGAGTTGTCATTTGATAAACGGGATCACATCATTTGGATAATGATGTGATTGACTTGACCCATTCCGTGAGCTTAGCACTTGATCATTTTAGTTTACTACTATTGCTTTCTTCATGACTTATACATGTTCCTATGGCTATGAGATTATGTAACTCCCGATTACCGGAGGAACACTTTGTGTGCTACCAAACGTCACAACGTAACTGGGTGATTATAAAGGTGCTTTACAGGTGTCTCTGATGGTACTTTGTTGAGTTGACATAGATCAAGATTAGGATTTGTCACTCGAATTGTCAGAGAGGTATCTCTGGGCCCACTCGGTAATGCACATCACTATAAGCATTGCAAGCATTGTAACTAATGAGTTAGTTGCGGGATGATGCATTACAGAACGAGTAAAGAGACTTTCCGGTAACGAGATTAAACTAGGTATTGAGATACCGACGATCGAATCTCGGGCAAGTAACATACTGATGACAAAGGGAACAACGTATGCCGTTATGTGGTTTGACCGATAAAGATCTTCGTAGAATATGCAGGAGGCAATATGAACATCCAGGTTCCGCTATTGGTTATTGACCGGAGACGTGTCTCGGTCATGTCTACATAGTTCTCGAACCCGTAGGGTCCGCACGCTTAAAGTTCGGTGACGATCGGTATTATGAGTTTTTGTGTTTTGATGTACCGAATGTAGTTCGGAGTCCCGGACATGACGAGGAGTCCCGAAATGGTCGAGGCGTAAAGATCGATATATTGGACGACTATATTCGGACTCCGGAAGTGTTCCGGGTGATTTCGGAGAAAACCGGTGTGCCGGAGGGTTACCGGAACCCCCTCGGGAGAAATAATGGGCCTTATGGGCCTTAGTGGAGAGAGAGAGGGCTGGCCTAGGGCAGGCCGTGCGCCCCTCCCCCTCTGGTCCGAATTGGACTAGGAGAGGGGGGCGGCGCCCCCCTTTCCTCCTCCCTCTCCCCCTTCCTTTCCCCCTCCTAGTAGGAGTAGGAAAGAGGGAGTCCTACTCCTACTAGGAGGAGGACTCCTCCTCCTGGCACACCATAGAGGGCCGGCCGGCCTCCCTCCCTTGCTCCTTTATATACGGGGGCAGGGGGGCACCTCTAGACACAAGTTGATCATTGATCCCTTAGCCATGTGCGGTGCCCCCTCGACCATAATCCACCTCGATCATATCGTAGCGGTGCTTAGGCGAAGCCCTGCGTCGGTAGCAACATCATCACCGTCACACGCCGTCGTGCTGACGGAACTCTCCCATGAAGCTCTGCTGGATCGGAGTTCGTGGGACGTCATCGAGCTGAACGTGTGCTGAACTCGGAGGTGTTGTGCGTTCGGTACTTGCATTGGTCAGATCGTGAAGATGTTCGACTACATCAATCGCGTTCTCATAACGCTTCCGCTTACGGTCTACTAGGGTACGTGGACGATACTCTTCCCTCTCATTGCTATGCATCACCATGATCTTGCGTGTGCGTAGGAATTTTTTTGAAATTACTATGTTCCCCAACAGTGGCATCTGAGCCTGGTTTATGTGTAGATGTTATATGCACGAGTAGAACACAAGTGAGTTGTGGGCGATACAAGTCATACTGCTTACCAGCGTGTCATACTTTGGTTCGGCGGTATTGTTGGATGAAGCGGCCCGGACCGACATTACGTGTACGCTTATGTGAGACTGGTTCTACCGACGTGCTTTGCACACAGGTGGCTGGAGGGTGTCAGTTTCTCCAACTTTAGTTGAACCGAGTGTGGCTACGCCCGGTACTTGAGAAGGTTAAAACAGCACTAACTTGACAAACTATCATTGTGGTTTTGATGCGAAGGTAAAAACGGTTCTTGCTCAGCCCATAGCAGCCACGTAAAACTTGCAACAACAATGTAGAGGACGTCTAACTTGTTTTTGCAGGGCATGTTGTGATGTGATATGGTCAAGACATGATGGTATATTTTGATGTATGAGATGATCATGTTTTGTAACCGAATTATCGGCAACTGGCAGGAGCCATATGGTTGTCGCTTTATTGTATGCAATGCAATCGCCCTGTAATTGATTTACTTTATCACTAAGCGGTAGCGATAGTCGTAGAAGCAATAGTTGGCGAGACGACAACGATGCTACGATGGAGATCAAGGTGTCACGCCGGTGAGAATGGTGATCATGATGGTGTTTCGGAGATGGAGATCACAAGCACAAGATCATGATGGCCATATCATATCACTTATATTGATTGCATGTGATGTTTATCTTTTATGCATCTTATTTTGCTTAGATCGATGGTAGCATTATAAGATGATCTCTCACTAAATATCAAGGTACAAGTGTTCTCCCTGAGTATGCACCGTTGCGAAAGTTCGTCGTGTCGAGACACCACGTGATGATCGGGTGTGATAAGCTCTACGTTCACATACAACGGGTGCAAGCCAGTTTTGCACATGCAGAATACTCGGGTTAAACTTGATGAGCCTAGCATATGCAGATATGGCCTCGGAACACTAGAGACCGAAAGGTCGAGCGTGAATCATATAGAAGATATGATCAACATACTGATGTTCACCATTGAAAACTACATCTCACATGATGATCGGACATGGTTTAGTTGATATGGATCACGTGATCACTTAGATGATTAGAGGGATGTCTATCTAAGTGGGAGTTCTTTAATAATTTGGTTAACTGAACCTTAATTTATCATGAACTTAGTACCTGATAGTATTTTGCATGTCTATGTTGTTGTAGATAGATGGCCCGTGTTGTTGTTCCGTTGAATTTTAATGCGTTCCTTGAGAAAGCAAAGTTGAAAGATAATGGTAGCAATTACACGGACTGGGTCCATAACTTGAGGATTATCCTCATTGCTGCATAGAAGAATTACGTCCTGGAAGCACCGCTAAGTGCCAAACCTTCTGTAGGAGCAACACCAGATGTTATGAACGTCTGGCAGAGCAAAGCTGATGACTACTCGATAGTTCAGTGTGCCGTACTTTACGGCTTAGAACCAGGACTTCAACGACGTTTTGAACGTCATGGAGCATATGAGATGTTCCAGGAGTTGAAGTTAATATTTCAAGCAAATGCCCGGATTAAGAGATATGAAGTCTCCAATAAGTTCTACAGCTGCAAGATGGAGGAGAATAGTTCTGTCAGTGAACATATACTCAGAATGTCTGGGTACCATAACCATTTGACTCAACTGGGAGTTAATCTTCCTTTTGATAGTGTCATTGACAGAGTTCTTCAATCACTGCCACCAAGCTACAAGAGCTTCGTGATGAACTATAACGTGCAAGGGATAAATAAAACAATTCCCGAGCTCTTTGTAATGCTAAAGGCTGCGGAGGTAGAAATCAAGAAGGAGCATCAAGTGTTGATGGTTAACAAGACCACCAGTTTCAAGAAAAAGGGTAAAGGGAAGAAGAAAGGGAACTTCAAGAAGAACGGCAAACAAGTTGCTACTCAAGAGAAGAAACCCAAGTCTGGACCTAAGCCTGAGACTGAGTGCTTCTACTGCAAACAGACTAGTCACTGGAAGCGGAACTGCCCCAAGTATTTGGCGGATAAGAAGGATGGCAAGGTGAACAAAGGTATATGTGATATACATGTTATTGATGTGTACCTTACTAATTCTCGCAGTAGTGCCTGGGTATTTGATACTGGTTCTGTTGCTAATATATGCAACTTGAAACAGGGACTACGGATTAAGCAAAGATTGGCAAAGGACGAGGTGATGATGCGTGTGGGAAATGTTTCCAAAGTCGATGTGATCGCAGTCGGCACGCTACCTCTACATCTACCTTCGGGATTAGTATTAGACCTGAATAATTGTTATTTGGTGCCAGCGTTAAGCATGAACATTATATCTGGATCTTGTTTGATGCAAGATGGTTATTCATTTAAATAAGAGAATAATGGTTGTTCTATTTATATGAGTAATATCTTTTATGGTCATCCACCCTTAAAGAATGGTCTATTCTTTTTGAATCTCGATAGTGGAGATACACATATTCATAGTATTGAAGCTAAAAGATGCAGAGTTGATAATGATACTGCAACTTATTTGTGGCACTGCCGTTTAGGTCCTATTGGTATAAAACGCATGAAGAAACTCCATTCTGATGGACTTTTGGAATCACTTGATTATGAATCACTTGGTACTTGTGAACCGTGCCTCATGGGCAAGATGACTAAAATGCCGTTCTCCGGAACTATGGAGCGAGCAACAGATTTGTTGGAAATCATACATACTGATGTATGTGGTCCGATGAATATTGAGGCTAGCGGCAGGTATCGTTATTTTCTCACCTTCACAGATGATTTGAGTAGATATGGGTATATCTACTTGATGAAACATAAGTCTGAAACATTTGAAAAGTTCAAAGAATTTCAGAGTGAAGTGGAAAATCATCGTAACAAGAAAATAAAGTTTCTACGATCTGATCGTGGAGGAGAATATTTGAGTTACAAGTTTGGTCTTCATTTGAAACAATGCGGAATAGTTTCGCAACTCACGCCACCCGGAACACCACAGCATAATGGTGTGTCCGAATATCGTAATCGTACTTTACTAGATATGGTGCGATCTATGATGTCTCTTACTGATTTACCGCTATCATTTTGGGGTTATGCTTTAGAGACAGCTGCATTCACGTTAAATAGGGCACCATCTAAATCCGTTGAGACGACTCCTTATGAACTGTGGTTTGGCAAGAAACCAAAGTTGTCGTTTCTTAAAGTTTGGGGCTGCGATGCTTATGTGAAAAAGCTTCAACCTGATAAGCTCGAACCCAAATCGGAGAAATATATCTTCATAGGATACTCAAAAGAGACAGTTGGGTACACCTTCTATCACAGATCCGAAGGCAATACTTTTATTGCTAAGAATGGATCCTTTGTAGAGAAGGAGTTTCTCTCGAAAGAAGTGAGTGGGAGGAAAGTAGAACTTGATGAGGTAACTGTACATGCTCCCTTATTGGAAAGTAGTTCATCACAGAAACCGGTTTCTGTGACACCTACAACAAGTAGTGAGGAAGCTAATGATGATGATCATGAAACTTCAGATCAAGTTACTACCGAACTTCGTAGGTCAACCAGAGTAAGATCCGCACCAGAGTGGTACGGTAATCCTATTCTGGAAGTCATGTTACTAGACCATGACGAACCTACGAACTATGAGGAAGCGATGATGAGCCTAGATTCCACAAAATGGATTGAGGCCATGAAATCTGAGATGGGATCCATGTATGAGAACAAAGTGTGGACTTTGGTTGACTTACCCGATGATCGGCAAGCCATCGAGAATAAATGGATCTTCAAGAAGAAGACATACGCTGATGGTAATGTTACTGTCTACAAAGCTCGACTTGTTGTGAAAGGTTTTCGACAAGTTCAAGGAGTTGACTACGATGAGACCTTCTCACCCGTAGCGATGCTTAAGTCCGTCCGAATCATGTTAGCTATTGCCGCATTTTATGATTATGAAATTTGGCAAATGGGTGTAAAGACTTTATTCCTGAATGGATTTCTGGAAGAAGAGTTGTATATGATGCAACCTAAAGGTTTTATCGATTCTAAGGGTGCTAACAAAGTGTGCAAGCTCCAGCGATCCATTTATGGACTGGTGCAAGCCTCTCGGAGTTGGAATAAACGTTTTGATAGTGTGATCAAAGCATATGGTTTTATACAGACTTTTGGAGAAGTCTGTATTTACAAGAAAGTGAGTGGGAGCTCTGTAGCATTTATAATATTATATGTGGATGACTGCTACCTCTTGAGCACTGCGTTGGTTTTTCCCTTGAAGAGGAAAGGGTGATGTAGTAAAGTAGCGTAAGTATTTCCCTCAGTTTTTGAGAACCAAGGTATTGTTGGGGAACGTAGTAATTTCAAAAAAATTCCTACGCACACGCAACATCATGGTGATGCATAGCAACGAGAGGGGAGAGTGTTGTCTACGGACCCTCGTAGACCGAAGTGGAAGCGTTGACGCAACGTAGAGGAAGTAGTCGTACGTCTTCCCGGTCCAACCGATCCAAGCACCGTTACTCCGGCACCTCCGAGTTCTTGACACACGTACAGCTCGATGACGCACCCCGGGCTCCGATCCAGCAAAGCTTCGGGGAGGAGTTTCGTCAGCACGACGGCGTGGTGACGATCTTGATGTTTAACCGTCGCAGGGCTTCGCCTAAGCACCGCTACAATATGATCGAGGTGTAATATCGTGGAGGGGGGCACCGCACACGGCTAAGGAACGATCACGAAAATCAACTTCTGTGTCCTAGGGTGCCCCCTGCCCCCGTATATAAAGGAGCCAAGGGGAGGGGGCGGCCGGCCAAGGAGGGGCGCGCCAGGGGGGAGTCCTACTCCCACCCCTTCTTTCCTAGTTGGAGAAGGAGAAGGGGGAAAGAGGAGGAAGAGAGGAAGGAAAGGGGGGCGCCACCCCCTTCCCTTGTCCTATTCGGACTAGGAAGGGGAGGGGCGTGCGGCCACCTCCTGCCTCCTTCTCTCTTCTCCCTCAAGGCCCATGTAGGCCCAATAACCCCCCGGGGGGTTCCGGTAACCCCCCGGTACTCCGGTAAAATGCCGATTTCACCCGAACGACTCCGATGTCCAAATATAGGCTTCCAATATATCGATCTTCATGTCTCGACCATTTCGAGACTCCTCGTCATGTCCGTGATCACATCCGGGACTCCGAACAACCTTCGGTACATCAAAATACATAAACTCATAATGAAACTGTCATCGTAACTTTAAGCGTGCGGATCCTACGGTTCGAGAACAATGTAGACATGACCGAGACACGTCTCCGGTCAATAACCAATAGCGGGACCTGGATGCCCATATTGGCTCCTACATATTCTACGAAGATCTTTATCGGTCAGACCGCATAACTACATACGTTGTTCCCTTTGTCATCGGTATGTTACTTGCCCGAGATTCGATCGTCGGTATCCAATACCTAGTTCAATCTCGTTACCGGCAAGTCTCTTTACTCGTTTCGTAATACATCATCTCACAACTAACATATTAGTTGCAATGCTTGCAAGGCTTATGTGATATGTATTACCGAGAGGGCCCAGAGATACCTCTCCGTCAAACGGAGTGATAAATCCTAATCTCGAAATACGCCAACCCAACATGTACCTTTGGAGACACCTGTAGAGCTCCTTTATAATCACCCAGTTACGTTGTGACATTTGGTAGCACACAAAGTGTTCCTCCGGTAAACGGGAGTTGCATAATCTCATAGTCATAGGAACATGTATAAGTCATGAAGAAAGCAATAGCAACATACTAAACGATCGGGTGCTAAGCTAATGGAATGGGTCATGTCAATCAGATCATTCAACTAATGATGTGATCCCGTTAATCAAATAACAACCCTTTGTCTATGGTTAGGAAACACAACCATCTTTGATTAACGAGCTAGTCAAGTAGAGGCATACTAGTGACACTTTGTTTGTCTATGTATTCACACATGTATTATGTTTTCGGTTAATACAATTCTAGCATGAATAATAAACATTTATCATGATATAAGGAAATAAATAATAACTTTATTATTGCCTCTAGGGCATATTTCCTTCAGTCTCCCACTTGCACTAGAGTCAATAATCTAGATTACACAGTAATGATTCTAACACCCATGGAGCCTTGGTGCTGATCATGTTTTGCTCGTGGAAGAGGCTTAGTCAATGGGTCTGCTACATTCAGATCCGTATGTATCTTGCAAATCTCTATGTCTCCCACCTGGACTAGATCCCGGATGGAATTGAAGCATCTCTTGATGTGCTTGGTTCTTTTGTGAAATCTGGATTCCTTTGCCAAGGCAATTGCACCAGTATTGTCACAAAAGATTTTCATTGGACCCGATGCACTAGGTCTGACACCTAGATCGGATATGAACTCCTTCATCCAGACTCCTTCGTTTGCTGCTTCCGAAGCAGCTATGTACTCCGCTTCACATGTAGATCCCGCCACGACGCGTTGTTTAGAACTGCACCAACTGACAGCTCCACCATTTAATGTAAACACGTATTCGGTTTGCGATTTAGAATCGTCCGGATCAGTGTCAAAGCTTGCATCAACGTAACCATTTACAATGAGCTCTTTGTCACCTCCATATACGAGAAACATATCCTTAGTCCTTTTCAGGTACTTCAGGATGTTCTTGACCGCTGTCCAGTGATCCACTCCTGGATTACGTTGGTACCTCCCTGCTAAACTTATAGCAAGGCACACATCAGGTCTGGTACACAGCATTGCATACATGATAGAGCCTATGTAGGATCGGAAGTATGTCTAGAGGGGGGTGATTAGACTACTTGAACAAATAAAAACTTAACCTTTTCCCAATTTTAGTTCTTGGCAGATTTTAGCTATTTTAGGACAAGTCAAGCAATCATCACACAATTCAAGCAAGCATGCAAAGAGTATATTGGCAGCGGAATGTAAAGCATGCAACTTGCAAGAATGTAAAGGGAAGGGTTTGGAGAATTCAAACGCAATTGGAGACACGGATGTTTTTCCCGTGGTTCGGATAGGTGGTGTTATCCTACATCCACGTTGATGGAGACTTCAACCCACGAAGGGTAATGGTTGCGCGAGTCCACGGAGGGCTCCACCCACGAAGGGTCCACGAAGAAGCAACCTTGTCTATCCCACCATGGCCATCGCCCACGAAGGACTTGCCTCACTAGCGGTAGATCTTCACGAAGTAGGCTATCTCCTTGCCCTTACAAACTCCTTGGTTCAACTCCACAATCTTGTCGGAGGCTCCCAAGTGACACCTAGCCAATCTAGGAGACACCACTTTCCAAGAAGTAACAAATGGTGTGTTGATGATGAACTCCTTGCTCTTGTGCTTCAAATGATAGTCTCCCCAACACTCAACTCTCTCTCATAGGATTTGGATCTGGTGGAAAGAAGATTTGAGTGGAAAGCAACTTGGGGAAGGCTAGAGATCAAGATTCATATGGTAGGAATGGAATATCTTGGTCTCAACACATGAGTACGTAGTTCTCTCTCAGAACATATGAGTTGGAAGTGTAGATGTGTTCTGATGGCTCTCTCTACGAGTGAAGAGGAGGTGGAGGGGTATATATAGCCTCCACAACAAATCCAACCGTTACACACAATTTATCAATCTCGGTGGGACCGAATCAACAAACTCGGTCGGACCGAAAAGGTAAACCTAGTGACCGTTAGAGATTTTCGGTGGGACTGACATGCAACTCGATAGGACCGATTTTGTTAGGGTTAGGGCATAACGTAATCTCGGTGAGACCGATTACACAAACTCGGTGAGACCGATTTTGGTAATAAGCTAACTAGAGAGTTGGTCAGGTAAACTCGGTGGGACCGATTTGCTCTTTCGGTGAGACCGAAATGTTACAAAAAGGGAACAGTGAGTTTACATTGCAATCTCGGTGGGACCGATCCGCTCTTTCGATGAGACCGAAAAGTTACGAAAGGGAAACAGAGAGTTTGCAATCCCATCTCGGTGAGACCGAGATCCCTATCGGTAGAACCGCATTGCTAGGGTTTGGCAGTGGCTTATGACAAGTGAAACTCGGTGGCGCCGGATAGAAAGAATCGGTAGGACCGAGTTTGGCTTAGGGTTTAGGTCATATGTGGATATGGGAAAGTAGTTGAGGGTTTTGGAGCATATCACTAAGCACATGAAGCAAGAGGCTCATTAAGCAACACCTCATCCCTCCTTGATAGTATTGGCTTTTCTTAAAGACTCAATGTGATCTTGGATCACTAAAATATAAAATGAAGAGTCTTGAACTTTTGAGCTTGAGCCAATCCTTTGTCCTTAGCATTTTGAGGGTTCCACTTTCACCATCCATGCCATGCCAATCATTGAGCTTTCCTGAAATAATCATCTTGGAATAGCATTAGCTCAATGAGCTATATGTTGTTATGAATTACCAAAACCACCTAGGGATAGTTGCACTTTCAATCTCCCCCTTTTTGGTAATTGATGACAACATATAGATCAAAGCTTCGACAAATGATAATAAGCATGAAATATATCGTCGCTTTGAGAAGTATGTGATAAGTAAGAGCTCCCCCTAAATTTGTGCATATTTAAGATTTGCTTTGGACTGCAAATGCACAAAGAGTTAGAGTCATGGGTTACTCTTCCATGTCACATACATCTTGGTGGAGCGCTTAAAATGATAAGAATGAAATACATGCACTCATCACCAAGAAAAGTGAATGATCACATAAGATAGATAAGATAATAGCATTCACCAAGCATGCATAAGTGTAGCTTATGATCAAACACATGATCATCAATGTCTCACAAGCATAATATCTCAAGCACTCAAAAGCAAACAAGGTTCAAAAAACCACCAAATAAATCAAGAGAGAAAAGAAACACTCTCTCTCGAAGCCTATGATCTATACATTTTCTCCCCCTTTGGCAACAAGTTACCAAAAAGTTCCTAGAAAATGCATAGTGCTAAATTGACACTCAGGCTTGATCTTCAGGTGGTGGTGGAGTCCGGATCACTCCAAGGACGAAGGCTTCCGTAGACGCGGTTGGAGTTGGAGCTGAAGTAGATGCTGGAGCAGGTTGGGCTGATGCTGCGGCTGGAGCTGAGGCGGTTGCTCTTGTGTCAGGAACTGGCACTGCAGACGACATCGGACCTCGTGGCACTCTGGCAAAGGCATCAGTGGTTGTCTTCCCTTTCCTCTCTTGCATGTCATCTTGGAGCTGCTCCACTGTAGTCTGAATCTCTGTCACCTTGATATCCAAGTCATAGAACTTTTGTTCTACGATTCTCTCTAGGCTTGCCTGGTTCTGAGTTAGGGTGGCCAGTCCTTTCTCAATCCGCAGGGTGGATGCAATCAAGTAACTGAGCTGCTCTTGCTTGTTCTTCAAGAAGTACTCAGATGCCTCCTCTTGAGTTGACATCTTGGCAGCTTTCTCCTTTATTGCCTTCTCCTTCTTGGCTTGTGCATGGGCTGACGATGGTTCATCTTTGGTCATCACAACTTGGTTGTCCTTGAACTTTGGATAGATAGGCAAATGTTCCTTGTCCAACAAGTATGTGTCTGTGCCCATTCTTGAGTTAATCAACATCTGAATCTGAGGGGCATATCCACAGCTCCTCTTCTGATCTGCTGCAGTCCTCTTGATAGTCTCTACCATGAGGCTCATGACCTTGAATTTCTGAGGCACATCAAAGATATGTAGCAAGTTAATGGCATGACCTCTAATCATCCTGTGATCTCCAGACTTGGGCAAAAGTGTGTGCCTAAGGATCCAGTTGATCGTAGGCAGACCTGACAGCAAGTGTTTTACAGACCCAAACTGGTGAGTGTCAAGATCATCTGTTGGAATCTCCTTGTACATATTTTCCATAGAGTTATGATCCATCTTCTTCTTGGAATAGACATCCAAGTCATCTTCATTTTCCTCTGGGGCATTGATAAGCTGTGCCCATTCAGCAACTGTTGATTGGTACCTCGTACCTTCATACATCCAAACAATCCTGCCATCTGGATAAAAATGTGTTGTGGAGTAGAATTGCATGATCATCTCTTCATTCCACTTCGTGAGCTTCTGCCCAACAAAGTCAGCTACTCCGCAAGCTATGAAGCTGTCTTGCACTCCAGGATAGTGCTCTTCATTGTCCTTGATGTACTCCCAATCAACCCATCTCATGTCACAAACTATGGGCTTCTTATCAAGCAGCATTGTCTCATAAAAATCTTGTTGTTCCTTGGTGTGAAACCTATAATCGACAGCAGTTCTTCTCCTTGAAGCATACGGGTCTTCTTCTCTCCACTTCCTCAGCCCTGAGTCTCTTCTGAGCTTCATGTCCTCAGCCACAGGATGAGCATCATTGTGGTCTAGGATCTTGGGCTTGAGCTTTCTTAGAACATGCTCTTCATCATCTTCTTCAGCAGCTTCAGGCACTGGGGCCTTGTTCTTCTGAGTTGCAGGTATGCTCCTTGTATTCCTCTTTGGTGCTGACTTGGGCTTGGAGGCAGCTTTGGGTGCTTCTTTGGGCTTTGATGCAGCAGCCCCTGATCTTATGGCATCACCCATCAGCTTTGGTGCCTTAGGTGCTGGTGCAGCAATCTCTTCTTCTTCCTCTTCTTCCATGATGGAAGCCTTTCCAAGCACTCTGGCTACGGTCTTCTTGACCCTTTCCTTCCTCTTCTTCCCTTCAGCAGCAACTGGCTCTATAGGTGCAGGCTTGTCAGGAATCTGAGTTGAAGCTCTGGCCTTTGGCATAGGCTGCCTACCTGCTGGCCTTTTGATTTTCATCCCTGGCTTTGTGCCTTGAGCTGAGCCATATTCCTTCTTGAGTTCAACTTTCTTTGATGTGGCTTCCTCTTCCTCTGCCACATAATCTTCATCCTCTGATTCTGAGGTTCTCTTCTTTCTTTGTCTTGTGGCAGCTTTTGGCAGGTTGCTAGGGGTGCTCCTGCTGCCATCATCCGAAGAACTGGAGGGACTAGTGCCCACACTCATTTGCACTGGCTGCTCTGACAAATTCTGGCTATCACTTTGGTCTGACATGATGAACAAGCGGACTGCTGACCCCTAGTTCGGTGGAGACTCGCTACGGCGGCAACGGCGGGGTTGATTCCCGTTGACGGCGACGGAGACCAGCGACTAGAGGTGGCTGGCGGCGAGGAGACCATTCGGAGACCACGTTGGTAGAGCAAGCTATCGCGCGGGCGAAGGGGTTCGGAGAAATTTCCAAATTTTTGCCCGTGACTATATATAGCCCGACCCTGTCGGTGTGACCGAGTGGAACAACTCGGTGGCACCGAGATGCAAAACTGTATACAGTTGTTGCAACTCAGTGTGACTGAATGGTTCAAATCGGTTGCACCGAGATCGAAAACATAGATCAACTTAATGAGCTCGGTAAGACCGAAAGTGGGGTATCGGTCAGACCGAGAATCACAAAGAGGTTTTGGAAGTTTAAGTCTATGACGAATCGGGGACTCCAAGTGCTCCTCACACAGAGTGGTTCGAATCTGACTTGATCAAATTTTGTGATCTAGCATGAATAGAGTTTGAGACGAGAAAAGCATAGATAGCTAGAGGAGGTTCTTAGGCATTCTTGTCCATCCACTTGGCAAAAGGAAATAAACCAAACAATCAAAACAACAAGTGGATGTCCTCGAATGAGTGAAATATGCAACCAACATGCTCACACAATAAGATGGCAATTGAAATATGTGACAAAGCATGCACAACCAATTCTAGCATCTATCAAGCAATTTGCGATGACTAGGTCATCTATATATGAGTATATTGACTTAGGAGTCAAGTGAGAACACTTGATCATAGGTCATACTCATCGTTTAAGCTCAAGTGGGGTTACCACTTTTACATGAAGCATTGTTGTGTTCACATCTTTAGAGTTGCTTTAGCTCAAGTCTTAGAGTAAAGCTCCCCCTAGATGTGAGATCCCCCCTAAGAGGGATGAACTAACCTTGGGTTTTGTCGATGATGACTTCATGTAGATGTTGAAGATGTGGATGCTCAATGTTGATGTAGATCACTTGGAGCTATCCATTTGAGTGAATTGCACTTTCAATACCTACATGGGTTAGTCCCATAAGGAACAAACAAGGATATCCATAGACATAGAGTGATGCACACACAAGATGATGTCCATGAAAACTTTTAGGTTACCTTGTCCCTTGTCTTACCAACAAGAGGGTTTGTGACTCCTTGAACTAGTGCAAGATGTGGAAGTTGATTGCACTTGTTCTTGCCAAAATGATAAGAGTGAAGTATGTTGGCGGAGTCACCCTCAAGAACTCTCTAGTTCTTCTTCTTTTGGATCCACACCATCTTGATGGGAATCCTTGGAGTTGTAGTCGTACTTGATGAAGTGGAACTTGAAGTAGTCTTGGGAATCCACTTGACTAAGGTCTTAGGAGCTTCTTCAAATGCATCAATTTCCTCTTGAAGCTTGTCCTTTCCTTTTTGCTTGTAGTCTTGTGGTGGAAGATCATCTTGAGCTTGTGTCCCCTTGAAGGAAGTATCATACTTCTCTTGTTGAGGAACAAACTTTGTCTTGGGGTATTGATCTTCTTCCCACTCAACTCCATTGGCATTGAACTTTCGTTCAAAACCAACACCTTGATTCTTCCGGTGCCTTCCTTGCTTGCGCACAATTTCCTCGAATTGCTTACTCCCGGCAAGGCTTTTGTACACTCCTTTCTCTATAATTCCCTTCAATAAGCTATTTTCTTGATCAAGTGTAACTTGGCTAAGAGAATCATTAGTGGAATCAAGAGAACTACTAGAAGCAACAATATTGGATTTAGCATGATCATTGTTACTACTAGAGGAAGAATCTTTCTTGGTCTTGTTACTAGACTTGACTTGAGGCATGTAAGTGGATAAGAGTAAACGCTTGGCAATGTAAGCAGAACTTTTCTTGCGGAGATCATCATTGATTGCCTTTAAAAACTCATTCTCTTGCTCAAGATTGAGCTTTTCAAAGCGTAACTTCTCATGAGCTCTTAAAAGTTCTCGATGATCTTCGAAGATAGTTTCATGAGCTAACTTAAGAGTGTTTAGTTCTTTAGTTAGAGCCTCAATCTTCTCCTTATCATTGTCATTCGTTTTATCTTGATTAGCATGATTAATTGACGTTTCATCATAGTATTCATCACTAGAGTTGTTAACAAGTAAATCATCATCACCTAACAAGTCATCTTCATCACTATTAAAATCAACATACTCGGGGTGTGTTACCTTAGGACCTTTGGCCATGAAGCATCTTCCAATTCCTTCATTTGGTGAGTCAAATATGTCGTAGGAGTTGGTTGACACAAGTGCTAGACCGGCAACACCTTCATCTTGAGTATATTCGGAATCGGAGTGATAACTTCTCTCGGAGTGGCTGTCGGAGTCGGAGCCGGATACCCAATCACCAACATGAGCTTGATGTCTTCGTTTTTTGTAGCTCCTTGATGATTTTTCCTTCCTTTCCGAATCCTTGCTTCTCCGTGAGTGTCTTTGTTCATAACGATCATCTCTACTCCTTCTCTCTCTTGGTGGTGATTCTTTGCTTCTTCTTTTTGGAGAGTCTTCTCTTCTCTTGTAGGGAGCCGTACACTCATTAGAATAGTGTCTGGGTCTTCCACAATTGTAGCAGTTTCTCTCTCGACTAGAAGATCTTTTGTCATTGTAGGACCTTGACTTGGAGCTTCTATCTTTGCTTCTACTCTTGTATAATTTGTTGAAGTTCTTCACCATTAAGCTCAATTCTTCATTGAAGTTTTGTTTCTCACTTGATGATGTAGGGGCTTCACATGAGGCTTTGTAGGCACCACTTGATTTGTTGTGAAGTTCCTCTTTATCCTTAAGTGACATCTCATGAGCAACAATTCTTCCAATTACCTCCGTTGGCTTGAGATCTTTGTAATTGGGCATCATTTGGATCAATGTGCACACGGTATCATATTTTCCATCCAAGGCTCTTAGAATCTTCTTGATGATGAATCTATCGGTCATCTCTTCACTTCCTAAGCTGGCAATCTCATTTGTGATGAGAGCAAGCCTAGAGTACATTTCAGCGACACCTTCACCATCCTTCATTTTGAACTTGTCAAGTTGACTTTGAAGCACATCCAACTTGGATTCCTTGACAGAGTCGGTACCTTCGTGCATATCAATCAAAGTGTCCCAAATTTCCTTTGCATTCTCAAGACGGCTGATTTTGTTGAATTCTTCGGGGCACAATCCGTTGAAGAGAATATCACAAGCTTGAGCATTGTATTGCAACATCTTCAACTCATCCGCAGTAGCTTCACGGTTTGGTTCTCTCCCATCAAAGAAGTCACCTTGCAAACCAACACACACAATAGCCCAAACGGCGGGGTTATGTGCAAGACTATGCATTTTCATTTTATGCTTCCAACTAGAAAAATTAGTACCATCAAAGTAAGGACCTCTACGGTGATAATTTCCCTCGCTAGACGCCATACTCTCCTAGGTTGTGAAACCAAGGCTATGACCACCAAAAGCTATGGAAATCAAAGCAAATGGAGACCAAAGCTCTGATACCACTTGTAGGATCGGAAGTATGTCTAGAGGGGGGGTGATTAGACTACTTGACCAAATAAAAACTTAACCTTTTCCCAATTTTAGTTCTTGGCAGATTTTAGCTATTTTAGGACAAGTCAAGCAATCATCACACAATTCAAGCAAGCATGCAAAGAGTATATTGGCAGCGGAAAGTAAAGCATGCAACTTGCAAGAATGTAAAGGGAAGGGTTTGGAGAATTCAAACGCAATTGGAGACACGGATGTTTTTCCCGTGGTTCGGATAGGTGGTGCTATCCTACATCCATGTTGATGGAGACTTCAACCCACGAAGGGTAACGGTTGCGCGAGTCCACGGAGGGCTCCACCCACGAAGGGTCCACGAAGAAGCAACCTTGTCTATCCCACCATGGCCATCGCCCACGAAGGACTTGCCTCACTAGCGGTAGATCTTCACGAAGTAGGCGATCTCCTTGCCCTTACAAACTCCTTGGTTCAACTCCACAATCTTTTCGGAGGCTCCCAAGTGACACCTAGCCAATCTAGGAGACACCACTCTCCAAGAAGTAACAAATGGTGTGTTGATGATGAACTCCTTGCTCTTGTGCTTCAAATGATAGTCTCCCCAACACTCAACTCTCTCTCATAGGATTTGGATCTGGTGGAAAGAAGATTTGAGTGGAAAGCAACTTGGGGAAGGCTAGAGATCAAGATTCATATGGTAGGAATGGAATATCTTGGTCTCAACACATGAGTAGGTAGTTCTCTCTCAGAACATATGAGTTGGAAGTGTAGATGTGTTCTGATGGCTCTCTCTACGAGTGAAGAGGAGGTGGAGGGGTATATATAGCCTCCACAACAAATCCAACCGTTACACACAATTTACCAATCTCGGTGGGACCGAATCAACAAACTCGGTTGGACCGAAAAGGTAAACCTAGTGACCGTTAGAGATTTTCGGTGGGACTGACATGCAACTCGGTAGGACCGATTTTTTTAGGGTTAGGGCATAACGTAATCTCGGTGAGACCGATTACACAAACTCGGTGAGACCGATTTTGGTAATAAGCTAACCAGAGAGTTGGTCAGGTAAACTCGGTGGGACCAATTTGCTCTTTCGGTGAGACCGAAATGTTACAAAAAGGGAACAATGAGTTTACATTGCAATCTCGGTGGGACCGATCCGCTCTTTCGGTGAGACCGAAAAGTTACGAAAGGGAAACAGAGAGTTTGCAATCCCATCTCGGTGAGACCGAGATCCCTATCGGTAGAACCGAATTGCTAGGGTTCGGCAGTGGCTTATGACAAGTGAAACTCGGTGGTGCCGGATAGAAAGAATCGGTAGGACCGAGTTTGGCTTAGGGTTTAGGTCATATGTGGATATGGGAAAGTAGTTGAGGGTTTTGGAGCATATCACTAAGCACATGAAGCAAGAGGCTCATTAAGCAACACCTCATCCCTCCTTGATAGTATTGGCTTTTCTTAAAGACTCAATGTGATCTTGGATCACTAAAATATAAAATGAAGAGTCTTGAGCTTTTGAGCTTGAGCCAATCCTTTGTCCTTAGCATTTTGAGGGTTCCACTTTCACCATCCATGCCATGCCAATCATTGAGCTTTCCTGAAATAATCATCTTGGAATAGCATTAGCTCAATGAGCTATATGTTGTTATGAATTACCAAAACCACCTAGGGATAGTTGCACTTTCATCCTATGGCTGAAGCATAGGGAACATCTTTCATTTTCTCTCTATCTTCTGCAGTGGTCGGGCATTGAGTCTGACTCAACTTCACACCTTGCAACACAGGCAAGAACCCTTTCTTTGCTTGATCCATTTTGAACTTCTTCAAAATCTTGTCAAGGTATGTGCTTTGTGAAAGTCCAATTAAGCGTCTTGATCTATCTCTATAGATCTTTATGCCTAATATGTAAGCAGCTTCACCGAGGTCTTTCATTGAAAAACTCTTATTCAAGTATCCCTTTATGCTATCTAGAAATTCTATATCATTTGCAATCAGTAATATGTCATCCACATATAATATCAGAAATGCTACAGAGCTCCCACTCACTTTCTTGTAAATACAGGCTTCTCCGAAAGTCTGTATAAAACCAAATGCTTTGATCACACTATCAAAGAGTTTATTCCAACTCCGAGAGGCTTGCACCAGTCCATAAATGGATCGCTGGAGCTTGCACACTTTGTTAGCTCCCTTTGGATCGACAAAACCTTCCGGTTGCATCATATACAACTCTTCTTCCAGAAATCCATTCAGAAATGCAGTTTTGACATCCATCTGCCAAATTTCATAATCATAAAATGCGGCAATTGCTAACATGATTCGGACAGACTTAAGCATCGCTACGGGTGAGAAGGTCTCATCGTAGTCAACCCCTTGAACTTGTCGAAAACCTTTTGCGACAAGTCGAGCTTTGTAGACAGTAATATTACTGTTAGCGTCAGTCTTCTTCTTGAAGATCCATTTATTCTCAATTGCTTGCCGATCATCGGGCAAGTCAACCAAACTCCATACTTTGGTCTCATACATGGATCCCATCTCAGATTTCATGGCTTCAAGCCATTTTGCGGAATCTGGGCTCACCATCGCTTCTTCATAGTTCGTAGGTTCATCATGATCTAGCAGCATGATTTCCAAAACAGGATTACCGTACCACTCTGGCGTGGTTCTCACTCTAGTTGATCTACGAGGTTCAGTAGTATCTTGTCCTGAAGTTTCATGATCTTTATCATTAGCTTCCTCACTAATTGGTGTAGGTGTCGCAGAAACAGTTTTCTATGATGTACTACTTTCCAATAAGGGAGCAGGTATAGTTACCTCATCAAGTTCTACTTTCCTCCCACTCACATCTTTCGAGAGAAACTCCTTCTCCAGAAAGTTTCCGAATTTAGCAACAAAAGTCTTGCCTTTGGATCTGTGATAGAAGGTGTATCCAATAGTATCCTTTGGATATCCTATGAAGACACATTTCTCCGATTTGGGTTCGAGCTTATCAGGTTGAAGCTTTTTCACATAAGCATCGCAGCCCCAAACTTTCAGAAACGACAACTTTGGTTTCTTGCCAAACCATAGTTCATAAGGCGTCATCTCAACGGATTTTGATGGTGCCCTATTCAATGTGAATGCGGCCGTCTCTAAAGCATAACCCCAAAACGATAGCGGTAAATCAGTAAGAGACATCATAGATCGCACCATATCTAGTAAATTACGATTACGACGTTCGGACACACCATTACGCTGTGGTGTTCCGGGTGGCGTGAGTTGCGAAACTATTCCGCATTGCTTCAAATGTACACCAAACTCGTAACTCAAATATTCTCCTCCACGATTAGATCGTAGAAACTTTATTTTCTTATTACGATGATTTTCAACTTCACTCTGAAATTCTTTGAACTTTTCAAATGTTTCAGACTTATGTTTCATTAAGTAGATATACCCATATCTGCTTAAGTCATCTGTGAAGGTGAGAAAATAACGATATCCGCCACGAGCCTCAATATTCATCGGACCACATACATCTGTATGTATGATTTCCAACAAATCTGTTGCTCTCTCCATAGTACCGGAGAACGGTGTTTTAGTCATCTTGCCCATGAGGCACGGTTCGCAAGTACCAAGTGATTCATAATCAAGTGGTTCCAAAAGTCCATCAGTATGGAGTTTCTTCATGCGCTTTACATCGATATGACCTAAACGGCAGTGCCACAAATAAGTTGCACCATCATTATCAACTCTGCATCTTTTGGTTTCAACATTATGAATATGTGTATCACTACTATCGAGATTCAATAAGAATAGACCACTCTTCAAGGGTGCATGGCCATAAAAGATATTACTCATATAAATAGAACAACCATTATTCTCTGATTTAAATGAATAACTGTCTCGCATTAAACAAGATCCAGATATAATGTTCATGCTCAACGCTGGCACCAAATAACAATTATTTAGGTCTAATACTAATCCCGAGGGTAGATGTAGAGGTAGCATGCCGACCGCGATCATATCGACTTTGGAACCGTTTCCCACGCGCATCGTCACCTCGTCCTTAGCCAATCTTCGCTTAATCCGTAGTCCCTGTTTCGAGTTGCAAATATTAGCAATAGAACCAGTATCAAATACCCAGGTGCTACTGCGAGCATTAGTAAGGTACACATCAATAACATGTATATCACATATACCTTTGTTCACCTTGCCATCCTTCTTATCCGCCAAATACTTGGGGCAGTTCCGCTTCCAGTGACCAGTCTGCTTGCAGTAGAAGCACTCAGTTTCAGGCTTAGGTCCAGACTTGGGTTTCTTCTCTTGAGCAGCAACTTGCTTGCCGTTCTTCTTGAAGTTCCCCTTCTTCTTCCCTTTGCCCTTTTTCTTGAAACTAGTGGTCTTGTTGACCATCAACACTTGATGCTCCTTCTTGATTTCTACCTCCGCAGCTTTCAGCATTGCGAAGAGCTCGGGAATAGTCTTATTCATCCCTTGCATATTATAGTTCATCACGAAGCTCTTGTAGCTTGGTGGTAGTGATTGGAGAATTCTGTCAATGACGCAATCATCTGGAAGATTAACTCCCATCTGAATCAAGTGATTATTATACCCAGACATTTTGAGTATATGCTCACTGACAGAACTGTTCTCCTCCATCTTGCAGCTATAGAACTTATTGGAGACTTCGTATCTCTCAATCCGGGCATTTGCTTGAAATATTAACTTCAACTCCTGGAACATCTCATATGCTCCATGATGTTTAAAACATCGTTGAAGTCCTGATTCTAAGCCGTGAAGCATGGCACACTGAACTATCGAGTAGTCATCAGCTTTGCTCTGCCAGACGTTCATAACATCTGGTGTTGCTCCAGCAGCAGGCCTGGCACCCAGCGGTGCTTCCAGGACGTAATTCTTCTGTGCAGCAATGAGGATAATCCTCAAGTTACGGACCCAGTCCGTGTAATTGCTACCATCATCTTTCAACTTTGCTTTCTCAAGGAACGCATTAAAATTCAACGGAACAACAGCACGGGCCATCTATCTACAATCAAACATACATAATCAAGATACTATCAGGTACTAAGTTCATGATAAATTTAAGTTCAATTAATCAAATTACTTAAAGAACTCCCACTTAGATAGACATCCCTCTAATCCTCTAAGTGATCACGTGATCCAAATCAACTAAACCATGTCCGATCATCATGTGAGATGGAGTAGTTTCATTGGTGAACATCACTATGTTGATCATATCTACTATATGATTCACGCTCGACCTTTCGGTCTCCGTGTTCCGAGGCCATATCCGCATATGCTTGCCTCGTCAAGTATAACCTGAGTATTCCGCGTGTGCAACTGTTTTGCACCCGTTGTATTTGAACGTAGAGCCTATCACACCCGATCATCACGTGGTGTCTCAGCACGAAGAACTTTCGCAACGGTGCATACTCAGGGAGAACACTTCTTGATAATTTTAGTGAGAGATCATCTTATAATGCTACCGTCAATCAAAGCAAGATAAGATGCATAAAAGATAAACATCACATGCAATCAATATAAGTGATATGATATGGCCATCATCATCTTGTGCCTGTGATCTCCATCTCCGAAGCACCGTCATGATCACCATCGTCACCGGCGCGACACCTTGATCTCCATCGTAGCATCGTTGTCGTCTCACCAATCTTATGCTTCCACGACTATCGCTACCGCTTAGTGATAAAGTAAAGCATTACAGCGCAATTGCATTGCATACAATAAAGCGACAACCATATGGCTCCTGCCAGTTGCCGATAACTCGGTTACAAAACATGATCATCTCATACAATAAAATTCAGCATCATGTCTTGACCATATCACGTCACAACATGCCCTGCAAAAACAAGTTAGACGTCCTCTACTTTGTTGTTGCAAGTTTTACATGGTTGCTACGGGCTTAAGCAAGAACCAATCTTACCTACGCATCAAAACCACAACGATAGTTTGTCAAGTTGGTGCTGTTTTAACCTTCGCAAGGACCGGGCGTAGCCACACTCAGTTCAACTAAAGTTGGAGAAACTGTCACCCGCAAGCCACCTATGTGCAAAGCACGTCGGGACAACCGGTCTCGCGTAAGCGTACGCGTAATGTCGGTCCGGGCCGCTTCGTCCAACAATACCGCCGAACCAAAGTATGACATGCTGGTAAGCAGTATGACTTATATCGCCCACAACTCACTTGTGTTCTACTCGTGCATATAACATCAACACATAAAACCTGGCTCGGATGCCACTGTTGGGGAACGTAGTAATTTCAAAAAAAATCGTACGCACACGCAAGATCATGGTGATGCATAGCAACGAGAGGGGAGAGTGTCGTCTACGTACCCTCATAGACCGAAGCGGAAGCGTTGACGCAACATAGAGGAAGTAGTCGTACGTCTTCCCGGTTCAACCGATCCAAGCACCGTTACTCCGGCACCTCCGAGTTCTTGACACACGTACAGCTCGATGACGCACCCCGGGCTCTGATCCAGCAAAGCTTCGGGGAGGAGTTTCGTCAGCACGACGGCGTGGTGACGATCTTGATGTTTAACCGTCGCAGGGCTTCGCCTAAGCACCGCTACAATATGATCGAGGTGTAATATCGTGGAGGGGGGCACCGCACACGGCTAAGGAACGATCATGAAGATCAACTTCTGTGTCCTAGGGTGCCCCCCTGCCCCCGTATATAAAGGAGCCAAGGGGAGGGGGCGGCCGGCCAAGGAGGGGCACGCCAGGGGGGAGTCCTATTCCCACCGGGAGTAGGACTCCCTTCTTTCCTAGTTGGAGAAGGAGAAGGGGGGAAAGAGGAGGAAGAGAGGAAGGAAAGGGGGGGCGCCGCCCCCTTCCCTTGTCCTATTCGCACTAGGAAGGGGAGGGGCGCGCGGCCACCTCCTGCCTCCTTCTCTCTTCTCCCTCAAGGCCCATGTAGGCCCAATAACCCCCCAGGGGGTTCTGGTAACCCCCCGGTACTCCGGTAAAGTGCCGATTTCACCCGGAACGATTCCGATGTCCAAATATAGGCTTCCAATACATCGATCTTTATGTCTCGACCATTTCGAGACTCCTCGTCATGTCCGTGATCACATCCGGGACTCCGAACAACCTTCGGTACATCAAAATACATAAACTCATAATGAAACTGTCATCGTAACTTTAAGCGTGCGGACCCTACGGTTCGAGAACAATGTAGACATGACCGAGACACGTCTCCGGTCAATAACCAATAGTGGGACCTGGATGCCCATATTGGCTCCTACATATTCTACGAAGATCTTTATCGGTCAGACCGCATAACTACATACGTTGTTCCCTTTGTCATCGGTATGTTACTTGCCCGAGATTCGATCATCGGTATCCAATACCTAGTTCAATATCGTTACCGGCAAGTCTCTTTACTCGTTCCGTAATACATCATCTCACAACTAACACATTAGTTGCAATGCTTGCAAGGCTTATGTGATGTGTATTACCGAGAGGGCCCGGAGATACCTCTCTGTCAAACAGAGTGATAAATCCTAATCTCGAAATACGCCAACCCAACATGTACCTTTGGAGACACCTGTAGAGCTCCTTTATAATCACCCAGTTATGTTGTGACGTTTGGTAGCACACAAAGTGTTCCTCCGGTAAATGGGAGTTGCATAATCTCATAGTCATAGGAACATGTATAAGTCATGAATAAAGCAATAGCAACATACTAAACGATCGGGTGCTAAGCTAATGGAATGGGTCATGTCAATCAGATCATTCAACTAATGATGTGATCCCGTTAATCAAATAACAACCCTTTGTCTATGGTTAGGAAACACAACCATCTTTGATTAACGAGCTAGTCAAGTAGAGGCATACTAGTGACACTTTGTTTGTCTATGTATTCACACATGTATTATGTTTCCGGTTAATACAATTCTAGCATGAATAATAAACATTTATCATGATATAAGGAAATAAATAATAACTTTATTATTGCCTCTAGGGCATATTTCCTTCAGGTATCAATCCAGTAGGAGATCACGCTCGAGTCCCACGCACCTACACAAACAAATAAGAACCTCGCAACCAATGCGATGAAGGGGTTGTCAATCCCTTAACGGTCAATTACGAGAGTGAGATCTGATAGATATGATAAGATAATATTTTTGGTATTTTTATGATAAAGAGAAATAAAGATGCAAAGTAAAATAAACGGCAATAGAAATAGCTAAGTGTTGGAAGATTAATATGATGGAAGATAGACCTGGGGGCCATAGGTTTCACTAGTGGCTTCTCTCAAGAGCATAAGTATTACAGTGGGTAAACGAATTACTGTCGAGCAATTGATAGAATTGAGCATAGTTATGAGAATATCTAGGTATGATCATGTATATAGGCATCACGTCCATGACAAGTAGACCGAAACGAGTCTGCATCTACTACTATTACTCCACACATCTACCGCTATCCAGCATGCATCTAGAGTATTAAGTTCATAAGAACAGAGTAATGCTTTAAGTAAGATAACATGATGTAGAGGGATAAACTCATGCAATATGATATAAACCCCATCTTTTCATCCTCGATGGCAACAATATAATATGTGCCTTGCTGCCCCTGCTGTCATTGGGAAAGGACACCGCAAGATTGAACCCAAAGCTAAGCACTTCTCCCATTGCAAGAAAGATCAATCTAGTAGGCCAAACCAAACTGATAATTCGAAGAGACTTGCAAAGATAACCAATCATACATAAAAGAATTCAGAGGAGATTCAAATATTGTTCATAGATAAACTTGATCATAAACCCACAATTCATCGGATCGCGACAAACACACCGGAAAAGAAGATTACATCGAATAGATCTCCAAGAAGATCGAGGAGAACTTTGTATTGAGATCCAAAGAGAGAGAAGAAGCCATCTAGCTAATAACTATGGACCCGAAGGTCTGAAGTAAACTACTCACACATCACTGGAGAAGCCATGGAGTTGATGTAGAGGCCCTCCGTGATCAATGCCCCCTCCGGCGGAGCTCCGGAAAAGGCCACAAGATGGGATCTTTTGGGTACAGAAGGTTGCGGCGGTGGAATTAGGTTTTCGTGGTGCTCCTAGATGTTTGCGGGGTACGTGGACTTATATAGGAGGAAGAAGTAGGTCGGTGGAGCAACGAGGGCCCCACGAGGGTGGAGGGCGCGCCCCCCTACCTCGTGGCCTCCTCGATTGTTTCTTGACGCCCACTCCAAGTCTCCTGGGTCACGTTTGTTGAGAAAATAACATTCCCGAAGGTTTAATTCCGTTTGGATTTCGTTTGATATTCCTTTTCTGCGAAACACTAAAATAGGCAAAAAAAACACCAATTTGGGTTGGGCCTCCGGTTAATACGTTAGTCCCAAAAATAATATAAAAGTGTAAAATAAAGCCCATTAACATCCAAAACAAATAATATAATAGCATGGAACAATAAAAAATTATAGATACGTTGGAGACGTATCAATGACATATTGTTAATTGGAAATGATGTAGAATTTCTGGATAGCATAAAAGGATACTTGAATAAGAGTTTTTCAATGAAAGACCTCGGTGAAGCTACTTACATATTGGGCATCAAGATCTATAGAGATAGATCAAGACGCTTAATTGGACTTTCACAAAGCACATACCTTGACAAAGTTTTGAAGAATTTTAAAATGGATCAGGCAAAGAAAGGATTCTTGCCTGTGTTACAAGGTGTGAAGTTGAGTAAGACTCAATGCCCGACCACTGCAGAAGATAGAGATAAAATGAAAGATGTTCCCTATGCTTCAGCCATATGCTCTATCATGTATGCAATGTTGTGTACCAGACCTGATGTGTGCCTTGCTATTAGTTTAGCAGGGAGGTGATACATCTCCAATGTATCTATAATTTTTGATTGCTCCATGCTATATTATCTACTGTTTTGGACTATATTGGGCTTTATTTTCCACTTTTATATTATTTTTGGGACTAACCTATTAACCGGAGGCCCATCCCAGAATTGTTGTTTTTTTGCCTATTTCAGTGTTTCGAAGAAACGGAATATCAAACGGAGTCCAAACGGAATGAAACCTTTGGGAACGTGATTTTATCACCAAACGTGATCCAGGAGACTTGGACCCTACGCCAAGGCATCAGAGAGGCGGTCACGAGGGTGGGGGCGCCCCGCCCCCTAGGGCGCGCCCCCCTGCCTCGTGGGCCCCTCGGTGCTCCACTTACGTACTCCTTCCTCCTATATAAACCTACATACCCCCAAACGAACAGAGACGGATCCAAAAACCTAATTCCACCGCCGCAACTTTCTGTATCCACGAGATCCCATCTTGGGGCCTGTTCCGGAGCTCCGCTGGAGAGAGGGCCATCATCACGGAGGGCTTCTACATCATCATAGCCCCTCCGATGAAGTGTGAGTAGTTTACCTCAGACCTTCGGGTCCATAGTTAGTAGCTAGATGGCTTCTTCTCTCTTTTTGGATCTCAATACAAAGTTCTCCCCGTCTCTTGTTGAGATCTATTCGATGTAATCTTCTTCTTTTTGCGGTGTGTTTGTTGAGACCGATGAATTGTGGGTTTATGATCAAGTCTATCTATGAATAATATTTGAATCTTCTCTGAATTCTTTTATGTATGATTGGTTATCTTTGCAAGTCTCTTCGAATTACCCGTTTGGTTTGGCCAACTAGATTGGTAGTTCTTGCCATGGGAGAAGTGCTTAGCTTTGGGTTCGATCTTGCGGTGTCCTTTCCCAGTGACAGAAGGGCAGCAAGGCACGTATTGCATCATTGCCATCGAGGATAACAATATGGGGTTTATTTCATATTGCATGAATTTATCTCTCTACATCATATCATCTTGCTTAAGGCGTTACTCTGTTTTTAACTTAATACTCTAGATGCATCCTGGATAGCGGTCGATGAGTGGAGTAATAGTAGTAGATGCAGAGTCGTTTCGGTCTACTTGTCACGGACGTGATGCCTATATACATGATCATGCCTAGATATTCTCATAAGTATGCTCAATTCTGTCAATTGCTCAACAGTAATTTGTTCACCCACCGTAGAATACTTATGCTCTTGAGAGAAGCCACTAGTGAAACATATGGCCCCCGGGTCTATTCTCATCATATCAATCTCCATCACTTTAATCTTGCTTTGCTTTTTTACTTTGCCTTTACTTTGCATCTCTATACCAAAAATACCAAAAATATTATATCTATCGGATCTCACTCTCGTAAGTGACCGTGAAGGGATTGACAACCCCTAATCGCGTTGGTTGTGAGTAGCTATCGTTTTGTGCAGGTACGAGGGACTTGAGCGTGGCCTCCTACTGGATTGATACCTTGGTTCTCAAAAACTGAGGGAAATACTTATGCTACTCTGTTGCATCATCCCTTCCTCTTCGGGGAAATCCAACGCAAGCTCAAGAGGTAGCAAGAAGGATTTCTGGCGCCGTTGCCGGGGAGTCTACGCAAAAAGTCAACATACCAAGTACCCATCACAATCCCTATCTCTCGCATTACATTATTTGCCATTTGCCTCTTGTTTTCCTCTCCCCCACTTCACCCTTGCCGTTTTATTCGCCCTCTCTTTCCCAATCTCCTTCTCCTTCTCCTCCCTCTCTATTTGCCTCTTTTCCCTCGCCATGTCAGAACCAAAAAGAGTTGGGGGTTCTCTCCCGAGTTCTAGTGCTTTAGACAATCGTGCTATCTTATCTAAATTCACAAATGGGAATGCCATAGAACAACTTGCCGGAGTTATCAATGAGAACCTTAGTAATTTTGATGAAGATGATTCTGGAATTTTTCATTATTTACTTGATGAATCTTTGAAAGATGCTTAGGATAGGCTGTTAAGGATCCGGGCTAGCTATGTACCCCAATATCAAATTGAGGTTTACTTAAAAAGCTTTTATGTTGGGCTACCCGCTTCGTTCAAACAAGTTTTAGATTCTATTTTTGAAGGGGGTTTTCTTGAAGGGGACCCCATAGATACCTATGAGAGGATGAAAACTATATTTGGGCACCCCATTAATGAGAAAGCTGAAATCACATCTCTCTTGCTTTCTTACCAAAACGAATCTATTAAAGAGATAAAAGCTAGCCTAGATGCCAATTTCCGCAACATTCTTAATCTTTATTCTACCATTAATGGAAATTTACTTTGCCAAAATAGAAAGATTAATTCCATATATAACAAGTTTGCTCTCTTTTTCTCTAAAACCAAACATGGCAATACCTAGATCTATCCTCGCTTTTATGCCTAGCTAGGGGCGTTAAACGATGGCGCTTGTTGGGAGGCAACCCGATTTTATTTTTATTCCTTGCTTTTTGCTCCTGCTTAGTAATAAATAGATTATTTAGCCTCTGTTTTGGTTGTTTTTTTGTGTTTAATTAGTGTTTGTGCCAAGTAGAACCGTTGGGAAGACTTGGGGAAAGTCTTGTTGAACTTGCTGCAAAAAAACAGAAACTTTAGCGCTCACGAGAACTGCTGCCATTTTAATTTAAAGAGTGATATTTAGTTAATTATTTTTGAAGATGATTAATAGATAAATTACTCACGTCCAGAAATTTATTTTAGAATTTTTGGATTTCCAGATCTTGCGCTAGATACAGATTACTACAGACTGTTCTGTTTTTGACAGATTCTGTTTTTCGTGTGTTGTTTGCTTATTTTGATGAATCTATGGTTAGTAAAATAGTTTATAATCCATAGAGAAGTTGGAATACAGTAGTTTTAACACCAATATAAATAAATAATGAGTTCATTACAGTACCTTGAAGTGGTCTTTTGTTTTCTTTCGCTAACGGAGCTCACGAGTTTTCTACTTTAAGTTTTGTGTTGTGAAGTTTTCAAGTTTTGGGTGAATTCTTGTGATGGATTATGGAACAAGGAGTGGAAAGAGCCTAAGCTTGGGGATGCCCATGGAACCCCCAAGATAATCCAAGGACACCAAAAAGTCAAAGCTTGGGGATGCCCCGGAAGGCATCCCCTCTTTCGTCCACTTCCATCGGTAATTTACTTGGAGCTATATTTTTATTCACCAACATGATATGTGTTTTGCTTGGAGCGTCTTGTAATATTTGTCTTTGTGTTTTAGTATGCCACAATCATCCTTGCTGTACACACCTTTTTAGAGAGCCATACATGAATTAAAATTTGATAGAATACTCTATGTACTTCACTTATATCTTTTGAGCTATGTAGTTTTGCTCTATGTGCTTCACTTATATCTTTTGAGCTATGTAGTTTTGCTCTATGTGCTTCACTTATATCTTTTGAGCGTTATAATTTTGCTCTATGTGCTTCACTTAGATCTTTTAGAGCACGGTGGTGGATTTGTTTTAAAGAAACTATTGATCTCTCATGCTTCACTTAAATTATTTTGAGAGTCTCTTAATAGCATGGTAATTTGCTTAATAATAGTATGCTTGATATTCAAGATTTGTGAAACTTTCTTTTGAGTGTGTTGAATACTAAGAAAAGTTTGA
Source organism: Triticum urartu (assembly GCF_056163025.1). NCBI lineage: Eukaryota > Viridiplantae > Streptophyta > Magnoliopsida > Poales > Poaceae > Triticum > Triticum urartu. The sequence goes on from NC_141877.1 coordinate 582,610,378, forward strand.
TACTTGATAATTGTTTTGAGATATGGAGGTGATAATATTAAAGTCATGCTAGTTGAGTAGTTGTGAATTTAAAGAATACTTGTGTTAAAGTTTGTGATTCCCGTAGCATGCACGTATGGTGAACCATTATGTGATGAAGTTGGAGCATGATTTATTATTGATTGTCTTCCTTATGAGTGGCGGTCGGGAACGAGCGACGGTCTTTTCCTACCAATCTATCCCCCTAGGAGCATGCTCGTAATACTTTGCTTTGATAACTTCTAGAATTTTGCAATAAGTATATGAGTTCTTTATGACTAATGTTGAGTCCATGGATTATACGCACTCTCACCCTTCCACCTTTCCTAGCCTCTCTAATACCGTGCACCTTTCGCCCGTATCATACACCCACCATATACCTTCCTCAAAACAGCCACCATACCTACCTATTATGGCATTTCCATAGCCATTCCGAGATATATTGCCATGCAACTTTCCACCGTTCCGTTTATTATGACACACTCCATCATTGTCATATTGCATATCCCGGTACACCGCCGGAGGCATTCATATAGAGTCATATTTTTTTCTAAGTATCGAGTTGTAATTGTTGAGTTGTAAGAAAAATAAAAGTGTGATGATTATCATTATTAGAGCATTGTCCCAGTGAGGAAAGAATGATGGAGACTATGATTCCCCCACAAGTCGGGATGAGACTCCGGACGAAAAAAGAAGCCAAAGAAGCCCAAATAAAAAGAGGCCATAAAAAAGGGGAGAAAAGGCCCAAATAAAAAAATGAGAGAAAAAGAGAGAAGGGACAATGTTACTATCCTTTTACCACACTTGTGCTTCAAAGTAGCACCATGATCTTCATAGTAGAGAGTCTCTCATGTTATCACTTTCATATACTAGTGGGAATCTTTCATTATATAACTTGGCCTGTATATTCCAATGATGGGCTTCCTCAATTTGCCCTAGGTCTTCATGAGCAAGCAAGTTGGATGCACACTGTCGGTGTCAAAACCGGCGGATCTCGGGTAGGGGGTCCCGAACTGTGCGTCTAGGCCGGATGGTAACAGGAGGCAGGGGACACGAAGTTTTACCCAGGTTCGGGCCCTCTCGATGGAGGTAAAACCCTACGTCCTGCTTGATTAATATTGATGATATGGGTATTACAAGAGTTGATCTACCACGAGATCAGAGAGGCTAAACCCTAGAAGCTAGTCTATGGTATGATTGTTGATGTGTATGTCGTCCTACGGACTAGAACCCTCCGGTTTATATAGACACCGGAGAGGGTTAGGGTTACATAGAGTCGGTTACAATGGTATGAGATCTGGACATCCGTATCGCCAAGCTTGCCTTCCACGCCAAGGAAAGTCCCTTCCGGACACGGGACGGAGTCTTCAATCTTGTATCTTCATAGTCCAGGAGTCTGGCTGAAGGCATAGTTCGGCTATCCGAACACCCCCTAATCTAGGACTCCCTCAGTAGCCCCTGAACCAGGCTTCAATGACGATGAGTCCGGCACGCAAATTGTCTTCGGCATTGCAAGGAGAGTTCCTCCTCCAAGTACTTCATAGAATATTTTGAACACAAAGATAGTGTCCGGCTCTACAAAATAAGTTTCCACATATTGCCATAGAGAGAATAATAATATTAACACAAATCAAATCTGCTGACATATTCCGTGGTGCGACATGCCACGGCCAAGCCTTTATCCATTTAATTATCCCACCTCGGCGCGTTGTGTGAGGCGGTTTCCTTGGCACGTCTTGTTGAAGCAGAGATCGTGTCCCCTCATTTCGGGTTTCTCATCAATACGGGCGTGGGTAACCCAACCACGCCTTTGATTACGGCGCTTGGAGATAAGCAAGTTTTACCAGGCTGGTGGGGACACATAACCGCGTCCACCCATATAAGGGCATAAGGATCCACCTTTTCACCCATGCCTTCTTCCTCCTCTGCCTATCCATTCTTGCGCACTCGAGCTCCAGCGCTCAAGTCCGCACTACCACCTCGACCTTCTCCAGTCATGTCCGGAGCGGGAGGCAAGTGGATGGTCTCCTCCGTCACGGAGGGACACATAAAAAAGCTGAGGAAGGCCGGATATCTGGCCAGCGACATCGTGCACCGACTCCCCGAGAAGGGGCAGCTCATCCCCACTCCTAGGCCCCATGAGAGGGTGGTATTTCTCCCCCATTTCCTCTGCGGACTGGGCTTCCCTCTGCATCCATTTGTCCAGGGGCTCATGTTCTACTATGGCCTGGATTTCCACGATCTGGCCTGAACTTCGTCCTCAACATCTCGGCGTTTATCGTCGTGTGCGAGGCCTTCCTCCGCATTCGCCCTCATTTCGGTTTATGGCTAAAGACCTTAATTGTCAAGCCGAAGGTGGTGCGCGACAGCCAGGCGGAGTGCGGCGGTACCATGGTTGGCAAGATGGCCAACGTCCTGTGGCTCGAGGGCTCCTTTGTGGAGACCCTGAAGGGGTGGCAATCGGGGTGGTTTTACATCACCGAGCCGTGCAACCCCGAATGGGTCGTAGCCCCCGAGTTTCGGTCTGGACCCCCTACGCGGCTCACCTCTTGGAAGGAGACCGTCCTGTCGTGGGGTAAAAAGGGAGAGCTGACCGGACTCCAAACATGCATCCAAACCCTGGTGGACAAGAAGCTCAAGCTTGTCAACGCAGTCCAGGTTATGCTCATCCGCCTGATCCTCCCGTGTCAACGACGGGCCTTCAACCTGTGGGAGTTCGACCCAGCGCAGCATCAAACTCTAAACAGACTCTTTGACATGACATACGAAGATGCCTGGAGGATGCTTTTCAAGGGCGCCGAGGCTCCCGCATCCGCTGCCGAGGATCGCGGATTCAGTACTCAGCACCACACTCATGCGGTAAGCCATTTTTGTCCTTTTACAGGGTATCAGTTTTTCATAGTTTGACTCTATGCGGGATCTGAGTTCCTTTATCTTTGATAGGATTGGGTGGTGACGTTCGGGCAGATCAACTGTCCGGCTCCTCTGCCCGAAGGCCCAGCGGACGCTCGCTTAGCGAAGCTGCTGGTCCCGGCGCCCTATGTGGTGCCGGAGAAGAAGGCCACGAAAAGGGCCACAGGGACTCGAAAGAGTGTCCAGCGCCAGGAGGTGTCGGATTCGTCATCCGACGGTCCCGAAGCACCTTTCTCTCGTGAAGACGAGGAGGAAGAAGAAGAGACCTCTCCCCCTCCAGCGGGAGGAGAGAAGAAAAGGAAGGACGCCCTCTCTGAGGAGGCCGGAGGGTCCAAGAAGGGGAAAACCCTTCCTCCGGACTGCTCCACCGACGCCGACGATGACGAAGAGGAGTGGCAGCCCAGGGCCAAGCCCCTGGCAAAATCATAAGTGTTCGGATACCGGAGTAATTCATAGTATTCATTTTTTGCACAACTTTCCCTTATGTCGAATACGTTTATGCAGCCCACCCAAAGACCGGCTCGATGCGTCGTCGAGCGGCTCACTGGACTCGTCGGAGGTGAACTCGCTTCCGACGGCTTCCTCCCCCCGCCCTACGGGCGACACCGAAGTGTTGTCCCAACAAGTTCCAAGCAGGGAGGAGGTGGTCCTGGAGGCGCCGCAAGGCGACCTCCCGGACTCTAGGAGTAAAGGGGAGGAAACCCCCCAGGGCTCCAAGTCCGGCTTAAGGCCGGACACAGCTCCGGAATCTTCAAAGGTTCCAGAGTCCGGCGGGCGACCTCCTTCCAAGAGGAGCAAGCCTACCGTGCGAGTGACCTCCGTCCAACCGGAGGCGCCGGACAATATGTTGGAGGCGCTCCAAGGTGCCTCCATCGATGAGGGGCACCGCACTATTATGAGTGCGGTTATCCAGAAGGTTCAGTCTGCCAAAAGCGGACTGACTGAAGCTTGTACAAGCCTTTTAACAGGCTTTGAGGTAAGTAAAGAATGCATAAATAATAGTACCGCATAGACAGTAGCCCCTGATGCTCTGTTTGGCGTTTGGGAAGAAAAGCCGAATATAGGATCAAATAGAATTCACAGGAGTCTAACAAAAATGAGTCAATATGCATGTGCAGGCTACCCTGCTTGCATCCGCCGCACTGACTGCGGAAGTGGACGCGCTAAAGCAGGACCTCGAAAGGTCCGAGAAAGAGCTCGAGCGTGCCAAGAAGCAGCTCGAGGACAATGAAGGTAAGAAATACCTTGTTGAAAGTATATATATATAAGGTCCGATTGCGAAAAATGACAGGATTATCGTGGCTGTTGTACGGGCCACGTCTGAGGTGGCGACCCTTAAGCAAGCGCTGGACGAGGCCAAGAAGAATTCGGCCTTGGAGCGCACCGAGCGGGCGAAGTATGAGGCCGAGGTTGGCAAGGTGCGGCAAGAGCTTCAGGCTCTCATGGAAAAACATGAGAGTTTAGAGCGCGACTCGAAGACGCAAGCGTCCGAGCTTGTGGTGGCTATTGAAAATGCCAAATCTGCCAAGGCCGAATCCCAGAAGACCCTCCAGGAGTTGGATGAGGCGAAGAAGATTGCAGCGGGTAAGGCATTCTTTATGAAAAGCAAACACATAAACGTGAGTTACCTGTTACTTACCCGAATCCGGAGCTCTCCAGGAGCGTTCGCAGATCTTCCCCGGAGTGTATCCGATGCTGCCGCATTCTATCGAGCCGAGGAGGGCAGCTCGATGGAGAAGGTGTTCTGGTCTCAGTACGCTGACGCCGGACACCCCGTGCCACTGAGCGACCAGCTGAAGCAACTGGTCGAGCTCCACAAGGCGGACGAACAGGCCATGAAGGGCCTCCTAGTTCGGCTGTGGCCTGGAAAGGCTCTGCCTAGGAGCTATTTCGGGCGGTGCGGCGGCTGGTGGAGGCCTGCCGAGGCTTGAAGACATCAAGCGCTCCGTCTGCATTGAAGGTGCCTGTAGGGCCCTTGCCCGTGCTAAGGTGCACTGGGGCAAGCTGGATGCGGAGAAGCTTGTGAAGGACGGGCCACCGCCGGGGAAAGAGCATCGCAAGCCCGAGAATTATTATAAGGATGTTCTGAAGGGTGCCAGCCTTGTTGCGGATGAATGTACCAAGGATGTATTTTTTGAGTAAAACCCGCTCGTGTTATCCTGTGCGCTGAAAACTTGTTCATATGCGCTAAGCAATGCTGCTTGAATTTAAAATATTACCTTCTGTGCGGCTGTTTATCAATACTGAGAGATGGCGAGTCGTCGGCTTCTGCCCCCTTGCCGCTAGTGCTGGGGTGTTCGGGGATAAACCTGGGCACTCTTTTTCCCATATTTGGGTCCTTCGAGGGAGGCGCTCAGCCCAACGAACGAGGCAATCGGACTATAATGTGTGAACACTCTCACTTAGCCATAGAATTCTATAATTTTAAATTTCAGCGAAGCCCCTAGTATTTGGAAGACCGAGTTCGGGGCGCTATCCACGCCTTGGCCGGACAGAGCCGACTCCTCGCCCTAAGCGGCATAAGTCTTTAAGGACTCGAAAAGACCTCTCGAACAGCGACCAGCTCTCGCCTCATCATGACGGCCAGTTTTAGCTTTCTCCACTAAGGTGCTCGACCCAGCTCAACCGGGGCACAATCGCAGTGGTTCTCCTAGTGCTACCTTAGCCGATATAGCGGAACGTAAGGCACCAAAACATAGGAGCCGGGCAAACCCAACTATTGACCCAAGACATGATTCGGAGCCGATGCATATAGTGCTATAAGTTCAGGGTGCCGCACTTGTGAAAGTGTTCGGACTTCTCACACCATCTTGAGGGGTACTGAAGCCCCTAGCGTATTTTGGCCGTACCAAAGTGTACGGGTGCAACATGTCATTAAGGAACATATATATATAAAAAAGGGTAATGAAAAAAATAGACAAAAGCTATGCATTGTTCATTAAAATAGCTGCGATCAAAGCAGAACGATACAAGTAATGCGATAAACGAAAAGTTGGACTATTTAACATGTCTGTTCTAGGGGCAAGCTGCGGAATAGTATGCGGAACAGGTATACTGCTCGTGATAGAGACCACCTAGGATTTCCGTAATGCGGCATGTCTTGTCTGCTTCCCTGGTCCTTGCATCGTTTTGTGCGGCAGTTGAACTGCCGAACAGGCCTTCCGAAGAGTAGAGTCCTGGAAGTAAGAGAAAAGTATATAAAAAAAATCGGCAGCCCCTGGTGCGATTTAAGCCATGTTTTGGGCATGGCGTGATGGTGCCCCTCCCCCTATTCCCATGGTATTTCTAGAGCGTAGTTATGTACGTGAAGTACTGGCGTCGCCTTTTTGCGGGGGTTGGGTTTGGGGCCGCATTGCTACGCCTGCTCGGAACGTGCCAGGCGGTCTTGTTGTAGGTTACTCCGGGCGCGCTTGACTGTGTCCGGACGTTTAATGGCCGGACTGGAGAACTGCCTGGAGAGGCTGCTTTGTACTTCCGCTGCAAGGGCCGCTGTGTGCTCCTCCGTTCGGAGGGAGCATTCAGTGTTTCCATTGACCGTAATTACTCCTCGAGGGCCTGGCATCTTGAGCTTAAGGTATGCGTAGTGCGGGACCGCATTGAACTTGGCGAATGCGGTTCGCCCGAGCAGTGCATGGTAGCCACTGCGGAACGGGACTATGTCGAAGATTAACTCCTCGCTTCAGAAATTATCCGGAGATCCGAAGACCACTTCAAGTGTGACTGAGCCTATACAGCTGGCCTCTACACCTGGTATTACGCCTTTAAAGGTCGTTTTGGTGGGCTTAATCCTCGAGGGATCTATGCCCATTTTCCGCACTGTATCCTGGTAAAGCAGGTTCAAGCTACTGTCGCCGTCCATAAGGACTCTAGTGAGATGAAATCCGTCAATAATTGGGTCGAGAACCAATGCGGCGAATCCGCCATGACGGATGCTAGTGGGATGGTCTCTTTGATCAAAGGTGATCGGGCAGGAGGACCATGGGTTGAACTTTGGGGCGACTGGCTCTACCGCGTATACGTTCCTTAACGCGCGCTTCCGCTCCCTCTTGGGGACGTGGGTGGCGTATATCATGTTCACCGTCCGCACTTGTGGGGGAAAATCCTTCTGTCCATTGTTGTTTGGCGGCCGGGGCTCCTCGTCGTCATCGCTATGCAGCCCCTTGTCCTTATTGTCGGCGCTTAATCTGCCTGCCTGCTTGAACACCCAACAGTCCCTGTTGGTGTGATTGGCCGGCTTTTCGGGGGTGCCATGTATTTGGCACAAGCGGTCGAGTATTCGGTCCAAGCTGGACGGGCCCCTAGGATTCCTTTTGAATGACTTTTTCCGCTGACCGGATTTAGAGCCTCTGAATCCGGCATTAACTGTCGTATCCTTAGCATTGTCGCCGTTGATGAGGCGCTTCTGCTGGTTGCGACGCGACCTGCCACTAATGTCCCTGGTGTCCGAACGACCAGGGTTCTTGGTCATATTGTTGCTACGAGCAAGCCAGCTCTCTTCTCCCGCGCAAAAGCGGGTCATGAGTGCCGTGAGTGCTGCCATAGATTTCGGCTTCTCCTGTCCAAGGTGCCGGGCAAGCCACTCGTCACGGATATTATGCTTGAAGGCTGCTAAGGCCTCTGCGTCCGGACAGTCGAGTATTTGATTTTTCTTTGTTAGGAACCGTGTCCAGAATTGCCTGGCGATTCGTCTGGCTGCTGAATTACGTGGCTTAGGTCGTCAGCGTCTGGGGGTCGCACATAAGTGCCCTGGAAATTGTCGAGGAATGCGGCTTCCAGGTCCTCCCAACAGCTGATTGACCCTGTTGGCAGGTTGTTAAGCCACTGCCGGGCTGGTCCTTTAAGCTTGAGTGGGAGGTATTTGATGGCGTGGAAATCATCGCCGTGGGCCATGTGGATATGAAGGAGATAATCCTCGATCCATACTGCGGGATCTGTTGAGCCATCATATGATTCGATGTTTACGGGTTTGAAATCCTCGGGGATTTGATGATCCATTATTTCATCTGTGAAGCACAATGGGTGTGCGGCGCCTCTGTACTGGGCTATATCATGACGTAGCTCCAATGAGCTTTGTCTACTGTGTTCAGCCCTACCGAATTTGTGACCGGCGTGATGGTTACCGTCTCAAGCCGTGGGGCGCCCACGCGATCCGTAGATCGATCTTGTTTGCCTTTCCTTTTCCTCCAACATTTTACGTAAGTCCGGCGCATATTCCCGTGCCTTGGTACGGGCTGCGGCTTGGGTGGAGGGCCATGAGGCCTCTCTGTCGCGGCCACGAGGTGGCCTGTCGGCCGCGTCGAGTGCTTCCTCCTCTAATCGGGGTAGCAACTTGCGCTTTGGGTAGCACTTGGAGGGGCGTTCGGGTTTATGCTCTTCGGCCGCAAGGACTTCAGTCCATCTATCGACTAGCCGATCTTGATCAGCTTGAAGCTGTTGCTGTTTTTTCTTGAGGCTTCTTGCCGTGGCCATAAGCCTGCATTGAAAACGCTCTTGTTCGACGGGATCCTCTGGCACGACGAATTCGTCGTCGTCGAGGCTTTCCTCGTCTTCGGAGGGAGGCATATGATTATCGTCCTCGACCTCTCTGTCAGCCGCTCTCCCATGGGGGCTGGTTTCTCCATCCCCCTGTGCTAAATCTTGCTCGGGGGGATGTTCTTCGGCGCTTTCCGGGGTATTATTATCTCCCGTGCTTGAATCGCCGTTTTTGTGTTGGCGGGATTTTGAGCGGCGCCGCTAACGCCGGCGCTTTTGCTGTTTCTTGGAGGGGTCATCCTCTGCTGTTCCATCGCCCTCTCCCTCTTTTGGGGTGTCCACCATGTATATGTCATATGACGAGGTGGCTTTCCAGGGCAAGAAGCCTCAAGAAAAAACTTAGTTTCTTTTTGAGCTTTCATATACTTATAGCTCTAGTGCATCCATTGCATGGCAATCCCTACTCACTCACATTGATATCTATTGATGGGAATCTCCATAGCCCGTTGATACGCCTAGTTGATGTGAGACTATCTTCTCCTTTTTGTCTTCTCCACAACCACCATTCTATTCCACCTATAGTGCTATATCCATGGCTCACGCTCATGTATTGCGTGAAGATTGAAAAAGTTTTGAAAAATTTAGAGTATGAAACAATTGCTTGGCTTGTCATCGGGGTTGTGCATGATTTAAATACTTTGTGTGGTGAAGATAGAGCATAGCCAGACTATATGATTTTATAGGGATAACTTTCTTTGGCCATGTTATTTTGAGAAGACATAATTGCTTTGTTAGTATGCTTGAAGTATTATTATTTTTATGTCAATATAAAATTTTGTCTTGAATCTTTCGAATCTGAATATTCATATCACAATTAAGAAGATTTACATTTAAATTATGCCAAGTAGCACTCCGCATCAAAAATTCTCTTTTTATCATTTACCTACTCGAGGACGAGCAGGAATTAAGCTTGGGGATGCCTGATACGTCTCCAATGTATCTATAATTTTTGATTGCTCCATGCTATATTATCTAATGTTTTGGACTATATTGGGCTTTATTTTCCACTTTTATATTATTTTTGGGACTAACCTATTAACCAGAGGCCCAGCCCAGAATTGCTGTTTTTTTTGCCTATTTCAGTGTTTTGAAGAAACGAAATATCAAACGGAGTCCAAACAGAACGAAACCTTCGGGAACGTGATTTTCTCACCGAACGTGATCCAGGAGACTTGGACCCTACGCCAAGGCATCAGAGAGGCGGTCACGAGGGTGGGGGGCGCCCCCCCAAGGCGCGCCCCCTACCTCGTGGGCCCCTCGGTGCTCCACCGACGTACTCCTTCCTCCTATATATACCTACGTACCCCCAAACGAACAGAGATGGAGCCAAAAACCTAATTCCACCGCCGCGACTTTCTGTATCCACGAGATCCCATCTTGGGGCCTGTTCCGAAGCTTTGCCGGAGAGGGTTGTCATCACGGAGGGCTTCTACATCATCATAGCCCCTCCGATGAAGTGTGAGTAGTTTACCTCAGACCTTCGGGTCCATAGTTAGTAGCTAGATGGCTTCTTCTCTCTTTTTGGATCTCAATACAAAGTTCTCCCCCTCTCTTGTGGAGATCTATTCGATGTAATCTTCTTCTTTTTGCGGTGTGTTTGTTGAGACTGATGAACTGTGGGTTTATGATCAAGTCTATCTATGAATAATATTTGAATCTTCTCTGAATTCTTTTATGTATGATTGGTTATCTTTGCAAGTCTCTTCGAATTACCCGTTTGGTTTGGCCAACTAGATTGGTAGTTCTTGCCATGGGAGAAGTGCTTAGCTTTGGGTTCGATCTTGCGGTGTCCTTTCCCAGTGAGAGAAGGGGCAGCAAGGCACGTATTGCATCGTTGCCATCGAGGATAACAAGATGGGGTTTATTTCATATTGCATGAATTTATCTCTCTACATCATGTCATCTTGCTTAAGGTGTTACTCTGTTTTTAACTTAATACTCTAGATGCATACTGGATAGCGGTCGATGAGTGGAGTAATAGTAGTAGATGCATAATCGTTTTGGACTACTTGTCACGGACGTGATGCCTATATACATGATCATGCCTAGATATTCTCATAACTATGCTCAATTCTGTCAATTGCTCAACAGTAATTTGTTCACCCACCGTAGAATACTTATGCTCTTGAGAGAAGCCACTAGTGAAACCTATGGCCCCCGGGTCTATTCTCATCATATCAATCTCCATCACTTTAATCTTGCTTTGCTTTTTTACTTTGCCTTTACTTTTTACTTTGCATCTCTATACCAAAAATACCAAAAATATTATATCTATCAGATCTCACTCTCGTAAGTGACCATGAAGGGATTGACAACCCCTAATCGCGTTGGTTGCGAGTAGCTGTCGTTTTGTGCAGGTACTAGGGACTTGAGCGTGGCCTCCTACTAGATTGATACCTTGGTTCTCAAAAACTGAGGGAAATACTTACGCTACTCTGCTGCATCATCCCTTCCTCTTTGAGGAAATCCAACGCAAGCTTAAGAGGTAGCAGGAGGTACCAAAGTAATCCAGGAGTGGATCACTGGACGGCGGTCAAGAACATCCTGAAATACCTGAAAAGGACTAAGGATATGTTTCTCATTTATGGAGGTCACAAACAGCTCATCGTAAATGGTTACGTTGATGCAAGCTTTGACACTGATTCGGACGATTATAAATCGCAAACGGGATACGTGTTTATATTGAACGGTGGAGCTGACAGTTGGAGCAGTTCTAAACAAAGCGTCGTGGTGGGATCTATGTGTGAAGCGGAGTACATTGCTGCTTCGGAAGCAGCAAACGAAGGAGTCTGGATGAAGGAGTTCATATCCGATCTAGGTGTCATACCTAGTGCATCGGGTCCAATGAAAATCTTTTGTGACAATACTGGTGCAATTGCATTGGCAAAGGAATCCAGATTTCACAAGAGAACCAAGCACATCAAGAGCCGCTTCAATTCCATCCGTGATCAAGTCCAGGTGGGAGACATAGAGATTTGCAAGATACATACGGATCTGAATATTGCAGAACCGTTGACTAAGCCTCTCTCACGAGCAAAATATGATTAGCACCAAGACTCCATGGGTGTTAGAATCATTACTATGTAATCTAGATTCTTGACTCTGGTGCAAGTGGGATACTGAAGGAACTATGCCCTAGAGGAAATAATAAAGTTATTATATATTTCCTTATATCATGATAAATGTTTATTATTCATGTTGGAATTGTATTAACCGGAAACATGATACATGTGTGAATACATAGACAAACAGATTGTCACTAGTATGCCTCTACTTGACTAGCTCGTTGATCAAAGATGGTTATGTTTCCTAACCATAGACATGAGCTGTCATTTGATAAACGGGATCACATCATTAGGAGAATGATGTGATTGACTTGACCCATTTCGTCAGCTTAGCACTTGATCGTTTTAGTTTACTACTATTGCTTTCTTCATGACTTATACATGTTCCTATGACTACGAGATTATGTAACTCCCGATTACCGGAGGAACACTTTGTGTGCTACCAAACGTCACAACGTAACTGGGTGATTATAAAGGTGCTCTACAGGTGTCTCCGATGGTACTTGTTGAGTTGACATAGATCAAGATTAGGATTTGTCACTCTGATTGTCAGAGAGGTATCTCTGGGCCCACTCGGTAATGCACATCACTATAAACCTTGCAAGCATTGTAACTAATGAGTTAGTTGCGGGATGATGCATTACAGAACGAGTAAAGAGACTTACCGGTAACGAGATTGAACTATGTATTGAGATACCGACGATCGAATCTCGAGCAAGTAACATACCGATGACAAAGGGAACAACGTATGTTGTTGTGCGGTTTGACCGATAAAGATCTTTGTAGAATATGTGAGAGCCAATATGAACATCTAGGTTCCGCTATTGGTTATTGACCAGAGACGTGTCTCGGTCATGTCTACATAATTCTCGAACCCGTAGGGTCCGCACGCTTAAAGTTCGGTGACGATTGGTATTATGAGTTTTTGTGTTTTGATGTACCGAAGGTAGTTCGGAGTCCCGGATATGATCACAGACATGACGAGGAATCTCGAAATGGTCGAGACATAAAGATCGATATATTGGACGACTATATTCGGACACCGGAAGTGTTTCGGGTGATTTCGGAGAAAACCGGAGTGCCGGAGGGTTACCAGAACCCCCTCGGGAGAAATAATGGGCCTTATGGGCCTTAGTGGAGAGAGAGAGAGAGGGCTGGCCTAGGGCAGGCCGTGCGCCCCTCCCCCTCTGGTCCGAATTGGACTAGGAGAGGGGGCGGCGCCCCCTTTCCTTCTCCCTCTCCCCCTTCCTTTCCCCCTCCTAGTAGGAGTAGGAAAGAGGGAGTCCTACTCCTACTAGGAGGAGGACTCCTCCTCCTGGCACGCCATAGAGGGCCGGCCGGCCTCCCCCCTTGCTCCTTTATATACGGGGGCAGGGGGGCACCTCTAGACACAAGTTGATCATTGATCCCTTAGCCGGGTGCGGTGCCCCCCTCCACCATAATTCACCTCGATCATATCGTAGCGGTGCTTAGGCGAAGCCCTGCGTCGGTAGCAACATCATCACCGTCAACACGCCGTCGTGCTGACGGAACTCTCCCGTGAAGCTCTGTTGGATCGGGGTTCGTGGGACGTCATCGAGCTGAGCATGTGCCGAACTCGGAGGTGCCGTGCGTTCGGTACTTGGATCGGTCGGATCATGAAGACGTTCGACTACATCAACCGCGTTCTCATAACGCTTCCGCTTACGGTCTACGAGGGTACACGGACGATACTCTTCCCTCTCGTTGCTATGCATCACCATGATCTTGCGTGTGCGTAGGATTTTTTTTGAAATTACTACGTTCTCCAACAAAAAGGTACTAGGACTCTAGGAGTAACATGATTGGAAGAAGTCTTAGAGGGCCTCTTTTGTCTTTTTTAAACAGTCGTGAGTAGTCACTTCACTAAAATATCATCTTAATTAAATATTTATTACACCATCTTAAACTAATGGATTCCCCGTGTATGTTTCCTCTCACACCAACACCGCCAGTTTGATTGGAGATGCAATGCTTGCCATTTAGGTAGAGCAAATGCATTTGTTAAGACAAGGACAGAACAATATGGGCGCATTTTTATTGCCAATCATCCCGAATGGCCAAAGGTCATGTGTATCTCAAACAAGAAACGCTTTAGATGTTAGCCAAATTTAATTTCTTTCCCATCTAATCCCTGGGATGGATGACACCCTTGCTGGAGCAGCAACTACACACACGCGGCAGCTACTACTCCTCTGTTGAATGATATTCACTTTGGGAGATGATTCAAATGTATGTCCCTGATCTGGATTGACGTCTTAGTGTACAAATCTATCTAGGATATGAAATTTTGACAAACAATTAACCACCTAATTAGCAAGGTGTGCACCTAACCAATATCAATTAAAGAGATGATGGACCAAAATATCCTTTTCAAATACCTAGGTAGTTCTCAAATTTGTATGTCCTCATACGCAAACTTTGAATTGTATAGGTGATTCATTTTTGTTATCCTCAATTACCTGTTGTTTGGTTCACCTAGAGCACGCCATGTACATGTATGTTTAAAGGCCACGTTCTGAGGGCCTCTTAGACAACCGTTGTTTTATTCCACCTAGTTTGTTTTGCCGTTGTGTCGCTGGATGTAGGAATGTGTTGCCCGGTGAGGAGATCAACTGCATTCAATTTCAGTTTAGTTGCACATGAGCCGCCTGAAATGGAATTTGGGTCAGTCGATTTCGGATGAACAAAGCAGCCGACGGAGGGAAGGAAGAAGCAGCAACGAGCTCAGCGGAGAAGCCCTTTTGGGCTATGTTAGGGTGGTAGGCGACCGCATTATCCATTTTAGGGGTGTGGGGTGGTGCAGATTCGCCGAAAAAAAACTGGTCATCGCTAGGGTTAGAGGGATGGCCGCACGGCCGAAGGAGGCGGTTAAGGGTGGGGCGGGGTGGCGAGCAGGAGCGCCGCCGGCCGCATGCGACGGTGGCCGCCTGTTCCGCCGGTGGTACGTTGGGTGGTTGGGGCAGAAGAAGAATGTGGGCCCTGGAGGTTGAAGAAGCAATCTTGACCACTTGTTTTGCATCGGACGGCTAAAACCAATCGATTGACCCAAATTGATTTTTCTGTTGGCTTACCCCCTAGCCACCCCCGTTCAATTTTATGTGGTCATGTGGAGTAGTACTAATCAAGACTAGTGCAAAGTGGGATTTATTGTGGCATGCTTTATTGAAAAACATGAATTCTATATATGTCTATAAGAAAAGGTTTGTAAGTAAGTCTGGAAAGAAATCGGGTGTATTGATTCCATCTACATAGGATGCACACACTGACAAGCAAGTGAGATTTCAAAAGCACAGTTCCAATGGAAAAGTACTAATGAAGTCTTCAGGAATCTTTCTCTCCCTTTCTTTGACGGTGTCTTCTAGTCACCCACTAAAATAATAAAATAGCATCTTAGGTAAATATGTCTGACGACATTTCTCTGGTGAGCCATAGAGATCCCTACCAGGGCACCCCCACCGCACCTACCTCAACCCTCTCGTTCGTCAGCCCTCCTCGCCGCCGCGGGCAGTGGCCTCCGAGGCCGGCTTGCCGGTGGCGGCGGGCCTCCCCGTACGCCTGCCCTCTCTTCCGTTCTCTTCCCCATCTAGTTTCCTCCATGGTCGGCCAGATCGGACACGCCACTGTGCAAGTGTCAGTTCTACTGCTCACGATCTGCTGGAGGTGGATACGGCCTCGCTGTAGATGAGGCATCGTGCTCCTGCTTCAGCCCGTACAGAACGCCGGGTGCGGCTCCCACGGCCGGACGGAAGTTGTCCCGGGATTGGATGCTCTGCCGAGTCAATCCATGGCCTGCCCACTGTTCATGTGGTTCTCCCATAGTGCAACTTCGACCCGGCACGATTGTGATGTGTGTGGCCGGTCGAAGGTAGCCGCGGCCCGGTCAAATTTGGTCCCCGATGATGCTTGGCTAGTTGGCATGCTGCGGCGGTGAGTGTGACACATGTGCGACGGACACAAGGTATGTTATGGTGGTGGATCGACGCGAGTATGGCCCATATATGCTTGACTCTACCTGTGATGATAGCGAACATGAGCCGTGCGATGGTTGGATGACGTGAGCGTCACTATGGTGGCAGACGACATGTGATCTAGCGCGAGGCATCCCTGCTTTTTCTACTACTACCTAGATGCTCAACATTGTGTCCAGAACAATTGCCGGTGGACTTTGGCGAAGATATATAGGGCGTGGCCGTCGGATGACCCTGTATGTGTTCTTGGCGGCTCCGACGGCTATTTCTGCGGTCTATGTCCAACCATTGTTGAAGACTTGAGGCTGCTGGTGGGTTCTTGGTGGTGTTAATAACCTTGTTGATGCTGGCGGTGTTGCTTTGATCTGCTCCACATATACGTGGTATGTCCTGTTTGCGTGGCGATCTTCACGTTAGGTATGTTAACGTGTACGGTTGACATGTGACGACATGGCTTGCAGCGGTGACTTCTTCATTGAAAGGGGGGCGACAATACAAGGTGACTTAAGATTGGTGGTGCTTTTGAGCACAAGGTCTCAATCTCCAGAGTGAAAACTCTAGGTTTCACCTACATTGGTGCGCTCAGCTTACCACCTACTCAACCTCCTCTACAGCGCTACGTTCAAGGCCAATGTAGGTGAAACCTAGAGTTGTCACTAATTTACACAACCAACCACTATAGCTTTCCTGTCTTTTCTCCTGCAAATCAGAGGACCCGGCTTCCTTCGACAAGCGCAACCATGCGACATCTCTTCGGCCGAGCCACGATAGGTGCACCACCGAGACTCCGTCGTGCGCGGCCCTCGTTGATGCGGAATGCACCGCCGGCGTAGTGGTAGCAATGGCACGCTCACCCGACTTGCGGATGAGGTGCTTCATATGCTAAATGTGGAGCCGGCGGTTGAACGGTTGCGCTTGACGAAGAGCGGCGACCCACCTCCAGCTAAAACACTGCTAGGTGACGCACCTGCAATCGACCGAGAAAGGTGTGTCTTTGAGCATCCAGAATATTGTGAAGGCGTGTTGGATCCATTTTTCGAGAGCTGCCAAGCCTGGTCATCTTCTGATTCATCTTGACCGTCCAATAGTGCACTAGAAAAGATCCTCTCACGGTGGATTACTCACAGGAATTTGGCTACACTATCTTGGGGAAGAAGAAGTTCTACAAAAAGGAGAAGAGATACAGGTTACAACTAAGCACTACATCCGCCGCAGGGATGTCTCCTTACTAACCAAGCCAGCTACTAAAGCAGCATTGCGGGTTTGCCACTCATCTTCCTTCATGAACATGTACGAGACCCACTGCGAGCCCGAGAACTGGTGATTGAGCCATCATGTCTGCACCGGCATGTTGGGTTTGCTTCCTTCCCCTCGTTTCTCCTGTGCTGGAGCGTTGCTAGTGTTCAGGTCGTTGACAAATATGCAACCGCTAGCGGAAAGTCCCTGAATCTATGTGCATAGCACACGCTCATGCCCATGGTCCTGTTGCCTACCATTCCTTTTGCCATACAATTTTTCTAGTCAATGCCCTCGAGCAATGTTATGCTATTAGGGTGTACAATTACCATTCTAGAGAAATATGTAGCACCAAAAACTCTATTTATAAGAGGCTGAACTCTAACCATATCTGAGAGTTGTCTCATGCAGATATTTCATTTACTGTGGGAATCTTTGGTTTAAAACTTGAGTATAATGTTGAGCAGAGAAGTTACATAAGAAAGTCTGGAAGAAAGATGGGATGAATTAATTCCATTTACATAGAAGAAATTTTGAAAGCACGTGCACATAAGACGTCTAACGCAATACCATGCACAATTCAAATGGAAAAGCTCTAACATGATTTGGAGAAGTCTTTGGGAGTCTACTCCCTTTCATTGATAGGGTCATTAGAAGTCAATTCATGAAATATTGTCTCAAGTAAATATGCACTACACCATCTTAAAATAATCGATTCCCCCTGACCATCTCCTTCCAGACTAACACCACCAGTTTGATTGAGATACAATGTTTGCCTTTCCGACAGAGACAGTGCATTTGGGAAGACAAGGATGGGAGAATTTAAGATCATTTTTGTTTTCAATCGGTCTAGATGGCCAATGGTGCATGTCAAATAAGAAAGGCTTAGAGTGTCGACAAAATTTCTTTTCCAACTAATCCTTTGGACGTTTGGCATCCCTGCTGGAGCAATAACTACATAGATGTGAATACCCATAATTCCTCCGGTGGTGTTCCCCGGCAGTGGGATCCATGGTTGTGTCCCTGCGGTTTGGCTCTCTAGATCTAGTGTGGAAGGGGATATGGTTCTCCTTCCCGGTGGTTGCGACATGGTGGAGGCCGTGGGGCCTGAGTTCTCTTATGCGGTCAATTGGTTTGCACTGGACGTGCCTCAGTTTTTTCAAGTATTTTTGCAGTTGTCCTCTTCTTCGAGTTTCGCCATCAGCTTTCCCTCTGCACTCGAGTCTCCGTGTGCTGGCGGCGCAGTAACTGGCCGGCATGCCTCCCTTGTCGAGATGGTACTGGTTAGTGTCATTTCAATGTTGTCTGCAAGGCCAGTATCTTCCTCAACTCTCAGGAGAATTCCTCTACAACCCGATGACACGGCGCCTTTCGAACCTAAGGCGAGGGGAAGGATACCTCTTCAGCATTAGAGAAGGATGGTCCGTTGTTTCTTTAGGTAAATGACATGACTACATCGCGTATATTTTAATTGGTTTTCAAATATTGAAATGTTTCAAGTGTAAAGGAAGAAATAGCAAAAAAAATGGCCTACAAAGTGGGGCCGAGGTAGCCCCAGGGAGTACTGATATTGTTTCTTTCAATTGTGGGCATAGCCTCTCTTCTCCATTTTCTTGGCTATCTTTGGTGATGGGGTGTCGTGGCATCTCCATTAGAACAAGCTGTGTAAACTATTAAATTATAACATAGCTTACTCGTTCATCTTAGCCTTCTAAATAAATATCTGATAGTTACTCTTCACTCAAGACCACCAGACAACACAACTTCGGGAGGCACAACAACGTGTCACGTGCTTCGGCTTTCCTTTCCTGTGGAGAGAACGAAGCGAAACCATCCGCTCTAGTCGCTCCAGTTTCCCCGCCGTCTCCGGCAGCTCTCCTACCCGGACGATCTCTGGTCATCGGCGGGAGGGGAGTCACCGGATCCTGTGTGTGGCTTGTTTAGCAGTAGTTTTAGGGCTAGCGTGCTTAGGTTTTCAGCCGGCCATGGTGACTACTTTGGTGGTGCTGTGACGGCAGCGAATAAATTTCCTCTGGATTCCTCTTCGACATGCTCCTCTTTGTCGTCAGAAGTGGATCTGGTCGGTCTGGTGTCGTGACGTCTCCAGCAGCGGCGACAACTCGGTGGAGGCCCTATGTGCTTCGATCCCGTTGCCGCGATGGTGTTTGCTCCGGCGCCGTGGTCGGGATTGGAGGCCTCGTTCCGGATGCAGTGGGGTCGCCGGTGTTATCTCCTTCGAGAATGACGGCGGCGACCTGATCTAAAAGATAGCCGGTTCGGCACGAGAAAGACGGGTCCAGGATAGCGGCTTCGGGTCTTCTCTCCAACATTGTTGGATGAGTGCAGTGAAGCCGTGGATAGAAGATCGTGGGGATGATCACGGTGGACGAGCCGCAAGGTCTCATACCACACGGTGGTTTGCTTCATCTACTTACAACGCAGCTTTGTCTGTTATGTAGCTAATTCTATCCTTGGCAAGTTCGCGTCTCCCCTCTTTCCGATGAAGTTTTTGCGACGGCGGCGTACGGCGGTGAGAGCTGGTTGTTTTGCTTTTAGGATCCCAAGCGTTTCTTTGCAATTTTTTGTGTGTTTCTTCTTGCAATGTGTTGTACCGTATGTGTTCTGGATGCCTCTTGATTGTGGTTATGTGTGGGTTTGTAATTCTGCTCATGAATAAATAACACGTTGTTTACCTCAAGAAAAAACTCCACGAGGCTAAATAAATGCTAGGCCCACTTGTCAGCCTCAAACATCCTTTCTTCTTCCTTCCTCCACTCAATTTTGGCAAACGTTCGAAGGGGGGCAGAATTTGGATAAGCAACTAGTGATGGGATTGGAGTAGTGAACTTGCTTTTTATTCCCAAACTCTTGGTTACACACACATGGGAATAACGAGTTGGAATTTGCATTTTAGAACACGATGTCGCACGAGTGTGCGGCCATGAGGACTGTGAGCAGGCGGAGCAAAGGCTGCTGCACTAGGAGGTGCCAAGCGTCCCGTACGTCGAACAAGGATGTATTCGATGTCAAGCTACAGCATTAGCAGGTGCTCTGCCTCCGATTGAGCGAGGAAGGTGCTGCACTGAGCATCAACATGATGGCGAAGAAGTACTGGATCCAGTTGTCATGAACTGCCAAACCTGCTTATCTTCTAATTCATCTTGGTCGTCCAGTATGCAATCGACGAAGGATGCGGAAGGGTTGGTTACTCTGCGACTTGCCAGGGGCAAGTCACTTAATCCATGTGCATAGCACATGCCCGTGCTGGTGCTCCTGTTGCCTACCATACCTATCGCCCTACAATTTTCCGGTCAACACCCTAAAACAATGTTATTAGAGTGTACAATTATAGTCCTAGAGAAGGAGGCAGCACCAAAAACTCTACTTATGCAAGGAGCGTGGTATGGTAGAGAAGAATATGAAGAGTCTATGTAAAGATAATCAACTCTATCCATGTTTCGAGAGTTGGCACATGCAGTTATTTCATTTACTGTGGTCATGTTTGGTTCAAAACTTGAATTCTAAGGAGAGCATAATACCATGCATGGTTCAAATGGAAAGGTACTAGGAGTAACATAATTTGAAGAAGTCTTCGATGGCCTCTTTTGCATTTTTTAAACGGTCGTCAGTAGTCACTTTACTAAAATATCATCTTAATTAAATATGTATTACACCATCTTAAACTAATGGATTCCTGTGTATGTTTCCTCTCACATCAGCATCACTAGTTTAATTGGACATGCAATGTTTGCCTTTTAAATAGAGCAAATGCATTTGTGAAGACAAGGACGGAAGAATTTGAGCTCATTTTTATTGTCAATCATGCCGAATGGCCAATGGTCATGTGTGTGTCCAAAAAGAAAAGCTTTAGATGTCAGCCGAATTTCATTCCCATCTAATCCTTGGGATGGATGACACCCTTGCTGGAACAGCAACTACACACATGCAACAGCTACCGCTCCTCCATTGAATAAATTTCACTTTGGGAGATGATTCAAATGTATGTCCCTGATTTGGATTGACATCTTAGTGTACAAATCTATCTAGGATATGAAATTTTGACAAAAAATAACCACCCAATTAGCAAGGTTTGTCCCTAACTAATATCAATTAAAGAGATGATGGACGAAAATATCCTTTTCAAATACCTAGCTAGTTCTCAAATTTGTATGTCCTCTTACGCAAACTTTGAATTGTAAAGGTGATTCATTTTGGTTATCCTTGATTACTGTTGTTTGGTTCACCTGGAGCACGCCATGCACATGTATGTTTAAAGGCCACGTTCCGAGGGCCTCTTTGACAACAGTCGTTTTATTCCACCTGGTTTGTTTTGCCGTTGTGTGCTAGATGTAGGAATGTGTTGCCCGGTGAGGAGATCAACTACATCCAATTTTAATTTAGCTGCACATGAGTCGCCTGGAAATGGAATTTGGGTCAATCAATTTCGTATGAACAAGGCAGCCGATGGAGGGAAGGAAGAAGCCCTTTTGGGATATGTTAGGGTGGCAGGCGACCCCATTATCTATTTTAAGGTTGTGGGGTGGTGTAGGTTCGTCGGAAAAACTGGTCATCACTAGGGTTAGAGGGATGGCCGCACGGCTGAGAGGAGGCGGTTAAGGGTGGGGCGGGGTGGCGAGGCTGGAGCAGGAGCGCCGCCGACCGCAGATGATGGGGCTGGTTGTTCAGCCGGTGATACGTTAGGCTGAAGAAGCAATCTTGACCACTTGTTTTGCATCGGACGGCTAAAATGAATCAATTGACTCAAATTGATTTTTGTGTTGACTTACCCCTAACCAACCCCGTCCAATTTTATGTGGTCGTATGGACTCGTACTAATCAAGACTAGTCCAAACTGAGATTTATTGTGTCATACTTTATTGAAAAAATTGAATTCTATATATGTCTATAAGAAAAGGTTTGTAAGTAAGTTTGGACAGAAATCGGATGTATTGGTTCCATCTACATAGGATGTACACACTGACAATCAAAACGTGAGATTTCAAAAGCACAGTTCAAATGGAAAAGTACTAATGAAGTCTTCAGGAGTCTCTCTCCCCTTCTTTCACAGTTTCTTCTTGTCACGACACTAAAATAATAAAATATCTTCTTAGGTAAATTTGCCTGACGACATTTCTCTTTTGAAGTAGTATCATGAGAATTTGGAGAAAAGGAATTTTCCAAATTCATCAAAGACCTATCCCATGAACAAGTTGTAGAAAAAAGAGTAGTTCCTTCTTCATTGCCATCATTCAGTAAAATATTCCTCTGCATTCAGCAACTGCCATGGGTTTAGTGTTGAGCTCATCCTCGAACTAGTTCACTAGATGAAAGAGGCATAGCTCGAGTGGATATAGGGCTTCAACTAAGGGGGGTTTGTGTTCCCTTCATGGGATCGAGCACCACCAAAGAGCCCTCTAGAGAGAAGAGCTAGGCGATGTCGACTCATCATGAGTTCATGACCATGTTGGAGAAACAAAGTTACGATGTGGAAGAAACACCTGGCATGTGGGTCGGTACACCTACCATAGTGGCATATGGATCCAAAGTTTGAACCTATTGTTTTTTCCTAAACTGGTTAGACCTTGTGCAAATTGCAAATTAGTATAGGACACTATGGAAAAAGTGCAACAAGTTCAATTTTACATGATCCAACGACAATATAGTGTAATTTATTTGGATTGAGCAGCGATTGTGCTAACTTTTTCCCTATCTTATTTGCATGTACCCATAGATGAATTGCATCTTTCCCAAGCTACGATGAGGTTGCATCGGGCTGTGTACGGTCATGATTCTCTTGAGCCCAAGCAGCCCGTACCACTTGCTCGAGCAGCTGCACACCTTTATGGACAACATGTATTAGTCGACAGTACCAGCCGTGCCACCATTAGAAAGTGGTTTCATCGTCTACCAGAACCATGAAGATGTGCTTGGACCGCATGTCTTTGCTAAAGCCAAATTTAGAGTCCCAAAAGCACATCTTGGGATGTTTGTTTACTCTAGAAAGAACATACACATGGTACGATTTGTGTGAACTAATTGTGTACATGGCTTTTGACCAGTATCAGAGGATGCAATGGTGCCACTATGCTCAATTCCTTTGTTAACCTTGTGAATGCAAACATCGGATCAAGGACGGGAACAGAATAACAAGTATGCCATTCCATCTCCCTAGCCAGATCACTGTAGCTAGTTGTTTGGTCCATCTAGCATATCGAGAGTTAACTCGTTAATTCACTTATCTGTTCCTTTTGATGTCGGGCCATGGAAAAAAGATCAGGCCCGTTTACACACACAAAATCAGATACTCTAAACTCTCAGCACATGTCTTTCTTATGCAACCAACTATAAAGACATTTTCCCATCGACAATAACACTAAATGCACATAGTTTTCTCGAAAATAAAACCTGCTACTACGAAAAATATCGTACAAAAGGCCTTATTTTTTACTATTGAGGAGCCCTCTACTCCCAAATTTTATTTGAATGAAGCTAATACGCGTTGATACATAAATTAAGTTTCCAGTTACTCATACAAAAAACGTATACAACACTATCCAATAGGAAACACTGGATATACTATCCAACAGGAAACACTGGATAAGATAGCGTAACCGGTGTTCTTTTGTACATCCGGTTAGATTTTTTTGCTAACTCAAGGCTTAGAGGTCCTCCACGTTCCTTGAGGTTCCACATCTTCTCATCATTTTTACCTTCTATGTTGACCCTGTTTGTTGGACCTGGATATAACTAGTAGCTTGATTACATTGAGATGTAACTCTGACATATACACCACTTTGTGCACACAGAATCCAATCCACCTTCTGTTTCCGGTGGTCCCGTTGCCTACCATTCCTAACAATCTTTACCATTTTCCCGATCAACGCGCTTGAGCAATATTATTAGAGCATACAATTACAATTCGAGATGAACACATGGCACCAAAACTCCACTTATATAAGACATGCAACATGGTAGAGAAGAACATGAAGACTTTATGTAAGAGGGTGAACTCTGCCAAAGTTTCGAGAGTTGGCAAAGGCAGATGTTTCATTTATTGTGGACATGTTAGGTTGAAAACTTGAATTCTCTGTTTAGTAGAAGAAAGAAAGCACGAGCATATAAGTTGTCTATCACAATACCATGCACAGTTCAAATGGAAAAGTACAGAGTTTGGACAAGTCTGTGGGAGTCTCCCTTTCTTTGACAGTCTCTTCAGTAGCCACTTGATTGAAATATCATCTCAAATAAATATATACTACACCGTCTTCATGTCAAACAGTCAAAATATCATGAGAATTTGGGGAAAACAGAATGTCACAACTCATCAACAACTATCCAATCCACAACTCTGTAGAAATAAGAACAATTCCTTCTTCACTACCATAATTCATAAACAACAACCAAGAAACTGGTCACCCTTTAAAGACTTACAGGTGATGAGTGTCATTCTATGGCCATTTTAACGCAATGCCGACAAACAGCTATGGACGTTGCTGACAAACCCAATATAAATTACCTATGGACAAGGGAACTCGTCGTGGCACGAAGTGAGGCAAGGTCACCAGAAGTGAAACCCTTTTTCCTTGCCTCTATCACCGAGGGAGGGTATTTGTAATGAGATCTCTATTGGTTGGCATGCTGTATTCATCACCATCCTCCAGTGTTCGTTACTGATTCCGGTGTGGTTTGACATTGCCTGGTTTCCATCCAAGTTCCCGAGCTCTTTCCTCCCACAAAGCAGTTAATTTCCTTTGACCGAGCAGCGACTCGGCTGACTTCTCCCTAGCTTCTTCACATGTATCCATACCTGAACTGCATTTGTCAGCCTCCTTTTGATACTGCGAAGCTAGTTTTTTAGCCTCGAGCAACTTTACATCGGCTTGTTGCTGAGCTTCTGTTGCTTCCTCCTCTCTCTGCTTTAGCTCTTCTATTAGTAACTCTGTTTCCTCACCGGAAGCATGATTCTTGACCTCTTTGAATTGCTTGGCACAGTCTGGAAACATCAGAAGCAATAATAACCAGTTAATCCAGTCACAAGATAATTACAAGATATGCTATGGAATATACGTGACCTTGGGTGCTTCGTTGAACTACTTAGCATAATATCCAAGTCAAGACTAACTGTAAACATGGAGAAAAATAACTGAGCTACTTGGTTAAACTACTAATGAAACAGAGTATATCATGGATACAAACTAATTACAGAGTGTGGAGAGAACAATAAACATAAGAAAATATTTCCACATGTAGCAACTAGAGCAGTAGACATCTTTCAGACTATAAGGACAAAGGAAGGCATCGCAGATTGAACTTGAGAATCAAAGAACAAATATTGCAATGCTCATATGTGATAGCACCAAGACAAGACAGGCATCAACCTTTCAGTATCATGGCATGTTATACATTCAACTCTATCTTGTTTAGTGAAATACACAATTACTCCCAGTATAAGGCTACAATGTGAACCAATGTTCTGACTTCTGAATAACTGAAAACTTCTTGGCCTCACCCCCAAATTTCAAGCATAGCTCAAGTTATAATCGATCAGCCATGGCAAGGCCAGGCATAGAAAATCTGATGCATAATAAGCATTGAACAAACTGAGGAAGTTAAGCCATACATACTTGTTAGGACATTCAGATCACAGGTTAGAATGCCCCCAATAAATGAAAGTCGACAGATCCCATAATTTACATATCATGCCAAGTTCTTAGCCTATCCACAGTACTACCGTGTCCCATCCACAGCAGAAAGCAATACTAGTTAAACAACTGACAAGGCAGACAGTGTCATGGATACAATCTAATTTAAGAGTGCAAAGAGAACATAAACATAAGAAAAGATTTCCAGTTTTCCACGAATAGCAACTAGAGCACCACACATCTTTGAGTAGACTAAGGACAAAGGATGCTACCCCAGGTGGAGCTTGAGAATCAAATAACAAATAGTATTAAAATGCTCATACGTGATAGCACCGACACAAGATTTCAGTAGCATGTCATGTTATACATTCAATTTTATCTTGTTCAGTGACCATACATAATTACTCCTAATAAAGCTACAACCTGAACCCGTGTTATGACTTCTGAATAAGTGAAAACATCGTGGTCGCACACCCAAATTTCAAGTATGCTTATAATTATAACAAACTGAGCAAGCTAAACTGTGCATTATTGTAGGACATTCAAGTCACAGATTAGAGTCCCTCAAAAAAACTCTACAGATCCCCTAATTTACATATCGTTCTAAGTTCTCAGCCTATCCACAGTCCTACCGTGTCCCGTCCCGTCCACAGCAGAACGCAATTTTGAGCGGTTACAAACGCATTGCTCGCACAGCACAGAAATGTTGCACGGGGAAGGCAGGGAAAGATCTGGGCGGGTAGGTCGGGCACCGACAGCAAGAGGGGTGGGTACCTTCCGGGAGCTGGAGCAGCGGGAGCGCGTCGCAGTCGCAGGCGCACGCGGGGCAGGCCCCCGCCGAGCGGCCGAGCGCCTCGGCGACGTGCCAGTAGAGCGGCGGGCCGACGATGTAGGCGGCGACGCCGAGCCCGAGCAGCGCCACCAGCGCCATCACCGCCGCGGGGCTCGGGCCCCACGACGACGACGACAAGGAGCGGCCCGCCATCGCCTCCGCGCCGAGGGTGGTTGAAGGATTGATGGAACGGCCGCGCTGCGCTGCGGTCCGGCGCGAGGTGGGCGTGGCTTGTCGGCGGCCCGGCGCGGCGGTGCGGGAAGTGAAGAGGGGGAGTGGGAGTTGGTGAGTGAGTGGGGACGGACCGGACGCGCGCGAGTGGAGACGGGCCGGCCCCAAACCCAGATGAGATCCGGCGGCGCTGAGACGCCCACGTCCAGTTGAGTTCGTCCCACGGCCAAGAAGCACCTACGTATGTGTCATTGCCTCAAAAAAAAAACTACGTATGCGTCAGCTTCAGCATTTTTTTTTTTGACTCGATTACAATTTGTAACTATTCTTCCTGAAAGAAACACGCACACAGCACGCATACAGAATTGTGTTTTTGCTTCTGCTTAAAGAGGATGAGAGGGTTTTGCTTCTTTTTCAGAACTGGGCCAATCGTATTAGGAGTTTGTCGAATTCACGGCTTTCTCCCGTTGAGCTACGCTGGCTTATGATGTGAACTGGGGCCCGATCTTTCGATGAAAGGAAAATAACTACGATTTTGGATGGGACCTGATCCTCACGATCCGGCTATCAACCGTACAGGAAGAACCGTACACGATTGATATCCACGGCAATTGCTGAACCAACTCCACGGCGTTATCGACCAAGCCAACGGCACGATCGACCTATCCACAAAGGATTTTTCCTGCAAGCAAATCGAAGAACATGCAAGAAAATAATAGCCAAGCAATCTGAAATTGCGGATATGCTAGATGAATAAATCTCACAAGTTGGGGTTCCGATGGGATGTCTTGACGGTCGCACTAGCCGCTACGAACGAAGACAAATAAAAGTAGCAATAACTAAATTTCTCTAAACAAAACCCGAGTCTAAAACATAATCTAGGGTAACTATTTATTAGAGGCAGACGTGTCGTCGAGTCGGTTCGCTGTATCTCATCCGGACTCTGCTTCGGGCGTACGTGCACGGGCCCACGTGTAGAGGCCGCAACGTTCCAGGGCCAGACTGAGAGTCCACGATCTGATTCCTAATCCAAGTGCTTCGGTCCTGGTGCCCTCTGTCCTTGTGCACGTAACATCAAATGATGGTTGTGATGGATCATGGATGGTTCGATGGTGCATGCATGTGTATGTGTTCCATGCATATGAACTGCTCCTCATTTTCACACGGCTCTTGTAAAAATATTCTGGTATTCTGCATACAATAAAAGAACGTGTTGTATTTCTACTCCAAGTAACAAAATTATAATTTATATAATTATTAATAGAAATCAACTGATTATTGTATATGAGGATAATATTTTTGGTCTCATCGGTGGAGGCTATGTCCACATCAGCTTAGCATCAGCCTCCCTGAAAGACGGACACTTACTCGATATGTCATTCCGATGCCTCTCAATTTTAAGTTGAAACTACACGTCTTTCTCATGCATCTTATTGTGCCGAAACATGTGAATGTAACCAGACCTCCCGCCCCCTCCCCCCCACAAAAAAAAAAAGACAGGCATAATTCGTAAGCATTGTTCCATCATGTAGTTGGAACTCTTCATTGTCTTCTCTTGTCATATACATATACACACTTGGGTACCGAGTATTTGATCAAGTGTACAACAAAATCATGTAGAATCACGGTGGGTTCTAGGGGAATATGTATAGAGGTGGTTGGGTATTGGAACATGTGAAGAAGAGGAGGTAATATAGGAACCAGAATCCTTGAGAAAAGATGGTTGATCTGTAGTGCATGCAAACTTTAATGTGCAATGTCTAACATGATGGGTACTAGTAAGTTAGAAAGAACGTACAATGAGGTGTGGTTGGTCCCAAGCTCAGCCATTGTGTGGGTGGGATTGTGATTTTTTGGGGCCTGTATTTCATATTTCCAAAAGAAAGCTAGTGGAGCCTTGTGAGCCAAATGCAATTGAGCCGTTACACTCAATCCTTTGTTATACATGCCTCATTTGTTCATGGGAAAACTTGATAGAAACACATAATACGAGATCCTTCGTTCGTGGCCCTATTCATTCGTCTGGTTACGAGGATTAGAGCAAGAAAGTTGTGGCAACTTTTATTTTTGATTCAAATGAAAACTCAAGAATTTACAATCCCCACTGACCTATTTTTAGAAATACTACACAAAAAGTACATCAATGAGATATCTAGTGTCATGTTGACATCCTATTTATATTTTCTCATGTGGTTAACTTTATTACACTAGTAAAGTTAAGTTTGAATGCAAACGGTATAGACCCCTTTCGCTGACATGGTTTGGAAGTTTAGCCTTAAGAACGTGTGTGATAGGGAGACCCTTCACACATGACCCAAATTAACCGTCTGTGATAGGGCTCGAGGATGCAGACGATTTAGCAAAAGCAATCATATTCGAAGACAAAGACTACCCCATACACGAGTCCTGAAGCAAGCGTTTGCAATATATAAAACGTCCCAAATGTTTCTTACGTAAAAGTCGTGTGGGGTGATACATCTATTGCACACACTATACATTGACGTCATGTTTGCTATGCGGCCGACATCAAAGGCTCGACGTAGCGCTTGTGCAACAAAGATGTTTATCATAAACATTTAATCTACTGTGTTGTTTGCGATGCGAACCATATCAAAGAGGTGGATCCATGACGTTGTCCTTGGGAGGAAGAGGACATCCACGGGCACTGGCAAATTTTTGTTCAAATCTATACCCGCAACAGTGAGGCATCTTGAACCAGAACCACGACATGGACCAATCCATCCAATTAAGTTCTACGCAATGCCACCTCCGCTGGAATAGCATGAGCCTAGACCACCCACCGTCGCACCCCTTACACCCACATGACCAAGATGCACAACCGCCACTGACACCATGAAGCTTGCCAGAGAGCCGCCTGGTAACCGCCATCCGGAGCTGCTGCCCCGGCATCCGATGTCGAGCCTCACACTGACACCACGATGTGCAGACACCACCAATCAGTACGGGAAGCAACTAGCTCCCCTCGACCCGCGATACCCCACTATGAAAGTATAACGGAGAGAGAGAGAGAGCTAAAGCCGACACATCGGCCGCTCGGAAAAAAGCTCTAGCTAGGCCACGCACAAGGGTTCCAATCTCTGACAGAGGGGGGGGGCACGCATCACCCCATGTACCAGCAACTAGACCCATGCCCCCGACCAACTACCAACAAGCACCACCTAAGGGGGCACCATCGAAGGGGGTGTTGACCGACGCCCACTACAAAAAAAATACACTTTCGTGATGATATGTGTTTGTCACAGTAGGTCGCTTTTTTTGTCATGCATGTACATCCATGACAAATTTACGACAGAATCAAGATAGTCATACCTGTGCTGTCGTAGAAGTATTTCATGACATTACCAAAATTATCATCACGGAAGTGTCCACTTCCATGACGATAAATCGCGCGTCACAGAAGTGCTTTCGTCAAGGGTGACCGACACGTGGCATCCACCGTAACGGAACGCCGTTAAGCTATCGGGTCGGGTTTTGGATCCGATAACCTGTTAACAGCCTCGACCAATGGGGATTTTCCACGTGTAAAATCATCATTGGCTGGAGGAAACACGTGCCGGCTCATCGTTGGGACAGATGTCAAGCACTCATTGGACAAAAGGCGCCTATGATACGTCGACACGTGGCACGGCCCAACAGAGGCCCATTCCTGTGAAAAGGCCGGCCCATTTGACTTGGTCAAAAGCTGGCGGGCCGGCCCATGGAAAGCCTGTTAACGGCCTGTTCAAATATAGCCCATTTATAGCCCGCTAACCCAAGGCCCGTTACGCCCTATCCGAATTAGGCCCGGTAGCGTCATCTGGGCCATCCAATATGATTCCAGCCCATTTTCACTTCCGGCCCATGTATGGCCCATGACGTCTTTCGGCCCATATGAGGCCCTATGTAACTCTTGGCCTACTAACGGCCCATGGTGAAACTGGCCCTTAATGAACAGTGTATCACTTTACACCCATTAACGGCCCGTGGTGAAACTGGCCCGTAATGAACAGTGTATCACTTTATACCCATTAACGGCTCGTTATTCCGTTGGGCCGTTTCCAGCCCATGTTATCTTTCGGCCTTCTCAGAGCCCATTTATTCTTGGGCTCATTTCCAGCATTCGTTTACTTACGGCCCGTTATTGTCATTTTTTTGCTTGTGGGCCAAATTCAGCCCGTGGTTACAGTCGGCCCGTTTGTGGTCCGTTAATACGTTGGGCCGATTTCATAGCGTCATCAAATACGGCCTATTAACGATGGCCCGTTATGGTCGGCCCATGAACGGACGATTCCAACTCTAGCCCGTTTACGGCCATAATGCGGTCTGTTTGGCCCATATTTGGCCAATCGATTATACGGCCCGTATAAGGCCCATTGATAATATGACCCGCAGAAGGCCCATTGTTTCTACGGCCCGTAGAAGGCCCATTGTTTCTATGGCCCGTAGAAGGCCCACTATTTCTACGGCTAGTAGGAGGTGGAGTGTCACTACAGTAAATATTAGCACATGGTTATTGTGGCCTAGTTTTAAAAAATAGGTTATTGCAGCCACTAGCTAACCGCGGAAAAAGAACTGCAATGACTACAAGCAAACAAATAAACAAGACAACAAGGAAATAAATAAGCAAGCAACTAATGCTAGGCTATCACGGCTATTACACATATTACATCCACTGGGCATCAAAGTTCACCACCAGTGCAAATATAGGGAACAAAGCAGCATATCATATACACTGGTTGTCAAAGTTGGCGACCAGCGCAAATAAACGGCGCAGCAAAACAAATCCAGAACTGAAACCACTTCAGAAGATCTCAAGAAACAATATCCTGGGTACCCATAATGCTGGCAAGATGCTTAGCAAGCTTATTAACTTTCTCTTGTTTGGCGCTTAAATCCTCCAGCGCTTGCTGTTGCACCAGAAAATATACATCTGAATTCTGCAGGGACTTCCTCAGTCCTTCAGCTTCCTGTCGCAGCACATTTGATCGATGTCTTTCAACTTGAAGTTGAGACTCAAGAAGACGAACTGATTCAGGCAGCGAGTTTGAAGAGCTTGTGCCAGCAGTAGTGGCCAGTAACTCGAACACTACATCAAGACATGACTTTTGGGTTCCCTCACTGTCGTCAAGATAGTTTTTATCAGCTTTCTTGGAGACCAACAGGGATGTCTCACTATCTTGAACCTTATCTACATTACTTCCTTTACCATTGGATAACGCGGTACTGTTCTCCAATATTTTGTCCGCATTCTAAAAGAGAAACAAGCAGACACATCACATGTTTACCATGTTGTATATGAAAGAGTTAAATGCACTGGAGGTCCTAAGAGTTTCGTCGTTGTGTCACTTTAGTCCTATTTCTTTGAAAATGTACCTTTAGGTCCCAATTCTTTCATAAGTGGTTCACCCGAGGTCCTTTTCTTCACTAGCGCTCGCTAACCTGCCCTCGTGGCGCGTTGACCCACGCGACGTCGACATAGGGCCCATCCGCCAGGCGAGAAACTTTGTAATAAGCCCCCCCCCCCCGGTCTATTCCCCTCTCAGTGGCACCCCATCTCCTCTTCTGGGGCTACTCTGGCGACACTGGAGGCGATCGGCAGCGGCGGCGCCGGCGACGATTTCCTGCACGCAGTGGCGATTTCCTCCGTGCGGCAACAATCAGAGGTGATCTGGAGGAAATCGTCGTCGTCGCCGCCGCCGATCGCCTCCAGTGTCGCCAGAGTAGCCCCGGAATGGGGTGCCACTGAGAGGGGAATAGATGGGGGGGAGGGGCTTATTGCAAAGTTTCTCCCCTAGCGGATGGGCCCTGTGTCGACGTGGCATGGGTCAACGCACCACGAGGGCAGGTCAGCGAGCGCTAGTGAAGATAAGGACCTCGGGTGAATCACTTATGAAAGAATTGGGACCTAAAGGTGCATTTTCAAAGAAATAGGACTAAAGTGACACAGCGATGAAACTTTAGGACCTCTAGTGCATTTAACTCTATATGAAACTCATTTTGGTAAATGAGTTCAGTAGTAAAGTGGACAGGATAACAGCATGAAACAAACATATATCTATGTACCATGGTCACTTTATGGTCTATATCATTCTAGTTTTTGTTGCCAAATCAAGATAGAGACACAGTTCAAATAATATTTGTTCAAGACAAAGCAGAATAGACAGAATATAAGTGTGGGTAGCTATAGAGCAATAACAACACTTGTAATGTGCATGACATGAGAACATAACTGTTTATTCAATTGAAATTGAAATCAACATAGAGCAGGTTACAACAGCAAACCAGTTAAAGAAACAGGTTTCAAACATACATGTTGCGCCATTGGAGTTTCAATTCCATCCTTCAAATTTGAAAATAGTTGGTATGAGTAAATACAGTCATGCAAGAGCAAAGGAGTATGAACCATAGCTACAGAACCTGACCTGAGAACAAATCTTCTTCTCCTTTAAGCGTTGAGTTGGGATTCGGAGTGGTGGTCCTCGTGCTTTGGGCACTGCGGTTCCCTTATTAACTGCTCGTGTTTGGGTGCTTTGTGGTGGAGACGGTGCTGTGTCAACTGGAACTGGGTTACTATCTGCCGGGGTTGGGGTTAGAAGGGGTGTAGCTGGTTCTCTGTCCAACTGGGTAGGGGTACAATCTGCGAGAGTCTGGGTTATGTGTGGTGGATCTGGTCCTTGGGCAAGTACAACCGTGGTTCTATCTGCATCAACTGGTAGCACTATCTTTTCTGAAGACCGTGTTGTTACTCCCTTAGATACTGCCATCACGCTCTCCAATTCAAATGGCTGATAAACAAGAAAGTAATTGAAAGTATAGACATTGTATGATAGACAGGTGCAATGGATAGTGGGGAATAAAAGAGGGCATGAAATAATTCATATTTATGTTGTCTAACCAAACAGGATAGCATGACACAATTTCACATATATGATGGCTAACTAGACAGGATAGCATGACACAATTTCACATTATGATGGCTAACTAAAAAAGATGGAAAGACATAGTTCAAAATATGAGACTATGTAAACAGGATGACATGACATAACTATATAATGTGTTTATTAAATAGGTTGGCATGCCATAATTCACATACATTCACGATAGAATGCCATAATTCAAAATATGATGACTGTAAACACTAAACAGGATGAGATGATATAACTATATGATGTCTTTATTAAATGGGTTGCCATGCCATAATTTAGATAGATGATGTGTATGTACTATGCAAACATGATGGCATGATATAATTCAAATATATGATTTATATAGTAAGCAAGTAAGCATATGGAAATCCATATATGATGTAAAAACTAAGCAATGCAAGACAACATGCATGAAATGGGTAATATAACCCTGCCAAGTTTGAGCATAGACCTCAGGGGGAAAATAGGACTGGTCATCAGTCTCTGAATCCTCCTCTGAGGAGCTCTCTGTAACCAGCAAGATGTCTACTTCAGCAGGTAGCATTGTTTGCTCTGAATACCTTGGTTTCACTCCAGATACTTCCATCACCGCTTCAAATGGCTGATGCACAGGAAGAGTAGTTGAATATACAAATGTTGTCGACAAATGGAACACGTAATACAAAAAAATGATAGCATGATATAATTCACATACATGATGATTGGCTAAACAGCATGGCATTGCATAATTCACATATATAATGCCTTTGCAACAAGATAGCATTGTATAATTCACATATATAATGTCTTGCAACAAGATGGCAATGCATAATTCACATATATGGTAATTAGACACTAAACAGGTGGCATTCACACAAAGCATGTCTAAACTAATCAAATGGCATAGCAATGCGAGACACCATACGCACGATAT
Source organism: Triticum urartu (assembly GCF_056163025.1). NCBI lineage: Eukaryota > Viridiplantae > Streptophyta > Magnoliopsida > Poales > Poaceae > Triticum > Triticum urartu. The sequence continues at coordinate 582,644,615 of NC_141877.1, forward strand.
GAGCAATATAACCCTGCCAAGTTAGAGCATACACCTCGGGGGGGAATAGGATTGGTCATCTGTCTCTGAATCCTCCTTTGAGGAGCTATCCGTAACCAGCGAGATATGCACTTCGTCAGATAGCATAGTCTGCTCTAAAGACCTTATTTTCACTCCAGAATTTGCCATCACCGTGTCAAATGGCTGATGCACACGAAGAGCAGTTGAATGTAATAACATTGTTGACAAATGTAATATGTAACGAAAAAAAGGATGGCCTGATACAATTTACATATAGATGACTAGCTAAGCAGGATGGCATTGTAAAATTCACATATATGATGCCTGGCTAAACAAGATGGCGTTGCATAATTCACATAAACGATGAATAAACTAAATAGATGGCATTCGCACAAAGGATGTCTAAACTAAGAAGATGACATATTTGATGTATAATGTAAGCAATGCAAGACACCATATGCATGATATAACCAACATCAGCATGCCAAGTTAGAGCGAAGACCTTAGGGGGTAAATAGGAGTTGTCTTCTCCTTCTGAATCCCCCTCAGAACAGATATCTTCCTCTCGATTACAATCCGAAATGCGTGGAGGGGGGCTGCCTTTGCGCCTACCATGGAGCGATGTCTGCATGAAATTTTATTGCCACGCAAGGCTCGTCTCTTTTGCTCTACATGTTCAGTTCCATTGTTTACAATAACTGTCATGCATAGGAATAAAACATAGTGAGATTATGTAAGGAGTGCATGCAGAAATCCAGAGTGATGGTAGCAACCTGTAGACCCAAAACCAATAATAGCAGGCAGATAATGGCTTCAGTTAAAAAATACAGATAATGGCTTCTTTACTGTTTGTTTCCCACCCAACATGAAACTCATAGTAGACACCGGAGATTAACCAGATAGTAGATAGATACTATTGATAGCGGCCCCGATATGTACCCCAAAACCATTTAAAAACTCAAGTTTGACCATTAGTTTGGAGCCGACTCAGAGTCTAATCGGTGAACAGGATGATAAAGTAGCATGTAATATTAAGCGATGCATAACGTAAGCAGACACGAAAGAGTGCGACCTCTCTTGCGGACCCATGTAGTCCTCGAGGTCATCTGCTTGGTTGATGATGGTAGTGCAGTTTTCATGGCTGCTAGCGGCGGGGAAGAAGATCTGAGGCGGTGAAAGACAGTCTGGAGGCCGGATCCCTGCTGTGCTGGACCCTTCTGTTGTTGGAGCAGCTGAGCTGGGGTGGACGACGGTGCATCAGGAGCGGGACAAACCATGAAAGGTTTTCCTTGACAACTATCTGTAACAGAAATAATTCTGTAAGGGCTCGTTTGAATTGGAGGATTCCAACAATGCAGAGATAGGAAATAGATAGGAATAGGATAGGAATGCACGTGCAAAACAGAGAATTTAAAAAAACAGGATTTCTGCCAATCTGGGTGTTTGATTCACAACAATTAGAAGATCACAGGATGCAAAGAAGCATGGTGAGATTAAGTCAAACCACAAGAAAATGTACGGTTATAATGCTATTATGCTACTATCTCTTAGTCTTGTGCTTCATGAATAGGGATTTGAAAAGGAGGACAAGTGAAAATTAAAATTCCTATGTTTTTTCTTTCAAGGAGACACTAAAGGAACAAATCCGTGTGCTCACTGGATAATATATATAACATGTAGAGTAAAAAAGAGATGCAACAAGTGTACAACCTCTTTGGCGAAGCCATGTCGATCTCAGCGTGATTGGGTTGGCCGGTGAGGATGCTCCGGCTGACTTGGCTGTCGGAGGAGGGGAAGAAGATCTTAGGCGTCTGGAGATGGAGCCCGAGGTACTGCTCCGCTGTGATGGAGGGTTTCGTCGTTGGAGCAGCTCCGGTGAGTTGTACGACGCCGAGGCTGAAGCAGGACAAGAGAGACAACGAACAACGTTAACCTGAGTGGAATTCTAATAGCATCTCCAATACATGACGTAAAATACATAAACACAAAGTGTTAGATGTAAAATACATCAGCCGCTCATCTCTGAACTTAACTGTCGAAACTGAATTTAACTGTCGAAACTGAACTTAACTGTTGAAACTGAACTTAACTGTCGAAACTGAATTTTGCTGTCGAAACTGAACGCACTAGCAAGGTGAGGCTACACGTCGGTCAACTGACTTTTTCATCTCTGGTCAATCGATTTTGCAGCCGTTGGATACGAAATCAAGGGCCTGCAGTTCATCTTCAACCTCCACCCCCCTGAGCCGGCCAAACAGCAGCCCCCCGCCGCCCTGCCCGCCCCGAAAACACTCCCCACCACCGGTTTGCCGCCGCCCCGTCCATCCCTCTAGGCCCCCCCGTGCCGAGCTTTTTCTCCGGCGATCCCCACGCCACCGCCCCGCCAACGACCTACCACCGCCGGCGACCACCGCCCCCATCCTGAACCCTAAGATAGATAGTGGGGTACCTCTCTGGCGAGCCCCCCTCCCCGCTGCGGCTGGTTCTTCCTTCACCCTGGCGGCATCGGAGTGAAGTGTAGCTAAATCGGAGCAGCATCGCAAGCAAGAGCAAGAGCGAGAGCAGCAGCGCGAGCAAGAGCAATAGCAAGAGCAGACCAGGCAGGGGACCGAGAGCAAGAGCAGAGCAGCAGCGCGAGCGAGAGCTAAAGTAGTAGCAGATCCTAATGATGTGGACGTCGCCGCTGAGGGAGCGACGCCGTGGAGGAAGTGGCCGGCAACGCCGCGTGGATGGAGCCGCGCCGTGTCGGCTCGGGACCGAGCGCCGGCAGCACCGAGAGATCGAATCAAGAAGAAAATGCGGCGATTAGTGTACAACCTCTTTGGTTGCGCCAATTAGGCCGCATCTTCATCCGAGGAAACGGTGATGATGATGCTCTTCCGGTGGTGCAGGTGAAGACGGTGGTGTGGGAATGGAGGTGGCACGAAAGATGAGGGGAACGTCGGGGCAGCTCCTTGGAGGTGGAGGACGGGGTGGCTGAACCGGCGGGACGATGAGATCGACGACGGATCCTCATCCGGTACGGTGGATGAGGGACGTCGAGGTGTTGCTGTGGACGACGTCGTCAGGGAAGAGGCTCCGGCTGGGTGGCGGACAGAGCGGGGTGTGGGGTTTCGTCGTGGGTTTTCGCGGCCTCGGTGTACGAATGGGTGGGCGGATGGGATGGCAGTGGGGAACCATGGCTTAGAGATGAGCTTGTCTGAAATGTGGGGTAAGTTACGAAAGTACCCCCACCAATTTGAGGCGGTTCTTCCGGTTCAGGGGTACCACGTGCATTTCGTGTGTCGGGATTTCACAAGAGGTGGGAGTTTTCGCGCGCGTTGTAATTTCGGAATAGCAAGGCGCGGGTTGAGATGGAGGGAGTTGTCGGAGCACAACGAGACAAAGATATATCTTAAATATTTCGGTCTAACAAGGCGCGGGTTGAAATTTTCGGACAAGCCTAACGTGTACTATACCAAATCAATACGCCCTACAAATGTCATTCAAAACTTTGAATTCATGTTATGTTCAATTAAAATATTTCACTACGTGTATAATGCATGCAACCTACTACTCAAATGAACGTTTTAGTGCATTCCAAACGTATATACTACCGCTTCAATATGAACTAAATTTGAATTCGTTTCTCTATTTGAATAAGATCTACAGTAATGATTTTTGTGAAGTCAAAGCATTTGAATTCGTTTCTCTGTTTTAATAAGATCTACAATCATCATTATTGTCAAGTTAAACCATCGTTTGTGTATTATCTTCACAGCACACCACAAAATTAGTCTCGAGTTACATATGAACTATGTGTACTATATGAACTCGAACTAGATTTTTTGAATCCACTTTATTTTGATTTCAAATCACATTACATTTCTAGCTCTAGCTAGATCTTCATAATCTAAACCATGTCTCATATGTATAATGTGTTTATCACATTATGTATAGTGCCCCGCCCCCGACGGCTACAAGTATTTAGATGTGAGTTGCAAACACCACACATTACCATAAATTCAAATAAAATGTGAGAATGTTCGATATATAGTATTGTTTAGATTGTTCGATATTTAGTTGTAAGCTGCAAACGCCACACATTATCACAAATTCAAATAAAATGTGAGATTGTTTGATGTATAGTATGGTTTAGATTGTTCGCCATTTAGCTGTGAGTTGCAAACGCCATGCATTATCACATTATGGTATAACATGTGCACAGCACGTGTATCACCGCTATATTCATGCATGCAATGTTTAAAACACTATGATCTCCTATTCAAATATATGAATCCGCTTTCATATCAAATTATGATCTTTGTTAGTCTCTTACACCCACACAATCCTCTAACTTTTGTAGCTACCACTAACTTTCTCTCGTGCATGCACACGCCCTCCTCGCCCCCCCCCCTCCCTCGACATTCTATCCATCGGGCACATTCATTTTTTTTCTTTAGGTCATTCTCCCAGAGTCTCCACAACTCCTTTCCGACACACACCGATCGATAAACCTCTCCAGCAATGCCTGCCTACAACATACAAACACACCTTCAGTCTCCTCCTTTATGTGTCCTTGCCTCGTGTCTCTCATACGGTCAGACACACGTGTAAACTCTCAGCCCTCTTTTCATTGCTCTCACAACCGCACACTCCTCCCCCTATCTAGCTAGTAGTTGGGCCTCTCGCACCACCTCCTAGCTCCATTCTCTCTGTCTATCCGTCTCGCTGGGCCTTATTTGCCTCTAACAAATGGACGTACACCGACCGATCTCTTGCTATACATATAGCTAGCTAGGTCCTTATAACTCGTTTTTACCCACACGGCAATCGATCTACTTCATTAGTTGTGTCTCTCCCTTCCTCCGACAAACAACAATTGATCTACCGATCTAGTTAGGTTTGCTTACCAAACACATGGTTCCCCTTCATCATCCATGGATGCGTCCTGACAGATCTATCACCCACAGGCAAACACAGAAACACATCCCCACTCTTATTGATAACATTGCAGTTCCACCCTCAGTTTGTCTAGTAGGCCTCTCCCACCATCTTCGAGAAGCAACTCCATCACCCATCCAGCACTCTACCCCTCTCCCTCCCTCTCCCTCCCTCTCTCTCTCCTCTCTCTCTCCCATCATATTTCCCGTCCTTCAGTTATGTATGGATGTCGACCGATCTCCCTCAAGACATAGCTGGGTCTCTCCTTCTCAACACATATACGAGTCGTTCTACCTCTATAGTTAGGCCTCTGCCTACCCCTCCCACCACCCCCCTCCCCCCCACACACACCGATACATCGAGCGCTCTAGTCATGTCTCCCTGCCACACACAAACTTGACATGTGCCCTCTAACGTTCCAGTAAGCCAGTCGCCCTATATCTTTGACTTGTACACACACACAATTTCGATGGCTCTTTTCATCGATCTTGCACCCACCCACTTGATCCTCTCTTCAACTCTATCGATAGCTATGACCCCTCCCTCTCTTCTCGTGGATTGCCCGACCCTCTATGTATGATATGGATAGGCCTCCATTTCACACACATTGCATGCAAAATTTTCTTTGAGATGTCATCGACACATATTCCCACAAATAATTCACGAAATCAACCCCCCACCCCACCCCCACCCCAAAACAAAAAACAATCACGAACGCGGTTTGTACCTCTCACACACACCCACGTAGGTGAGTGACATGCACGAAGAGAAGAGGTGCATGCACGGCGCACGTACTCCCGTCTCTTTCCCAACCACACCCGCGCGGGTACACGGTGGAGCTCATTTCTGTACGAAAAAGGCAGTCCACGTGGTAATTTGGCACGTGTACTGGTTGTCCACTTGGTGGAGGGAGGATCGTCTACCACGGGTGAACAAACAAATTGCGACTTGACGTGTTATGTTAAAAAAAGAGGCAAACCATGTGGGGCCTACCTTAGAGGCAATGCTCTATACACTGGAGTACTTTTGATGTGTCCCGTCAACTCGCAAAACGAGGAGAAGCTTGCTTAGTACGCCGTCTCCCCCGCCCACGGGCACGGTGGCTCGTAGGATGAGGTGAAGCTTGCTTACTACGCCTTACTCCCGCTCCCTCGCCCATGGGCGCGGTGGCTCGCAGGATGAGGAGAAAAATTTACTACTCCCTCCATTTACTCCTCGTCCCTACTACCTTGGTTATAGAGATTATATCATATTGTTTGGAATATATATGTCCTTTAGTAGATTTCAATATGAACTACTAGTACATACTCCAAACACTGATGTATATAGACGTATTTTAGAGTGTAGATTCACTCATTTTGCTTCGTATGTAGCACTCTCCCTCGCCCCTCGACCCTCTCCCATGTGGTGGACGTGCAACAATTCATTCGGTCTCATATAGCCAGAACGATATATACTGCACTACCATTATTGCTCGACTTCCCGAAGAGGCGAAGACCCAATCGCAAGGTTAATATTTTGGAGATGCCAAGCGCAAGGTTATAGGAGAACGAGTAGTAGGTGCCGCGTCATTTATAAATAAAGTTTTTTTTCTTCAGTGGCACGTACGCAATATGATAGGTTCATATGGAGAGAAAAGGAAACCGCTCCACTATATACATAGTCAGGACGGGCCAGCCTACACGGTTGCTTGCTGAGGTTGCTCTCTTCACACTCTCTCGCACAAAACGACTGTGGCCACATCTCTAACATCCCGGCGGATCACGTATGCTTGGGGAAGGGGTGGATGCTGATGGGGAATGTAGCAGAATTTTAAAATTTTCTACGCATCACCAAGATCAATCTATGGAGTTATCTAGCAATGAGGGAGAGGGGAGTGCATCTACATACCCTTGTAGATCGCGAGTGGAAGCGTTCAAGAGAACGGTGTTGATGGAGTCATACTCATCGTGATCCAAATCACCGATGACCTAGCGCCGAACGGACGGCACCTCCGCGTTCAACACACGCACGGTTGGGAAGACGTCTACTCCTTCTTGATCCAGCAAGGGAGAAGGAGAGGTTGATGGAGATCCAGCAGCACGACGGCGTGGTGGCGGAAGCAACGGCGATCTCGGCAGGGCTTCGCCAAGCTCAGGGAGAGGGAGAGGTGTCACGGGAGGGAGAGGGAGGCGCCAGGGGCTAGGGTGAGCAGCCCTCCCTTCCCCCCCACTATATATAGGACCCCTAGGGGGGCTCCGACCCTAGGAGATGAGATCTCCAAGGGGGGGTGGCGGCCAAGGGGGTGGAGTGGCCCCCAAGCCAAGTGGGACGCCCCCACCCCTAGGGTTTCCAACCCTAGGCGCAGGGGGAGGCCCAAGGGGGGCGCACCAGCCCACTAGGGGCTGGTTCCCCTCCCACTTCAGCCCATGGGGCCCTTCGGGATAGGTGGCCCCACCCGGTGGACCCCCGGGACCCTTCCGATGGTCCCGGTACAATACCGATTACCCCCGAAACTTTCCCGATGGCCGAAACTTGACTTGCTATATATAAATCTTCATCTCTGGACCATTCCGGAACTCCTCGTGACGTCTAGGATCTCATACGGGACTCCGAACAACTTTCGGGTTACCGTATACTAATATCTCAACAACCCTAGAGTCACCGAACCTTAAGTGTGTAGACCCTACGGGTTCGGGAGACACGCAGACATGCCCGAGACGACTCTCCGGTCAATAACCAACAACGGGATCTGGATACCCATGTTGGCTCCCACATGCACCTCGATGATCTCATCGGATGAACCACGATGTCGAGGATTCAATCAATCCCGTATACAATTCCCTTTGTCAATCGGTACGTTACTTGCCCGAGACTAGATCGTCGGTATCCCAATACCTCGTTCAATCTCGTTACCGGCAAGTCACTTTACTCGTACCGTAATGCATGATCCCGTGATCAACCACTTGGTCACATTGAGCTCATTATGATGATGCATTACCGAGTGGGCCCAAAGATACCTCTCCGTCATACGGAGTGACAAATTCCAGTCTCGACTCGTGCCAACCCAACAGACACTTTCGGAGATACCCGTAGTGCACCTTTATAGTCACCCAGTTACGTTGTGACGTTTGGCACACCCTAAGCACTCCTATGGTATCTGGGAGTTGCACAATCTCATGGTCTAAGGAAATGATACTTGACATTTGGAAAAGCTCTAGCAAACGAACTACACGATCTTCAAGCTATGCTTAGGATTGGGTCTTGTCCATCACATCATTCTCCTAATGATGTGATCTCGTTATCAATGACATCCAATGTCCATAGTCAGGAAACCATGACTATCTTTTGATCAACGAGCTAGTCAACTAGAGGCTCACTAGGGACGTGTTGTGGTCTATGTATTCACACATGTATTACGATTTCCGGATAACACAATTATAGCATGAACAATAGACAATTATCATGAACAAAGAAATATAATAATAACCATTTTATTATTGACTCTAGGGCATATTTCCAACAGTCTCCCACTTGCACTAGAGTCAATAGTCTAGTTACATTGTGATGAATCGAACACCCATAGAGTCCTGGTGTTGATCATGTTTTGCTCTAGGGAGAGGTTTAGTCAACGGATCTGCCACATTCAGGTCCGTATGTACTTTACAAGTATCTATGTCTCCATTTTGAACACTTTCACGAATGGAGTTGAAGCGCCGCTTGATATGCCTGGTCTTCTTGTCAAACCTGGGCTCCTTGGCAAGGGCAATAGCTCAAGTGTTGTCACAAAAGAGAGTCATCGGGCCCGACGCATTGGGAATGACTCCTAGGTCGGTAATGAACTCCTTCACCCAGATTGCTTCTTGTGCTGCCTGCGAGGCTGCCATGTACTCCGCTTCACATGTAGATCCCGCCACAACGCTTTGCTTGCAACTGCACCAGCTTACTGCTGTAGGATCGAAAGTATGTCTAGAGGGGGGGTGATTAGACTACTTGACCAAATAAAAACTTAACCTTTTCCCAATTTTAGTTCTTGGCAGATTTTAGCTATTTTAGGACAAGTCAAGCAATCATCTCACAATTCAAGCAAGCATGCAAAGAGTATATTGGCAGCGGAAAGTAAAGCATGCAACTTGCAAGAATGTAAAGGGAAGGGTTTGGAGAATTCAAACGCAATTGGAGACACGGATGTTTTTCCTGTGGTTCCGGTAGGTGGTGCTATCCTACATCCACGTTGATGGAGACTTCAACCCACGAAGGGTAACGGTTGCGTGAGTCCACGGAGGGCTCCACCCACGAAGGGTCCACGAAGAAGCAACCTTGTCTATCCCACCATGGCCATCGCCCACGAAGGACTTGCCTCACTAGCGGTAGATCTTCACGAAGTAGGCGATCTCCTTGCCCTTACAAACTCCTTGGTTCAACTCCACAATCTTGTCGGAGGCTCCCGAGTGACACCTAGCCAATCTAGGAGACACCACTCTCCAAGAAGTAACAAATGGTGTGTTGATGATGAACTCCTTGCTCTTGTGCTTCAAATGATAGTCTCCCCAACACTCAATTCTCTCTCACGGGATTTGGATTTGGTGGAAAGAAGATTTGAGTGGAAAGCAACTTGGGGAAGGCTAGAGATCAAGATTCATGTGGTAGGAATGGAATATCTTGGCCTCAACACATGAGTAGGTGGTTCTCTCTCAGAACATATGAGTTGGAAGTGTAGATGTGTTCTGATGGCTCTCTCCACGAGTGAAGAGGAGGTGGAGGGGTATATATAGCCTCCACACAAAATTCAACCGTTACACACAATTTACTAATCTCGGTGGGACCGAATCATCAAACTCGGTCGGACTGAAATAGTAAACCTAGTGACCGTTAGTGATTTTCGGTGGGACTGACATGCAACTCGGTAGGACCGATATGGTTAGGGTTAGGGCATAACGTAATCTCGGTGAGACCGATTACACAAACTCGGTGAGACCGATTTGGTAATAAGCTAACCAGAGGGTTGGTCAGGCAAACTCAGTGGGACCGATTCGCTCTTCTCGGTGAGACCGAAATGTTACGAAAAGGAAACAGTGAGTTTACATTGCAATCTCGGTGGGACCGATCCACTCTTTCGGTGAGACCGAAAAGTTATGAAAAGGAAATAGAGAAATTGCAATCCCATCTCGGTGAGACCGAGATCCCTATCGGTAGAACCGATTTGCTTAGGGTTTGGCAATGGCTATGACAAGTGAAACTCGGTGGCGCCGGGTTGAAAGAATCGGTAGGGCCGAGTTTGGCTTTGGGTTTAGGTCAAATGTGGATATGGGAAAGTAACTGAGGATTTTGGAGCATATCATTAAGCACATGAAGCAAGAGGCTCATTAAGCAACACCTCATCCCTCCTTGATAGTATTGGCTTTTCCTATGGACTCAATGTGATCTTGGACCACTAAAATGTAAAATGAAGAGTCTTGAGCATATGAGCTAGAGCCAATCCTTTGTCCTTGGCATTTTGAGGGTTCCACTTTCACCATCCATGCCATGCCAATCATTGAGATTTCCTGAAATGATCATCTTGGAATAGCATTAGCTCAATGAGCTATATGTTGTTATGAATTACCAAAACCACCTAGGGATAGTTGCACTTTCAATCTCCCCCTTTTTGGTAATTGATGACAACATATAGATCAAAGCTTCGACAAATAATAATAAGAATGAAATATATCGTTGCTTTGAGAAGTATGTGATAAGTAAGAGCTCCCCCTAAATTTGTGCATATTTAAAATTTGCTTTGGACTGCAAATGCACAAAGAGTTAGAGTCATGGATTACTCTTCCATGTCACATACATCTTGGTGGAGCGCTCAAAAAGATAAGAATGAAATACATGCACTCATCACCAAAGAAAGTGAATGATCACATAAGATAGATAGGATAATATCAAGCATGCATAAGTGTAGCTTATGATCAAACACATGATCATCAATGTCTCACAAGCATATCAAAGTATATCAACCAAAAGCAAACAAAGTTTGAAAAACCACCAAATAAAGCAAGAGAGAATAAAAGCAACACTCTTTCTCTCGAAGCCTATGATCTATACATTTTTCTCCCCCTTTGGCAACAAGTTACCAAAAAGTTCCTAGAAAATGCATAGTGCTAGATCGACTCTCAGGCTTGATCTTCTGGTGGTGGTGGAGTCTGGATCACTCCAAGGACGAAGGCTTCTGTAGACGTGGTTGGAGCTGGAGCTGAAGTAGATGCTGGAGCTGGTTGGGCTGGTGCTGTGGCTAGAGCTGAGGTGGTGGCTCTGGTGTCAGGAACTGGCACTGCAGTCGACCTCTGAGCTCGTGGCACTCTGGCAAATGCATCAGTTGTAGTCTTCCCTTTCCTCTCCTGCATGTCATCTTGAAGTTGCTCCACTGCAGACTGAATCTCAGTTACTTTGACATCCATGTCATAGAACTTTTGTTCTATGATCCTCTCTGAGCTCTTCTAATTCTAAGTGAGGGTGGCCTGTTGTAACGCCCCGAGACCGTTGTGCCAGTTGTCGTCTAGTTATTCGTTGTCATTGCCGTGTCATTTGCTTGCGTGTTGCATCTTATCATGTCATCATGTGCATTCCATCATCATGTTTTAAAACTTGCATCTGTCCCGGCCTCCTCGTTCCGTCCGTTGTCCATTCTGAGCCCAACCACACTTGCACGCGCCCGCGGCATGTCCGAAATAGTATTTTATAAGTGGCCGGAAAATGTTCTCGGAATGGGTTGAAAGTTGGCGTGTGGTCATGTTTTAGTATAGATAGACCGCCTGTCAAGTTTCATTGCATTCGGAGTTCGTTTGATAGTCCAACCGTTAAATATAGCGGCAATAGTAGCCGGTCTAACGTCGGACGTTTTCGATCTCCGGAAACAGTTGCCGGGCTGCACTCCTCTCCTCTCATCTCAGCCCAACCTCTCTTCACAGCCCACTAGCCCACCTATTTAACCCCCCTCCGCTCCGGGTCGTCCGATCGAGATCGAACGGCTCCGAAACGGACTAAAACCCCCAACCCTAGCTCCTCCTGCTATATATAGCAGCCCCCCTTGCCATTTTGGGCCTTCCCCTTCCTCCTCCTCGAAATCCGCGCCCCGAATCATCAGCCAGCCGCCTCCCACCTCCTCTCCTCAATTTCCGGCGCCGGCCACCCCTCCAGCGCCACATGGCGGGCTCCTAGTGGCCAGCCGCTGCCACGCAGACGCCCGCAGCCAACGGGAAGGCGCCACACGTCCTCCCCGCGCCCCACTTCGCCGCGGCCCTGCAGGCCTGCATCTGGCCCGCCGTTGCCGATCTGGGCCCGACCGCTGTGCCCCGTTCACCCCGCTCGAGCTGGATCGGGAGAGCCCGATCCTAAGCTCCCCGCGCCGCCGCCTGACCTCCTCGCCGGAGTTGAATACCCCGGGCGCCATGCCTCTCTCTTTCCCCTGCCCCTCCTTCTTCCTCTCTCTCTCACAAAGCTCTCTCTCTCCCCGTGTCGTGCAGGGCCATGGAGTTTCGTCACGCCTCCACATGGAGTTCGCCGGAGCTCGCGACCCCGCCGTTTCTTTGCCCAGATCTGTGCCGCCCTCGCCGCCCTTGCCCACATCCGGTCAGATCCGGTGCCCAGTGGCCGGATCCACCCATTCCTGTCGTCAACCGGACCCATCCCCGCCGCCTACGACCGCCCCTCGCTGGAATCTGTCGGTCGCCGCCGTGTCGTTCCTCCTCTGCGTCCCGCTCGCCCTTCCTTGACCGCGACGCCCAAGCCCAGCACCACCCCTTTCCAGCGGCCTGCTCCAGCGCCCCGCTTGGGCCTCCTGCCGAACTGGCCTGCTCGACCATGCCCCTTGGGCCGCCTCCGCCGACCTGGGCTGAGCCCAGCTAGGTGAGTAGCCAGCCGCCAAGTGGGCTGTTTCAGATTTGGCCCGAGACATGTTTTTTTCACAGAACGAATTTAGCTATTATTCATGAGACTGCTGTTTTACAGATTAGTCCCTCTAGTTCATGCATTTCATAACTCACCAACCGTGCATCGGATTAAAATGATTTATATATGAAACTTGCTTAGAATTTCATCTAGTTTAATAATATGCAACTTTCATGCATGTTTAAAATGTTCAAGATGATGTTTGCTTTAATTTACTCCTATGCCATGCTAAAATGATTTAATTCATAACTAAATAACCGTAGCTCCGAATTAAATAATCTTTATATGTAAATGGGGTAGAATTATGCCTAGTTTAACATGGTGGCTTTACTTTGCATGTTTAATAACTCTAAAATATGGTTTAGGGCAGAACAGTACCAAACCGTAAAATATGCACATGAGGTTTTTCCGGAATTGTTGTTTGTTATTTCCGGCCTCATTTAAACTTGCCTAGATAGATAGTTTCTTTATGCTTCACCCCTTGCCATGTTAATCAACATTTAATATTGCTGGGTACATAAACGGGATCAAACTAAATAACTTGAATGTGGTGTTTCATCAATATGCAACGGAGTTTCATGTTGAGCTCCACTTAATTTGTAGGATTGTTTGTGCATTTTGCCATGCCATGCTTCATTAAACCGGACATGCATCATACTTGATTGTGCATCATGCCATGATTATGTGATGGTTGTTTACCTAGGTTGTTTGCTCTTTTTCGGTGTTGCTTCTTTGGGTTGGTTCCGATAACGTCGCGTTTGTGAGGACCCGTTCGTCTACGTCCGTTTATCTTCTTCATGGACTCGTTCTTCTTCCTTGCGGGATTTCAGGCAAGATGATCATACCCTCGAAATCACTTCTATCTTTGCTTGCTAGATGCTCGCTCTTTTGCTATGCCTATGCTGCGATACCTACCACTTGCTTGTCATGCCACCCATATTGTTAAACCAAGCCTCTAACCCACCTTGTCCTAGCAAACTGTTGTTTGGCTATGTTACCGCTTTGCTCAGCCCCTCTTATAGCGTTGTTAGTTGCAGGTGAAGATTGAAGTTTGTTCCTTGTTGGAACATGGAGATAGCGTTCCTTGTTGGAACATGTTTACTTGTTGGGATATCACTATATATCTTATTTAATTAATGCATCTATATACTTGGTAAAGGGTGGAAGGCTCGGCCTTATGCCTGGTGTTTTGTTCCACTCTTGCCGCCCTAGTTTCCGTCATATCAGTGTTATGTTCCCGGATTTTGCGTTCCTTACGCGGTTGGGCTATTATGGGAACCCCTTGATAGTTCGCCTTAAGTAAAGCTCCTCCAGCAATGCCCAACATTGGTTTTACCATTCGCCGCCTAGCCTTTTTTTTCCCTTGGGGGTCGCGCGCCCAAGGGTCATCATTATTTTACCCCCCCCCCCGGGCCAGTGCTCCTTTGAGTGTTGGTCCAACTTGTCAGCCGCCGGTGGCCACCAGGGGCAACTCTGGGCTGGCCTACCGGAAGTTTAGACAATCCGGTGTGCCCTGAGAAAGAGATATGTGCAGCTCCTATCGGGATTTGTCGGCACATTCGGGCAGTGTTGCTGGTTTAGTTTTACCCTGTCGAAATGTCTTGTTGTACCGGGATACCAAGTCTGATTGGAATGTCTCGGGTGGAGGTCTATTCCTTCGTTGACCGTGAGAGCTTGTCATGGGCTAAGTTGGGACACCCCTGCAGGGATTTGAACTTTCGAAAGCCGTGCCCGCGGTTATGGGCAGATGGGAATTTGTTAACGTCCGGTTGTAGAAAACCTGAAGTTGACCTTAATTAAAATGAATCAACCGCGTGTGTAACCATGATGGTCTCTTTTCGGCGGAGTCCAGGAAGTGAACACGGTTGTTGGAGTTATGCTTGACGTAGGTTGTTTTAGGATCACTTCTTGATCATACTTTCACGACCGTGCTTTGCCTTCTCTTCTCGCTCTCATTTGCGTATGTTAGCCACCATATATGCTAGTCGCTTGCTGCAGCTCCACCTCATACCTTTCCTTACCCATAAGCTTAAATAGTCTTGATCGCGAGGGTGCGAGATTGCTGAGTCCCTGTGGCTCACAGATACTTCCAAAACCAGTTTGCAGGTGCCGATGAGACCGTGCAGATGACGCAACCAAGCTCAGGAGGAGCTCGATGAAGATCTTATCTTTGAGTTGTTTCGTTCTAGTTGATCGGTAGTGGAGCCCAGTTGGGGTCGATCGGGGACCTTTCTCGCATTTGGCGTTCTTCTTTTATTTTGGCTCCGTAGCCGGGCCTTGATTGTATTTGGATGATGTAATGCTTTATTAATGTAATTGTGTGAAGTGGCGATTGTAAGCCAACTATGTATCTCTTTCCCTTATGTATTACATGGGTTGTGTGAAGATTACCTCACTTGCGACATATGCCTTCGATGCGATTATGTCTCTAAGTCGTGCCTCGGCACGTGGGAGCTATAGTCGCATCGAGGGTGTTACACCAGTCCTTTCTCAAACCTCAGTGTGGATGCAATCAAGTAACTAAGCTGCTCTTGCTTGTTTTCCAGGAAATACTCAGATGCCTCCTCTTGAGTTGGCATCTTTGCAGCTTTCTCCTTATTTGCCTTCTCCTTCTGTGCTTGAGCATGAACTGATGATGGATCATCCTTGTTCATCACAACTTCAT
This sequence comes from Triticum urartu, assembly GCF_056163025.1. Classification (NCBI taxonomy): domain Eukaryota; kingdom Viridiplantae; phylum Streptophyta; class Magnoliopsida; order Poales; family Poaceae; genus Triticum; species Triticum urartu. The sequence continues at coordinate 582,660,111 of NC_141877.1, forward strand.
TATCTTCAAAATCTGGATGAATAGGCAAATGTTCCTTGTCCAATAGGTATATGCCTGTGCCCATCTTGGAGTTAATTAGCTCCTAGATCTGAGGGGCATAACCACAGCTCCTCTTCTGATCTGCTACAGTCCTCTTGATAGTCTCTACCATGAGGCTCATGACTTTGAATTTCTGTGGCACATCAAAGATATGAAGCAAGTTGATTGCATGGCCTCTGATCATCTTGTGATCACCTGACTTGGGCAACAGAGTGTGCCTCAAAATCCAATTGATAGTTGGCAACCCTGACAGAAGATAATGTACAGACCCAAACTTGAAAGTATCAAGTGCCTTGTTTGGAATCTCCCTGTACATGTTGGACATAGAGTTGTGGTCCATCTTCTTCTTGGCATATATGTCTAAGTCATCCTCATGCTCCTCTGGGGCATTGATGAGCTGTGCCCACTTAGCAACTGTTGATTGGTACCTCGTACCTTCAGACATCCACACAATCCTTCCATCTGGATAGAAGTGTGCTGTGGAGTAGAACTGCATGATCAACTCTTCATTCCACTTTGTGAGCTTCTGCCCAACAAAGTCAGCTACTCCACAAGTTTGAAGCTGTCTTGCACTCCAAGATAGTGCTCTTCATTGTCCTTGATGTACTCCCAGTCTACCCATCTCATGTCACAAACGATAGGCTTCTTATCAAGCAAAACTGTCTCATAGAAGTCCTGCTATTCCTTAGTGTGGAACCTATAGTCAACATCAGTTCTTCTCCTTGAAGCATACGGATCTGCTTCTCTCCACTTCCTCAGCCCTGAGTCTCTTCTGATTTTCATGTCCTCAGCAACAGGATGAGCATCATTGTGGTCTGGGATCTTGGGCTTTAGCTTCCTGAGAACTTGGCCTTCCTCTTCTTCTGCAGTGTCAGGCACTGGGGCCTTGTTCTTTTCAGCAGCTGGTATGCTCCTTGTGTTCCTCTTTGGAGCTGTCTTGGCCTTTGATGCAGCCTTGGGTGCTTCCTTGGGCTTGGATGCAGTAGCCCCTGATCTTATAGCACCACCCATAAGCTTTTGTATCTTAGGTGCTGGAGCAGCAACCTCTTCTTCCTCTTCCTCTTCAGAATCTCTCATGATTGAGGATCTCCCAAGCACTCTAGCAGTGGTCTTTTTGATCCTCTCCTTCCTCTTCTTCCCTTCTGCAACAGCCTCTTTGGGTTCAGATCCCAAAGGGACTTGCGTAGATGCTCTGGCCTTAGACATTGGAATTCTCTTTGCAGGAACCTTTTGCTTCATGCCTGGCTTTGTGATTTGAGCTGAGCCATATTCCTTCTTGAGCACTACTCTCTTTGAAGTGGCTTCCTCTTCTGCCACATAGTCCTCATCCTCTGAATCTGAGGTTCTCTTCTTCCTTTGTCTGGTGGCAGCTTTTGGCAAGAACTGGAGGGACTAGTGCCCTCACTCATGTGCACTTGCTGCTCTGACAGGTTTTGGCTATCACTCTGATCTGACATGATGAACAAGCTGACTGCTGACCCTGTGAACAGTTTATAGATGAGGTAGAATAGATGAGCATCACAAAATGCAGAGATTTTTGCAAAAGAATGACTCAAAATCTTAGTTGTAGTTTCCCACTGAAATCATCTCAGATCTACCGATTTTTAAACTCGGTGATACCGAAGCAGTTTTGGAACCTAAACTAGTGAACTCGGTCAGACCGAGTCACAGTTCGGTGGCACCGAGACTGCTAGGGTTTCACAAAGTTCCAAAATCGGTCACACCGATTAGTAATTCTCGGTCAGACCGAGTCTCACTTGTGCAATGGCATGAGCCAAATCGGTGGGACCGAGTTTTTCAACTCGGTGGGTCCGAGATGGTTTCGGTGGAAACCTAACCCTAAAATTTTCGAATCAATCCTATTCTACGAACGCATTGACTGGATAGGAGTGTTTCAATCGTGGCTAGAAACAATAAGATCATAATGTGCTAGGAATCAGATTGGGGATAGCACAAAGATCGAGTCCATACCCTAGTTCGGTGGAGACTCGCTACGGCGGGGTTGAATTCCGTTGACGGCGATGGAGACCAGCGACTGGAGGCGGCTGGCGGTGAGGAGACGATCCGGAGACCACGTTGGCAGAGCGAGCTATCGCGCGGGTGAAGGGGTTCGGAGAAATTTCCAAATTTTTGCCCGTGACTATATATAGCCCGACCTTGTCGGTGTGACCGAGTGGAACAACTCGGTGGCACCGAGATGCAAAACTGTATACAGTTATTGCAACTCGGTGTGACCGAATGGTTCAAATCGGTTGCACCAAGATCAGAAATTCAGATCAACTTAATGATCTCGGTAGGACCGAAAGTAGGACATCGGTCAGACCGAGAATCACAAAGAGGTTTTGGAAGTTTAAGTCTATGACGAATCGGGGACTCCGAGTGCTCCTCACACAGATTGGTTCGAATCTGACTTGATCAAATTTTGTGATGTAGCATGAATAGAGTTTGAGACGAGAAAAGCATAGATAGCTAGAGGAGGTTCTTAGGCATTCTTGTCCATCCACTTGGCAAAAGGAAATAAAACCAAAAAATCAAAACAACAAGTGGATGTCCTCGAATGAGTAAAATATGCAACCAACATGCTCACACAATAAAATGGCAATTGAAATATGTGACAAAGCATGCACAACCAATTCTAGCATCTATCAAGCAATTGGCGATGACTAGGTCATCTATATATGAGTATATTGACTTAGGAGTCAAGTGAGAACACTTGATCATAGGTCATACTCATCCTTTAAGCTCAAGTGGGGTTACCACTTTTACATAAAGCATTGTTGTGTTCACATCTTTAGAGTTGCTTTAGCTCAAGTCTTTGAGTAAAGCTCCCCCTAGATGTGATATCCCCCCTAAGAGGGATGAACTAACCTTGGGTTTGTCGATGATGACTTCATGTAGATGTTGAAGATGTGGATGCTCAATGTTGATGTAGATCACTTGGAGCTATCCATTTGAGTGAATTGCACTTTCAATACCTACATGGGTTAGTCCCACAAGGAACAAACAAGGATATCCATAGACATAGAGTGATGCACACACAAGATGATGTCCATGAAAACTTTTAGTTTACCTTGTCCCTTGTCTTACCAACAAGAGTGTTTGTGACTCCTTGAACTAGTGCAAGATGTGGAAGTTGATTGCACTTGTTCTTGCCAAAATGATAAGAGTGAAGTATGTTGGCGGAGTCACCCTCAAGAACTCTCTAGTTCTTCTTCTTTTGGATCCACACCATCTTGATGGGAATCCTTGGAGTTGTAGTCGTACTTGATGAAGTGGAACTTGAAGTGGTCTTGGCAATCCACTTGACTAAGGTCTTAGGAGCTTCTTCAAATGCATCAATTTCCTCTTGAAGCTTGTCCTTGCCTTTTTGCTTGTAGTCTTATGGTGGAAGATCATCTTGAGCTTGTGTCCCCTTGAAGGAAGTAGGATCATACTTCTCTTGTTGAGGAACAAACTTTGTCTTGGGGTATTGATCTTCTTCCCAATCAACTCCATTGGCATTGAACTTTCGTTCAAAACCAACACCTTGATTCTTCCGGTGCCTTCCTTGCTTGCGCACAATTTCCTCGAATTGCTTACTCCCGGCAAGGCTTTTGTACACTCCTTTCTCTATAATTCCCTTCAATAAGCTATTTTCTTTCTCAAGTGTAACTTGGTAAGAGAATCATTAGTGGAATCAAGAGAACTACTAGAAGCAACAATATTGGATTTAGCATGATCATTGTTACTACTAGAGGAAGAATCTTTCTTGTTCTTGTTACTAGACTTGACTTGAGGCATGTAAGTGGATAAGAGTAAACGCTTGGCAATGTAAGAAGAACTTTTCTTGCGGAGATCATCATTGATTGCCTTTAAAAACTCATGCTCTTGATCAAGATTGAGCTTTTCAAAGCGTAACTTCTCATGAGCTCTTAAAAGTTCTCGATGATCTTCGAAGATAGTTTCATGAGCTAACTTAAGAGTGTTTAGTTCTTTAGTTAGAGCTTCAATCTTCTCCTTATCATTGTCATTCGTTTTATCTTGATTAGCATGATTAATTGACGTTTCATCATAGTATTCATCACTAGAGTTGTCAACAAGTAAATCATCATCACCTACCAAGTCATCTTCATCACTATTAAAATCAACATACTCGGGGTGTGTTACCTTAGGACCTTTGGCCATGAAGCATCTTCCAATTCCTTCATTTGGTGAGTCAAATATATCGTAGGAGTTGGTTGACACAAGTGTTAGACCAGCAACACCTTCATCTTGAGTATATTCGGAATCGGAGTGATAACTTCTCTCGGAGTGGTTGTCGGAGTCGGAGCCGGATACCCATTCACCAACATGAGCCTGATGTCTTCGTTTTGTGTAGCTCCTTGATGATTTTTCCTTCCTTTCCGAATCCTTGCTTCTCCGTGAGTGTCTTCGTTCATAACGATAATCTCTACTCCTTCTCTCTCTTGGTGGTGATTCTTCTCTTTTGCTTCTTCTTTTTGGAGAGTCTTCTCTTCTCTTGTAGGGAGCCGTACACTCATTGGTATAGTGTCCGGGTCTTCCACAATTGTAGCAGTTTCGCTCTCGACTAGAAGATCTTTTGTCATTGTAGGACCTTGACTTGGAGCTTCTATCTTTGCTTCTACTCTTGTAGAACTTGTTGAAGTTTTTCACCATTAAGCTCAATTCTTCATTGAAGTTTTGTTTCTCACTTGATGATGTAGGGGCTTCACATGAGGCTTTGTAGGCACCACTTGATTTGTTGTGAAGTTCCTCTTTATCCTTAAGTGACATCTCATGAGCAACAATTCTTCCAATTACCTCCGTTGGCTTGAGATCTTTGTAATTGGGCATCATTTGGATCAATGTGCACACAGTATCATATTTTCCATCCAAGGCTCTTAGAATCTTCTTGATGATGAATCTATCGGTCATCTCTTCATTTCCTAAGCCGGCAATCTCATTTGTGATGAGAGCAAGCCTAGAGTACATTTCAGCGACACCTTCACCATCCTTCATTTTGAACTTGTCAAGTTGACTTTGAAGCACATCCAATTTGGATTCCTTGATGGAGTCGGTACCTTCGTGCATATCAATCAAAGTGTCCCAAATTTCCTTTGCATTCTCAAGACGGCTGATTTTGTTGAATTCTACGGGGCACAATCCGTTGAAGTGAATATCACAAGCTTGATCATTGTATTGCAACATCTTCAACTCATCCGCGGTAGCTTCACGGTTTGGTTCTCTCCCATCAAAGAAGTCACCTTGCAAACCAACAAAAACAATAGCCCAAACGGTGGGGTTATGTCCAAGAATATGCATTTTCATTTTATGCTTCCAACTAGCAAAATTAGTACCATCAAAGTAAGGACCTCTACGGTGATAATTTCCCTCACTAGACGCCATACTCTCCTAGGTTGTGAAACCAAGGCTATGACCACCAAAAGCTATGGAAATCAAAGCAAATGGAGACCAAAGCTCTGATACCACTTGTAGGATTGAAAGTATGTCTAGAGGGGGGTGATTAGACTACTTGACCAAATAAAAACTTAACCTTTTCCCAATTTTAGTTCTTGGCAGATTTTAGCTATTTTAGGACAAGTCAAGCAATCATCACACAATTCAAGCAAGCATGCAAAGAGTATATTGGCAGCGGAAATTAAAGCATGCAACTTGCAAGAATGTAAAGGGAAGGGTTTGGAGAATTCAAACGCAATTGGAGACACGGATGTTTTTCCCGTGGTTCGGATAGGTGGTGCTATCCTACATACACGTTGATGGAGACTTCAACCCACGAAGGGTAACGGTTGCGCGAGTCCACGGAGGGCTCCACCCACGAAGGGTCCACGAAGAAGCAACCTTGTCTATCCCACCATGGCCATCGCCCACGAAGGACTTGCCTCACTAGCGGTAGATCTTCACGAAGTAGGCGATCTCCTTGCCCTTACAAACTCCTTGGTTCAACTCCACAATCTTGTCGGAGGCTCCCAAGTGACACCTAGCCAATCTAGGAGACACCACTCTCCAAGAAGTAACAAATGGTGTGTTGATGATGAACTCCTTGCTCTTGTGCTTCAAATGATAGTCCCCCCAACACTCAATTCTCTCTCACAGGATTTGGATTTTGTGGAAAGAAGATTTGAGTGGAAAGCAACTTGGGGAAGGCTAGAGATCAAGATTCATGTGGTAGGAATGGAATATCTTGGCCTCAACACATGAGTAGGTGGTTCTCTCTCAGAACATATGAGTTGGAAGTGTAGATGTGTTCTGATGGCTCTCTCCACGAGTGAAGAGGAGGTGGAGGGGTATATATAGCCTCCACACAAAATCCAACCGTTACACACAATTTACTAATCTCGGTGGGACCGAATCATCAAACTCGGTCGGACTGAAATAGTAAACCTAGTGACCGTTAGTGATTTTCGGTGGGACTGACATGCAACTCGGTAGGACCGATATGGTTAGGGTTAGGGCATAACGTAATCTCGGTGAGACCGATTACACAAACTCGGTGAGACCGATTTGGTAATAAGCTAACCAGAGGGTTGGTCAGGCAAACTCAGTGGGACCGATTCGCTCTTCTCGGTGAGACCGAAATGTTACGAAAAGGAAACAGTGAGTTTACATTGCAATCTCGGTGGGACTGATCCGCTCTTTCGGTGAGACCGAAAAGTTACGAAAAGGAAACAGAGAAATTGCAATCCCATCTCGGTGAGACCGAGATCCCTATCGGTAGAACCGATTTGCTTAGGGTTTGGCAATGGCTATGACAAGTGAAACTCGGTGGCGCCGGGTTGAAAGAATCGGTAGGGCCGAGTTTGGCTTTGGGTTTAGGTCAAATGTGGATATGGGAAAGTAACTGAGGATTTTGGAGCATATCATTAAGTACATGAAGCAAGAGGCTCATTAAGCAACACCTCATCCCTCCTTGATAGTATTGGCTTTTCCTATGGACTCAATGTGATCTTGGACCACTAAAATGTAAAATGAAGAGTCTTGAGCATATGAGCTAGAGCCAATCCTTTGTCCTTAGCATTTTGAGGGTTCCACTTTCACCATCCATGCCATGCCAATCATTGAGCTTTCCTGAAATGATCATCTTGGAATAGCATTAGCTCAATGAGCTATATGTTGTTATGAATTACCAAAACCTCCTAGGGATAGTTGCACTTTCAACTGCCCCACCATTCAAAATATACACGTATCCGGTTTGTGACTTAGAGTCATCCAGATCTGTGTCGGAGCTAGCATCGACGTAACCCTTTACAATGAGCTCTTCGTCACCTCCATAAACGAGAAACATATCCTTAGTCCTCTTCAGGTACTTCAGGATATTCTTGACCGCTGTCCAGTGTTCCATGCCGGGATTACTTTGGTACCTTCCTACCAAACTTATGGCAAGGTTTACATCAGGTCTGGTACACAGCATAGCATACATGATAGACCCTATGGCCGAGGCATAGGGGATGACACTCATCTTTTCTCTATCTTCTGCCGTGGGCGGGCATTGAGCCGTGCTCAATCTCGTACCTTGCAATACAGGCAAGAACCCCTTCTTTGACTGATCCATATTGAACTTCTTCAATATCTTGTCAAGGTACGTACTCTGTGAAAGACCAATGAGGCGTCTCGATCTATCTCTATAGATCTTGATGCCTAATATATAAGCAGCTTCTCCAAGATCCTTCATTGAAAAACACTTGTTCAAGTAGGCCTTTATGCTTTCCAAGAATTCCATATCATTTCCCATCAACAGTATGTCATCCACATACAATATGAGAAATGCTACAGAGCTCCCACTCACTTTCTTGTAAATGCAGGCTTCTCCATAAGTCTGCGTAAACCCAAACGCTTTGATCATCTCATCAAAATGAATGTTCCAACTCCGAGATGCTTGCACCAGCCCATAGATCGAGCGTTGGAGCTTGCACACCTTGTCAGCATTCTTAGGATCGACAAAACCTTCCGGCTGCATCATATACAATTCTTCCTTAAGGAAACCATTAAGGAATGCCGTTTTGACGTCCATTTGCCATATCTCATAATCATAGAATGCGGCAATTGCTAACATGATTCGGGCGGACTTCAGCTTCGCTACGGGTGAGAAAGTCTCATCGTAGTCAACCCCTTGAACTTGTCAATAACCCTTAGCGACAAGCCGAGCTTTATAGATGGTCACATTACCATCCGCGTCTGTCTTCTTCTTAAAGATCCATTTATTTTCTATGGCTCGCCGATCATCGGGCAAGTCAGTCAAAGCCCATACTTCGTTTTCATACATGGATCCTATCTCAGATTTCATGGCTTCCAGCCATTTGTCGGAATCTGGGCCCGCCATCGCTTCTTCATAGTTCGAAGGTTCACCATTGTCTAACAACATGATTTCCAGGACAGGGTTGCCGTACCACTCTGGTGCGGAACGTGCCCTTGTGGACCTACGAAGTTCAGTAGCAACTTGATCTGAAGTTTCATGATCATCATCATTAACTTCCTCTCTAGTCGGTGCAGGCACCTCAGGAACATTTTCTTGAGCTGCGCCACTTACCGGTTCAAGAGGTAATACTTCATCGCGTTCTACTTTCCTCCCACTTACTTCCTTCGATAGAAACTCTTTCTCTAGAAAGGATCCATTCTTGGCAACAAATATCTTGCCTTCGGGTCTGAGGTAGAAGGTATACCCAATAGTTTCTTTAGGGTATCCTATGAAGATGCATTTTTCCGATTTGGGTTCGAGCTTTTCAAGTTGAAGTTTCTTGACATAAGCATCACATGCCCAAACTTTTAGAAATGACAGCTTAGGTTTCTTCCCAAACCATAATTCATACGGTGTCGTCTCAACGGATTTCGACGGAGCACTATTTAAAGTGAATGCGGCAGTCTCTAAAGCATAGCCCCAAAATGACATCGATAGATCGGTAAGAGACATCATAGATCACACCATATCCAATAGAGTGCGATTACGATGTTCGGACACACCATTATGCTGAGGTGTTCCAGGCGGCGTGAGTTGTGAAACTATTCCACATTTCCTTAAGTGCGTATCAAATTCGTGACTCAAGTATTCTCCTCCATGATCTGATCGCAAGAACTTGATTTTCCTGTCACGTTGATTCTCAACCTCACTCCGAAATTCCTTGAACTTTTCAAAGGTCTCAGACTTGTGTTTCATTAAGTAGACATACCCATATCTACTCAAGTCATCAGTGAGGGTGAGAACATAACGATAGCCACCGCGAGCCTCAACACTCATTGGACCGCACACATCAGTATGTATGATTTCCAATAAGTTGGTCGCTCGCTCCATTGTTCCTGAGAACGGAGTCTTGGTCATTTTACCCATGAGGCATGGTTCGCACGTGTCAAATGATTCATAATCAAGAGACTCCAAAAGTCCATCTGCATGGAGCTTCTTCATGCGTTTGACACCTATGTGACCAAGGCGGCAGTGCCACAAGTATGTGGGACTATCATTATCAACCTTACATCTTTTGGTATTCACACTATGAATATGTGTAACATTACACTCGAGATTCATTAAGAATAAACCATTCACCAGTGGGGCATGACCATAAAACATATCTCTCATATAAATAGAACAACCATTATTCTCGGATTTAAATGAGTAGCCATCTCGAATTAAATGAGATCCCGATACAATGTTCATGCTCAAAGCTGGCACTAAATAACAATTATTGAGGTTTAAAACTAATCCCGTAGGTAAATGTAGAGGTAGCGTGCCGACGGCGATCACATCGACCTTGGAACCATTCCCGACGCGCATCGTCACCTCGTCCTTCGCCAGTCTCCGCTTATTTCGCAGCTCCTGCTTTGAGTTACAAATGTGAGCAACCGCACCGGTATCAAATACCCAGGAGCTACTACGAGTACTGGTAAGGTACACATCAATTACATGTATATCACATATACCTTTAGTGTTGCCGGCCTTCTTGTCCGCTAAGTATTTGGGGCAGTTCCGCTTCCAGTGACCACTTCCCTTGCAATAAAAACACTCAGTCTCAGGCTTGGGTCCATTCTTTGACTTCTTCCCGGCAGCTTGCTTACCGGGCGCGGCAACTCCCTTGCCTTCCTTCTTGAAGTTCTTTTTACCCTTGCCTTTCTTGAACTTAGTGGTTTTATTCACCATCAACACTTGATGTTCCTTTTTGATTTCCACCTCCGCTGATTTCAGCATTGAATATACCTCAGGAATGGTCTTTTTCCATCCAATGCATATTGAAGTTCATCACAAAGCTCTTGTAGCTCGCTGGAAGCGACTGAAGGATTCTGTCAATGACCGCGTCATCCGGGAGATTAACTCCCAGCTGAGTCAAGCGGTTATGCAACCCAGACATTTTGAGTATGTGCTCACTGACAGAACTGTTTTCCTCCATCTTACAACTGAAGAACTTGTCGGAGACTTCATATCTCTCGACCCGGGCATGAGCTTGGAAAACCATTTTCAGCTCTTCGAACATCTCATATGCTCCGTGTCGCTCAAAACGCTTTTGGAGCCTCGGTTCTAAGCTGTAAAGCATGCCGCACTGAACGAGGGAGTAATCATCAGCACGTGACTGCCAAGCGTTCATAACGTCTTGGTTCTCTGGGATGGGTGCGTCACCTAGCGGTGCTTCTAGGACATAATCTTTCTTGGCAGCTATGAGGATGATCCTCAGGTTCCGGACCCAGTCCGCATAGTTGCTGCCATCATCTTTCAGCTTGGTTTTCTCTAGGAACGCATTGAAGTTGAGGACAACGTGGGCCATTTGATCTACAAGACATATTGTAAAGATTTTAGACTAAGTTCAGGATAATTAAGTTCATCTAATCAAATTATTCAATGAACTCCCACTCAGATAGACATCCCTCCAGTCATCTAAGTGAAACATGATCCGAGTCAACTAGGCCGTGTCCGATCATCACGTGAGATGGACTAGTCAACATCGGTGAACATCTTCATGTTGATCGTATCTTCTGTACGACTCATACTCGACATTTCGGTCTTCCGTGTTCCGAGGCCATGTCTGTACATGCTAGGCTCGTCAAGTCAACCTAAGTGTATTGCGTGTGTAAAGCTGGCTTACACCCGTTGTATTCGAACGTTAGAATCTATCACACCCGATCATCACGTGGTGCTTCGAAACAACGAACCTTCGCAACGGTGCACTGTTAGGGGAAACACTTTCTTGAAATTATTACGAGGGATCATCTTATTTAAGCTATCGTCGTTCTAAGAAAATAAGATGTAAAACATGATAAAAATCACATGCAATCAAATAGTGACATGATATGGCCAATATCATTTGCTCCTTTTGATCTCCATCTTCGGGACGCCATGATCATCGTCGTCACCAGCATGACACCATGATCTCCATCATCGTGTCTTCATGAAGTTGTCTCGTCAACTATTACTTCTACTACTATGGCTAACGCTTTAGCAATAAAGCAAAGTAATTACATGACGTTTATGTTGACACGCAGGTCATAAATAAATTAAGACAACTCCTATGGCTCCTGCCGGTTGTCATACTCATCGACATGCAAGTCATGATTCCTATTACAAGAACATGATCAATCTCATACATCACATATATCATTCATCACATCCTTTTGGCCATATCACATCACACGGCACATGCTGCAAAAACAAGTTAGACGTCCTCTAATTGTTGTTGCAAGTTTTTACGTGGCTGCTATAGGTTTCTAGCAAGAACGTTTCTTACCTACACCAAAACCGCAACGTGATATGCCAATTTCTATTTACCCTTCATAAGGACCCTTTTCATCGAATCCGATCCGACTAAAGTGGGAGAGACGGACACCCGCTAGCCACCTTATGCAACTAGTGCATGTCCGTCGGTGGAACCAGTCTCACGTAAGTGTACGTGTAAGGTCGGTCCGGGCCGCTTCATCCCATGATGCTGCCGAATTAAGATAAGACTAGTAACGGCAAGTAAATTGACAATATCGACGCCCACAACTGCTTTGTGTTCTACTTGTGCATAGAAACTACGCATAGACCTAGCTCATGATGCCACTGATGGGGAACGTAGCAGAATTTTTAAAATTTTCTACGCATCACCAAGATCAATCTATGGAGTCATCTAGCAATGAGGGAGAGGGGAGTGCATCTACATACCCTTGTAGATCGCGAGCGGAAGCGTTCAAGAGAACGGGGTTGATGGAGTTGTACTCGTCGTGATCCAAATCACCGATGACCTAGCACCGAACGACGGCACCTCCGCGTTCAACACACGTACAGTTGGGAAGACGTCTCCTCCTTCTTGATCCAGCAAGGGGGAAGGAGAGGTTGATGGAGATCCAGCAGCACGACGGCGTGGTGGTGGAAGCAACGACGATCTCGGCAGGGCTTCGCCAAGCTCAGGGAGAGGGAGAGGTGTCACGGGAGGGAGAGGGAGGCGCCAGGGGCTAGGGTGCACAGCCCTCCCTTCCCCCCACTATATATAGGACCCCTAGGGGGGGCACCGGCCCTAGGAGATGAGATCTCCAAGGGGGGGCGGCCAAGGGGGTGGAGTGCCCCCCAAGCCAAGTGGGGCGCCCCCACCCCTAGGGTTTCCAACCCTAGGCGCAGGGGGAGGCCCAAGGGGGGCGCACCAGCCCACTAGGGGCTGGTTCCCCTCCCACTTCAGCCCATGGTGCCCTCCGGGATAGGTGGCCCCACCCGGTGGACCCCCGGGACCCTTCCGGTGGTTCCGGTACAATACCGATTACCCCCGAAACTTTCCCGATGGCCGAAACTTGACTTCCTATATATAAATCTTCATCTCCGGACCATTCCGAAACTCCTCGTGACATCCGGGATCTCATCCGGGACTCGGAACAACTTTCAGGTTACCGTATACTAATATCTCAACAACCCTAGCGTCACCGAACCTTAAGTGTGTAGACCCTACGGGTTCGGCAGACACGCAGACATGACCGAGACGACTCTCCGGTCAATAACCAACAGCGGGATCTGGATACCCATGTTGGCTCCCACATGCTCCTCGATGATCTCATCGGATGAACCACGATGTCGAGGATTCAATCAATCCCGTATACAATTCCCTTTGTCAATCGGTACGTTACTTGCCCGAGACTCGATCGTCGGTATCCCAATACCTCGTTCAATCTCATTACCGGCAAGTCACTTTACTCGTACTGTAATGCATGATCCCGTGATCAACCACTTGGTCACATTGAGCTCATTATGATGATGCATTACCGAGTGGGCCCAGAGATACCTCTCTGTCATACGGAGTGACAAATCCCAATCTCGATTTGTGCCAACCCAACAGACACTTTCGGAGATACCCGTAGTGCAACTTTATAGTCACCCAGTTACGTTGTGATGTTTGGCACACCCAAATCACTCCTACAGTATCCGGGAGTTGCACAATCTCATGGTCTAAGGAAATGATACTTGACATTTGGAAAAGCTCTAGCAAACGAACTACACAATCTTCAAGCTATGCTTAGGATTGGGTCTTGTCCATCACATCATTCTCCTAATGATGTGATCTCGTTATCAATGACATCCAATGTCCATATTCAGGAAACCATGACTATCTTTTTATCAACGAGCTAGTCAACTAGAGGCTCACTAGGGACGTGTTGTGGTCTATGTATTCACACATGTATTACGATTTCCGGATAACACAGTTATAGCGTGAACAATAGACAATTATCATGAACAAAGAAATATAATAATAACCATTTTATTATTGCCTCTAGGGCATATTTCCAACAGATGCTTAGTGTAGATGCGGTGGCCGTCGCCGATGGCGAAAACCCACTGTCGGCACGTCCCGATCAGGGGTCCCCGCCGTTCTCTCTCACAAAGCCGGTGAGGTTGCCTTCGTCCCTTGCTCACTGCAGCGACATGGGCAGTTGCCGCCTCCCGCCGCCCTCCTCAAGGTTGAGCTACGTCCCTCAGGTACAACTCCCTTTACAGCCGGCTTGCACCACTGCTCCAGCTGCCCACATCACTCCCTGTGGATATTTCTCTACTTCTTTGCCCCTCACATACCTCTACTGGCTTCTACGTACTGTATTTGTGATGAGTTTATGTCTCATCAACTAGTCCTAGTAATCTTATTCTAATCACGCTTGTTCAATTTCTTTGCCACAGGGATGCTCATCTCGATTTTGTGAAACTGCACAAAATGATTCGATGGTCAAAAGTTTGCAAACTTCATTTATTAGGAAGCTCGAACGTTGCCAACAAATTGAAGCCTGGTCAGGGTTCGCGGTTCAAGGGCTAGGGACTGCATGGATCGTTTTTTCTTTAGCTGCCTCTGTTCCAAAATAAGTGTCAACTTTAGTAGTAGTACAACTTTGTACTAAAGTTTGCACAAAGTTGAGAAACTTATTTTGGAACGGAGGGAGTACATATTTGCTATGATCTGTCAATCATTGAGATGCAATAGCATTCATGTTAGTCTCCTTTGTATTTGATGAAATGTTGCAACGGGCAACCTTGGACGCAAGATACATGTAACAGAAGCTGGAAGCTTCATAGCATTGTACAAATTTATCTCACTGATAAATTACAGTACGTACTATACTAGTACTTCCTCCCTTCCTAAATATAAGTCTTTGTAGAGATTTCACCATGAACCACATGCGGATGTATATAGATGCATTTTAAGTGTAGATTCATTCATTTTGTTCCGTATGTAGTGGAATCTCTACAAAGATTTATATCTACTAGTAATAGCTAGCCCCCACTACTAGGAATTCTCTATCCTCTCCTTGAGCCACGTCATCAAAATTGATGTAGCCGTTAGATGAAGTAAATCAGTCCATAATAGCCGTCTGATCTTGACGTTGAGAGGCTCCGCACTAAGCCACATGCAAGCATGCAGAAATACCATGCCACATGCATGTGAGTGGGTTTTAAATCACATCAACATGTCTGCATGCAAGCATGCACCAGTAGCATGCATGTAAGTGAGCTTTTAAGTCCCATTCACATGTCAAAAAGAAAAATATAATCCCATTATGCAGTAGGAGTTGGCTGATCTTTTTTCCTTACGTGGGATGATCTAAATGATGATGGGAGTTTATTTAGTTTGGCTACCACATTTGTCATGCGGTTATAGAGTTTTTTTTTGTTCTATGAAATCGATAATTTTGCACAGAGAGATATACCGTTGTTCCGCGCCAACGCGCGGGGACTCATCTAGTAATATTTAGGAACGGAGGGAGTACTATGTAAAGAGTTAGGTGTCACACGATGATAGTGTGAGGTGGGCCATGTAATCACTGAGCCTGCATGTTTTCACTGCTCTTGCACGCCTCCGCTGTAAGAATGGAGAAAATTGTAATCTAGTACTAGTAGTATACCTCCTTTCGCCGAAAGCGTGGGACATCCAGCAATCCTACCACCTCAGTAATAAAGACCAATGAGCCGTCAAATCACATAGACCCAGCAGTAAGTTGGACGGACGAAGCAACCATCACTCTTGCGCCAGTGAGAGGTCGCGTCCGCTCTGCCCGGGAATGAATGCGGCACTGATTCTTTGGAGCGGCGCTGACCGTTTCGGGCGGGAATCAGGAGCGGGCGTGGCAGCTGTCCGCATGTCCCTACCGGACACGCCCGGAAACGAGAGGATGCACCGACTCTTGCAGCTAAAATCGTACACTACACAACATCTCTCTGTAGGAGTAGGTCGATTTGTCACTCTCTCTAACACACACATGGTGTTAAACACACACACACACACGCACACGCACGCACCTTGGTCCCGTTGCACCTTCTAACGTGACTTATTACACCTAGACAGAGGGAGTAGTAAGTATACGAGATACGGTGGCACACTGACTTAAGTCGAATACAAGTGCCCAAAATTTGTGTGCATGTTATAATAAGGATTCACTTAAAATAGTACGTGAGCGAACAGAGGGATCAATTGGACAGTGTTCCCGAAAAGTAGCGAGATGTGTGAGGTAAGATACACCGCTGGCACTTTTAATTTTTCTTATTAATTTGTTTGTTTCACCCTCTGACTGGTGGGACCCAACGTACTACGTGGAGAGAGGTAAGGTGACTAAGGCTGCATTATTTCTGCACCATTGTGGATAGTCTTACCACCAAAGCCACATGACATGATTATGATTGAAATCCCAATGACTCCCACACACACAAAAAAACACGGAATGCTTGTCACACGAATGCAGGAATGTATAAAAGGTTATTTCCCTCTCGTTGAACATAACGGGAGGGTTGTGTAGCTGGTTAGCCTGTTCGCTCATCAAACTTGAGGTCTTGGGTTCGATAACTACACTTGAGCATAATTTGTGCCAGGAGGATTCTTTGACTGGTCAAAATGTTTTCTAGGGTTTGCACGCTTCACACTCTCTCTCCAGTATATATATACACGCTGGAGCCTCAGCGCTTGTAGTTGCTCTCTTCACACTCTCTCGCCCTCTCCCACTGGAGCCTCGGCGCTTGTAGTTGCTCTCTTCAAACTCTCTCGCCCTCTCCAGATCTAAACAAGACTTCGTTGGCCTCTCTCTCCCCTCACTGCTGCTCAAAGAGCCGGCAGGATCCGTCCGCCGGGAAGGTAAGGAGGCTTAACGCTGTCGCCGTCGGTGAGGGACTACCGGCGCAGCTGTTCACTTTCCACCCAGTGGCGGCGCGGGAGGGCCTCCAACCCCTTCTTCTTCGCCGCCGTCCCGTCGCCCACTGAACCACGCCCCAAGAACCTTAAGGTATAATTTACTTACTCCACATGCATTGCTCTAGTTGCATGTATACCATGAATATAGGACGTGGTTCAAAGAGGAAAGGAGTGGGGGAAAGTAGTGGGAAAAGTTGTATATAGCATGAATCTAGGACGTGGTTCAAAGAGGAAATGAAGGGGAAAGTTGTATAGCATTAATCTAGGACGTGGTTCAAAGAGGAAAGGAATGGGGGAAAGTAGTGGGGAAAGTTGTATCGCATAAATCTAGGACGTGGTTCAAAGAGGAAAGGAAGGGGCGAAAGTACTAGTTCAAAAAGGAAAGGAAGGAACAAGGCTGTAGAGTTTGAGCAGGACTAGATTTGCTGCGCTCACATAGGGAAAGGCGTCTAAAGATAACAAAACTGGGACCAACACAAATATGCTCCTTGGTTGTTTGTTCTTTGTTGCAACGGACTGTGCATGACCCCAGTACATCGGTAGATGCACATGGTGCTGCTGCGTCCACTGTCCCGTGCAACTCATTAGCTGTTGTTAATATAAGGCCTTGTTTGGTTAAAAACTCCCTAGTCCCTACCTGCTGGGTTCCAGGGACTAAACATGGACTAGAGGTTATTAAATGACATGCTAAAAGACCATGTTACCCCTAGTAATGAACTAATAGAGACAAGGTGCGATGCGTGGCAGGGGCAACTGTTGGAAAAAGTCCCAAAAAGACTCCCTCAGGGACTTCTTTCTTTAGTCCCAAATGCCCACTTTTAGTCCCTAAAAGTTCCTCCTCTTTGGTTTAGATGGGACTGACACGGAGTTTTTTTAGTCCCTACACCAAAATGTCCCTGTAAACAGACACCCTCTAATAATGCCGCTGGAAAATTGATGCAATGCCACAGTTAAAAGCAAATTACATGTTTCACGAATTTTATTGTTAATATAATCTCTATGTTAATATTAATCAATGCCACCATTTGAGAAATGCTACTGTCTTGCTTTCTTTCCCATTTAGATAAGGTAGATGCTTCTTTTTGTTGGCTTCTGGGTCATCCACCATTATTGACCACTAATTGTTTCCTCTGCACCTCTGTGTAAACAGGGTTATCTGCTTCACCTCATTGCCATTGTGACCTTTTGTTGCACTGCACAAAACACTTTTGTTTTAAGAGTGTTTTGTGCAGTTCAACCAAAATGTCACACCGACAACGTTGCTTGATTGCTTGATCTTAGTGGAACTGCACAAGAGGAGATCTTACTTCCTATCCGTTAAGGCGAATTTGGTTCAGATCTTCTTCTTGTGAGTTGTTTGAATTCTGCATCATGAGAGGTCAGTACTAGCCTTCTTTCACATGATTCTACAGTGTGCATTCATATGTTGTGCTACTTGTACGATAATGTTGCTTGATTTTAGTGAACTGCACAAATGGAGACAAGACTTCCAATCCGTATGTCCATCGTAATATCCCATTGAGGTAAGATAAGGATATTTCACAACTGCTGGCCTGTATTTTGCCACTTTCATCAGAAAATTAAGTTTAGTACTATACTTGTGCTCCCTAATTGACATGCCAAATCTTACATTGAAGGCGGAGCTTGTTTGTTATTGAACCAAGTGATGAAGGGGAAGAACAAGGGGAAGAAAAACAAAAATCAACTCCCGGTGCTGTAATGAAGCACTGGAACTGTGATGACACAAGTAATGATATAGTTTTGCATCTTAATTTATTGCTATGGCTAGAACGAGCAATTGTTTTGCCACTGATTTGATGCCACTCTTAATGTAATATGTAATTATCTCTACTTGTGCAAACAGGGATCTTCTTTGAAGATACCATATATTTTAATGGAACTGCACAAGAAGATGTTGGAAACATTAAACTAATCAAGGAATATATAGTAAGCATGGCCACCACCGTAGATAGCAACAGATGGTTCCGGAGAATTGCTTCATCTGTATGCTCTACACAATAAGCCTCCTGACAAAGGTTGGTACTCGCCCACTGATTTCATCCATATGATTGAGCTTTGTCATCTCTATTGGTGTTGTGCTACTATTTAGATACTGTCATGAAAAAGTGGTATTGTCCTTGAGAAGTGCTTCATTTGTGCTGTTTTAAATATTTCCTTTCCTTTTTTTCGAGCAAACAATGATGCTAGCATTTAGTAGTCCTCTTGTCTTTGCACAACAGGATCATCTTCCTCTGAAGAAGAATATGGAGTACGTGAAGTGACTAGTTCTGATTATGCCAGGATGAAGAAGCCCAGTCTATCTTATCATCAGAAGGAGCAGTTGAAGGATGGTTACATTACTCCCCACAAGACCAAACTAACTTCAGCTCAGAAGGACTGACAAAATCTCCATTTTTTTGCTGTGATGCGCGAGTACAATGTTGTTCTAGGATTCTTTCTAGAGAATTC
This sequence comes from Triticum urartu, assembly GCF_056163025.1. Lineage (NCBI taxonomy): Eukaryota > Viridiplantae > Streptophyta > Magnoliopsida > Poales > Poaceae > Triticum > Triticum urartu. Next base: position 582,679,220 of record NC_141877.1, read on the forward strand.
CATTTTTCTAAAAGTGTGCTCTACATGGACCATGTATGTGCCTGTTGAAACTGTCAATTCATAGTACAGTTTTCTCTATACTAATCACTTTTTTGTATTTGTGCAAACAGGGGTGCTCAGCTTGATTTCAATGGGAACTGCACAAAATGTTCATGAATATATCGAATCATTCATTTCCACCACAAGAAAGGAGGTGTCGATAAGTTCAAGGCGTTGCAACATATAAGGGCGAAATCATACAAGCTACGCGTGAATTTGGTTGATTTTGGTGGAACTGCACAAAAATAAGAGCTGGTTTATTTAGCACGAGGTGCCATGTCAATGTCCGAACTGATGGCAAACCCTGCCCATTCCACAATCGTAGGCATTTGATATTTTGGAATGGGACAACCTTGTCAAATTTTGCTCATTGATTTTAGCAAGACATGCGTTTGATATTTTCGAATGGGACGCCCTTTGCTGTCAGCAGCATCGATCAATTTTTTATTTATTCTTTAGTTGTGAAGTAAATATTGCCTCTGACATGTGAGTCGCTGAGATGCATAATCATTGATTGTTTTGAGTGTTCTCTATGAATTGCCAGGCCTGTGTGTTTGATTGCAATGTATAGAAACGCTAAAAAGCTGCTCAAACTCTTTGTACTCCTTCTGTTCCTTTTTACTTCGCACGTTGTGAAAGTGCATACTTTTTTGTATAAGATTGATCAAAGTAGAGATACTTTGACTGCAGACAAAACTTGTATGCAGACTAGAAAGGACCAGAGGGAGTACATGTGAAACTGCTGCAAACGAGGTGATCACCCTGGGAATAATGCTAGTACGTATTGTTTTGCATGTTCATCCAATGCCAGTGATACAGGAATTCGAACTAATCAAAATAAATTCATTCATACACGGTCGGATTTCGTATAAATACGCCAGATTTCATTACATTTCATACATTCTTCAACTAAAAAGGGGTGCGCTGGAGGTATAATTAATTAACCGAAGCTACCCACCTGTATCCCGCTGAGGCGAACAGAAGCTTCAGTGACTTAACTGCAGGTGCAGTTGCATAACTGACATGTGGTCTGTTGGGCCCATGTGTCAGTTAGCCAACTGCACCAGTAGTTAAGTAGAAGCAGTTTTATTCTCCAGCAGAACTCCCTGACTTCACGTCGCTGCCAAGAAGCTAACTGGCCGTTAATGGTCAACCCACCTAGCTTGGCTTCAACAGGAGGGTACCAGCGGTGGCCTTACTTGGACCCGAGCGGCGGCGACCTACCGTGTTCTACTCTTCCTCGTTTTTTGTGTGGCGCGGCCTCGTTGGCAGCGGGGCAGGGCCTCGGCGGAGCCGGCGATGTCCTCCGTCTCGTTGCCGGCGGGCGGCGCCTCAGCGGAGTGGTGGAAATCCTCCCCCGTGTTGCCGGAAGGGTGGGGCCTCGGCTGAGCCGACGATGTCCTCTGCCTCGTTGTTGGCGGTTCAGAGCCTCGGCGGAGCCGGCGGTGTCCTCTGCCTCGTTGTTGGCGCCGCGGGGCCTCGGTGGAGCAGGGACTCGTGGGAGCCGGCATTGTCCTCTGCCTCGCCCTCGGTCTCGCCAAACAGCTCCTCACCCGCTTCATCGCCCTCTTTGCTAGCCTCTTCGTAGGCTGCCACAGTCTCCGCCACCTGCATGCGGTACCGCCAGCGCTCGAGGCGGCCCTTGCGGGCAGAGCGGTACGAGTCGAGTAGCGCCTCCTGCTCCGCCCGCTCCACGGTGATCTGCTCCTCCGCCTGCAGGTGCTCCTGGAGGAGATGGTGGTTGTAGGCGGCGTCGGCCTGCGCCTCCTGGAACTGCTCCTGACGCATCTGCCTCACAGTGTCCATATATTGGGCACGGGCCTCGCCGATGGTCATGGTGCAATGCACCGGCGAGGATGGCGCAGTGGAGAGGGTTGGCGTCGGATCGTCGACTACCATGTTCTCCATTGGGACGCCGTCGTCCTCCGGCTGCCTGTCGGCCAGCTGGTCAGCAGCAATGGCTGCCATCTCCTTGTGGTCCGCCGTCCGCCCGTCCCGAAGAGCGCTGGAGCGCGAGGAAGCCATGGTGGGCAGTAGTGGTGTGGATAGGAGAAAGGGAACGGATGCGGATGACTGCGGCTATGGCCGGCGCAGCAGTTTATATAGCAATGGTGGGCGGGCGGAGAGACAGACGTGTGGCGCCGGAGTAGCCGCCTCGGCAACCGCGTATCATTAATGTGGGTGGCAGATGGACGGACGGACGACACTTGTGTCGTTTGAAGGCGGAGCAATCGCCTGCACCGGGAAGCGGGGCGGGCGGAACTGACTGTTTCGGGCGGAAAGCGCGCGCGGGCGAGGAGATGACTTTACTTGGAGAGGGTGACAATGAGGACCCACCAGGTCCATAGCCTCACGTACGCAAATGCCTCCTTATTTTATATATATATATATATATATATATGTATATATGTATAAAACTATACTCCCTCCGTCTAGGTGAATAAGTCGTATTACAAGGTGCATCACGACCTAGGTGCAAGCAAATTGGTGGAAAAGAAGAATATTTCTCTCTTCTAAACACAACATTTAATCATAGCAGTTAAGAGGATGCCTTATTAGCTACCCATGCAGGCCATCGTAATTCATAGCATGCAAAGCGCTTTTATTTCTTGCCTAATAACCGCATGGACGTGCTGCATGCATTGGTCCTTGCCCGAGCAAAAAAAGGGAGGAAAGGGGTTTCCACGGGAGACAACGAGGCAGAGGTGGAAGCGCTCGCTGGAGTAATTTATTTTGCTTCCTCCTGGTTTCCTGACATCACGGTCCCACACCGTTGTCAACCTATGTAGTAGTCAATAAACGAGAGAATTGCACAAGAAGCGGCCGACAGCTGGGACCAAGCAGCTCGAGCGGTATTTGTGTTTTTGAGGTGTGAGCACTGTAGAGTTTTTCGATGTTTAGCCCAGATATTAATTTTTCTCCTCTGAACAACAACGAAAACATCGCTACAGGTATTAACTGGGCGGGTTGTGGCCCGTCTAGCCCCGGCCAGATATCCAGCCCGGATATTAATTTTTTTCAAGCTGAAAATGGCTAGCCTAGCTATACTTTTTTTAGAAATACTCAGGCAAGGTCAAGTTGTTATTCTCCGCCCGGCTGGGTTGCAAATCTTTCCTAGGAGGGATGCATTAGGCTTAACAAGAAAATGGACTTTAAGAAATAATAAATGGGATGTAATTATAAAAACTGGGCAGTAACTATAAAAAAATGCACCAAACACGTGATTACTTTGTAAAATATTATTTTTGGATATTGAAAATTTTAATTTCATTAATTGTTGCGAGCGCAATGTTTCGTTGGATTTTTACGTAATATAAATTTATGTTGAAATTGTATTTAATCTGACTAGAAATTTCGGGATAAAAATATTTCGGATCCAATCAAAATGTGGGACATTTTATTGAATTTTGTTTTGAACGGTTCGTTGAAATGGGCTGTACTTTTAACAAACTGTAAATGGGTTGTAGTAAATTCCATTAGAATTCAAAAATGGGCTACACATTCTTACAAATTTCAAATGGGCTATAAGTTCTCTGCCACACACTTCTGGCCTTACTAAGTTGACGTGTCCCCTAAAAAACAGAGTTGACGCGTATGCAAGGCTTTGTCAACTTATAGTCAACACACAGTTCTAGCAGCAGTGCGCGTTGGATGTCCATCCAATGGATGCCGTGCTTCTTCTTCAATCTTGGTTTTTCTAGCTTCACCCGCCCAAAAAATGATTCTTCCCCCTGACATCTGGGGCGCACCGTTTCGGAAGCTGACCTGTGGGCCTACTAAGTTGACGTGCCAAGGGCTTTGTCAACTTAGTCAATATAAACGATTCTAGCTGCAGTGACCGTACGATGTCCATCCAACGGCCATAGTGCTTCTTCAACCTCTGGTCTTCTTGCTCCAGCCGCCCAAAGCAGCGCCGATCGTGCCGCCTGCTCCTGCCTCCCGTGGCCGGCTGTGCTGTCGTGGAGGCCTCACCGCCCCCTACTATTCCCACCGCTGGCCAGGCCCTGCGGCGACGACAGCCACACACCGCAGCCGAACGAGTGAACCCTCATACTCCTCTCCGCGTGGGCTTCCACTGCTGCGTCTTCACCGACTCCGCGTCGTCCCCTTCCTAGGCCTCGCCGTCGTCCACCGCCCCGGTGCTCTCGGCGCGGCGTGGTCAATGTGGTCAAGGAACGACTTCCATCGGACGTGGACTGTACGTCGAGAGGCTGACAGCTGGGTCCACGGCGGCAGCAAGGAAGTGCCTCCTTATTATGTAGAAAATAATGATTCCTCCACCTGACAGCAGGGACCACCGGACGCGCCACCAGTATTTTGCGAAAAAAATCGTTTCCCCCCTGACTGCTGGGACCCACCGGATGGGCCACCGTATTTCGCGAAAAAAACATTCCCCCCGCTGTCAGCTCGGACCCACCGGAAGTGCCTCCTTATTACGCACAAAAAAATGAATACTCCCCCGGCTAGTTGGGACCCACCTTGCTGGGAGGCTGACTTGTGGGCCTACTAAGTTGACGGGGATGAAGGGCTTTGTCAACTTAGTCAATATGAACGATTCTAGCTCCAGTGACCGTACGATGTCCATCCAACGGTCGTAGTGCTTCTTCAACCTCTGGTCTTCTTGCTCCAGCCGCCAAAAGCAGCGCCGGACGTGCCGCATGCTCCTGCCTCCCGTGGCCGGCTGTGCTGCCGCAGAGGCCTCACCGCCCCCTACTATTCCCTTCGCTGGCCAGGCCCTGCGGCGACGGCAGCCTCACACCTCAGCCGAACCAGTGAACCCTCGTAGTCCTCTCCGCGCGGGCTTCCATTGTTGCGTCGTCCCCTTCCTAGGCCTCGCCGTCGTCCACCGCCGTGGTGCTCTCCACGCGGCGTGGTCAACGTGGTCAAGGAACGACTTCCATCAGAAGAGTACTATACGTGGAGAGGCTGACAGCTGGGTCCACGGCCACAGCCAAGTTTTTTTGTGATTTTCCAAGTAAGTCGCTTTGTCAGGCCTGTTGGTCTGCAAATCTTTCAAGATGAGGAGAGCTTTCATTCGGCTGGCTGAGAAAATGGCCCATCAGTAATGAGAAATGGGTTGTACATTTTTAAAACACATCAAACCGGCAATTAGTTTCAAATATCTTTTTTTCATTTTAAGATTTTAAATTACATTAATTTTTATGCGTGGAGAATTTGGTGGATTTTATATTGATATAAATTTATTTTTAAAATCAGTTTGAATGTGAGTCGAAATTTCGGGATTAAAAACAGTTCGGACCGCACCGAAATATGCAAAATTTCGTATAATTTTTTAACCGTTGCCACAATATGGGCTGTAATGCTAACAAAAAGAATATGAGCTCCAAAAAAACCTTAAGAATTAGCAAATGGGTTGTAAATTATTAGAAATAATGGCAGATGGGCTGTATGCTGTTTTTCACAGATTTGAGGCTTTCCTAAAAAAGATTGACGCACAAGCACTAACTGTTGGATGTCCATCCAACGGCCGTCGTGCTTCTTCAATCTCTGCTCTTCCTGCTCCAGCCGCTCAAACAAGCGCCGGCAGGACTGCCTGCTTCCTCCTCGTCGCACCCGGCTGTGCTGCCGTGCCTCACCGCCCGACTGTACTCCCATCGCTGACCTAGCCATCCCTCTACTCACCCACACCTGCTGTTATTCTCCGGTGACGTCAGACGAACCAGTAAAGCCTCATACAGTCATACTCCCCTCCGCGCGGGAAACAACTGCCGAGTCTTCCCTGCCTCCGTGTCGTCCCCTTCCTAGGCCTCGCCGTCGTCCACCACCCTGGTGCTCTCGGCGCGGCGTGGTCAACGTGGTCAAGGAACGACTTCCATCGGACGTGGACTGTACGTGGAGAGGCTGACAGCTGGGTCCACGGCCACAGCAAGGAAGTGCCTCCTTATTACGTGGAAAATAATGATTTCTCCACCTCACAGCTGGGACCCACCGGACGGGCCACGGTATTTCGCGAAAAAACGTTTCCCCCTGACTGCTAGGACCCACCAGCTACATCTTCGCACGCAAGGAAGTGCGTCCAGGCAAAAAAACGATTCGGCCCCTGACTGCTGGGACCCACCAGCTACATCTTCGCGGGCAAGGAAGTGTCTGATAGTCGGGACCCACCTGGTCGAAGCATACGTAGCGTTGTCATTCTGGTCGCGAACGTGTATGTACATACTGGTCGATGTAGAGGCGCGCACGTGTCATAGTAGAGGCGCGCACGTGTCGTAGTAGAGGCGCGCACGTAGCATGTACACGTACGTACAGCGGACAGGGTGCAAGAAAGAAAATACGGCCACGTATGTGTACATACGGGCGGGGTCTCGAACGCCTACTCGCGCATACGTACGGCCAGGGCTCGTGTACATGGCTGGGTCGGAACGGAGAAACATCGTCGTCGTCGTGTTCATGGGGAGGCAACGGAATACGTCGTGTTCATGGGGAGGCAACGGAATGCGTCGTGTTCATGGGGAGGCAACGGAATGCGTCGTGTTCATGGGGAGGCAACGGAACGCGTGGGAGCCAACCGGCTGGGTCGGAACGGAATGCGTGGTCGTGTTCGTCGGGAGGGCTTGGATGGAACAAGCGATGGAAACGAGGCCTGGCGTACTGCACAATGGAGGAAACGGACCTCCTACGTTCGGAACGGGGTCCTGTTGATCGGGGGGGTCTGGCGTACCGCAAAACGGAGGAAACGGACCTCCTACGGTCGAAACGGGGGTCCTGTTAATCGGGAGTGGTGCGGCGTACCACAAAACGGACGAAACAGACTTGTGTTGGAGCGCTACGGTCGAAATGGGGGTCCTGTTCATCGGGAGGGGTGTGGCGTACCGCAAAACGGGACTCCACGGGATAGTGTTCATCTCCACCATCGACCCCCTCCAGCCTCCACAAGCTATTGTTCATCCACCGCCGACCTCCTCCAGCCTCCACCTGCGACTGTTCATCCACGGGCTCCTGTTCATCCAGCCTCCACTGCGCGCTACTCCACCGGCTACTGTTCAACCAGCCCTCTCCACGGGCTCCTGTTCAACCACCCCTCCACCGTCTACTGTTCATCCCGCCCTCCACGGGGTGGTCCTGTTCATCCAGCCCCAAGGCAACACCACGGGGTCCTGTTCATCCACCCCCACCGGGAACTGTTCATCCAACCCCTCCGGCAACGCTCACTGTTCATCCAGAGGCAGCATCGATCGGCTTCAGTTAGCAGCAGTAGCGAAGGAATCGCTCGATCGGGTTCAGTTAACAGCCATCGATCGATCGCTCGGGTTCAGTAACGCGTAGCCTGCAGTGCAATCGCTCGGGTTTAGTTAGAGCCAACGCCTCGCACACACGCGCGTACGTGTATGAGAGAAACGCGCATCGCTCTGCCCCCGACCTCCCACCGTAACCGGGAACTCCCCGAATTTTTCCTCGCCCTCGCTTCTACCACGGTTTTTTCCGTCATGGACGGCCCAAAGAATGTCATGCAGCTGCGTTTCCGGCCCGCCCAGGACGAAAAGCCCATTTTCTGTCATTATTTTTTGTCATAGAAGTAGGAGCCCACCACATCTATGATGATACCGGGTTTTGTCACAATTATCGTCATAAAAGTGTCATATGTATGACAGAAAAAAAATTCATTCGGCCCAAAATGTCATGGATGTGTCTTTTTTTTTTGTAGTGTCCCCTTCAGATCTGGCCACTTTAGATCTTGACATGGGGCGTCCAGTCGCCCCGATAGCCTTGGTTGCACCAGCCATCATCGCCTTCGGCACCATCATGACACGTCAACCTGCAATGCCATCAACAGTTGGCCGCCACCTGGTCATCGTCGAAAAGACTGTACTCCCGGAGGGAGAGCTCGCACCACCATCCACCGACGCCCGAACTAGATGAAATGAGGCCAACCGCCAGGCTGCCACCTGACGTGTGCCACCACCATTGCGCCTCCACTCCAGCGGCCAAAAACACTCGTGGAGAAGGCCGCCTGTGACCCAAGCTGTTGTTAGCCCATGTCATCGGTGGGCAGAGCAGCCGACGCATCAGGTACGTCCCCAACACCATGATTGTCTTGTCATCGTCACGCCATTGTGCCGTTGCTCCACCTCGCCCTGGGTCAGCGCGACATCCCGATCTAGATACATTGACGCACGCCAAGGCCACTGGGAGGGGAGGGGAGACGGAGGAGGCCTCGCGGACGCTGGCCAGGCTTTGCCCGGTCGCGCCCTCTGGAGACGGCAAGGGAGGAGGAGGAGGCTGAGAAGGGGGTTGGTGGTGGTGCTCTAGGGTTCCTCCCGTCCGCCTTGCGGGGGCGACGCAGAAGGGTAGGCGTCCATACAGGTAAAGTTGGATTCCTCTTCCCGTTCTCACAAGTTAAAGGTTCTGATTCTGTGTTTCAGTTTTGATATGAGGAAATCAATCTGATACCGGTGAACCTGTGAAGTGTTGTAAATCGTCTGGAGATCCGGCTGTGCTGGGACGACCACTTCCACTTCAGTTTGTCCAAGAGGTGAGCGGGATTGCGTGCTCTCGACGAAATGAAGAAGCATGCATGTATGTGTGAGAATCAACACTTGCGTGTTCTGGATTATAGGAGTAATTTGTAAATTACAAATTACTCTCATGTGCATTGGTTTAGAAGACTGGGTGTACTCAGAGAAGCATGCACACCACACAAGCATATCGTTCGGGTTTGCATTGATGAACGTGTTACATGTGCATGTATGGATGCGGGGGATGAGAGGCATGTGCTTATTTTTTTAAAGACAAAGACGAACAGCTTGTGCCGACCATATTAGAAGTTTGTTGAAGTCACCACTCTCTGGTCTTGAACTACGTTAGTGGAGTATTGTACTTCCGAAAAAACAGGAACTTGCTCGATAGGTTGTTCCGTTGCCTCCCAACCCTAAGTCAAAACTAGGCATCTTTTCCATGCATCTTCGTTGGATTTATTGTGCCGAGATCTGCGAATGTTACTATACTGGGGGAATTTGTATAGGGACGGTCCAGTATTGGAACTTGTGAATAAGAGGAGATTATATTGAAAAGCAACTCCCTCCATTATCACATGGTAGCTCCCTCCCCCGCGCCGCCTCCTCTGAGGCGACTCGGGGGCAAACCCTAATCGCCCCGACCCGCTCCTCCCTGCGCGTCCCCCCTCTTTGCCGCCGTCCGAGGTACTCACCGGCGCCGCCGCGTGGTACTGGTGAAGGTGGCGGCGGGGATCCAGGTGTCTCCTCCTCGGGCGGGGAGCCTCGGATCCATGGCGGCGGCCCTGGCTGGTGGCACGTGGCGCAGCTTGGCGGCGGGCGGCGCCGGCATGGACAGGTGGGCCACTTCCCTGGCCATGTGGATGGCGGGCAGGTGGTGGGCTTCGGCTGCAGCGACGGTTCCTCGCTGGATGTTGGTGGCCATGGTGATGTTCGTCTTCGACCCTGATCTACTCCGATCTGCAGCGGATCCGGCCTTGGTGGCTTCGGTCACCATTATTGGGTGTTGGCCTTGCAGATCCGGTGGCTGGAAGGGTTCCGGGGGAATCTCTTGGCCGGCGTGGCGGCCACTCCGATGGCAGTGCCTTTGGGTGTTTGCTTCCCTCGTTGGAGGCTTCGGAGAGGAACTCCTTCCTTCCACCCCTCCTAGGAGCTCAGGTGAAATCCTTAGACCCCCCCCCCTGTTCCAAGCGACGACGACACCATGGTGGCATGCTCCTTCCTGAAGGCGTTGCTCGGGGGCTACTCAAGCGGCGGTGGAAGTGGTGGCGGTTTGGTGTCAACACATGCATTCTGGTCAGCTTCATCTTGGAGGCTGCGGCGACGTAGGCGACGCTCATGTGGTGGAGCTACTGCCGATGGTCGAGGCATCGTCGGCAGTCTGTGCCATCAGGCTCGGGGTGCTCAGGGGGAAACCCCAGATATGGGTCTTCCAAATCGGATGATGATGGCGTTCTATCGCTTTTCCTTCTGGGGGCATCGTTTTGGAGCAAGTGCTGGCTGGAGAGATGGTGGAGCGGTGCTTCATCTCACACATTGATGGCGGCGGAGATCGATGACATGGCGTTGTGGAGACTTGGCGTCCAATGCATGGAGATGGGCTCGCGCAGGAGGAGGTTGTTGTCTGGCATCATGGTGACGTCGATGGCAGAGTGGCCAGACAAGGTAGAAGCCTCAATATGATCTGAAGACCTGTGGAAGATGGCGGCGATGACACACGAGTGCGTCTGACCGGATTGTGCCCCAGACCCGGCATGTGGCTCGGCTGGGGCTTCCGAATGAGTTTCGGCTTCCGACTTTTGATGTTAGGCTTAGGTGAGTGGTTTGGGTAGTGGCCCAGCTAGCACCCCTTCATCATATTGGATAGGAGTAGCGGCATATGTTGCCAAGATGGTGGATTCAGGCACATTATTGTAATACTTTGTACGGTCCTCGAGAATAATCAATAAAGTGGCTGTATGCATCTCCCAGATGCAGAGGCCGGGGGTCATCCTCCTTTTCTAAAAAAAATATAGGAAGCAGAATCCTTGAGGAGAGATGGCTGGTCTATAGTACATGTAAAAATTAGAGAAAAGTATGTTTTTGATCCCTCGGGTTCCCCAAAAGTATAGACTTGGTCCCTCAAGTTTTTTTGGTAAACACTTGGTCCTTCAAGTCTTAAAACCGGATAAATTTCGTAAAAACCAGATTTTGACCATATTGACCAGGTTTGACCACGTTGATTGGGTTTGACCGATGAACTGTAAATTTGAAAAACAAAATAGCAAATAAATTTAAAAACTAAAATTTTGTGGCAACCAAGATGCTTGGTGTGTAAAAAATTGTGTGGTGTTTCGACATTCGAGGAGCTCGTGAAGAAAAAAAGTTTTGGCTCACGAAAAAAAGCCAAATTATATATTTTTTGCTAGAGCTCCTCGGATGTTATTAGACCACAAAAATTTACACGCACCTAGTGCAACCAAGTGTCTTGGTTGTCACAATTATTTTTGCTTATTTTTTTGAATTTACTGTTCATTGGTCAAACCCGGTCAACGTGCTTAAAATCTGGTTTTGGAACAAACCTATCCTTTTTTGAGACTTGTAGGACCAAATATCCATCACAAAATCTCGAGGGACCAAGTCACTTTTGGGGAACTTGAGGAACCAAAAACATACTTTTCTCTAAAAAAAATTAATGTGCAATGTCTAACATGATGAGTACTACGATTAGAAAGAACTTGACCCGAGGAATTGGTCCCAAGCTCAGCTATTGTGTGGGTCAAATTGAAGGGGTGATGGATCGACGATGCTTTGGGTGTAGCTTTTTTTTCCCTCTCGCAAGGCGACTAGCGAAATCCTTCCTCCCTTCGATCTTCACCGGCGAGTCTGTGGATTCGCCTCCCCTCCGTCTGCCGCTCCGGCGGGTAGTGGTGGGGAGTGAATTTCGGGTGCCTCCAATCCGGGTAGTGGATGGGTAGGGTTTTAGTCCTGGCAGGAGCGGCGTTTGGACAGATGGCGGCGCTTCTTCTTCTTCGAGTCAGTTTCCCGGGCTTCGATCCTCCTCAAGTTCGTCCATTGGGACGGATTAGATGGAACTATGGCGTAGATTCCTACCAGCTCCTCAGGGTGGCGAGGTTTGGGTTTCTCGTTGTTCGTACACAATGGCGATTTGGTGTCAGTTTCTTCAATCTATTCAAGTATTCAACAATGAAGATTGCGGCTCCGGGGTGCTAGTCCATAGGGGCACGTGCCCGAAGACTCCCCGGCTGTTATCGGCAAGGTCAGGCAGGCTCCGGTATGGGAGCGGCGGCAACATAAGTTTTGATACATTGTTTAATTATTTCGACCCGGTCCGACATGATTTATCAAGTGGATCGATCGGAAAGGGCGCAGGGAGTGGGTGTTGTTTTCTTTGTGACAGAATTTTGGATGCATGTAATGTACACCATTCCTAGTGATATATCATAATTTTGGAATTATAAAATTGCTATGCTATTTGTAGGAAATTTGCATAATTTAACTTAGCAGCATTCCATATTATTATTAAACGCTACTCATACCCTCTCTAGCAGTATTTCCTCAATCTTAAACATAGCTAATATAGTTTTAGGATTTTTTTCTCTCCATGCAAAGCAAAGTTATATTTTTGTTTGTGTGTTATAAAATCTCATGCTACCAAATTATGCTGTTGTACTTTTTGCCTTTGTTTCATGAACATAATTCATAGATCTAAATATTTGTGTGTAATAGTTGCTTTGAACCCGCACACACACGACGCTCCCCTCCCCTTCCCTCTCCTGTCACCTCCGCGTGCGACAGGGGGGAACCCTAGCGCCGCCGGCCCCCCTCCTCCCAGCCCTCACCTCGCTGTTGTCGGGCAAAGCCCGGCTGATGTTGGCGGCGGTGGGGCCTTTTCCTCCCCCCCCCTCTCGACGGCGTTAGGCGCGGGTGGTGTTGTTGAGCGGTGGCAATGTGCTTGCATGGGGCACGACAGCGCGGTGGCGGGCGTTGGCGGCGGGGTCGTGGACGCTTGGCGACGACGCGGAGGGCTGCGTGGAGGTGGCGCCCGTGGATCCGGTGGACTTTGGATCTGGATCGGCCAGATCCTTCTTCACTTGCTTCGGGAGCTTAGGTCGCCTCAGTGGGACTTTCATCTTCACGCCATGGTGGGAGGCTGCCCCGGGTGGTGGTGTTCGCGGCTTCATCGTTGTTGCGTCCCACCGTGGTCTGAGAGCTCGCTTCCAGGAGGCTGGTTTGCTGGGGCTCGCCAGTCCATTGCGGGGCCACAACTAGGGGGCATGTGACCGCCATCCTCCTCGCGAGTGGGTCACGACCGGGGGCGCTGGTGACCTGCTTGCTTGGCCTTGGTCCAGGGGCAAGCTGCTCGGGGTGCCCTCGCATTCCCAGATCTGGGGCAGGGTGAGGGCTGTGAAGCTGAAGTGGTGAAAATGTCCAGACAGGTTGTGGTTGTCGCTCTCCTTCCCGGGTTGCGGTGCTAGTCGTCGGAGGGTCTCCCGAGCTTGGCCTTATGGCTAACGAGTTGGGGCGCCGACGGTGGTCGTGTGTGGTCTCTTCACTGGTCGTATCTATGTCGACCAACGGTGATGCAACAAGATGGGAACTTTTGGACGCCAGAGCGGTGGCCCTGGGTGGCGGTCCATCGGATTGCTTGTCCGCAAGTGCTTGGCACCGGTGATGCTTACTTTTTCTGGCCGTGTGGGTGGCAGAGGCTGTAGCAGTGGGTGATCCTGGTGTCGATGGTGCCTCGACGGCGGTGATTCCCAAATCGTGCTCTGGAGGTCTTGTTTGATGGCGACATGCCTTCCCTCAAGGTGGGTAGGTGCTCGGGATCCCTCTGGGTGGTGTAGGAAAGAGTCTCTGGGCGAAAGCCTTCTGCCCCGGTGCCAGCAGCGGCGATGCCTGTGGGTGTCGCGTCCCTCTTGGGGGCGTTGTTGTGGTCCCTCTCACCGAGCCAGGGGCTTCAGGTGAAAGCCCTAGACCATGCCCTCGGTCTCAACAACGACGGCTTTGTACATCATTTCCTTCTTGAGGGCGTCATCGAGGAGCCCAGGGCCCTCTGGTGCACCATGTTGTCATAGGCGGACATTTTTGGATCCTGGCTTCGAGCTTCCCCCTTTTCTGGCTTGGGCAGTCTCCTTGGTTTCCAAATCATTTACACGGGTCCTCGTGGGCGCCTATCAAGATCCTTGTGTCTGCACGCAGGTTCGGGCTCCACAATCCGGAGCGGGAGGGCAGGGGGCCTTCTCCGGCGATAGTTTGGTGCATAGGACGCAACGAGGCCCGGAGATTTCCCTTGGTGGTGAGGTGTTCCTTCCGTGGCAGTAGTCTAGATTGTGTTGTGGTTTGGGTGTGATCTCTGATGTTTTCATGGTTTTTTCTTTGATTTGCTTGTAAGAGGGTCTCCTCATCACTTGGCAGTGTGTTATATATATAAAGCGGGGCGGAAGCCTTTTTATAGTTGCTTTCAACCCCGTGACAGGAGATAATCAGTGGACTATATGTGTTTCATTGGGCCGGTGGGAGTGTATAGGTATATATGTGAATGCTTTAGTGTTTTTGTTTATGCTGTGACATAATTTCGTTTATGCATATTTTTGGGATTTATCAAAGGTTGTAAGCTATATATACCATAGGGTGTTGCATAACACACCTTAGCAGCGTTTAGGGATGCTAAATGCTGCTAAAACGACCACTAGCAGCGTCCGCTGGGGCTTACACGCTGCTACTATTTTTTTAGGTTCATAATCTCATGCTCCCAGATTATGTTGCTCTCCATTTTGCTTTTGTATCATGAACATAATTTATAAATCCAAATATTCGAGCATGCGTGCAATACATATATAATATACAGCAAGAGATAGATATTGTAAATATTAGAAGTTTGCCGCCCACAAATGCTGCAACTTTTTACATGTTTTGCAGTGTGTGACTCGTGTGACTCTGACAAACATTGCTAAAGTTTTGGACAGAGAGCATTTTCCTTGAAGATAAAATTAGTGACGCCGCGGATATGGCGGACGCTGCTACTAAGTCGAACAGATGCAATATTTAGTCTGTCCGAACGCGGCTACTACTTTGAGGCCTGGAATCTTCTAGGCATACACACTGGCAGCATTTTGTCCAATGAGAACGCTGCAAGTACAGATATCTTAGCCGCGTTTGGCTGGAAGGAGAACGCTTCTACTCTCTCTGTTCCTAAATATAAGTCTTTTTAGACATTTTAAATGGACTACAACATACGGATGTATATAGACATATTTTAAAGTATAGATTCACTTATTTTGCTTCGTATGTAGTCACTTCTTAAAATCTCTAAAAAGACTTGTATTTTGGAACGGAGGGACTAGTAATTAGGGAAATAACCGCTGCGTCCGGTTTTGCTCAAACGCTGCAGATAGGAAAAATACTATAAGGAGTTTTTCTATTAGTGAACCCATGAAAAAATACACGGCTGTACGATACAAGGTAATGAGGTAGCCCTCATACAATGTTGATCCTAGGATAACCGGGTCACGCAAGATGCACGCGACTATCCTACTGAAAGAAAGCGCATGCAGAACTCAGTACAACACCATGCTATATATGCCCTTTAACACCTAAATGCAACGCCCAAGGAGGGAGAACATCGCTAAGCGTCGTCGCTGCCAAATCCACATCAGACAAAGATTTTCACCCGGAACCCAGACATAGAGAGGAGAATAGCAGCAACATCTTCAAGAAGAAGGCGATGCCCATGAATGCCGCCTTCGTCGGTGACAAAGTGTATAGCTTTCGCCCGACAAATCCCTCGTGCCACCGCAAGGTCTCTATGACAAGTGTGGCGAATTCAGAGCTCCAGGTCAGAATCGAAGCATTGCCATTCCTAGAGAGTGCGCCCGAGCCACCCGCCGCTCCACCACTCGCCGCCTACACGACCAAGGAGGAAAGCCATCACCAACGCTATGGCACCCGTTGAAGAGCCAACCATGCGGTCGACTTTCCGGGGCGCCACTCTGGCATTCAAGGTCTGAAACACCGCCAACCTCACTTCACACCGCACCAACCACAGCAGAAGGAGGATAGTTACCCCATCCATTCCTAGCACAGCATGAGGCACTAGATCTAGGTCAGTGCCTTCACGTTAGGAAGCACCTATACCTGCATCCCCGGCCATTCCTGGTGGATCAGGGGCAGGAGGATGATCCAGTGACTGACGACGGTTGTCGCGAAGCAAGGCCCTAGCTCGGGGACCTTGGGCCAGGCATGCTCGCACGACACCATGTTTGTGTCCACCGTAGCTGATCCGCTCAACTGTGTAACAATGGCATGACCACCGCCACCATGCACCATGCCCGCAAGGAAGGAAACCTCACTGCCCCCTGCCCATGGTTGTATATACATGGGCAACTTAATGTGGGATGTCTAATAATATGAGTACTATGTTAGAAAGAAACTATAAATAACTACATCGAGGGGTGATTGGTCCCGAGGTCATATTAGTGTGTGGTTTTGAATTGTGATCTTTACAGATTTTGCAATCAGCGTCTCATATTGTCACTGGAAATCTCGTTGAACCCTGTGAGCAAGGCGCGGTCTTGCAGATACCCTCAGTTTCTTTGTTAACCATGTAAGGTCTCTTTGGTTCATACCAAATCCGGATAGAACTTATGAATAGCAACACAAAAAAATCATACAGTGGCGCTATTCATTCATCAGGTTCAAAGAAATGTGGAAATGGAGCAACTTTATCTTGATCTCGATTTCAAATGAAGAACTCAGGGAATTTAAAATAACTTGTACCACTTTATGGAATTCCTAGGCGCAATCTATAGAAACGAGATCCTTAATTTCATAATAACATCCTAACTATATTTTCTCATGTGGTTTGATTTTAATCTAACTATGTGATATCAAAATTTTCTCTATTCACGTGAATCAACATCTAAAATTGCAAAAGTTTTTTTTATACTCTAAGTTGTGCATGCATTTCGTTCCTATTTGGGGCTCCACATATTTCTAATTTCAGAGTCATTTGGATTAATGAGACCCTAAAATACAACTGTATATATTTCCAAATGTAAAGAAAATAACAGACATGCCTGTCCAGTATCCCAACTAGGTTACTAAGGTAGCTATTTGGCCTATTTAGCTTGTCGAGGGAGATTTCTCTAATTGGCTAAAAAAAATCTTCTCATGTCGGGTCAAAAGAAGATTGGTCGTATTTAAATTACTTTTTCCACAAGTGGATATACTCTAAACTCCGAAGGCATGTTTTTCTTCTATAATCAAGTTTAAGACACTTTGTTTGCTCTGAGGGCAAGTTGGTTTCCGCAAAGATGTCATATATAAAATGGCTTCTTTTTTAAGATTGAGGATCACTTCACGCGGATTCATTGCCAAGTAACCATTGCAGAACGACGCATGAATTTAGTGCATGGTTATTCATATATCAAATGATTTAGTTCTAGATTTTACAAAAGAGGGCATCGATGTAATTTTGTACAATACGTCTTGAGGATGAATGGACGTTCCTTGTGGCATGTGCATACTGAAGCACAAACTATCCACTCTAGCGAGCAAGCCCCACTGATGACTTGCACGTATTTCCCACAACCGCATAGGATTTATTTCGTGCCCAACGCTCCGGATCTTATCAGTACTCTCATCTTACTCTCTAGGATACCAACAGAACAAGTGAGATTTCTTTACTCCAGATTAGATCTTGCTAATAGCGTGATTGCTTGAACATATCCTGTTGATATGCATACTACGTTGCTCTCACACAGTTCCTGAATGGAACTATTGCCAGTGCTCCCGTTGCCTACCATTCCTAACACTCGTTATCGTTTTCTCGTCAGTGTGCTCGAGCAACAATTTTCCGGCATGCAACTACAATTCTTGAGAAAGAGGTAGGAACAGAGAACCTACTTATGGCTCTATCCATGTCCTGAGAATTGACGCACACAGTTATGTCATTTATTGAGTGCATGTTTGGTTGGACTGGTTATAGCACACATGTCCGGTTTTCTCTTAAACTTCAGTCACTCCTTTTCAAGCCACCGTCACATTGTGGTGAGATCTCATTTTCTAGGTTACGCGCTGCCATTGCCGTCTCCTTTGCCTGACATGGCTAATGAACTCCAACTCGTGCAACTAGACGGAGATGAAGAATTAGCAAGCAAATTAGCTGCGCAATAGCAAAATCATAATTGAGATTCAAAGGGCTTGCTCTAGAACTTCTTGTGGGAAACCCATCTTATTTATGGAACCCCATAAAAATCAGTTGTCCAGAACAAGGCATGCATTCCCAGAGTAGTCCCGAGATGGCACGATGCACATAAATTGGACCGCCCGATCACCCAAAAGATCCAAAGGGCGAGAGGGAAAACAGAGCCCCCAACCCGTCCACAAACCCCAGACGATGAAGACTTCGCCCGGTCCATCCATCTGATCCATGGACGGCCCCCACCGCCAGGCCGCGGCGGCCGCCACCGCAAGCGCGCGTCATCCACTGCGACATTGAGTAGGTGCCACGGGCGTGGCCGGAAATGCAGATGCTGGCCCTCGCCGCCAGCCTCGTGCTCAGGGGCCTCCGGTGCATGCCGGCCATGCCACTGACCACCTTCTTCTTCTTTTATTTTATTTGAGGATACCGTTGCTGCACTTCTTTCGCGGATGCCAAAAGTAGATGGATGCAATATGGCTTCCAGCTCGTGGATGCTTGAAATTTAGAGTGTCGGAAGCCCAAATGTGAGATCAAAACAAAAATTGAAACTATAGATTTTTTTTTTAAAGATCCAGCATCACTGGCATTTCATTGATAATAGCAGGAAGCAGCGGAAAACAACAAGATGATGAAGGTCCTAGGACCAGATCCAAAGATCAAAGAAAGAGAAAAGAAAAGAAAAGAAACAACAGCCCTAATAGCTGCTGCACAACACTCCATACAATTCATACTAGGCAGCGCAGCTCCGACTCTGATGAAGAAACTACTAAGGAAACAGGCAGGGGTGGCGTCACGGAGGATCACCGAACGAGCCATCAGTCACGCGTCATCGTATACCACCGGCCCCCTACCGCGGCTTCGACTTCACAACAACAGGCGGTCGAGGCACACCCACGGACACACCGGAGAAGAAGAGCCGACTACCACGACCAAGGCCACGCCTCCGACATTGCTCACCGCCGTCAGCCACCGTACACGTCCAGCCGCAGGAAGCACTAATGGAATCAAGGTCTTCAAGACGGCGTCCTAAAGAGGGGAACGACGTTGAAGACGACGCCACCGCCCGACCCTACAGCAGGATCTAGGCTTTCACCCGAAGAACTTGATCCGGGAGTAGAGGCTGCGAAGATTCCCGACGAAGCCTCCAAGGAGGATAGCGACGCCCACGAGCGCCGTCGTCGCCGGTCGGCTAGCACCGCCCAGGCTACTCGCCCGGGGCAGCCACTCCCACGCAGCCGGCCGAGGCCGACCTGTACCTCCACTGGACCGTGCACCCCCCACACAGCGAGCGCGCCAACGCTGTGCAGGGCCACCAGCAAGCCTCCTCGTCGACGGGCCTGCAAGAAACCAGATCCGATCCTACACCCCGCGTCCAAACCACGAGCGAAGCCTTCCTGCTCCAGCAATCGCCAACAGGCACCGCCAGCCGCCGGTAGAAACCCCGCCCGGGCCGCCAACCCACCGCAGACCTGCCAGATCCAGGTCCCCCGCCGGACACCACACGCCGCCGCCCAGCCGAGCAGCCACGCCGCGCACACCAAGGCGACCACCGTCGCCCAGCCGAGCCGCCGCGGTCACCACACGCGCCCGCGAACCGGCCGCGACCACCATGCGTCGCACCGCGCCAGATCCCCGCGCTCGCGAGCCGGCCGCGGCCAGCCCGCGCTGCCCCTCGCTAGATCCGCGCGCCCCGAGTCCCCGTGCGCGTCCTCGGCGGCCAGAAGCGCCGCCCCGAGCGTGCGCCGCCGCTCAAGCTCCCCTTGATGCCACCGGCCCGCGCCAGCCAGCCCCGGGCGGAGGAGGAAGAGGGCCCCGCCGCCGCCGAGCCGCGCGGGCTTCGCCCGGCGACCTCCGCCGGCGGCGGCGAGGGGAGGAGGGGAGGGTGGGTGGGTGGGGTGCTGGCGGCGGCTAGGGTTTGCTCCCGAGCCGCTCGCGGGAGCGACACGGGAGCGAAACTATAGTTATAAGTTAAGTTACACCATCAGTGCTTAAACTTGATGAGAAAAGTCATTTTGATGCTAAAACTTGTGACATACATTGAACGGGTGCTATAACTTGGCATGAGCGTACATTTACGGTGCCAATCATGCATGAATACGAACACGGGACTGACGAGGCGAGCCAGAGCGTCATGCCCGCTGTCAGTGACTGAACGACGGGATGGGACATGTGGCCTCTTTTTTGCAGAGAACCCCTGAAATTGTTTTTTCAGCACAAAAAAGCCCCTGGCCTACCTGTCGGAGTCCTACAAAAGTTATAAAAACCAAACCAAAATATGTTCCGCACGACCGCACGGGAGATCGAACCAGCGACTAGAGGAGAGCACTTCGACGTGCGTAGCCACCCCAGGCACCACCTTTGTAATCCAATAAGGATATTGTCGCTTTATATCATTTCCGGCAAATAAGAAAAAAACTTAACGAAAAAAAGATGACTGTGGGAATCGATCTAGTATGCTAACCTGCACCCGTGCATGCCACACCGACCGAGAACATTTCATGTTTATAATAAATAATTAACATTTATGTATTGAAATTATAATCATGCATTATAAATAATATACACAAATATAATAAATTTCATTTAAAAATGTTCATGTAATTTCAGAAAATAGTCACTTATTAATTTTAACTATATCCATTTATTTAAATTAAGAAATTTAATAATTGGCTGCAGTCAGGGCAGCCCATTCCCCACAAATTAGTCTTTTGTCTTTCTAGATATTTGCAAGAAGGTAAGGAATATATAAATTATAATCACAGTAATAACAGTTAGAATATTTGAGTGTTTAAAAAATATCATACAAGTAAATGAAATTAAAAAATGTTCATTTTTTAAAATCACGTATTTTATAAAAGAATATTCATAAAACAAAACAAAACATTTTTGTATAATTTAATAATAATAATTTGAGGGTCTGGAGTCTGGGGCACACTAGGCTCGTATTTATTCTTTTACATATTTTTATATTGAATTTTATTTATAATATATGTATTTTTAGATAACACAAAAACTTTATTTAAAAAACTTTTTAGAGCAACATAAATTTCTTTTAATAGATGAGTAATTTATTACAGTCGTGAACATTGTTTAACTTATATGGGCATTTGTTTAAATATATAAGATATTTCTAAAATTACTTTTGTAAATATTGTTATATTTCATAATTTGATTATATGGACATAATTTATATTAATAAGTCAATACATGAACATTGTTTAAATAACATTCTCGGTTGGAGTGCCACACACGGGTGCCGGTTTGCATGAGGTGGACCAGGAACCCTTTTCTTCGAAAAAAATGTTGAGTGGGTTTTTACAGAAGAAAAATAGGCCACAAGGCTAGTCCCCATTTTCGTCACTAACGGCAGTTCCCGTGCCACACTAGCGTGCCTTGTCATCACCATTTTCGTATCCAAACATGTTTTGTATCGTATATGCACGCTCGTGTCAAGTTGTGGCACCTGATCAATATATGCTGCAAATTTTAGCACTAAAGTGATTTCTCTCGCCAAGTGTAAGCACAAGTGATGTAATTGACTCTTCTTTAAAGGGATGTGTATGCAGGGAAAATGCTCGACGGCTGATAATGTAGCAAAAAGAGGTCACATCAACCTATGTGCCATCTCTGCAACTTCTATACATAATAATGGCTATTTCTTTTGGCGGTACGTCACAGAAATTACCCTTATAGTTGCAAAATATATATTACCCACTAATGCCATCTATAAGTGATAAAAAACGTTTTACACAGGGAAATCCTCTGCCTGGGCCAGCCCATGCAGTAGGACCTCCTATACTGCGCTATGTGCGCTGGGAGAACACGCAACGTGCCCGTTTGGGTCAGCCCATGTCCGGGGTGCCTGCTTTGTAAATTTCCTTTTTTATTTTCTGTTTTATTTTTTTCTCCTTTAAATAATTAGGGACTTCAAAAAAAGTTCCAAAAACTTAAAATATGGGAATTTCGAAATAAAGTTTTTAAATAAATCATAAAATGTTTGTGAATTCAAAAAATGTTCACCATTTTGTAAAAAATGGTGTCGTTATTCAACAAATATTAAAAATGTCCAAAACATTGTTTGGGAAATCAAAAAGTGTTCATGAATAGAAAAATATCCTAAAAATAAAAAGTAATTTCGTGACAATTTATTCATTCATAAAATCTTCACTGATTCGAACAATGATCATGCATTTCAAAAAATATACGTTAAAACAAAAACTGTTCGTGAATTCCAAAAAAAATTCCACCAATTTCCAAGAAAAATGTTTGTCCATTCTATAGATGTTTGCCGATTCAAGAAAACCGTTTAAAAATGCTCATAATTTTTTTAAATGTTTGCAAATAGTATAAAATGTTCATGAGTTCATAAAATATTAATTTTTTTGTAAAAGTATTCATGAATTTGAAAAATATTCATGATTTCAAATATTTTAATGGTTTAAAAAATGTTCATGATCTCGAAAATTGTTCATGATTTCACGAAATTGAGAGTGATACTGCATCTCGATGATGCAGCGAAATGTGGTCATGGCCATTGGAGATAATGATTTTTTTCCCGTTGCAACGCACTGGCCCTTTTGCTAGTAATTACTTAAGCCCGGTGTCAGTCATTTTACCTTTTATCTCAATGTGCGTTTGGTGCTGGTGTTTGGGGTTTTTTGCATCACAAGATTCGATTTCCCTTTCATCATCATACCAAACCTTGCTACTGAAAGCTTAATTGAATGGTGGCTTAGCTCTTTGCAGGATGCGCCGGCTAACCGCAAGAAGGCTTTTTTTGTGCTCGTCATGATCGTTTGATGGCATATTTGGAAGTAGAGGGACACTTGCGTTTTCGAACAGAAGGTTGCTTCGTTCTTGATGGTATGCAAATATGCAATGGCATTGTCAAAGAGATAAACAGCTTGATCACCGCTGTGGTGCGAGCTGAGGGGAGCAATCTACGCTGGCACTGGGGGGCATCGTCTCTTTGCTTTCTGTGTTTTTCTATCTGTACAGTCCCTAACTTGTAACTGTACCTGTAACAGCAACGTACTCCGTTTTGTCAAAGCAGTGTAGGGCTCAATTTGAATTTGTCTCTAGTGGTTTACTGTATTTACATGATGTCTCCTCAGAGTTTGGATTGATTAGCATTGACAATGATTTTATTTACAACTGAGCAACTCCAATAGCTCCCGCATCCTTCAAAAAGGTTGCTGTTTACGAAGAGCTGAGGCAAACATAGCCCTCCAACAGCCATCGCCACCAAGACAGGATCTCCCCTGTGAGGCACGTCGTGCACCGCATCCTGGCCATGCTGGCCGCCGCTGACGGCGCCACTCATCGGTGAGCCTCCCTGCCGCCGCGCCTCCTCCTCTGACTGACACCATGCCACCACCATCACGCGCCAACCACCGTCTCTATGGCGAGTTGCACCGGCATGCCGACCCGCGCCAGTGGCGCACTATTTGAGCTAGACTTTTTTTAATGAAAAATAGAAAATAAATATTTTACAGGAACTGAGAAAAGTAGGTTTCAGACAGCTTCCCCTAAATTGTATTGTCATCCCACAAATGACTTTTACGGGGAGTTTATTAGGGGAGCTATTGGAGTTGCTCTGGGCCCTACTAATGTTGGATTGGTCAACTTTCTCCCCTCCTCCTCCTCTCTCTCTTTCTCCATACTGAAGCTTGTATCCAGAATTCGTATCAGCGGCAGCTGAATTCCAAGTGGGTAGCTAACAAGTTAGTCCGAGTTACCAAAAGAAGCTCTATTATTTTCCGTGCAGGATCTATCCCATGAGGTTGTAGCCTTGTAGGTGTAGATACCTTCTCTTGGATAAGTTGTCCGGATCTTCGTGCCCTTGCCATGCTGACAAACTCTGCCCTATCCAGCTCAAGGTTTCGTCTTTTGTGTATCACCTATCTATTTCATCAGTTTTTTGGTGCGAGGAAATTAACCTGATACCAGTGAACCATGATTAAGTAGACTGGCTGTTGGTTGATATCCAAGAGGTGATGAGCCTGATGAGTGAACAAAAGGGAGTAGGCCAGACCCCCCTAGGGCGTAAGCATTTCTTGCTATCCAAAATAAGAGGTCAAGCCAACTTTGAATGTGGTTAGTAGCTATATCAGTATTAGATACTGAATCCTATTCGCTTTGAGAGCCCCTATCATATATCCTCTCTATCTATAGATGGAGAAAGACATGCTTGATTTGAATTGGGACAAAGAAGAAAGTCAAAAGCAGGAGGTAGGTCAAGTGGTGAACCGGTGAGGCGGAGTGACCAGGTTAGGAGATCCAGTAGTTCTGGGACGGCCATTTCCACCTTAGTTTGTCCCACAAGACGAGGGGGGTTGTGTGTCCTCGACGAAGAAATACAACCTGAAGAAGCACACACGTATGTGTGAGCTTCAGAAATTGACTTGATTATAAGTTGTAACTACTCTCCCAGTCTCCCTCAAGGCATCTACATTGCTTTAAAACACCAGGTACAACTCACAGAAGCACGCACAGGACACAAGATTATCCTTCCGGTCTGCAGGGATGGACATGGGCATGTGTGTATACGAAGGATAAGAGGCTTTTGTTTCTATTTCAGAAATGAATAGGATCTAGAGGCCTTATTACAAGCTTGTCGAAGCCCCCACCCCGCACCATTGAGCTACAACAGTCAAGGGTTGCACTCCCCATAACACAAACACTTACTCGATAGGTTGTTCTGATGCCTCCTAATCCTAAGTCAAAACTACACATATTTTTGAGACATTTTCATTGAATTTATTGCGTGAATGATATCTGGCCATGACCCATAAGCATTGTCCCGACATATCATTGGGAACTCTTCATTGTATTTTCCTTTCATACATATAAACACTTCAGTATCGAGTGTTTCATTGAGTGTAGAACGAAATCATAATGAAATAAGTGAAGTTTCTTGCAGAATATGTGTAGGGGAGGTTGGGTATGGGAATATGTGAAAAAGAGCAGATTTTATAGAAATTAGATTCCATGAAGAGATGGTTGGTTGTATAGTACATACACAACAATGTGCAATTTTTAAAAAGTGAGTACTACGTTAGAAATAACTTAAAGTGAGGTGTGATTAGTACCATGCTCTATTATTGTATGGGTCATTATTATCTTCCATATGTTTATTGTTTGCATTTCATACTCCAAAAGAAAGCTCGTGGAGCCTTGTGAGCCTGATGCAATGTTTTCGCTACGTTCAATGATTTTGCCATACATGCCTCTTTGGTTCATAGGAAAACTCGATAGGAACACGAAATATGAGATTTTCATTTCATGGCACTACTCATTCATCCAGTTCAAAGGAATATAGTTGGAAAATTGACAATTTTTTAACTGATTTGAATGAAAACTCATGATTTACAATCCGCATGGACCTCTTTTAAGAATTCTTACACAAGATGTACAAAAAATCCCGACATACCTCTTTTCGGAATTCCTACATAAGAAGTGCAAGAACCAGATCTTTAGTATCACACTAGCATCCTAATAATATTTTCTCATGTGGTTGACTTCAATATGACTGCGTGATAACCATGTTTTCTCTATTGAAGTGAACTGAACATCTAAATTTGTAAAATGTTGGTGTTTCCTAATACTTTGTTTTACTATGCATTCATATCATATTATTGTGTTCTATGTATTCTTGGATTTCAGAATCCTGCGAACCATTTCCTCGAGAGAAAAAATATCTCATAAACCAAGGAAGCCCTAAAATTCAACCGTATGATAAAATAGGTAAACAAAATCACAAGCATACTTGTCATGCAGCGTAGCTAGGTCAAGGTATCTAGTCCATCTAGCATGTCGAGCAACATTTTCACCTAATTTTTGTCAGACTTTCATATTGGATCGTGTGCATACTACTTATGCAGAGACCGAGTGTTACTCATAATACTTTGTATCCACTTGATGCTACATTTTGAGATAATAAAAATCGCCCTTTATCAAAGAAGATGGATGGATGTGTCCATACAAGCATGTAGAGACAGGAAACTTGTTACCTTCTTGGAAGAAGAAGTTGGATTGTTCATATTTTATTAGAAACATAGTGTAGATGCAGATGCCAACATACATGCATATACACTCACCTATAAATGCATGCATGCACATCCTACTCCTATGAATGCACTAACACATACCCTGCCCCTATGAGCATATCCGAGAGACTGAGTCAGTGGGTCTTGAGATTGACTGAAGTCTGTGCCGATGAACTACAATGATTTCGGATTCCTCTCCCTGGAAATTAGGCAATTTATCGATAGGTATTTACAATGCCTTTCAATCCTAAGTCTACACCACACATCTTTTCCATGCATCTTCGTTGAATTTACTAAGTCAAAACCTATGAATGTTAACCAGCCATGGTTTGTAAGCATTGTTCAATTGTATTCTTGGAACTCTTCATTGTCTTCTCTTGTCATACGTGTACAATTGGGTATCAAGTATTTGATAAAGTTTAGAAGGAAATTGTAAAGAAATAAGTATAAAGTACCATGTCCAAACAACCTTGACATATTTACGGTTTAGGAAACAATGACCTTTGTCTTCATCTAGATGAAATATTGGACATCATGTATCCATTTCCATTCCTATGTTTTGTAGTTTCACTCTTACAGGTAGGTTATTATGGGCCAGTCCCCATAGAAAGTGCGGGATTTTGTTGGGCAAGCGTAACATCCATAGTTTTTTCTCTCAAAATGTGATCCTACGCTGAACACCCTGACTGACGAAGCTACACCATGTTCCTAGCTTGTTTGCAACTCATAGAAGCATGCACGTATAAGTTCTCTCTCACGTAGATGTGGATGGATGCGTGCACATGTGCATGCGTATACTAGAAACTACTGCAACTCATCGGAAGCAAGTACACGTGCAGTCACTTTGGTCTAGATGGATGGATGCATGCGGACTAGACTAGTCAGATTAGAACTTTGTCAAAGTAACAAGTTTATTCTGGTCAACTACAACACTATGATATTCCTCTCCCTAGAAATAAGGCAATTTCTCAGTAGGTTGTTCCGACGCCTTTCAATCCTAAATTATACCGCACATCTTCTCCATGCATCTTCACTAAATTTATTGAGCTAAAACCTGTGGATGTTACCCAAGCATGATTGGAAAGCATTGTTCCATCGTATTCTTGGAACTCTTCATTGTCTTCTCTTGTCATATGTGTACACTTGGGTTGATCAAGTGTAGAATGAAATCATAAAGAAATAAGTACAGTTTTGGCCGAAAGTGTATAGGGCGGCTGAGTATTGTAATGTGCAAAGGAGAGGAGATTATATAGGATGCATAATACATGGAAGAGATGGGTGGTTGTAAAATACATATGCAATTTAATGTGCAACATCTAATAAGATGAGTACTACGTCAAAAGGAAATCAGAAATAACTACATTGGGGGTGTGATTTTCCTGAGCTCATTTTAATGTGTGGTTATGATCATATATAGTTTCCGATTGATATCTCATATTCTCAAAGGAAAGCTTGTTGAGCCTTGCAAGCGAGGCACGATGGTGCAAATACACTCAATTCCTTTGTTAACCTTGTAAGATATCTTTGGTTCATACCAAAAACCAAATAAAAAACATATGAATAGGGGAAAAAATCATACCATGGCACTATTCATTCATCTGGTTCAAAGGAATGCGGCAAACGAAAAATGGAGGATGTTTCTCTTCATCCCGATTTCAAATGAAAAAGACTCATGGAATTTAAATAACATGTACCACTTTATAGAATACCTATGCACAAAGTACAAAAACAATATCCTTAATCTCACAATAACATCCTAACTATATTTTGTCATGTGGGGATTTGTTTCTTCTCATGCCGGGCGAATGAAGAACAAACATATTTATATTACTTTCTCCACAAGTGGATATACTCTAAACTCGTAAGCCATGTTTTTCTTCTACAATCAAGTTTGAGACACTTTGTTTGCTCTGAAGGCATATTTGTTTTCACAAAGGTATCATATATGAGATGGCTTCTTTTAAGATTGAGGAGCTTTTTAGTGCATTTCAACGACACATGAGTTTAATGCATGATTTTTTCATATATATAAAATGGTTTAATTATAGCTTTTGAAAAAGAAGGCATTGATGTAACTTGTACAACACGCCTTGAGCAATATTGATTAGATGCTCCTTGCAGTATGTGCATGCCGAAACACAAACCTTGCTAATCATGTATTAGGTTATTGAAGCATATCAATGGCCAATCCTACGCAATACTATGCACTAGGGATGACTACAGAGTAAACGATCCAGGTTAGTGGGAAAACCCCGTGTGGACATTATTGGTGACCCACATGCACTTCCTGTGACCACAAAGGACTTTTACCCGCCCAAGGCTCCAAATCTTATCACTTCTTGTCTTACCCTCAAAGATATTTGTGTCATCCAGTGAGATTTCTGAACTCCAATTTGGATGTTGTTAATAGCACGATTGCATGAGAATATCAATTTGATAGGCACACCACTTTGTGCACACGACACTCTTCGATTGGACTGTCGCCGGTGCTCCTGTTGCCTACCGTTCCTAACACATTACCACTTCTCTGTTAATGTGCCTGAGCGACAACATTCACGCACACAACTACAATTCTAGAGAAAAAGATAGCAATGAAGAACCTATTTATAACTCCATCCATGTACTGAGAATCGACACGCACAGTTATGTCATTTATTGTGTGAATGTTCAGTTGAGCTCATTATAGCACACGTGTCTGGTTTTTATTAAACTTCAGTCATTCCTTTCAAGTCACCATCACACTGTAGTGAGATCTCATTTTCTAGTTCATGCACTGCCATTGCCATCTGCTTGGCTGACTTAGCCGGTGTGCTCCACCTCACACAACTAGAGGGGAGAAGAAGGAGGAGGAAGGGCAAATTGTGATACATAGTAAAAACTACAATTCGGAGGCAGGAGGAGACGACCGGCGGCGCAGAACGAAGACCCCTCCCTATTGCCTCACGGGGCCGCAAGGGAGGGGATAGTGTCGCGTGTTTTTACAGCCACGGGGGACAGAGATGTTCCATTAGCTGGTTGGAAACCGACGCTGGCAGAAACTTCCTGATGGTGAAACAGTCAATTTGGCCCATCTTAGTTTCTTGGAGGCAGACGATGTTGGGCTTGGAAGAACCGAGTTCTCCATAATTAAACAATGTTTATTTGGTTCACCCAATCCACACAAATTCCAGCTAGAAATAATCATTGGTAACTAGTTTACCATAGAAGAGACAAGTGTGAGTTGAGAATTTACAGAGCTAGAAGTTAAAACTGCTTTGTTTGACATGGCCTCAAACAGAGCCCCCCGACCTGATAATATTCCTGTTGAATTTTATCAGGTCTGTTGGGAGATAGTTAAGGACGATATCATGGCCCCTTTTGACCATTTCCATCAAGGAAAGCTTGATATCAAACATCTCAATTATGGGATTATTACCCTTCTGCCTAAAGTGTCTAGTGCTGAGAGAATTCAGCAATTCAGGCCAATTTTCTTGCTCCGTTGCCCCTATAAGCTCATAACTAAAGTGCTCGACCGTAGGGTTGTTGTATATGCTGATAAGTTAATCAGCCTCACTCAGAATGCCTTTGTGAAAGGTAGGAACATCATGGATGGAGTGCTCTCACTCCATGAGTTTCTCAACTATACACATGCCAAGAAAAGAGTGGGGATTGTTCTTAAACTTGATTTCGAAAAAGCCTACGACAAAGTAAACTGGGATTTCCTTCTCGAATGTCACAAAATGCGCGGCTTTAATGAAACTTGGTGTGGATGGATTAAACAAATCCTATACGAGGGGACAGTTAGCATCAAGTTGAATAACTGCACAGGCCCATACTTCCAAAGTGCCAAGGGGGTTCACCAAGGGGATCCCCATTCTCCTTTTCTGTTCAACTTGGCTGTTGAATGCCTCACCAAAATGATTAAAAACGCCCAGAAAAATAAGCTGATCACGGGTTTAGCATCTGATCTCATTCCTGATGGGGTAGCTGTTCTGCAGTACGCAGAAGATACCATCATTTGCTTGGAGGATGATATCGATAAGGCAGTTAACTTGAAGTTGCTACTATATTTGTTCGAAATGATGTCTGGGTTAAAAGTTAACTTCAAGAAAAGTGAAATCCTCACTGTGTGTGGGGGGGGGATGAAAATACTGTAAAGAAATACGCGGAGTTGTTTAACTGTGAGATATGCAGCTTTCCCATTAAATATTTAGGCATGCCTGTGAGCTATACAAACCTAAAAAACTCGGATTGGGAGTTCATTGTGAGCAAGTACTTGAGGAGATTCGAGGCCTGGATAGGTAATGCGGCCTCGATGGGGGGGGGGAGACATACCCTGTTAGATTCTGTGGTTACACAAATCTCTATGTATCATATGTCGATGTGGCTTATGAATAAAAGCTTTATTGAGAGATTGGATAAGCACAAAAGGAGATTTTTCTGGCAAGGGTGTAATAAGAAAAAATATACCACCTTGTGAAATGGAGTAGAATATGTAGATCCAAGGAGAAAGGAGGTTTGGGTATCAAGGACCTGCGGAAACAAAAGATAAGCCTGATGGTCAAATGGTGGTGGAAGCTTGAAACACAAAAAGGGCTCTAGCAGGATATTGTCCGAGCCAGATACCTTCGCAACAAAACTGTCGCGGATGTCATTGCCAGATTTTCTGACTCACCTTGCTGGAAATCACTGCTCAAAGTCAAAAATATATATATATATATGATGGGCAGGTAGACACTAAAATGGGGGACATCACTAGGCTGTGGAAACATTCGATTAATGGGTCTCCTGCTATTCAGGAACAATTCCCTCAGTTGTTTGACATTTGCAATTTCCCAGACTGTACTTTGAACAAGTTGGCTGGTGACAATGCCAATTCGTTCTCTAGACGCAGGCTTACCCCTGATCTGCTTAAGAAGTGGTAAGCGTTGCGATCTACAATAAAAACATTCCCCTTGCAAAAGGTGGAGATGGTGACAAAGTCTTCTGGGGGCTTAACCAGAACGGCAAGTTTACTACTAGATCTGTGTACAAATTGCTGGAAAAACCCCTTGCTGGGTGTAACTATAAGTGGATATGGAAAGCCAAAATTCCTCTCAAGATTAAAATCTTTTTATGGCAGCTATCCCAAGATGCGGTACTCACAAGACAAGTGATGAGGGAAAGGAAGTGGCCAGGGAATCCTTGCTGTTCATTCTGCAGGGAGGTAGAAACCTCTAAACACCTTTTCTTCACTTGCCCCGTTACTAGGGTGGTTTGGAGATCTATTGGGGCTGTGCTGGGCACTGATAAGTGCCCCCAATAACTATTGGCAATATTTCGTTTGGTGCAGTAAATTTCTTCCAGGCAAAGAAACCTTTTATACTGTGGGCTTAGCTGCTACATGTTGGGCCATCTGGTTGGTGCGTAATCGGGCCACTTTTGAGAAAAAACAGATTAAAACTCCTTTTGAGATTATTTTCTCCTTTTGTTTGTTTCTGTTATACTGGACAGGTTTGCAGAAAGGAGGAGGCGGCTGGAGAGCTTCGTGCAGGTGCAGAGATGATCAGGAACGGCACGCTGCAGCTGATGAAGCTGTGTGACCCTGTCAAGCAAACGATCCAAACGTGAAGATCAGGGGCGGCCTCAGCATGGTGAAAAATGACCCTGGCGCCCCCTGGAAATGGAGCTGGAGGCGATCCTCTCCGTCTACTCTCGTCGTCTGATACTTTTGTCTAGTCATGCTAGTTCGGGCAGTCCGATATGTGGTTTGCGTCTGTTTAGTCGTTCTTTAGTTGGCTGTAATAGACTTGATGGTAGTGTTACCAGGTTTTCGCCCCATGGCACCCGTTTCGATGGCGGGCGGATGTGGTGGGTTTCCTGGTAATGCTTGAACTCGCTCTACCCTCTTTCCCTCCTCCTGTCAACTTGAACTGGTTTGTATTTCCGCTCTTAGTAATGGAAAGGGGTAAAACCCGGTTCAAAAAAAAGTGTGAGCTGAGAGATCATCCAAGAGAGACGGGAAGTAGAGAAAATAAACATGCCATGCATCAAACTAACATCCGGAGCTTACAAGCGAGAGACCACAAACTCGACCAACACAAGACACTACCATAGTATACAGACAGCGGTAGAGAGGGCCAAGAGACCCGACCAAACCTCAGGACGAACACAAACGGAACCCGCCCTGACGACTCCCAACAGGCTGGGAAAGGGAACAACCATGAACTGCTCTAGCAAAATAGGCATAAGGCCAACTAATGCAACGATCACTCTGAATCGTCTAATCGTTAAGGTCGAGGGTGTGCGCACACGAGGTAGAAGCAGAGGCCACAGAGCGAGCCTCGGCCTCCACCAGGACGCCGTTGAGGTTGAGGTCGTAGCAGTCTGTGAGCGCCTTGAGCTTGTTCTTCCCGAGCTATTTGGGTGTGCCCTTGAGAGGCAACTGGATCAGCAAGGAGACATCGCGGAGCTTCTTGGCCCGCTTGGAAGAAGAAGTAGAGCGCTCACAAGAGTAGCTGTGTCGAGCGCACAGCACGGTGCAAGGCGCTGATGGCCATCATGTATCCATTTCCATTCCTCTGCTTTGTAGTTTCATTCTTACAGGGCCAGTCTCCATAGAAAGTGCGGGATTTTTGTTGGGCAAGGGTAACATCCATAGTTTCTTTTGTTTCAAAATGTGATCCTACTCTGAACATGCTGACTGACGAAGATACACCATGTTCCTGCCTTATGTGCAACTCATAGAAGCATGCACGTGTAAGTTCTCTCTGGCCTAGATGGATGCATGCGTGCACATGTGCATGCGTATGCCAGAAACCAGTGCAACTCACGGAGACAAGTACACGTGGTCATGCACAGTCTCTTTGGTCTAGATGGATGGATGCATGCGGACTCAACTAGTCACATTAGAACTTTGTCAAAGTAACAAATCTGTTCTGGTGAACTACGACACTATGATATGCCTCTCCCAAGAAATAAGGCTATTTCTTGATAGGTTGTTCCGACGCCTTTCAATCCTAAGTCTACACCACACATCTTTTCCATGCATCTTCATTGAGCTAAAACTTTCGAATGTTACTCAAGCATGATTGGTAAGCATTGTTTCATCGTATTCTTGGAACTCTTCATTGTCTTCTCTTGTCATACGTGTACAATTGGGTATCGAGTATTTGATCAAGTGTAGAATGGAATCATAAAGAAATAAGTAAAGTTTTGGCCGAAAATGTATAGGGATGGCTGAGTATTGTAATTTGCAAAGGAGAGGAGATTATATAGGATGCATAATGTGGAAAGAGATGGGTGGTTGTAAAATACATCTGCAATTTAGTGTGCAACATCAAATAAGATGAGTACTACGTCAAAAAGAAATTAGAAATAACTACATTGGGGGTGTGATTGGTCTCGAGCTCATTTTAATGTGTGGTTATGATCTTATACATTTTCCAATTGCTAAAAGGAAAGTTTTTGTTGAGCCTTGCAAGCGAGGCATGGTGGTGCAAGTACACTCAATTCCTTTGTTAATCATGTAAGATAGCTTTGGTTCACACCAAAACCAGAAGAAAATATGAATAGGGGGAAAAAGCATACCATGGCACTATTCATGCATCTAGTTCAAAGGAATGCAGCAAATGACTCTTGATCCCGATTTCAAATGAAAAAGACTCATGAGATTTAAATAACATGTACGACTTTATAGAATACGTATGCACAAAGTACAAAAACGACATCCTTAATGTCAAAATAACATCCTAACTATATTTTATCATGTGGATTGATTTTAATCTGACTATGTGACATCAAAGTTTTTCTCTATTCATGTGGACCAACATCTAAATTTGCAAAATAAATAAATATATTTTTCCAATACTCCATGTTGTGCATGCATTTCTTTCCTAGTTGGTATTTTGCATATTTCTAATTCCAGAATCCTACTAACTAAGGAGACCCTAAATTTCAACTAAAAATATTCCAAAAGGTAAGCAAAGTAACATGCATGCATGTCCAGTGTCCTAGCTAGGTTACTAAAACTAGCTATTTGGCCCATTTGGCATTTTTGAGGGAGATTTCTCTAAATGGTTAATTTGTTTCTTCTCCTGCCGGGGCAAATGAAGAACAAACATATTTATATTACTTTATCCATAAGTGGATATACTCTAAACTCGGAAGCCAGGTTTTTCTTCTACAATCAAGTTTGAGACACTTTGTCTGCTTTAAAGTCATATTGTTTTTCGCAAAGATATCATATATAAGATGGCTTCTTTTTAAGATTGGGGAGCTTTTCAGTGCATTTCAACGACGCATGAATTTAATGCATGGTTTTTCATATATAAAATGGTTTGATTCTAGCTTTTGAAAAAGAGGGCATTGATGTAATTTGTACAACATGTCTTGAGCAAGATTGATTGAATGCTCCTTGCGGCATGTGCATGCTGAAATAAAAACCTTGACGGTCATGCGTTAGGTCAGTGAAGCATATCTGTGGCCAATCCTACGCAACAATGCACTAGGAATGATTGTAGAGTAAATGACCCAGCTCAGTGGGCAAACTCTAGGTGACCCACATGCACTTCCTGTGGCCACATAGGATTTTTGCCTGCCCAATGTTCCAGATCTTAGTACTACTCTCGTCTTACTCTTAAGGAAATTTCTATCATCCCGTGAGATTTCTGAACTCCAATTTGGATGTTGCTAATAGCACGATTGCATGAAAAATTCCTATTGATATGCACACCACTTTGTGCACACGGCACTCTTCGATCATACTGTTGCCGGCGCTCCCGTTGCCTACCATTCCTAACACATTACCACTTCCCTGTTGATGTGTCCGAGCGACAGCATTCACGCATACAATTACAATTCTAGAGAAAAAGGTAGCGATGAAGAACCTATTTATAACTCCATCCATGTACTGAGAATTGGCACACACACAGCTATGTCATTTATTGTGTGAATGTTTAGTTGAGCTGGTTATATATAGCACATGTGTCTGATTTTTCGTAAACTTCAGGTCACTCCTTTCAAGTCACCATCGCACTCTAGTGAGATCTCATTTTCAAGCTCACGCGCTGCCATTGTCATCTCCTTGGCCGACTTAGCCGGTGAGCTCCGCCTCACACAACTAGAGGCGAAAAGAAGGAGGAGGAAGGGCAAATTGTGACACATAGCAAAACCACAATTCAAATTCAAAGGGTTTGCTCTAGAATTTCTTGTGGGAAACCCAACCTTATCTATGGAACTCAATAAAAATCATTTGCTGAGGACAAGGCCGTTGGTACAGGCTTTCCTGAGATGGCACATAAATCGGACCGCCCGATCGCCCGCAAGATCCAAAAGGCCAGAGCAAAAACAGAGCCCCGGCCCGTCTACTAACAAACCCACGCCCGGCGACGAAGACTTCGAAGCTCGAGCCGCCCGTTTCCACACCCGTTCCCACCACCGCCCCCACCGCCCGGCTCTTCCATGGACGGCCTCCAGCGCCGGCCCGCGGCGGCGGCCGCCGCGAGCGCGAGGGGCGAGGGGCAGCCTCCGGGCGGGCAGCGCGTCATCCACTGCGACGTCGAGCCGGCGCCGCGGGCGTGGCCCGGGATGCAGATGCTGGCCCTCGCCGCCGTCCTCGTGCTCGGGGGCCTCCAGTTCCTGCCGGCCACCCACTTCCGCCACCCCGCCGACCCCTCCCGCACCTGGGTCCCCTTCGACTCCTCGCGCCACCCCCAGGTACTGCCGCCGCCGCCGCCGCGTTTCGCCGGGCCCGCCCGTCTCGCTCCCGGCTCCCCCGCTGCCTACGATTTGCGCTCTTGGACTTGAGTGGGCGGAGCGATATTCCCTGCCTGCCTATTGATTTCTCCATATTTCACCCCGATTCACTAGGGCATCACTAGCATGCAATTCGTATAATTGGGATTCCCATTTTCATGATTTTTCTAACTGTTTTACTCATGATAAATGCACTTCTTTCACGGATGGGGAAATTGGGTGGATGCGATTTGGCCTCCATCTCGTGGGTGCTTGAAATTTACAGTATAGGAACCAAATGTAGGATCAAAACTAAACTTGATACTAGTAGTAGTAGTGCAGGGTTAAATTGGAATTCCTGCCTGGTGGTTTACTGTACTTTATAGGGTGTCTCCTCAGAGTTGGGATTGATTTGCACTGACAACGGTTTCGATTACAAGTTATTCCGAATTACCAATATAAGCTCTATATTTTATTTTGCCCGCAGGATCTGTCCCATGAGGTTAAAACTGTAGATGTCTACTCTTCGATAAGCTGTCTGGATCTTCGTACTCTCGCTGTGCTGACAAACTCCACCCTGTCCAGCTCAAGGTTCTGTTTCTCCGTTTTATGTTTATTTCAGTAATTTTGCTGTGAGGAAATTAACACGATAACAGAGAGCCTTTAACTACCAGAACTTTATGGTACCTGCTGTAGAAAAATGTCATCCTGCATCATAAGATTCATGATTATTTCACATTTCCATGGACAATGGTGACTGCAAAACATAAAGTGATAAACCACCCCTTTGGTATTGGATAGTTTTACCTCTGCTCATTGCAATACTACGGTATAGAACAGAATTAATGACGTAATTGTGGCTTTACGTATTTTTTTAGTGTTTTATGTAACCAACATGTTTCTTTTACTTTTTTTTACAGTGATCCGCATCATGTATCCTTCAATTTCTTGATACCTGAAGGAGGCAATGATCAAGTGCCCTACTACAAGATAAAAGCAGTGCTACCTGATTCAAATATTACTGTTACTAGGTGAGCGCACAAATTAAAATGGTCACGTATCGTTGGAATTCTCGCGTCCTCATACTTGTTACCTTCAGCCAGAAGAAAATCAAGGATAAGCTAAATCGTGCCACTCCAGAAGGAAACTTTTTTGCGTCATTCCCCAATGAACTGTCACCAATCGTTATTGCAAGGGCTCTCTCACGAACGAGATATGTTTATACCTCAGCAGACTCAATCATAAAGGTACTATGCATATATCTGATCTATTTACTCAGCTTATTATGGGACTGCCCGAGAGATAGCCATTTGTCCCATTAAAAAATTCTGCCAGAAGATAGTTTTTTTATGTTGCTGGTCATATGGCTTGTTTGCTCTCTTAACAATTTAACTTATGATGATAGCGAGCGGTCATATTGCCAGGGTTGTGAGTTCTTTGATAAATTAGGCATAGCTCCATGGAAGATTTTGAGCACGAATATCCAGTTATTAAACACAAAAGGCATAACCTGTCACGTCCAAGTATATAGCAAAGTATGCATTTTCTCAGTATCTTCGGGTTACCTTATGTGAAATGTTGCTCCTACGTGCCCAGGGCAAAATTGAAGACCTTGTTCGCATTGATTTGGGCAGTTATGCGGTGGGTGCCTCTGAAGATTGTAGCAAGTGCCTTGGAGATTACATCAGTATGGATGTTCTGAGTGCTGTGCAAAGAACAGCTCCAAGAGGTTTGCTACATCATACTGTAACTTTTGACAAGGACACGTGCTTCCTTGATTTTGATGTGCTTCTGGTGGAGCCACGTAATATAAAGAGGAATCTCATTGACTCTATCGCCTTTTGGACCAAGGCTGTCAACCTAGCTAATCAAAGGTCAGTGACTCAGATTCTGTTCTGGGCAAAAATACCCATCTTGAGCATGTATTATAAAATCATACTTATTCACCTAGGTATATGATAACACCATTCCCATTCCTGCCAAACATCCATTTTCAGGGACAGCGTTATGTTGGCAATGACTCTGGCCTTCTATAACGATTATCTAAAGCTCCCTACCAACTGGAAGCGCGCATACACTAACACAGACATTCTCTACTATGACGGACCCAAGAATGTTTGCGCTGAAGATGGCCGTCAGCACCAAGAAAAAGGCTCGGGCGAGATCTGGCAGCAGTACCTTGGTCCGAAGTCCGACTCGCTGTTGAGCGCCTGAAAGACGGCATTTCATCCTATGTTCTCCACCAGTGGAAGATCAGCATTTGAGATAGGGCGTTCAACCTTTCAGCTGTAGCACAGGATATAAGAGGACGCGGGTTACCTATTAACGTATCACACATACCAGTGAAAGATAGCATGTTTTTTTGTTACCAAAGGATCACCAAAATGTTGTGCTCAGTAAACTGATTTCGTTCAGGCAAGTCAAACCCATGTCTTATCTGTAGAAGAATATTTTAGAAGCATATAAGCACATCTTTTGTCTGCATTTCTTTTGATGTCAAAATGTTGAGATAAGAAGTGACACCCCCAAAGGGAAGGGACCGACGATGCGCGCTGTCGGCCCATCACGCACGCACGCGCTGATGAGCTCCAGCTCCAGGACTGAACTGCTGTTGCAGCTCCGCTGGAGACGGATTGAGCCTCCTCTGCGTCCCATCTTCCTCCACCAAGGCAGTGTGAAGAGAGCAGCAAGGCCAGGACCTCTCCCTGCAGATCTGAGGACCAAAAGGCTTATTCTTCGGGTAGCCGGTGGTTAATCCCCCTCCCCCTTGGGCTCCCATGGCAGCATCACAGAGAGGAGAAATGCCACCACCAAACGCCTGGCGCGACCCGCACGCTCCGACCAAGAACTCCACACAACTGGCATCACACCATACGCCATCAAGACAAGTCCTATACAAATACGAAGTGCTCCCTCCATAAGCTAATATAAGAGCATTTACATCACTATTTTAGTAATCTAAACGCTCTTATATTAGTTTACATCACTATTTTAGTAATCTAAACGCGGAGATGGTGGCGGCCACCCACGTCGGCCAAAATCAGTGGCGGGCGGG
This sequence comes from Triticum urartu, assembly GCF_056163025.1. Taxonomy (NCBI): domain Eukaryota; kingdom Viridiplantae; phylum Streptophyta; class Magnoliopsida; order Poales; family Poaceae; genus Triticum; species Triticum urartu. Next base: position 582,717,734 of record NC_141877.1, read on the forward strand.
CACCCACGTCGACGAACAGCGACGAATTCCGGCGGTGAGCAGCGCATGACGTTGATGAAGACAGAGACGATTCCCTCGCTCCCGAGCGTCTCGGCTCGATTCCCTCCGTGCAGACGAAGAGGACGACGAGACAAAGATTTTGAGGGTTGGTTTGAGGGCACTGATCTGCGCCAGGGATTTTCGGCCTTCAAAACGATATTTTCTCAGCCCTCAAACTGGTTTTGAAGGTTGAGTTTTGAGGGCTTTGTTAGACATGCTCTTAGATCATTGTTGTACTAGCGAATCGTGCTACGGCTAGCATTCATTACTAGTTTTGGCCTCAGATTGAGAATAACCTATAGTTGGCAAGCTCATTTGGGAATTGGGACGACTGTGATCCAGCTAAAAAGCAAAGGAAACATCAAACATGGTCACCAATACAAGGTCTTGTCAAACCTCGGGAGCAAAGCACTAAGGCTCACACGGGAAGAGCGCAATCACTAGGTAAACCTATGTAGAACATACAATGGACTCAAGAACAGCTCCAACCCTTCTTCATGGCCGTGCGCCGCACCTAAAAGAAAGGCATAAATAGTATACATTTTGTGATATTTGTACAACACAATGACAAAATGACCTGAACTACAAGTTGTGTAGAAGATATGCATACCACTCCGTGTTCCCGTTGCCTATCATTCGTAACACATTTTTCCATTGTCTCTGCCAATGTGTTGGAGCAATAGTGTTGGCACTGAATTTACAATTCCTGTGAAGGTAACAACGAGGAAACTACTTGTATATGTAAGAGGTTGAACTCTAGTGTATATGTAAGAGGTTGAACTCTACTCATATTACAAGAGTTAGCGCGAGTGGTTGTGACATTTATCGCTACATGTTTGGTTGAAGGCTTGAATTTTTAGTGCCAATCATTTAATTGGCTCTAGTTATGGAACAAATACCCATTTCTCTTAAACTTCAGTTTTTTTTCCGAATCACTTGGACCTCCAGCCATCCATACTTGTTACCTCTTATGTAAAAAGAAGTCAAGGTTAAGCTAAATGTTTCCACTCCAAAAGAATACCTATTTTGATCATTCCGCGATGAACTATCAACCATTATCTCTACAACTCAACTCTTGTGAAAGAGGTATATCTATATCTCAGCAGACTCAATCATAAAGGTGCTATGCATATATAGCATCCCTCAAAAACTATGCATGTAGTTGATCTATTTACTCAAACCTATTACACACTAAATTTCCCAATAGATATATAACCATTTATCACATTAAGACTTTTCTGCCAAAAGATAATTCTCTCTTGTTGCTGGGATATGGCTTGTTCATTATCTTAATCATCTAACAGTGAGCAGCAATTGGTAATAATTTATATAGAATGCTCCAAAGTAGTTAATAATAATGTTTTGAAGAACGTGTTGTCAAGCATTTAAGCTGCCATGTCCAACTATATGCACCAAAGTAAGCATTTTATCACTATCTTTGGATTAAAGTTGAAGACCTTGTTCACATTGGTTTAAGAAGTTATGCCATCGGTGCTACTGAATAGTGTAGCAAGCGCATTGATGATTACATCAGTATTGATGTTCTGAATGTTGTTCGAAGAAGAACTCCAAAGGGTTTAGTATATAGTATATTGAACCTTATGACAAGGACATGTGCTTACTTGATTTTGATGTGCTTCTCAAAATAGTCTGAAGAAGAATTTGATTGACTCTAACATGTTGCGGCTTAGGTTTGTCAACCTAATTAAAGTTTAGTGCCTCCATTGTTCTTTCTGAGCAAAAATATTCATCAGCAGCCACTACAGGAATCAGCTGTTTTGCCATCTGCGACGACAAACGGCAAAGGACCAGAAAGCGGACGGCAAACGTCTTTGCCGTCAGCCGCGGATGGCAAACCTGCCCGGCCCTGTAAACACGGGCAAAGAGCTGATTTGCCGTCTGCTTTTTGCCAGCGGATGGGAAAGACCCCTTTGCCGTCGGTCGTAGACGGCAAAGAAGGTGGACGGCCACTACAGCAGTGTCGTCCACTGGACCCCATCCATCTCTTTGTCGTCCGCTAGCTGACGGCGGACGGCAAAGAGCTGACTGATGGCAAATAGTATCTTTGCCAAATTCCCTAAATCTAGTAGTGAGCATATATTGTAAAATCACATTAAATTCACCTAATGTGTGTTATAACACCATTTCAGTGTAATCTCTGCCCAAGGTAGGAGATAAACTCACGCACACAAGATAGAAGAAGAGCACACAGGAGTTTTGGCACCGCACAACTTGTGCCTTTTTTGACTCTCTTTCTCTTAAGCAAATGAATTTGTTACACGGCCTATTAGTAGTGCACGTACACAAGCCAGTCACACCACGACTAGCTCCACTAGCCGGTACAAACTGCCACTAGTAATCCCATGACTTGGCCACACGACTCGGCCGATCTCCCCACGTCTTGGAGATAAGGACTGATTACTAAGATCACTTCTAAGCCAATCTACCAACAAACTCTATCCATGCATGTACGTGTGATTCACTCCTTCTACTATCCAGGCTTGCAACTAACTAACTCTTGGATGCAGACTCACACGCATACTTGGTGCCATACATGCAGGGCCGACCCACAGATATATGGGGCCCAGGGGCAAGATAAGAACAAGGGGCCCTTCTTGACAAACAAAAGCTAAGTCGTTCTTCGGAAGCAAAGTAAATATAGAGTACATAGCATATATTGTTGATCTTGGACTCTAAGACTGAGAATACTACTATTTATCCATCATGATAGTAATGAAACAATATAGCGCCAGAAAAGATCAATTTCCTAATTGTCAGTGGACACATCTTTCTTTTTGGCAAAACAAATAGCCTTGTCAAAACTGGTTGCAACATAAAACATTTGTGTTTCCATGAGAAATAAAACTATTGCCTGAACTTACATTTGTTTCTGGATCATCCCCGATCTACCATGCTCTTCACTCCAAAATTGTTTACTCAAAGAATAACTATCCTGCATAAGTCATAGTAAAGCAAAGCACGCTGAGTATTTCATGTTTATAAACTAACTATGATGTCAAAACATGTTACTACAGGGATCAAAAGCACCTGGAAACCGATTCATGTGGATGCTGTAGGTGGCTTATCCGTACACCATAGCAGTCAACACGAACAAAAAGACACGCCTGAATTGCCTAAATTTTCTCCCTTCTCCTAATCTCCTTCCTGAAGACTCTCTCACATTTGGATCCAATGAAAAGCAGAACAAGACACATGCAGATTTAATGGATGTACGATCTGGAATCGTCTTTGCCGGAACGCAGAGCTATTTGTCAATCAATCTTTGAATTGAGGAACAAGATTAGAAAGAAAGAAGAACAAGAGAACATGCATGTACCATCTAGGTCTCTCCAAAGTCCAGTTGGGGAGCAAGCCAAGCGTTGAGAGAGGAAGGAGTGCTGGTTGGGGAATGAGTTCACGCCGTAGCTTTCCATTAAAGGCCGGCCGCGACGTTGGAAGCGAAGAGGCACGGGAGTGGCGGCGCCGTTCTTGGAGTGTGTGGTTTGGGTGAGCAGAGGAGTCGCTGGTCCTTGATTTCCTTTGTGCGGCTTGCCTGATGGGCTGTTCCTTGGGCCTTCTTTTTTTCCGTGTATTTTCATTGGGCTAAGGCAGATTATGATACTTACCACTACCTGGACTGGGGCCCCTGCCTCTCGGGGCCCCAGGGCGGGCGCCCCGTTTGCCCGGCCTATGGGCCGGGCCTGGTATCATACATGCACAACACCAAGCTGACACCTCTAAACACGACTAACAAGCTTTGCAATGTGTACATGTGACCACATTTATAAGTGTGCACATGCTGCAGCTTCATCTACATGCAAGACTCGGAAATAAAACATGATAAGAAACTAAACAACAATGGTTAACACCAACATTCAGGTCCTGTCAAACATACATTCTCAGGGATAGCATCAGGTTGTGTTGAACCATTATGGGCTTGCCGATTCTCACTTAAACCCATGTGGGCCAGGCCCATGGCCATGACCTAGAAGAGGACATGTCATGTTAAGTTGTGATCCAAATTCATATAAAGTATAAATGCTAACTTCTGGAGCAGAGGTCCGTCGCCAGGAGGCTTGGGACATAGCGGATAAGTTCATCGTACTATATATCTTTTGTAAGCCACCACACGAGATAAGTTTGTTTTTCTAAATCCCCGAAGTTTGTAACCTCTCCCAGTATAGTGAAGTTTCGCTAGCTGGCGCCCGTCCGTGGTTTTTTTCTCTTCACATAAGAGGTTTTCCACGTTAAAATCTTGTGTCCCTTCTGTGTTGATTTGATCTTCGTCGTTTCTTTTGCCTGTCGTATCTCTAACATGCAAGCCGCCAACTAGGGTCTGAGACATAGCCCCCCCCCCCCAAACACACACATATACAGGAGACAGGAAAAGTTTGATCCCCCTCAACCCCTCTTGATACAACAAGTTGGCAATGAGTCTGGCCTTCTATGATGTTTTTCTAAACCTTTTGACAAATTGGGAGCGCGCAAATGCTAACACGAACACTACTATGATGGAGACAAAACTGTTTGATGGTCATCAACATCAAGAAAAAGGCTACGGCAAAACCTAGCGCAGCAATACCTTGGTCTGAAGTCCAATTGTTAGAGTGCGTAATGGGCCTAATGGCCTGGGCTGGTGGTATAGCCCGTTAGTCTTAGGGTTAATTAGAGATATGGGTCGTCTGCTTAGGGGTCAAGTAAGCCTTGCTTGGGAGTCAAGTAAACCACTCTATATAAAGAGAGGAGATGTATCAATCTAATCAAGCAAGAATTAAGAAGGAAATCCTTTCCATCTTGTCCGGCCGTGGGCAAAAGGCCCCCGGCCGGCCCTCTCGCGCCCTCCTTCCAGCCCAGGCCATTAGGCCCATTACGCACTCTAACACCAATGCCATACTAAGCATCTGAAAGACGACACTTAATCCTATTTTCTCCATTGCGTGGTAGTGGAATATCAGCATGCGAGGTAGGGATTTTGGCCTTTCAGATGTAGCACAATGTATAGGAGGACCCCCTCGTACCCCCTCGCGTCGCCTCCCTGGGCGACGCCAGGGGGCCAAAAAATCTAGCGCCGCCAGCCTCCCTCGGCCATCCTCCCGCCGTCGCTGCCACCGGCGAGGTCCGCGGTGGCGGCGGGCCCGATGGCAAGGCGCTAGGGCGGGCGGATCTGCAGCGGGATACCTTTGAGGCGGCATGGGCGTCTCTTCTGGTGCGCCCGTGGGCAGCAGGCAGGGCGGCGCCCCTAGCCTGTGCGGCGGCGGGCAGCGGTCCAGGACGGCGATGGGCTTCCCTTCGTGCATGGATGGTGGAAGCACTCCATGGATGAACCGGTGGATGGCTCTGCCTGAAGATGGGTCGTGGCGGCCGCGGATCTAGCGTCCCGTCCAGATCCACCGCGGCGTGGTCTTGGCCGGCCGGCGGTGCGTGGAGGGACCGATGAGGGTATGGAGGATCTCTACCGGAGTACCAGTAGTGGCATACGTCTTCATGGCGAGACTCCGCGCGATTCTAGCCAGCCACGAGATCAGGATGACACGGCTTCCGGTGAAAATCACGCCTGACTACGGTCTTGGCGGACGATGGCGGCGTCTCTGACGTCATTTCCTTCTCGAGGCATCTGTAACACTCCGGATGTAATTTACCCTATTTGTATTCCACCTCTTGCCATTTTCGGCACTAAGTTATGTTATTTCCTCGTTGTCGGGTTTTTTTTGTCTCCGTGTGTTTTGTCTTTGTCATGCATCTCATATCATGCCATCTTGTGCATTGCATTTGCATACGTGTTCGTCTCATGCATTCGAGCATTTTCCCCGTTGTCCGTTTTGCATTCCGGCGCTCCTATGTCCTCCGATGTCCCTTTCTACCTCTTTTCATGTGCGGGTGTTAAACGTTTTCGGATTGGACCGATACTTGTCATGCGGCCTTGTTTTACTACCGGTAGACCGCCTGTCAAGTTTCGTACCATTTGGACTTCGTTTGATACTCCAACGGTTAACCGAGGGACCGAAAAGGACTCGTGTGTGTTGCAGCCCAACACCCTTCCAAAGTGTCCCAAAACCCACCAAAACCTCCTCCATCATCTAGAGCGTTCGATCATGATCGCGTGGCCGCAAACCGTGCTCAATTTGGAGTCTCCTAGCTCCTCCTACCTCTATAAATAGGTCCCTCCACTAAAATCCCGGGTCTCCTCTCCCCTAACCCTAAAATTCCCCGCGCCGCGCCGGACACGTCCGTTCCGGCCGGACAAAACCGCCGCCCGTGGCGAATCAGCTCGCGCCACATGGCGACGCCGTCCGCCCCCTCGCCGAAGCCCGCCGGGCCCGAGGCCAGCCCTCCTCGCCGCGCAACCGGGCCGCGCCCCCGCGCCTGACGCCGCCGCCTACCTCCCTCGCGCGCCGCCCGAGCTCGCCGGCTCCGCCGCCTCTCCTTCTCCGGCCGCCGTTGAGCTGCCCGCCGCCTCGCCGCCGATGCCGTTCCTCCGCCGCTTTGCCGCGCCTCGCCGCCCATCGTCTCGCCGGCCGCCGCAGGGACTTGCCCGCGACCTTCCCGCACCGGATCTGGCGCTCCCTCCTCGACTCTGGCCACCACGGCTCCATTTCCGGCGATCCTCGACCTCCGCTGCTACAGTACCCCACGCCGGATCCAGATCTGAGATTTCCCCCTCGGTTGACTTTTTTGTCCCTAAACCTTAGCATTTTTTGCATTCTTTGACATGTCATAACTCTGCAATCGTTGCTCCGATTCGTGCGTGTAGCAGATCAAAATGTTCGCCTCGACGAGTACATCATTTCATCTCATTGCACCATTTTCATTTGAGCTCATCTTGATGCCCGAAATGCTGTTGGAAGAGGGCTATGTGATGATAGTTTCAGATCTGTTTCAGCAAATGCACTTTTGTCATTTTTGCCATGATTAATGTGTGCATGCTATGATCCTGAGCTATACATGTGTTTTGAAGAATGCCATGCCATCTTTACAGGGGTGTATGCCATGTATTTTTGTGATCTTTGTGGTGACTAGCACAAGCATGCAAAGTAGCTTACTCAATGATGCTGATTTCAGGGACTTGAATTTCACTAAGTCCTTGCCCTGTCATTATTTTTATGCCATATGTTCATGTTGTTTCCTAGTGATCCGTGCCTCTTTTGAGCATGATCAGTAAGGATGTTTTGTAGATAATGTTGTGCTCTATCCATCCATGTCTTTGTTTGCAATTATGGAGCACCCTAGCTTGAGTCAATCGAGCTCTACTTTTGCTATAAAATGTTCCTGGCAGATTGTTAACATGTTTTGCAATTTGCCAAGCTTGTTGTTGTTGATCTGTGCATGCTATGTTGTTGTTCTTGCCATGTATAGCTTCTATGCCATGTCTATTTGCTAGGTGTATGCTTAGATTGACATGCAATGCCTCGTAGTGAGTGCATCGAGCTCGTAAACATGCCTACTTGTTAATTTGTTTTGCATGCTCCAGTTTTTCACTAAGTATGAATCTGTTTATGTTTTTGCTATGTTCACATGCTTGCAATTGTATTTTCTGATCCCTTTTGGCTCATGGTCACTAAGGGACTTTTGTTATATGCTTAGAGTAGCTTCATGCCATGCCTTGCTTTGCCATGATATGTTCCTGTAGCATGTAGTTATAATGCTCTAAACATTGCTTCCTGATGATAAATTCCTGACATGCTGTTAATTTCACTAAGTCTGAAACCTGTTATCTTTTGCACTTTTGCCATGCTTGTTTGAACCTGTTAATGAGTGAATTAGCCGTAGCTCAGTGTTCATCTTTTGTCAAGCATCATGAGTGGATCCCTGCCATATATTTTGTTGTCATGTTGGAGTGCTGTAGCATGTTGCTCTTGATGCATTTAGATGGTCTCGTGCTGATTATCGCAGACCGGTGCCATATTTGTTTTGCTTGCCATTTCCAAACCGTGCATACGATTCCGGTGATCTTTATATCGATTCAACCGAAATCAACTCACCTTTCTAGTGGCACTCTTGGATTTTCAAGTTGAGGCCAGGTTCAATCATTCCTTTGCAAATCATGCATATGCATCACATATCGCATCCCGCATATCATACCATGTTTGCATCATGTTGCTTGAGCATTGCACGTGGTTGATTGTGTTCCGTTTGCCTGTTGTTCTTGCTTGGGTAGAGCCGGGAGACGAGTACGTGAACGAGAAGCCCGTTGAGTACGCCTACGAGGATCAAGGCAACTCTGAGAACTTTGCAGGCAAGATGACCATACCCTCGAAATCACTTCTATCTTTGCTTGCTAGATGCTCTCTCTTTTGCTATGCCTATGCTATGATACGTACCACTTGCTTATCATGCCTCCCACATTGCCATGTCAAACCTCTAACCCACCTTATCCTAGCAAACCGTTGTTTGGCTATGTTACCGCTTTGCTCAGCCCCTCTTATAGCATTGCTAGTTGCAGGTGAAGATTGAAGATCATTCCTTGTTGGAACATGTTTATTGTTGGGATATCACAATATTATCTTGTTTATCTTAATGCACCTATATACTTGGTAAAGGGTGGAAGGCTCGGCCTTTTGCCTGGTGTTTTGTTTCACTCTTGCCGCCCTTGTTTCCGTCATATCGGTGTTATGTTCCCGGATTTTGCGTTCCTTACACGGTTGGGTTATAATGGGAACCCCTTGACACTTCGCCTTGAATAAAACTCCTCCAGCATGGCCCAACATTGGTTTTACCATTCGTCACATAGCCTCTTTTTTCCCTTGGGTTCCGCGGACTCAAGGGTCATCTTTATTTAAATCCCTGGGCCAGTGCTCCTCTGAGTGTTGGTCCAACCAGTCAGCTGCCGGTGGCCACCAGGGGAAACTCTGGGCTGGCCTACCGGAACCTTGGACAATCCGGTGTGCCCTGAGAACGAGATAAGTGCAGCTCCTATCGGGATTTGTCGGCACATTCAGGCGGCTTTGCTGGTTTAGTTTTACCATTGTTGAGATGTCTTGTAACTGGGATGCCGAGTTTGATCGGATTGTCTTGGGAGAAGGAATATCCTTCGTTGACCGTGAGAGCTTGTGATGGGCTAAGTTGGGACTCCCCTGCAGGGATTTGAACTTTTGAAAGCCGTGCCCGTGGTTATGGGCATATGAGAATTTGTTAATGTCCAGTTGTAGATAACCTGAAACTTAACTTAATTAAAATGCCCCAACCGCATGTGTAACCGTGATGGTCTCTTCTCGGCGGAGTCCGGGAAGTGAACACGGTGTTGGAGTAATGCTTGACGTAGGTTGTTCTAGGATCACTTCTTGATCATAGTTGTTCGACCGTGCTTTTGCCTCCTCTTCTCGCTCTCTTTTGCGAATATGTTAGCCACCATATATGCTAGTCGCTTGCTGCAGCTCCACATCATACCTTTACCTTTCTTATAAGCTTAAATAGTCTTGATCGCGAGGGTGTGAGATTGCTGAGTCCCCGTGACTCACAGATTACTTCCAAAACCAAATGCAGGGGCCGATGATACCGCTCCAGATGATATGACCGAGCTCAAGTGGGAGTTCGATGAAGACTCTCATCGTTACTACGTGTCTTTCCCAGATGATCAGTAGTGGTGCCCAGTTGGGGCGATCGGGGACTTTGTCGCATTTGGGGGTTAATCTTTATTTTGGTTCCGTAGTCGGACCCTGAGTGTATTGGATGAATATAATGACTTATTTATGTATTTGTGTGATGTGGCGAGTGTAAGCCAAGTATGTACCTTTCCCCTTTATTTATGTACATGGGTTGTTTGCGAAGATTACCTCACTTGCGACATTGCTTTCAATGCGGTTATGCCTCTAAGTCGTGCTTCGACACGTGGGAGATATAGCCGCATCGAGGGCGTTACAGCATCGTTGTTGCATGTCACGTCAACCTGATCGGGAGGTTTCGGGGGAAACCCTAGATCCGGGTCTACCGGATCGGACGATGACGACGTTTCGATGTCGTTCTCCCTCCTGGGGGCATCGTTTTGGACCAAGTGCTGACTGGAGGGGACAAGAGGAGGAGCGGTGCTTCATCTTGTCCATCGATGACGGCGGATCTCGGCGGTGTGGCGCAGTGGAGACTCGGCGCCTGATGAACGGAGATGGGCTCGCGCAGGAGGGTGACGCTGCCTGGTGTCGTGGTGGCGTCGGCAGCAGCTAGACTGGGCAAGGTTGATGCAGCAGTACAGCTCTGAAGATGGTTCAGTGGCAGGTGGTTGCGGCGACCTCATACCCGGCAGACGTTCTGGTTGAGGAGCACGCCGGACTGGTGGGTGCCCATACCCGGCAGGCGTACTGGTTGGGACCCCAAGTCTTAGATGTTAGGTTTGGATGCGAGGTCTGTTTGGTATTAGGCCCAGACTTTCAGCGCCCCTTCATCAACTGGATAGGAATAGCGACAGATGTTGCTTAGTCGGTGGCTTTAGTCTTACTGTTGTATGACTTTGTAAGGTCTTGTGTCAATAATTAATAAAATGGCCGTATGCATCGTCCAGATGCAGAGGCTGGGGGTCATCCTTTTTTTTAAAGCACAATGTATAAGATGCTGGGTACTACATATTAACACTAGTAGAAAAAGGGCCTTCAGTCCCAATTCATAAGGGCCTTTAGTCCCGGTTCAATCCAGAACCGGGACTAAAGGGCGCGGTCACGTGGAGCTCCACCTTTAGTCCCGGTTGGTAACACCAACCGGGACTAAAGGAAATTTTATGTTTTTTTTGAATTTTTTTTGAAATTTTTTTGATTTTCAAATTTCTGAATTATTTTAACCTCTAGTCTGTGATCACCACCCCTCATCACTTCTCAATTTATCCTCTAATCACCCCTCATCATTACAAATCATCTAACTTCCCGAACGGTCACCCATCCTCCCACTCCCCAAGCCTGAGCACGCTTAACTTTCGGATTCTATTCTCCCTCGCTCCAAGTCTGCACTTGTTGTTTTCCTGACAATACTAAGATGTCAATCCTATTAACCTTCAGGAATTTTGCTTGAGCATGAAGTGACACATTTCATAGTTTTATTTTGAAACTATTGTTTTAAAAAACAATAATTATTTAGTAACACTAATATTTCTTGAATAATTAGTTTGACCATTGTTTGACCACAGTTTGACCAGATTTGACCAAAATTGAAATAACAAAAATAATTATTTAGTAACACTAATATTCTAGAATAATTAGTTTGACCATTGTTTGACCACAGTTTGAATTTTTTTCGATTTTTTTCACTCTAGATCTTAAAAGCCCCGTAACTTTTTTTCTATTAGGTTTTTGAGGATTTTGGGTTCCCCCTGTTAAATTCGGATGTAACTTTTCGAGTAGATGATTTTTCATATAAAAAACTTTTTCATCCGAGTTAGTATGCAAAAGTTATGCCCATTTTTACAAATTTCAGAAAGATTTTGCAAATAAAGTCAAAATTCACATTTGCAAATTTTCCCAACAACTAGACCACATATCACATGGGAAGCTTATTTTCTTTTATTTTTTTGACATTTCCATCATTTTCTTTTATTTTTTTTAAACTGAAAAGGCGATCCACGGGGGGGGGGGGGGGGTAGAGTTTGAAAATGGGACCTTTAGTACCGGTTCGTGGCACGAACTGGGACTAAAGGTCTCAACCCCATTAGTCCTGGTTCGTGCCTCAAACCGGGACTAAAGGTCTAATCTTTAGTCCCGGTTTGAGGCACGAACCGGGACCAATGGTTGTGGGCCAGGAGCGAGGCCCATTGGTTCCGGTTCATCGCATCAACCGGGACCAAAAGGTCCAAATGAACCAGGACCAATGGCCCACGTGGCCCGGTCGGCCCCCTGGGCTCACGAACCGGGACCAATGTCCCCATTGGTCCCGGTTCTGGACTGAACCGGGACCAATGGGCTGACCCGGCCTGGACCAAAGCCCTGTTTTCTACTAGTGTAACCTACCAGATCCACCAAGATAAGTGTGCATTTATTTTACCATATGATCACTAAAATATTGTACTCGGTTGACTGATTATGTTCATGTAAGTCAGATTCTTGTCTTGTTTGTACGAGAACATTTTAGAAGTATTTATTTGTCCAAACGTTGCACTATCATTTTCCTACCTATAACAGCTAGCACTAACCTGCACTGTTTGCTGATTTTTGACTAGCCAAAACCTTCCACCCATAGGTAGAACAGGTTGGGCCCAAGTGTTCCAATGCTCCATGTTTCCCTTAATATGAAATAAGGTGAGCAAACAGTAATGGTGTCGGAGATGACAAGGTAGGTAGAAAAGGCTTGGCCCAAGTGTTCCAATGCTCCATGTTTCCCTTACTATGAATTAAGGTGAGCAAATAGTAATGGCGGACGTGTCACAACTTGCATATGGTGTTAGAAATCATTCAAATCTGGCATGGATGACTATCATGGTCATTTGAAGACTACCATGGCCATTCAAATCTGTTTGAAAAAGTTTGGGTCATTTGAAGAATGTCTAAAACTAGACCATGTTTAAGGGAGGGTGTTCAGGTTGGCCAAAAGGCTTTGCCTGAATGTTTTTCCACCTTCTTCTATGATCAAATCAAGACATCATGCCAAGTTGTTTGAGTTTTTGATAATTCTTGCATTTTCTGGAGTTTTCTCGGTGAAAACTGGCCGATAAATGGCCGGACGTGACACAACTCGGATATGCATAGATGCCTACCATGGGCATACCCACCTACTAGAAAAAGTTAGGGGCATTTCATACATGTCCAAAAATAGATCATGTTCAACAGAGGGTGTTTGGGTAGGCGAGAGGATCAATTTGAGAGCATGTTTCTTCAGCATCCACCAAACTGACCCCAATTTTTTTTCATGATCCACTGGTAGAAAAAGGGCCTATAGTCCCGGTTCGTAACACCAACCGGTACTAAAGGAAATTTCCTGATTTTTTTTTTGAAATTTTTTTTTGATTTTTTTTGAAATTTTTTTTTGATTTTTTTTATTTTCAAATTTCTGAATTATTTTAACCTCTAATCTCTAATCACCCCTCATCACTGCTCAATTTAATCTCTAATCACCCCTCATCATTCCAAATCATCTCACTTCCCGAACGGTCACCCATCCTCTCACTACTCCAGTCTGAGCACGCTTAACTTCCGGGTTCTATTCTCCCTCATTTCCAAGTCTGCACTTGTTGTTTTCCTGACAATAGTAAGATGTCAATCCTATTAACCCTCAGGAATTTAGCTTGAGCATGAAGTCACATATTTCACTGTTTGAGTTTAAAACTATTGTTCTAAAAAACAATAATTTTTTAGTAACACTAATATTTTTGAATAAGTAGTTTGACCATTGTTTGACCACAGTTTGACCATAGTTTGATCAGATTTGACCAAAATTCAAAAAAGGTGAAATAATTATTTAATAACACTAATATTCTTGAATAATTATTTAGTAACACTAATACTTCTTGAATAAGTATTTAAAAAAACTGAAATTTGAGCATAACTTTTTTTCCTTTTGGAATTTGAGGATTCTAGAAATTTGCAAACAGGCCGTAGGCGGTCTCCATCGGATGTAACTTTTCGAGTAGATGATTTTTCATATAAAAAACTTTTTCATCCGAGTTCGTATGCAAAAGTTATGCCCATTTTACAAATTCCAGAGAGATTTTGTAAATAAAGTCGAAATTCATATTTGTAAATTTTCCCAACAACTAGACCACATATCACATGTGAAACTTATTTTCTTTTATTTTTTTTGACATTTCCATCATTTTCTTTTATTTTTTTAAAACTGAAAAGGTGATCCACGGGGAGGGGGGGGTATAGTTTGAAAATGGGACCTTTAGTACCGGTTCGTGGCACGAACCGGGACTAAAGGTCTCATCCCCATTAGTCCCAGTTCGTGCCTCAAACCGGGACTAAAGGTCTAATCTTTAGTCCCGTTTTGTGGCACGAACCGGGACCAATGGTTGTGGGCCAGGAGCGAGGCCCATTGGTCCCGGTTCATCCCACCAACCGGGACCAAAAGGTCTAGATGAACCGGGACTAATGCCTTAGCCGCACGAACCGGGACCAATGCTCACATTAGTCCCGGTTCTAGACTGAACCGGGACTAATGGGCTGAGCCGGCCTGGACCATAGCCCTGTTTTCTACTAGTGATCTTATATGACCAATTAAAGGCACCATACCAAGTTGTTTTGGTTTTTGACAAATTTGGCTTTTTCTGGAGTTTTCTCAGTTTAAAAAGGCTGATAAAATGGCCGGACATGTTGCAACTTCCATAAGATGCGCATGCCCACCCGCCTGCAGAAGTTGGGGTCATTTAAAAGGTGTCCACAAAAACACCATGTTCAATGATGATTGTTTGGGTAAGTTTAGAAGGGTATGTCTGAGAGCATGTTGTTTTTCAACATTCTTGAAATGGTCCTAATTTTTTGTAGGCTTTTTATGACCAATTCAAGGCACCATGCCAAGTTGATTTGGTTTTCGACAAATTCTACATTTTCTGGAGTTTCTCAGTAAAAGAAGACTGATAAAATGGATGGACATGTCGTAACTTGCATACGGTGTCGGAAATTATTCAAACCTGACATGGTTGCCTACCATGGGCATGCCTATCCGGGTGCAACCTCTGTTGCACACGGTCCTTGTTAGGCATTCATGTCAGGTTTGAGCGATCTCTGACGCTGTATGTAAGTTGCGACACGATCGACCATTTATCACCCTTTTTTACAGATGTCAAGAAACAACGTGCTCCTTTGGCCTAACAAACATCCTACATTGAACATGGTGTTTTGTTTGGACATTCTTGAAATGATCCCAACTTTTGCCAACCGGTGGAATGCCCTTCATAGGCATCCATTTTAGGTATGAAGGAAAAACGTATTTAAAATAATAATTTGGACAGGTACTTAAAATTGTTATTTGATTTTTTAACATAACTAATAAATACAAATGGATAAAATTAAAAACAGTAAGTGTTTTTAAGCATTCAATACATATTTTACATAAAAAGGAATTTAAAATCAGGTGACGACATCCCTACCATCGGTGCATGTTGGGCTGAAGAGCTCGCGGATTTGAAAAAAAATCATCAATTTGTTTTACAAAATATTTATGGATTTGAAAAGTTTCACAAAATTTTAAAAAAAGTTCACTAAGAAAAGTTGCAAAAAAAAGCGTTGTCGGTTTTGTGAATGGAGGGAGTAATTGACAACAATGATTGACACGATGCTTCCTTAACCGTCTAACCTGCCATGTCGAAGTTTATACACCAAAGTAAGCATTTTCTCAGTATCTTCGTATTGCCTTATGCGAAACATCATTCCCTACCCTACCATGTCGAAGTATATACACCAAAGTAAGCATTTTCTCAATATCTTCGTATTACATTATGCAAAACATCACTCTCCCACCCAGGGGAAAAATGAAGACCTTGTTCGCATTGATTAGGTAGTTATGCCATCGGTGTTGCTGAAGATTGTAGCAAGCGCCTTGGTGATTACGTCATTATGGATGTTTCGAATGCTGTTGAAAGAACACCTCCGAAAGGTTCGGTTCAAGTGAGAAAACAGTAATATTTTTGGATATGACAAGGTACAAGAAAAAGGGCAGGTGTTCCTCAAGTTCTCTCTCTTGTGAAATGATGAGTTGGAGTCGTCAGTTATGTCTGAGCACGAATCATAGGAGTTGTAAAATCAACATTAATTTCATCGAAGATGACAAGCTATAATTATTATGAACAGGTGCTCTGCAACTGGATTGTAATGCTGCTATTGATTGAGTAGAATTGGAACGCTATTGTGTTAGCAAGTTATGCTAGGGTTCACTTTCATTCTTTGTTTCGTCCTTGGATTGAGAATAAGCTAGATTTTTTTTTCATCTTGAGAATATTAAGAATAATCCATCCCTAGTTGCCAAGCTTATTTGGGATGATAATAATCCGACTGAAAAACAAAACAACCAATACAAACTACTATCAGATCGCGGTGAATGAGGAACGCCTAAGTACAACTTGACTATTCTCTCAAGGTCTGCTCCAAAAAAAAAAAAAACCATTCCTAACAGTAACACTATGATATTTGGACAACAATGATGGATTGATATGAACTACGAGCTATGTAGAAGATATGCATACCAGTTTGCGCAAATAGCATCCATGTAAGATAATGTTGTCGGTGTTTCCGTTGCCTATCATTCCTAACTCTCTTTACCATTTTCCTTGTCAATGCTCTCAAGCAATAGTGTTGGCTATTATACAGCTAGGCCGGGGGTTTCGACCTCCTTTTCATTTTTTTTTCCTTAAACAGCTCGTGAAAGAGACTACCTTTCAATTCAAATCTACAGTAGCCAAGCAAAGCTACATTGTTCTGCATCCCCCGAGTCCCAAGCCATTGAAATGTCTATAGGACAGCAGCTAAGTTAAAGCTCAGGTGCCCAAAGACTTCAGACGTGGTTTTATCGCGTTCTTCACGCAGGAATAGATGGAAGGAAATTGAGTTTTAAAAGACAAGAAAAACGTCGCTCATTCTACAAATGTTTCTTTTTTCTCATCAATCAGTGCAATTTTATTTTTTCTGCTTTGTGTTTGCCGTTTCTGCATTGCAGGCAGGGATGCAAGCGGGGCGAGCTAGCTAACGATACCATAGGACAAATGTAATTTTTGGAAAATGATGAACATATTATGAACTAATTGATGAGTTTCGCGGGACAAAACCCCTAGCTGCATGATAGAAGTGGGGGATTCCCCGAAAGGACAGGAACGACAACCCATACACACACAAGCGTGCCTAATGGCCCGCAGCAGTTCGACCTGCGCAGGCAACTCTAGTGAACTCCATTATTCCTAATGTCCTAGTCATGGCCGGCCCTAAACAAGATGCCGCCGCCACGTGGAGTTGGTTCGCTTGCTTGTCGCCGTGGACCGCCATGCTGTACAGACCGATAGGACATGACATACTCCATTGACGACCGTTTGTCGACCACTGCTTTGCAAAATGCTGGCAAAAAATTATCCATCGACGACCGTTTGTCGTTGCATCCAATTTACAATGTAATACATGGTCGCCAATGCAAACTACTATCAGCCCTCACGAGTTAAGCAGTCGAGATCACGTGAAAAGAGGGATGCCATTAAGTCAGTCTAAGACTACCCACAGTGCGAGTAATATAAGTAGTAACATCATACATATCTAGATAGAATAGATAATGTGGCAAGCAATAAATGAAGAAAGATGCATGTAGTAACATAGCTAGTTACTACTAGTATGAGTAACATCACATATATCAAGGCAAGATGAGTCTATAGCCTAATAAATAAAGTGTTACATGTTACCACACATATGCTACTCCCTATTGTAGAGGTAATAACATAGAGTAGTAACATGGGCATGTTACTACTCTATGTTACTACCCATTGAGAACATGCAGCTGACTAGGTCCGAACCTCCCACGTGGCAGTGCTATGTAGAAAATCTGCATATCACTTTGCGCAAACTGCATCCATGGAAGATAATGTTGTCTGTGTTCCCGATGCCTATCATTCTTAACACCTTCGCTATTCTTCTATCAATGCGCTCGAGCAATAGTGTTTGGGCATACATGTAGAGTTCTAGATAGGAATGCAGCAACCAAGAGACTAATTATATAACAACTAGTCGAGGACAATAAAAGGGTGTATGTAAGCCATTGAACTCTATTCATATTCCAAGGGTTGGTGCGGACAATTATGAAATTTATTATATGCATATATATTTGTGTAACGCTTTGCGTAAACGTACACCCTTCGATTACATTTGCAGTATGGGCTGCTATAGATGGGCCAGCCCAATGCTCATGGAGCACGAAGGATAAAGCACAAGGGAGACAAGGGAGCAACTATCTAAAAAAAACTAGCGGGTATAGTACCCTTTCGGGGGTAAACCGACTTATCGCTCTCAGAAGCCTCTCTAGGAACCACATGGTGAGCCCAGTATTGTCGTGTTGTACACTGGGTGCACTCGCAGGATCTCATTTTGTATTTCTGCACGTGTTTTGGGGTTTTTCTTGGGGGAGGGGGGGTTAGTTTTCTTTAGTTTTTCGGCCCTTTCTTAGTTTTTCCTAGGTTTTGGCTGAAAACAGTGCTTTTTCGCAAGAAGCATAGTCCGTGCTTGCTGAAAAGGAAAAAAGCACAGCCTGCGCTTCCACGAGAGAAGCACAACCGTGCTTTCAAAAAGAAGCACAGTTGTGCTTTCTCTAAAAAAGATAAAAACACACAACATGTCCTTCCACAAGAAGCACACCTACGGTTCCCGAAAATAGAAAACCACTCTCTATCCTTTCTAAAAAGGAAAAGCACAACTGTGCTTCCTAAAATAAAAGTGAAAAAGCACAACTATGCATTCGGTTCCATTTTTTTCTTCTGATTTTCAGTTTCTTTTTCAGTTTTAGGTTATTTTTTTCGTTTTTGCTTTCTCTATTTTGTTGTTTCTGGGAAAAAAATCATTGAAACCTATTAGCATGGGTTCTAATTTTGAAGATACTTGAAAAATCCAAAGGTGAAAATGGTTTGTGTTTGGATGCACGGTTCAAGAGATGAACCGTTTTGAGAAAAGAACAAATCTATGAACAAGGGAAAACTCATAGGTCGCGACAAGTGGCGTACAAGCAATGCAACACTTGTCATCAGTAGAGAAGATGAGAGTGACGTTTGGAAGGGGTACCCCTTAATTAGTGTTTTCAGGGAGACATCACGAGAGGGCATGAAAGATGAATTGAAGAAACTTTCTCGTCGCTGCTGCTTGTTCCTTCCTCCCGATCATGTCTTCTTCTTTGGGTTGGTTGTTCTCCACAAGGAACCGTTGTATTCTCTGCACACGTCCTACGAGCGTCGCAGCAACAGGTGATGACAGTTTGGTCGAACACTTGAATTTTTAGTGCCAATATAAGTGAGTTGGCTCTAGTTATAGCAAATGTTTGTTTTCTCTTGAACCTTGCTTTTTGTTTGAGCCATCGGATCTTCATCCATTCATACTTGTTACCTCTTCAGTCAAGAGCAATTGAAGGATAAGCCAAATGTTGTCACTCCCGGAAGGAACCTAACTTTTCTTGGTAACTCTGCAATGAACTGTCACCTATCAGTATGGCAACAACCCAACTCTCGGGGAAGAGATTCTTTTAAGCATCTTAGTAGATATATACCTGATATTGGCTCAAATCTATTACTGAACATCCCGAGGTTAACCAGTAATCACATTTTAAAAATCTGCCATAAGGTAGCTCCATCATGTTGCTGGTCATACGGCTTGTTTGCTCTCTGGTAGTGACTCCATTGTCTGCAAAACAAGTGTCTTCTTGTGACCACCATGGCCACTGCTGCATTACTCGGGGTACAACAAAGTTAGTTTGTGCAGCTCTGAAACAACAACATTCCATTCCTTAAACAGCCCATAAAGGAGATCACCATTCAGTTCAAATCTAGAATCGCTAAGGACAGTAGCAAAGTTAAAGCAGTTTGGGGGAAGGGAGGAGATGCTCTAAACTACTTCCCCCTTCCCATAATGTAAGACATTTTTGACACTATATCACATTCTGGAATCTCTACTGGCCCAACAAAGCGCCTGAAGGTCAGGCAAATTATGCGGTGTGGTGGTGTGGTGTTGCGTGAAGCGTCTTTTGTGCTCCTTCGAGAACAGGGGAGGTATTTCTTCGTCGACATTCCCATGCAGTGTTTAGTGTATTTGGTGGTTGCGTTTGCTCGTCCTCTTCTGCCTCTTTGACGGCCGATGGGTCTTGTTTCATCTGTATCAGGTCTTGTATCAGTAGCCCCCCTAGTTCCTCAGAAAACGAAGATAATGTTTCCCGTGTTCCCAATGCCTATCGTTCCTAACACTCTTTGCCATTTTTCCGTCAATGTGCTTGAGCAATAGTGTTTGAAGCATATACAATTACAATTCTTGAGAAGGTATAGCAACGAAAATTAATTATATAAGAACTAGGACATGGTATAAAACAATAAATGTAAGAGGTTGAAATCCATATTTCAAGAGAACAGCGTGGGCAGTTATATCTCCATGTCTGGTTGAAGCCTTGAGCATCAATCATTCAATTGGCTCTAGTTATAGCATAAATGTCCTTTCTTATTATTAGTTCTCTACCCAGCCACCGCCACACGCTCATACCGCCTCCATGCATGCATAACCCGTCCATCGGCCGACCTCCAACGATCGCCGCTCCTCCGACGAGTTCTTTCCTTTCTTCCTCCCTTCTCTCTTCCATCGGCGGAGGGAGGGCCGAGCTCGTTTGCATCCATGGCCATGGCGACACTGCAGTGGGGAGGTGACGAAGGTGAGCGGGGAGCTGGGTGGCGTGGAGGATCGGAGTGGGGCGTGCAGCAGTCGGGCGTGGTTGCGGCTGGAGTCATCGACGATTTTATGAGAGAGAGAGAGAGAGATAATAAAGTGGCAGATGACTGGATGCTGACTAGGATGTTGACTGGTCAAAACCAGTCAAAATAGCCAAAAACTATCCCAGGGTTGTTTCTTCTTCGGTTTTGAAAGTTGGGGGTGGTAAAGTAGACGATTTCGTAGTTTAGGCTCTATTTGAGACTTTGGTGGTAGTTCAAGGTTATAATATAGACTTCTTTCTTTAGATATTGCCCCTATTGCACATCAAAAAGTGTTGACCGTTTGCAATATTAGTGTCAAATGATTGACCGAGGGTCCCATTCATCAGGGCAATGTGGCATAGGGTACCAATTAGGCGAGACAGACGTTAGACCATTTGACTCAACTGTTAGGCTGACACAGGGCCCACCGATCAGCACCTTGCATGCTCCGCAGACACCATCGCCGGTGACTCGGTATGAGCGCCTGCTAGCACCAGTGTCGCCACCGACGACCACTCCCTCATTTCGGGATGGGGAGGATCTGGGCCAGGGACATCAACGACAATGCTGCTCGTCACCATCCTCGCTCACCCACCTCCACCACCCTGATCGTGCCCCAAAATTTGTGTTAGTATATAAAAACTATATGTGTCGTTGAGGCTACAACCATTCTGTGTATGGCTTAGGTTGAGGTGAGTTCGAGCTTATAGCAGCATTTCCGTACTTTTATCTTCCTTTGTTTTCCTGTTGTTCAATCTTCTTCACTTTTGCCTTTTGCACAACTTTATTGTTCGATCTGTTTGCAGGGATAGAGGAGAGTTATTTTGCCATGGATTATTTCTTTCGAATCAACCCTTGGTGAGTGTGTACGTAGACCTGAAGAGTGACTAATTAATTGCATTGGTACCGGCTTCCCCTTCCCCTTGCTTTGTCCAGTTTGCAAGGAACATTAATTATCACATTGTAAAACCGTCGTGTTACTCAACACACACCTCACTACATTGCAGGTCCCACTGAAAATAAATTATAATGGTTGTCTCCCATGAGCCCATTTAGTAATATTTGTAGCTTGATGGGCATATACGAACTTCAGATATCATAATTACTTTGAAACTAATCCCGCGGAGGTCTTTGCGTGGCTTTGATCAGTCTAGATAGAACCAAAGTTGTTATGGTTTGCAGGTTTCAGGAGAAGATGGCATGAAGCTCATGAGTTAACATAAGAGACCATAGTGGAGTAAAAGATGCGAGCACAACAGGTCAGCTGATTCAGATCATTTTTTAGTACAGGGCAGCTTATGAAGTTCATGCTAGCAGGCTATAGTTTTCCACTTCAGTACTTGCTGAGTGATGCAAATTACCCTTTTTGGCTTATGGTATATGCACAAGGATATGGATTCCAGAGTAGGGATGAAAATGAAGTAGAAACTTTCCGTTTTTCCGGAGAAAAAATGAAAACAAAGAGAAAATGTGAAAACGGAAATGGAAATTTGCAAAACAAAAATGTAAATGAAATTTTTTATGCGGAAACGGAAACAAAAATGGAACGGTGATTTCTGGTGGAACAAACGTGGAAATGCAACTTTCCGTCTTCATGAATATGGAATTTATGTTTTTACTATAGATCTATGGCTGCTTCGTAGCCCAACCACAAAATAATACACAGTGACATTCTGATCAGAATGAGCATAATGGATCATTTGAGGCCCAACTTCTACTACCACATACATACTCAACTAGACCCTGTACGCAATTGTCCAACACTACTACAATAGTAGGCTAAGTTGCCGACATAATCATATTATTTTGTAGCCATGATAACAATTCTTTAAATTTGTTTGTGTTCTGTGTATTTTTCTATGATTCAAGGGGGTTTTAAGTTTCGGTAAACGACCACTTCTATTTCTAGGTCCGCTCTGTATTCGCTCCATGTTTGTTTTTGGTAGTATCCGTTTCCATATTCATTTTCGAGGTTTCTGTATTCGTTTCTACTTCTGCAAAAAAATATGACAGCACCCAGTTCTGTCCGTTTCCGCTCCGTTTTTATCCCTATTTCAGAGAATCAACTTCGCAACATTTACCTTCTCAATACTAAAATGTTGATCCTGCAAGTATAATGTTTTTTCTGAAGGATCCAGCAATTGCTGGCGTTTCATTGATCAAAGCAAAAAGCAACGGAAAAACAACAATGGTGATGAGGATCCTAGGATCAAAGTTTTGGGGTTTAGGGAGTGCCATAGACGGCCGAAAACCCTAAGAACAAGGGTGCGTTTATCTCTCAAGGGGGGTCCCCGAAGGGGCTCTCAAAGCATGCGGTGCCCGTGGTTCTCCGTAGCTCAAAGTTGTCTCGAATGCGCTTGATGATTCCCGACACACACGGCAGTTGCTGCCTGAAGGTGCTGTTGTTTCTCTCCTGCCAGATCTCTCAGCAAGCCAGCCAGCACAACGTTCGCACTCCCTTTCGCCATTGGTGCGGTGTCTGCTTCAGGATGCCTTGCATGACAGTGGTGGAGCTGTCATGGCGCCAGCTCTCGGCCGGGGTGAGAGCCGAGCAGCCGTGTCACAACCCCAGCTCGGCCCACACACATCCGGTTTTCTAGCAGCTCCAAAAGAGGTGGTGCGAGGATTCCAGGTTTCTGACGCAGAGCTGGCAGAAGTAAGCATTTGTCCAGCCCCGCCGTTGGAGTCTGTCATTGCACCAGAGCCGGTCCTGAAGAAGCAGTCAGGAAAAATTTTTGATTTTGCCCAGCGCCCAGGCCTTCCAAACCAGCCGGTCGAAATGGGTCGCCGTTCTCCCCTGGAACTGCGCCAGGTAGGCCGACCACACCGTGTACTTTCCTAAGCTCGCTCTACTCCACGTCGGATCATCCGGCATGCCTGGCTGCAGCTGCGCGTCCGTCCCATGAAGCAGACGATGAAGGGCGAGGACGTCTAGCAGGAGGTGATGGTTGTTGTTGTGAGCGAGGTCACGGATCCACGTGTCGTGGCCGAGGGCCTCCCGCACCGATCTGTTCTTGCGCCTCGAGTAGCTAAACAGCGTTGGAAACTGTTGCGACAGGCAACCCTGGCCGATCCATGGAGAGAGCCAGAAAGATGCCCGGGCCCCGTCGCCGATTGCAACTCTGGTGGAAGCCGCGAAGAGCGCCTTGTCCGCGCCGTCGCAGGGCAGCTCGGTGCCCACCCAAGGCCGCTCCGGGTGGTGCCAAGCAGCCCAGAAACAGCGCAGCCGCAGCGCCCTGCCAAAACGTTGTAGGTCGGGGATGCCCAGGCCACCTTGCTCCGTCGGGGCGCAGACCGCTGGCCAGTTGACCTTGCAACTGGCGCATGTAACCTCGTCGTCCTGGCGCCAGAGGAAGCGACGCCTACACTTGTCGATCTCTCAGAATTTTTTGTGGGACACGGAGGACGGTTAGGGCGAAGGTTGGCATGGCACTCAGCACGCATCGGACGAGGACGCGGCGGCCGGCCATCGGTAGCAGCTTGCCCTTCCAGCCCGCAAGCCTAGCCTTGATCCTGTTGATGATAAACTGGAGGTGGACCAAACGCAGGCGTCCTGTAGAGACCGGCAACCCTAGGTATTTGATGGGAATGGGGCGATGGAGCCTGCAAAACCCTGAAGCACCTCCTCGACGTTGATGTTCTCGCAACGGATCAGCGAGACCGTGGATTTGGCCGGGTTAATACAGAGCCCCGTTGCCTCGCCGAAATCGCCAAGGATGTGCAGCAGAGAGTCTACCTTTTCACGTCTAGGGTTTATGAAGATAACTGCATCGTCCGCGTAGAGGCTAACACGAAGCGCCAGGTCGCAACCTGGGAGGCGATGCAGCAAGTATAATGTTGTCTTCACAAGTTCACGTGTTCTGACTAGCTCGCCCAACATACATTATTCTATATTTGTAGCTCCTTGTTTATTCCGTTCTACTGTCTAAGCACAAGCAGATGTTGTGGTTCGCAAGTCTAAGTTGGTATTGGATCTTGCCTTGTGTACCATGTTCGTCCAGAAACATGGTATCAGTGAATGCATACCATACTCACTGTGGTTATAGTCGCTATTAACTGTCCTTTTAGTACTGCCATCTGATTACGTATGCATATATAAGTACTTTGTATTACCGAGCTGGATATGAATGTACCAAATGGGGTGCGGCAAGCCGATTTTCTCAAATCCTGATCTATCAAATTCCGTTACTTTGGTCACGTCTCAATTCTACTCCCTCCGTACCATAATGTATGTCGCTTTAGCAGTTCAATTTAAACTGCTAAAACGACATATATTATGGTACAGAGGGAGTACTAGGCAATGGTTACACAATACTTAATTTATCTGTACAATTTATGGAGTCAAATATTTGGCGCATTGCCTTAGTTATCTAAAAAGTCTTATATTAGTTGACGGAGTAGTTTCTATGGGACAGCAGCAAAGTTAAAGCAATTTGGAGGAAGGGAGGAGATTCTCCACATACGTTCCAACAAAGTGTCTGCTGTAGGTCGGGTCAGGTGCGTCCCATAGAACTACCACATTACAGGCATACATATGTGTCCCACGGACTTCAGCTATATATACTTTGTCACGACACCCTGCCCAAAGACTTCTACTATATATAGTTTCATCATGTTTTTCTTATCAATAAGTGCGATTTTCCTTTTTCTGCCTTGCATTTTCCATTCTTGCGTTGCATGATTGAAGCGGAGGCTGCCTGAAAGGGACTGGAACGGCCCAACTCATACAGTGCACACGCTTGGAGAAGGAGTGAGCAGAGCGTGCGTGCCTAATGGCCGGGAGCAGTTCGATCTGCGCAGCCAACTCTAGTAAACTCCATTATTCACCATATTTGTCCTAGTCATGGCCGGCGCTAACTAAACAAAGGAGGCCGCCGCCGCGTGGAGTTGGTTCGCCCGCCCGTCGCCGTCGACCGCCGTGCAGGGCAGACGGATAGGACATAACAAACATACTCCATTGACCAATCCCCACCGCTGATTTGAGAAACGCCGGTCAAAAATGATGCATCGATGACCGTTTGTCGTTGCATTTTTGTGACTACATGTAGCTGGGTCATGGAGTGGTTCCTTTGGCCGGCCACAAAAGATTTTCCATTCCTTGGCTCCACGTTCCTGCTTCCTAGCTAGTCCCAGGGGTGGAACCGAGGCAGGAAAGGAGGACGAATTCTTGTGGCCACCCGCCACCATCGCCAAGGCTTTCGGTGAAGCTTTCTTGTTTTGGGCGGGGGCTCAGAGTCGGACCATCTGTTGCTGGCTGCTGGTTGATATCGCTCCCTATCGTAGGGGCGCGGAGATGCCGCCGTCGTTGTCCTCCTCCGTCCAACGCGCGACGAGCGACGCGCTCATCGGTCCCGACTGGGCGACGAACCTCGAGATCTGCGACACCCTCAACCGCGATCCAGGGTGAGCATGCACGACGATTGCCATCTGCTTTGTATTTTCCATATGTACTGTTGTACTTATTGGCTAACTCTGATTAGCAAACGCTACGTTTCTGCGGCTTAATCTGGTTTCGCGCCTATGGTTTGTCCAAGGCTTAAATCTTTGCGAGCTGCACTCTTGTACCTTTTGGTCAGCTCAGCAAAGAACCACCAAGTACTTTTGTTATGCTGTTATCAGTTTGTTGTAACCATCTTCGTACTGTTATATTCCTAGGCATACAAAAGATGTTGTCAAGTCTCTCAAGAAACGCATTGCGCACAAGAACTCGAAGGTCCAGCTTCTCGCTCTCACGGTAAGTACGGTTAATTTGAAACTGAACACTTTGGTGTATGAATTTGACTCACCAACTATTATTCTGTGGTCTATGCCGACTATTAGTCTATTTGAATTAGAATGCCCAATAGTTGACCTGTACCTTTGCACTTTTTTCTTGAGTTGTTTCTGTATTTGATAGCCACAATGAGCTGTGTTCTGACTGTTGGCTCTGAATGTTGCTTGATGTTCTTTTCCAGTTTGACGCATGAACATATTTTCTTGCAGTGATGTAGTAACCTGGAAATGCATTACATCACTCCAAAAGGAAGATGATTGGCACATTTAGAAGGCTTTAATTTGGAATGTTTAAGTAATCATTTACTCAACCACTAATCAGTGCATTGGTTTATTATTCTAGTTGCTGGAGACAATGATTAAAAATTGTGGGGACATTGTCCATATGCATGTTGCTGAGAGAGACGTACTTCGTGAAATGGTGAAGATAGTAAAGAAAAGGGTATGTATATGGGCAGTTCAAACTTTTATGTACTAGTTTCAAATAATAGGTTTTAATGTATGTATGTGTGTGGTGTTTTTAGCCTGATTATCATGTAAAAGAGAAGATTCTCACGCTGATTGACACTTGGCAAGAATTTTTTGGCGGCGCACGTTCAAAATATCCGCAATACTATGCATCATACCAGGACCTTTTGGTAATTTTACACAAACTGAATAAGTTGTGATCTTTTAACAGTCTCGGAGTTTGCAGAAAAAAATGAAGTTATGCTGTTTCCAAATTATCAAAATCTGTTAAACTAATTAAACTCCAATCTCCACTCAGCGTGCCGGAGCTGTATTTCCTCAAAGATCAAATGGATCTGTGCCAATATTTACTCCTGCGCAGAGTCAGCCTCTACAAAACTATCCTCCTGCTCTACGCGATGCTGACCACGGGGCTCCTGAATCGTCAGCGCAGGATTTTCCTGCCACAAGGTATACCAACTTATGGAACTTTTATCATACAATGAACATGCTTAACTACTGGACTGAAGATCAAATGTGAATACACTTACTTGAAATCTGAACCTCTGCTTCAACTTTGGGAATGTTTATTGGTAGCCTGGCAGATATTCAGAATGCACGGGGTATCATGGACGTTCTTTCGGAGATGTTGAATGCTTTAGATCCTAGTAAAAGACAGGTATTTTCCTGATGCACTTGAAATACTGATCTATTCCCATGAAAATATTGCTGGAGCAAAAATCTAGCGAGTCCAGTGTCGGGGATCTGAAAAACCTCTGAAGTTTTTCAATTGTTGTAATCAATGTACTATCAGGTCAAATTTTAAGTTCAATTGAATATGCAGGAACTTCGTCAGGATGTCATCGTTGACCTTGTGGATCAGTGCCGTACATACAAGCAGAGAGTCGTGCAGCTTGTCAACAGTACCTCGTATGTCGCTTGCCAGTTCGCAGGCGCTTTAAGTGTCATTTTATCAAATTTTCTGCTGAAATTTTCTTTCATTTGTTGGTTTTGTATCAATGTAAAGCTTCTTATTTCAGATGTATTAAATTGATACAGGGACGAGGGGTTGCTCAGCCAGGGTCTTTGTTTGAATGATGATTTGCAGCGTGTTTTAGCAAAACACGACGCTATTGCCGCGGGCATAGCGGTTCCGGTGGAGAAGCAGAGATCGCTCCATTCCGCGCTAGCGAAGCCAGATACCACAAAAGAAGCAGTGCAGAGGTTAGCACCATGTGTCAATCATTTTGTTCAAGATATTCTACTAGAAACATACACTAGTAAGAAAAATCTCAAAAACTACATGTGCTTCCTAACTTTTTTTACATTCCCTTAATTTTTCAGGTCTTCAGCAGCTACTACAAGTGCAAGCAAGCAGTCACCCTTTGAACAATTAGCACTTCCTGCACCTCCATCATCGAGCAGTGCAAAATCAGTTGTTGCAGCACCAGCTCCTAGTTTCGACCTCCTTAGTGGAGATGACTACATCAAACCTGAACCTGAAAACTCGCTGGCGCTTGTTCCTGTCAGTGAATACTCAGCTTCAGACCAGAATGTATTGGCCCTTGCAGACATGTTCCAACAAAATAGTGCTGCTGCCAACAATAGAAACCACAACCAGCTTACAAACTCTGTTATTTCCCCTGCATCTCGAGCAAACCCTGCTCCAGTGCACTCTACTCTGCCTCAACAACCCACTACTTATTCAAATGGCGAAATCGTACCTTACGGTCAACAATCCCAACTGAACGCCACAAGGTCATGGAATGGGCAGCCTGCTTATGGAGTGGATTCCCAACGGCAAGCACTAAATTATGGTACACCACTTTCTCAGTACACAATAGCATTATGTGTCTATTTATCAGAAATTATAGGCAAATTGCTTTCTGTATCTTCAATCCATGGATTATATATTTTTGAAATAGGGCCTATAAAAATGCACTACTAGGCGTGAAACATTCTCACGCTGAACATGAACGTGTGGTTGTCGTCTTGTTGATGTAGTTCGGTATGTAATTAGATAATAAATATACTACACTACTAGGGCTAATTCATTGTTAACCACCTTGGTCCAGAAAGCATGTGCACTTTTTTTTTCCATTTCAAATAGCTCCATGAGCATTTGACATTCGCCTATTCACAGGTGTAGAGGATCAGAACAGAGGCCTTCCACCAGCACCCTGGGAAATTCAGCACTTGACGGGTAACCAACCCCAACAAGCACAAAGTGGTCAAGGATTCATGTCAACACAACAAATGCCAGGAGGTATGCGCTTGCCACCGGTGCTCGGCGCGCAGCAAGCACCACAGTTTGTGCCGAACATGCAATACGGGGGCATGTACCCGAATTCGATGCAAATCAACCAAGGAATGGGCATGAACTCCCAACAGATTGTCGGTGGACAGTTTTATGGGATGAACTATCAACAGTCATATGCAGTTCAAATGGCCGGTTATGGGTATGTGCACCAATCTGGAGGCTACTACATCCCGAACGCCGCATATGCGTATACCAGTGCAAATGAACTTTCTCAGAGAATGAATGGAGCAACGTCATCCTTTTCTCTGAAGCAGCAGAACAAAGCAAGCAGGCCAGAAGACTCGCTCTTTGGCGATCTTCTTAGCATAGCCAAAATGAAGCAGAGCAAACCTGCAGCTGGTAAGGTCGGTGGCTTGTAAGAAGAAGGGTGGAGTGGATGCATGATTTTGCCAGCAGCAAAAGCTTTACCTCGAACTCTCGTAGTACATAATTCTATTTGGCACTTTTGGTACAATGCCAGATGGTTTATTGATGTAAATTCCATTTTTAGGCACGGATACATACTGGAAAGTACTGGACTGTATGATCCCTGTATGATATGGTGTGATTATATAATACAGTTACGAATTTTGTAGTGTCATCAACATCCATGTGTACAAATATTAGGCAAAGACTTTTTAGTATCTCGTTCCATTTTACCTATGTTATTCTAACAAGAGGAATACTACTTACCAGTTTATATGTCATACTGATACTATTGCTCTCACATCGACTGTTTTAAGATACTACCTCTTTTATTGACATCAACATGACCAGAAAGTGAGCTTTTTTTAGAATTGTACTTGGCTGTACAAGTATCCAAGCACGTAAAAAAAAATCAAAGTGTGAATTCTCAATTAACTAAACCACGTCGAAACAAGACACATGGCTCACAAATCTAAACTGAAATTCCTTCGCGGATAAACATACAGTTTTCAGCAGCGGAGCGCCGAAATTGCCATTGAAACGTCATTAGGTAAGCCCAAGTACCTACAGTGTTGATTATTTTGACGTTGCAGGTGATGGAGGACCAGTACGAGCTACTGTCAACATGGGGAATTACGCGTTGAGGATCCCGCTGAAAGAGGGACGCCATTAGGTAAGCCTAAGTACAGCATAACATGACGCTCTCGACCAGCTCCAAAGCTTCCCCGTGCAGGTGCACCACACCTACAAGAAAGAAACCAAATGTATGCATTTTATGATGATATTTGGGCAACAATGACGGAATGATCACCTGAACAACGAGCTATGTAGAAGATATGCATACCACGTTGCGCAAATCGCATTCATGAAAGATAACGTTGTCAGTGTTCCTGTTGCCTATCGTTCCTAACAGTCTTTGCCATTTCCTTTTCAATGTGCTCGAGTAATAGTGTTGATGTTTACAATTACAATTCTTGAGAAGAAGGAACCGATGAAAGAACTACTTATATAAGTGCATGGTCGAGCAATAAAAAAGTGTGTACGTAGTAAGAGATTGAACTCTATTCTTATCCAAGAGTTGGACGGGCAGGTATGACATTCATTATATGCATGTTTGGTTGAAGACTTGAATTGTTATCATCAATCATTCATAGTAAAAATGTCTGTTTTTTTCTATTTAACTTCAGGGTTATCTTTTTTTGAGCCACCGAATCTCCATCCCGTCATACTTGCTACCTCTTATTTTTTTGAAAAATGTGTGTATTATATTAATTCAACATAGGTTCAATACAATCATCGTCGACCAGTCGCAACACGCAGGTCGGAACTGTGTCGATCGACACACCCTTACTCACACCACTCCTACCGTAACTAGCAAGAGCATGGGCAACCCTATTGCAATTTCTAGAAATCTTAGCAATAGTAAAATCAGGAAGTTGGCCCAGCAAATTCAGGATTTCTCTAACCAAGCTACCAATGGGGGATCTATTAAAATCCTTAGAAGAAAGTTGACTAACAACATTCGCACAGTCGCTCTCAATAACTACTGGCCGGTCTATGAGCATCATGGTCTCTCGGATTCCTTGAAGACAAGCTTCCGCTTCGGCTGCCTCAGCACTAGCACAGTTACAAATTGTGCTCCAAGCAGAGCCACGCACCGCTCCATTCGTATCACGGAGAACCCCCCCCCCCCCCCCCCCCCCCCAAGCTCCATAGTTTGTTTCCTGAATAAAGCTAGCGTCGACATTCAATTTAAGCCATCCTGACTTAGGTTTCACCCAATGATCATCCCCTTGTCTCTGTTTAGGCTCCGGAGTTGAGATGTCTGGCATAACTTTTCCTTTTCCTTTTCCTTTATGGCCAGAAACACTCATACCAGCTTTAATCGCCGCAAAAGAGCTAGCATAACTTTGTAGGAACTCCGCCGATGCCTTTATTGTAGCCTTCCCGTCACCAAAGATAATATTATTTCCGAGATGCCATGCTCGCCACCAAAGGAAGAGTAGGTGTGACCGCTCCTCCTCATTAGCCTTTGCCAGAGTTAGGAGAACCCACTCACGTCCCGTACATGTTAGCTCAGTGTTTTTAGGGAGCGTCCAGATCTCTTGCATGATCTCACGCAAAGCTTTAGCTTTAGTACATCTCATGACCGCGTGGTATCCATCTTCTGGTTCCACACCACAGATAGAGCATGTAGGGAATATCTCTAAACCTCTCTTATGTCTATTTGTCTGAACTCCAAGAGATTCTGTCGCCAAACGCCATCCAAAGTTTCTAATTTTGGGGGGAACATTTGCTTTCCAAAGCACACTCCAGATCTTTCTTTCTCCAGATGGCTCAGTACTACTTTGTCCCTTATCACAATTCCCATCCTTATCATTAACAGCCAGCCTGTACGCACTACGAACCGAGAATACACCTAAGCGTTCAAAATACCATGCAATAAAATTCTCGGAGTTAGACTGTGAGAGACGAATTTTTAACACTTCATCCACATCATGAGGTAGGAATATTTTCCTAACCAATTCCTCGTTCCATGTCCTTGACACTGGGTCGATAAGCTCAGAGACCCATTTTATCCTAGTTCGAGATTGTTTCCCGGAGATTTTTAGATTTCCCCTTGGAATCCAATTATCCCTCCATACTTTAACTTTATCACCTACACCAATTCTCCAGACAATGCCTTTCTTTTAAGAAGATCCAGACCATGAAAGATTCCTTGCCAGCACGGAGATGCGTTTTGGATAAAGGCAGTATCAGCCAGGTTGCCATGTGGATAATATTTCGCCTTCAATAATCTGGCACATAAGCTGTCCAGAAATTGAATAAGTCGCCACGCCTGTTTAGCAAGGAGGGCTTGGTTAAATAGGCGAAGGTCCCAGAAACCCATACCCCCCTTATCTTTTGGTTTTAGAAGCTTATCCCAGGCCAGCCAATGTATCTTCCTTCTCTCATTTTCATCACCCCACCAAAAGTTTCTAATGATTTGTGAGCTCCTCGCACAGGCCAGCAGAGAATTTGAACACACTCATAGCATAGGTGGACAATGCCTGTATTACTGACTTTATTAGGCTTTCCTTCGCCGCACTGGATAGGTATTTCTCACACCAGTCTATACATCTCTTCAGAGAACACTCCTTAATAGGCTGAAATTTACCATTCTTCATCCTTCCTTCAGGAACCGGAAGTCCAAGATACTTTTCAACTTTCTGCACACCTAATATTTGTGCCACACTCTTTCCTTCCTCCTGATTGCAGGATTTACCAAGCATAATTGAGCATTTACTAGGACTTAAAAGTTGGCCCGTAGCCTTTTCATACCTTGTTAGAACATTCTTAATTCTCAAGGCTTGTTCCCGGTTTGCCTTAAAGAATAACAGGCTATCATCCGCGAATAATAGGTGAGAAATGCCAGGGGCCCCTCTACATATCTTAAACTCCTGAATGTTACCTTTATTAATCTCTGAGTGTAACAATGTAGAGAGACCATCTGCGACGAGAAGGAATAGATAAGGGGAATACGGGTCACCCTGTCGCAAGCCCCGAGATGGTGTAAAGGACTGAAGGAGAGTCCCATTTAGTCTCACAGCGTACTTTACTGACGTCACACACCTCATTGTCCATCTGATCCATTGGTCTGCAAAGCCAAATTTCCTCAAAACACCCTCAAGGAAGTCCCAGTCCACACTGTCATACGCTTTTGTCAAATCTAACTTGTAAGCGCAGAAAGACCCTTTAGCATCACATGACTTTTGCATAGTATTTATACACTCAAAAGCTACCAAGGCATTATCCGTAATCATCCTCCCAGGAATAAAAGCACTTTGAGTGGGGGCAATAATATCCTTGAGCAAAGACCTAACACGATTTACCAGACACTTAGCTATGATTTTATAAACAACATTGCATAAACTAATTGGTCTAAAATCCTTTAAATTAACTGGATCTTTCTTCTTTGGTATAAGAACTATAATTGTATCGTTCACCCCATCAGGCATTACTCCGCCAGCAAAGAATTTCTTGACAGCATGAATAATATCCTCTTTTAAGGTAGCCCAGTGTCTCTGGAAAAAACGGGCCGGGAAGCCGTCCGCCCCAGGTGCTTTTAGTGGGCCGATTTGAAATAATGCATTTGCAATCTCATCGTCAGAGAATTCTCTACATAATGTGTCATTCATTTCAGCATTAGCCCGTCCTTGGACATGGTCAAGAATTATATTGGGTTCGACCTGATCATCTTGTGTAAAGAGCTCTTGGAAGAATCTTGTGGCCATGTTCTCCGGGTCCTTTTCTTTACCAATGATGTTACCGGCCTCATCCTGGAGCTTCTGAACCGAATTTTTCTTCGCGCGCCAAGTAGCTTTTCGGTGAAAGTATTTTGTATTTCGATCGCCCTCTTTAAGCCACTCTACTCTTGATCTTTGCCGCCAAGCAATCTCTTCTTTATCTTGTAGGTCATCTAATTCCTTTCTCAGCCGCTTTCACTCTGAGTTTGCATGACTGTCATTACGGTTACTGATTGCTTGAATTTTATTTTGAAGTTCTTTTATTTTCTTTGGGATAGAACCAAAATTGTGTTTGCTCCAGTTGTGGAGAAAGCTCATCACACCTGATAGGTTTGCTATAATATCACCTAAATCTCTGGCTGGACGATTTTTTGACCACGCTACTTCCACTTCTTCACTTAGTTTATTATCCTTTTCCCAGAAAGCTTCATATCTACGTTTTTGACTAACTGGTTGATGTACAGTTTGCTGCTCCCAGCACACTTCAATGGGGCTATGGTCAGACGCTGTACTGACTATGTGATTGATCTGAAAGTTTGGGAAGATATTCATCCATTCCGGGTTCGCCACCATCCTATCAAGTCTAACTTTAACATTGCGGTAGCCATCTTGGCCATTGTCAAAGGTCCAAGGCGCCCCCATGTAACCTAGATCATGAAGATCATAGTGGGATAGGACTTCTCTAAAATCAAGCATTTGTTTTTGGTTTCTACGAGTCCTAGAAAAATGCTCATCCTGCCACATACACTCATTAAAATCACCTGCCATCAACATGGTCCCGGCGTAGTTAAAAGTTTTATTTTACACATGAGATCCCACATATGGTGGGGCATATGAGTGCGGGGCTCGCCGTAAACAAACGTGTATCTCTACTTTATTACAAAGGGCATATTACAAATGAATACATCGATAAATCTCTCACCTAGCTTAAAGAGTTCAACTTCGATACTCTCATCCCAGAACAGTGCTAGGCCACCCCCTTTACCATCTTCTATAAAGGAAACTACATTCCGGAGACCTAGTCTCCATCTAAGACCCTCAACAAACTTTTTATTTTGACAAGTTTCAGAAAGAATGAAATTTTTTGGACGCTGAGCATGCACAAGCCTCACCAATTCTTGAACTTTCCGTGGTCGGCCCAAGCCCCGGCGGTTCCAGCAAAGTATTGTCAGGGCTCCCGACAGGCACGCTCATTCGCGCCTGTCAGTTAACCAGCGGCCCCATGGCTGGTTGCCTCCATCTTCTTTGCGTCCTCCTTCCCAGTCACCTCCTCCAGCGTCACCAAGGGTGATCCTCTGCTCTTCTTGCTGCTCTCAAAGCTGAACTTTGGCAGGTTGTTTTCATCATTCAGTTCCATTGGAGCTCGATCCTCTCCAATACGCTTGCCAAGAATTTGGTTCTTCCGGCGATAGACGCAAGCAACGCTGTTGGTGTCATTTGGACCATAAAGCTCCTAACAGATTGAGCTGTCACTCCTGCCGTAGTCACGGATCAGGGAGTAGGCTTGCGCCACCTGCACTGGCCCATCCCTAGCACCCCTAGCAGCTGGCTGCAGCACCACCGGCTGATTTGCAGCGACCCCCAACTCCTCCAGAGCTGGGATGGTCACTCCAAGGCCATTAACACCATCTTGATGAGTTAGGGAAACAGAAGTCTTCTTAGCCTCACGACCAGCAGCAAGACCAGCATTATGCTTAGCCACCCCGGCTCTGATTGCAGCTGCTAGGCGCCCCAGCCCTAGGTTCCTCTTGGCCGCCTGGAATAGAGGTTTTCCACGTCCAATGCTGCTAGCCCGAGAATGTTCAGAACGGGCATGCTGGATCCAATTTGTCTTCGACTTTACATGTTGTTCTGGATTGACATGCATAGGAATGTTAGCTATCCCGAGCACGTTGGCCACTCCAGCATCTTCGTTGGCCTTCAGGTTATCCACAGCAGTGACCACCCCTTTCACAACTGCCTTGATTATGGGGTCAGTCATCGTCCGCTCTTCATTATCAGTCACCATCAGGTTGGTTCCCCTCTTAACTGTCTTCCCTGTTTTCTTCTTACTTCCATCTTCTACCTCCATCAAAAGAGTATGGGAAGGGTGCCTTCCAAACTGGAGATTGTGCTTGGCACTGCTCACCTCCCCTGGCATATAGAAGCTCCGGTGCTCAAACATCTTGTATGGCGAGGCACGCTGCTCCGCAGAGAATCGCCCTTTATTCTCCTCTTCTATGATCAGACAAGATTTCTCTCTTTGTCCAATGATGCCACAATAGAAGCAGAAATGGGGAACACGCTCATACTTTACCGGGCATCTTTTCCGTCTGTACCTTCCAACTTTATCCACCTCCTCAGCGGTTCCACCACCTTGTTCTCGATCCGAATGCGGAGGAACTGGTCTAAGGCACGACCATCATTGTTGGTGTGGACCAGCCGCACCTTTCCCAGTTTCTCGCCCGCTTGCTCGCAAAGGGTGTTGTCCATCATGATGAACGGTGGAAGTACGTAGATGCGAGCCTGTTGGGGAACGTAGTAATTTCAAAAAAATTCCTACGCACACGCAAGATCATGTGATGCATAGCAACGAGAGGGGAGAGTGTTGTCTACGTACCCAACGCAGACCGACTGCGGAAGCGCTGACACAACGTAGAGGAAGTAGTCGTACGTCTTCACGATCCAACCGATCAAGCACCGAAACTACGGCACCTCCGAGTTCGAGCACACGTTCAGCTCGATGACGATCCCCGGACTCCGATCCAGCAAAGTGTCGGGGAAGAGTTCCGTCAGCACGACGGCGTGGTGACGATCTTGATGAACTACAGCAGCAGGGCTTCGCCTAAGCTCCGCTACAGTATTATCGAGGAATATGGTGGCAGGGGGCACCGCACACGGCTAAGGAATAGATCACGTGGATCAACTTGTGTGTCTAGAGGTGTCCCCTGCCTCCGTATATAAAGGAGCCAAGGGGGAGGGCTGGCCGGCTAAGGAGGAGGGCGCAGGAGAGTCCTACTCCCTCTGGGAGTAGGATTCCCCCTCCAATCCTAGTCCAACTAGGATTCCTCGGAGGGGAAAAGAGGAGGAGGGGGCCGGCCACCTCTCCTAGTCCTAATAGGACTAGGGGAAGGGGGAGGCGCGCAGCCCATCTAGGGCAGCCCCTTCTCTTTTCCACTAAGGCCCACTATGGCCCATATAGCTCTCGGGGGGTTCCGGTAACCCTCCCGGTACTTCGGTAAAATCCCGATTTCACCCGGAACACTTCCGATGTCCAAACATAGGCTTCCAATATATCAATCTTTACGTCTCGACCATTTCGAGACTCCTCGTCATGTCCGTGATCACATCCGGGACTCCGAACAACCTTCGGTACATCAAAATGCATAAACTCATAATATAACTGTCATCATAACCTTAAGCGTGCGGACCCTACGGGTTCGAGAACAATGTAGACATGACCGAGACATGTCTCCGGTCAATAACCAATAGCGGGACCTGGATGCCCATATTGGCTCCTACATATTCTACGAAGATCTTTATCGGTCAGACCGCATAACAACATACGTTGTTCCCTTTGTCATCGGTATGTTACTTGCCCGAGATTCGATCGTCGGTATCCAATACCTAGTTCAATCCCGTTACCGGCAAGTCTCTTTACTCGTTCCGTAATACATCATCTCACAACTAACATATTAGTTGCAGTGCTTGCAAGGCTTATGTGATGTGCATTACCGAGAGGGCCCAGAGATACCTCTCCGACAATTGGAGTGACAAATCCTAATCTCGAAATACGCCAACCCAACATCTACCTTTGGAGACACCTGTAATGCTCCTTTATAATCACCCAGTTATGTTGTGACGTTTGGTAGCACCCAAAGTGTTCCTCCGGCAAACGGGAGTTGCATAATCTCATAGTCATAGGAACATGTATAAGTCATGAAGAAAGCAATAGCAACATACTAAACGATCGGGTGCTAAGCTAATGGAATGGGTCATGTCAATCAGATCATTCAACTAATGATGTGACCTCGTTAATCAAATAACAACTCATTGTTCATGGTTAGGAAACATAACCATCTTTGATTAACGAGCTAGTCAAGTAGAGGCATACTAGTGACACTATGTTTGTCTATGTATTCACACATGTATTATGTTTCCGGTTAATACAATTCTAGCATGAATAATAAACATATATCATGATTATAAGGAAATAAATAATAACTTTATTATTGCCTCTAGGGCATATTTCCTTCAGTCTCCCACTTGCACTAGAGTCAATAATCTAGATTACACTGTAATGATTCTAACACCCATGGAGCTTTGGTGCTGATCATGTTTTGCTCGTGGAAGAGGCTTAGTCAATGGGTCTGCAACATTCAGATCCGTATGTATCTTGCAAATCTCTATGTCTCCCACCTGGACTAGATCCCGGATGGAATTGAAGCGTCTCTTGATGTGTTTGGTCCTTTTGTGAAATCTGGATTCCTTTGCCAAGGCAATTGCACCAGTATTGTCACAAAAGATTTTCATTGGACCCGATGCACTAGGTATGACACCTAGATCGGATATGAACTCCTTCATCCAGACTCCTTCGTTCGCTGCTTCCGAAGCAGCTATGTACTCCGCTTCACATGTAGATCCCGCTACGACGCTTTGTTTAGAACTGCACCAACTGACAGCTCCACCGTTTAATGTAAACACGTATCCGGTTTGCGATTTAGAATCGTCCGGATCAGTGTCAAAGCTTGCATCAACGTAACCTTTTACGATGAGCTCTTTGTCACCTCCATATACGAGAAACATATCCTTAGTCCTTTTCAGGTATTTCAGGATGTTCTTGACCGCTGTCCAGTGATCCACTCCTGGATTACTTTGGTACCTCCCTGCTAAACTTATAGCAAGGCACACATCAGGTTTGGTACACAACATTGCATACATGATAGATCCTATGGCTGATGCATAGGGAACATCTTTCATATTCTCTCTACCTTCTGCAGTGGTCGGGCATTGAGTCTTACTCAACTTCACACCTTGTAACACAGGCAAGAATCCTTTCTTTGCTTGATCCATTTTGAACTTCTTCAAAATCTTGTCAAGGTATGTGCTTTGTGAAAGTCCAATTAAGCGTCTTGATCTATCTCTATAGATCTTAATGCCTAATATGTAAGCAGCTTCACCGAGGTCTTTCATTGAAAAACTTTTATTCAAGTATCCCTTTATGCTATCCAGAAATTCTATATCATTTCCAATCAGCAATATGTCATCCACATATAATATTAGAAATGCTACAGAGCTCCCACTCACTTTCTTGTAAATACAGGCTTCTCCGAAAGTCTGTATAAAACCAAATGCTTTGATCACACTATCAAAGCGTTTATTCCAACTCCGAGAGGCTTGCACCAGTCCATAAATGGATTGCTGGAGCTTGCACACTTTGTTAGCTCCCTTTGGATCGACAAAACCTTCCGGTTGCATCATATACAACTCTTCTTCCAGAAATCCATTCAGGAATGCAGTTTTGACATCCATCTGCCAAATTTCATAATCATAAAATGCGGCAATCGCTAACATGATTTGGACGGACTTAAGCATCGCTACGGGTGAGAAGGTCTCATCGTAGTCAATCCCTTGAACTTGTCGAAAACCTTTCGCGACAAGTCGAGCTTTGTAGACAGTAACATTACCATCAGCGTCAATCTTCTTCTTGAAGATCCATTTATTCTCAATTGCTTGCCGATCATCGGGCAAGTCAACCAAAGTCCATACTTTGTTCTTATACATGGATCCCATCTCAGATTTCATGGCTTCAAGCCACTTTGCGGAATCTGGGCTCACCATCGCTTCTTCATAGTTCGTAGGTTCATCATGATCTAGTAGCATGACTTCCAGAACTGGATTACCGTACCACTCTGGTGCGGATCTTACTCTGGTTGATCTACGAGGTTCAGTAGTATCTTGTTCTGGACTTTCATGATCATTATCATTAACTTCCTCACTTATTGGTGTAGGTGTCGCAGAAACAGTTTTCTGTGATGTACTACTTTCCAACAAGGGAGCAGGTACAGTTACCTCGTCAAGTTCTACTTTCCTCCCACTCA
Organism: Triticum urartu; assembly: GCF_056163025.1. Lineage (NCBI taxonomy): Eukaryota > Viridiplantae > Streptophyta > Magnoliopsida > Poales > Poaceae > Triticum > Triticum urartu. Next base: position 582,757,397 of record NC_141877.1, read on the forward strand.
CTTCTTTCGAGAGAAACTCCTTCTCAAGAAAGTTTCCGAATTTAGCAACAAAAGTCTTGCCTTCGGATCTGTGATAGAAGGTGTATCCAATAGTTTCCTTTGGATATCCTATGAAGACACATTTCTCCGATTTGGGTTCGAGCTTATCAGGTTGAAGCTTTTTCACATAAGCATCGCAGCCCCAAACTTTAAGAAACGACAACTTTGGTTTCTTGCCAAACCACAGTTCATAAGGCGTCGTCTCAACGGATTTTGATGGTGCCCTATTTAATGTGAATGCGGCCGTCTCTAGAGCATAACCCCAAAACGATAGCGGTAAATCAGTAAGAGACATCATAGATCGCACCATATCTAGTAAAGTACGATTACGACGTTCGGACACACCATTACGCTGTGGTGTTCCAGGTGGCGTGAGTTGCGAAACTATTCCATAATTTTTCAAATGTACACCAAACTCGTAACTCAAATATTCTCCTCCACGATCAGATCGTAGAAACTTTATTTTCTTGTTACGATGATTTTCAACTTCACTCTGAAATTCTTTGTACTTTTCAAATGTTTCAGACTTATGTTTCATTAAGAAGATATATCCATATCTGCTTAAATCATCTGTGAAGGTGAGAAAATAACGATATCCGCCACGAGCCTCAATATTCATCGGACCACATACATCGGTATGTATGATTTCCAACAAATCTGTTGCTCTCTCCATAGTACCGGAGAACGGTGTTTTAGTCATCTTGCCCATGAGGCACGGTTCGCAAGTACCAAGCGATTCATAATCAAGTGGTTTCAAAAGTCCATCAGTATGGAGTTTCTTCATGCGCTTTACACCGATATGACCTAAACGACAGTGCGACAAATAAGTTGCACTTTCATTATCAACTCTGCATCTTTTGGCTTCAACATTATGAATATGTGTATTACTACTATCGAGATTCAATAAGAATAGACCACTCTTCAAGGGTGCGTGACCATAAAAGATATTACTCATATAAATAGAACAACCATTATTCTCTGATTTAAATGAATAACCGTCTCGCATCAAACAAGATCCAGATATAATGTTCATGCTTAACGCTGGCACCAAATAACAATTATTTAGGTCTAATATTAATCCCAAAGGTAGATGTAGAGGTAGCGTGCCGACCGCGATCACATCGACTTTGGAACCGTTTCCCACGCGCATCGTCACCTCGTCCTTAGCCAATCTTCGCTTAATCCGTAGCCCCTGTTTCGAGTTGCAAATATTAGCAACAGAACCAGTATCAAATACCCAGGTGCTACTGCGAGCATTAGTAAGGTACACATCAATAACATGTATATCACATATACCTTTGTTCACCTTGCCATCCTTCTTATCCGCCAAATACTTGGGGCAGTTCCGCTTCCAGTGACCAGTCTGCTTGCAGTAGAAGCACTCAGTTTCAGGCTTAGGTCCAGACTTGGGTTTCTTCTCTTGAGCAGCAACTGGCTTGCCGTTCTTCTTGAAGTTCCCCTTCTTCTTTCCTTTGCCCTTTTTCTTGAAACTAGTGGTCTTGTTGACCATCAACACTTGATGCTCTTTCTTGATTTCTACCTCCGCAGCTTTTAGCATCGCGAAGAGCTCGGGAATAGTCTTGTTCATCCCTTGCATATTATAGTTCATCACGAAGCTCTTGTAGCTTGGTGGCAGTGATTGGAGAATTCTGTCAATGACGCAATCATCTGGAAGATTAACTCCCAATTGAATCAAGTGATTATTATACCCAAACATTTTGAGTATATGCTCACTGAAAGAACTGTTCTCCTCCATCTTGCAGCTATAGAACTTATTGGACACTTCATATCTCTCAATCCGGGCATTTGCTTGAAATATCAACTTCAACTCCTGGAACATCTCATATGCTCCATGACGTTCAAAACGTCGTTGAAGCCCCGATTCTAAGCCGTAAAGCATGGCACACTGAACTATCGAGTAGTCATCAGCTTTGCTCTGCCAGACGTTCATAACATCTGGTGTTGCTCCAGCAGCAGGCCTGGCACCCAGCGGTGCTTCCAGGACGTAATTCTTCTGAGCAGCAATGAGGATAATCCTCAAGTTACGGACCCAGTCCGTATAATTGCTACCATCATCTTTCAACTTTGCTTTCTCAAGGAACGCATTAAAATTCAACGGAACAACAACACGAGCCATCTATCTACAATCAACATAAACAAGCAAGATACTATCACGGACTAAGTTCATGATAAATTTAAGTTCAATTAATCATATTACTTAAGAACTCCCACTTAGATAGACATCCCTCTAATCCTCTAAGTGATCACGTGATCCAAATCAACTAAACCATGTTCGATCATCACGTGAGATGGAGTAGTTTCATCGGTGAACATCATTATGTTGATCATATCTACTATATGATTCACGCTCGACCTTTCGGTCTCCGTGTTCCGAGGCCATATCTGTATATGCTTGGCTCGTCAAGTATAACCTGAGTATTCCGCGTGTGCAACTGTTTTGCACCCGTTGTATTTGAATGTAGAGCCTATCACACCCGATCATCACGTGGTGTCTCAGCACGAAGAACTTTCGCAACGGTGCATACTCAGGGAGAACACTTCTTGATAATTTAGTGAGAGATCATCTTATAATGCTACCGTCAATCAAAGCAAGATAAGATGCATAAAAGGATAAACATCACATGCAATCAATATAAGTGATATGATATGGCCATCATCATCTTGTGCCTGTGATCTCCATCTCCGAAGCACCGTCATGATCACCATCGTCACCGGCGCGACACCTTGATCTCCATCGTAGCATCGTTGTCGTCTCGCCAATCTTATGCTTCTACGACTATCACTACCGTTTAGTAATAAAGTAAAGCATTACATCGCGATTGCATTGCATACAATAAAGCGACAACCATATGGCTCCTGCTAGTTGCCGATAACTTGGTTACAAAACATGATCATCTCATACAATAAAATTCAGCATCATGCCTTGACCATATCACATCACAACATGCCCTGCAAAAACAAGTTAGACGTCCTCTACTTTGTTGTTGCAAGTTTTACGTGGCTGCTACGGGCTTAAGTAAGAACCAATCTCACCTACGCATCAAAACCACAATGATAGTTTGTCAAATAGACTCCGTTTTAACCTTCGCAAGGACCGGGCGTAGCCATACTTGGTTCAACTAAAGTTGGAGAGACAGTCGCCCGCAAGCCATCTATGTGCAAAGCACGTCGAGGGAACCGGTCTCGCGTAAGCGTACGCGTAAGGTTGGTCCGGGTCGTCTCGTCCAACAATACCGCCGAACCAAAGTATGACATGCTGGTAGGCAGTATGACTTGTATCGTCCACAACTCACTTGTGTTCTACTCGTGCATATAACATCAACATAAATAACCTAGGCTCTGATACCACTGTTGGGGAACGTAGTAATTTCAAAAAATTTCCTACACACACGCAAGATCATGTGATGCATAGCAACGAGAGGGGAGAGTGTTGTCTACGTACCCAACGCAGACCGACTGCGGAAGCGCTGACACGATGTAGAGGAACTAGTCGTACGTCTTCATGATCCAACCGATCAAGCACCGAAACTACGGCACCTCCGAGTTCGAGCACACGTTCAACTCGATGACGATCCCCGGACTCCGATCCAGCAAAGTGTCGGGGAAGAGTTCCGTCAGCACGACGACGTGGTGACGATCTTGATGAACTACAGCAGCAGGGCTTCGCCTAAACTCCGCTACAGTATTATCGAGGAATATGGTGGCAGGGGGCACCGCACACGGCTAAGGAATAGATCACGTGGATCAACTTGTATGTCTAGAGGTGTCCCCTGCCTCCGTATATAAAGGAGCCAAGGAGGAGGGCGCAGGAGAGTCCTACTCCCTCTGGGAGTAGGATTCCCCCTCCAATCCTAGTCCAACTAGGATTCCTCGGAGGGGAAAAGAGGAGGAGGGGGCCGGCCACCTCTCCTAGTCCTAATAGGACTAGGGGAAGGGGGAGACGCGCAGCCCATCTAGGGCAGCCCCTTCTCTTTTCCACTAAGGCCCACTATGGCCCATATAGCTCCCGGGGGGTTCCGGTAACCCTCCCGGTACTCCGGTAAAATCCCGATTTCACCCGGAACACTTCTGATGTCCAAACATAGGCTTCCAATATATCAATCTTTACGTCTCGACCATTTCGAGACTCCTCGTCATGTCCGTGATCACATCCGGGACTCCGAACAACCTTCGGTACATCAAAATGCATAAACTCATAATATAACTGTCATCATAACCTTAAGCGTGCGGACCCTACGGGTTCGAGAACAATGTAGACATGACCGAGACATGTCTCCGGTCAATAACCAATAGCGGGACCTGGATGCCCATATTGGCTCCTACATATTCTACGAAGATCTTTATCGGTCAGACCGCATAACAACATACGTTGTTCCCTTTGTCATCGGTATGTTACTTGCCCGAGATTCGATCGTCGGTATCCAATACCTAGTTCAATCCCGTTACCGGCAAGTCTCTTTACTCGTTCCGTAATACATCATCTCACAACTAACATATTAGTTGCAGTGCTTGCAAGGCTTATGTGATGTGCATTACCGAGAGGGCCCAGAGATACCTCTCCGACAATCGGAGTGACAAATCCTAATCTCGAAATACGCCAACCCAACATCTACCTTTGGAGACACCTGTAATGCTCCTTTATAATCACCCAGTTACGTTGTGACGTTTGGTAGCACCCAAAGTGTTCCTCCGGCAAACGGGAGTTGCATAATCTCATAGTCATAGGAACATGTATAAGTCATGAAGAAAGCAATAGCAACATACTAAACGATCGGGTGCTAAGCTAATGGAATGGGTCATGTCAATCAGATCATTCAACTAATGATGTGACCTCGTTAATCAAATAACAACTCATTGTTCATGGTTAGGAAACATAACCATCTTTGATTAACGAGCTAGTCAAGTAGAGGCATACTAGTGACACTATGTTTGTCTATGTATTCACACATGTATTATGTTTCCGGTTAATACAATTCTAGCATGAATAATAAACATTTATCATGATTATAAGGAAATAAATAATAACTTTATTATTGCCTCTAGGGCATATTTCCTTCAGAGCCCACATGGATAGAATGTCGACGGGGACTTCTGCTGCCGCCCTCATGCCATCATGCGCCGCCACCAGGAGGGCGTCGTTGTCATGGATCCATGGGCCGCCTCTTAGGATGTGCATATAGTCACCTTCATATTGCAGTTCAATGACAAACCGGTTGCCCAGTAGTGGCTTCTCAGTCATGTCACCACGCAGCTTCCACACACGCCTCATGGTGGTGAACAGGGCATTTGGGTTGTACACCTTGGACGTCAGATACACAGCAACGATAAGCCACTTACAGAAGTTCTTGGCAGCCTCCCTGAAGTCCACCACAGAGCGTTGTCATCCTCGTCTAGCAGGCTCAGCTTTCCCATTGCCTCCTCCACCTGCTGGTCACGCCCCTCCGGCGCTAGCAGTGGTGTCGATCGGCCACCCTTCTCCATCACTCAGCTTCTTCTCTCTCCTGTCGGACAGTAGAGGACATGGTTCCAACACCTTGCCCCTCCTTCATATGCCCCTTGCCAGGGCGCTGAACAAAGGGGGTGAGGTTATCCCTTCCACAGCTCCTGATCTCGCTCTTCTTTCGGTATTCTTCTTTGGTTGGGTTGCAGAAGCCATGGCGCTCACAACGACAGGAGGATATGGTGGTGTGATTTTATTTCAATGGCCATCTTCTCTGTTTCTCAGCCTTATATAGATCGTCTCCTACAAACTTCCTTCCCCGGAGATAGCCCAACCAGGCCAGAATCCGAAGATTGCTCTTCTGATTTCCTTGCCGGAATTTGTGATTCCTTTCCATATCTGTCGGCTCCCAAATCCCTCCCTACTCTCTGTCGCTTGCCGAAAAAATTCCGGCGATCACCGGGGATGGAAACTAACAGGCGTGGTCTCATTCCTATTCCCTGCATACCATATGGAGACCTTCCCAATTTCTCTGGTGACCATCCATCCCCCTTTCTCAATAATTTCAGGAATAGCAGGCAAATCTCGTACCTCTGTTGGTTTCCTCTTCTGGTCGTGGAGCTCCCTTTCCGGCGCACAGGCCTGTCCTGCAATCACAGGGATGGCCTGGATCTTCTGCACTGGTGGCTCTCCTTGATCTTCCTTCTCCGGGGATCTGCTTTCCTCTTTCCTTCGATTCCCCATCCCGCCTTCAATGATCTCCCACGCCATGTTCTTCAGATCCGCCACCATCGGATCCATCTTACCAACTACAGCTTTTTGCGGTCGCCGAAGCACCACTCTTCCCTTCCCCTCTTTCTCTGTAATGGCAAGCCATCTTCGTTTGAGGTCGTCCACATCCAGTAGTGAGATGTGGTTCCCCGAATTCCTCCCCTCAACAACGCGCTCTCCCTCTGGGCAGCGGCTCCCCCTCTCCAAGGCACTCCCGGCGTCAAGCTCCGCCGAGGCCATCTCCGCCGCCGGGGGCATCTCTGCCGCCATAGGCGCCTCTCCCCTAATTTCGCCTCTAAGCCATACTTGCTACCTCTTCAATCAATAGAAAATCAATGATAAGCCAAGGAACCTAACTTCTTTTGGCCATTCCACAATGTATTGTCACCAATCATTATCGCAATGGCTCAACTCTCGTGAAAGAGGTACATATATATTTATATCTCAGCCAACTCAGTAATAAAGGATCCCGCAAAAAAACTCGGTACTAAAGGTACTATGCATATGCCTTTTCTGAAAACTGTGCATACTTGATCTATTTACTCAAACCTATTACTGAACTTCCCGAGAGATAACTTTTTACAATATCTCTCCTTATGTTTTCCCAACGTTATTCTAAGAAGAGAGATAGTAGCGACGTGAAGTTTTTGCACCCGAGCTCAAATGAGCTCGGGTGAATAGTAAAATCGAAAAATAGTTAAAAAACATTCAAAAAAACTGAATTTTTTATGGCAAACTTTGACAAATGTTCTAAGAGCTTGCAAAGTTTTATCATGAAATCACATTTGTTGAAGCCGCGGCAAAAAAATGGATACTCTGAAAATGCTACTTTCGAAAGTATTTGGAGTACCGATTTTTTTGTTTTTTTTGTTTTTGCCACGACTTCCACAAATGTCATTTCGTTATGAAATTTTGCAAACTCTTAGAACATTTGTCAAAGTTTTTCAATAAAAAAATCAGATTTTTTTTTTACATTTTAAAAATGTTTTTCGAGTTACTCTTCATCCCGAGCTCCTTTGAGCTTGGGTGTAGAAGGGTACTTTCGGATACTAGCAGCTTATATGTCATATTGATATTCTTGCTCTTATACCGGCTTTTTTAGGCCCCCTCTTTATTGACATCAACATGACCATAAAATGAGAAACCTTTTCTCTAAATTGTACTTGATCTTTACAAGTGTAAAAACAATCACAGTTCAAATACTAGGTTCTAAACAAGTTAAAGGTCAATGTCTTAATCACTAAGTAGCTAAACGACCCTTACTCACACATAGCTCACAAATCTGAAACTGAAATTCCTCCGCAGGCAAACATAGAATTTCAGCAGTAGAGGATGATTGTAGTCATTAGATTTGTGCATCAACATGATGAGCAAGATTGCTTGGTCATTCCTTCTGGCATGTGCATGCTTACCCGCTAACCTTCATGATCTCGTGTCAGGCTAGTGCAGCAGATGGGCGATCAACCCTATCCAACATGAAGCACTAGGAATGGTCACATAGCTAGTGTTTTCATCTACACATGGTTAGATGCTTTTATGTTCTCAAGGTTTAGAGGTCCTCCACATTCCTTGAGGTTCCACATCTTCTCAATATCTTTGTCTTCATTGTCGACCATCTCTTTTGGATCTGGATGTAACTAGTAGCTTGATTACATGGAGATGTAACTCGGACATACATACCACTTTGTGCACAGAGAATCCCTCCAAGTTGTTGTTTCCGTTAATCCCGCTGCCTATCATTCCTAACAATCTTTACCGTTTTCTCGATCAACACTATCGAGCAATATTATTAGAGCATACAGTTACAATTCTTAAGGAACACATAGTACCAAAAACTTTACTTATATAAGACATGCAACATGGTAGAGAAGAACATGAAGACATTATGTAAGAGGTTGAACTATGCCCATTGTCCAAGAGTTTGCAAAGACAGGGATTACATTTATTGTGTTAGGTTGAGAACTGGAATTCTCTGTCGAGAGGAAAATGTAGTAGGGAAGTTTCAGAATAAATAAAGCACGTGCTCATAAGGTGTCTACTCCCTCCATCCGGGTTTATTAGTCCTCATCTTATTCTACGTCAAACTTTGACGTTATGTTTAAATAGAAAAATATAAGTGGTATGTCCCAAAAATTATATAGTTAGATACATATTTGGAAGTAGTTTCCAATGATACTATTTTTGCTACATATAACTTATATTTTATTATTTAAATTTATGGTTGAACTTTGACCCAAAATGCATGGACTAATAAACCTAGATGAAGAAGTACATCACAATACTATGCACACTTCAAATCGAAAGGTACTGAAGGTTTGGTGAAGTCTTTGGAGTCTTGGTCCCTTTCTTTCACAGTGATTTCGGTAGTCACTTGACCAAAATATTACCTCAAATAAATATATACTACACCATCTTCTCTTCTCAGGCAGTATCATGAGAATTTGTGAAAAGGGAATGCACAACTTATCAAACAAGTATCAAATCGACAAGTCTATAGAAACAAGAGCAATTCCTTCTTCCTTACCATCATCCGTAAACAACAAACGAGTAATTGATCACGCCTTTCAAGACTTACAGGTGGTGAGTGTTATTCTATGGCCATTTTAACATAAGCTATGGACCTATACTACAAACAAAATATAAATTAGCTATGGACAAGTGAACTCATTGTGGCACAAAGTGAGACAAGGTCACGAGAAGTGAAACCCCTTATCCTTATCTCTATCACTGAGTGTGTTTCAAGGAAGGGTGTTTGTAGTAAGATGTCTATTGCTTGGCATGTTGTATCCATCACCATCCTTCGGTGTTCATTACTGATTTCGGTGTGGTTTGACATTCCCGGGTTTCCATTTGAGTTCTCGAACCATTTTCTCCCACAAAACATTTAATTTTCTTTGACTGGGCAGTGACTCTGCTGACTTTTCCCTAACTTATTCACATGCATACATACCTGAGTTGCATTTGTTAGCCTCCTTTCGATATCATGAAGCTAGTTTTTTGGCCTCGAGCAATTTTACATCAGGTTGTTGCCGAGCTTCTGTTGCTTACTCCTCCCTTTGCTTCAGTTCTTCTATCTGGGGCGTGCTCATGCGGTGCACACTAAGGGTTTGCTGGACTGTTGCTCAGATTTTAGATGATGTGCGCAGGTGTGAGGTCAAAGCAAGTGACCCTGATCATGGCCATCCCCATCATCAAACTTGTAGTTGTAGTGACACCTGTCGTGTAGAAGGTGGCTTTGGGTGGATCGATGTTTTATCTTATAAGGTTTTCTTGAATAATATAGTAAAAATGGTTGTGTGCATTGTTTGATGTCGAGGCCGGGGGTTCAGCCTCCTTCTAAAAAAATTACTAACTTAATGAAACTCTTCTTCACCAGAATCACGACTACCTGCCTTTCTGAATTGCTTGGAACAATCTGGGAACATCAAAAGCAATAATAACGAGTTAAAGCGGTCACTAGATAATTACAAAATATGGCTATGTACTATAAGTGCCCTTGGGTTCTTCATTTGACATGTGTAATTGGTTATGATACGTACATAGTACATGACAAAATGCATATTTTATAGACAAATATGATAATTCTAAAATACCATGGAGTTATTGCAAAGAAAACAAATATGACTTTAGACGTTGAGCCTATGGACTGATTTTATAATGATACTACATATATGACTTCAGAGGTAGACATAGCAATTTTCCATGTTTGTTTGTCTAAGATACTTCAGAGGTACCATAATATCAAAATCAAGGCTTACTTTAAGTACGGAGAAAAAGAAAATAACTTACCTTACTATGGTAAACTACTGAAAAGATATAGTATATCATGGATACAAACTAACTAAAGAGTGCAGAGAGAACAATAAACATAAGAAAAGATTTCCAAGGATAGAAAGTAGATCACTACCGCACTAGACATCTTTTAGACTAAGGACAAAGGGAGCCATCATAGGATGAACTTGAGAATCGAATAACAAATATCAAAATGCTCATATATGATACAACCAAGACAATATATGCATTATCCTCTCAGTTCCATGTCATGTTATAAATTCAACTCTATCTATTTCAGTGGCCACACATAATTACTCCTTGGTATAAAGGTACAACCTGGTCCCATGTTCTGACCTATGAATAGCTGACAACATCTTCATCGCACCCCCAAATTTTAGTTAATGATGTAATGAATCAGCCATGGCAATGTAGGGTATAGAAAATCCGATGCATAAGCATTGAAGAAACTGAGCAAGCTAATACATGCATGCATGTTATGACATTCAACTCACCGGTTATCTTCCGATACTTTTCATTGATGACTGCCCACAAGTGGTACGACAAGGTTGCCCTCGGTCTCTAATAAGCAGCCTCAGTTCTGTTGAGCCGAAGCAACTCGCGCCACCCTTCAATCCCATATTTATGCGTTTTACCGGGAGCTTCTGGGATCTTCAGGGGTGGGATCAGCATCTCTGCACGACTCAATCTGGGATAATGAGCGATTGGTCTCTGCCGATGATAATTCCATCCTCACTAAGCTTTTCATGCTTGATGAGATAACAGCTAACCTAAATCAGATGAGGGTGAACACGGCGCCCGGGCCTGATGGCTTCCCGGTCATCTTCTATAAGTGGTTTTGGAACATAGTGGGTCCACAATTCGCTCACCTTGTGAATGAATTCACCAGTGGCCGAATAGACATTAAACGCCTAAATTATGGGGTGTTGGCTTTGATTCCGAAGATGCCGGGTGCAGACCAAATTAGACACTTTCGCCCCCTCACGCTCATTAATGTCAGCTTCAGGCTGATTGCTAAGGGATTTGCCTCTCGCATTGCTCCGGTGGCAGACAAGATTATTGATAATCTTCAATCTGCCTTTATTAAAGGGCGAAGCATCCTGGACGGTGTAGCGGTGCTCCAAGAGGTGCTTCATGAGATAAAGAATACAAAGGAAGAGGTGTTCATCCTTAAGCTCGACTTTGAGAAAGCCTATGACCGGGTCCGGTGGGACTTCATTGAGGAGGTGTTACACAAGAAAAACTTTGATCCGCAATGGGTGAGCTGGATGCGACAAATTGTGAGGGGTGGGCAAACTGCTATTAATATTAATGGTTCGATTGGCCCATATTTCCGCAACGGAAGGGGACTGTGGCAGGGTGACCCGATCTCTCCCCTTCTGTTCAATATTGTGGCAGACGTGCTGGCTTCGATTTTGGACAGCGCCAAAGCTGCCGGTCACATCTCGGGTGTTGCTGAAAGGGTGGTACCAGGCGGGCTGTGCCACCTTCAATATGCTGACGATACCCTCATTCTCATCAAGAACAATGAAGAGGCGATTGCTAACCTCAAGTTTTTGCTCATGTGCTTTGAGGCCATGTCAGGTCTTAAGATAAACTTTGATAAGAGTGAGGCCTTTGTCACGGGAGGTGACTTGGAGTCCCAGCTTAGAGCAGCCCATATGATGAATTGTGAGTTGGGATCTATTCCCTTCAAGTATTTGGGCATGCCCATCTCGGATCGGGCTCTGTCCATGGCTGATTTTGAGCCAATGGTGGACAAGGCGGCTAAAAGAGTGGAACCTTGGCAGGGTAAGTTACTAGCATCGGGAGGTCGGCTAGTGCTTATTAATGATTGCCTAACAAACATTCCTATGTTTGTCATGGGCTTTTATCTTTTGCACGACGGGACCCATGAGAAACTTGACAAGATTCGGTCCAGATTCTTTTGGACTAAGGAAAATGGAAAACAATGGTACCATATGGTCAAATGGGATGTGATTGCATCTCCTAAAGAGGTGGGTGGTTTAGGTATTATCAACTCCAGAGTTATGAATTGGTGTCTTATGACGAAGTGGGCCTGGAAAATTTTGACGGGTCAAGGTGGGCTATGGCTCTCCATATTCAAGACTAAATATCTTGAGGATGATGGAGTGACCTTTCGACCGCGGGTCCGACGGTCGCAGTTTGCAAACGATATTCGCAAGGTTCAACCTTTGTTGTGGCTTGGGACGGAATTTGTGGTGCATAACGGACAATTGACGTCATTTTGGAAAGATGTCTGGTGGAGTGAGCGATCGCTTGACATATCATACCCCAATCTGTTTGTGATCGCGAGACAGCAGGAGGCGAGAGTTGCGGATACATGGGTGAACGGAGGCTTCCAGCCAGCTTTCAGGAGACCCCTTGGGCCTAGCGAAATCCAGGAATGGGAGGACCTTTGGGAGGCCATGGCCTCGGTGCAGCTTTCTGCTGAGCGCGACGAGGTCCATTGGCGGTTAGAGCCATCTGGAGCCTTTTCTACCGGCTCTTTGTATAAGGAAATCTTCAAAGCCCCCCCAGTTTATGATCTGAGATCGCTTTGGAAAGCAAGAATACCAGCAAAAATTAAAATCTTTTTATGGCAGCTGGCTCGAAACCGGCTTCCCAGCAGGGACCAGATCCAAAAAAGACACGGCCCGGGAGATGGCTTGTGTGTTTGGTGCAGAGAAGAGGAATCTAGCAGCCACATTATCTTTCGATGCATTGTGGGTCGGATGGTGTGGAGCTCCCTTCGAGAGGCGACTGGATGTTCGTGGAACCCGAGTGGTTTCGCTGAACTATATGGGCTCATCATGGCTAGCAATGCCCAGGATCGAAAGCTAGCTTGGCTTGGCATTGGGCGCTTGCTTGGTCTCTCTGGACTAAGTGGAACAAAGCTACCATTGAGGGAATTTTCTTTAGACATCCGGCTGATGTTGTGTATAAATTGATCATCCTTTTGCAGCTTTGGAAGGGGTTGACGAGACAACGGGACCATCCCGGAGTGGAGCGCCTCATCTTCCGCTTGAAGGCCAAGTGTGTTGAGCTCCGGCGTGCCGGATAGAGGGTTGCAACAGCAGGCGTGCCGCCCTCCTCCGACCCCAGACTGCTCCTGGAGCGGTTTCCTCCATATCGCCCGCGACCGGCGCTGCGTCGCTGTACTAGGCCGTTGTGCCTTGTAACCCTGTTTTTTGGCTGTGATTGTCTCTGTACTTTGCTACCTATTTATACTCTAAGGGCCTCATTCTTAAGGCCGGGCAAGCGCCTCCTCTCTAAAAAAAAAACTCACACCACTGGCTCAAGTAGATGTGCGCTTTTAGGAGAACATGTATTATATTGATCGGTGGCACCAGTTGCGGCACCATCATAGGTGGCCTCATTGTCTATCATAAGCAATTTGTTGGACATGCCTGTGAAGTACGAGGCATTTGGTTAGTTTGACCATATTTTCTTTTGGACGCTGAGCTTAGAGTCCCAAAAGCACATTTTGGGAGTTGACTTGCTAATTTGCTCTCTCGTGCCAAGTTCATGTATCGTAGAATTTTGTTACTCTAGAAAAAACTTACACCATGGTACGATTGATAACGAGCTAAGTTTAAGGTGTTATAGTTTACAATTTTGCTTTGGGGAGTGTGAAGTGTTTTTATATGGAGTTTGGCCACCATCTAAGATATACATGAGAATGGTACGGGGACCTCGTGAACGAGATGAAATGATGCAGCTATGCTCATTTCCTTCTTAACTTTGTGAACTCAAACGTCTAATGAAAGAGCATACAGATAGATGGCTCACAAACTCACTTATCTATTCCTTTTCATATCGGATCGTGTCAAGAAGATCATGCACATTTACACATAAAATTTACGATGGAGTTACTCTAAACTCACAAGACATGTCTTCCTTTTGGAACCAACTCAGAGGACGTTCTTTTTTTGCTGACAATAATGATAAACACACACTAATCTATATATCTTATACCCCACCACATGTTATGAATTGATATTTTTTCCTACCCATGTGTGCTTTCACATCATCTAAATTGTTGTAGTCATTGGATTTGTTAGCTTCGTCAACTAACATCTGTCCGATTTGAAGATGATAGTCTCTCTACCTGGCAACATGCATGGTGGGTTTTAAATGCCACCACATTTAGTTTACGACATGCTCAATTTTTTATATTATTTTGTTACTTTCTTTCTACATAGCATAGTTTTAAATCTTAAGGGTGAATACATACCGTGTACATTATTTAAAAATTGAATCACTAATTACGCGGCAACGAGTGGGGCATCGTCTAGATTTCTCAAAAACAAAACCCACAACCTCAATAATATCATTAAAAGATCCTTATTTTTTCTATTGAGGAGCTCTCCACTCCCAAATTTCATTTCCATGAAGCTGATACGCATTGATACATAAATTCATTGTCCAATTACTCCAACAAAAGGGTCTAAATTCCGCTTTTTGGAAATGAGCACGTGAATTGTAATTTGTTCACCAACATGTCATGAGCACAATTTCTGGAATGATCCTTGTGGCATGTGCATACTTAGATGGTAACCTTCATGATCATATGTTAGGCTAGTGCAGCAGATGGGCGGCCAATCCTATCCAAGAAGGATGCTTAAGGCTTAGATGGCATTCATGTTCCTTGAGGTTCAATCATTTTTGTCTTCCCCATTGAGCCCGCTGCCGGTATTTGGATGTTACTAGTAGCTTGGTTACATGGAGATGTAACTCTGACATACACAACACTTTGTGCACACAAATTCCTCACCGGTTGTTATTTCCGGTAGTCCTATTGCTTATCATTCTAACAATCTTTACCATTTTATGCTCAACATGCTTGAGCAATATTATTAGAACATACAATTACTATTCCTGGGGGAAGATGTAGCACCAAACACTCTAATTATATAAGACGTGCCATGGTAGAGAAGAACATGAAGAGTTTATGTAAGAGTTGAAATTCTACTTATATATAAGACGTGAGATGTGCTATAGAAGACCATGAAGAGTTTATGTAAGAGGTTGACTCTGCCCATGTTTTGAGAGTTGCAAAGCCAGATATTTCATTTATTGTGGGCATGTTAGGTTAAAAACCTGAATCCTCGATAAAGCAAAAAAAGGAAGGTATCAAAGTTCTAGAAGAAAGAAAGCACGAGCATATAAGTTGTCCTATCAAAATACCATGCGTTACAAAGGAAAAATTAGGCATATAATCCTCAAGTATTGTCCCCACTGAAATGTTGACCGGGAGCTGCGTGCTATCCTCAATTGCTGGAGTGCCATGTAACTTCATTATTGTAATGTTGGACCTGATTGATAAATAAGAGCTAAACAGAGAAGAAACGGTGAAAGGCCAGAAAATAGGAGCGAAAGAGAGAGAAAAAAACACACACACACGCACGCGCGCGCGCACACACACACACAGAGAGAGATAGAGAGAGAGAACCAACCTTGGAGGGGCTGTTGCCCCTCCAGGCACCATGAAGGCCAAGGACCAGAGGGGAGAACCTCTCCCCATCTAGGGGGGGCATGGAGGAGCAAGCCGGAGGGGAGCCTCTCTCCCCTTCTCTCCCGATGGCGTTGGAGTGCCCCCAGTGGAACCATCGCTGCGGTGATCGTCTTCATCAACATTGCCGTCTTCATCACCTTCCTCACCTCTATTCACTGGTCCACTCTCCCGCAACCCGCTCTGATCCCCTACTTGACCATGGTGTTTTGGTTCTATGAATTATTATCCAATGATATTTGTCATCACTATTGTGCTTGACTATATTTTTGTTGTCCTATGCATTAATTGGTGAATTGCTATGATTGATTAAATTGTTTGTGGTTATGTTATCGTCCTTTGGTGCCCATCATATGAGCGTGTGTGTGGATCACACCATACGGTTAGTTGTATGTTGATAGTTGATACGTCCATTTTGCATCAGGATTCCTATTGTCATTGATAATGTTTTTGGTCATTATTTCACTTTATGATGCAATTCTAATGCCTTTTATCTCTTAACTTGCAAGATTTTCATGGAGAGGAAAATTACAGCCAGTTGGAATTCTGGATCTAAAAAGCTACAACAGAGTTACCTATTCTACAGAGCTCCAAATGACCTAAAACTTCACAAATTTTATTGAATATATAAAAAACTGGAGCAAATAAATACCATAGGGGGCCACGTGCTGCTCACAAGGCAACAGGGCGCGGCCACCCCGCTAGGTGCGCCCTGATGCCTTGTGGGCCCATAGCAGCCCTCCAGTGCCCATCTTTTGCTATATGAAGGGTTTTGACCTAGAAAAAAATAAGAGGAAGACTTTCGGGATGAAGCGCTATCATCTCGAGGCAGAACCTGGGCAGGTGCACTTTTGCTCTCTGGTGGAGCGATTCCGTCGGGGATATTTCCCTCCAGGAGGGGGAAATCGAAGCCATCGACATCACCAACGATCCTCTCATCATGGGAGGACCAATCTTCATCAACATCTTCACCAACAACAACTCCTCTCAAACCCTAGTTCATTTCTTGTATTCAATCTTTGTCTCAAAACCTTAGTTTGGTACATTTGGGTTGCTGGTAGTGTTGATTACACATTGTAGTTGATGCTAGTTGTCTTATTTGGTGGAAGATTAAATGCTCAGATCCTTGAGCATATTCAACACTCTGATCTTGAACATGAATATGATTTATGAGTAGTTATTTTTGTTCTTGAGGACATGGGAGAAGTTTTGTTATAAATAATCATGTGAAGTTGGTATTCGTTTGATATTTTGATGATACAAATTATTTTAAATTATGGTACAATGATGCCCAAGCGTGTGCGCTTGCTAGGGCTACAATAGCATTATGTGCCTATTTATCTGAAACTGTAGGCAAAACAATCGCGCATCTTTAAATGATGGATTTTTATATTGAAATAGTGCCTATATATAAGCACGTGACGTGATAGGCGTGAAAAAATCTTGCTGCACATGAACGTGTGGTTGTGTCTTCTTGTAGATGTAGTTCAGTATATGTGCATATAGATAGACTACAGTAGTAGGGTTAATGCATGCATTTGTTAACCAGCTTTGGTGCAGAAAGCATGTGCAATTTTTTTCCATTTCAAATAGCTCCATGCACATTTGACAATCTCCAATTGACAGGTGTGGAGGAATGAAATGGCAGCCTTCCACCACCACCCTGGGAATTCAGTTCAGGGTAACCGACCCAAGACAACCAACTTAGTGCAATGTCATTGCATCCACAACAACCTGCGGGTGTGCAACCCCAATCAGCACAGGTTGGTCAAGGATGATTCATGTCAACACAACAAATGCAGAGGCGGCAACCACCACCACAATATATGCCGAACATGCAGTACGAGGGAATGTATCCGAATTCGATGCAAAGAAACCAAGGAATGGGCATGAACTCCCAACCGGTTGTTGGTGGACTGTTTTATGGGATGAACTATCAACAGTCATATGCAGTTCAAATGGCCGGTTATGGGTATGTGCACCAATCTGGAGGCTACTACATCCCGAATGCCGCATATGCGTATACCAGTGCAAATGAACTTTCTCAGAGAATGAATGGAGCAACGTCATCCTTTTCTCTGAAGCAGCAGAATAAAGCAAGCAGGCTAGAAGAGTCGCTCTTTGGCGATCTTCTTAGCATTGCCAAAATGAAGCAGAGCAAACTTGCAGCTAGTAAGGTCGGTGGCTTGTAAGAAGAAGGGTGGAGTGGATGCATGATTTTGCTAGCTGCAAAAGCTTTATCTCTTACTCCCTCGGTCCCATAATATAAGAACTTTTTTAGTGTAAACACACTCTTATATTATGAGACGGAGGGAGTAGTACAGATTTCTATTTGCCACTTTCTGTACAATGCCAGATGGGTTTATTGATGTAAAATCAATTTTAGGTAGGGATACATACTGGAAAGTAATAGACTGTATAATTCCTATATGATGATGTAATACAGTTACGAATTTTGTTGTGTCATCAAGTACATCCATGTGTACAAATATTAGGCAAAGACTTTTTAGTATCTCGTTCTGTTTTCCCTATATTTATCTAACAAGAGGAATACTACTTAGTAGTTTATACGTCATACTGATATTCTTGCTCTCATGCCGATTGTTTTAGGCACCTCTTTTATTGACGTCATCATGACCAGAAAGTGAGCTTTTTTTCAAATTATACTTGGCATGTACATGTATCAAAGCAGGTACAAAAATCACGGTGGGAATTCTCAATTACCTAAATGACATTGAAACTAGACACATAGCTCACAAATCTAAACTGAAATAGTAAAATTCCTTTGTGGATAAACATACAATTTTCAGCACGGAAACACGCCAATTGTTTATAAAACATCATTTGGTAAGCCGAATTAGTACCTATAGTGTTGATTATTTTAATGCTAGAGTTGATGCAGCAGTACGAGCTACTATTAGACATGGAAGTTAAGCGTTGAGGATCACGCGGAAAGAGGGGCGCCATAGGTAAGCGGAAGTATAGCATGACATGACGCTCTAGGCCAGCTCCAAAGTGTCCACGTGGGGGTGCATCGCACCTACCGGAAAGGAACCAAATGTATGGATTTTATGATATTTGGGTAGCAATGACGGAATGACCTGAACAACGAGCTATGGAGAAGATATGCATACCACGTTATGCAAATCACATTCATTGAATGTAACATTGTCAGCGTTCCTGTTGCTTATCATTCCTAACACTCTTTACCATTTCCTTTTCAATCTGTTCGGTTAGTAGTGTTGGCGCATACAATTACAGTTCTTGAGAATGAGGTAGCAACAAACTACTTATATAAGTAGGACATGGTCAAGCAATAAAGAAGTGTGTATGTAAGAGGTTCAACTCTATTAATATCTAAGAGATAGCACAGGCAGGTATGACATTTATTACGTGCATGTTCGGTTGAAGACTTGAATTGTTAGCGTCAATAATTCAACTACTCTGGTATAGCACAAATGTCTTTTTTCTTTCTAAAACATCAGTTTTTTTTCAAGTCACTGAATCTTCATCTAGTTATACTTATTACCACTTCTTTCAAAGGCAAATAAAGGATAAACTAAAATGTTCCACTCCAGAAGGGAACATTTTTTGGTCATTCCGCAATGAACTCTCACCGATCATTATCGCAACGACTCAACTCTTGGGAAAGACAGAGATATTTATATCTCGGCAGATGATAACAAAGGTGTTGTGCATATGCCTTTTCTAAAAAACTATGCATACTAGATCTATTTCGCAAACCTATTATTGAACTCCCCAAGAGAGAATCTTTTATCCCATTAAGATCTTTCTGCTACTGAATCTTCATCAGAAAGTTTCTTGAGAGAAGCTTGTATCGATTGTTTGCGTTAGTAAGTGCAGTCAAATGACAAATGATGGAATGAAATTCCCTGCCTATAATTTGCATGAAACGAATTTAGTTGGAGAACACCAGTGTCATCAGCCTTTCAGGTTCACCACAAGATATATGATGTGGGTTATGTATTAACCTATCGCACATACCAGTGAAAGAGTATACTCTTCCTTTTTCTTTTTACCAAATGGTCACTCTTTCAGCAAAGTCAAAATCATGTCTTCTTGTACAAGAACATTTTATAGAACCATAGGCATAGCATTGGTCCGCTTATCTTTTGATCTCGAAATGTTGAAACTGTATGTGTCTTCCTAACGGATGAAGAATACCGTTTTTCCTGCCACAACTTGCACAAATTGCGTTCTTCATGACTTTCAACGTGTTGTAACCTTTTGGCCATGCTAAAACTAGAAAGTTCATGTGTTGGTTGAGCTATATGGAATCCCCTATCCTCAACTAACTAAAAAATTATTAACACCCCTAACAAGAGGGATACTAAAAAATTATTGATATCAACCTGACCAAAAAGTGAGCATTTTTCTCCAAACTATACTTGATTTGTACAAGCACATACAAAGAT
Source organism: Triticum urartu (assembly GCF_056163025.1). Classification (NCBI taxonomy): domain Eukaryota; kingdom Viridiplantae; phylum Streptophyta; class Magnoliopsida; order Poales; family Poaceae; genus Triticum; species Triticum urartu. Next base: position 582,777,411 of record NC_141877.1, read on the forward strand.
CACAGTTCAAATTCTCAACTAACTAAACGACATTGAAAATTTACACGTAGTTCAAAAATCTAAAGTAGAATTCCTCTGGACACAGACATACAGTTTTTAGCATCTGAACAATGCAATTGTCTGTAAAGCAATGCCAATTTATCAACTCGGAACACCAGTCTTCTCCTTAAAATGGTGCATAAATTTATTAATCAGCTAGGCATTCCATGGGTTCACCTCAAGTCCCATTCTCCACTGTTCCTTCTAGTGGAGGGACTGCATGAAGCTCTTTCCTATTTATAAGGAGCAGGCATCTGTCATCTCGAATAATGGACAAACATTAAACTTCTGGTATGACACATGGGATTGTGATACTAAAGCTGAAAGATGGCCACACCTGCACTCCTTTGCACTCAAGGAGAACATTTCCATTGCCGAACTATTTCAAACAGAGGATCTGACTGCTTTGTTCCACTTACCATTGTCTGTGGAGGCATATGCTCAGTTTCAAGACTTGGAGAATCTTATCCAGGATGTGCAACCTAATCTAGAGGACAATTATTGGCATATCTTGCGGGTGCTGCCACTTATAAGGTTTGTAGGTTATTAATGCCTACAACACCACTACTACCAGTGGTCAAATGGCTATGGAAGACATGCTGTCAGTTAAAACATAATATCTTCTTTTGGCTTCTAGCACATGACAGGTTAAATACAGGAGCCCTCTTACTACGCAAAAATTTCTTTATACAGGATTACACATGTGTCTTTTACAGCATGCAAACTCTTGAAACAAGAGACCACCTTTTCTTCCACTGCCCATTTGCAAAAATTTCCTGGAACTACATCTATCCCTCTTGAACTCCCACCGACCTAGGTCTTCAGGAAGAGATTGATCAGCTGGAAATACAAATCAACCTGCCTTTCGCCTTGGAAATCATCATTCTGGTGACTTGGGCTATATGGAACACAAGGAATGATTTCATCTTCACACAGATTAGCCTGAGTTTGTATGCTTGCATGAGAAATCTCAAGGATGAAATCAAATGGCTCGTTTACAGAACCAAGAAGAAAGAATATAGTAGGCTAGAAGACTAGGTCAAAGCTTTCTTGTAACTAGACAATACCCCGCGCGTTGCTGCGGGAATTGGTTGCAAGATATTTTAGTGATATTTGGTTGTATGAAACATGCATATTTATATAGATTTAACTATAGTTAAATAAAAATAGATATGCATAATCATTTGATTATTGTACAATTGTACAATCATTATTGAATATATGTTTAATAAAACGACAGATGTATTGTCCCATGCATGAATGCTTGTTGAAATGGATGTTTTCCAATGCATGGTTGCATATTGAGTTGGTATGTTCACATGTTAAAGGAAATATAAGTAATGGTGATCAACTATTTGAATGAGACCCGTGCGTTGTTACGGAGAATTTTTAGTGCATACCATGATAGTTTCTATAAAATACATGGGATGTGGTAGATCATACACACTCAAAAAGGTGTGTAATAAGGTGAGAATAGATATGTATATAGGACTGGATAAAATGGCCTGTCATCAATGACACATTTACATTCGCAATAAATAAATAAATCAATGGCATATTTACAATAAAACTATATATACTACAGAAATCACGTAATGCATTGACAATTGAATAGTTACAAAACATATATAATTTATTGAGTGCTCTATCGTAGTCATGCTCAATTCAATGGGATTTCTCATACTTACAAAATATATTTTCTCATGTGCTAAACTATTAACGCAATGGTCTAGTAACCCCAGCAGCTTTTTTTAGGAGTAGTAACCCCAATAGCTAAGGAGTGTGAAATAATTGAAACTGTAACAGCCGAGGCACAATATGGTGCACACGCCACAATATCATCGTGTTTGACACGATCCAGCATGCAACACCTTAGGCAATGAACAAACCTTGTATACCCTTTTTCCTTTTACTTGATCCAAGAGGACTTTGCTGCCAGTGACAACTCTCTACATTTAACTTTTCTTACTACTTGCTATGCCAGGTTCATTATTGCTGGTATCAGTCTGAAGCAAATTTGGTTGTTGACTTCTCATGATCATTATTTTAAAAGCTTCGCTATAGCACGCGATAGTGTTTAGAAGAGGTCCTGCGCTAAGGGACTTTGGTCCAAACGCATGAACCAACATTTTAAATAGCGCACTATAGCAATTAAAATAGGGCCGCCGCTAAGAGCCATAGCGCGCTATTTAAAACTATGCTCATGATAGTTGAGGGAGTCCTGGATTAGGGGGTATCCGGACAGCCGGATTATATCCTTTGGCCGGACTGTTGGACTATGAAGATACAAGATTGAAGACTTCGTCCCGTGTCCGGATGGGATTCTCCTTGGCGTGGAAGGCAAGCTTGGCAATACGGATATGTAGATCTCCTTCCTTGTAACCGACTCTGTGTAACCCTAGCCTCCTCCGGTGTCTTTATAAACAGGAGGGTTTTAGTCCGTAGGACAACAACAATCATACCATAGGCTAGCTTCTAGGGTTTAGCCTCTCTGATCTCGTGGTAGATCAACTCTTGTACTACTCATATTATCAAGAACAATCAAGCAGGACGTAGGGTATTACCTCCATCAAGAGGGCCCGAACCTGGGTAAACATTGTGTCCCCTGCCTCCTGTTACCATTCGCCTAGACGCACAGTTCGGGACCCCCTACCCGAGATCCGCCGGTTTTGACACCAACATTAATTGGTGCTTTCATTGAGAGTTCCTCTGTGTCGTCATTGTTAGGCTGGATGGCTCCTTCAATCATCGATAGCGATGCGGTCCAAGGTGAGACTTTTCTCCCCGGACAGATCTTTGTATTCGGCGGCTTCACACTGCGGGCCAACTCGCTTGGCCATCTGGAGCAGATCGAGAGCTACGCCCCTGGCCATCAGGTCAGATTTGGAAACTTGGACTACACGGCCGACATCCATGGAGACTTGATCTTCGACGGATTCGAGCCCTTGCCGAGTGCGCCGCACGGTCACGATGAACATGATTTAGCTCTACCGTCGGACAGTGTTCGGGAGATCGCACCGGCTACCGCTCCAACCCTCAATTCGGAGCCAGTTGCGCCATCCATGGACGGGTGGATAGACCCCGCCACGGAGGCCGCATTCTCAGCGGCGATCGAGCCGAGTATCGACCTTACCCTTCACGAGAGCCGTGACGCCAAACTGCCGGATTCTTCCCGGGCCACGGACTCCGAACCGCCTGCGCCCGTGCCTATCGGATCCAACTGGGCGCCGATCATGGAGTTCACCTCTGCGGATATCTTTTAGCACTCGCCCTTCGGCGACAAACTGAACTCATTAAGGTCTCTCTCCTTGTCAAGAGAGTCCTGGTCGAACTATGTCCGGCAGGATTGGGATGCATATGATGAAGAAATTCGCCGCCCACCCACCACCCACTTAGTAGCCACTGTCGATGATTCGACCGACATGCTCGACTTCGACTCCGAAGACATCGACGGTATGGACAACGATGCAGGAGACGAACAGGAACCACTGCCCACATGGCACTGGACGCCCACTTCATCATATGATGTATACATGGTGGACACACCCATAGAAAATGACGACAAGGAATGGAAGGACGCAGCAAAGGATCGTTCCCTCAAGAAGCAGTCAAAGCGGCGGCGTAAGCGCTGCTCTAAATCCCGCTTCGGCAGAAACAGCGATCATATAGACCCAGTGATAGAGGAGGGTGAGCCAGCGGACGACAAACACGGCATTGAACCATCGTCCGACCACGGCAACATGGAGAATCAAACCGAACAACCCGACTCCGGCAAAGATAACAGTCCGGATGACATCACACCGAACAGGCACCCAGAGCAATAGAATACCCATCAAAGGCTTGTTGCCACTGGGAGGAGTCTGAAAAAGCAAAAGCAAAGGCTCAGGGCTGCACAAGACACACTCAGAATTAGATGGAGTGAAGTACTCAACACTGCAGCAAAGTACGGCGGTAGTCGCCACACAAAGAGCTACCCGAAGCGAAAGCTGCTACCTGAATTCGATGAGGAGGCCTTAGATGTTGGGGAACGTAGTAATTTCAAAAGAATTCCTACGCACACGCAAGATCATGGTGATGCATAGCAATGAAAGGGGAGAGTGTTGTCCACGGACCCTCGTAGACCGAAAGCGGAAGCGTTAGCACAACGCGGTTGATGTAGTCGTACGTCTTCACGATCTGACCGATCAAGTACCGAACGCACGGCACCTCCGAGTTCAGCACACGTTCAGCCCGATGACGTCCCCCGAACTCCGATCCAACCGAGTGTTGAGGGAGAGTTTCGTCAGCATGATGGCGTGGTGACGATGTTGATGTTCTACCGACGCAGGGGTTTGCCTAAGCACCGCTACAGTATTATCGAGGTGGACTATGGTGGAGGGGGCACCGCACACGGCTAAAATATCAACTTGAGGTTGTGTCTATGGGGTGCCCCCTTGCCCCCGTATATAAAGGAGCAAAGGGGGGGTGCGGCCGGCCATAGGAGGAGGCGCGCCGGAGGAGTCCTACTCCCACCGGGAGTAGGACTCCCCCCCTTTTCCTAGTTGGATTAGGACTTGGGAGGGGGAAGGAGTGGAGGAGAAGGAAGGAAGGGTGGCGCCACCCCCCTCTCCTTGTCCTATTCGGACTAGGGGGAGGGGCGCGCGGCCAGCCCTTGCCTCCTTTCCTCTCTTCCACCTAGGCCCACTAAGGCCCATTAAGTTCCCGGGGGGTTCCGGTAACCTCCCAGTACTCCGGTAAAATCCCGATTTCACCCGGAACACCTACGATATCCAAACATAGGCTTCCAATATATCAATCTTCATGTCTCGACCATTTCGAGACTCCTCGTCATGTCCGTGATCACATCCGGGACTCTGAACAACATTCGGTACATCAAAACATATAAACTCATAATATAACTGTCATCGAAATGTTAAGCGTGCGGACCCTACGGGTTTGAGAACTATGTAGACATGACCGAGACACGTCTCCAGTCAATAACCAATAGCGGAACCTGGATGCTCATATTGGTTCCTACATATTCTACGAAGATCTTTATCGGTCAAACCGCATAACAACATAAGTTGTTCCCTTTGTCATCGGTATGTTACTTGCCCGAGATTCGATCGTCGGTATCTCAATGTGAAGCCCCCGATTCAATTGTACACTAATCATACACGCAAACGTGTACGATCAAGATCAGGGACTCACGGGAAGATATCACAACACATCTCTACAAATAAAATAAGTCATACAAGCATGATATTACAAGCCAGGGGCCTCGAGGGCTCGAATACAAGAGCTCGATCATAGACGAGTCAGCAGAAGCAACAATATCTAAGTACAGACATAAGTTAAACAAGTTTGCCTTAAGAAGGCTAGCACAAACTGGGATACAGATCGAAAGAGGCGCAGGCCTCCTGCCTGGGATCCTCCTAAACTACTCTTGGTCGTCGTCAGCGGGCAGCACGTAGTAGTAGGCACCTCCGGTGTAGTAGGAGTCGTCGTCGAAGGTGGCGTCTGGCTCCTGGGCTCCAACATCTTGTTGCGACAACCAGGTAGAAGGGATAGGGGGGAAAGAGGGAGAAAGCAACCGTGAGTACTCATCCAAAGTACTCGCAAGCAAGGAGCTACACTACATATGTATGCATTGGTATCAACTGGAATAAGGCTATTATATGTGGACTGAACTGCAGAAAGCCGGAATAAGAGGGGGATAGCTAGTCCTTTCGAAGACTACGCTTCTGGTAACCTCCATCTTGCAGCATGTAGAAGAGAGTAGACGGAAGTCCTCCAAGTAGCATCGTATAGCATAAACCTAACCGATGATCCTCCCCTCGTCGCCCTGTGAGAGAGCGATCACCGGTTGTATCTGGCACTTGGAAGGGTGTGTTTTATTAAGTATCTGGTTCTAGTTGTCATAAGGTCAAGGTACAACTCCAAGTCGTCCTGTTACCGAAGATCACGGCTATTCGAATAGATTAACTTCCCTGCAGGGGTGCACCACATAACCCAACACGCTTGATCCCATTTGGCCGGACACACTTTTCGCGGTCATGCCCGGCCGCAGAAGATCAACACGTCGCAGCCCCACCTAGGCACAACAGAGAGGTCAGCACGCCGGTCTAAATCCTATGGCGCAGGGGTCTGGGCCCATCGCCCATTGCACACCTGCACGTTGCGTACGCGGCCGGAGAGCAGACCTAGCAACCTCCATTACAAAGGAAGTTGCGTTACGCGGTCCAACCCGGCGCGCGCCGCTCAGTCGCTGACGTCACGAAGGCCTCGGCTGATACCACGACGTCGAGTGCCCATAACTGTCCCCGCATAGATGGTTAGTGCATATAGGCCAGTAGCCAGACTCAGATCAAATACCAAGATCTCGTTAAACGTGTTAAGTATCCGCGAACACCGACCAGGGCCAGGCCCACCTCTCTCCTAGGTGGTCTCAACCTGCCCTGTCGCTCCGCCACAAAGTAACAGTCGGGGGTCGTCGGGAACCCAGGCCCACCACTACCTGGATGGAGCCACCTGCCCCTTCAGCCCCCATCTCCAAACAGTATCACCGGTAATGTAACAGTGTAAAGTATTTAGTATATGCCCGTGATCACCTCCCGAAGTGATCACGGCCCAGTAGTATAGCATGGCAGACGGACAAGAGTGTAGGGCCACTGATGGAACACTAGCATCCTATACTAAGCAGTAGGATAGCAGGTAATGGTAACAACAGTAGTAGCAAGGACAGGCTATGCATCAGGATAGGAATAACGGAAAGCAGTAACATGCTATACTACTCTAATGCAAGCAGTATAGAGGAGAGTAGGTGATATCTGGTGATCAAGGGGGGGCTTGCCTGGTTGCTCTGGCAAGAGAGAGGGGTCGTCAACACCGTAGTCGTACTGGGTAGCAGCGGCGTCGGTCTCGGTGTCTAGCGGAGAGAAGAGGGGGGAGAAACAGTAAATACATAGCAAGCAAGTGCATAATAGGACAACAGGCAGAGCTAGATGTGTTCTAACGCGGTATGAGGTGATACCGGTGAAGGGGGAAAATATCCGAGAAAGTATCCCCGGTGTTGCGCGTTTTCGGGCAGAGGAGCCGGAGGGGGAAAGTTGTGTGTTTGCTATGCTAGGGATGTGTGGCGGACGAATGGAGAGTGTATCCAGATTCGTCTCGTCGTTCTGAGCAACTTTCATGTTGAAAATAATTTAATCCGAGTTACGGATTAAAAGATATGATTTTCTAAAGATTTTATTAATTTTTGGAATTTAATTAATTATTTAATTTAATTCGAAGATAGATTTATAACATCAGCATGAGGTCATGCTAACGTCAGCAGTCAACAGGGTTGACTGGTTAACCTGACCAGTGGGTCCCACATGTCATTGACTGTTTATTAATTAAGAGTAGTTAATTAGGTTAATTAGTCATTAGGGTAATTAATCATAATTAGTTAATTTAAACAGAATTAATTAAGTTAATTATTTTAGTTAATTAATTTATTATTATAATTATTATTTATTCTTTTTATCATTATTATTTTTAATCTTTTTTTTTGAAACGTTTTGGAGGCGGGGCCCTCCTGTCATTGGCCCATAGGGGAGCCTAGTGGGCTTGCGGGCGTGGTGCCCGTGCCCGAGGCCGAACGGGGCTGGCCCTGGGCGCAGCCCGTGGCGTGGGCGCCGGCAGCCAGAACGCCGGCCAGTGGGGGGGCGAGTCGTGGTGGATGGGGCGAGGCCAGGGACGACGATGAGCGAGGCGGGAGGCGAGCGCGTCGAGGGGGAAGCAGGGGGCGGCCACGCGCGAGCTCCGGACGGCGCGAGCAGCCGGTGGGCGAGCAGAGGTGGGATCCGGATCAGGCGGTGGCGAGCGTCCAAGGCCGCAGCCGGCGCGGCGGGGCTAGGCGGGGCTGGCACAGCTGCGGGGAGGCAGCAGGTAGAGCAAGCAGCAGCACAGCAGCCAGCGGCAGCAGAGCAAGCAGATAGCAGCGGCGGGCGAGGACGGCCGGCGGGGTCGCGATGCGGGTGGCGAGCATGGCGGTGGGCGCGTGGTCGCAGGTGAAGCAAGATGCAGACGGCGAGGCGCGCGGCTGCAGGGCGCGTGCGGGCTTTGGGGGAAGAGGAGAAGGAGGGGTTCCTCACGGGAGGTTGTAGGGTCAGTGGCAACGGGGGACGAGGAGGAGGTCGAGGACGACGGCGGAGAGGTCCGGCGAGGGCGTGTTCCGGCAAGGCGGCGTCGTGATGGCGGCGTCGTAGCTCGAGGGGGTCCGGCAGGGAAGAGACGATGGGGCGGCGCCGGCGAGGTCCGGCGAGCGCCTAGCGTCGCCGGAGCGGCGGGGTAGGTAGCGGGGCGCCGGGCGCCGCGGTCGCCGCCCCGATCCAGAGGGGATCGGGGAGTGGGGGAGCGAGGGGAGTGGGGATGGGGAAGTGGGGTGATGGGGGTGGTTAGGGTTTCGGGGGTAATGGATAAGGGGAGGGGGGTGGCCGGCCGGCTAGGCCTGGTGGGTGAATTGGGCCGGCCCGTTGGGTCTGTTGGCCCAGGAGGGGTCTTTCTCCCTTTGCTTGTTTTTTTGTTTGTTTGTTTCTTTTATTTATTTTTTTCTTTTCTGTTTTAGTTAGTTTAGGTCATTTAGGTATTTTATAAAAATGTGTTTGCTGCACTATAATTACCTATGTCATTTTTGGCACAGCCCGAACATTTTAGTTTAATATTTTGAAAAAAATTGTCGTTTGACTTATTTAGGATTTAAATTTGAAACGGTTTCGAATTAACATTAGATTAACTACAGTGATAGAGGTGACGTGTCACCATTAACGTGAGATTACTGTAGCATGATTATCCGGGCGTCACAATTCTCCTCCACTACAAGAAATCTCGTCCCGAGATTTAAGAGGGGGACTAAGGGGGAAAGTTCTGGTTACGAAATCCTAACGAATCTTCTCAGTGTTGGTTTCTCTTCTTGAAGAGGTCGATCCATTACATTGACGTCTTCATTTCTCTGCTTCAGGTCATCATGGTGATGTCGTCCTTTTCTCGGGAACTCCAACGTACTTACGAATAGGTAAGGGGCAGCTCGGCTACGACAGAATGCTTATGAGGGAAACAATCTGGGGGTTAACCCATGAAGGAGCATAAGATTATCTCTCGAGTTGAACATATCGAATACATCAAGAGTAAGGTACGAAGGTACAATAAGAGGTTCCAAGTGGATAGATAGTTTCTTGAAGTCTGAACCAGAGTGAGAAAGGGTTTCAGAGCAGCGAGAGTAAGTATTGCGTCTGATACCAGAATAGAGCACTAGGAAGGTGGCCCGTGAATTAAATACGAAGCCAAGCGCGAGGAATAACTTCGACAACAGGGTGTATAGGAGAGTCAGGTTTCGATCCTGTGGAACTGTGGGTTATGGGCCCACCATGTGGGTTAAAAGTAGGAAGGGCGTTTACATCTTGCATGTTCATGTAGGCAAGGCATGTCAGAGGTTAGTCTGTCGGTTATGTCGACAACAACATCGGTACCAAGGGCGAGGGACGAAGAGAACCATTTTTCCTGCTCGTTCAACGAGGCGGACCAATAGGCAAAGTTCTCATCCATCGGTGGTTACCGGAATGTCATCAACAATAGAAACAGGGTCTTACTGACACGGTTGTACACCAAGGTGTTTACTTAAGCAGAAGAATATTACTGCTTAAATCATATGGATCACGAGGAAGATTAAACAAATCAATGGAAAGGAAAATGTGATCATCAGATTAAATAGAGCAATGGAAAGGAAAATGTGTTTAAACACATTATTCAGGGGTATATCCTTCACTAAGGACAAACAGAGCATGATATCCACAACAGGATATAATGTAGAAGACCCTTTAGGAAAGGGGAGAGAAACTTCATGACATTACCCATACAACAGTGTTTGGACAATTGATAAAGAAAATTCAACGTTGTGCTTCAAATGTTCTTATTGATGATCGGAGTACCACCGACATGCTTCAAGATAGCATTGACATGGTCAACAGGTAAAGATCGGGCTATGGATACATAAGGGATCCATCAGGATCAACTTATAGAATAAGTCTTATAATTTCCTCAGGGAAGAATGGTTAACCTTGCTAATAAGGAAACTATAACAGCAGGTCATCCGGCCAGGTGTGCTGGACATGCCATCACCTTACCGGGTCATAAAAGACCAGTGTTATAACTCTTGGAAAAATGTTCCAACCATCATATCTGACCGAGATTCAGATCTGATCGGTGTTAGGATACCTCGGACTCAGGATGCCTGAGAAGGAAAAGTGCAAAATGAATTGACGAGACGACATTGTAAGATTCTCGGGAAATCTACTATGGAAGCGAGTTCTGAAATAGGAGCTCATCATTAAACCAATGAAGGGATAAGGTGTTAGCTGATGAACTCAGTGACAATTCATCGAGGTTTCCAAAAAGATGTATTTCCACAAGTATGTGAACAAGGATATAACATTTGTCAGAACAAAAGATATAATGATGTATGCTCGAGGAAGACATACACAATTAAACATTGGTTGAAAGGTGCGCCCGAAATATGGGTAGGGTTGCACGACCAATGTCAGAATGGTGATTCAGTAATCAATAGTCTAAGAATGAATGGCCGACCATTAACTTCCAAGCAATAGGGTTGCTAGAAGGGAAGAATCCAAACAACACCGTTCACTTGTTGGAATCAACACGGGGACCAAGAAAGAATGGTGATGGTGAGAAGTATCACTATACCAAGAATTTTTTAAGAGGTGATGAAATTCTCACGACATTCTTGACATAAAAGATGGTAATACTCCAAGGTAATGGAGAACAAATGCTAGATAGTAAGGATCTCAAGGTATAACACAAAACACGAATAAGTTTGTGTTGAACGGGAGGCAATAAAGTGGTCGGTGATAACACAAACCATTGGTATTTCTCATCAAGAATTCGATATATATATCTTGGGAGAGCTCAGGATGTTGATGATGACCACGACACATTTGTCGAGAGATTTCATGAAGATGTAATCGGTCGGCGATGACATCAAGTCAAATGATGATGCATCGGAAGTCAAATAATACTTGAAGAAGAACTCATAAGAAGTTATGCAGTTCCGTGATAATCTCGAGATGCCAGAGGGGGTAATACTCAATGACAGATCAAAGTAGAGGTTGGACTGGGGTATTGCTCTACAGAAGACAAGCGCTTAAACTTGCACGCGAAATGGCATTTAAAGGAGAACATGGTCGGAACCACGATTGCAAAAGGCCAGATCCCAGATATAAGATGAACTTATACCAAAGGAATAATTAATTTAAGAGAAGCTTTAATGATAAGATCTGCATCATGTCCATGGGCATGAACACAAAGTTCAAGGTCGACTCCCACTTCTCCAATGCATAACCTTTCATTCACTTCTCACTTTAGAAGAAGTTGTAGTGTTGAAATTTTATCTGGCAAAATACCAGAAGTGTATGACTCGTGAAAACTTTCGAGTTCACACATATTAAGGAAGGCATAGGTTCAACCCATCAAGGTATCATGGAAATATATACCACAAGCTTCAATAGTAAATCCCACCAGCTCAAAAGCTGAGCATGGTTGAGAAAGCAGAGGATACAATTTACCAAAGGCATTATGTATCTGAGGAAAGGCTCACAAGGTTATTGAATAAGGAGGACACTATCGAATAATAATCCAATAAAGGATCTGACGGTCCATAGCGGAGTTGATGTGAGCATCGGCACACAATCAGTTGAAGAAAGGATGCAAGGGCATCAGATTATAGAACACCTGAATGATTCGATGCTTAGTTATCAAAGAAATTATGATTCCCAAATAGAAGGATCAGAAGCAGACGCTCTGATCAAGGGTGGATAAGTTCAATGGACCTAAGGGTATAATTGACGGCAACAGATTGGTCGAGAACAAGCTCAAAATGACGTCTGAGCCAGAAAGATAATTTAAAAGGATCAACTGATAATAGTGTGCATTCGCACACATGTTGAATCAATAGGATCAAAATTTACGGTGTCTAAGGATACTAACGAATATTGCCAGACATATGAAAAGCATCCATAATGCAAGCAGACAAGTATTGCAGAGCAATAAGCTACTAAGGATTCTTGGAGGATCAAATAGTATTTCGAAGACCATTGTGAAACACATGAACAACTGGGGGTGAGCGGATACTCGATAAGTGCGAGAATTATCCATAGGGGTATTCAGGTGACAAAGAACAGCAAGGCAGTAAGCTCAAAGGATTATCGAAACAACGTCACGTAGTTCGGGGTATCTTGTAATAACAAGACCAACTGGGGATGATTGTAAGAATAATAACTGCAAGTAGTTATCCATAAGGGTTGATGGTGGAAGAGGAATTGCAAACGCGATGAACACAAGTTCTCGGGTTAACAGCGGAGAGTATCTTCAGGGTCTTCACATACAGCAGACGGTCATCAGTAATAAGGGGCTCTCCAGGTGAAAGTGATAACGAGATCCTAATGTTAGATTTAGCAAAATTCAATTAGCCCGAATAGAAGAGGGATCAGAGTCCCAGAGTATAGACAAGGAGTAAAAGATCCTAATACCACCCAATGGCGACGTGAGCCCGTAAGCTACACAGCCATGTTAGTAAAAGTTTTTTTAATGACTAGACTCGACTTTGGCCAAGGAGCGTGGAAGGGGGATTCCTACAGGCAGTCGGCTCTGATACCAACTTGTGACGCCCCCGATTCAATCGTACACTAATCATACATGCAAACGTGTACGATCAAGATCAGGGACTCACGGGAAGATATCACAACACAACTCTACAAATAAAATAAGTCATACAAGCATGATATTACAAGCCAGGGGCCTCGAGGGCTCAAATACAAGAGCTCGATCATAGACGAGTCAGCAGAAGCAACAATATCTGAGTACAGACATAAGTTAAACAAGTTTGCCTTAAGAAGGCTAGCACAAACTGGGATACAGATCGAAAGAGGCGCAGGCCTCCTGCCTGGCATCCTCCTAAACTACTCCTGGTCGTCGTCAGCGGGCAGCACGTAGTAGTAGGCACCTCCGGTGTAGTAGGAGTCGTCGTCGAAGGTGGCGTCTCGCTCCTGGGCTCCAACATCTCGTTGCGACAACCAGGTAGAAGGGATAGGGGGAAAAGAGGGAGAAAGCAACCGTGAGTACTCATCCAAAGTACTCGCAAGCAAGGAGCTACACTACATATGTATGCATTGGTATCAACTGGAATAAGGCTATTATATGTGGACTGAACTGCAGAAAGCCGGAATAAGAGGGGGATAGCTAGTCCTTTCGAAGACTATGCTTCTGGTAACCTCCATCTTGCAGCATGTAGAAGAGAGTAGACGGAAGTCCTCCAAGTAGCATCGTATAGCATAAACCTAACCGATGATCCTCCCCTCGTCGCCCTGTGAGAGAACGATCACCGGTTGTATCTGGCACTTGGAAGGGTGTGTTTTATTAAGTATCCGGTTCTAGTTGTCATAAGGTCAAGGTACAACTCCAAGTCGTCCTGTTACCGAAGATCACGGCTATTCGAATAGATTAACTTCCCTGCAGGGGTGCACCACATAACCCAACACGCTTGATCCCATTTGGCCGGACACACTTTTCGGGGTCATGCCCGGCCGCGGAAGATCAACACGTCGCAGCCCCACCTAGGCACAACAGAGAGGTCAGCACGCCGGTCTAAATCCTATGGCGCAGGGGTCTGGGCCCATCGCCCATTGCACACCTGCACGTTGCGTACGCGGCCGAAGAGCAGACCTAGCAACCTCCATTACAAAGGAAGTTGTGTTACGCGGTCCAACCCGGCGCGTGCCGCTCAGTCGCTGACGTCACAAAGGCTTCGGCTGATACCACGATGTCGAGTGCCCATAACTGTCCCCGCGTAGATGGTTAGTGCGTATAGGCCAGTAGCCAGACTCAGATCAAATACCAAGATCTCGTTAAACGTGTTAAGTATCCGCAAACACCGACCAGGGCCAGGCCCACCTCTCTCCTAGGTGGTCTCAACCTGCCCTGTCGCTCCGCCACAAAGTAACAGTCGGGGGTCATCGGGAACCCAGGCCCACCACTACCTGGATGGAGCCACCTGCCCCTTCAGCCCCCATCTCCAAATAGTATCACCGGTAATGTAACAGTGTAAAGTATTTAGTATATGCCCGTGATCACCTCCCGAAGTGATCACGGCCCAGTAGTATAGCATGGCAGACGGACAAGAGTGTAGGGCCACTGATGGAACACTAGCATCCTATACTAAGCAGTAGGATAGCAGGTAATGGTAACAACAGTAGTAGCAAGGACAGGCTATGCATCAGGATAGGAATAACGGAAAGCAGTAACATGCTACACTACTCTAATGCAAGCAGTATAGAGGAGAGTAGGTGATATCTGGTGATCAAGGGGGGGCTTGCCTGGTTGCTCTGGCAAGAGAGAGGGGTCATCAACACCGTAGTCGTACTAGGTAGCAGCGGCGTCGGTCTCGGTGTCTAGCGGAGAGAAGAGGGGGGAGAAACAGTAAATACATAGCAAGCAAGTGCATAATAGGACAACAGGCAGAGCTAGATGTGTTCTAACGCGGTATGTGGTGATACCGGTGAAGGGGGAAAACATCCGAGAAAGTATCCCCGGTGTTGCGCGTTTTCGGGCAGAGGAGCCGGAGGGGGAAAATTTCGTGTTTGCTATGCTAGGGATGTGTGGCGGACGAACGGAGAGTGTATCCAGATTCGTCTCATCGTTCTGAGCAACTTTCATGTTGAAAATAATTTAATCCGAGTTACGGATTAAAAGATATGATTTTCTAAAGATTTTATTAATTTTTGGAATTTAATTAATTATTTAATTTAATTCAAAGATAGATTTATAACATCAGCATGAGGTCATGCTGACGTCAGCAGTTAACAGGGTTGACTGGTCAACCTGACCAGTGGGTCCCACATGTGATTGACTGTTTATTAATTAACAGTAGTTAATTAGTCATTAGGGTAATTAATCATAATTAGTTAATTTAAACAGAATTAATTAAGTTAATTATTTTAGTTAATTAATTTATTATTATAATTATTATTTATTCTTTTTATGATTATTATTTTTAATCCTTTTTTGAAACGTTTTGGAGGCGGGGCCCTCCTGTCATTGGCCCATAGGGGAGCCTAGTGGGCTTGCGGGCGTGGTGCCCGTGCCCGAGGCCGAACGGGGCTGGCCCCGGGCGCAGCCCGTGGCGTGGGCGTCGGCAGCCAGAACGCCGGCCAGTGGGGGGGGCGAGTCGTGGTGGATGGGGCGAGGCCAGGGACGACGACGAGCGAGGCGGGAGGCGAGCGCGTCGAGGGGGAAGCAGGGGGCGGCCACGCGCGAGCTCCGGACAGCGCGAGCGGCCGGTGGGCGAGCAGAGGCGGGGTCCGGATCAGGCGGTGGCGAGCGTCCAAGGCCGCAGCCGGCGCGGCGGGGCTAGGCGGGGCTGGCACAGCTGCGGGGAGGCGGCAGGTAGAGCAAGCAGCAGCACAGCAGCCAGCGGCAGCAGAGCAAGCAGATAGCAGCGGCGGGCGAGGACGGCCAGCGGGGTCGCGATGCGGGTGGCGAGCATGGCAGTGGGCGCGCGGTCGCAGGTGAAGCAAGATGCAGACGGCGAGGCGCGCGGCTGCAGGGCACGTGCGGGCTTTGGGGGAAGAGGAGAAGGACGGGTTCCTCACGGGAGGTTGTAGGGTCAGTGGCAACGGGGGACGAGGAGGTGGTCGAGGACGACGGCGGAGTGGTCCGGCGAGGGCGTGTTCCGGCAAGGCGGCGTCGTGATGGCGGCGTCGTAGCTCGAGGGGGTCCGGCGGGGAAGAGACGATGGGGCGGCGCCGGCGAGGTCCAGCGAGCGCCTGGCGTCGCCGGGGTGGCGGGGTAGGTAGCGGGGCGCCGGGCTCCGCGGTCGTCGCCCCGATCCAGAGGGGATCGGGGAGTGGGGGAGCGAGGGGAGTGGGGATGGGGAAGTGGGGCGATGGGGTGGTTAGGGTTTCGGGGGTAATGGATAAGGGGAGGGGGGTTGCCGGCCGGCTAGGCCTGGTGGGTGAATTGGGCCGGCCCGTTGGGTCTGTTGGCCCAGGGGGGGGGGGGGGGTCTTTCTCCCTTTGCTTGTTTTTTTGTTTGTTTCTTCCTTTTATTTATTTTTTCTTTTCTGTTTTAGTTAGTTTAGGTCCTTTAGGTATTTTATAAAAATGTGTTTGCTGCACTATAATTACCTATGTCATTTTTGGCACAGCCCGAACATTTTAGTTTAATATTTTGAAAAAAATTGTCGTTTGACTTATTTAGGATTTAAATTTGAAACGGTTTCGAATTAACATTAGATTAACTACAGTGATAGAGGTGACGTGTCACCATTAACGTGAGATTACTGTAGCATGATTATCCGGGCGTCACACTCAATACCTAGTTCAATCTCATTACCGACAAGTCTCTTTACTCGTTCCATAATACATCATCCCGCAACTAACTCATTAGTTGCAATGCTTGCAAGGCTTATGTGATGTGCATTACCGAGAGGGCCCAGAGATACCTCTCCGACAATCGGAGTGACAAATCCTAATCTCGAAATACGCCAACCCAACATGTACCTTTGGAGACACCTGTGGAGCTCCTTTATAATCACCCAGTTACGTTGTGACGTTTGGTAGCACACAAAATGTTCCTCCGGCAAACGGGAGTTGCATAATCACATAGTCATGGGAACATGTATAAGTCATGCAGAAAGCAATAGCAACATACTAAACGATCGGGTGCGGAGCTAACGGAGTGGGTCATGTCAATCACATCATTCTCCTAATGATGTGATTCCGTTAATCAAATGACAACTCATGTCTATGGCTAGGAAACATAACCATCTTTGATCAACAAGCTAGTCAAGTAGAGGCATACTAGTGACACTTTGTTTGTCTATGTATTCACACATGTATTATGTTTCCGGTTAATACAATTCTAGCATGAATAATAAAAATTTATCATGATATAAGGAAATAAATAATAACTTTATTATTGCCTCTAGGGCATATTTCCTTCAGTCTCCCACTTGTACTAGAGTCAATAATCTAGATTACACAGTAATGATTCTAACACCCATGGAGCCTTGGTGCTGATCATGTTTTGCTCGTGGAAGAGGCTTAGTCAACGGGTCTGCAACATTCAGATCCGTATGTATCTTGCAAATCTCTATGGCTCCCACCTGGACTAGATCCCGGATGGAATTGAAGCGTCTCTTGATGTGCTTGGTTCTCTTGTGAAATCTGGATTCCTTCACCAAGGCTATTGCTCCAGTATTGTCACAAAAGATTTTCATTGGACCCGATGCACTAGGTATGACACCTAGATTGGATATGAACTCCTTCATACAGACTCCTTCATTTGCTACTTCGAAAGCAGCTATGTACTCTGCTTCACACGTAGATCCTGCCATGACGCTTTGTTTAGAACTGCACTAACTGACAGCACCACCATTTAATGTAAAGACGTATCCGTATTGCGATTTAGAATATCCGGATTAGTGTCAAAGCTTGCATCAACGTAACCATTTACGATGAGCTCTTTATCACCTCCATAAACGAGAAACATATCCTTAGTCCTTTTCAGGTATTTCAGGATGTTCTTGACCGTTGTCCAGTGATCCACTCCTGGATTACTTTGGTACCTCCCTGCTAGACTTATAGCAAGGCACACATCAGGTCTGGTACACAGCATTGCATACATGATAGAGCCTATGGCTGAAGCATAGGGAACATCTTTCATTTTCTCTCTATCTTCTGCAGTGGTCGGGCATTGAGTCTTACTCAACTTCACACCTTGTAACACAGGCAAGAACCCTTTCTTTGCTTGATCCATTTTAAACTTCTTCAAAACTTTGTCAAGGTATGTGCTTTGTGAAAGTCCAATTAAGTGTCTTGATCTATCTCTATAGATCTTAATGCCCAATATATAAGCAGCTTCACCGAGGTCTTTCATTGAGAAATTCTTATTCAAGTATCCCTTTATGCTATCTAGAAATTCTATATCATTTCCAATCAGCAATATGTCATCCACATATAATATTAGAAATGCTACAGAGCTCCCACTCACTTTTTTGTAAATACAGGCTTCTCCAAAAGTCTGTACGAAACCAAATGCTTTGATCACACTATCAAAGCGTTTATTCCAACTCCGAGAGGCTTGCACTAGTCCATAAAATGGATCGTTGGAGCTTGCACCCTTTGTTAGCTCCCTTTGGATTGAAAAAACCTTCCGGTTGCATCATATACAACTCTTCTTCCAGAAACCATTCAGGAATGCAATTTTGACATCCATTTGCCAAATTTCATAATCATAAAATGCGGAAATTGCTAACATGATTCAGAAAAACTTAAGCATCGCTACGGGTGAGAAGGTCTCATCGTAGTCAATCCCTTGAACTTGTCGAAAACCTTTCGCAACAAGTTGAGCTTTGTAGACAGTAACATTACCGTCAGCGTCAGTCTTCTTATTGAAGATCCATTTATTCTCAATTGCTTGCCGATCATCAGGCAAGTCAACCAAAGTCCATACTTTGTTCTCATACATGGATCCCATCTCAGATTTCATGGCCTCAAGCCATTTTGCGGAATCTGGGCTCACCATCGCTTCTTCATAGTTCATAGGTTCATCATGATCTAGTAGCATGACTTCCAGAATAGGATTACCGTACCACTCTGGCGTGGATCTTATTCTGGTTGATCTACGAGGCTTAGTAGTAACTTGATTTGAAGTTTCATGATCATCATCATTAACTTCCTCACTGATTGGTGTAGGTGTCACAGAAACTGGTTTCTGTGATGAACTACTTTCTAATAAGGGAGCAGGTACAGTTACCTCATCAAGTTCTACTTTCCTCCCACTCACTTCTTTCGAGAGAAACTCATTCTCTAGAAAGTTTCCGAATTTAGCAACAAAAGTCTTGCCTTCGGATCTGTGATAGAAGGTGTACCCAACAGTCTCCTTTGGGTATCCTATGAAGACACATTTCTCCGATTTGGGTTCAAGCTTATCAGGTTGAAGCTTTTTAACATAAGCATCGCAGCCCCAAACTTTCAGAAACGACAACTTTGGTTTCTTGCCAAACCATAGTTCATAAGGCGTCGTCTCAACGGATTTCGATGGTGCCCTATATAACGTGAATACGGCCAACTCTAAAGCATAACCCCAAAACGATAGCGGTAAATCAGTAAGAGACATCATAGATCGCACCATATCTAGTAAATTATGATTACGACGTTCGGACACACCATTACGTTGTGGTGTTCCGGGTGGCGTGAGTTGCAAAACTATTCCACATTGTTTCAAATGTACACCAAACTCGTAACTCAAATATTCTCCTCCACGATCAGATCATAGAAACTTTATTTTCTTGTTACGATGATTTTCAACTTCACTCTGAAATTCTTTGAAATTTTCAAATGTTTCAGACTTATGTTTCATTAAGTAGATATACCCATATCTGCTTAAGTCATCTGTGAAGGTGAGAAAATAACGATATCCGGCACGAGCCTCAATATTCATCGGGCCACATACATCTGTATGTATGATTTCCAAAAAATCAGTTGCTCTCTCCATAGTAACGGAGAACGGCGTTTTAGTCATCTTGCCCATGAGGCATGGTTCGCAAGTACCAAGTGATTCATAATCAAGTGGTTCCAAAAAGTCCATCAGTATGGAGTTTCTTCATGCGCTTTACATCGATATGACCTAAACGGCAGTGCCACAAATAAGTTGCACTATCATTATCAACCCTGCATCTTTTGGCTTCAACATGATGAATATGTGTGTCACTACTATCGAGACTCAATAAGAATAGACCACTCTTCAAGGGTGCATGACCATAAAAGATATTACTCGTATAAATAGAACAACCATTATTCTATGATTTAAATGAATAACCGTCTCGCATCAAACAAGATCCATATATAGTGTTCATGCTCAACGCTGGCACCAAATAACAATTATTTAGGTCTAATACTAATCCCGAAGGTAGATGTAGAGGTAGCGTGCCGACCGCGATCACATCAACTTTGGAACCATTTCCCACACGCATCGTCACCTCATCCTTAGCCAATCTTCGCTTAATCCGTAGTCCCTGTTTCGAGTTGCAAATATTAGCAACAGAACCAGTATCAAATACCCAGGTGCTACTACGAGCATTAGTAAGGTACACATCAATAACATGTATATCACATATACCTTTGTTCACCTTGCCATCCTTCTTATCCGCCAAATACTTGGCGCAGTTCCGCTTCCAGTGACCAGTTTGCTTGCAGTAGAAGCACTCAGTTTCAGGCTTAGGTCCAGACTTAGGTTTCTTCTCTTGAGCAGCAACTTGCTTGATGTTCTTCTCGAAGTTCCCCTTCTTCTTCGCTTTGCCATTTTTCTTGAAACTAGTGGTCTTGTTGACCATCAACACTTGATGCTCCTTCTTGATTTCTACCTCCGCAGCCTTTAGCATTACGAAGAGCTCGGGAATTGTCTTATCCATCCCTTGCATGTTATAGTTCATCATGAAGCTCTTGTAGCTTGGTTGCAGTGATTGGAGAATTCTGTCAATGACGCTATCATCTGGAAGATTAACTCCCAGTTGAATCAAGTGATTATTATACCCAGACATCTTGAGTATATGCTCAGTGACAAAACTATTCTCCTCCATCTTGCAGCTATAGAACTTATTGGAGACTTCATATCTCTCAATCCGGGCATTTGCTTGAAATATTAACTTCAACTCCTGGAACATCTCATATGCTCCATGACGTTCAAAACATCGTTGAAGACCCGGTTCTAAGCCGTAAAGCATGGCACACTGAACTATTGAGTAGTCATCAGCTTTGCTCTGCCAGATGTTCATAACATCTGGTGTTGCTCCTGCAGCAGGCCTGGCACCCAACGGTGCTTCTAGGACGTAATTCTTCTGTGCAGCAATGAGGATAATCCTCAAGTTACGGACCCAGTCCGTGTAATTGCTACCATCATCTTTCAACTTTGCTTTCTCAAGGAACGCATTAAAATTCAACGGAACAACAGCACGGGCCATCTATGTACAATCAACATAGACAAGCAAGATACTATCAGGTACTAAGTTCATGATAAATTTAAGTACAATTAATGATATTACTTAAGAACTCCCACTTAGATAGATATCCCTCTAATCCGCTAAGTGATCACGTGATCCAAATCAACTAAACCATGTCCGATCATCACGTGAGATGGAGTAGTTTCAATGGTGAACATCACTATGTTGATCATATCTACTATATGTTTCACGCTCGACCTTTCGGTCTCCTTGTTCCAGGCCATATCTATTATATGCTAGGCTCGTCAAGTTTAACCTGAGTATTCCATGTGTGCAACTATTTTGCACCCGTTCTATTTGAACGTAGAGCCTATCGCACCCGATCATCACGTGGTGTCTCAGCACGAAGAACTTTCGCAACGGTGCATACTCAGGGAGAACACTTATACTTTGATAATTTAGTGAGGGATCATCTTATAATGCTACCGTCAATCAAAGCAAGATAAGATGCATAAAAGATAAACATCACATCCAATCAATATAAGTGATATGGTATGGCCATCATCATCTTGTGCTTGTGATCTCCATCTCCAAAGCATCTCCATGATCACCATCGTCACTGGCGCGACACCTTGATCTCCATCGTAGCATCGTTGTCGTCTCAACAATCTTATGCTTCTACGACTATCGCTACCGCTTAGTGATAAAGTAAAGCATTACAGGGCGATTGCATTGTATACAATAAAGCGACAACCATATGGCTCCTGCCAGTTGCTGATAACTCGGTTACAAAACATGATCATCTCATACAATAAAATTTAGCATCACGTCTTGACCATATCACATCACAACATGCCCTGCAAAAACAAGTTAGACGTCTTCTACTTTGTTGTTGCAAGTATTACGTGGCTGCTACGGGCTTAGCAAGAACCGTTCTTACCTACGCATCAAAAACCACAACGATAGTTTGTCAAGTTGGTGTTGTTTTAACCTTCGCAAGGACCGGGCGTAGCCACATTCGGTTCAACTAAGGTTGGAGAAACTGACACCCGCCAGCCACCTATGTGCAAAGCACGTCGGTAGAACCAGTCTCGCGTAAGCGTACGCGTAATGTCGGTCCGGGCCGCTTCATCCAACAATACCGCCGAACCAAAGTATGACATGCTGGTAAGCAATATGACTTATATCGCCCACACCTCACTTGTGTTCGACTCGTGCATATGACATCTACGCATAAAACCAGGCTCGGATGCCACTGTTGGGGAACGTAGTAATTTCAAAAAAATTCCTACGCACATGCAGGATGATGGTGATGCATAGCAACGAGAGGGGAGAGTGTTGTCCACGTACCCTCGTAGACCGAAAGCGGAAGCGTTAGCACAATGCGGTTGATGTAGTCGTACATCTTCACGATCCGACCTATCAAGTACCGAACGCACGACACCTCCGAGTTCAGCACACGTTCAGCCCGATGACGTCCCTCGAACTCCGATCCAGCCGAGTGTTGAGGGAGAGTTTCGTCAGCACGACGGCGTGGTGACGATGTTGATGTTCTACCGACGTAGGGCTTCGCCTAAGCACCGCTACAGTATTATCGAGGTGGACTACGGTGGAGGGGGGCACCGCACATGGCTAAAAGATCGACTTGATCAATTGTTGTGTCTATGGGGTGCCCCCTTGCCCCCGTATATAAAGGAGCAAAGGGGGGGTGCGGCCGGCCATAGGAGGAGGCACGCCGGAGGAGTCCTACTCCCACCGGGAGTAGGACTCCCCCCCTTTTCCTAGTTGGATTAGGACTTGGGAGGGGGAAGGAGTGGAGGAGAAGGAAGGAAGGGGGTGCCGCCCCCCTCTCCTTGTCCTATTCGGACTAGGGGGAGGGGCGCGCGGCCAGCCCTTGCCTCCTCTCCTCTCTTCCACCCAGGCCCACTAAGGCCCATTAAGTTCCCGGGGGGTTCCGGTAACCTCCCGGTACTCCGGTAAAATCCCTATTTCACCCAGAACACTTCCAATATCCAAACATAGTCTTCCAATATATCAATCTTCATGTCTCGGCCATTTCGAGACTCCTCGTCATGTCCATGATCACATCCGGGACTCCGAACAACATTCGGTACATCAAAACATATAAACTCATAATATAATTGTCATCGAAACGTTAAGCGTGCGGACCCTACGAGTTCGAGAACTATGTAGACATGACCGAGACACGTCTCTGGTCAATAACCAATAGCGGAACCTGGATGCTCATATTGGCTCCTACATATTCTACGAAGATCTTTATCGGTCAAACCGCATAACAACATACGTTGTTCCCTTTGTCATCGGCATGTTACTTGCCCGAGATTCGATCGTCGGTATCTCAATACCTAGTTCAATCTTGTTACCGGCAAGTCTCTTTACTCGTTCCATAATACATCATCCCGCAACTAACTCATTAGTTGCAATGCTTGCAAGGCTTAAGTGATGTGCATTACCGAGAGGGCCCAGAGATACCTCTTTGACAATCGGAGTGACAAACCCTAATCTCGAAATACGCCAACCCAACATGTACCTTTGGAGACACCTGTAGAGCTCCTTTATAATCACCCAGTTACGTTGTGACGTTTGGTAGCACACAAAGTGTTCCTCGGCAAACGGGAGTTGCATAATCTCATAGTCATAGGAACATGTATAAGTCATGAAGAAAGCAATAGCAACACACTAAACGATCGGGTGCTGAGCTAACGGAATGGGTCATGTCAATCACATCATTCTCCTAATGATGTGATCCCGTTAATCAAATGACAACTCATGTCTATGGCTAGGAAACATAACCATCTTTGATCAACAAGCTAGTTGTCAAGTAGAGGCATACTAGTGACACTTTGTTTGTTTATGTATTCACACATGTATTATGTTTCCGGTTAATACAATTCTAGCATGAATAATAAACATTTATCATGATATAAGGAAATAAATAATAACTTTATTATTGCCTCTTGGGCATATTTCCTTCATTAGATCCCCCACAATCAAAAAACAAAACAGCCATCCGGTCGGATAGACGACCTCGTGGCCAACATAGAGCGGCAAACTACGCCGCACACAAGCCAGTACTCGATCCACGTGAGGTCTCGCATCAAAAGGACGATGCAACCAGATCCATCTACGGGCCAAGCAAGTGCTCTCTAGCACGCAATGCAACACAACAAAAATCCGAAAACCACGGTACACCCAAATACAGGGGTGCCGCACACCCCCTATGTTTCACCGATGAGGTGGTGGACCATGAATTTCCAGAGGGATTCAAACCCGTAAACATAGAGGCGTACGACGGAACGATAGACCCTGGGGTCTGGATTGAGGACTACATCCTCCATATCCACATGGCTCGAGGAGACGATATCCACGCCATCAAGTACTTACCCGTCAAGCTCAAAAGGCCAGCTCGACACTGGCTTAAAAGCCTCCCAGAAAACTCCATTGGAAGCTGGGAAGAGCTCGAAGACGCTTTTTGGGCAAATTTTCAAGGGACCTATGTCCGACCACCGGATGCAGACGATTTAAGTCATATAACTCAACAGCCCGGAGAGTCAGCCCGAAAGCTTTGGAACAGGTTTCTCACTAAAAAGAACCAAATAGTCGACTGTCCGGACGCCGAAGCCTTAACAGCTTTCAAGCACAGCGTTCGAGACGAATGGCTTGCCAGACACATCGGCCAAGAAAAGCCGAGGACAATGGCAGCATTAACAAGCCCCATGACCCGCTTTTGCGCGGGCGAGGACAGCTCGTTAGCCCGATGCAGCACCAGTGGCCCAAGTACATCCAAAGTCAGGGACGGAAACGGGAAGCCACGACGCAGCAAAAACAAGCGCCAGAATAAAGAAGACAGCCCGAAGAGCATGGCGGTAAACGCCAGATTTAGAAGCTCTCGGCCAGGTTAGCAAAAGCTGCCCTCCAAAGGCAACAGAGATGAACTGTCCAGCCTAAACAAGATTCTGGACAAAATATGTCAGATCCACAGCACCCCCGATAAACCTGCAAATCATACCCATAGAGAATGTTGGGTCTTCAAGTAGTCCGGCAATCTCAACGCCGAACACAAGGGGCAGGATACACCAAGCGAAGACAAGGACGAGCCTCGCAAGCAAAGCACTGGGGAACACAAGAAATTCCCACCAGAAGTCAAAACAGTAAACGTGCTACACGTGATGAAGGGGAGAAACAAAGCGGCACTCCTTGAGACACATGCCCCAGGGCCTATCACCACGGAGTTCTGCCACTGGTCGTCCAAACCGATCACCTTTGATCATCGGGATTACTCGGAAAGTATCTGGCATGCAGGATGGGCTGCCTTGGTGTTAGACCCGATAATTGACAGATACCACTTCACACGAGTCCTGATGGACAGCGGCAGTAGTTTAAACATGATATATCAGGACACAGTCCGCAAGATGGGGATAGACCCAACAAAAATCAGCCATAGCAATACTACCTTTAAAGGAGTAACGCCAGGCCCAGAAGCCCATTGCACAGGCTCCCTGCTACTAGAGGTTATATCCGGCTTTCCCGATAACTTCCAGAGTGAAAAGTTAACCTTCCACATCGCTCCGTTCCAAAGTGGCTATCAAGCACTACTCGGACGCGAAGCTTTCGCTCGCTTCAATGCAATATCGCATTACGCTTCTCTCATGATTAAGATGCCCCATCCACATGGCATCATTACAGTAAATGGAAATATTGAGCGCTCCTTGCACGCGGAAGACCGTGTGGCTGCCTTGGCAGCCGCACACTAGACGGCCTCACCAACTAGAGCATCTGACAGGTCGTCAAGACTACGGACACGGTTAGACGAGTACGGTGTAGCTATATATAATTGACACAGGTTTGATGGCCATACCCCTATAACAATACAAGGGGCTCAACGCGTGTAAACAAGAGACAATTAGGCTCAACTTTACTCATCTTGAACTGTACATGGTTTATTTAGTATAACCTACCTTTTTGCACGACAACTTTTCAACTAAGTTCCTCTCTTTTATAGATGACCATCGTGCTACACCTGTCCAGGATACGGCACAACGGAGACACGGGCGTAGACGTGCAGCAGGGACCCGTTCCAAGGATTCTTCTTAGATTAAGACCCTACGTAAACCTTTTTACTGTCTCTTGTTGATACACATCCCCCGGATTCTCAGTACAATTGAGAAGGATGCTGACGTATTGTCATTTGGCCACGTCAGAATATTGCACATACCTGGACACCAGGGGCTTATTACAAAGGGCACTGTTTAGCCCGATTTACACCATAAAGACCGAATACCTTAGGGAGTGTTCGGCATCGCGAGTTTGGCCTTATATGCATCAGCTCCGAATCATGTCTTTGGTCAAATGTTGGGTTTGCCCGGCTCCTGTGTTTTGCTGCCTTACATTCCGCTCTATCGGCTAAGGCGGCACCAGGAGAACTACTGCGATTGTGCCCTGGTTCATCCGGACGAGCACCTCAGTAGAGAAAGCCGAAAACTGACTGTCATGATATAGCGTGAGACTGGTCAACCACTCGATGACCTAGCGGAATCTTCAGGATTCCTCCGCCTTAACAAAGGGCCATTTCCCGACCAGGCATGTACGCGCCCCGAATTCGGATGAGCGTGGAGCCACCAGGGGCTATATAGTAGCCTCACTGTCAAAACTCCTCTGGCTAAGTGAAAGTGTTAAAGCATTATAGTCCGATTGCCTAGTTCGCTGCGCTATCACCTCCTTAATGGACGAAGACGTTGGATCAAGTGTGAACATGCGTCTTCTGCGAACACCCCCGCATTATATGCATGGGGGCTGAAGCCGACGACTGCCATCTTTCAGGTTATATACATATATACATAAACGGCCGCACAGGAGGCATCATAGTACTTTCGGGCAAAAGTATAAATACAGCCTTATAAACTCAATAGAACATTGTTTTTACAATGAGAATACATGTCACTTAAACATAATATTCTTCGAGCACTGAGCCTCTATCGAACGAGCGCCTTCAAGAACTTCTTCAATGTAGTGCTTGGCAGCCACTCGGCCTATGGCCGAACCCGGTGCCACAACAGTGGTGGCATCCATCTCCGCCCAGTATGTTTTGACACGGGCAAGGGCCATCCGCGAGCCTTCTATGCACGCCGACCTCTTTACAGCATCGATGCGTGGCACAGCACCAAGGAACTGTTGCACTAAGCTAAAGTAGCTATTCGGCCTTGCCCCCTCCTCCCGGCCACAGATGATCCACAACGGACCTCATGGCAAGTACGGATAACCTATGGAACTCGGCCCACTTGGCCATTTGCTCATTCCACAGTAGCGGACGGGCTGGAGCATGAAACTGTGACCAAAATAGTTTTTCCACTTCGTGATCTTCCCAATCCTTGAAGTACTTGGCCGCATCAGCAGCACCTGCAGCCAAATCCACGTAGGCGTCCGCAAAACTCCATAGCCGGTCCAGAGGGGCATACTTCGGATCCCCGAACATAGTCTGCAACAAGAAGGGCTTCCCAGATACAATATCCGCAGCTTGATGCAGCTCCTCCTTCGCCGCTCTAATTTTGGAGCGGGCTTCCTTGGCATCCACCCGGGCCTTCTCCAGGTTCGTTGCCTTCGCCCGGTTTTCTTCTTCAAGAAGCTGGTAACGGTCAGCAGCATCTTTTAACTCTATAGCCATCTTGGCTATTTTTTCTTTGCTCTCGCAATGCGCGGCCTGTTCGGCCCTTAACTCTTCGGCCGCCTTTAAAGCGGCCGCATTGCTACTCCTGGCTTGCTCCTTGGCTCGGGCAAGCTCCGCCTGAAGGGTCTCCACGGTGGCAGCTCCATCTGCAGTCACAACATATTAAAGATACTGGCATCATGCTGCTCTTATTATGTGACAATCACCAGAAAAATCACTTACCCTATGCCTCGTCAAGCCGCTTGTTAACAAGCACGATGTCAGCATCTGCCGCATCCAGTTGCCGCCTTAGTTCGGCAAACCCATCAGTCCGGCTAGCCACCGGAGCTTCAACCACCTGCACATAAAGGTGGTCTGGTTATTACCTGGGACTATGATCCTCTGTTTGCCACCGTTTTCGACGACAACCAGAGTCTCAGGGGCTGCTATCTACACAGGGCACATCTAAAAATGTGCGGTACTGTCAAAAATGTACATCATTTCACGTACCTCAAAACCCGTTAGTAGACTCATAAAGGCTTCATGCAACCCGCTTTCGGCGGACGAAATCCTTTCAATCACCGTGCCCATCAATGTGCGGTGCTCTTCTGAGATAGCCGCTTGCTCTAGCAGATCCCTCAGTATGTCCGACCGCACACCAGACGGTGCCGGACTCTTTCGATTGCTCTCTTCAAGAGCCAGATACTGAGGACTTCGGGTGGCCATAGGATTGCCTTCAGGCCTTGCCGAATCAGGAGAAACCCTCTGCGACGACACCTCGGGGTCGCCCGCCTCATGAGGCGGTATGGCAGGGGGGCGTTTCGCTCTCCATCATCTCTGGAAGAAGATCCCCTGAAGACGAGCTCTGCTGAGAAGGGCTAAGATCCGAACTGCAAGATAAATGCTTCGATTATTTTCCTCAGAAGTAAAGCGAGGTATTTTTATTATTAAGTACTCTTTTACTTACAACTCGGTGGAGGGCTGATCCCCTTGAGGGCATAGTGCGGCCGGGGTAGCCCCCGGGGTAGGACCCTCCGGCGAAGATTTCTTCCCCTGTTTGGAGACCATTGTCTCCGGATCCTCGGAGGCGGTCCTCTTCCTTCTCTGGGGAGAGGAAGTTTCAGTCCCTCCTCCCCGGCTAACCTCCTTCGTGGAGGCGCTAGCCTCCTTGTTCCCCCCTTTATCTTCTCCTGAGGGCGCTTGATAAGGCACGATCTCCAGCATCCTGGTTAGCACGGGATTTGGTGAGGTCTCAGGGAGGGGTCGGACACCTGATCAACTTTGCCTTCGCTATCCAATCCTGGTCAAAGAGCGGCTTTTTTAGGGCAACGTTGCGATAAATAAACGGACAGTGTGTTCGGATGCGGGGCTACTTACTTGGGTATCCGGGCGATTACAGCTCAGACCTGCATCCTCAGTGATGTCCAGACACATTATTTGTGGTCCGAAGAACAATTTGTACATCTCTTCGTGTGTCATGCCGGGGAAATGTTGAATAGCTCGCGGTCCTTCCCGGTTAAATTCCCACATGCGAAGGGGCCGACGTTTGCAAGGCTGGACTTGACGAACTAGCATAACTTGCACTACCATAACCAGACTGAAATCTCTCTCAAAGAGATCTCGGATACGGCTTTGCAGTATAGGCACGTCCTTGGCTGGACCCCAGCTCAGCCCCCTGTTAATCCATGACGTCAGTTGTGGTGGGGGGCCTGAGCGAAAGGTGCGGGCAGCTACCCACTTGGCACTTCGGGGAGCTGTGACGTAGAACCACTCCCGCTGCCACAATCCGGACACCTCTGGGAAGCAAGCCTCAGGCCATGGAGCGTCAACGATTTTGCTTATTAAAGCGCCTCCGCACGCTGCGTGCTGCCCCTCGATCATCTTCGGCTTCACATCGAAGGTCTTGAGCCACAAGCCGAAGTGAGGGGTAATGCCGAGGAAGGCCTCACATACGACGATAAATGTCGAGATGTGAAGAAGGGACTCCGGGGCCAGATCGTGAAAATCTAGCCCATAATAGAACATAAGACCCCTAACAAAGGGATCCAGAGCGAGGCCTAGTCCTCGGAGGAAGTGGGAGACGAACACGACGCTCTCGTTGGGTTCGGGAGTAGGGACGACCTGCCCTCGGGCAGGCAGCCGATGCGAAATTTTAGCGATCAGATATCTGGCCTATCTCAACTTCTTGATGTCCTCCTCCGTGACGGAGGAAGGCATCCACCGACCTTGAAGGTTGGATCCGGACATAGTTGAAGGTTTGAAGCACCTGACCTGCGTTTTGGGTGTTAGAACTCGATGCGGGGAAATAATTTGATTGAGCACAAGAGGGAAAAAGAAAAAGCCTTGTCCCCTTTATAAAGAGGGTGAATATCAAGCATCCTCCTCGTGGCCGGTCGGGACTTGCCTAAGATCTAGGAGTCCTATCAATAGGCACGGTTGGGTTACCCACGTCCGTATTGATGAGAATCCCATAATAAGGGGACACGATCTCTACTTCGACAAGACGTGCCAAGGAAACCGCCTCGCGAAACACGCTGAGGTTGGTTGTGAAAAACGATTTGAATGGTGACCTGGCTGTGTTGTGATGTCACACTGCGGAATGCGTCGGCAGATTAGATTTGTGAAAATATTATTCTCTCTACGGTTGTATGTGGAACTTGTTTCGCAGAGCCGGGCACGATCCTCGTGTTCAAAATCTTTCATGAAGTATTCGGAGAAGGAACCCGCCTTGCAATGCCGAAGACAATTTGCGCGCCGAACTCATCGTCATTGAAGCCTGGTTCAGGGGCTACTGAGGGAGTCCTGGATTAGGGGGTATCCGGACAGCTGGATTATATCCTTTGGCCGGACTGTTGGACTATGAAGATGCAAGATTGAAGACTTCGTCCCGTGTCCAGATGGGACTCTCCTTGGCATGGAAGGCAAGCTTGGCAATACGGATATGTAGATCTCCTTCCTTGTAACCGACTCTGTGTAACCCTAGCCCCCTCCGGTGTATATATATACCGGAGGGTTTTAGTCCGTAGGACAACAACAATCATACCATAGGCTAGCTTCTAGGGTTTAGCCTCTCTGATCTCGTGGTAGATCAACTCTTGTACTACTCATATTATCAAGAACAATCAAGCAGGACGTAGGGTATTGTTGGGGATCGTAGCAGAAATTTAAAATTTTCTACGCATCACCAAGATCAATCTATGGAGTAATCTAGCAGCGAGGGGAAGGAGAGTGCATCTACATACCCTTGTAGATCGCTAAGCGGAAGCGTTCAAGTGAATGGGGTTGATGGAGTCGTACTCGTCGTGATCCAAATCACCGATGATCTTTGCGCCGAACGGACGGCACCTCCGCGTTCAACACACGTACGGTTGGGAGACGTCTCCTCCTTCTTGATCCAGCAAGGTGAGAGGAGAAGTTGAGGGAAAACTCCGAAAGCACGATGGTGTGGTGGTGATGGAGCTCGTGGTTCTCCGGCAGGGCTTCGCCAAGCACTACGGAGGAGGATGAGGTGTTGGAGGAGGAAGAGGGCTGCGCCAGGGGAAGGGTGCGGCTGCCCTCTCTCTCCCTCACTATATATAGGGGGAAGGGACGAGGAGGAGGCGCCCTAGGGTTCCCTAGGGGAGGGGCGGCGGCCACAGGGGAAACCCTAGATAGGTTTGGGCGCCCCCACCCCCTAGGAAACTTTCCCCCCAAGCCGGGAAGGGCGGCTGCCCTAGGGGTGGCGCCCCCACCTTTCCTGGTTACCTGAGATGGGGTGGGAGGGGCGCTCAGCCCATTAGTGGGCTGATGTGCCCTCTCCCCTTGGCCCATAAGGCCCCCCAACGCTTGTCGGGGCCTCCGAAACCCCTTTCGGACACGCTGGTCATCACCTGGTACCCCCCGAACAATTCCGGACTCCAATACCCTTCGTCCAATATACCGATCTTCACCTCCGGACCATTCTGGAGCTCCTCGTCATGTCCGGGATCTCATCCGGGACTCCGAACAACCTACGGTAACCACATACTGGTTCCCATAACAACTCTAGCGTCACCGAACCTTAAGTGTGTAGACCCTACGGGTTCGGGAACCATGCAGACATGACCGAGACAACTCTCCGGCCAATAACCAACAGCGGGATCTCGATACCCATGTTGGCTTCCACATGTTCCACGATGATCTCATCGGATGAAACACGATGTCGAGGATTCAATCAATCCCGTATACAATTCCCTTTGTCCAGCGGTATTGTACTTGCCCGAGATTCGATCGTCGGTATCTGATACCTTGTTCAATCTCATTACCGGCAAGTCTCTTTACTCGTTCCGTAACACATCATCCCGTGATCAACTCCTTGGTCACATTGTGCACATTATGATGATGTCCTACCGAGTGGGCCCAGAGATACCTCTCCGTTTACACGGAGTGACAAATCCCGGTCTCGATTCGTGCCAACCCAACAGACACTTTCGGAGATACCTGTAGTGTACCTTTATAGCCACCCAGTTACGTTGTGACGTTTGGCACACCCAAAGCACTCCTACGGTATCCGGGAGTTGCACAATCTCATGGTCTAAGGAAATGATACTTGACATTAGAAAAGCTTTAGCAAACGAACTACACGATCTTGTGCTAGGCTTAGGATTGGGTCTTGTCCATCACATCATTCTCCTAATGATGTGATCCCGTTATCAACGACATCCAATGTCCATGGTCAGGAAACCGTAACCATCTATTGATCAATGAGCTAGTCAACTAGAGGCTTACTAGGGACATGGTGTTGTCTATGTATCCACACATGTATCTGAGTTTCCTATCAATACAATTCTAGCATGGATAATAAATGATTATCATGAACAAAGAAATATAATAATAACCAATTTATTATTGCTGCTAGGGCATATTTCCAACAGGTATTACCTCCATTAAGAGGGCCCGAACCTGGGTAAACATTGTGTCCCCTGCCTCCTGTTACCATCCGCCTAGACGCACAGTTCGGGACCCCCTACCCGAGATCCGCCGGTTTTGACACCGACAATAGTGCTTAAGGAAGGCTTGTCATGCAACTTTGCTTGCAAAATATTATTATATCTTAGCAGACTCATGATAGAGCTTAAGTATGCAAATTTTGCTGTTGACCTCTCATGATAGTGCTTAAGGAAGGCTTGTCATGCAACTATCATGGAAGAGACGTGCTTATATTTTAGCAGACTCATTCATAAATATACTACACATCCATGGAAGATAATGTTGCATCAGGCAATGTGATGAGAGCAAGCCAAAACAGTGGCTCGGGGAAACGTCGTACTATGGTGACGGTGTGTCTGTTTTAGCGGTTTGAGAGGTGAAGTGGTCGGCCCGGATGTTGCGTGACCTCAGGACTAGGGTGAAAGTCAGAACACAGCAGCTCCGGAACCAGTAGGATGTCGGGGCGGCGCACCTGGATCGAGGTGCTAATAAATGTTGGGGAACGTAGCATGCAATTTCAAAAAATTCCTACACTCACACAAGATCTATCTAGGAGATACATAGCAACGAGAGGGGGAGAGTGTGTCTACGTACCCTCGTAGACCGAAAGCGTAAGCATTTGACAACGGGGTTGATGTAGTCGAACTTCTTCTCGTTTCGACCGATGAAGCACCGAACATACAGCACCTCCGAGTTTTGCACACGTTCAGCTCGATGACGTCCCTCGAACTCTTGATCCAGCAAAGTGTCGAGGGAGAGTTCCGTTAGCATGACAGCATGGTGACGATGATAAACGATTATCATGAACAAGGAAATATAATAATAACCAATTTATTATTGCCTCTAGGGCATATTTCCAACAGTCTCCCACTTGCACTAGAGTCAATAATCTAGTTCACATCGCCATGTGATTAACACTCACAGGTCACATCGCTATGTGACCAACATCCAAGAGTCTACTAGACTCAATGATCTAGTTCAGATCACTATGTGATAAACACTCAAAGAGTTCTGGGTTTGATCATGTTATGCTTGTGAGAGAGGTTGTAGTCAACGGGTCTTGCCATATTCAGATCCCTATGTATTTCACAAAACTTTATGTCATATCATAGATGCTGCTACCACGTTCCACTTGGAGCTATTCCAAATTGTTGCTCCATTATACGTATCCAGTATCTCTACTCAAAGCTATCCGGATAGGTGTTAAGCTTGCATCGACGTAACTCTTTATGTCGAACTCTTTATCACCTCCATAACCGAGAAACATTTCCTTATTCCTCTAAGGATAATTTTGACCGCTATCTGGTGATCTACTCCTAGATCACCTTTGTACCCTCTTGCCAGACATGTGGCAAGGCACACATCAGGTGCGGTACTTCAGCATGGCATACCGTATAGAGCCTATGACAAAAGCATAGGGGACGACCTTCGTCCTTCCTCCTTCTTCTGCCGTGGTCAAGCTTTGAATCTTACTCAACTTCACACCTTACAACTCAGGTAAGAACCCCTTCTTTGACTGATCTATTTTGAATTCCTTCAAAAACATGTCAAGGTGTGCGTTCTTTGAAAGTATCATCAGGTGTCTTGATCTATTTCTATAGATCTTGATGCCCAATATGTA
This sequence comes from Triticum urartu, assembly GCF_056163025.1. Classification (NCBI taxonomy): domain Eukaryota; kingdom Viridiplantae; phylum Streptophyta; class Magnoliopsida; order Poales; family Poaceae; genus Triticum; species Triticum urartu. The sequence continues at coordinate 582,811,713 of NC_141877.1, forward strand.
AGCAGCTTTATCCAGGTCTTCCTTTGAAAAACACTCTTCAAACAACTGTTTATGCTTTCCAGAAATTCTACATTATTTCGGATCCACATATGCTTATCAGAAATGTTGTAGTGCTCCCACTCACTTTCTTGTAAATACAAGTTTCTAACAAACATTGTATAAACCTAAAAGCTTTGATCACTCCATCAAAACATATATTCCGATTCCGAGATGCTTGCTCTAGTCCATAGAAGGATTGCTGGAGCTAGCATACCTTTTAGCATCCTTAGGATCGACAAAACCTTTTATTGTATCACCTACAACCTTTTCTTACGGAAACTAGTAAGAAAACTTGTTTTGACATCCATCTGTCTGATTTCATAATCGAAAAATACAGCTAATGCTAACATGATTCCGACGGACTTAAGCATCGCTACGGGTGAGAAATTCTCATCGTAGTCAACTCCTTGAACTTGTGAAAAGACTCTTTCCCACAAGTCGAGCTTCATAGACGGTAACATTACCGCCCACGTCCGTCTTCTTCTTAAAGATCCATTTATCTCAATGGCTTGCCGATCATCGGGCAAGTCCACCAAAGTCCATACTTTGTTCTGATACATGGATCCTATCTCGGATTTCATGGCTTCTAACCATTTGTCAGAATACGGGCCCACCATCGCTTCTCCATAGCTCGCAGGTTCATTGTTGTCTAACAACATGATATCTAAGACAGGATTACCGTACCACTCAGGAGTAGTACATATCCTTGTCGACCTATGAGGTTCGATAGCAACTTGATCCGAAGCTTCATGATCACTATCATTAACTTCCTCTTCAACAGACATAGGCGCCACAGAAAACATCTTTCTATGTTGCATCACTCTCTGGTTGAAGTAAAGGTTCGACAACCTCATCAAGTTCTATCTTCCTCCCACTCAATTCTTTCGAGAGAAACTCCTTCTCAAGAAAGGACCCGTTCTTAGCGACAAACAATTTGCCCTCAGATCTGAGATAGAAGGTATACCCAACTGTAACCTTTGGGTATCCTATGAAGATGTGTTTGTCCGCTTTGGTTTCGAGCTTCTCCGGCTGAAGCCTTAAGCATCACAGCCCCAAACATTAAGAAACGACAATTTTGGTTTCTTGCCAAACCAATGTTCATACGACATCGTCTCAACGGACTTATATGGTGTCCTATCTAAAGTGAATGCAGTGGTCTCTAACACATAACATCATAGATCGCACCATATCTTATAAGGTTCGATTACGACGTCTGGACACACCATTACAACTGTGGTGTTCCAGGTGGCTTCAACTATGAAACAATTCCACAATATCTTAAGTGATTGCCAAACTCATAACTCAGAAATTCTCATCGATCAGATCGTAGGAATTTGATCTTCTTGTTATGATGGTTCTTAACTTCACTCTGAAACTGCTTGAACTTTTCAAATGTTTCAGACTTGTGCTTCATTAAGTAAATATACCTATATCTACTCAAATCGTCAGTGAAGATGAGAAAATAGCGATATCCACCGCACGCTTCAATTCTCATTGGATCACACGCATCAGCATGTATGATTTCCAACAAGTCACTTGCCCGTTTCATTGTACCTGAAAACGGGGTCTTAGTCATCCTGCCCATGAGGCATGGCTCGCATGTGTCAAGCGATTCAAAATCAAGTGACTCCAAACATCCATCGACATGGAGTTTCTTCATGCATCTTACGCCAATATGACCTAAGCAGCAGTGCCACAAGAAAGTGGTACTATCGTTATTAACTCTACATCTTTTGGCGTGAACATGTGTATTACTACGACCGAGATTCAATGAACCATTCACATAGGGTGCATGACCATGAAAGGTATTATTCATGTAAACAGAATAACCATTATTCTCTAACTTAAATGAATAACCGTATTGCAATGAACATGATCTAATCATATTCATGCTCAACGTAGACACCTAATAACATTTATCTAGGTTCAATACTAATCCCAAAGGCAGATGGAGAGTGCGATGGTGATCTCATCAACTTTGGAAACACTTCCAACACATCATCACCTCGCCTTTAGCCAGTCTCCGTTTAGTCCGTAGCTTTTGCTTCAAGTCACCAATAATAGCAACTGAACCGGTATCCAATACCCAGGTGCTACCAGGAGTACTAGTAAGGTACACATTAATAACACGTATATACTTTGTTGAAGTTTCCAGCCTTCTTATCTACCATGCATTTGGGGTAATTCCGCTACCAGTGACCGTTCCCCTTACAATAGAAGCACTTAGTCTCGGGTTTGGGTTCAACCTTGGGTTCCTTCACTGGAGCGGCAACTGGTTTGCCATCCATGAAGTTTCCCTTCTACCCCTTGCCCTTCTTGAAACCAGTGGTCTTGTTAAACCATCAACACTTGATGCTCCTTCTTGATTTCTACCTTTTGCGGTCTTAAGCACCGCGAACAGCTCCAGGATCAACTCCATCCCTTGAATGTCATAGTTCATCACGAAGATCTAGTAGCTTAGTGATAGTGGCTAGAGAACTCTATCAATCACTATCTTATCTGGAAGTTTAACTCCCACTTGATTTAAGTGATTGTAGCACCCAGACATTCTGAGCACATGCCCACTAGCTGAGCTATTATCCTCCATCTTGTTGGCAAAAGAACTTGTCAGAGATCTCATACCTCTCAACACGGGCATGAGCCTGAAATCCCAATTTCAGCTCTTGGAACATCTCATATGTCTTATGATGTTCAAAACGTCATTGGAATCCCGATTCTAAGCCATAAAGTATGGTGCACTAAACTATCAAGTAGTCATCAGGATGTGTCTGTTAGGTGTTCACAACATCCATAGACGACGTTGTAGGGGTTTGCACATCGAGCGGTGCATCAAAGACGCAAGCCTTCTGTGTAGCAGTGAGGACACTCCTCGGACTACGGACCTAGTCCGCATCATTGCTTGCAATATCTTTCAACTTAATATTTCTCTAGGAGCTACAACGTGAGCTATTTATCTACAACATATTTGCAAAGACAATTTAGACTATGTTCATGATAATTAAGTTCATCTAATCAAATTATTTAATGAACTCCCACCCAGATAGATATCCCTCTAGTCATCTAAGTGAAACATGATCCGAATCGACTAGGTTGTGTCCGATCATCACGTGAGACGGACTAGTCATCAACGGTGAACATCTCATGTTGATCGTATCTTCTATACGACTCATGTTCGACCTTTCGGTCTTCCGTGTTCCGAGGCCATGTCTGTACATGCTAGGCTCGTCAAGTCAACCTAAGTGTATTGCGTGTGTAAATCTGGCTTACACCCGTTGTATTCAAACGTTAAAATCTATCACACCCGATCATCACGTGGTGCTTCGAAACAACGAACCTTCGCAACGGTGCACAGTTAGGGGGGACACTTTCTTGAAATTATTACGAGGGATCATCTTATTTAAGCTACCGTCGTTCTAAGCAAATAAGATGTAAAACATGATAAACATCACATGCAATCAAATAGTGACATGATATGGCCAATATCATTTTGCTCCTTTTGATCTCCATCTTCGGGGCTCCATGATCATCGTTGTCACCGGCATGACACCATGATCTCCATCATCGTGTCTTCTTGAAGTTGTCTCGTCATATATTACTTCTACTACTATGGCTAACGCTTTAGCAATAAAGTAAAGTAATTACATGACGTTTAAGTTGACACGCAGGTCATAAATAAATTAAGACAACTCCTCTGGCTCCTGCCGGTTGTCATACTCATCGACATGAAAGTCGTGATTCCTATTACAAGAACATGATCAATCGCATACATCACATATATCATTCATCACATCCTTTTGGCCATATCACATCATAAGGCATATGCTGCAAAAACAAGTTAGACTTCCTCTAATTGTTGTTGCAAGTTTTTACGTGGCTGCTGTAGGTTTCTAGCAAGAACGTTTCTTACCTACGCGAAAACCACAACGTGATATGAAAATTTCTATTTACCCTTCATAAGGACCCTTTTCATCGAATCCGATCCGACTAAAGTGGGAGAGACAGACACCCGCTAGCCACCTTATGCAACTAGTGCATGTCAGTCGGTGGAACCAGTCTCACGTAAGAGTACGTGTAAGGTCGGTCCGGGCCGCTTCATCCCACGATGCCGCCGAATCAAGATAAGACTAGTAACGGCAAGTAAATTGACAATATCAACGCCCACAACTGCTTTGTGTTCTACTCGTGCATAGAAACTACGCATAGACCTAGCTCATGATGCCACTGTTGGGGATCGTAGCAGAAATTTAAAATTTTCTATGCATCACCAAGATCAATCTATGGAGTAATCTAGAAACAAGGGTAAGGAGAGTGCATCTACATACCCTTGTAGATCGCTAAGCGAAAGCGTTCAAGTGAACGGGGTTGATGGAGTCGTACTCGTCGTGATCCAAATCACCGATGATCTTAGCGCCGAACGGACGGCACCTCCGCGTTCAACACATGTACGGTTGGGAGACGTCTCCTCCTTCTTGATCTAGCAAGGTGAGAGGAGAAGTTGAGGGAAAACTCCGACAGCACGACGGCGTGGTGGTGATGGAGCTCGTGGTTCTCCGGCAGGGCTTCGCCAAGCACTACGGAGGAGGATGAGGTGTTGGAGGAGGAAGAGGGCTGCGCCAGGGGAAGGGTGCGGCTGCCCTCTCTCTCCCTCACTATATATAGGGGGAAGGGAGGAGGGGGAGGCGCCCTAGGGTTCCCTAGGGGAGGGGCGGCGGCCACAGGGGAAACCCTAGATGGGTTTGGGCGCCCCCACCCCCTAGGAAACTTGCCCCCCAAGCCGGGAGTGGCCGCTGCCCTAGGGGTGGCGCCCCCACCTCTCCTGGTTACGTGAGATGGGGTGGGAGGGGCGCTCAGCCCCTTAGTGGGCTGATGTGCCCTCTCCCCTTGGCCCATAAGGCCCCCCAACGCTTGCCGGGGCCTCCAAAACCCCTTTCGGACATGCTGATCATCACCTGGTACCCCCCGAACAATTCCGGACTCCAATACCCTTCGTCCAATATACCGATCTTCACCTCCGGACCATTCCGGAGCTCCTCGTCATGTCCAGGATCTCATCCGGGACTCCGAACAACCTTCGGTAACCACATACTGTTTCCCATAACAACTCTAGCGTCACCGAACCGTAAGTGTGTAGACCCTACGGGTTCGGGAACCATGCAGACATGACCGAGACAACTCTCCGGCCAATAAGCAACAGCGGGATCTGGATACCCATGTTGGCTCCCACATGTTCCACGATGATCTCATCGGATGAACCACGATGTTGAGGATTCAATCAATCCCGTATACAATTCCCTTTGTCCAGCGGTATTGTACTTGCCCGAGATTCGATCGTCAGTATCCGATACCTTGTTCAATCTCGTTACCGGCAAGTCTCTTTACTCGTTCCGTAACACATCATCCCGTGATCAAGTCCTTGGTCACATTGTGCACACTATGATGATGTCCTACCGAGTGGGCCCAGAGATACCTCTCCGTTTACACGGAGTGACAAATCCCAGTCTCGATTCGTGCCAACCCAACAGACACTTTCGGAGATACCTGTAGTGTACCTTTATAGCCACCCAGTTACGTTGTGACGTTTGGCACACCAAAGCACTCCTGCGGTATCCGGGAGTTGCACAATCTCATGGTCTAAGGAAATGATACTTGACATTAGAAAAGCTTTAGCAAACGAACTACACGATCTTGTGCTAGGCTTAGGATTGGGTCTTGTCCATCACATCATTCTCCTAATGATGTGATCCCGTTATCAACGACATCCAATGTCCATGGTCAGGAAACCGTAACCATCTTATTGATCAACGAGCTAGTCAACTAGAGGCTTACTAGGGACATGGTGTTGTCTATGTATCCACACATGTATCTGAGTTTCCTATCAATACAATTCTATCATGGATAATAAACGATTATCATGAACAAAGTAATATAATAATAACCAATTTATTATTGCTGCTAGGGCATATTTCCAACAGGTATTACCTCCATCAAGAGGGCCCGAACCTGGGTAAACATTGTGTCCCCTGCCTCCTGTTACCATCCGCCTAGACGCACAGTTCGGGACCCCCTACCCGAAATCCGCCGGTTTTGACACCGATAATAGTGCTTAAGGAAGGCTTGTCATGCAACTTTGCTTGCAAAATATTATTATATCTTAGCAGACTTATGATAGAGCTTAAGGATGCAAATTTTGCTGTTGACCTCTCATGATAGTGCTTAAGGAAGGCTTGTCATGCAACTATCACGAAAGAGACGTGCTTATATTTTAGCAGACTCATTCATAAATATACTACACATCCATGGAAGATAATGTTGCATCAGGCAATGTGATGAGAGCAAGCCAAAACAGTGGCTCGGGGAAACGTCGTAGTATGGTGACGGTGTGTCTGTTTTAGCGGTTTGAGAGGCGAAGTGGTCGGCCTGGATGCTGCGTGACCTCGGGACTAGGGTGAAAGTCAGAACACAGCAGCTCCGGAACCGGTAGGATGTCAGGGCGGCGCACCCGGATCGAGGTGCTAATAAATGTTGGGGAACATAGCATGCAATTTCAAAAAATTCCTACGCTCACACAAGATCTATCTAGGAGATACATAGCAACGAGAGGGGGAGAGTGTGTCTACGTACCCTCGTAGACCGAAAGCGTAAGCATTTGACAACGGGGTTGATGTAGTCGGACTTCTTCTCGTTTCGACCGATGAAGCACCGAACATACAGCACCTCCGAGTTTTGCACACGTTCAGCTCGATGACGTCCCTCGGACTCTTGATCCAGCAAAGTGGCGAGGGAGAGTTCCGTCAGCATGACAGCATGGTGACGATGATGGTGAAGTTGTCCGCGCAGGGCTTCGCCTAAGCACTACGTGAATATGACTGGAGGTGTAAACTATGGAGGGGGCGCCACACACGGCTAACAATGATTTGTGTGTGTTCTAGCGGTGCACCCCTCATATATATAGGTTGGAGGGGAGGATAGGCAGCCAAGAGGGCACCCCAAGTAGGAGGAATCCTACTTGGGGTCCTCCCAATTCGGCCTCCACCCTTTCCTATTCCTATTCAGAGTAGGAAGGGAAGAGGGGGAAGGGGGAATCCTATTCCCTTTTTCCCTTCCTTCTTCCCCTTTCCTTCTTGATACATCCATTTTGCATCATGCTTATATCGATATTTATTGAATTATGGGTTGTTATTACACATTATGTCACAATACTTATGCCTATTCTCTCTTATTTTATAAGGTTTACATAAAGAGGGAGAATGCCGGCAGCTGGGATTCTGGGCTGGAAAAGGAGCAAATATTAGATACCTATTCTGCACAGCTCCAAAAGTCCTGAAACTTCATGGAAGACGTTTTCAGAATATATAAAAAATACCGAGCGCAAGAAGTTCACCAGGGGGGCCACACCCTGCCCACGAGGGTGGGGGCGCCCTACCCCCCTAGACGCGCCCCCCTACCTCGTGGACCCACTGGTGGCCCTCTGATGACCATGTTCTTCTATATGAAGTCTTTCGATGAGGAAAAAATCATAAGCCATCTTCTCGGACGAAACTCCGCCGCCACGAGGTGGAACCTTGGCGGAACCAATATAGGGTTCTGGCGAAGCTGTTCTACCGGGGAAACTTCCCTCCGGGAGGGGGAAACCATCGCCATTGTCATCACCAACGCTCCTCTCATCGGGAGAGGGCAATCTCCATCAACATCTTCACCAGCACCATCTCCTCTCAAAACCCTAGTTCATCTCTTGTATCCAATTCTTGTCTCCAAGTCCGGGATTGGTACCTGTGGGTTGCTAGTAGTGTTAATTACTCCTTGTAGTTGATGCTAGTTGGTTTATCTGGTGGAAGATCATATGTTCAGATCCTATATGAATATTAATCCCCCTCTGATTATGAACATGATTATGCTTTGTGAGTAGTTACATTTGTTCCTGAGGACATGGGAGAAGTCTTGCTATTAGTAGTCATGTGAATTTGGTATTTGTTCGATATTTTGATGCGATGTATATTGTCTCTCCTCTAGTGGTGTTATGTGAACATCGACTACATAACACTTCACCATTATTTGGGCCTAGAGGAAGGCATTGGGAATTAATAAGTAGATAATGGGTTGCTAGAGTGACAGAAGCTTAAACCCTAGTTTATGCGTTGCTTCGTAAGGGGCTGATTTGGATCCATATGTTTCCTGCTATGGTTAGGTTTACCTTAATACTTTTGTTGTAGTTGAGGATTCTTGCAATAGAGGTTAATCATAAGTGGGATGCTTGTCCAAGTAAAGACATTACCCAAGCACCGGTCCACCCACATATCAGATTATCAAAGTACCGAACGCGAATCATATGAACGTGATGAAAACTAGCTTGACGATATTCCCATGTGTCCTCGGGAGCGCTTTTCTCTATATAAGAGTTTGTCCAGGCTTGTCCTTTGCTATAAAAAGGATTGGGCCACCTTGCTGCACTTTATTTACTTTTGTTACTTGTTGCTCGTTACAAATTATCCTATCACAAAACTATCTGTTACCACTTATTTCAGTACTTGCAGAGAATACCTTGCTGGAAACCGCTTATCATTTCCTTCTGCTCCTCGTTGGGTTCGACACTCTTACTTATCGAAAGGACTATGATAGATCCCCTATACTTGTGGGTCATCCAGACTCTTTTCTGGCGCCGTTGCTGGGGAGTGAAGCGCCTTTGGTAGGTGGAATTTGGTAAGGAAAATTTATATAGTGTGCTGAAATTTACTGTCACTTGTTACTATGGAAAGTAATCCTCTGAGGGGCTTGTTCGGGGTATCTTCACCCCGACCAGTAGAGAAAAGAGTTGCTCCTCAATCTACTGAACCTACTGAAAATGAAAATGAAAATGAAAATGTCTGCTTTGAAATTCCTTTGGGTATGATAGAAAAATTGCTAGCTAATCCTTTTGCAGGAGATGGAACAATGCATCCTGATGAGCACCTAATATATGTTGATGAAGTTTGTGGATTATTTAAGCTTGCAAGTGTACCCCGAGATGTTGTTAAGAAGAAGGTCTTCCCTTTATCTTTGAAGGAAGATGCATTGACATGGTATAGGCTATGTGATGATACGGGGTCATGGAACTACAAACGATTGAAATTGGAATTTCATCAGAAGTTTTATCCTATGCATTTGTTCATCGTGATCGCAATTATATATATAATTTTTGGCCTCGCTAAGGAGAAAGCATCACTCAAGCTTGGGGTAGGCTTAAATAAATGTTATATTCATGCCCCAATCACGAGCTCTCAAGAGAAATGATTATTCAAAATTTATCTGCTCGGCTTTCTGATAACAACCACACCATGCTCGATACTTCTTGTGCTGGCTCTTTTATGACAAAGACTATTGAATTCAAATGGGATTTACTGGAAAGAATTAAATGCAACTCTGAAGATTGGGACCTCGACGAAGGTAAGGAGTCAGGTATGACACCTAAGTTTGATTGTGTTAAATCTTTTATGGATACCGTTGTTTTCCGTAAATTTAGCACTAAATATGGACTTGACTCTGAGATAGTAGCTTCTTTCTGTGAATCTTTTGCTACTTATGTTGATCTCCCCAAGGAGAAGTGGTTTAAATATCATCCACCCATAGAAGTAAAAGTAGCTGCACCAATTAAAGTTGAAGAAAAGACTATCACTTATAATGATTCTATTGTTCCTACTTCTTATGTTGAGAAACCACCTTTCCCTGTTAGGATAAAGGATCATGCTAAAGCTTCAACTGTGGTTCGTAAAAGCAATATTAGAACATATACACCTCCTAAGCAAATTAAAGTTGAACCTGATATTGCTATTGTTAAAGATCTCTTGTCTGATAATATTGATGGGCATGCTATTCATTTCCTTGATGAAACTGCTAGAATTGCTAAACCTTGTGCTAAAGATAAAAACAGACCTGTGGTAGGCATGCCTGTTATTTCTGTTAAAATAGCAGATCATTGTTATAATGGCTTATGTGATATGGGTACTAGTGCTAGTGAAATACCTTACGACTTATACAAAGAAATTATGCATGATATTGCACCTGCTGAGATAGAAGATATTGATGTCATAATTAAACTTGCCAATAGATATACTATTTCACCAATGGGAATTGTTAGAGATGTTTAAGTCTTGTGTGGGAAAACTAAATATCCTACTGATTTTCTTGTTCTTGGTTCCCCACAAGATAGCTTTTGTCCCATTATATTTGGTAGACCCTTCTTAAACACTGTTAATGCTAAGATAGATTGCAAAAAGGATGTTGTTACTATCGGTTTAGATGATATGTCTCATGAATTTAATTTCTCTAAATTTAGTAGACAACACCGTGAAGAAGATCCTAGTAAGGATGAAATTATTGGTCTTGCTTCTATTGTCGTACCTCCTAGTGATCCTTTAGAACAATATTTGCTAGACCTTGAAAATGATATGTTTATGAATGAAAGAATGGAAATAGATGAAGTATTCTTTAAACAGGAACCTATTCTGAAACACAATTTGCGTGTTGAAATCCTAGGGGATCCTCCTCCACCCAAGGGTGATCCCATGTTTGAGCTTAAACCGTTGCCTGATACTCTTAAATATGCTTATCTTGATGAGAAAAAGATATATCCTGTTATTATTAGTGCTAACCTTTCAGAACATGAGGAAGAGAGATTGTTGAAAACTATGAAGAAGCACCGTGCTGCTATTGGGTATACTCTTGATGATCTTAAGGGCATTAGTCCCACTCTATGTCAACATAAAATAAATTTGGACGAAGATGCTAAACCAGTTCGTGATCATCAACGACGGCTGAATCCTAAAATGAAAGAAGTGCTAAGAAAGGAAATACTAAAGCTCCTTGAGGCAGGTATAATTTATCCAGTTGTTGATAGTCAGTGGGTAAGTCCTTTCCATTGTGTCCCTAAGAAGGGAGGTATTACTGTCGTTCCTAATGATAAAGATGAATTGATTCCTTAAAGAATTATTACAGGTTATAGGATGGTAATTGATTTCCGCAAATTAAATAAGGCCACTAAAAAGGATCATTACCCCTTACCTTTTATCGATCAAATGCTAGAAAGATTATCCAAACATACACATTTTTGCTTTCTAGATGGTTATTCTGGTTTTTTACAAATACCTGTGTCAGCCAAGGATCAATCAAAGACTACTTTTACTTGCCCTTTTGGTACCTTTGCTTATAGATGTATGCCTTTTGGTTTATGTAATGCACCTGCTACCTTTCAAAGATGCATGATGGCTATATTCTCTGACTTTTGTGAAAAGATTTGTGAGGTTTTCATGGACGATTTCTCTGTCTATGGATCTTCTTTTGATGATTGCTTGAGCAACCTTGATCGAGTTTTGTAGAGATGTGAAGAAACTAATCTTGTCTTGAATTGGGAAAAGTGCCACTTTATGGTTAATGAAGGTATTGTCTTGGGGCATAAAGTTTCTGAAAGAGGTATTGAAGTTGATAAAGCCAATGTTGATGCTATTGAAAAGATGCCATGCTCCAAGGACATCAAAGGTATAAGAAGTTTCCTTGGTCATGCCGGATTTTATAGGAGGTTCATTAAGGACTTCTCAAAATTTTCTTGGTCTTTGACTAATTTATTACAAAAAGATATACCATTTATCTTTGATGATGATTGTGTAGAAGCATTCGAAATACTTAAGGAAGCATTGATCTCTACACCTATTGTTCAGCCACCTGATTGGAATTTACCTTTTGAAATTATGTGTGATGCTAGTGATTATGTTGTAGGTGCTGTTCTAGGACAAAGAGTTGATAAGAAATTAAATGTTATTCAATATGCTAGTAAAACCCTAGACAATGCTCAAAGAAATTATGCTACTACTGAAAAAGAATTCTTAGTAGTTGTATTTGCTTGTGATAAGTTCAGACCTTATACTGTTGATTCTAAAGTAACCATTCACACTAATCATGCTGCTATTAAATATCTTATGGAAAAGAAAGATGCTAAACCTAGACTTATTAGATGGGTTATCTTGCTACAAGAATTTGATTTACATATTGTTGATAGAAAGGGAGATGAGAACCCCATTGCAGACAACTTGTCTAGGTTAGAAAATGTGCTTGATGACCCACTACCTATTGATGATAGCTTTCCTGATGAGCAACTAAATGTCATAAATGCTTCTCATACTGCTCCATGGTATGCTGATTATGCTAATTACATTGTTGCCAAATTCATACCACCTAGTTTCACATACCAGCAAAAGAAAAAGTTCTTCTATGATTTGAGACATTACTTTTGGGATGACCCACATCTTTATAAAGAAGGAGTAGATGGTGTTATTAGACATTGTGTACCTGAGCATGAACAGGAACAGATCCTACGCAAGTGTCACTCTGAAGCTTATGGAGGACACCATGCTGGAGATAGAACTGCACATAAGGTATTGCAATCTGGTTTTTATGGGCCTACTCTCTTCAAAGATGCCTGTAAGTTTGTCTTATCTTGTGATGAATGTCAAAGAATTGGTAATATTAATAGACGTCAAGAAATGCCTATGAACTATTCACTCGTTATTGAACCATTTGATGTTTGGGGCTTTGATTATATGGGACCTTTTCCTTCCTCTAATTGATATACACACATTTTAGTTGTTGTTGATTACGTTACTAAGTGTGTAGAAGCTATTCCAACTAGTAGTGCTAATCATAACACTTCTATTAAAATGCTTAAAGAAGTCATTTTTCCAAGATTTGGAGTTCCTAGATATTTAATGACTGACGGTGGTTCACATTTTATTCATGGTGCTTTCCGTAAAATGCTTGCTAAGTATAATGTTAATCATAGAATTTCATCTCCTTATCACCCACAGTCTAGTGGTCATGTAGAATTGAGTAATAAAGAGCTCAAATTAATTTTGCAAAAGACTGCCAATAGGTCTAGAAAGAATTGGTCCAAGAAACTTGATGATGCATTATGGGCCTATAGAACTGCATATAAAAATCCTATGGGTATGTCTCCATATAAAATGGTTTATGGAAAAGCATGTCACTTACCTCTCGAACTAGAACACAAGGCATATTGGGCTATTAAAGAGCTCAATTATGATTTTAAACTTGCCGGTGAGAAGAGGTTATTTAATATTATCTCACTCGATGAATGGAGAACCCAAGCCTATGAAAATGCCAAATTATTTAAAGAAAAAGTTAAAAGATGGCATGACAAAAGAATACAAAAGCGTGAGTTTAATGTAGGTGATTATGTATTGCTATACAACTCTCATTTAAGATTTTTTTTGCAGGGAAACTTCTCTCTAAATGGGAAGGGCCTTACGTTATCGAGGAGGAGAATCGTATCCTGAGGGGCATCATCGCCAAGAATATCACATCACCATCCCCGAAAAGAGAGACATAATCACATGGGTATGGGCACTCCCCTTGGCAACTGCCAAGCTTGGGGGAGTGCCCTGGTATCGTATCACCTTCACTTTTATCTTTACCATTTTTCTTAGTTCGATCCTTTTGGTAATATCTTGATCTAGTAGAATAAAAGCTTTTTAGTATGATCTAGTTGTGAGTTTTGCTTTATGATCCTTCTGTGTAATCGAGTCCGTGAGCTATATAATAAAGATTAGTGTTGAGTCAAGGGCTTGATTATTTTTCCATTATCCTAAGTGAATAAAATAAAATAGAAATAAATAAAAAAGGAAACAAAGAGATCATATGGATCTTATGGAGAGTAATGAGCTCACATAGAAAAAGTATGACGAATAAAAGTTGTTGAGAGTTGACAAACATAGTTTTGGTCATCGTTGCAATTAATAGGAAGTAATAAATAAAGAGAGGACTTCACATATAAATATACTATCTTGAACATCTTTTATGATTGTGAGCACTCATTAAAATATGACATGCTAAAGAGTTGACGTTGGACAAAGAAGACAACGTAATGAGTTATGTTTTCTTACATCTGAGATAAATTATATTGTCATGGATCATCCAACATGGTTGAGCTTGCCTTTCCCCCTCATGCTAGCCAAATTCATCGCACCAACTAGAGATACTACTTGTGCTTCCAAATACCCTTAAACCAGTTTTGCCATGAGAGTCCACCATACCTACCTATAGATTGAGTAAGATCCTCCAAGTAAGTTGTCATCGGTGCAAGAAATAAAAATTGCTCTCTAAATATGTATGACTTATTAGTGTGGGAGAAAATAAACTTTATACGATCGTGTGATATGGAAGAAATAAAAGCGACAGACTGCATAATAAAGGTCCATATCACAAGTGGCAATATAAAGTGATGTTCTTTCGCATTAAGATTTTGTGCATCCAACCATAAAAGCGCATGACAACCTCTGCTTCCCTCTGCGAAGGGCCTATCTTTTACTTTTATCTCCTGCCTTGCATAAGAGTCATGGTGATCTTAACCCTTCCTTTTTACATTTTATCCTTTGGCAAGCACAGTATGTTGGAAAGATCCTGGTATATATTGCTAATTGGATGTGAGTTTTCATGAACTATTATTGTTGACATTACCCTTGAGGTAAAATGTTCGGAGGCAAAACTATAAGCCCCTATCTTTCTCTGTGTCCGATTAAGACTCCATACCCATAAGTATTGCATGAGTGTCAGCAATTGTGAAAGACTATATGATAGTTGAGTATGTGGACTTGCTAAAAAGCTCTTATATATTGACTCTTTCCTATGTTATGATAAATTGCAATTGCTCGAATGACTGAGATTACAGTTTGTTAGTTTTCAATGAAGTTTATGATTCATACTTGAAATTGTGATTGAATTATTACCCTAGCATAAGAAATCATATGACAAGAATTATGTAAGTTGTTGTTCTAAGAATGATCATGATGCCCTCATGTCTGTATTTTATTTTTATCGACACATCTATCTCTAAACATGTGAACATATTTTTTGATTTCGGCTTTCGCTTGAGGACAAGCGAGGTCTAAGCTTGGGGGAGTTGATACGTCCATTTTGCATCATGCTTTTATATCGATATTTATTGCATTATGGGCTGTTATTACACATTATGTCACAATACTTATGCCTATTCTCTCTTATTTTACAAGGTTTACATAAAGCGGGAGAATGCCGGCAGCTGGGATTCTGGGCTGGAAAAGGAGCAAATATTAGAGACCTATTCTACACAGCTCCAAAAGTCCTGAAACCTCACGGAAGACGTTTTCAGAATATATAAAAAATACCGAGCGCGAGAAGTTCACCAGGGGGGCACACCCAGCCCATGAGGGTGGGGGCGTGCCCTACCCCCCTGGGCGCGCCCCCGTACCTCGTGGGCCCCCTGGTGGCCCTCCGATGACCATGTTCTTCTATATGAAGTCTTTCGATGAGGAAAAAATCATAAGCCATCTTCTCGGACGAAACTCCGCCGCCACGAGGCGGAACCTTGGCGGAACCAATCTAGGGTTCTGGCGGAGCTGTTCTGCCGAGGAAACTTCCCTCTGGGAGGGGGAAATCATCGTCATCGTCATCACCAACGCTCCTCTCATCGGGAGAGGGCAATATCCATCAACATCTTCACTAGCACCATCTCCTCTCAAAACCCTAGTTCATCTCTTGTATCCAATTCTTGTCTCCAAGTCCGAGATTTGGTACCTGTGTGTTGCTAGTAGTGTTAATTACTCCTTGTAGTTGATGCTAGTTGGTTTATTTGGTGGAAGATCATATGTTCGGATCCTATATGCATATTATGCTTTGTGAGTTGTTACGTTTGTTCCTGAGGACATGGGAGAAATCTTGTTATTAGTAGTCATTTGAATTTGGTATTCGTTCGATATTTTGATGAGATATATGTTGTCTCTCCTCTAGTGGTGTTATTTGAACGTCGACTACATAACACTTCACCATTATTTGGGCCTAGAGGAAGGCATTGGGAAGTAATAAGTAGATGATAGGTTGCTAGAGTGATAGAAGCTTAAACCCTAGTTTATGCGTTGCTTTGTAAGGGGCTGATTTGGATCCATATGTTTCATGCTATGGTTAGGTTTACCTTAATACTTTTGTTGTAGTTGCGGATGCTTGCAATAGAGGTTAATCATAAGTGGGATGCTTGTCCAAGTAAGGACAATACCCAAGCACCGGTCCACCCACATATCAAATTATCAAAGTACCAAACGTGAATCATATGAACATGATGAAAACTAGCTTGACGATATTCCCATGTGTCCTCGGGAGCGCTTTTCTCTATATAAGAGTTTGTCCAGGCTTGTCCTTTGCTATAAAAAGGATTGGGCCACCTTGCTGCACTTTATTTACTTTTGTTACTTGTTGCTCGTTACAAATTATCCTATCACAAAACTATCTGTTACCACTTATTTCAGTACTTGCATAGAATACCTTGCTGGAAGCCGCTTATCATTTCCTTCTGCTCCTCGTTGGGTTTGACACTCTTACTTATCGAAAGGACTACGATAGATCCCCTATACTTGTGGGTCATCACTTCTCCAATTTGGCCAGCCCATATGGGGGCGCACCAGCCCCTTTGTGGCTGGTGTGTTTCCGCTCTTGGCCCATAAGGCCCATATCTTTTGCCGGGGGTGCCCGGAACCCCTTCCGGTGACCCGATAAGTACCCGGTGCATCCCGAAACACTTCCGGTGTTCGAATACCATCGTCCTATATATCAATCTTTACCTATAGGCCATTACAAGACACCTCGTCATGTCCGTGATCTCATCTGAGACTCCGAACAACATTCGGTCACCAAATCACACAACTCATATAATACAAAATTGTCATCGAACGTTAAGCGTGCGGACCCTACGAGTTTGACAACTATGTAGACATGACCGAGACACCTCTCCAGTCAATAACCAATAGCGGAACCTAGATGATCATATTGGTTCCTACATATTCTATGAAGATCTTTATCGATCAAACCGTTATGACAACATATGTTATTCTCTTTGTCATCCATGTGTTACTTGCCCGAGATTCGATCATCGGTATCTTCATACCTAGTTCAATCTCGTTACTGTAAAGTCTCTTTGCTCATTCCGTAATGCATCATCCCGCAAATAATTCATTAGTCACATTGCTTGCAAGGCTTATTATGATGTGCATTACCGAGAGGGCCCAGAGATACCTCTCCGATACTCGGAGTGACAAATCCTAATCTCGATCTATGCCAACCCAACAAACACCTTCGGATATACCTGTAGAGCATCTTTATAATCACCCATTTACGTTGTGATGTTTGATAGCACACAAGGTATTCCTCCGGTATCCGGGAGTTGCATAATCTCATACTCGAAGGAATATGTATTTGACATGAAGAAAGCAATAGCAATAAAACTGGATGATCAACATGCTAAGCTAACGTATGCATCTTGTCCATCACATCATTCTCCTAATGATGTGATCCCATTCATCAAATGACAAAACATGTGTATGATTAGGAAACTTAACCATCTTTGATTAACGAGCTGGTCTAGTAGAGGCTTACTAGGTACATGGTGTTTTGTCTATGTATCCACACATGTATCAAGTTTCCGGTTAATACAATTCTAGCATGGATAATAAATATTTATCATGATATAAGGAAATATAAAATAACAACTTTATTATTGCCTCTAGGGCATATTTCCTTCAGTCTCCCACTTGCACTAGAGTCAATAATATAGTTCACATCGCCATGTGATTTAACACCAATAGTTCACATCACCATGTTATTAACACCCATAGTTCACATCACCATGTGACCAACACTGTCATGGAATTGTCACGATAGATGTCCTAGTGTGAGGACTTAGTCGTGGAGCCATCGCATTGAGGTTAGCTTAAAGGGGTTAATCAGGACAAAGGACACGAGGAGTTTATACTGGTTCGGCCCCTTACGATGAAGGTAAAAGCCTGGTCCAGTTTGTAGTTGGTATTGCTAGGGTTTCGATGAGCAGGGAGCGAATACGCTTGACCCGGCTCTTGATCTGTTGTTTCTTGTCCTAAGCCGCCGCTAGGTCATCCCCTTATATACATGGGTTGACGCCCTACGGCCCTCAGAGTCCTGGTCGGTTTGTACAACGTACCCGGCTTGGTGACCTATCTCGTATGCCTTGCAATACAAGTTTGACATACATGGCGGTTTATAATCATGGGCCTTAAGACACCTTCGGGTCTGGGCCCTCTACCAAGCCTATCTATGAACCGCCATATGATCTTGGGCTTCATCGAGACGGGTCGTCATAGGGATGACCTGGCCCCTCCTGGGTGGGTCATACCTAATAGTTATATCCCCAACATTAGGCCCTAGATTGATTTGAACTTGTTCATGTCAATCTCCAAGACTTAGAAAAACCCTTCCATATCCACTGCAACAACTTTGTAACCCGCCATGATGTCATCTCCAAGAATTTCGGAAACCCGCCACGACATCATCTTTAACGGATCTTTATCTTAATGTCTTCCCAAAAATCGAGGCGTCCAATTAGCTGGATAACCATCATTTGGCCTCCTCGTCTTTCGCGCCTGCCTGTTTCCTGTCTCCTTATAAATAGGACTCGAAAGCCATCTTCCATTCTTCTCCCTCTTCTTTCTTCCTCCTCGCAACGCGACGTCCTGCACGAACCTCACCGCCATCAGCCTCCATCTTAAACCTCAACTCCGACCGCTGCATCGCCCTGAGTGGACCAGAGAACTGCGGCGCTACCCTGCTGTCCGAACAGCATCAGTAAGTCCTCCATCCCTTGTCATGGATCCGTCATTAGGGTTTGTCGGTGTTCATCCGTGTTCGTCACTGCCCTGCCTTTTTCTTCGTTTATATTCATAGTTTAGATCCAAAAAACGTAGGGAACTTGTGTGGTAGTAGTTTTAGCACTTGTTTTCATACTAGGTTATATCCCCACTGCGACAGATCTCCTCTAGGGCTCCTCTGCTTTTCCACTGTCACCTTCGTAGATGAATTTATTCCCTTTTTCCGAACAGCGGTAGATCCAAATTTGTAACCTCCATCTGGGGAACTTGTTTGTCTCAGTACTTAGCCATATTTGTTTTCGGGCACTCTTGAATATCTTAGTCATGGCGGCTTACTCCGTCGGCTTACCTTTACTTCATATGTCATTAGTCCTCGCTTAAGCCGCCATTATAAACATGCACTGTAATTGTTGATTTGCAATACTACCAACTAACTTGAGCCGGTAAATTATTTTCTTTTAGATTGTCCTTTCACCATGCCACCAAAAACGATGACAACTTGCAACTGGGTCCCTTCCACAGTCACTGAGAGCACCTTGAAAGACTTTGTCACTGTTGGATATTTACCAGAAAAAAGTGTCATGTCTTACCACGCTCCTGACCCATCTGAAGAGAGACCTCAGCCGAAGGACGGTGAAATTATTGTTTTCACCGATCATATGAACCGGGGCTTCTCGCCGCCCGGCTCAAAATTATTTAGAGATGTTCTACATTTTTTCAAGCTTCACCCGCAAGATATCGGACCCAATTCCATATCAAACATCTGTAACTTCCAAGTTTTCTGTGAGGTTTATCTTCAAGAAGAACCTACTGTTGAGCTCTTCAGAGAATATTTCTACCTGAACCGCCAGAACGAATATACCAACGGTCCCAACCTGGAAATTGGCGGGATTTTGATTCAACGCAGACGAGATGCCATGTTCCCTTTAGTAGTCTTGCCAAGCCATCCCAAGGACTGGAATCAAACATGGTTCTATTGCAAAGACACCTCGCCGTCTGATGAAAATCCAATGTCGGGTTACCGCGCTGATCGTCTTGACGGCAAATACCAACTCTCTGATAAACTTACTGCCGCCGAACATAAGAAACTTGTACCCACAATCAGGAAAGTTCAAGCCTTGCTGGGAAACGGCTTAACTGGAGTTGACTTGATCTGTTGTTGGCTCGCATGGCGGATCATCCCTCTGAGCCGTTGATCCGGTTTGATGTGTAACTATACCGGAGGAACAGATCATCCATTACGTCATAGCTCCCTTCATCTGACCGAAGAAGCCATTTTTGAAATGGCAACCACTCTTGTCAATAGCAAGTATGAATACTACAGCATAGTAGCAGGTTTGAATCCTTTCTGCAAGCTTAACCCGGCGCCAGAGGTAAATCTTCGTGACTTCTTTTTCCTCAGCAGTTAAGTATTTGCGTGAATTTCAACATGTTATCTTTCCACAGGCTAAATCTGACTTTTGGAAAGTTAAATATGACCATGAGGCTGGCAAAAAAGCTAGAGCTGCTGCGATAGCCGCCAAGAAGACCGTCATAAAGTCTAAGAAGAAACAGACTGCCTCTGATTTATTCAAGCTGGATGATATCTCTGAGTCGGAGGTAGCCCTTGACTCTCTTGGCCTGTTTTTTAACAACCTTATTGACACTGACTATTGCCAGGATGACACGGGGACCAGCAAGGCAGTCGAAGAAGAGGTAACTATTATTTCCTCCGACTCAGAACCTTTACCAAGCCAGAAACGTCGGCGGGTAACCCGGAAAGTAAGGTTTTCACACCCCTTGGCTTATTTAGATCCTCATTTTCTTTTGAAAAGACAGCAACATGAGAGCCGCCACCAGACCCAGACCAGTGGAGATTACGATTTACTCTCCGGCTTACCGAAAACTCCTTGGAAATGCCAAAAGGAGGTTCTTTTTAACCTTAACCCTTGTATCGACCAACGAGTTACTTTTATTAATCACTCAATTGTGATTCCACTCTTGCAGGAGATTTCTCGTTCCTCCTCTGGCGATTCTTCACAAATCAACTGTCGGCTTTTAAGACCGCCCCCGGGTAAAGATAATTATCCTTCTTCTGCACCTTTATATCTGCATCATTATACTGACTTATCCAAATTCTTTTTAGCGGTCAAGCAAATCCCAAAAAAGCAAAGGTGACAAAGCCGGCTGAGGATCTGAAAATTGCTGAACCGGAGCAGCCAACTCTTGTACCGGAACATTCTGAAGCACCGGAAGATCCTGCTATCAACACTCGACCAGATTTACCTGAGTCGTCTGTTGACGAAACCATTTTCCATCAACTATTGAACCGTCAAACTTAGCTAACCTGCCAGAGACTCACGGCGATGATGTTTTAATCACTGGTACCAGATTCGTCGAACCGGGGAATCCAACTATTCTAGCAAGACACTCTACCAAACAGGAAGTTATGGAAAGGCAGAAAGTAAGGTTTGACATTTCCCACTATCTTCTATAAAGCTAAGGTACGCAATTTGCGTACTCTCGGAAAAAAAGACATTTCCCACTATGCTCATTTGAGAAGTAGTGAAGTGCTATCTGGTTATCTCAATCAAGTGCATTCTAGCCGTGATTCAGAAATTGAGATGGTCAAACAGATGCACCAAAAATATGAGGTACGTTCTCCGGCTTAGATAAGTTATATACCCTGGCAGCCTCCAAGTCATCTAATTATGATAAAATTGAATGATTTGTAGACTTAAAAGACTTATAAGCTTCTTCCTTAGACTCCCTCCAAGTCCAGTTTATAACTAAACCGGATGCTGATAGTATTTCAATTTGCATGTGTTGCCCCCAAGGGCCGGTTTAATCAGTATGAATGAGTCGGTCCTACTAGTCATTGCATAGAACTGAACCGTATAGCCCTCATGAGCCGGCTAAGACTGTTGACAGCTTATCCGGCTCATTTGTAGAAAAAAGTCAAGAAATATGCATTAGCCCCCAAGTGCCAAGTGTTGTTGCCTGCAAAACACTTGGGACTTTTAGAAAGAGGTGTTTCCTTTGAAAAATTTGCGCTGGCAGACATTAACCCCCAAGTGCCAAGTGTTATTGCTTGCAAAGCACTTGGGACTTTGTTTTTTATAATCTGCCATGAAACTGAACTACCTTATGCTGTATGCAGGCTGCGACTACAGAACTAGAATCCCAATTGTCTGAGGCCAAGACCTGGCTGGCGACTCAAGAGACTGAAACAAAGAAAGCTGAATCCAAATTCTAGTTGAGTGTGTCTAAAACAGAAAAACTGAAGACCAGCTTTACTGCGGGGAAAGAGGCTTGGGTCAATGAGAAGACTGCCTTGACGCAGCGTGCGGAGAAGGATGAGGCGGCTCTGGAAGAGGTTACCGCGGAACTCGCCGGTTTAAAGAACCGTGTGTCTCAGATGGTTTCTGCAATCTTCGGTAAGTCACCTTGTTACGTACTCAAAGTGAGTATTTTCCATTATAAGCCGCCACTTAACCCATTGTGTAAACTTTACAGGTCCCAGGAGCAGCAATCTGAGCCGAGATACACCGGTAAAGCTCAAGGCGGTTTACACGCTTGTGGAGCAATTATATACTGGAGCTCAACGGACTCTTCCATTATGTCCCCCGCGAATCAAAGACCAAACTTATTAAGCGATGTCTTGAAGAAGTTGTCTATCTTGCCCGCTAGGTTCCAAGAAATCAAGCGATCTTGTGCTAGAGCCGGAGCCGTGACATCTTTGAGCCGCTACAAAGCATGGGTACCGAAGTTAGACCCGACGGACGTAGCCAGTGGGTATCCCAGCCTTAAGGAAGATGGAACTCCTTTTGACCAAGAAGACTTTGTTGCCTACGTAAAAGAAATTCGCCCTCATGCTACCATCATTGGTGAAGAGACCAACCTCACCAAGTATCAGTCGGGTTTTGATGCAGACAATAAGAAGATGGCGACTCCTCCATATAAAGTGATGGACTTAATCCCGCCGATTCGTAATCACACTTTCGCCCCTAAGATTGACCCGTCTGGTCTGATTGATGATGAGGCTGAATTCGTCGCCCTTCATGGCTTTGACTGGTCCAAACCCAACTTCCAGATGGTGGAGGAGGACGAACCGGCAAGGGATGAGGCGCAACCATCAAGTCAGTCAGGCCAAGACTCATGAATCAGCTCCGGTTTATCATCTGCTATATGGGAGACTGAAAAACAGTTTATTATTTTGGGCTCCAAGCGCCTTGTAATAGGCTAGCTTTAAACTTCTTGCTCTGCTATACCATCATGCATATTGTGCTGCTTATAACACTTATTTATCCGTTAAGTGAAGATATGCTATATATCCCTTATGATATTAACAATTTTGAATCTGTTCCTGCATACAACAGATAAAAAGTGTCCTGGCGGTTTACCGCTGGACGGGTTATAATGCCCCAACATGAACTTATCAAGATTTATAACCAAGGCTGGTCAAAATAATAATCACATATGAAACAATATATCATACATGTGACATTTGATCACACTTGTTGATTTTACCAAGCCAGTGTAGTAAGGGTGATAACCCAAGACTTTGGATGCTGGTAGTTATTAGAGATTGCGGGTTTATGAACAAAACCGGACCGGGTTAATAAACACCAGATATTTACCTTTATTTTATACTGGTGACTTATAGTCGAAGACCAGGCCGGGTTAATAAACACTGGTTAATGTCATGTATGACTCAGAAGGCATTATAAGCCTTATTGTTCAATGAAACTAGCATTAGCCATTGGAATATATTCTTCAATGAAACTAGCATTAGCCATTGGAAGGTACACGCTTTCCGTGAGGTGGCCCTCATTGACCCAATCGACATTTTAACCCGGATAGGTTCAGTTCTTATTTAAAGATAGACTTATTAGGAGTACGCGGGGTTAGAGTAGCATCGTGCATCACAGGCCGATTTATCCAAGTTTCAAGGAAGGCAGCTTTACAGCCCGAGCTTATCCTTGCTATCCATAAACCGTGCCCTCTCATGACAACCCGGCGTTTTAACCTTAAGGAGTTCGGGGTCTTGTTTAAAAGATTGGTTGTTAAGAGTTCGGCGGGCAATCAGGATTACCTGCTGGAGAAGCATCTGGCATACAGGCAGGATAACCCAGGGTTTTAGGCGAATACACCTGGCTTCCAAGCCTGGCTTTTATAGCCTATCACAAGGTTATGAACTCTTCGTTCTTTAGAACAAAAGAGCCCCCAAGTGATATTTTGAGCTGTGCTCCGGAGGTACCTATGTTTGAGTCGTGCTTTTGCCACAGACTCTCTTTGGCCCCAAGTTTTATGTGACCTATAGGCCGGATCAAAGGGTAATCATAACTTTGCTGTATAAAGCAGAAGCCCCCATGTAATCGAAGACTCATTAATTTAGAGAGGAAAAAACGACAGAGGCCCTGCTTTAGCAGGGATGCCGGCTTTTTGATCATAATATATACATCGTCAAAATATGTACATTGGATGAGCCAGTGGCTCAGGTGTAGTATGGCCTAAGCTGAGCAATATTCCAGGGCCGGCGGGTCTCCTCCTCCGACGTGCGTGAGTCCTTGTGGTCTCGAACATCGATAAGGTAATATGACCCGTTGTTTAGATTCTTGCTAACCACAAAGGGTCCTTCCCAAGGTGGGGATAACTTGTGCATATCAGTCTGATCCTGGATAAGCCGGAACACCAGGTCGCCTTCTTGAAAAGTTCTGGTTTTAACCCGGCGGCTATGATAACGGCGCAGATCTTGCTGGTAAATCACCGAACGAGCTGCTGCTATGTCACGCTCCTCATCCAATAGATCAAGTGCTCCTTGACATGCTCTTTCATTGTCAGCTTCAACATAAGCCGCCACACGAGGCAGGTCATGACGGGTGTCACTAGGGAGAATTGCCTCTGCTCCATAAACCATGAAGAAAGGTGTGTACCCCGTAGATCTGTTTGGGGTGGTATTGATGCTCCATAACACGGAAGGTAACTCCTACACCCAACAACCCGGCGTCCTCTGCAGGGGAACCATAAGCCGGGGTTTGATGCCTTCCAAGATCTCTTGGTTTGCTCTCTCAGCTTGACTGTTGGATTGAGGGTGAGCTACTGACGATACATCAAGCCGGATATGCTCATGTTGACAAAAATTTTCCATAGCACCCTTAGAGAGATTAGTGCCATTGTCTGTTATAATGTTGTGTGGAAAGCCAAAACGGAAGATTGTTGGGGAACGTAGCAGAAATTCAAAATTTTCTACGCATCACCAAGATCAATCTATGGAGTAATCTAGCAACGAGGGGAAGGAGAGTGCATCTACATACCCTTGTAGATCGCTAAGCGGAAGCGTTCAAGTGAACGGGGTTGATGGAGTCATACTCGTCGTGATCCAAATCACCGATGATCCTAGTGCCGAACGGACGGCATCTCCGTGTTCAACACACGTACAGCCCGGTGACGTCTCCTACGCCTTGATCCAGCAAGGGGAGAAGGAGAGGTTGGGGAAGACTCCATCCAGCAGCAGCACGACGGCGTGGTGGTGGTGGAGGAGTGTGGTACTCCAGCACGGCTTCGCCAAGCACCGCCAAGAGACGAGGTGGGAGAGGGGTAGGGCTGCGCCAAGAAGGAGATTGAATCGTGTCTCTGGCAGCCCAAAACCTCAAGTATATATAGGGGGAGGGGAGGGGCTGTGCCCCCACCTAGGTTTCCACCCCTAGGGGTGGCGGCCAGCCCTAGATCCCATCTAAGGGGGGGCAAGGGGGGAGAGAGGGGGGTGCACCACTAGGTGGGCCTTAGGCCCATCTGAGCCTAGGGTTTGCCCCCTTCCACTCTCCCTTGCGCCTTGGGCCTTGGTGGGGGGGCGCACCAGCCCACCTGGGGCTGGTCCCCTCCCACACTTGGCCCATGCAGCCCTTCGGGGCTGGTGGCCCCACTTGGTGGACCACCAGGACCCTCCCGGTGGTCCCGGTACATTACCGATAAAACTCGACACTTTTCCGGCGACCAAAACAGGACTTCCCATATATAAGTCTTTACCTCCGGACCATTCTGGAACTCCTCATGACGTCCGGTATCTCATTCGGGACTCCAGACAACATTCGGTAACCACGTATATCTATTCCCTATAACCCTAGCGTCATCGAAACTTAAGTGTGTAGACCCTACGGGTTCGGGAACCATGCAGACATGACCGAGATAACTCTCCGGTCAATAACCAACAGCGGGATCTGGATACCCATGTTGGCTCCCACATGTTCCACGATGATCTCATCGGATGAACCACGATGTCGAGGATTCAATCAATCCCGTATACAATTCCCTTTGTCTAGCGGTACGATACTTGCCCGAGATTCGATCGTCGGTATCCCGATACCTTGTTCAATCTCGTTACCGGCAAGTCTCTTTACTCGTTCCGTAACACATCATCCCGTGATCAACTCCTTGATCACATTGTGCACATTATGATGATGTCCTACCGAGTGGGCCCAAAGATACCTCTCCGTTTACACGAACTAACAAATCCCAGTCTCGATTCGTGCCAACCCAACAGACACTTTCGGAGATACCTGTAGTGTACCTTTATAGCCACCCAGTTACGTTGTGACGTTTGGCACACGCAAAGCACTCCTGCGGTATCCGGGAGTTGCACAATCTCATGGTCTAAGGAAATGATACTTGACATTAGAAAAGCTTTAGCATACGAACTACATGATCTTGTGCTAGGCTTAGGATTGGGTCTTGTCCATCACATCATTCTCCTAATGATGTGATCCCGTTATCAACGACATCCAATGTCCATGGTCAAGAAACCGTAACCATCTATTGATCAACGAGCTAGTCAACTAGAGGCTTACTAGGGACATGGTGTTGTCTATGTATCCACACATGTATCTGAGTTTCCTATCAATACAATTCTAGCATGGATAATAAACTATTATCATGAACAAGGAAATATAATAATAACCAATTTATTATTGCCTCTAGGGCATATTTCCAACAGTCTCCCACTTGCACTAGAGTCAATAATCTAGTTCACATCGATATGTGATTAACACTCAAGGTCACATCCCCATGTGACTAACACCCAAAGAGTTCTGGGTTTGATCATGTTATGCTTGTGAGAGAGGTTTCAGTCAACGGGTCTGCAACATTCAGATCCATATGTACTTCGCAAATTTCTATGTCATCTTGTAGATGCAACTACTATGCTACATTTGGAGCCATTTCAAATAACTGTTCTACTTGGAGCTATTATAAATTGTTGCTCCATTATACGTATCGGTATCTCTACTCAGAGCTATCCGGATAGGTGTTAAGCTTGCATCGACGTAACTCTTTACGTCGAACTCTTTATCACCTCCATAACCAAGAAACATATCCTTATTCCTCTAAGGATAATTTAGACCGCTATCTGGTGATCTACTCCTAGATTACCTTTGTACCCTCTTGCCAGATATGTGGCAAGGCACACGTCAGGTGCGGTACTCAGCATGGCATACCGTATAGAGCCTATGACAAAAGCATAGGGGACGACCTTCATCCTTCCTCTTTCTTCTGCCATGGTCGAGCTTTAAGTCTTAACTTCATACCTTACAACTCAGGCAAGAACTCCTTCTTTGACTGATCCATCTTGAACACCTTCAAGATCATGTCAAGGTATGTGCTCATTTGAAAGTACCATTAAGCGTTTTGATCTATCCTTATAGATCTTGATGCTCAATGTTCAAGTAGCTTAATCCAGGCTTTCCATTGAAAAACACTTTCCAAATAACCCTATATGCTTTCTAGAAATTCTACGCCATTTCTGATCAACAATATGTCAACAACATATATTCATCAGAAATTCTATAGTGCTCCCACTCACTTATTTGGAAATACAAGTTTCTCATAAACTTTGTATACACCCAAAATCTTTGATCATCTCATCAAAGCATACATTCCAACTCCGAGATGCTTACTCCAGTCCTTAGAAGGATTGCTGGAGCTTTGCATACTTATTAGCATCTTTCAGGATTGACAAAACCTTCCGGTTGTATCACATACAAACTTTCCTCAAGAAAATCGTCGAGGAAACAATGTTTTGACATCCTATCTGCAAGATTTCATAAATAATGCAGTAATCACTAATATAATTCCAACAGACTATTAGCATCGCTACTAGTGAGAAAGTCTCATCGTAGTCAACTCCTTGAACTTGTCGGAAAACATCTTAACGACAAGTCGAGCTTTCTTAATGGTGATACTTACCATCATTGTCCGTCTTCCTTTTAAAATCCATATGTACCTAACAGCCTTACGACCATCAAGTATTTCTTCCAAAGTCTACACTTTGTTTTCATAAATGGATCCTCTCTCGGATTATATGGCCTCGAGCCATTTTGGAATCCAGGCCCACCATCGCTTCTCCATAGCTCGTAGGTTCATTGTTGTCTAGCAACATGACTTCCAAGACAGGATTACGTACCACTCTGAAGTAGTACGCATCCTTGTCATCCCACGAGGTTTGGTAGTGACTTGATCTGAAGTTTCATGATCACTATCATAAGCTTCCACTTCAATTGGTGTAGGTGCCACAGGAACAACTCCGTGTGCCCTGCCACACACTAGTTGAAGAGGCGGTTCAATAACCTCATCAAGTCTCCACCATCCTCCCACTCAATTCTTTTGAGAGAAAATTTTCCTCGAGAAAGGACCCGATTCTAGAAACAATCCCTTATTGCTTTCGGATCTGAGATAGGAGGTATACCCAACTGTTTTGGGTGTCCTATGAAGATGCATTTATCCGCTTTGGGTTCGAGCTTATCAGCCTGAAACTTTTTCACATAAGCGTCGCAGCCCCAAACTTTTAAGAAATGACAGCTTAGGTTTCTCTAAACCATAGTTCATACGGTGTCATCTCATCGGAATTACGTGGTGCCCTATTTAAAGTGAATGTGGTTGTCTCTAATGCCTAACCCATAAACTATCGTGGTAATTCGATAAGAGACATCATGGTATGCATCATATCCAATAGAGTGCAGTTATGATGTTCGGACACACCATCACACTATGGTGTTCCAGGCTGTATTAGTTGTGAAACAATTTCCACAATGTCTTAATTCTGTGCCAAACTCGTAATTCAGATATTCATCTCTATGATCATATCATAGATATTTTATCCTCTTGTCACGACGATCTTTCAACTTCTCCCTGAAATTACTTGAACCTTTCAATAATTCAGACTCGTGATTCATCAAGTAAATATACTCAACATCTACTCAAATCATCTGTGAAGTAAGAACATAACGATATCCACTACATGCCTCAGCACTCATTGGACTGCACACATCAAAATGTATTACTTCCAACAAGTTGCTTTCTAGTTCCATTTTACTGAAAACGAGGCTTTCAGTCATCTTGCCCATGTGGTATGATTTGCATGTCTCAAGTGATTCAAAATCAAGTGAGTCCAAACGGTCCATTTGCATGGAGTTTCTTCATGCATATACACCAATAGACATGGTTCGCATGTCTCAAACTTTTCGAAAACGAGTGAGCCCAAAGATCCATCAAGATGGAGCTTCTTCATGCGTTTTATACCGATATGACTTACGTGGCAGTGCCACAAGTAGGTGGTACTATCATTAATATCTTATATCTTTTGGCATGAACATGTGTATCACTACGATCGAGATTCAATAAACCATTCATTTTAGGTGCAAGACCATTGAAGGTATTATTCAAATAAACAGGGTAACCATTATTCTCCTTAAATGAATAACTGTATTGCGATAGACATAATCCAATCATGTCTATGCTCAACGCAAACACCAATCTCGATGGTAGAGGGAGCGTGCGATGCTTGATCACATCAAGCTCGGAAAAACTTCCAACACATATTGCCAGCTCACCTTTAGCTAGTCTCCGTTTACTCCGCAGCCTTTTATTTCGAGTTTACTAACATTTAGCAACCGAACCGGTATCTAATACCATGGTGCTACTAGGAGTACTAGTAAATTACACATTAACACAATGTATATCCAATATACTTCTATCGACCTTGCCAGCCTTCTCATCTACCAAGTATCTAGGGTAATTCTGCTCCAGTGGCTGTTTCCCTTATTACAGAAGCACTTAGTCTCGGGTTTGGGTTCAACCTTGGGTTTCTTCACGAGAGCAGCAGCTGATTTGCCGTTTCATGAAGTATCCCTTCTTGCCCTTGCCCTTCTTGAAACTAGTGGTTTCACCAACCATCAACAATTGATACTCCTTCTTGATTTCTACTTTTGTGGTGTCAAACATCGCGAATATCTCAAGGATCATCATATATTTCCCTGATATATTATAGTTCATCACGAAGCTCTAGCAGCTTGGTGGTAACGACTTCGGAGAAACATCAGTATCTCATCTGGAAGATCAACTCCCACTCGATTCAAATGATTGTTGTAATCAGACAATCTGAGCACAAGCTCAACAATTGAGCTTTTCTCCCTTAGTTTGCTGGCTAAGAAAATCGTCGGAGGTCTTATACCTCTTGACGTGGGCATGAGCCTGAAATCCCAATTTCAGCCCCCGAAACATCTCATATGTTTCGCGACGTTTCAAAACGTCTTCGGTGCCTCAACTCTAAACCGTTTAACTGAACTATCACGTAGTTATCAAAATGTGTATGTCAGATGTTCGCAACATCCACAGACGACGTTCGAGGTTCAGCACACTGAGCGGTGCATTAAGGACATAAGCCTTCTATGAAGCAATGAGGACAATCCTCAGTTTACGGACCTAGTCCGCATAATTGCTACTATCAACTTTCAACTAAATTTTCTCTAGGAACATATCTAAACAGTAGAACTAAAGCGTGAGCCACGACATAATTTGCAAAGACCTTTTGACTATATTCAGGATAATTAAGTTCATCTTATGAACTCCCACTCAGATAGACATCCCTCTAGTCATCTAAGTGATTACATGATCCGAGTCAACTAGGCCGTGTCCGATCATCACGTGAGACGGACTAGTCAACATCGGTGAACATCTTCATGTTGATCGTATCTTCTATACGACTCATGTTCGACCTTTCGGTCTTCTGTGTTCCGAGGCCATGTCTGTACATGCTAGGCTCGTCAAGTCAACCTAAGTGTTTGCATGTGTAAATCTGTCTTACACCCGTTGTATGTGAATGTTGGAATCTATCACACCCGATCATCACGTGGTGCTTCGAAACAACGAACTGTCGCAACGGTGCACAGTTAGGGGGAACACTTTCTTGAAATTATTATGAGGGATCATCTTATTTACTACCGTCATTCTAAGTAAACAAGATGCAAAGACATGATAAACATCACATGCAATCAAATAATAGTGACATGATATGGCCAATATCATATAGCTCCTTTGATCTCCATCTTGGGGCTCCATGATCATCTTGTCGCCGGCATGACACCATGATCTCCATCATCGTGTCTCCATGAAGTTGCTCGCCAACTATTACTTCTACTACTATGTCTAACACGTAGCAATAAAGTAAAGTAATTTACATGGTGTTTCTCAATGACACGCAGGTCATACAAAAAATAAAGACAACTCCTATGGCTCCTGCCGGTTGTCATACTCATCGACATGCAAGTCGTGATTCCTATTACAAGAACATGATCTCATACATCACATATATATCATTCATCACATCCTTTGGCCATATCACATCACAAAACACTTGATGCAAAAACAAGTTAGACGTCCTCTAATTGTTGTTGCAAGTTTTTATGTGGCTGCTATAGGTTTCTAGCAAGAACGTTTCTTACCTACGCCAAAACCACATCGTGAATTGCCAATTTCTATTTACCCTTCATAAGGACCCTGTTCATCGAATCCGATCCGACTAAAGTGGGAGAGACAGACACCCGCCAGCCACCTTATGCAACTAGTGCATGTCAGTCGGTGGAACCGGTCTCACGTAAGCGTACGTGTAAGGTTGGTCCGGGCCGCTTCATCCCACGATGCCGCCGAATCAAGATAAGACTAGTAACGGCAAGATAATTGACAATATCGACGCCCACAACTACTTTGTGTTCTACTCATGCATAGTAACTACGCATAGACCTAGCTCATGATGCCACTGTTGGGGAACGTAGCAGAAATTCAAAATTTTCTACGCATCACCAAGATCAATCTATGGAGTAATCTAGCAACGAGGGGAAGGAGAGTGCATCTACATACCCTTGTAGATCGCTAAGCGGAAGCGTTCAAGTGAACGGGGTTGATGGAGTCGTACTCGTCGTGATCCAAATCACCGATGATCCTAGTGCCGAACGGACGGCACCTCCGTGTTCAACACACGTATAGCCCGGTGACGTCTCCTATGCCTTGATCCAGCAAGGGGAGAAGGAGAGGTTGGGGAAGACTCCATCCAGCAGCAGCACGACGGCGTGGTGGTGGTGGAGGAGCGTGGTACTCCAGCAGGGCTTCGCCAAGCACCGCAAGAGACGAGGAGGGAGAGGGGTAGGGCTGCGCCAAGAAGGAGATTGAATCGTGTCTCTGGCAGCCCAAAACCTCAAGTATATATAGGGGGAGGGGAGGGGCTGTGCCCCCACCTAGGTTTCCACCCCTAGGGGTGGCGGCCAGCCCTAGATCCCATCTAAGGGGGGCAGCCAAGGGGGAGAGAGGGGGGCGCACCACTAGGTGGGCCTTAGGCCCATCTGAGCCTAGGGTTTGCCCCCTTCCACTCTCCCTTGCGCCTTGGGCCTTGGTGGGGGGGCGCACCAGCCCACCTGGGGCTGGTCCCCTCCCACACTTGGCCCATGCAGCCCTCCGGGGCTGGTGGCCCCACTTGGTGGACCACCAGGACCCTCCCGGTGGTCCTGGTACATTACCGGTAAAACCCGACACTTTTCTGGCGACCAAAACAGGACTTCCCATATATAAATCTTTACCTCCGGACCATTCCGGAACTCCTCGTGACGTCCGGGATCTCATCCGGGACTCCGAACAACATTCGGTAACCACGTATATCTATTCCCTATAACCCTAGCGTCATCGAACCTTAAGTGTGTAGACCCTACGGGTTCGGGAACCATGCAGACATGACCGAGATAACTCTCCGGTCAATAACCAACAACGGGATATGGATACCCATGTTGGCTCCCACATGTTCCACGATGATCTCATCGGATGAACCACGATGTCGAGGATTCAATCAATCCCGTATACAATTCCCTTTGTCTAGCGGTACAATACTTGCCCGAGATTCGATCGTCGGTATCCCGATACCTTGTTCAATCTCGTTACCGGCAAGTCTCTTTACTCGTTCCGTAACACATCATCCCGTGATCAACTCCTTGATCACATTGTGCACATTATGATGATGTCCTACCGAGTGGGCCCAGAGATACCTCTCCGTTTACACGGAGTGACAAATCCCAGTCTCGATTCGTGCCAACCCAACAGACACTTTCGGAGATACCTGTAGTGTACCTTTATAGCCACCCAATTATGTTGTGACGTTTGGCACACCCAAAGCACTCCTACGGTATCCGGGAGTTGCACAATCTCATGGTCTAAGGAAATGATACTTGACATTAGAAAAGCTTTAGCATACGAACTACATGATCTTGTGCTAGGCTTAGTATTGGGTCTTGTCCATCACATCATTCTCCTAATGATGTGATCCCGTTATCAACGACATCCAATGTCCATGGTCAGGAAACCGTAACCATCTATTGATCAATGAGCTAGTCAACTAGAGGCTTACTAGGGACATGGTGTTGTCTATGTATCCACACATGTATCTGAGTTTCCTATCAATACAATTCTAGCATGGATAATAAACGATTATCATGAACAAGGAAATATTAAAATAACCAATTTATTATTGCCTCTAGGGCATATTTCCAACAAAGATCACCTTCTTCATGAATTGAACCGCCGTTGCTGCATCACACTTACTGACTGGCTCTGCCTCTACCCACTTAGTGAATTTATCAACCGCCACCAAAAGGTGGGTCTTCTTATCCTTGGATCTTTTGAAAGGCCCACCCATATCGAGCCCCCAAACTGCGAACACCCAAGTAATGGGAATCATCCTCAATCTTGAGACGGCACATGGACTCGACGTGCAAATTTCTGACATCCATCACCCCTGCTGACGAGGTCCTCGGCATCAGCATGAGCTGTTAGCCAATAAAACCCATGACGGAAAGCTTTAGCCACAAGGGACTTTGAACAGGCATGATGACCACAATCTCCTTCATGAATTTCTCATAATATCTCCCAGCCCTCTTCTGGAGAAACACAACGTTGAAACGCCCCTGTGACACCGCGATGATGTAACTCTCCATTGACAATCGTCATTGACTTAGACCGCCGGGTTATCTGCCTGGCTAAGGTTTAATCCTCAGGTAACTCGCCCCGGGTCATATAGGCCAAGTAAGGGACTGTCCAATCTGGGATTACATGAAGAGCTGCCACCAACTGAGCCTCCAGGTCAGGAATAGCCAAATCCTCCTCTGTAGGAATCTTACCGACGGGTTATGCAAGACGTCAAGAAAGACATTAGGCGGCACCGGCCTACGTTGAGAGCCCAGCCGGCTTAAAGCGTCTGCCTCTTCAATTTTCCTCTGATCAACGTGCTCAACTTGATAACCTTTGAAGTGACCAGCAATAATGTCCACCTCTCGCCGATAAGCCGCCATGAGTGGATCCTTAGAATCCCAAGTACCAGAGACTTGCCGAGCCACCAAATCTGAGTCGTCGAAGCATCTAACCCGGCTTAGGTTCATTTCCTTAGCCATCCAAAGACCGTGGAGTAAGGCCTCATACTCAGTTGCATTGTTAGCACAAGGGAACATCAAACGAAGAACATAGCAAAATTTATCACCTCGAGGGAAAGCAAGAATAACTCTAGCCCCCGAGCCCTCCAATTGCCTGGACCCATCAAAGTGAATAGTCCAATATGTGTTATCCGGCTTTTCCTCAAGCATCTGCAGCTCTGTCCAATCGTTGATGAAGTCCACCAGCGCTTGAGACTTGATGGCCATGCGAGGCACATATTTTAACTCGGGAGGTCCAAGCTCAATGTCCCACTTAGCAACCCAGCCAGTTGCCTCCCTGTTTTGGATGATATCTCCCAAAGGAGCAGAGCTAACCACGGTGATGGGATGACCCAGGAAATAGTGTTTAAGCTTCCGGCTGGCCAAGAACACCCCATATACAAGCTTCTGCCAGTGTGGATACCTCTGCTTGGACTCAATAAGCACCTCACTGATATAGTAAACCGGCCTTTGAACTGGATATTCCTTTCCTGCCTCCTTTCTTTCTACCACAATAACAACACTGACAGCCCGGCTATTAGCACCCACATATAACAACAAAGGCTCCTTATCAATAGGGGTTGCGAGTACTGGCGGCTCAACTAGTTGCTTCTTCAAATCCTCAAACGCTGCATCAGCAGCATCACTCCAGACAAAGTTATCTGTCTTTTTCATCATCTGATATAGAGGGATAGCCTTCTCCCCAACCAGCTTATGAAACGGCTTAACACTGCAATACGACCCACCAGACGCTACACATCATTGATACATGTCGGCTTAGCCAGAGAGGTGATAGCTTTGATCTTCTCCGGATTAGCTTCAATTCCTCTGTTAGACACCAAAAAACCCAGGAGCTTGCCTGCCGCCACACCAAAAACACACTTGGCCGAGTTAAGCAGCATCTTGTAAACCCGAAGATTATCAAAGGTTTTCTTCAAATCATCTATCAGTGGCTATTTCTCTCTGGATTTCACCACAATATCATCTACATAGGCATGAACATTACACCCAATTTGGTTATGAAGGCAATTTTGCACACACCTCTGATAAGTCGCCTGGGCACTCTTGAGCCCAAAAGGCATAGACACATAGTAGAAGGCTCCAAAGGGAGTTATGAAAGCCGTCTTCTCCTGGTCCTTAACTGCCATCTTGATTTGATGATAACCAGAATAAGCATCCAAAAAACTCAAACGCTCACAACCCGCTGTAGCATCAATAATCCGATCAATACGAGGGAGAGCAAAAGGATCAGCCGGACAAGCCTTGTTTAAATCTGTGTAGTCCACACACATACGCCAAGTGTCGTTTTTCTTAAGTACCAGCATCGGGTTAGCCAAGCACTCAGGATGGACAACTTCAATGATAAACCCAGCTGCCAAGAGCCGGGCTACATCCTCTCCAATGGCCTTCCTTCTTCCTCATTAAAACGGCGAAGAAACTGTTTGACCGGCTTAAACTTTGGATCAATATTAAGAGTGTGCTCAGCAAGTTCTCTCGGTACACCCGGCATGTCTAAAGGCTTCCATGCAAAGATGTCCTGGTTCTCACGGATGAACTCGATGAGCGCGCTTTCCTATTTCTGATCCAGATTAGCACTGATGTTGAACTGCTTGGATAAGTCACCAGGGACAAAATCAACCATCTTGGTATCATCTGTCGACTTAAACTTTAACACCGGATCATGCTCTGTGGTTGGCTTTTTCAAAGACGTCATATCTGACGGGTCAACATTGTCCTTGTAAAATTTCAACTCCTACGTTGCACAAACCGACACAGCATAAGCCCCATCCCCCTCTTCACACTCCAGAGCTATCTTATGGCTCCCATGCACCGTAATGGTTCCTTTGTGACCCGGCATCTTGAGCTGCAGATACACGTAACACGGTCGCTCCATGAACTTGGCATAAGTCGGCCGTCCAAACAGAGCGTGATATGGGCTGTGGATCTTGACCACTTAAAAGGTCAATGTTTCTGACCTAGATTCATGATCATCTCCAAAAACAACTTCCAGAGCTATCTTACCGACTGGATATGCCGACTTACTAGGCACCACGCCATGGAAAACAGCGTTTGACGGCTTAAGATTTTTATCAGTCAACCCCATGCGACGGAAAGTTTCATAATAAAGGATATTGATGTTGCTCCCTCCGTCCATGAGTACTTTGGTAAACTTATACCCTCCGACCTGCGGTGCAACCACCAAAGCCAAATGGCCCGGATTATCAACCCAGGGTGGATGATCTTCCCGACTCCACACGATGGGCTGCTCGGACCAACGTAGATAGCAAGGAACTATTGGCTCAACAGCATTGACTAATCTCTTATGAAGCTTCTAGTCACGCTTACACAAGCTAGTGGTAAACACATGATATTGCCCACTATTCAACTACTTCGGTTGCTCTGGTAACTAGACTGTTGCTGTTGCTGACCCCCTTGATTACTCTGCTGGTTGTAACCACCCTGGTTGTTGTGATTACCTTGATTTCGTTGGAAACCAGAGTTAGAACCGCCACCGCCATAACCCGGACCATGAGAGCCGGGCCCAGAACCGCCACCTGGCCCATGGCTATCAAGGAAAAGATTTGAATTTTTGTACTCCTTCATGATGTGACAATCCTTCCATAGATGCCCGGATGGTCTTTCTTTCGTACCATGTCATGGGCAGGGCTGATTCAAAATACGCTCAAGATTGATACTGGATCCACCGGCTTGTGGGGGCGGTTTACCCTTACGACGCTGACCATTATTCTGTGCATTGGCGTTAGCCACAAAGTCAAAACTATTATCAGCTTTGCGCTTACCGTTGCCTCCCGGGTTATACTGCTGCCCCTTAACGTTGCTGCTCCTCTTCCCCTTCCCCGCTTTATCGTCATCAGACTCGGGGTCTTTGGTACTATCAGAATCAGCATATTTAACCAGAGCCGCCATGAGTGCCCCCATGTCATTGCAGTGGCGTTTGAGCCGCCCTAATTTCTGCTTCAAGGGCGTGAAACGGCAGTTGTTCTCCAACATCAACACCGCTGAGTCGGCATTGGTGTGATCTGACGAGTGTAAGATTGTTGAGACCTGGCGCACCCAGTGGGTCGTTGATTCACCTTCTTCTTGAACATGGGCAGCCAGATCCACAATCGACATGGGCTGTTTACACGTATGTTTGAAGTTCTGGATAAACCGGGCTTTTAACTCGGTCCATGACCCGATGGAATTGGTAGGGAGCCCCTTCAACCAGGTGCGGGTCGTTCCTTGTAACATCAGGGGAAAATACTTAGCACACGCAGCCTTGCTGACATCTAGCAGCTCCATGGCCATCTCATAACTCTCAATCCATGCCTCAGGACTTAAATCGGTCGTATAGTTAGGCACCTTGCGAGGGCCCTTGAAATCCTTGGGCAGGCGCTCATTGCGCATATCTGGTACTAAGCATGGCACGCCCAAGTTTCTAAAGGTTACACCCGGCTCCATAGAGGTGGTTGGACGATCCGCATACTGAGCCGCCAACTCGGCCTCTTGACGAGCTCTACCTTGATCCACCACATTTTGAGCATTTGCACAACTGCCCGCCGGGTCATGTCCACGGGCGGATTACGATTCCGCCCACTACTTGACACAGCCGGCTCATCGAGATGCCTGCTGTAACTCTGGCTCGGGTGAGGGGTAAAATGAACTCGATCACGGCTGTAAGAATAAGCCTGCTGTTGAACCAGTGCTGTCTGAAGAAGATCTCTAGCCCTCTGTGTCTCGACTACCGCTGGTGATTCACCTTCAACCGGGATAGCTGCCAATCAAGATACCGCAGCGATCATGTTATCCAAATGGTTGGAGTAATGACCTGGTGGCGTCGGCATGTGCTGTGGCGGGTTATTGTTCTGACGAGGTGGATCCATCACGTGGGGTTGAACCGGCATACCCGTCCCAGGTGCTTCGACTCGGTTTACCCCTGCCAGGTTACTGGTTCCTGCTCCTGGCGTGTTAAAAAGATTTATTGCTTCATAAACCGACGGTAGACGAGTCTGATGCCTCCTCCTCATGACATCGTTTGAAGCATTCTGATCCAACATGAGCCGGTAAGACTCCGCCTGAATCCGTTGTGACTGGGCATCCAAAGCAGCCCGTTCTTCAGCCATCTTAGCGCTTTCTGCATTTAGCTCCTCCTTAGCCTGTGCTATCTCATCGTGCGATCTTGTGATCGCCGCGTTATGTTGATCTTGATCCGCCGGGTTAACCACCTTTGTTAACAGCGTCGTCAATTTATCCAGCAAATCAGTTAAAGCCTGAGCCGGCGGGCGCTCGCCTCCTGCCCCGGCAGCCGCTGCCGCCCCTAACCCGGAAACCAGCTCCGCCGCAGTTGATGAGTGATGCACGGGCTGTGTACCGGCCATGAAAATTGCAACCCGATTCAGCGGCTCACAGGGGTCCAGAATACGGTCGCCATCGGAACAGCCCCCAAGCCGGCCCTCTTGCAGTTGATACAACGATTCGGTCTCACAAGTAGATGACTATTCATCAGAATAAACGACGGTCTCACCACCCGATGCCGATCTATCCTTAGGTTCCGCTCCATGGATAAATCCCACGAAGACACGATTCATGGCGGGCTGAACCCGGGCGAGTCTCGCACGCTGAGCCGTCTAGATGATGTCGGTGCAGATGTCCAGCTCAGGGCCCGGTTCGTCGATCTTGCCGATGAAGACGTGAATTCCGCCGAAGGGGACCCGGTACCCGTACTCAATTGAGCCGGCCTCGGGGCCCCAGCCCGTGTCATCGATGTAGAGTTTGCCACAGCAACTCTTGGTCATCCAGCCCACGGCGTATCCCTTGATCCCTTTGAAGTTGCCCTTTAAGAACTCGAAACCATCATGCAATAGCCCCACGGTGGGCACCAACTGTCATGGAATTGTCACGGCAGATGTCCTAGTGTTAGGACTTAGTCGTGGAGCCATTGTGTTGAGGTTAGCTTAAAGGTGTTAATCAGGACAAAGGACACAAGGAGTTTATACTGGTTCGGCCCCTTACAATGAAGGTAAAAGCCTAGTCCAGTTTGTAGTTGGTATTGCTAGGGTTTCGATGAGCAGGGAGCGAATACGCTTGACCCGGCTCTCGATCTGTTGTTTCTTGTCCTAAGCCGCCGCTAGGTCGTCCCCTTATATACATGGGTTGACGCCCTACGGCCCTCAGAGTCCCGGTCGGTTTATACAACATACCCGGCTCGGTGACCTATCTCTTATGCCTTACAATACAAGTTTTACATACATGGCGGTTTATAATCATGGGCCTTAAGCCACCTTCGGGTTTGGCCCCTCTACCAAGCCTATCTATGAACCGCCATATGATCTTGGGCTTCATCGAGAAGGATCATCATAGGGATGCCCCGGCCCCTCTTGGGCGGGTCATACCTAATAGTTATATCCCCAACAAACACCCAAAGGGTTTACTAGAGTCAGTAATCTAGTTCACGTCGCCATGTGATTAGCACCCAAAGAGTACTAAGGTGTGATCATGTTTTGCTTGTGAGAGATATTTAGTCAACGGGTCTGATACATTCAGATCCGTATGTATTTTGCAAATTTCTATGTTTGCAATGCTCCGCACAGAGCTACTCTAGCTAAATGCTCCCACTTTCAATATGTATCCAGATCGAGACTCAGAGTCATCCAGATTGGTCTTGCATCAACGTAACTCTTTACGACGAACTCTTTATCACCTCCATAACTGAGAAATATTTCCTTAGTCCTCTAAGGATAATTTTGACCGTTGTCCAATGATCTACTCCAAGATCACTATTGTACTCCCTTGCCAAACTCACGGCAAGGTATACAATAGGTCTGGTACACATCATGGCATACTTTATAGAACATATGGCTGAGGCATAGGGATACTTTCATTCTCTCTCTATCTTCTGTCGTGGTTGGGCTTTGAGTTTTAATCAACTTAACACCTTGCAACACAGGCAAGAACCCTTTCTTTGACTAATCCATTTTGAACTTCTTCAAAATCTGGTTAAGGTATCACTACTGGGGAAAAGGCTAGCAGCAGCGCGGGTTTTAGGTGTATCAGTAGCGCGCGGACCGGCGCTACTAATAAGGTGCTACAGCTAACACATAGCAGTAGTGCGTGCTCACCAGCGCTACTGCTACACAAGTGTAGCAGCAGCACGCTTAGTGGAAGCTCGCTACTGCTAATAGCTATAGCGCGCTTCTTCCATGCGCGCTACTGCTACTACCGCGCTGCTGCTAACTTTTCTCCACTCGCTACTGCTAATTTTAGTAGTTTTTTGTTTTTTTTAGCATATTTGTTTTGTATTTGAATAGGCTTTATAGAAGAATCTTTAGCACATACAAATGTCATCATGATACACATACAAATGCCTGCGAGACCACAGATGTAATCATAGCATATACATACAAATAGTCTCATCATAATCATCATCCAACACAAAGTGGTCTCTCGTCATCATCTCAAAAATAGCGATACAAGTCTCGATTACTTGCAAATACATCGTCATCCATCTAAACAATGATATACGCGAGAAGAGCTATCGCTTTGAGTACATGAGTTTGTATCCCTCTCTCGCATTAGCGTGAACCTAAACTAACTACTGCCTGTCGCTCAAAAACCAGAAACCGGTACGCCTGGGCCTGACACTCCAGCCACTTGTCGTATATATACTCCTGGCGTAGCACTTCTTCGCCATCTATGATCTATGCACCTGCATCGTCACATGAGTCGATGATATGCAACATATATAGTTGAGCAACAAAAAGAGACAGACTTGGCAAAAATAGAAACAACATATCATAAGCATAAATAACAAAGTTCATCGTACCCCAAAATGCCCTAACTAGAGTGATTTTCGCTAGTCAAGGAGGAGGACGGTTTAATTACATCACAAATAAAGTTTCACTGTGCATAACTCAAAGTTTTGTCATACAGAAAGTATGGACTAAACGGACACATTGTCATATATCGACAATCCCTCCAACATGCCGTTCCATCCATCCAAGTCAGGGAGATAGTCCTTGAGCTTAGTGAAAGGCTTCATGTCGAGACGCTGAGAGGCTATCCATGTTCGGACGTCTTCCTGCGACATTTGTCCTTCTCCGTAGAACATCCCTATTTTTCCAACGACCTCCTTCATGATGATTTGGGCAAGTTCGCGTTGGATGTTATAGAACTCAGCTCGAAGTCGATGATCCTCAATATCTCCTATGTCCTTTGCCCATTGCAGAATATGGGCATCGCCGGATCTAGGTGACATGCGAAGGTTCTGGTGATCCCGTCTGTACTCCAGCATGTGGTGTAGGACATAGAATCCATCATTAAGAGAATCGTTCGGTTGCTGGATGTAGCAGAAGTCGGTCTTATGGCCGAAGGCGGCCCTGCCGCCCCTTGTCTTCTTGTCCCTGACCTCTCCACCCCTTGCTTGGTAGTAAAACATAGCACTGTCGAGAACATCCTTGATGTGGGTGTAATCCTTTTTGTGAATGTTCTTCGATGAGTCCAAGTAAAGAGCATGGGAGAATCGGGGGTAGAGGATGATGAGGACAGCGCACCCGCCGCTGCGCAAAATAAGTACACCTCAAATTAATTAGCCTCCGCCGTGCAAATTAATGATTGAAATCGAAGGAAGGATAGCAGCGCGGATGACTTACACGGGATGATAAGGCACGAGAATCGCCTCCTTGTCCTTATTGGCGAGCATGAAAGTGATGATGTAATCCCTCGTGTATTCACGGTGCTTTTTGCAGACTCCCAAGAAGCCCTCGTGCATGTAGTATGGGTCAGCGACACAGATATTAGATATCTGCTCAACCCCGATGATGTAGTTCATGTGCAAGGCATAAAGGCGGACAAACGTAAAATCCAGCTTCTTCACGTGAAACATATCGAATATGTAATCGAATCGGAGGAAGAACTTATCCGCGGGGAAGCCGTCGACGTACGACATTTGCCATGGAATGTTAACCATGTAGAGTGGGTATCCTGGATCTTTCAAGGCGATGAGGCCTTTCTCTACCCGCAGCACATCGTCATGAAGTCTCCTTAGATCGCCAAATCTGGCCTGTAGCGCTGTTGCAGGTAGGATTGGTTGACCGGGGATATGCCATTTATCCGCATCGGGGATATCTATACGGTCCTGAAGCCGAGGCTACTGAGGCGGCTAGATCATAGAATCAGCTTTTTTGCCTTTCCTCGCTCTCTTCCTAGACTTCTTTACTACCGGAAGGTCGTCCATAATACGTTGAGACGGCAATTCAGGCACCAACTCATGACGCTCAAACCCTGAGGAGGCGCCAGTATAGACATACTGTTCAGCGCCATCGTCGTCCTCATCCTCATCCATGGCAACGTCATCAGCGACTAATGGAGCCTCCTCCTTACCCCATCCGCTATCACCCAACCCGACACCAGACGCTAATTGGGTAGGTGGGGTGTTGATGTTCATACCTTGCTGAGGCTGCGTGCTCGTGGGTGTGCTCCCGGCCGCCTCCAGACGAAGCAGACTCTTTGGCCACAACAGCACCCACCCATTGCAACAATCACCAAGCCACCGCGGTGTCTTGTCGTCATCCCCCGCTAGTATTGGAGGAGGCAAATTCTCGTGGCCTGGTTTTACACTGGCCACGAAAACCTTGAAGATGTTCGGGGGGATCGGCCGGCTGTGGAACAATGGTTCCTTCGGCTTCATTATCGTCGCCTTCCCCACGTCCACCTTCTGGTCGCCGATGGTGTACAATATGGTGCACGGGGTTTCGTCGGCCTGCAAAGAAAAGTCTACGACGTGAGACATCCGAAAGGCAACGAAAACGGGAGATTATACATTTATATTGAAGGGGGACGGTGTGACAGATACCGTGAGGGCATCGAGCTCAGCCAAAGATGAAGCACCACCGAGCACGTCCGGTGCGGGAGCCGGTGCGGGAGCAGGTGCGGGAGTCGGTGCGGGAGCAGGTGCGGGAGCCGGTGCGGGAGCAGGTGCTGGTGCAACGCTAGTCGAGTTGCTCCCCAAGAAGTCGGCAAGGGGAAAGTCCCTTGCATTTTTTTCTGGATTTTGCCTTGTCCAAGTGATAACGCCCGTCACCAAGGAAGTAGACAAATTTGCAACCACCAGTTTTGCGGCAGCTACCGCTGTTGCGACTGTTTGAGATGATTTCTTCTCAACCGCAATCTCAACCTTCTTGTCGATGTTTTCTTTAGTTAACCTCCGTCTTTCCTTTCTCTCCTCCGTGGTCTCACGCTAGTACTTCTTCCACGTGGCGCCGTCTCTGACACCGTGCACACGTCCATACGACGGTCGAGTATCCACCGGTTGTCGTTTCAATATGTTCAACGCCCAGTTGAATGGAGTGTCCCACTTGGGCCTCGCCAATGCCTCAGACGGCGAGTCACTTTCGGCCGCAATCCGGTGTTGCTCTCTCTGCAAAAGGCACAAGGATTGTTTACAAATATGACTAACGTGTGCAGTCGAATTTATCAGAAACTAAAATTACCAGCAGTCTCATGAACTCTGTAATGACCGGTGTTGTCTCGTAAACCTTGTTCGCTAGGTCCCAACGGTGCCGGGCCCTGAGGACGTCATGCTCCTGCGGGACGGTGAAATCCGCCAAGGGGTCTGGGATGCCAAGACTCGCGGCTTCCACGTCCTCCTTGGCCCATTTGGACCTCTTTCCGTCGTAACCACGGCTTCCGAGGTGGTGGCTCCCAATGTTCCTCTCTTGAAGCCCCTTCATGTACTGAGACTTTTTTTTGGCAGCTTCGGCCTCGCAAGACTCCTTGAATATTTGAAACTGCTCTTCCGTGATTGTCGGATTATCCTTTACAATCTCGGAGTAGGGTTCCTTCTTGTTGATGATCTTTGCTTTCACTCGATTTTTCCAGGCGGCCAACGCGTTGCTAAACTTGGTCATGGTGTGTTTGTTTATCTTCTTCATTGCCAGGTCCTCATCTGGATCTTCATAATCCTTCTCATTCCGGCCCGAGAACAAGAATATCTGGTGAAACTTCTTTAGGAGGGAGCTCCTCATATTTTCTATCTTCGGTAGTTTCTCATCGTTGATGGTGGCGGTTGTCCGTACGATGCAGCCTATTTGATTGCCGTAGCATGG
Organism: Triticum urartu; assembly: GCF_056163025.1. Lineage (NCBI taxonomy): Eukaryota > Viridiplantae > Streptophyta > Magnoliopsida > Poales > Poaceae > Triticum > Triticum urartu. The sequence continues at coordinate 582,856,296 of NC_141877.1, forward strand.
ACGCGCTTCCTCGGGCGCCTTTGGCTCAAAATTGCCGTCGTCCACCTCCGTGACCACCAGTCTAGTAGTCTTGAGTTTGTTAGGAAGTTGTTGCCTCTTTGTCTCAGTCTCAGCGCCGGTCTCGATGCCGGTCTGAGTCTCAGCGCCGGTCTCAGTCTCAGCACCGGTCTCAGTCTCAGCGTCGGTATCGATGCCGGTCTGCGTCTCAGCGCCGGTCTCAATCTCAGCACCGGTCTATGTGTCGGTCTCAGTCCCCGATGCCACCGGTTGATCGTCGGCAAGGCTAAAAAATTCATCTGCCGCCCAGTAGACGTCGTCGCAATCACCAGAACCCTGTCCTTCATCGTTGCTAGCCATGTTTCCTACGATTAAATCTAGTAAATTAATTCTAGACCTAATAAAATGAATAATGACATACAAAAGGCCTATGTTTTGTAGGAACGTTGACTCCTTCCTGGTGCGGAAAATCCCGGGCACTTGATATGTCCTAGTTTGTAGCACAAGTCATGCCGAAATTCACGGAAAATTTCGGCATGACCTTTGCTAAAAAGTGGACAAATTGAGAACCTGAAATTTGCCAGAACGGAAATGAATCAACATTCTGGCAAAACATATATAGGCCACTCAGCTTCATTCAAACAACAAAGCCACTTGGGCACAAACAACATGACCACTTCAATGAAAAGATATAATCAACAATAAAAGTCTAGGAAGGGATCATCTTTAAAATAAAACTTTCCTAAATAACCTAGATAATTAACCTAATTAAACTAGTTAACCTGACTAGTTCTCTGTCAAAGCCCTAACTAAATTTTAGCACTAACCTAGGTAATTAACCTAATTAAACTAGTTAACATAACTACTTCTCTGTCAAAGCCCTAACTAAATTTTTGCCCTAACCTAGATAATTAACATAATTAAACTAGCTAACCTATGCATGAGAGACAGAGGAGGGGTGGGGGCTTACAGAGGATGGCTCCGATGGTGGCGAGGGAGGCAATGGTGGCGAGGGAGGCAGGAGCGTCTTCGGTGACGGCGAGGGAGGATCCGATGGCGTCGACGGCGGCTCCGGTAGCGTTGATGAGGCCACGCAGCTCCGTGGCATTGGGGGCGGCTCTGGTGGCGTCGACGGCGCCCGGCTCTGGTGGCTCCGGGGGCGTCGACGTCGGCAGGAGACGGCGGCGAAGTGCGGCGACGGCAAATCGGGGAGACGGCGGCGGGGTGGGTCGAGAGATTTGGGGGCAAGTGGTGGCCGGGGGGGAACAGTTTTTTGGTTAAGTCAAAACTAGCGGTAGCGCGTTTCGCAGAACACGCTATAGATAAGGTAGCTATAGCGCTTTTTCCAAAACGCGCTACTGCTATACATATGTAATTTTCTCTCTTTTTTATTTCCCTTTTTGTTTCTATAGCGGGGTCCTGGAAACGCGCTGCAGCTGCGTAGCTACAGCGCCTCTTACTAACACACGCTACAGCTAAGCCTTTCTCTGTTTTTTCGCTTTTTCATTTATTTTGCTTTACATTTTATTTTTATTTCTTTCTCCTTTTTCTGTTTATTTCATTTTCATTTACTTTTCTATTTGTTTTTCATTTTATTTTATTTCCATTAGCAGTAGCGCTGTTACAGGGAAACACGCTGCTACTCATGCCCTAGCGGTAGCGCGCTTCCTGCAAGGCCGCTGCTGCTATGCGTAGCCCATCGTTCCAGCAATGGGAATATTAGTAGTAGCGCTTTTACGGGCACACGCGCTACTGCTAGGATCGTATCTGCAGTGCGGTTTATTCTGAACCGCTACTGCTATCTAGCACTAGCGCCCTTTTTTAACCCGCGCTGTTGCTAAATTTCTGTGTATAAGGTTTTCCCTAGTAGTGTATGTGCTTTGTGAAAGTCTTATTAAGTGTCTCGATCTATCCCTATAGATCTTGATGCCCAATATATAAGTAGCTTCACCGAGGTCTTTCATTGAAAAATTCTTATTCAAGTATCCTTTTATGCTATCCAGAAATTCTATATCATTTCCAATCAACAATATTTCATCAACATATAATATCAGAAATGCTACATAGCTCCCACTCACTTTCTTGTAAATACAGGCTTCACCATAAGTCTATATAAAACCATATGCTTGGATCACCTTATCAAAGCGTATATTCCAACTCCGAGATGCTTGCACCAGTCCATATATGGATCACTGGAGTTTGCATACTTTGTTAGCACCTTTAGGATCGACAAAACCTTCTGGTTGCATCATATACAACTATTCTTTAAGAAATCCATTAAGGAATGCAGTTTTGACATCCATTTGCCAGATTTCATAAAATGTGGCAATTGCTAACATGATTCGGAAAGACTTAAGCATTGCTACGAGTGAGAAAATCTCATCGTAGTCAACACCTTGAACTTGTCAAAAACCTTTTGCGACAAGTCGAGCTTTGTAGATAGTAAAACTACCATCAGCGTTCGTCTTCCTCTTGAAGATCCATTTATTCTCAATGGCTTGCCGATCATCGGGCAAGTCCATCAAAGTCCACACTTTGTTCTCATACATGGATCCTATCTTAGATTTCATGGCCTCAAGCCATTTATCAGAATCTGGGCTCATCATCGCTTCCTCATAGTTTGTAGGTTCGTCATGGTCTAGTAACATGACTTCCAGAATAGGATTACCATACCACTCTGGTGTGGATCGTGCTCTGGTTGACGTATGAGGCTCGGTAGTAACTTGATCTGAAGTTTCATGATCATTATCATTAGCTTCCTCCCTAGTTGGTGTAGGCATCATGGGAACAGTTTTCTGTGATGAGTTACTATCTAATTCGAGAGAAGGTACAATTACCTCATCAAGTTCTACTTTCCTCCCACTCACTTCTTTCGAGAGAAACTCCTTCTCTAGAAAGGTTACATTCCCGGCAACAAAGATCTTGCCTCTAGATCTGTGGTACAAGGTGTACCCAATTGTTTCCTTAGGGTATCCTATGAAGACGCACTTCTCCGATTTGGGTTTGAGCTTATCAGGCTGAAACTTTTTCACATAAGCATTGCAACCCCAAACTTTCAGAAACAACAGCTTAGGTTCCTTGCCAAACCATAGTTCATACAGTGTCATCTCAACGGATTTAGACGGTGCCCTATTTAACGTGAATGCAGCTATCTCTATGCATAACGCAAATCGATAGTGGTAAATCGGTAAGATACATTATAGATCGCACCATACCTAATTAGTACAATTACGATGTTCGGACACACCATTACGCTGTGGTGTTCGAGGTGGCGTGAGTTCTGAAACTATTCCACATTGTTTCAAATGAAGGCCAAACCCGTAACTCAAATATTCGCCTACGCGATCAGATCGTAGAAACTTTATTTTCTTGTTACGATGATTCTCCACTTCACTCTGAAATTCTTTGAACTTTTCAAATGTCTCAGACTTGTGTTTCATTAAGTAGATATATCTGCTCAAATCATTTGTGAAGGTCAGAAAATAACGATACCCGCCGCGAGCTTCAACACTCATCGGACCGCATACATCGGTATGTATTATTTCCAATAAGTCATTAGCTCGCTCCATTGTTCCGGAGAACGGATTTTTAGTCATCTTGCCCATGAGGCATGGTTTGCAAGTATCAAATGATTCATAATCAAGTGATTCCAAAAGCCCATCTACATGGAGTTTCTTCATGCATTTTACACCAATATGACCTAAACGGCAGCGCCACAAATATGTTGCATTGTCATTATCAACTTTGCATCTTTTGGCATCAATATTATGAATAGGTGTATTACTATGATCGAGATTCAGTAAACCATTCACATTGGGTGTATGACCATAGAAGAATTTATTCATATAAACAGAACAACAATTATTCTCTGATTTAAATGAATAACCGTATTGCAATAAACATGATCCAATCATATTCATGCTCAATGCAAACACCAAATAAAATTTATTTAGGTTCAACACTAATCCCGAAGGTAGAGGGAGTATGCGATGGTGATCTTATAAACCTTGGAATCTCTTCCAACACACATCGTCACTTCGACATCAACTAGTCTCTGTTAATTTTGTAACTCCTGTTTCGAGTTACTACTCTTAGCAATTGAACCAATATCAAATACCGAGGGGTTGCTATAAACACTAGTAAAGTACACATCAATAACATGTATAGCAAATATACCTTTGCTCACTTTGCCATCCTTCTTATCCGCCAAGTATCTAGGGTAGTTCCGCTTCCAGTGACCATTTCCTTTGCAGTAGAAGCACTCAGTTTCAGGCTTGGGTCTAGCTTTGGGCTTCTTCATGGGAGTGGCAACTTTCTTGTCATTCTTCTTGAAGTTATCTTTCTTTTCCTTTGCCCCTTTTCTTGAAACTAGTGGTCTTGTTAATCATCAACACTTGATGCTATTTCTTGATTTCTACCTTCGCTGATTTTAGCATCGCGAAGAGCTTGGGAATCATTTTTGTCATCCCTTGCATATTATAGTTCATCATGAAGTTCTAGTAACTTGGTGATAGTGACTAGAGAACTCTATCAATCACTATCTTATCTGGAAGATTAACTCCCACTTGATTCAAGTGATTGTAGTACCCAGACATTCTGAGCATATGCTCACTAGTTGAGCTATTCTCCTCCATCTTGTAGGCAAAGTACTTGTCAGGGGTCTCATACCTCCTAACACGGGCATGAGTCTGAAATAACTTTTTCAGCTCTTGGAACATATCATATGCTCCATGGCGTTCAAAACTTTTTTGAAGTCCTGGTTCTAAGCTGTAAAGCATGGTGCACTAAACTATCAAGTAGTCATCATACCGAGCTTGTCAAACGTTCATAACATCTGCATCTGCTCTTGCAATAGATCTGTCACCTAGTGGTGCATTAAGGACATAATTCTTCTGTGGAGCAACGAGGATAATCCTTAGATCACGGACCCAGTCTGCATCATTGCTACTATCGTCTTTCAACTTAGTTTCCTCTAGGAACATATCAAAAAACATAGGGGAGCTACAACGCGAGCTATTGATCTATAACATAGATATGCAAATACTATCAAGACTAAGTTCATGATAAATTAAGTTCAATTAATCATATTATTTAAGAACTCCCACTTAGATAGACATCCCTCGAGTCATCTAAATGATCATGTGATCCATATCAACTAAACCATGTCCGACCATCACGTGAGATGGAGTAGACTTCAATGGTGAACATCTCTATGTTGATCATATCTACTATATGATTCATATTCGATCTTTGGGTCTCCAATGTTCCAACGCCATGTCTGTACATGCTAGGCTCGTCAAGTTTAACCCGAGTATTCCACATGTGCAAAACTGTCTTGCACTCGTTGTATGTGAACGTAGAGCTTATCACACCCGATCATCACGTGGTGTCTCAGCACGATGAACTGTCGCAACGGTGCATACTCAGGGAGAACACTTATACCTTGAAATTTTAGTGAGGGATCATCTTATAATGCTACCGTCGTACTAAGCAAAATAAGATGCATAAAAGATAAACATCACATGCAATCAAAATATGTGACACGATATGGCCATCATCATCTTGTGCCTTTGATCTCCATCTCCAAAGCACCGTCATGATTTCCATCGTCACCGGCTTGACACCTTGATCTCCATCGTAGCATCGTTGTCGCCTCGCCAACTATTTCTTCTACAAATATCGCTAATGCATAGTGATAAAGTAAAGCAATTACATGGTGTTTGCATTTCATACGATAAAGCGACAACCATAAGGCTCCTGCCAGTTGCCGACAACTTTTACAAAACATGATCATCTCATACAATAACGTATATCTCATCATGTCTTGACCATATCACATCACAACATCCCTGCAAAAACAAGTTGGATGTCCTCTACTTTGTTGTTGCAAGTTTTACGTGTCTGCTACGGGCTTCTAGTAAGAACCGTTCTTACCTACACATGAAAACCACAACGGTGATTTATCAAGTTTGCTGTTTTAACCTTCAACAAGGACCGGCCATAGTCAAATTCGATTCAACTAAAGTTGGAGAAACAGACACCCGCCAGCCACCTTTATGCAAAACTAGTTGCGTATGTCTGTCGGTGGAACCGGTCTCATCAACGTGGTCATGTAAGGTTGGTCCGGGTTGCTTTATCCAACAATATCGCTGAATCAAAATAAGACATTGGTGGTAAGTAGTATGACTATCACCACCCACAACTCTTTGTGTTATACTCGTGCATATCATCTACGCATAGACCTGGCTCAGATGCCACTGTTGGGGAACGTAGCATGCAATTTCAAAAAAAATCCTACACTCACACATGATCTATCTAGGAGATGCATAGCAACGAGAGGGGGAGAGTGTGTCTACGTACCCTTGTAGACCGAAAGCGGAAGCATTTGACAACGGGGTTGATGTAGTCGAACTCCTTCTCGTTCCGATCGATCAAGCACCGAACGTACGGCACCTCCAAGTTCTGCACACGTTCAGCTCGATGACGTCCCTCGAACTCTTGATCCAGCAAAGTGGCGAGGGAGAGTTCCGTCAGCATGACGGCATGGTGACGGTGATGGTGAAGTTATCCGCACAGGGCTTCGCCTAGCACTACATGAATATGACCGAAGGCATAAACTGTGGAGGGGGGTACCGCACACGACTAATAATGATTCGTGTGTGTTCTAGTGGTGCCCCTCTCATATATATAGGTTGGAGGGGAGGAGAGGCAGCCAAGAGGGCACCCCAAGTAGGAGGAATCCTACTTGGGGTCCTCCCAATTCGGCCTCCACCCTTTCCTATTCCTATTCGGAGTAGGAAGGGAAGAGGGAGAAGGGGGAATCCTATTCCCCTTTTCCTTTCCTTCTTCCCCTTTCCTTCTCCAATTTGGCCAGACCATATAGGGGGGTGCACCAGCCCCTTTGTGGCTGGTGTGTTTCCCCTCTTGGCCCATAAGGCCCATATCTTTTGCCGGGGGTGCCCGGAACCCCTTCCGGTGACCCGATAAGTACCCGGTGTATCCCGAAACACTTCTGGTGTCTGAATACCATCGTCCTATATGTCAATCTTTACCTCTCGACCATTTCGAGACTCCTCGTCATGTCCGTGATCTCACTCGGGACTCCGAACAACATTCGGTCACCAAATCATATAACTCATATAATACAAAATCATCATCGAACGTTAAGCGTGCGGACCCTACGGGTTCGAGAACTATGTAGACATGACTGAGACACCTCTCCGGTCAATAACCAATAGCGGAACCTGGATGCTCATATTGGTTCCTACAAATTCTACGAAGATCTTTATCGGTCAAACCGTTATGACAACATACATTATTTCCTTTGTCATCGGTATGTTACTTGCCCGAGATTCGATCGTCGGTATCTTCATACCTAGTTCAATCTCGTTACCGGCAAGTCTCTTTACTCGTTCCGTAATGCATCATCCCGCAAATAACTCATTAGTCACATTGCTTGCAAGGCTTATTATGGTGTGCATTACCGAGAGGGCCCAGAGATACCTCTCCGATACTCGGAGTGACAAATCCTAATCTCGATCTATGCGAACCCAACAAACACCTTCGGATATACCTATAGAGCATCTTTATAATCACCCAATTACATTGTGATGTTTGATAGCATACAAGGTATTCCTCCGGTATCCGGGAGTTGCATAATCTCATAGTAGGAATATGTATTTGACATGAAGAAAGCAATAGCAATAAAACTGAACGATCAACATGCTAAGCTAACAGATGGGTCTTGTCCATCACATCATTCTCCTAATGATGTGATCCCATTAATCAAATGAAAACACATGTCTATGATTAGGAAACTTAACCATCTTTGATTAACGAGCTAGTCTAGTAGAGGCTTACTAGGGAGACGGTGTTTTGTCTATGTATCCACACATGTATCAAGTTTCTGGTTAATACAATTCTAGCATGGATAATAAACATTAATCATGATATAAGGAAATATAAAATAACAACTTTATTATTGCCTCTAGGGCATATTTCCTTCGGTCAATGTGTTGGATGCTGCGGACAGTGCATGGTGTTGAGGTATGTGTTCTTCATCACCATTATCGAGGTTTCCCAAACCTTCTTATTTATGGGTTTGGTTTGTTTCTTCTTCAGCGACGACCATGTATGCAGTGCGGTGGTGTGGTTGTGCATTGTTGTGCGAAGAGTCTTCTTCCGTGCTCCTACGGGAACGACTGAGGTTTTCCTTCATTGTCATCTGGGTTCTGTGTTGGTGTTTGGTGGTAACGATTCTTCGTCATCTTCTGCCGCTTTGACTACTGGTGGGCTTTGTAGCCTCCTGAATCTTCAGACACCGCTCGTGCCAGTTCCCCTAAAAAAGAAGATAACAATTCCAGTGTTCCTGTTGCCTGTCATTCCTAACACTCTTTACCATTTTCCCACAATGTGCTCGAGCCATAGTCTTGGGCGCATTCAGTTCTAGTTCTTGAGAAGAAGGTAGCAAGGAAAACTACTTATATAAGAACTAGGACATGGTAGAGAACAATAAATGTAAGAGGTTGGACTCTTTTCATATTCCAAGAGTTGGCGCGGCAGTTACGCCATTTATTTATCTGCATGTTTGGTTGAAGACTTGAACTTCAGCGTCAATCATTCAACTGGATTTGGTTATAGCACAAACGTCCATTTTTTTCCTTAAAGTTCTTTTTAGTTTTTTAGCTGCTGGATATTCATCCAGTCATGCTTGTTACCTCTTCAGTCTGAACCAAATCAAGGATAAGCTAAATATTAAGGAACCCAACTTCTTTGGGTCATTCCGCAATGAACTATCACCAATCATTATCGCAACACCCACCATCACGAAAGACATATATTTATACCTCAGCAGACTCCATCACAAAGGTACCATATATCATCCCTCGAAAACTATAACTACACCTGATCTATTTACTCAAACCTATTACTGAACTTCCCAAAGATAGTTCTATTCTGTTGCTGGGCATATGGCTTGTTCAATGTCTCCCCTATTTAACGTATGATAGTGAGCAGTAATTGGTAATAGTTTAGGCAGAATGCCCCAATTGCACATTAGAAAGTTTCTTGAGAGAAGTTTGTGTTGGACCGTTTGCATTAGTACTGTTAATTGATTGAATTACTTCGCATGACAATTCCATTGTCATCTCGGCATTTGGCTCAGGTATAGCACAACATATATGATGTGGGTGACCTATCAACCTATCATACATACCATTGAAAGATTGTGTTATTTTTTCTAACAAATTATCACTAACTTTTGCACTCAGTAGACTGATTCCTTTCAACAAAGTCAGAAGCATGTCTTATTTGTTCGAACTAATGTGCAGTCCGCGCGGACAATACCATTCTCCTGTCACAACTAGCACTAGTTGCATTCTTTATGGCTTTCAACGTGACATAACCTTTCACAATGAACTGTCATCCATCATTTACATCTTAGCAGACTCGGTCATAAAAGTACTACTATGGATATACCACCTCGAAAACTATGCACATACTTGGTCCATCACTAAGAATTGCAGGGGCATATGTTTAATTAACCATTTACTCAAACCTTCTACTGAATTTGCCGAGAGATAACCATTTGGCTGAGTTGAAAAGAATCAGCCTGCCAGAAGATAGTTATATTCTGTTGTTGGTCATACGGCTTGCTTGCTCTCTCAATCATTTAACCTATTCCCTCTCTCTCAGTTTACAAGGCGTGCGTGTATCCCTAGATCGTCAATTTGACCAATCTAATAGAAGTCATATATTACAAAAAACATATCAAAACTTCAGATGTTCTATTTTCAAACGGTACAATTTTTGTGTTATATAGTTTATATTACGGTGATAAAATTAATAATCTAGATGTACGCGCACGCCTTGTAAACTGAAACGGAGAGAGTATGATAGTGCGCACTGAGCAGTAACTGATAATAATTATATGGAATGCCCTGATTGCTCATCAGAAAGTTTCTTGAGAGAAGTTTGTTTCGACCATTTACATTAGTATTGTCAGATGATTGAAATTTTACAGTCTTCACTTTGCATGAAACGAAATTTAATTGGAGATCACTGCCCACCCCTTATCAGTGTCACCTCAGCATTTGAGATATATTTTTCAGCCTTTCAGGTTTAGCACAAGATAACATCAATAGATCATGTTTTTTTCAACCAAATGGTCACTAAAATGTTGTACTCGGTAGACTGAATCCTTTCAGCTCAGCCAAAAGCACGTCTTCTTTGTAAAAGAGCATCTTAGAAGCACAAGCATAGCTTTTTTTCGGAACGGAGGCAAAAATATTTACCTCATCGATTAATTAAGAAGAAGAGAGTTGCCCGGTTAATTTACGGAAAACCGAACGAAAACCGGTACAGACTCCCAAATACGGACTACTTGCAAAGTACGAAACACCAAAACTGCTCAAGCGGCCCTCTAAACAAGCAACAACCGCAACTCTCAATACTTGTAGAACACAATGAAACTCCTAGCGAGCACACCAACGAAAACTGACCACCCTCCATCATGAACCCACGGACGCCTTTCGGATGGCGTCACACTTCTTATTTTTCTTCTTCTTTGGTTTCTCCTTAGTTGACTTCTTCTTTGGAGGGTCACTTGTCTTGCCAGATGTCGGCTGATGAGCCACCCATTTGTCAAGAAAATCATAAAACTCATTGAATTTCTTAGTTTCGTTGTCATCAACCAAGACGCTGCCAGAAGCCGACATCAACATACTGACCACATCAACAACCTCAACCAAAGGAATCACCGACGCAACCTCATCGACCACAGGAACCGCCAACACGATGGACTCAGGCACCTTCAGTTGCTCACATGACTTTGGCAACACATGCCCCTCACACGAGGCCGCCCATGAGATGCTCTACTGTAGCGACCCGACCCGAACGGATCAAGTCTCTGTGCTTAAGTGTCATCCCTGGATTGGTATGGTGACACACACAGTACTCGAGGATTTATAACAGAGGTAAATCACATGTATAAGTAACGTAAAATACTATTACCTCAATCCAAAATAGCGGAAGTAACAAGGTTGTGGATTCTCATCAACACCAACGGCAAAGTTGAGTGTAGAAACCATAACCCTAACGTATCACTTACTCGTCGTAAGAAATCCTGCAACAGGAGACGTTGCAGCCACAAAGGGTCAGTACATTGAATGTACTGGCAAATTCACACCATAGAGAATGATGAACAATGGCTATCACTATATGCATATTTGGCTGGTGGAAAAGCTCTATGGTTATAAGGTTTTGCGTAAAGCCAATTTTTCCCTACTGCAAAGGAATAAATTTTATTTAACTATCATGGTGGTTGTTGAACATTGAGAATGGTTGACAGCATTCTCAATCCCAATTAAGTAACATCATTAAACCCAACAAAATTAAATTTTAGAGTAACATGTTGAGATTCACATGATAATCCAGGTACTAGATACTCAAGATGTCCATAACCGGGGACACGGCTAATCATGATTAGTTTATACACTCTGCAGAGGTTTGCGCACTTTTCCCCACAAGACTCGATCGCCTCCGTTTGGTTTCTCGCACTACATGGTGTTTGAGAAGACGGATGACCGAGACATAGTCTTTCAGAAGTGCTAGCACCTTACGATGGATAGACCGTTACACCTACTTTCCCCTACATCTGCTAGTCTACCCTGTAAGAGTTCACACGACTTAATCAACTATGCTAGAGCCCATAATAGCTTGTGGCTGCACACGGAAGTTTCTAGTATGAAAAATCTCGTGATCCCTTTGAGCCTGGGTGGCGGTCCGAAAAAAACAGGCAATCCTAGTCTACCTAGGTGCCTAGACAGGCAATCCTGGAATACCCAGGTACCTCAATCCACCCAGATGTGTGTTTAAGTTGCCACCTTAAGTAAACCATTAATTAACAATCTCACATCTGTCACGAAGACTCTCAAAACCCAATCCATGTCTACGAGCATAGCATGGCACTATAAGCATAACGTAATAGTAACTCCCAAGGTTTGAATGCAGGGCAATAGGTTCCTACCTCATCAACTACTTCCCAATACCCACATGTTATCAATCCTACTCATGCAATGTTTGAGGGTCAAACTAATGCATAAAAACTGGGTATGAAAGGGGATATGATCAAAGTGTGAACTTGCCTGCAATGTTGATGAAGATGATTCGCACTCAAAAATCTTGATAGATCTACTCGTCACACTCCGGTCAATCTATCGTAAGCAAGCAATAGTAATCACACATAACCCTTTCATTTAATTTAAATGGAAGAAGTCATATCATCTTCGCTCAAGGGTTTTGTATTTGAAAAATAATTTGAATTCATGGAGATCAGAAAGCAAATATGAAAGTTTGGGAAAGTCCTTTTATTCCCTCGCATTTAACTTTCAACAAGTTTTGAATTCACTCACTTTCAGACAATCAATCAAATCTATCTATTTATTATAACATTCCAAAATTTAGAATTTTGGGATGTTACATATACAGAGAGAGGAGAACCAGGGCTAAGACATAGCTCTCGTAGCTCGGGCATGACCTGCAACACCGGATCTTCAAGCACGACAATGGACTCGCCTGAGAGTGACGATGAACCGTTCTCAACACGAGGGGAGAAACATCCATATAACTCTTGCCTCCCTTCCTCCATAGAGCCAACTGTTGGGGATCGTAGCAATAATTCAAAAAAATTCCTATGTGTCACCAAGATCAATCTAGGAGATACTAGCAACAAGAGAGAGGGAGTGCATCTTCATACCCTTGAAGATCGCTAAGCAGAAGCGTTGCAAGAACGCGGTTGGTGGAGTCGTACACGCAGCGATTTAGATCGCGGTCGATTCCGATCTAAGCGCCGAACAATGGCGCCTCCGCGTTCAACACACGTACAGCCCGGTGACGTCTCCCGCGCCTTGATCCAGCAAGGAGATAGGGAGAGGTTGGGGAAGACTCCGTCCAGCAGCAGCATGACGGCGTGGTGGTGGTGGAGGAGCGCGGTACTCCTGCAGGGCTTCGCCAAGCACTACGAGAGACGAGGAGGGAGAGAGGTAGGGCTGCGCCTTGGAAGAGAGAGACTCGTATGTTGTGCAGCCCCAAAACCTCCACTATATATAGTGGCAAGGGCAAGGGGAGGCGCCCTAGGGTTTCCCCTAGGGGGGCGGCGGCCAGGGCAGATGGGATCTCCCCCTTGGGTGACTTGGCCCCCAAGCCAGGAGGTGGGAACCCTAGATGGGGCGCCCCAAACCCCCTGGTCACGTGGGAATAGGTGAGGGGGGCGCACAGCCCCTTAGTGGGCTGGTTTGCCCCCTTCCCTTGGCCCATGAAGCCCCCAACACTTGTCGGGGCTCCCGAAACACCTTTCGGTCATGCTGGTCATCACCCGGTACCTCCGGAACACTTTCAGACTACAAAACCCTTCGTCCAATATACCAATCTTCACCTCCGGACCATTCCGGAACTCCTCGTGACATCTGAGATCTCATACGGGACTCCGAACGACATTAGGTAACCGCGTACATACTTTCCCTATAACCCTAGCGTCATCGAACCTTAAGTGTGTAGACCCTACGGGTTCGGGAACCATGCAGACATGATCGAGACATCTCTCTGGTCAATAACCAACAGCGGGATCTGGATACCCATGTTGTCTCCCACATGTTCCACGATGATCTCATCGGATAAACCACGATGTCAAGGATTTAGTCAATCCCGTATACAATTTCCTTTGTCTACCGGTATAGTACTTGTCCGAGATTCAATCGTCGGTATCCCGATACCTTGTTCAATCTCGTTACCGGCAAGTCTCTTTACTCGTTCCGTAACACATCATCCCGTGATCAACTCCTTGGTCACATTGTGCACATTATGATGATGTCCTACTGAGTGGGCCCAGAGATACCTCTCCGTTTACACGGAGTGACAAATCCCAGTCTCGATTCGTGCCAACCCAACAGACACTTTCGGAGATATCCGTAGTGCACCTTTATAGCCACCCAGTTACGTTGTGGCGTTTGGTACACCCAAAGCATTCCTACGGTATCCGGGAGTTGCACAATCTCATGGTCTAAGGAAATGATACTTGACATTAGAAAAGCTTTAGCAGACGAACTATACGATCTTGTGCTAGGCTTAGGATTGGGTCTTGTCCATCACATCATTCTCCTAATGATGTGATCCCGTTATCAATGACATCCAATGTCCATGGTCAGGAAACCATGACCATCTATTGATCAACGAGCTAGTCGACTAGAGGCTTACTAGGGACATATTGTGATCTATGTATTCACACATGTATTACGATTTCCGGTTAATACAATTATAGTATGAACAATAGACAATTATCATGAACAAGGAAATACAATAATAGCCATTTTATTATTGCCTCTAGGGCATATTTCCAACACCAACATCTTCCACGCCAGAAGGGCATGACATCGAAGTGGTCTGCGACCTAGCCGGTGCAAGGGAGAGCCTGCTAAGAGCAGCCTCCGCCCGCTCGAGAAAACTCTGAACCCGTGCCAGACAACTCTGCAACAATGTTGTCTGATCGGCCAAAAAGGACCGCAACATCAATATCGGGTGGGGTTGCTGAGCCAACGGTAGCAGAGACGACAGACGCCCAAGACCCATGGTGAATCGCCTTGGAAGGGAGCACGGCTTTCATTGCACCCTTACATGAAGCTAGAGCAGGATGGCGCATGGAACCGAGGACTGGCGGCATGGCAAGGCATGCCAAAGAACTTAAAGGACGTCAAGGATTGCGGCATCCGCGTGCACGGTGACCATTCTCCAATCAACGGGAGCACCGAAGCGGATCTCTGCAAGCGGCCGCACGATGCCCAGGAGCGAAGCATCTGCAACATCTACCGTGCAGCCAAGCAGGGATTGGACGCGGAGCCATTGCAGGGGCTAGCGACGTGGATCATGCCGGGGCAACACCTCCTGCCATACCTCGCTCGCCTTCACCACCACGTCCAGCAGAGCAGCGACTGGGGCCGAGGCCTTGGCAGCAGGCGGTGTCATAGGGGCCGGCTCCTCTTCATCGTCATCGTCGCCGTCAGCGGCCAGAGAGGTCCATGACTCGGGCTCTGGCCGACCCGAGCCGAGATGCGGTGGCGCGGCGACGGGGGAGCACATCCCCTCCGGGCCCTCCAAGATCGACGCAGCAGAGGCCTGCACGGGCAGTCGCGCGGGCGCACGCACAGGCGCAACCAACTTGCTCGGAGACACCACCGGCACCTTCCCTGACCCGCCAACAGCATGGACGGAGCGGCTCAGCGCCGGCGGGGCCCCGATCCAGATGGGATCGAGCAACAGACGGCGCTGGCTGCGGGACGACGCGCGGCGCGGAGCCAGCAGACATCTCAGCGGGAGGCGGCGACAGCGCGCTCGCTGGGGCGTGGAGCAGCGTTGGGGGTGGCCGACGGGGAGCTGCCGGTGAAGACGGGAGTGACGGCGCGGGGTCGCCGGGGCGCAGCTCCCACACCTGATTCCTAGTAGGAGGGAAGGGGGGAGCAGACGACGTGGAGGCCGGATCTGGGAGCGGCAGACGCAGGGGTGGCCGGAGCATGGAGATCCGGCCGGCGGCGGCCGCGCGCTCACGCGGGGACGACCGCGGTCGCGAGAGCCATGCTCTCAGAGTGGAGAAGTTTTCGGGCAAATGTATGCGTTTCTTTTGATCTCAAAATGTTGTAATAATGTGCATTCCGCACGGACAATGCTAAAATGAGAACGATTCCTGCAATATCCCGACGGCCAAGCAAGCAAAATTTAGGTCAGGTTGCAAGGTGGACTAGATATTCCGCTAGGCCGCTGCGCCGTCCCGCAAAAAAGCCTGCAAAGCTGCTGCTGGGTCGGCCATGTTTCCTCTAGCAGGCTCCAGCAGACGCGTCGCAAAACCGCATTGGCGCTGCATAATACACGGAAGGCGTCGTATTTATTGGCCCTTCCGCTGCGGCGGACATGCATTTTAACATATAATGAGGCTGGCTAACTCGTCTCCTTGGTTGTCCCTCGATTTGCTTCGGTTTGGACCATTGGATGTTGGTCAAACTGTTTATTTTCGCGTTGGTGGACGTTGGATCTTCTTTGGTTCTCGTTTTGACCGTGCGATGAGTTCTCGGCAGACCATAACCTGTGGGCTCAGTCTCTCAGCCGATTGGCTGGGTGAGCCTTTTTGGGGCACGGACGGCCTAGCCTTTTTGGGGCACGGGCGGCCTCTCCTGCCGCGCCGCGTTCGTGCGTCGTGGGCGCTATGCGCGATTTACGCGTTATGCGGTTCCCGCTCGCCCCTGTGGTTCGCTTGTCGATGACGCTGCAGGTGGGGTTGTCTTCTCCTTGGTCCCGTGCGTCATTGTCCTGCCTCTTGCTTTTTTTTGTGTGTGTGGCCTCCCGCGTTTGGATTGGCTCGTGCCGAGTATGGAGCGAGGAGGGACGCCATCGCCATGCCGCGTCGCATCATGAGGCGTATTGGAGGCTTCTTTTTCTTTGGGTCGTCTGTTACCTTTTCCTGTGTCGCTTTGACCCGTCGCCCACCTGCCTCGTCATCCCTCTCGTTGTCCTCTCTTAGGCATAGCCCTCTTCGTCCGCCCCAGGCCCAGCAGGCCCAGCAGGTGATGGGGGCGCCGCCCTGGTTGCGAGGAAGCCGCTGGAGGAAGAGCTCAACTTGGACATTGTCGACCGGAGGAGGGGATCGATTCGATCTGCAGAAGAGAGATAGTAGATGAGAGGGGGAGAGGGAAGGAAGGAGACGGATTCTATCTCCAAGAGAGAGAGAAGATGAGAGGGAAAGACTGATGGAAGGAGAGGAGGGAGAAAGAGAGAGGAAAGAGAAGAGGGAGGCGCGACAACGGACATGACAGGGTCAACAGTCGTCGTTGGCCTGCCCCGGCGAGGTAGGGCGCGACCTGAAGGTTGGTGGTGGCTCGATCCGCTTCTAGATCAGGACCTACGAGGAGGGTGGGGCTCGGGCGCGAGGTACGGCAGGCTGCGCTCCACCTCTTCCTCGAGGTGCATGTGCAGTGGGCAGACGGCAGCTCGCGCGGTGGTGCGGGGGCCTCAACGGGTGCGCAATGGGGACTCCATGCATCTCCTACGCTCCGCAACCCTTTCCTTCCCGACACAGCAGAAACAAGGATGCCGAGGCGGTTCAGGTTTGCCTTCACCTCCTCTCATTTGCAGCTTCATTCAAGCATATATATTAAATTGGTAGGTATTCCAGGGATTTAGCTTATGTATGGACTACACCTACATGGAGAAGTTTCCATGTACACATATCACTGAAAGTGGAATATATATTCCAAATGCCAACACAACCATAGTCCAATATGCAGAACTATTTGCGCCCACGCAGCACATACCTCTTCTACACTTACAAGTCTTCCTTTCCAGGATTGCCATGATGAGCTGCTACTGTAGTGCTTTATAATTTTTTTTGTCCCTTTGCTAAACTTTGTTCTCTTATTCTGATGTTATGATTTGTAATGGCTAGATGAGATTTGTGGTGAAAAATTTCCTTTCTTTTGTTTACCTACAGATCTTGAATGCACGATTGATGATTTTGTTTGACAGGTTAGAAATCTAAATAATAAACATTTTTAAATTGTGTAGTTGGTAAACATCGAAATACAAGAAAAATATACTAGCTTACTACAATGTTGTTTGATCAATTGCTTTGCAGGAGGCTCACTGATGGAGTATGCCTAATCTCAATTTATTGCATGGTGTTGGTATGTTTCTTTTATTCTATTTAGGAGGGTTCTAAACTATTAAGGGAAACATACAATTTATCAGTTTGAGACCTGCTTCAGTCTGTGTGCTGCTGCAGGGGGACTTTGGATGGTGGTCTTGATATTCCGCACGGTGACAAGAGATTTGCTGGCTTCAAGAAGAATGAGAAGTGGCTGGACACTGAGATTCACCGCAACTACATTTATGAAGATCATGTTGCAGACTGCATGAAGGTGAGTTGGATCCATTGTCCTTGTGGTATTATTATAATGCCATTTCTTCGTTCCCCTGGGCTATCGTTGTTGTATACATGAATTCTTTCTGAGCCTGATTCATCCATATAAAAGTATCCTAAAACAGTGTACTTTGTTCTTATTTCTGAAGCAGGTTACTGAATCTTGTTTTAACTTCTGCCCTACCCTTATTTCAGTCAATAGCTGATGAAGAACCTGAGGAGTGCCAATTTCACTTTAGTGAGTACATCAAGAAGGGGATTGCGGCTGATGACATGGAAGCACTGTACAAGAAGGTTCATGCTACCATTCGTGCTGATCCTACCATGGCAAAATAAACCAAGGAACCTCCGAAGACGCACAAGAGGTAGATGTATCTTGTTGTTTATTAAAGTCAGACAACTTATTTCAGCACTTTCATTGGATTGCAAGTACGGGACTGTTCGCTGCAGGTATAATCTCAGGAAGCGTTGAGACACAGCTTGCCTTGTATGTGATGTTGCAGCTCAAAATTAAGATGCTGTCAATCCAATAAGAGAAGCCAAGGAGCTATTGGCGATCGTGTGGTGCGTACTAGATCATGAAGTTTATCAGTATGCAGTAATGGCTATCATTTTTTTCTCATACTCATGTAGTCCATTCACTCCTAAACTGTATGTTCTTCTTTTGTTAAAACCTTGAAGTATTAAGATGTTAGGCTAAATATATTCCTTCATAATCAATAATAGAAATTTTTTCTATGTAATAAGATACAGTTTCATGCAAAAAATAATCTTGTCTTATATAGTTATATATCAAAACTATGGATTTGCTATGCACTTCTTGTGATCATTAGTGTTCACTGTTTTCCTTCGGATTTTGTTGGACACCTGCGGCATCGTGGTGTCGGATGCGACGAACGCTGCCAGGTCCGCGCCCATATCATGCTCAGGGAGCCTGGCCTCTTTAGTCGTGTTCTCCATCTTGCAGCACATGATGAACTACACTGTAGAGTTCAGCTGTGTTTCCCCTGTTTTCTTCTACTACAAGAGTTCTAATGATTTTTTTTGAGGGAAGAGTTCTAATGATTTGTACTGTTTGGCTGCAAATTTATGTTCTTTGCATCACCATATGGATAGTCATAACGATTGAAGAGATTTCAGAGAGTTTCACAATCTGACTCGAGTCACAGGCTATAGGTTAACTTTAATTGAATGGTAGTATGGGAGTAATAATTCTGAAATCTAGAAATGATCTTGTTTCTCATATAGATCTTTCTGGTAATCTGATCTACCTTTGCTGTATTAGTGGTGTTGGGTTAGGCATCAACAGTGATGCTTAAAATAGCTAAAGGTGATTGTTGTAGTTACTGGGATCCTCCAAGTGGATCATAATAATGATGAGAAAACATAACCAAAAAAACATAAAATGGATTAAAAGGGAACCCACTTTCTAGGATTGTGGGCTGAAGAGAGAATGGATACAGGCTTTGTCTCAAGGAGATTATCTGACAAGAATGAATTAGTCATCAACAGTTGAGGTGCAGCGAACCTTCTTACTTGCTCCACCTTGTTATTCTCTTCTTTTTTCTCCTTCGTTGTTGTGTCGCTCGACTGCATCTTTATTAGTTCAAACTCATGCTTGTTTTAGCTAGGATGAATTTAGGAATGGTTGCCATTTCATGGTACAGTTGAGCTGATGTTGAGTATGTGTTTGTGTGTAGCGGTTCATTTCCTCCTTTTCTTTCTGCAACATTTCGTTCACTTGCTTATAGAAAGATTCATCACATAGGCCTTTAGCTTGATTGTTCCGCATACCATGAGAACCAGCATGACTTTGGATATATGTTTCTGCAGATTTCAGAATGTATCCAAGATTGCAGGGAAGTTAATTACACCATCTCTGGAAGATGGACTGTGGAAGATGTACATAGCCCCTCAGTTATTTCACTTTGTCCTGGATTAATAACAGATTACTAATTTATTTGTTTAAACAGGGCGGGTTATTTACGAAAGTATTTTCTATGCAGAACTGATTAGCATTAACTCTAGACCATTTACTATTGACTGGATAATTTACATGTTGACAAGGACTTATTCCTGCAGCCTGGTCATAATTGCTCAGCCAATTTCCCAACCCAAATCCAGAACCACTTCATTTTTAGATCTTTACGTGCTTCATGAAATGCCTTAGTGATTAAGCTCTGCACTTTGTTTTTCTTTGTTCTCCTGCTCACAGAAACCGATGGCTGCAAGACCGAGAGAAGCATTAGGAACTGGTCCGCAGCGTCTTCCAGTGTATGCATACACACAATTCGCTTTCCTTTTCTTTTCACACTTTTTATAGATGATGTGGTTGAGTTCCTCTTCTTGTAGTGTTGTCTGCAAGGCCGAAGGGTGTGAGCAATTTCATCGAGGCTGATGCAATCTTTGGACCAGTAGTGACGCTAGTGCCTGTATATCCCATGACTGGTTCTTTCAGCTCAATATCCATACACTACTTGTTTGTATTCTGTATTCCAGTGCAAATTATGATTGTTGCTAAACACTCTTGCATGTAACTGCACTACTATCTGCTCTAAAAAATGTCACTGCTCTACCACAATGCTAGCATGCATTCCTTTTCACATCTAACACTTATTGAATTGTTCATCTTCTTTCTCCTCTGTTTGTCACAAAGATTCTTCTATGACAACCTCTTTAAGGAGATCAACTAATCTTCTTGTCGCAGTTTTTGTTGAAACATTGATTAGGTGCTCCAAGAATGTATGTGAGCTTGACATTGTATTTAACGGCATCAAGGTACAATGATTCTCTTTGTTTGTATTTTATTCTGGAATGTCACTGTCATAATAAATAAAGTCCAGAAAAGCATTGGTGTTTTTATCTTAGCATGTACTCCCTCCGTTCCTAAATATAAATCTTTTTAAAGATTTCAATAAGAACTACATACGGATGTATATAGACAAGCAGACGCTTTTTTGTAGCTTAGTTTCATATGTTGAACTGCGTTGTTGAGTGCAGTGCGTAGGCTCTTTATAAATTGTTCAGTAGGCAATCAACGCGGCACATGTGGGGGCTGTGAGAGCTGTGAATGGCATCGGTCTTGTCATACTTATGAGCAGGAGCACGGGCCACATTACTCTTCATGCCACTCTGAGCAGCCGAGATGTTGACTGCTGCTTGAATCCTGAGATTGATTTCCACGTTGTAATAGAAGGGAGGCCTGTTTGAGTTCCTGTATGAAAGGGTAAATAAGAAGGGGCATGTTTTCATGGTAGTTGCTGAAGGTGTTGGTCAGGAGTTGATTACCCGGACCGATGACCAGAACCAAGAGCAGGATGAGTATGTTAAGGGCATCTCCAGCCGCGCCCCCAACAGGCCCCCCCCCCCCCCCCGGGCCACTTTTTCGGTGCCGGCGCCGAAAAAACGACCCAGTCGCGCCCTCAGGACGCCGAAAATTGCCGGTTCAGACCTTTTTTCTGCCCGGCGGTCACAGGCCGAACCCGGCGCGCTGGGGAGCAGTTGGGGGCTCCGGCGCTAGGGAAAAGCACGCCTGGCCCACACCGACAGGGGAAAAGTCAAGGTTTTCTTCCCCCGACTCGCCTCGCACCCCCCGCGCCCTCGGCCACCACTAGCTATATCCCGGCGACGGCCGCCTCCCTACTCCGCTAGATAGCCATTCCCCGCCGGAAAATAGCAGCGCTTCGCCGCGGCAGCCCCTCCCACAGCAGCTGGGCGTTTCCGGCCGCCGTTTCCGGCCGTGGAGGCGTGGTTTAACGGCGGGTACACGCCCACCGAGCGCAAGGTGTTCGGCGTTTTGCCTATCTCGGCGATGGACTCGGATGAGGAGGAAGAGCTCGCCGCGCTGCTGGAGGAGGAAGCCGCGGCCGACGTCCAGGAAGAAGAGCATCTCATGGTGCTCGCCGCCCTCGCCCAGCTGCTGGCGAGCAATGAAAAGCCGCGGCGAGGTGGCTCGGCGCCGGGGCGGGTGAAAGCAAAGAACCGGCATCGTCTCCAAGGCTACTGCATGCTCTACTCCGACTACTTCGCCGATGCTCCACTTCATGGCGAGAGAACATTTCGGCGCCGTTATCGGATAAGCCGAAAGCTCTTCCTTAGGATTGTGAATTTCATCCGGGAGTTTGACAACTACTTCAAGTGCAAGATGGATTGCACTGGCGCTCTTGGATTCACCTCCATCCAGAAGTGCACGACAGCGATGAGGATGCTTGCATATGGAGCTCCCAGTGATTCACTCGACGACTATGGGCGCATGGCCGAGTCCACCAGTATAGAGTGTTTCTACAACTTCTGTCGGGCAGTGGTGGCAGTGTTTGGGCCACAATACTTGAGAACACCCAATGCGGAAGACACTGCTCGGATCCTAGCCCAGAATGCAGCAAGAGGATTTCCTGGGATGCTTGGAAGCATCGACTGCATGCATTGGAAATGGAAGAATTGCCCATTTGGTTGGCAGGGGATGTACAAAGGCGCCAAAGGCAGTTGCAGTGTGGTGCTTGAGGCGGTAGCCACACAGGACCTTTGGATTTGGCACTCCTTCTTTGGTATGCCAGGAACTCACAATGACATCAACGTGCTGCAGTGCTCTCCTGTTTTTGCCAAGCTCGTTGAGGGCCGTTCTCCTCCGGTGAACTTCGAGATCAACGGGCACCAATACAACAAGGGGTACTATCTAGCTGACGGCATCTATCCGAGATGGTCGACATTTGTGAAGACGATCTCAAACCCTGTGGCAGGAGGCAAGAACGCCTGGTTTGCGAAGCTTCAGGAGGCTTGCAGGAAGGATGTCGAGCGGGCATTTGGTGTGCTCCAATCTCGATTTGCTGTTGTTCGGTACCCCGCTCAGACCTGGTCCAAAGATCAAATGTGGGAGATTATGACTTGTTGTGTCATCTTGCACAACATGATCATCGAGAGCGAGCAAGAAGACCCAGTGTTTGACACTGAACCATACTATAGGCAGGGTCCTCTAGCCGAAGTTGATCACCAGCTACCGGCAACTTGGACTGCCTATCTCAGTATGCGTCAGGAGATCCGAGACCCACAGCTGCATCATCAACTGCAGAAAGATCTGATTGAGCACCTATGGAGGCTCAAGGGGGACGCCGTGTGATGAAATACGAGTTTTTATTTGTTGAACTATATAATTTGTATTGAACTATTTGTTGTTGTACTATTTTGTTGAAGTATTTGATTTTTCTGTGATGAAATATGTGATAAGAAATAATTGTGTTGATAATTGAACGCCGAGACACGGCGAAACCACGCCGAATATGGGCCTATTCTCGCCCATATGGGCCGTTTATTCGCCGAAATTGGGCTGCAAAGTGGGCCAATTTCGGCGCCTGGAGGCGAGCTGGGGGCGACGACTGGGCGCAAAACCGCCCCCAGCGCCGATTGTATCGCCGGCTCGCCCCAAGGGGGCGATTTTTATGCGTCCTGGGGGGGCCAACGGCTGGAGATGCCCTAACATGTTGTTCCTTGACGTTGGCCTTCTTCTATAAAGTTTACATGCAACTCTCCTCCATGGTTAAAAAACCAATTTCATTTTGTTTCTTTGACGGTTACTCATTTCTCTTACCGTTGTTGTATCAAAACAATTGTATTTTTGTTGATGGCCGCTTGGGCTCATTTTCTAGGAGAATGAGATGTGGGATAATCTACTCTGAAATGCTTGGTTCCCTTCAAACAATTTATAAGCTAACTAATTTTGGCTGCTGCTGCACATGAAACAATTGTACTATGTTGTTGCCATCTTGCCTTTTATGTGAGCTTAAACACACAATCAATTAAAATTTTACTAAGTTCATACTGTATGTATTTGCTCAAACAAAGTTGTTGAAAATGCAAATACTTTTAACGACTACATGATTTTAAATGAGACTCTACGCCATTTGGCGCAACAGGTCATGTTATACAAATATATTTTTTTTAGCGCAATGGGTCATACAATTTTTTTTTCAAATTCAGATTTCGCAATGTGATAAACATATTTTCAATGTGATAAACATGGTTTAACACATGGGTTTTCTGACTACCAATATCGAATATGTCCTTGCAAAATGAAACAATTTTCATCGACAACATGGCTTTAGCGGGTCTCTGCGCCATTTGGCGCAACGGGTCAACTAGTTGTATCAATTGGAGCTGGAGCTCTGTCGCGACCCGTCTTAGGAGCTGCAGGCTCGGCAGGCCCGGAGGATGGATCAACAATGTGACTGATCAGACTGAGGCCAGTTACCTGTAAGAGTCAGTAGCACCATCCTGAATTAAGCTAGACATCAGGATCATCCATCAGGCTGCTAGGATCAGCATTATATGTGTTCCATCGGAGTGTCCATCTCTTGTCCAGTTTCAGTTATAACTAGAGAGTGCCGAGGGCCGGTCACTGTGGAGTTCAGAGACACGGTTGAAGTGTCATATCCTATTGGGGCCAAGCCGAAACCATGACCCCAAGGTCCATATCCAGGAGCGAGATGGCCAAGCACATATGACACCTGATTGGCAACATTCAGCGGGAGCAAGCTGAAAAAACAGACGTAAAGGGGTTTCCTTGGAAAGAAAAGGTTGCATGTATACCAGTGTTCACAAAACTAACAGTTACAGTCCTCACTTGATACTTGATTGAGAATCTCGTGAGCTACTGGGTTGGAAGCAAGTGATGCGTTAGCTTGTTGAGGAGCCAGCGAGGCAAACAGAGGAATTGTCTGGAGATCTTCAGGGGGCACGGCACACTAGAGCTGGAAGAAGAGTGTTCGGAAATAGACCCATTCCACACAGTATATGTGCTTCTGCAGTTCTGAATGTGAACGTTGCTGTCATGAGAACGATTGGTTGCTGACGGTGCTGCCGTGCTGTCCGCTAAAAATCAAGCGGCCCGAAGGCGGGCAACCGCGGTGGCCGCTAAAAAAGCTGGCTTCCGCTTTGGTGTTTGGCGGGCAGCCGCCTGCAACCTCAGATGCTGCAGATGAACAAAGAATCAAAGATGAGATCACGGAGAACAAGATTAAGGCTTACCTCGATATGTACGATAAGCCTCTTTCTTCGCACCGATCCACGCTTTGGCGGGTGTCGACAAAATGGCAAACTTGTTAATGATAGTCCATGATCCCTTGCTCATGACCAGCGGCTGGTGGTTTTGGGATTCGGCTCCCTTGTATCTGGCTCAGACAATGTTCCTTGATGTTATGCATGCCGTCCGAATATGTCCATCTAAACCTTACCCCCAGGCTCTAGTCTTCCTTTTTGTGCTTTTACTTTATGTATTCCAGTTCTCGCCCAGTTTTCCCTCAGTTAACTAGGCAACTTTCCTCTTATATGAAAAGGGCAGAGCTCCTGGCCTTGCCTCATCAAGTATTTCAAAACAAAAAAAACTAGTAATAATTGCACTTTTATGGCTTTCAACGCGGCGTAACCTTTTCACCCATAGTATAAAGGTTTGGTCCAGGTTTTACCAGTGCCACATATTTTCATTAATATAAACAAGGTGGGCCAGGGAGGACAGCTCAGTTTCTACATTATTTTTCGTTACATGATTTACAGCTAGGATAGTTGAGTTTCTACATTCTGGCATAAACACATGCTACATCACAGGAAATCCCATACTGGGATGGTGTACTGGCCTTGATCCGTGGTCTGGTGGCCCAGCTGAGGATTACTGCTAAGAAATTGCAATGACTGGATATCTGGAGGGGGAGCCTGCACCAAAACACGACGAAAACTAGATATCATCATTTTGCCTTCTTAAAAAAATTAGCCAACAAGGTGTTGAATGAGCTCATGCTATGTAATGCTGATTACAGTCACTTGACCGACTACATCAACTACTCCCTCCGTTCGGAATTACTTGTCGCAGAAATGGATGTATCTAGATGTATTTTAGTTCTAGATACATCCATATCCGAGACAAGTAATTCCGAACGGAGGGAGTACATGAATATCTCCCATGGAGAGAACTTGTTATAGAGGGGTATGTAAGGATATGAAATCAATGCTCACTTAAAAGTCCTACCCTAGCAACTGTTGAAGAAATAATTGGAGTAAAATCCCATGAGAAGGACAACACAGGTGTAACCAACCATAGAGTAATGCACAAATGTAGAATCACCTGGTGCATTTGAGGACCGCCATGAAAGGGTGATTGTTGTAGATGAGGTTGCTGAAGATGAACAGGTGATTGTTCCTGCATCTATCGACACACCGATATGTAGTGACAGCAAAGTATAAATTGTATTGCTTTTTCAAGAAATTAAAAAATGTCCATTACCTGCCCAAATGGCGTCATGCCAGAAAATCCTTGAAGAGAATTAAGACCAAACTGCTGTGTAACATATGGTGCCTGTTTCGATAAAGCTATAATATATCAGACTTAACTACAAACTACAATATTCATCATCTTATCTGTTCATCAAAACAGGGGTGTATGGAAAGAGAAGTAGAAGGAAATATAAGTTTTACCTGCATTATATGATTTGGGGCAAGGAACTGGTTGGTTGGAGTACTCATGTGATTCGGGATGTCATTCGATATTGTGGGAGCAAGAACCCTAAGTGGGAGTTCAGCCTCCTCAGGCTCCACTAGACCTGCAACAATTTAATAAGATCAGACACTGATCATGTATTCACGTTCAATCCAGCATGGAGCAGCTTAGGTGATGAACATACCTTGTCTACCTTTTTTCTTTTTACTTGATTCAAGAGGACTTTGCTGCTGGCGACGATTCTCTACATTTTTATTTTTCTTACTACTTGCTCTGCGAGGTTCACTGTTGCTGGTATCATTCTGAGGCAAATTTGGCTGTTGACTTCTCATGATAGTGCTTAAGGAAGGCTTGTCATGCAACTTTGCTTGCAAAAGAAGCTCAACTTGCTCCAGGAGCTGATCATATTGGCTCTCCATAAATCTCTGACCTTCAATGTTTTCTGCAGCCTTTGCTGCCACTTTATATAAAGTTCGATACAGCGAATTGTGCCGTTTAGACACCGTGAACTTGGGATCTTCATCCACAGCAGCAAAACCGAAGTTCTCCTTTGGAGATTCACTCTGAGCATCCTTTCGCCATCTTTTCAAAATATATTGTGGTGGAAGTTCTTTGATATTTTTTATCTCAAGAACTTTCAGTACATGGCAACATGGAAGGCCTACGAATTCAAACTTCTTGCAGCTACAAACGACCATATATTCTGATGAGTCAAATCTAACAAAATGGACTTGAGGTCTGTTTTTGACAGTTACCTCATACTCGGATATTGGTCCAATTTCACCACAGCAATAAACCATGCAGGACAAGACCAGTTCAAATTCTAACCTGAACATCTCAAACAGTGCAGGAGTATATGTATTAGCAGCTTGCCAGAGTAACCGCAGAGGTGGTACCCTCTGTGTCATTTGAACTCCAAGGTAGTCAGCTTGTTGTTCAGCTAGACGTTTCTCCTCCAAAAATTTATCATATCTGTTGAAGAAGTATGGAAGATCTATTTCTGTTTTAAGAACACCTGTCAGGATGGCATCCATGTTATCACTTCGGAGTGTGGCTGCAATATCTGCACAGAATATATCACGCCCATAAGGCAAAGCCCATCTTTCTCTATCCTCATACAATTTACTTAGCCACTCGTTGTCTTTCAGATTGTACTTCGCCAAGAGGATTTCCCAGCTAGACAAGAAGTCCCCCTCCTCCTCATAGTCATACAAAGACCGACTAAAATCATGGGCAAAAGTTTCCGAACCTTGGAATGTATCACTTAGTACCTTGGTGGCATTTTGATATAAATGCAACAGTGAGAAGCGATGGGCAGTCCCTGGCCAAGCAGAAGCAACTGCATCGCTTATTGCTGTAGAGCGATCAGTCAAAACTGTTCTTGGCTGCTTACCGCTCATAGCAGACTTGAAAGTTTCAAACAACCACTTGAAGGATTCGACTGATTCATCATAAATAAATGCTGTACCAAATATGGTTGGCTCCTTATGATGGTTAACTCCAATGAACAACAACAAAGGCCTACAATAATCACTTGTGCTATACCTTGTGTCAACACATACTACATCACCGAAGTAGTTAAAGTCCATCACTGATTTAACATCTGCCCAGAATACATTTCTGAATTGGTCGTCTTCATCCACTTGAATGGAACAAAAGAATGAAGGATTCTCGCCTTTCATCCTCTGTAAATATTCAGAAATTGCCTGAGCATCGCCTGATTGCATATCCTTCGTGTGTCTTGTCCTTACGTAATTTTTATAATCATTTGGTATCAAAACAACTTTTGGTGGATCCGGAGGCTGCTGTAACTTTGCTAATAACTTCTGTGATCTAAGAATCTGAATGTCCACCAAGGGAGCTTCAAGATCATGATTATGATCAGCCACATACTCAGTCACAACATATTTGCCGCTAGTAGTGATTCTAACAGTCATGTGTGCTTCGCAGCCAGTTCTTATTTCTGCTCGTTGTTTCTTTGGCTCAGCAGTAACACTTTTAGGACGGAAGCCCTCTTTAGAACATACATAAGACCGAGACCTCGTAACATTATTTGCTGTTTTCTCAGAGCATCCTTTTCGGACATTGAATCCTGCAGTTCCAGCATAGCTGACATAAAACTCATAGGCCTTGTCTTCATTCAGGAAAACCATACCCACTTTTGGTTCTCCTCCAGGCCCAGCTACTACTTCAGTTTCTGGATCCTGTTCCGCTTCAACTATTTCATCTTCTTTACTCTCAGGCTGGACAATAGGGAAAACAATCATACATGTTATAGTGAATGGCCGTTTCAAATATGCAAATGTAATAATTCATATGGAAGAAATGGTGTAAACTCACAGAATTCATTATTCCCTTTCTATGTTACATAATAGAAGAAAAATATTATATCAAAAGATTCATACAGAGAACTCAAACAAGTATCTCCTATGCAACACTTGCAGAGAAAAAGTCAAACATATCATTACAATTGAACATTTTGCACACAAGCTTACCTTCTTTTCATTTTTAAGATTTTGCTTCTCAAGACGTTTTGAACGCCTTTCTGACGGCTGCCAAGAACAAGAATAAGAAAGCATAAAAATAATGAGATAAATGTCACAGAAATGCTTCACATTTACTCTGAAAAAACTAATACATGGAGGCAAGTTAACGCTTGTTGATTCGAATAATTTGCACATTCATGAGACGAGATACAGCAGGTCAGATAAATTAGAATTGTGTTAGCATACAAGAGTTGCAAAGTGGAGGTAAGTACAAACCACTCACAAATCACATAAAATTAGTTCAGCGAAGGCAACAAGAAGAGCTACAGATAATCTGTTGAAACCAGCCCCATAGAAGTTAAGAGTTATACATCAATGAAATGCGGAATACAGGTACATAGTGAACATTTTCTTCTATAAAATTAAGTTTATTAGCAACAGAAAGTGGCTACACAAATGAAGTAACAACACATATCTGTCATGTGGGGCAGAATGTATGGCGCAGGCACAATGATAAGGACAGGCAGCCTACTGCTTGATCCTCACGATAGCCTAGGGGATCCCCGTATCAATTAGTTTCCAAGTTTGTTAGTGCTTGCCTTATGTCGTAAGCCTTCCTTTTACCCCAGCCATCTATATTCTAGCTATGTAAAGCTATCAATAAACAGAAAACGAGATTAGGCTCCAACCCTAAGCACATGACAATATCTTCCATAGAAAAGGTGCCAATTTATTTGCCAGTATGTATGAGACTGCAGTCGGTTGTAGCTTGTGAGTCCTGACAGTGAGATGACAATTAGACACCAACTGAGTGCTACCATTTTTCTTTCATTGGATAACTAACCACCCACTTAATGGAAACTGCTAACAGCGAAAGAACACAGTGATGCAGCGCATTCGCAAATACAAATATTGCTGATATGCAAGCAAAGTTACCAGCGGTCCGTCGCTTGACAGAAATCTACCTCCATCACCACGCTTACGCCTTTCCGCCAAAGCTTGGCGTGAGACAATCTAAAATGGACAAGAACACATACTTACCAAATAAGCAAAGGATCATACAATATTATATTTATATCTACGATTACTTTCAGTTGATATAGGGCCGATTACCCAGACACTTGAACATTCTAACATATGTTTATGTCCTGATATATGCAACACACATTGGTAAAAACAGGCCATAAATATTGATGTGCCAGGTATATAACCTTTTTTCTGAAATGAGCAACTATGTGGGCCTCATTGTAGCAATGAGGCCTACTTACATCGTATTCTACAGTCCACAATCCACATAATACAGTATTGCAAATTATGATATATTCTATATCACCATCACAACAAACAGCAAGGTGGAAGTGATTTACCTTGGCAGGCCTGCCCGAGGCAGGTCTGCTCTGTCGCTTCGAGAGATACTTATTAAGTATCTTCTTTCTCTCATCAACAGCGCACTGCGACACCATCACACCAAGGTCCGTCGACACACATGCCTGAAGGGCATTATCCTCTGTAACAGCCTTTCTCGGCCTCCCCCTCCCTCTCTTTTCCTTGACCTCCACCTCCTTTTCCATTTCACCCTCATGAGCATCAGAATTAGCATCGTCGCCGTCACCGTGGTCATGGGCACCATCCTGTGCAGCATCCTCCACCTCAACATGTTCCTCCTCCAGTTCGATGACAGACTCCACAGCATCCTTCTTATCCCCACCTCTCCCCAAATTCTCCGTACTAGGTACTGCTTGCCCATTCCCTGTGCCTGCTGTTGCGACACCCTTCTCCACCGAGTTCTTCACCTTGATCACCGGCGTGCTCTTCTTCCCGGGCTTGCGGCCCCTCTTCTTATGCGCCCCAACCTTCCCTTCCCCTTCCCCTTCCCCCGCGGCACCCTCCTCCACCTCCTTCGGGGCTGCCGAATCCTTGGCTTTGTTACCCTTCCTGTAGGAGTAATTGCCTCTGCAGCAGAGGAACCGCTGCATGATCATGCCCCCCGTGCCGGCCGAGCGGCGGTTGGAGCCGGTGCGCGCCTTGAACCCAGCCCTCTCGCCGTAGCCGTAGTAGAAGCCCTTGGCGTCCTGGACGGAGTCGAACTCCATCCCTAGCTCCGGCGCGGCCGCGGCCGCGGAGGGGGCAGCCTCCCCCGTAGCCGCCGCTTCCAGCACGTGGTTGTGCTCCACCACCAGCTTGGACACCTTCCACTTGCCCTCATCCCCGCCCACCCCGCCGTCCTTCCTCACCACCTCCATCATCGCCCTGCACCGTTCGTCGGGCGGTCCCGCGGGCGCTGGCGACGCCTCCTCCTCGCTGGCGGGGCCGGCCTGGCGGAGCGAGAGGTAGCCGCGGGAGAGCGGCTCGCCGGGCTCCGCCGGCGGGGGCGGATCGGAGGAGCTCGCGGGCGGCCCCAGCGGCGGCGGCGCGTCGGCCATGCTCGGGGCGGGGGTTTGGGCGGGGTTTGAAATGGCGCGGGTTTGGGCGGGGGCGGGGGATGGGGTGGGGGGTGGAGATCGGGTGTGGGGAGGAGGCGTCTTGCCCTGGCTGCGGCGGCCGGCGGGAGTGGGGGACGGGTGGGTGGGTGGATGCGGAGAAGGGTGTGGGTGTCAAAGGCTGCGCGCACGGGCGTCGGCTCCCTGGCGCGTGGGGTCAGGGGCGGCGTGGCCCAGGTGTCATCGGGTGTGAGCCTGGAAGCGAGTGTGGCGCTAGGGGGCCGCCGATGGGGCTCCTGGTCGGCGACCTGAGGAGGGAGACGGTGTGGCGCCTCTGAGCGCACGACGCGTGGCCCGCCACGGTAGGGGATTGGCATGCCGCAGGTGGGCCGACGATGTCAGTGCACACATTTTTATCACGATCGTCTACGAATTACTCCCTCCGTTCTACTCCCTCAGTTCCGAATTACTTGTCGCATGTATGAATGTATCTAAATGTATTTTAGTTCTAGATACATCCATTTCTGCGATGAGTAATTTAGAACGAAGGGAATATAATGTAAGATTTTTTTACACTAATATAATGTCAAAAAACATCTTACATCATGAGACTAAGAAAGTATGATCGTTATTACCGATGTGGAAAGGGAAAGAAAATACGAGTTCCTCGTGCAACCTATATGCACTTTGGAATTATTATCATTGCTAGAGGATTGAGATAGGAAGTAGAGTGACAACCAGTGTAGTGCACAAACGGCAGTTTTCGATTCGCGTGAAGAAAAAAAATCACTGCTCGTAATCCAACGTAAAGAAAATGTAGAAAGGGCCATACATGAGATGCGCAAATGGATACACTAGGGACACTTGTGCCCCCCAAAAACAAAGGAATTCTTTGAAGCCTCTGGAATGAACGATCTGATAGATCGTTGTCGGACTCTGTTGTCATTGAATCATCAAAAGGGGAAGAAGATGGTGCTCCCGTTCTACATGTGTTTTCATATGTTGAAACAAACTGCCTTGCTATACATCTGGAGGAATCAAACTTATTCAACATGTTTTCATATGTGTCATAAGTAATTTCCTCCCTAGGCAAGCTGAGAACGTGATCCGGTCAACACGTTTCTTGATGCCGCTCATTCCGAAGAAGTGAAAGTTAGCCCCTGCATGGGCATCTAAGACAAGTTATACACTCTTGCCAAGAGGATCGAGCTTGTGTCTCACAAGTGAAAAGGAACAAGAGAAGCATGTATTTATATATGCATAGCACATAGTGGTAAAGAAGAGTTGCAGGAGGTGAAGAGCTTAGGTGCATATAAATAGAGGAAGTAATGCTCAGTAAATACTCGGCAAGAGACTTGGGCGTGATATGGCACCGTCTCCATCCGGGTTCTCCACCTCCCACACCTACATATGAAAACCAACCCTCTAGTTGAAGACCGCGGCACATAAATTTGGTGCAGTTCATGTGAGCTAAGTTAACAAAGATCCTCTATAACATTATGCTCTTTAATTTTAAATAGCCCCACATTCAATTGAGATCTGCAATTGAAATTGGGTCATTTAATTTTGATCGCATCAACAATTTCTTGAAACTCTCTTGTTCGACTCTTTTGTACTCATTATGTTTCCTAAATTTTAAGGGGCGGCACAATTAATTGATGTCTGCAATTTATGATTGGGTCAATCAATTTTGATCGGGTCAACAATTTCTCAAGGAGCGCTCCCATTCAATTATTTTAATTCACTATGTTTCCTAATTTTGAAGCCCCGCCAATCAATTAATGTATTTAATTTGAGATTTGGTTTTATGCTTCAGACTGGGTCAATGATTTTTAAAATTAATCAGTAGCAATCAGCCTTTAAAAATATATCAATCCCGTGCACCCTCCTACCACCTAGAAAAAGAAAGTGCCACATTATGTGAACTATAGAACCAATATAGTCAATGTAGCCACCAACACAATTTTTTTTCACATAAATATAGATTGGTTGGCAAATAACACAAAATCACATCACAAAAGGAGCTATTTACGACGACTCCGTCCGCTCGAATAGATTCAGATAGCTAGCTAGCTAGCTCAGTCCGCTCGAATCGATTCAACTAGCTAGCAGTGGCGGAGGCAGGATTCGAATATAGGGGGGGCCGAGTACGTATATTGATCGAATCTTGTTGATAATTACTAGTTGCTTCTACTAAAATTGTTGGTCGTTGGGGGGGAGGGGGGGCAGGCCCCTGCTCGTCCCCCCTGGCTCCGCCCCTGCTAGCTAGCTCCTGGATTGATTCAGCTAGCTACGACGATGGTGGTTTCGTATTTGGCCGTTTGGATTGATTCGAGCTAGTTAGTTTCGTGCAAGTCACCCTGGACGCCCGCGGCTTCGTATTTGGCCGTTTTATGCGCTGTTCGCCGGTTTCGTAGAAATGAGCTAGCTGACCGTGGACACGGGCGAGAGAAAGAAAAAGACGTCAGGAAAATATAAATGAGTATTTAATTTTACAATTTAAGTTTGAGGAGTTTGTTCGGCTGCAGCTCAAACCAATCCTTAAAAAATGCGTTTCCACGAACTGAAAACGCTCCGCGGTTTAAAGGGTGTGTTAGAGACGCTCCTACTCCTAGAAAATAACCGTACTAGTGAACACACGAGACGAACACATTGACCATCGGCGCTACTTAAAAAGGAAAAGATAAACAGCATCCTGCTGCGCGAAGCAAAAGCCGTACCAAACTAGACGTCCAAGCAACCGCTTCCCTCTCTTCTCTTGCTCTGCTCGTCTCCAGTCCACCCTGCTCGCATCGCACCGACCGATCCGATGGACCGCGCCGATCCCGCGCGGGGCCGCCTCGCCGTGCTCTCCTCCCACCTCCTCGCCGCCGGCGCGGATCCCGCGGCCGCGCTGGGGAGGTCGCCGGCGTCGGCCGCGGCCCCGGGGGCCCGCGCCGGCGTGCTCGCCGTGGTGGACTCGAGGACCGGGAAGCGGTACGAGGTCAAGGTTTCGGAGGACGGCACCGTCCGCGCCACAGACTTCAAGAAGGTATAAAACCAGCAGTCCAGCCTGATATTAGCTTGTCTTCTCCTGCGGCGGGGGGTGGCGTGAATCGATCTGTGCTGCCTCTGTCCGTAGCAGAGTGCTTGTGCTCTGCAGTTCGGTTAGCGGTGGGCTGGCCTTATGGATTCGGGATTGGATCAGGATTTTTATCCTACTCGTCGTAGCTAGGCGCATGTAATGAAAGAGCTTAAGTTTTGGTTGGTAGTTGAGGTTCCAGTCCAATAATTAGGATCTACTGTTGAACCTGTGATCAGATCAGATGATCCAGCAATTGATGAATTATTCTTTTGTAGAAATTGTAATTGAGGATGATAGATAGACGTATTAAATATTTAATTCGACCGAGCTCGTTAAATTTAATGCAATCGGGCCAACAATATATGGTTATTGTACGTGAGGTTGAAGTTGAGCTGATAATCAGTACAAGCTTGAAATTTGTTCTGATGGGTAATTGTTGCAATTAACAATGTTATGGCATGGTCTAGGAGAACTTGTCTAATTGACCGGCATGTATAGCTTGGGAAGCTGGTAGCCGTAATTATTTCAGTAGAAATTGTCTATAGATTTCTGTGATTTTGCAGCACCAAATTTTAACAAAACACGCTATAAGCATTTTACTTTCAGTGACACCTTCTTTTTCGAGGAACTAGCAGGAGCTCTGCCTCAATGATCCTTCATTTGTATCATGAAACCAGATCGAAGAGGACAAAACTGATTGTCGTTGTGTTATGTTGTAGATTACCACTGGGAAAGATGACAAGGGTCTTAAGACTTACGATCCTGGTTATCTCAACACTGCCCCTGTGCGTTCTTCCATCTGCTACATTGATGGGGATGAGGGAATTCTTCGCTACAGGGGTTATCCAATTGAGGAGGTGGCCGAAAGCAGTTCGTTTGTTGAGGTCGCCTACCTCTTAAGTAAGTGTTTTGCAACTTGTATTCCTATTGAATTCCAGAGCATATTCGCTTTTTTTGTTGTAATCGTTGGTTAATGACTTGTGCGTTCACAGTGTACGGGAACTTGCCCACTCAGAGTCAACTGGCAGGCTGGGAATTTGCAATTTCACAGCACTCTGCTGTTCCTCAAGGACTCTTGGTATGCGTTGTCCCTTACCTTTTCTTTTAGAGTCTTGATATTACAATATATTAAGAATATCATGTAGGTTTCGGGCTTCGCTCTGATTACAAAGTGATGTATGGTGCTTTCTAATTTTGGCAGGATATCATACAATCAATGCCTCACGATGCCCACCCCATGGGTGTCCTTGCCAGTGCAATGAGCACACTTTCTGTCTTCCACCCAGATGCAAACCCTGCCCTTAGAGTAAGCACATTCTGAATGCACCAATTTAGGCAGATGATTATTCACATAGTTCTTACGCAATGCAATAGTATCCGTCAAACCCTTAAACTTTCACTGTTATAATTCTTGTTTGATAGTTTGTTGTACATGCATACTTAATTTTTTATTATTATGCTTAACAGTTTGAAGTTGATCTTTGACATATTCTACCCATACAGGGGCAAGATCTGTACAACTCAAAGCAGGTTAGGGATAAGCAAATTGTGCGAGTTCTTGGGAAGGTATGACTAATAATCTGATTATCTTCAGTTAGTGTAGTTTTTCAGGATACTCATCCAACTGATTAAATTATGTTGCCATGCTAAAAATATCCACGGATTCCGCACATAACCTCATGATGAAAGTTGCAACAACAGTACTTTCTGTCTTTAGTCATCTACGTGACTTAACTTTCTATATATGACCATTTGTTTAGGCACCAGCAATAGCAGCTGCAGCCTACCTGAGACTAGCAGGAAGGCCTGCTGTCCTTCCTTCAAATAATCTTTCTTATTCAGAGAATTTCTTGTATATGCTAGACTCTTTGTAAGTCACGTTACTTGATAATTATTTTCATTTGTTTTTCCCACATATATTGGCTAAATAATCCATTTGCTACATATTTTTCTATGTTTGTTGTGTTGCAGGGGTAACAAAGAATATAAGCCAAATCCCCGACTTGCACGGGTTCTAGATATCCTTTTTATTCTCCATGCTGAACACGAAATGAACTGCTCAACAGCTGCTGTTAGGCACCTTGCTTCAAGGTATCATGTCCTTCATTCTCCTCTCAAGTGGGAGTAGTAAATTGATGTCTAATTACCTATGATATCTGTATAGTGGTGTCGATGTCTTCACTGCTCTTTCTGGTGCTGTTGGAGCTCTATATGGTCCACTGCATGGTGGCGCAAATGAGGTAAATTATATCGAGCTCTGCATCCTCCTCGTTCATGAATTCAAGCTTATAATGTTTCTACATATTTGACAATCCTCATCATTAGTAATTCATTAATTAATCTAAGAAACAGCAGGACCTTGCCTCAGTAGCTTTACATGAAAAACCTTCTGAATCTTGCATCCACTTGTAAGGAAGTTTGTATTTTAAATAATCATTAACCTACACTTAAATCAGTTTTAGACCGTGTGTTCCACCTCTGGCCCTACCAGGCCCATTCAAAACCCAAATTGAAACCTAACAAAACTGAAAGTATGTGACTAGCAGTCTCATGCAGTTCTAGTTCATCCTATGTACCCGGCAGGAGCTTGCAACGGTTCCATGACGACCAATGCTCCAATTTCTTTTATGAAGAGTCTGATATCCATATCTCCCTGACCGTATCTACATTGCTCAATATCTCCTTAATTTGGAACTATCAAAACTAGTGCACACAGTATAACCAAGATTATTAGACCACGAGGAACAACTTATTAATGCGTCTATGGATTTTATTAGATTTGGTACCTGTAAAGTGTTTATGCATACTGGCAGGCTGTCATTTTCTCCATGTAAAGCAGAATCCATTACTATCTATAATTTCGAAGGTGATTAATCTTTGCCTGATTCACATTGAAACTCATGAAAATGAATTCCTGAAGCAAGGCCCACCAACACATTTCTATGTGTTTCTGTTTCTCATCGTGGCGTCATGCAAGTAGATCCATCCTCCCAGGAATATCCTTCCAGCCCCACACCATGTTAGTTTTTAGGGAATGTATGTATTGTGAAGTCTTTTAATTTCAGAAACCTGCATCCTGGCCAAAAGAGATCAATGATTTGCATCTTACCATGGGACTTAGTGTTATGTTCTGTATGTCAGGCGGTACTTAAAATGTTGAATGAGATTGGAGCTGTGGAGAATATTCCAGATTTCATTGAGGGAGTGAAGAACAGGTGATAATACACAACTCCTGCTTGATTGATATTTTTCTTGTCTCCGTGATAGTCTTTTCAGTAGAATTTCTACTTCGATACCTTTTGATGTACCGTGGGACTTGTTTTACAAGCGATGTCTGTCATTTTTCAGGAAACGGAAAATGTCAGGTTTTGGGCACCGTGTGTATAAGAATTATGATCCTCGTGCTAAAGTCATCCGAAAGTTAGCAGAGGAGGTTTTCTCTATTGTTGGACGGGATCCTCTTATCGAGGTCAGCTATTCTTGATCTGTTTAACTGTAGAGAGGAAGATTTTCTGAGAACTTTACGAAACCTCCATTTATGTGGCGAGAGTTTGATCGGTGCTCTCATGTAATGAAACAGTGCTGCTCTGTTTATGCTGTGGGTGCTAAGTGTCAGTAACTTTGTCTATGAAACATTATGTTTCGCAAGTAACAGAGTAAAAGGATCGAACCATGCAAGATAGAAAATACAGTAAAAATATCTCTTTTCTACTGGGTGAAAATTGACTGAAAAATTGTGAGATAGATGAAGTGCAATTCAGATTATTTCCACTTTGGATCTGTTGACTGTTGAAAGGAACAAAAATAGTGGACCTAAGTTGTACGATTGTTCGCCATCTGTTTTTTTTATGACCGAACGAAAGCTGTGTGTTTTATGCTACTCTTGTTTGCTAATATCACAAATGGCTAACACTTCAGGGTTTGACAATCGTTCATTTTGCTATTTAACTTCTTTTTCTTTAAACACCCTAGAGTTATGGTATCAACAAGGGCCTAATAATTATGTCGTTTTCTTTAAATGAGGATCCTAAACAGCTTGGCTATTGGTGGTCGAAACTGTAATCATGCGTTGCCAAATCAAACACATCCTTATGATGTTTTCTGATGCCATGCCAGGTTGCTGTTGCTTTGGAGAAGGCAGCACTGTCAGACGATTATTTTATCAAGAGGAAGCTGTATCCAAATGTGGATTTTTACTCAGGCCTGATTTACAGGTGTATCAGTTGTTTCTTCGAAACTGAGTCTACTTTCTATCCCCCGTGCACCCTATTTCTGTTATTGAATACTTACATTGTGACTCGTTGATTTTCAGAGCGATGGGATTCCCTACAGAATTTTTCCCTGTGTTATTTGCAATTCCTCGCATGGCTGGTTGGCTAGCACATTGGAAGGAGTCACTTGATGACCCTGACAATAAAATTATGAGGCCTCAACAGGTCAGTAGCTATCAACAGTTTTATGTAGAGCACTTCTTTTTGCTTGTTCTGAATTCGGGGACAACCATTTTTGTTTTGTTTGTCAGTCTATACTGAGCACCAGCTTAAGAGTTGCTATTATTCTTTGATCTGTAGTGTGAAATATAATGTTGTACATGCTTCTTATTCTTTTGAGTGTTGTTCGGTGGATCTAGTTTTCCCTGTGCTTTAGCAAGGACTTCTTATCACTGTGATACATGTTCCTTTATGCACCTTGAAACGATTTTGCTTATGCAGAAGTCAGTCAATGAATTCTAGTCATGTTTCACTTTATCTTGTCTTCCTATAGTATCCTGTTTTTTTTTCTGTCATATTCTCAAAATTAGTAGAACAAATAATTCTGTTAACATTATTTGAGTCATGCAGTTGCTAAAACAAACCATCTAAGACAGTAGTTAGTTACTCAGGCAGCCAGATCTTCTCATACTTGTGCAATGATTGCTTTGTCGGCGTTAATTTGTTTGCTATTTCTTCAGGTATACACGGGCGTTTGGCTGAGGCACTACACCCCTGTGAGGGAACGAGTGGCATCTAACCAGGGCGAGGAGCTCGGTCAGATCGCTGCATCAAACGCAACGAGGCGTCGCCGTGCTGGTTCTTCCCTGTAGAACAGCAGCAGGCACGGATGCATGGTGCAGCATCCAGCCCACGCAATAAACCAGGCTGCTGTCGTTGCCACTCACAACGCCGCAGCGGCTCGAGTCCGGGAGCTGTTATCCTTCTGGTGTCACCAAGACACTTAGCAGTTGCCATGTAATAAACTTCTAGTAAAAGGCACGCTGTGGACACTATCTATGCACACACTTCCAGTTTCCAGCTTCATCTCTGCATGCATGCAATGTGAGCTCATGATTGGAAAAAATAATCATACTCCCTCCGTCCCAAAATAAGTCTTAACTTTAGAGGGAGTAGTTGATGGCATGTCGGTCTTCGTAAGAGTGTGCATATTAGTGCGGTGCGTAGGATTCGATCCCTGGCCAGCAATGAAAAATCATGCCATTTGACCGTTAGTTAACGCGCTATTTAGTTCTTTTTTACCTTGGGAAAAAGTTCCCTTTTTCAGTTAAACGTGTTACTACTTTATCGAACCTGGACGGACCAACGGTTGTACCGGTGCTCCAGCAGCCTGTCCGGTTCATTCGTCGGTCTAGGTTTTCAAAACTATGCTCTAATGATGTTGGATTTACAATCACACTGATGCGATTTATGTGCGTGGCGCTGACTGTGCTTCCGTTTGGCCAGACCGGTGGACTGTTCGTTGCTGCTCTTTCGGTGATGTTCCCTGTAGTTGGCAACGTTCTGGGTGTTGTGTTTGGTCGTTGCATGGTACTCACTCCGTCCGGAAATACTTGTTCTAGAAATGGTTGTATCTAGACTTATTTTAGTTATAGATCTATTTTATTCATTTGTCAGTATTTTTGGATAGAGGAAGTAGGCGGTACTTCAATGAACTACGTGTGGTTGTTTGTGCGGGTTTGGTTGCCGGGGGTGGTGCCTTCGTGGTCAAACCTGCAAAATCGCATACGGAGGACATGAATATAGCAAAGGCGTAGCGGAGCGCGCCATTCTGTCTAGTTCATTTTCGTATCATATGGTTACTGTCTTCAGTTTTTTGCTGTTGTAACTTGCTACCTTGCTCTGTTTTATATCTCTGTTTTTGGATCTGTGCATGCTATTTCCTTTCTGGATCACATCCCATGTCTTCTTGAGCAATAGTAATACACTGATGCAATGAGGAGACACACTGCTGACTCTCACTCGTTTGCTCCACCATTGATGTTTGTTCCAAGCTTGACCGGGTCAGTGTCGATCGTCGTCTTTTGTAGGCAGTACCTTTTGGGAATTATGCACCTCGTATTCCTTGCACTAGCTAATGATTTGTGCACTTTCTCGATGCAGGAGCAGTGGGTTAGCTTGGACCAATGACAGAAGTGGTGAGGCATTCATATGGAAGTTTATCTCATTACACTGGACTAGAGTCAACGGCTGTTAACATGCTTCTTGATGTCGCCCGTTCCGAAGAAGCAAAGGCAAACAAATTCCTGCCTCCCCTTGGGCATCTAAGACCTGCATGCGTTCTTGTCGAGAGAGGATTGAGTATGTAGATATTTATAGATGTAGAATAGTAAGAAAGAGTCGCAAAAAAAAGCGAGGAAAATTATGAGGTGGAAACATTTAAGAACCTAGATGCACATAAGTAATTAGAGGTACTGCTCCGTCAAAACTTTACTACGAGACTTTGGGCATGATAGGTAGGCTGCATCAACCGATCAGGAATGTCACACACACAAGCTATGACTGTCTGGTTATCTGTATGCGCCCACCATATGTTAACATGAGTTGCTCCATTGCTTACAATGACTACTCTAGACCAACACTGGTAGAAAAAGGGTCTATAGTCCCGGTTCGTAAGGGCCTTTAGTCCTAGTTCCTGAACCGGGACTAAAGTGTCGGTACTAATGCCCCGACCCTTTAGTCCCGGTTCAATCCAGAACCGGGACTGATGGGCCTCCACGTGGGCAGTGCGCAGAGCCCAGGCAGGAGACCCTTTGGTCCCGGTTGGTGGCATCAACCGGGACCAATAGGCATCCACGCGTCAGCATTTCTGTGGTTGGGGTTTTTGTTTTTTTTTAAAGGGGGGGTTGGGGGTTTTGGTGGGTTAATTTAGGTGTTTCATATATTGTGTTAGCTAGCTATAATTAATAGAGAGAAGTGTCCTCTCTTACGTCCATGCTTGGTCGACGCTACGTACTATACATACGTATAGAGAGGACTAGACACGCTAGTTAGCTAGTAAGCAAACGAAGGAAACAGAAGATCGTCATGAACATATATGCATACAAAGAGAAGTGATATCGACCACCTCTCCTTCTCCGAGAGATTGGTCGAACAACAAGTTCTCGTATATCTATCCGACACTACCGACTACATATATACAATAATTATCTCTTACAAATATAATCATACGGTCATGGTCCACATAGTATTCTCCGTCTTCAGCGATCACTTGGTCAAGAAAGAATGCCGCCAATTCCTCTTGAATTGCTCGCATGCGAGCTGGTGCTAGGAGTTCATCCCGCTTCCGAAACATCTAATTTGAAGAAGGGGGTCAATACATATATATATGAATGAATGAAACTCAATACAAATGATGGTAATAAAATAAAATTGTGAATATTGTTATTTACGTACTTCATATTGTTCGTCAGAGTACCCGCCCCGCTCACAGGTCATGTGGCGGATGGACTCGCAGACGTAGTATCCACAGAAATCATTCCCTTATTCCTGCCACAACCACTTTACAAGAAATAGAGGTCAATCAAACTGATAAGCAAGAATGCTAAATGGTATTGATGAAACTAGCGCTTGAATCACTAGGAGATGCGCGGAACATGCTACTATAGTACTTACTTTCGGGTGTCTAAATTCCAGCTTCTTCGGCAGTCCCGGAACTTTTCTGGTGAATTTTCTCCAAACCATGCCGGACAAAGAAAACAATTACTTGATATCAGGAAATGAACAAAGTTGCTGATATGGTGGATAATGATCGATTTAACTTACTTCTTGAGGATTTCAGTCATGTCCGCATACTCCTGGGGATCTTTTCGTTTAGAGTCCAAGACGGTTACTACTCCCTGCTCAAGCCTAATCTCTAGGAGAATATAGTGGAATCTGCACATACATGCATAACTCATCAATTACATTACTATA
The DNA here is from genome assembly GCF_056163025.1 of Triticum urartu. NCBI lineage: Eukaryota > Viridiplantae > Streptophyta > Magnoliopsida > Poales > Poaceae > Triticum > Triticum urartu. The sequence goes on from NC_141877.1 coordinate 582,898,884, forward strand.
ACCTGGACTAATATATAAGGGAAACCGAATATGCACAAGATAGTAACACTCACTTGAAGTTGTAAGGAAAGAGTATTATATCTTTGTTTTCATTTTTTTGAATGATCGTAGCAAGTTGGCCTCGGTATCTCCGGGACGATGTTCAACCTCAGTTGCACCTATGAGATATGTGTTAATGAACCCAATATCACCGATTTGTCTTTTCTTCAATTCGGCAATCTTCATTCTGCATAATATAGTGAGGATAATTATAAATACATGCAATGAAAGAGATGAGCTATATAGAGAGACTTAATGATAGAAGTACTAGTACTTACAGACAGTAGCAGGTAATCGTTGTTTTATCGAGGGCCAATTGATTGAAAAACTGATAGAACTCCTCAAATGGAATAGGCAACAGTTCAATTCCAACGAGGTCATGCTCCGGTTTAACTCTCGCATACAAAGTACTCCTCCCCCAGACTCTCTGCAGATTTTCAAGTACCAATCATGTAATCTTCGCATCATCGTTGTTAAAGATTTTTCATCTTTGACGAGAGGCTTCCCGTACTGGTATCTGTGTATCTGCACCTCCATGGGATCATAATGTACATCGTCGGGCAGGTAATCGTCAACATTGCCATAACCGGGCACCATCCTCAGATCGACGATGTCGCTAGGCACCTTGAGGGGGGGGGGGCACGATTGCTTCGCTTGTTCGCCGAGTTGGACAATTTGTTTCGCAGCTGCTCATCGTTCTTTCAGCCTTTGATCACTGACTGTACTTCCCGACCGCTCCGCTTCGGCCCATGTCTTTGCAATAATGCGCTCATAGTTGCCTTTCGGCGGAGACTTGGGTGGTTTTGCCAGGGCAGCCAGAGTGCGCTTCACTTTCTCCGGATCTACCTTCTCCTCCGGAGGTGGATGTCTCTTTGCTTTCAACCCTTGAAACCAGTCATCCACTTCGGTTTGCGCGATCTTCGCGTTCTTCTCCGGGGTCCTCTCGTATGGTAACTTCTCTGGAGTCTTCAGAGAAGGACCGAATCTGTATGTCCTCCCGCCTCTGGTTGTATTGCTAGACGCCGACCGAGCAGATGGAGCGGTTGTCTTCTTTACTTACTTACGAGGTGGAGGAGAAGGACTACGATGCGCCGGAGCAGCTGGAGCGGCGGCAGGTCTCTTCCGCCCTTGCTGACGAGGCGGAGAAGGAGGAGGTTGGCTGCTCGGGCGCGTCGGCGCAGGCGGAGAAGGAGGCGGAGTGCCGCCACGCGCCGGAGAAGGAGCCGGCCGAGGGCCCTGATCGTCACTCGCCGGAGGAGGAGGCGGTGGAGGAGGCGGAGTGCCCTGACTCGCCGGAGGAGGAGGAGGAGGCGGAGGCGTCCAGTTCGGAAGGTTGATGAGCTCCTTCCGCCATAGGCATGGAGTCTTCAGAGCAGACCCCAGCCGAGTCTCCCCTTCACCGGTAGGGTGGTCAAGCTGGAGGTCCTTAAATCCCTCCGTTATTTCATCCACCATCACCCTAGCATATCCTTCTGGAATCGGCCGGCAGTGAAAAGTTGCGCCGGGTTCAGTAGGATAAATAGAGCCAACAGCCGCCTTGACCTTCGAATTCATCCATTGCGTCATAAGGTGGCAATTTTGAGACTCTGTGATAGCATCCACGGGATAGCTGGTAGGAGCCGTCAAGGCATGCTCCGGCTGAAGCAGCTCGGTGGAAGCCACGCTGCTTCTGCGCTGAGATGGCGGGGTAGCTTCGGGGGAGGCTTCGGCAGTACGTTTGCTGCGATTTGCTTCTCGTTCCTCTATCGCGTCTACCCTTGCTTGCAGCGCCTGCATTTGGGTCTGCTGCACTTTTTTCCTCCTCTCATGGGATTTGTAACCGCCTGCGTCCAGAAACCCAACCTTTCACGGAATGGAGCCTGGCGTGCCTCGTGTCCGTCCAGGGTGCTCAGGATTCCCGAGGGCCATTGTGAGCTCGTCGTTCTCTCTGTCTGGAAAGAACGTCCCTTCCTGCGCTGCTTCGATATACTGCTTAAGCTTCCTGACTGGTATGTCCATTTGATCGTTCGTCCAAATGCACTTCCCTGTTACAGGGTCCAAGGTTCCGCCAGCCCCGAAGAACCAAGTCCGGCAACGGTCTGGCCAGGTAATTGTCTCTGGTTCGATCCCTTTATCAACCAGATCATTCTCAGTCTTGGACCACTTAGGCCGGGCTACGAGGTAGCCACCTGACCCCGTGCGATGGTGAAGCTTCTTCTTCGCAGCATTTTGCTTGTTTGTCGCCGACATCTTCTTACTCTTTTCCGATGTCTTGTGGGCCACAAATGCGGGCCAGTGATCTCTGATCTTCTCATATCTGCCCTTGAATTCTGGTGTCTCATTATTTTCGACAAACTTATTCAGCTCTTTCTTCCACCTCCTGAATAGTTCTGCCATCCTCTTAAGAGCAAAAGACTTGATTAATTTCTCTTTAACTGGGTTCTTTGGATTATCCTCTGGCGGTAGAGTGAAATTTGACTTCAGCTCAGTTCAAAGATCATTTTTCTGCATATCATTGACATAAGACACCTCAGGGTCTTCTGTAGCCGGCTTAAACCATTGCTGGATGCTTATCGGGATCTTGTCCCTAACCAGAACCCCGCACTGAGCAACAAATGCGCTCTTTGTCCTGAGGGGTTCAATCGGTTGGCCGTCGGGCGCGATTGCTATGATCTCAAACTTTTCATCCGAGCTCAACTTTTTCTTCGAGCCTCGTCTCTTTACCGAAGTTGTGCTCGATCCGGAGGGCTAGAAAAAAGAATAAAGACTTAATTAATATGTGTACATACCAAAACAATGAATGCATCAATCAGCTAGTCAGCACAGGCTTAACTAATATATATCCCCTGGGCTCACGAACCGGGACCAATGCCCACATTGGTCCCGGTTCTAGACTGAACCGGGACTAATGGGCTGACCCGGCCTGGACCATAGCCCTGTTTTCTACTAGTGCAACGCAAACCTTAAAGCATCTTTAAGCACGCGTAATAAATATAGACATATCCAAGGACTCGTGCAACCTTTTTTCATCTAGACTTTAACATAAAGAATATACAGTCGTACATACAGTGGGATCTGTAGTCAATTACTCCCTCCGTTCCAAAATGTAGTGCGTATAGATTTTCTCAAAAGTCAAACTTTGCAAACTTTGACCAAAAAACTATTTATATCTATAATATAAAATATATAAAATACAAAACTACATCTTATGATGAATCTATTGATATATTTTTGGCACTTTATATGTCAATGTCTTCCTCCACAAACTTAGTCAAACCTCTAAGGTTTGACTTTTCAGAAAATTTATGTATACTGCATTATGGAATGGAGGGAATAGTAAACAATGGGGTTTTTATTAGTTAAAAAGATGACCGCTTTGCAAAAGAAAATGACCGGCCGTATACCATCTGATAGTCTTGCCAAAAAGGGATGACCTCACTAGTAGTTATGCCATCTACTTTGGTTTCTACTTTGTCTATAAATAAAACGAGGCGAAAGCCTGTTTCGATATACAAACACATTATTGTTGTTAGGATATCTAGTAAAACATTTGCGATTATCGCCATATTAGTTGAAATTTACAAGATCTCTCAAAAACTATGTATCAAGGGATTTGATTGCTCTAATACGTCGACATTGGATCATTAATTTTTTAATTACATACCATTCCTTGTTCCTTCCAGAATCGGAAAGGGCAATAAAGAGCCTACGTCCATTGACGTTCAAAGGCACTGAGGCTCCGAATGTTGATGTTGAATTGGCTGCAGAGTTCAATTCTTTTGATCATTCAATTTCATTCTCTGAACATTATTTTCTCTGCTTTGACGTTCATTCTGAGGCTATTCCGAGATATTTGAAAATTGTTCTTGGCAAGCAGGGACAAAACTAATTCATCCAGCTGCATCCTAACTTAATATAAGGTGTTTTTTGACGCTGTGATAGTGGCAGTTGTCGCTTGAAAGAGGATGAAGCAAAATATGCTCACAAGCTATTGATAATGGTGGAGAATTGGAGTAGAAGCAGAGAAAGAAAGGAAGAAAAATAAAACATTTTGCGGTCCTCCTCGTCCTTTGGGTCAAACTTTGACCTTCAATTAGATTGACAAAAATAATTTATACACTGGAAAAGTAATATCATTGGAAACTTCTTTCAAATACGAATCCAAAAATATAAGTTTTGTGACATACTAACCAGTTTTATCAAAAGCTCACGGACATCGTGACACACACAATCTCTGATGTAGTCACGACGTGAGTTACCTGAGAGTTTAATATCGAGGACTTCTGTAATTAGCCGTTGACATGCAAAGAAATTAACCTAGTTGTTGATGTTCAATTTGTTGTAGAGTTTAGTTTTTTCGACTAGTCAGTTATGTTTTGTAAGTATCTCTACTCCTAAGGGAACAGTTGGTAGTCTCGCTTCCAGATTTTTTTTAGTCCCATCTTTCACGGTTTTTTTCGTCCTAAAAAAATCTACGAAATTTCGTAGGTTAACCAAGGAAAACTCCCACCTTCCAGGTTTTTTTTTGTCCCACCTTCCATGGTTTTTTTTGGTACCTCGTCCCACCTCACACTAAGCCGCCACGAACCGCAAAAACCGCATACCTTAGCCAAATCAACAAATCTCTCTCATTAATGCAATTTTCTTTAGGAAACAAATAATAGATTTTTTCCTACCTTAGCTAAATCAACGGATCTCTTCTATTAATGCAATTTGCTTTAGCAAACAAATAATAGATTCTTTCCTACCTTAGCCAAATCAACGGATCTCTCCCATTAATGCAATTTGCTTTAGCAAACAAATAATAGATTCTTTCCTACCTTAGCCAAATCTACGAAATCTCTCTCATTAATGCAATTTGCTTTAGGAAACAAATAATAGATTTTCAGAAAACAAATAATCTCTAATCTCTAATAATTTCTACTCCTAATGAAGCAATTGGTAGTCTCCTCCCACCTTCCATGGTTTTTTTTGGTACCTCCTCCCACCTTCACTGGTTTTTTTTCGTAGATTTTTTTCGTCCCCTCCCCTCACTTCATCGGTTTATTTTCGCGTCACCCTCTCACACAACGAAAGAAATCTAAACAGATCAGAACTTTCCATACTGGCGCAAGGTATTTAGTAATGTAGAATCAATCACGAACAATCTCTAAAGATCAAATCTAAATTAATTAACCTTACCTTAAATCACTCAATTACATTAATTAGAAAACAAATAATTGATTTTTAAAAAATCGCTCAATCACGTAAACCTTACCTTAACTCACGGATGGTAATCAATCTCCAAACAAAGAAAACAATACATCGAGGGAGCAGTAAATAAACTCCCTTTCTTATGACATGTATATGACCTTTCCTTCCCTCTACGTTGTCGAGCGTTCTTGATTCTCGAGGCTGATGCTTGGCCTGCGTCACTGGGTCGCGACGGTGCTGGAGGACGAGGACGGCGAGGCTGGGTGCCGCGGCACCGCGTTGGCCGCGGCCGGTGAAGGGGGCAAAGAAGGGCGGCTTCCCTGGCCCTAGCCATGGCCGTGACCCTGGGAGTTGGTGCGGTGGAAGTGGCACTTGAAGGACACGGCGTGGGTGGCCGACGCGCAGACGCGCTTGGAAGCGGGCCCGTGGCCCGTGCCGGACGGCGCCGACGCCGACCCGGGCCACCTCCTCCGCGTATTCTTGGAGGTGTGGCTGGCCGATTTACATGAAATTAATTCCCTCAGTTGTGGTGGTAAATATAATACACATAATCCATATTGTTATGTACTAGCGTGTGTGTGTGAAATAGATGAATTATGGTCCCGTACCCAATAAGATGGATATGTGTGTGTTAGAGAGAGGGAGAGGGGGAGAGAGTGAGGAAGAGGGAGGCAGAGAGTGTGTGTGAGGAATTGATGGTAAAAAAGGTCGCCAATGTCACTTGATATATATGAGAATATTAATATTGAACTTTTAAAGTTAATGTGGCCCCGTTGCAACGCACGGGTGTTCTTCTAGTTCTTCCTAGTGCGTCAGTTTTGATATTGCTCCGATGAACTTATAGTAACATTTTTTTTGCATGAAGGGACGACCACTTCATCTAGCCACATCAATCTTCTTAATTTGGACTGGTGAAAAAATGGGTCAAGCGTAAAAAACGTTTGAAGCACTGTTTAGATTTCTAGAAAGAATGCATATCTTTGGGCTGATCAGTATTCCAGCATTATAGGAGTCTCAGACTAGCTAGCTCTAGGTAATCCCACTGATGCAGTCCAGTAAAGCCGGACCAAAGGGGAGTGAGGGCTTTTGGCGGCCGCGCTACAGGCAGGCCACTATCCCGACCATTTGTTTGGGCTTGGGGATCTGTAATGTGTCAGTGTGTGGCAGGCTTGTCCCAGGCCTACTACCTGAAATACGGTCTGGGATACGGCTATCCGACGCCTAGGCGTATCCTGTTCTGCCCATACTACTTACCTGCTCACGCGCATCCAGAAAGACTGGCCCATAGGTGCTGGTTCGAAACAGCACAGGTGAAGCGATCCCATCCCAACTCCATTCTCCCTGTGGCTTACCGTGTGGACTAGACCAGAGCTCCTGTCCCAGTGACGACCGGTTGCAGCCTCAGGGCCTCACCCTCCCTCGGTTGCCACGACCGAAGCGACGGCCGGAGCGCTCGTCCTCTTCTCAGCTCGAGTTTGCGGAACACCGGATCTGCTCAGGATGAGGTCCTCGTCCATGGATCTGGCCGGGAAAAGACATTTCTTCCATTGTTTCGGTGAGGCAGGATCACACGTTCTGTACTTATGCTTTTTCTCCTAGCTGGTGTTCATGTGTTTTAGAGTTGCATGTTTTGGGCGATTTTAATTTTGTTCCTTACTATTGCTTTGGCATGGCTGATTTGGCTGCATGGATGGATCGAGATGTAAATCATTTGTGTTGATGAACCCATAATAGAGTGCTCTCTGATAGTCTGTACATTTGCGATTTTCTTTTGCAGATCCTAATTTGCTGTGATGTTTTTTAGACGATGTATGTGACGGATAATCATGAGGGGAAAATGTTATTCATGCCCATGCGTATTTGCCAGATCGGCTTAATTTTTTACAACATGTTTTTTTGGGGTGCTAATTCATACAGTTTCAACTTTTTGCACTGCATGTGTTATTAAACTTTGATTAGTGGTTATTCTTAACGAACTGTTCAAATTGAGATAGTGTAATGATGCACGGTTTACAAGCTGTCCTGTTGACAACTGTTGCTGTTTCATATGGATTTTGAAATGGTATAGTGTAGGATCTCGAATGCACTGATACGGATACGGGTATCAGTATCGGGCCAATACGGATACGTAAATTCGCCATTTTCAAAAAGTGCCAATACGGGTACGTTGTAGGTACTCAAAGCAATCTAGAGGAGATGAGAATGACAGATCTTCAGAGATCAGAGAAAAAAGAAGAGGAGATAAGCTTGGCTGGGCAGGAGAAATGGAGAAGAGAAGTGTCCATACATGGCTGTTGGTGAGAGGGGACGTTGGTGAGTAGGAGGAGGAGCTCACGGCCGGCTAGCCGCCACTGCTGCTGGCCCTGGGACCTGGGTGAGCAGCCGCTGGCGACACAGCCGCCGCCTGGTGTGAACATGGGAGGGAGGAAAGACGCTGTGACGGAAAGGATGGGGGCATCGGGGCACTAGGGTTGCTGGTTGCTTCTTAACTGGGCTGAGCGGGCTCTTATCTGGGCTGGAAAAGTATCCAAAACGTACTGGCGAAATATCTTAGAGTACCGTAATTGTTTTAAATCATTTATTCTCAAATACTCCAGCGATACGTATCGGGGGCGTATCGGAGGATTATCGGTATCGGATATGATATCCGATACGGATTTGCTGGTCGGCTAAAGTATCCGTGCATTCGAGTGTAGGATTGACCACTAAATTTGTTTTAGTGTGCGCTAGACTTTTGGTGGTACTAGTAATAATGTACGTGTAATGCACGTTTATATTAGGTAGTATATTAGTTGCACATTATATTAGGTAAGATATATCTGTTGTACGTTGGTATTTTGGTAAGATATCAATTATTAATGGTGGGATATTAATTACATGGCAGATTTTATGGGATAACGTTAAGTCAAAACGTGTTTATAACCAATGGCAGTGATGGGTAATTAGAGCGTTAAACGTGTTTGGTGCTAAACATTGAAGCGATTTGAACCGCTAAATAACATGATTTGACGGCCGAGATGGTTTAGATCTACCCTTTTGGGTCTTTTTATATTGGTATAGATAGTATAGGATTTTTTGGTTCTGGATTGTGAAATTCTGATGAACTATGGGTCACTGAATTTAAGATAATTTAGAGTTCAGATTATAACTATGTCTCACTGAATTTAGGATAAATTAGAATTCAGAGCAAACACATGCATCAACCGTTTAAATTAGATTTCAGAAATAATCTAGGATAGGATAATTTCAGTTGATTTAGGGTTCACGCTGTTAATCTTTGTTCTGCTGGTTACCAGACTATAACTCATGTGCATGCTTACCTCCGTTAACATGTAGCCATAAGAAATCCGTTAACATGTAGCCATGAGAAATCCGTTAACATGTAGCCATGAGAAATGATTCTTCTCCACTTGTCCACTAGTGTCATGGTCACCAGGCACGTACGAGTTTCTTGTAATCCGCTTACCAATGCACGATATGTGTCGGAGTAAATGACCACGGATAGTCACATTGGCCCTCCTTGATAAATGCTTACCTCTGCGCCCCTCAAAGCACCAAAGATAAGCATCCGCTTTTAGGGGGCCGGCTGGTCCAAACGACCGGCTGCTGGAAGGCGGCGGAGCCCAGAGGACAGCCGTGAGGTGGGCCGACTCCTAGTAGGCGGCCTCCAGGGAGGCCGGCTCATGGCAGTCGGCCCCTCGTTCCCTCAAAGTTAGCATGCCTTTACGACGACGAGACGGGGCGTGGCTACAGTACAACCTGCCATTCTCGAATCCAGGGCGAAACGTGGCCACAGTGTCCCGTACCTAGCAGGCACCCCCTGACCGGTGCGACACTGTTGCCACGCAGCCCATGACATCACCTACGGCCTAGGGTGCGGCGCCCCGACGACGGGCTGTCGGTACGACCCGCAGGCGGCGGGCCCTACCTGTCTGTGAGAAGCCAAAAGGCGGCGGACCCTGACCAGTCGGCGCGGGGGAGGCCGATTCCTAGCAGGCGGCCCTCCCCCTTCCTCAAAGTCTGTGTGTCATTAACCAGAAGAGACGGGGAATGGCTACAGTAAACGCCCGCTAGGCGGCGGCACTGTAGCCATGCTCGCCCCGGCAAAGCACACATCATCAGCGGCGCTGCCATAGTACTAAGCAGCCGGTAGGACCCGCCAACGGCGGGTCCAGCCTGTCGGCCAAGTACAAGACAACCGATGGGACCCACTAGGCAGCGGGCCCCAGTAGCCGGCGAAGAAGCTGGCCACCAGAGACACTGACGGCTGAGCCCTACGCCTAGCTAGATTACCATTGTATCCCTGGGGGGTAGGCCTATATAAACCCCCCAAGGCACTCATGCAAAGGGTTCAGCTTCTTAGATAGTACATATACATAGAAATAGGAGTAGAGCTAGCCTTGCCCTTCTTCCTCCTCTAGCCAAACAACTCAAGGAGCAAGCTTGTAGCTACTTGTTGAGAAAGTGATCATGCGAAGACCCCACAGAACAGGACTAGGGGTGTTATCTCCTAGGAGAGCCCCGAACCTAGGTAAGATGCGTCGGCGTACCTATCTACGTCTTATTCCGTTTCCAGGCACCGGCGACGTATTACTCTCCCCCACCATAATAAACCATCCTTTGCCATATGTCACATGACACCCCCGACAGCATGGCACCCCAAAACTGATGAAATGACAAGGCTGGTCATAGCTTGACTAGGGTGCTCAATATTGTCACTAGGGATGAGTGCAATTGACGTGACCACATAGGTAGTACATGCAGCAGGGTGCGGCATGGGTTGCGACCTGGCATGCGCGCGGGCGGTCGTGCAAGGAGCCGCCTGTTCTGAAAATCTAGCAGCGCAATCTCGCCTACGCATGCTTCTAAAAACCAAAAAATTGTTCAGTTTTCCTGCTAGTTTCTTTTGGGCGTGCATGGAGTGTCGAAAATCAGAAGATATGGGATTTTTTGGTTAAGGAATCACACAACAAGTTCAATCTAGTATATGGTTAAAGAGCATTTTTACGGTACCCTCTACTGCTATAGAGGGGAGAGAGCAGTATACAATCATCCCGCCGTTCATTTCGTGAGGGTAATCTAGTCATATTTTTCTGTTTTCCATTGTAACGTCAGCCCTGCAGCAATCGGTCGCTCTGTTCGTTCAACTACCCGAGCCGTAGTTGAACTCGCCGTCGCGTCCCATATCCCGGCGCACTCCTGCCACCACACTCCGCCGGTGCACTTGACCTCGACTGCCGGGCGCTCGTCCACTTCGCCGTCCTCGTACCTCCAGCCGTGCCTTCCGCCGGGGCGCGCACGGCCCTCTCACGCACGTCCACGTCCGTCAGTACAGGCCGCATCCCACCAAAAACTAGAGTGCAGATCGTAATTTTTCACAACTTCTATGTCTTTGGTACCATGGTGGTTCATCACTTAACTCTTGGTCGGTGGAGACGTCGTGTTTTGGTTGATCTATAGAGTCCGTCCATTGATAGCTTCTGAAATAGGCACTACATCTAATTTCCCTGGTAGCCGGCGGCTGCCAAAGAAGGGGAGCTCGTCGGGATCGGACAACTGTGTATATTGTCGAGCGGCCGGTACACGATCATGTGACCAAGACGAAGACGAGATGCAACGGTGGCCGCCGCAAGAGGAAAGGGGAGGACCGGAGGAGGCCTCGTCGAGGAAGACTTTGCCGGCGCGCGTGACACCACGAGCTTGGCTGGCGCCTAGTGGTGTAACAACGTTGATCCACGAGCACAGCCGACAATCGGGGAGGCGACGAGGTGGCCGCCGGAATCCAAGTCGATGGGCGTGTTCGTGCGGCCGTGCTGAAAAAGTGTAGAAAACGGGTTGGCTTGTTGGCGAGACGGGCTAATCTTTTTCCTCTCCCTAAATTACCCTCATAGCACGTATACCGCGGCGCCCGAAGCGGCCAGTGCCACTGATACTGTTGGCGACGGGACTGGCCCAATTGAGTAGTATAGATCGATCACCGCCCTTGAATTTCAAGAATAGACGGCCCATATTGATGACAGGGTACAGTAAAAGAGCTCATGGTTAAAATGGCATGCTTTGGTTAAGGAATCACATAGCAAGTCCAATCTAGTATATGGTTAAAATGGCATGCTTTGGTTAAGGAATCACACAACAAGTTCAATCTAGTATATGGTTAAAATGGCATGCATGGTTTGTTCATCTCCGGCTTGGACCACACCGGGCTCGGCTGCTCACTGTGCATGCACGCCGTGCAGTCGGGCTAGCTGTAGGACAAGACAACTGATGGGAGGACAAAAGATGTTCAAACTTCACGGTGGTGTTGTGACCGCGTGTAAAAGAAAGAGGAGTGGAGACATTGCCCGCTGTGCAATAAGCATACACCTCGCCCGGGCATGCGTTGTAAAACGTTCTCTTTTTTTTTAGAAAACGTCGGCCTTTATTAATTAAGCAACAAACTTACACAGAGTCTCCCGGATGCAATCCGGAGCAGAACGGAACAAACAAAAACTAGAAGAGGCAAACAAGCTCTAGCTAGGATATGAGCTAAAACATTACATTGCCGACGAACATGCTGAAAGCGAGCAGAAGAAAGACCGCTAGCCAAGAACTTCACCTCCGAGAGAACAGATCCCACAGCCGAGCGATCAGTGAGGGAAGACGAGAGACGTTGCACCACCGATAGACAATCCGTGTTGAATGAGACATTGGTGAAGCCCTCCTCCCGAGCCACAGAGACAGCCCGTCGAAGCCCCATGGCCTCCACCACCTCAGGAGACAGCGTGCCCGCTAGGGGCTCCGAGCACGCGGCCACGCAACGGCCCTCATGGTTAAGCATCACCACTCTCACTGTAGACTTGCCCAGCTCTTCCGACACGGCAGCGTCAGAGAAGGCAACAACCGCACCCTGCGGAGGCGGAGACCAAAGACGACCGGAGCCGGAGATCTCACGCCTAGGAACAGGAACATGATCATATAGATGTTGTAAAACGTTCTTAACCCTTCATCCATAGTAGTTAAGTCAATATGTGCATCACAGTCAGATAGTTTTTTTATGTGTTATAAATGAGTACCAATCAAGATGTAAAACGTGTTCATTGATGTAAAATAGATTTCACTACCATGCTCTGACCGGGACGGTCGTCTTGCTGTGCACCACATTAGAATCGTCCTGATCATTTTAATTATCCAGCCACAGAGATTGAATTAACCATGAGTGCGCTTAATGAAGAATCGTAAACTTACTGGCAAGCAATGATCCACGTCGTGCTTGAAAGAACTTGTGGTCAGCCATGCAAGCACCACGACGTAGGGAGCTACGCGGGCTGTGCATGAACATGCACCAGGGTCGCCATGTTGTGCATACATGTCAGGTGCATGTATGAAGCCATGCGTACAGATTTCCAGCCCGCAATGCTGTGCGTACATGTCTGACGAGCATCAGGAGCCTAGCTGCCTTTTGCATGTGCGTGGGGCCTGGCGAGTTCAATACATGCCAAAAGAAAAGCAAATACATGACATATACAATGCCAGCGCGCATCCCCGTGGTGATGCAGCGGCCGAGATTCCGGCCTGCCTGCAGCGCGGCCACCATTGGCATTTTCCGGACCAAAGGGTCGCTATGGAGACAAGGTTCGTCGAAGTGACACTAGGCACGCTATGGATGTCATATATGAAGTTCATAATTGCGTGACTGGTGTTTGTACGACGTCTCCTCCTGATCTGGCTGATGCCACGTGACACACGGGCGAGGTAAGGGCGTGCATCATGGCTCTCTTCCTGACGCCACTCGTTCCCAAGGAGAATCAATGGAAGAAATGGAAGACGCATGGCATGGTTTAGACTTTAGTGTCAAGGCTTAACTAATTGGTTGGAGACTGATCTATTATAACTCCATCCTACAAGCTCTCCCCCCATAGAGGCATAGCGGACGAGTGAATGACTAATCGAATAAGAGATGGATGGGGATGCAACAAGAGCAAGAGTCTCATATATAGGATATATAGGAGGTGTGACGCTAATTTGTCACGGGATGAAGTCAGCACTAGGATTAATGGCATGTGCTCTGATCTCCATGAGGCGCATGTGGCCATTGATTGATGGTGGTATCCCTCGCGGTGGAAAAGATAAGACAAGAACTTTTTGCCCGGTCTTAAAACAATTTACAACTATTCTAAAAAAATAAACTAAATGATAGGTGTCGCACGTGTGGCATGAAGCAATCTGGTCCTGACATTTTTTACAATTAAAGTTGTCATCCGAAAAAAAAGCAAACAAAAGAAGCTGAAACTTGCCATGCAAAAAGAAAGTTTTCATGCTTAACAACTAAAGTTGCCATATTTAACAACTAAAGTTATCACTAAACTTGCCATAAAAACGTTTGGAGTTGCTATGTGTTCGCGCCACACGTGTGGCATTTATCAGGGTCAGAAAATAAATCTACAACTACAATTTTTCTTTTTGAGGGGAAAAGCCTTTTATTACTCAAAGTCCACACAGTGTGGGATACAAGTCTGGTCATGTGGCTGACCAAGCCACACATGACGCCCTGGAAGTAAAGACAAAGCAAATTTAGCTAACTTATGGGCTTCAACATTCGCCTCACGATTTTCAAAAGTAAATTTACAGGTGCGTGGTGATCTCATTCGGATTTCTCTCATTATAACGGCATATTCTCCCTGGCTTCTTGATGCTATATCTTCAATCACCTGTTTGCAGTCTGAGGCCACTGCATAGTGATGCTGGTTGAGATCCTCTGCCAATGCCATTGTCTCGCGACACGCCATAGCTTTGAGCGTAGGAGCGTCCCAAACTCCGGCGACCACAAGGGCTGAGCTGCCCAGGAAAACGCATTGGCTGTCACGGCATATCTGAAGGAAATATGCCCTAGAGGTAATAATAATGTTATTATTTTATTTCCTTATATCATGATAAATGTTTATTATTCATGCTAGAATTGTATTATCCGGAAACATAATACTTGTGTGAATACATAGACAAACTAAAACGTCACTAGTATGCCTCTACTTGACTAGCTTGTTAATCAAAGATGGTTATGTTTCCTAACCATAGACATGTGTTGTCATTTGATTAACGGGATCACATTATTAGGAGAATGATGTGATTGACATGACCCATTCCATTAGCTTAGCACCCGATCGTTTAGTATGTTGCTATTGCTTTCTTCATGACTTATACATGTTCCTATGACTATGAGATTATGCAACTCCCGTTTGCCGGAGGAACACTTTGTGTGCTACCAAACGTCACAACGTAACTGGGTGATTATAAAGGAGCTCTACAGGTGTCTTCAAAGGTAAATGTTGGGTTGGCGTATTTCGAGATTAGGATTTGTCACTCCGATTGTCGGAGAGGTATCTCTGGGCCCTCTCGGTAATGTACATCACATAAGCCTTGCAAGCATTGCAACTAATGAGTTAGTTGCGAGATGATGTATTACGAAACGAGTAAAGAGACTTGCCGGTGACGAGATTGAACTAGGTATTGAGATACCAACGATCGAATCTCGGGCAAGTAACATACCGATGACAAAGGGAACAACGTATGTTGTTATGCGGTCTGACCGATAAAGATCTTCGTAGAATATGTGAGAGCCAATATGAGCATCCAGGTTTCGTTATTGGTTATTGACCGGAGACATGTCTCGGTCATGTCTACATTGTTCTCGAACCCGTAGGGTCCGCACGCTTAAGGTTTCGATGACAGTTATATTATGAGTTTATGAGTTTTGATGTACCGAAGTTAGTTCGGAGTCCCGGATGTGATCATGGACATGACGAGGAGTCTCGAAATGGTCGAGACATAAAGATTGATATATTGGACGGCTATATTCGGACACCGGAAGTGTTCCGGGTGATTTCGGAGAAAACCGGAGTGCCGGAGGGTTACCGGAACCCCCCCCGGGAGAAGTAATGGGCCATATGGGCCTTAGTGGAGAGAGAGAGGAGCAGCCAGGGTGGGCCGCGCGCCTCCTCCCCCCTGGTCCGAATTGGACTAGGAGAGGGGAGGCGGCGCCGCCCTTTCCTTCTCTCTCCCCCCTTCCTTTCCCCCTCCTAGTAGGAGTACGAAAGAGGGGAGTCCTACTCCTACTAGGAGGAGGACTCCTCCTCCTTGGTGCGCCATAGGGCCGGCTGGCCTCCTCCCCTTGCTCCTTTATATACGGGGGCAGGGGGCACCCCTAGACACACAAGTTGATCCACATGATCGTTTTCTTAGCCGTGTGCGGTGCCCCCTTCCACCATAATCCTCGATAATATTGTAGTGGTGCTTAGGCGAAGCCCTACGATGGTAGAACATCAAGATTGTCACCACGCTGTCGTGCTGATGGAACTCTTCCCCAACACTTTGCTGGATCGGAGTCCGGGGATCGTCATCGAGCTGAACGTGTGCTAAAACTCGGAGGTGTCGTAGTTTCGGTACTTGATCAGTCGGGCCGTGAAGACGTACGACTACATCAACCGCGTTGTTATAACGCTTCCGCTGTCGGTCTACAAGGGTACGTAGATCATACTCTCCTCTCTCGCTGCTATGCATCACCATGATCTTGCGTGTGCGTAGGATTTTTTTTGAAATTACTACGTTCCCCATCAGTGGCATCCGAGCTTAGGTTTTATGTGTTGATGTTATATGCACGAGTAGAACACAAGTGAGTTGTGGGCGATATAAGTCATACTGCTTACCAGCATGTCATACTTTGGTTCGGCGGTATTGTTGGACGAAGCGGTCCGGACCGACATTATGCGTACGCTTACGCGAGACCGGTTCTCCTGACGTGCTTTGCACAAAGGTGGCTAGCGGGTGTCAGTTTCTCCAACTTTAGTTGAACCGAGTGTGGCTACGCTCGGTCCTTGCGAAGGTTAAAACAGCACCAACTTGACAAACTATCGTTGTGGTTTTGATGCGTAGATAAGATTGGTTCTTACTTAAGCCCGTAGCAGCCACGTAAAACTTGCAACAACAAAGTAGAGAACGTCTAACTTGTTTTTGCAGGGCATGTTGTGATGTGATATGGTCAAGACATGATGCTAAATTTTATTGTATGAGATGATCATGTTTTGTAACCGAGTTATCGGCAACTGGCAGGAGCCATATGGTTGTCGCTTTATTGTATGCAATGCAACTGCGCTGTAATGCTTTACTTTATCACTAAGCGGTAGCGATAGTCTGGAAGCATAAGATTGGCGAGACAACAACGATGCTACGATGGTGATCAAGGTGTCGCGCTGGTGATGATGGTGATCATGACGATGCTTCGAAGATGGAGATCACAAGCACAAGATGATGATGGCCATATCATATCACTTATATTGATTGCATGTGATGTTTATCTTTTATGCATCTTATCTTGCTTTGATTGACGGTAGCATTTTAAGATGATCTCTCACTAATTATCAAGAAGTGTTCTCCCTGAGTATGCACCATTGCGAAAGTTCTTCGTGCTGAGACACCACGTGATGATCGGATGTGATAGGCTCTACGTTCAAATACAATGGGTGCAAAACAGTTGCACACGCGGAATACTCAGGTTATACTTGGCGAGCCAAGCATATACAGATATGGCCTCGGAACACGGAGACCGAAAGGTCG
Organism: Triticum urartu; assembly: GCF_056163025.1. Classification (NCBI taxonomy): domain Eukaryota; kingdom Viridiplantae; phylum Streptophyta; class Magnoliopsida; order Poales; family Poaceae; genus Triticum; species Triticum urartu. The sequence continues at coordinate 582,915,681 of NC_141877.1, forward strand.
AGCGTGAATCATATAGTAGATATGATCAACATAGTGATGTTCACCAATGAAACTACTCCATCTCACATGATGATCGGACATGGTTTAGTTAATTTGAATCACGTAATCACTTAGAGGATTAGAGGGATGTCTATCTAAGTGGGAGTTCTTTAGTAATATGATTAATTGAACCTAAATTTATCATGAACTTAGTACCTGATAGTATCTTGCTTGTTTATGTTTGGTTGTAGATAGATGGCCCGTGCTGTTGTTCTGTTGAATTTTAATGCGTTCCTTGAGAAAGCAAAGTTGAAAGATGATGGTAGCAATTACACGGACTGGGTTCGTAACTTGAGGATTATCCTCATTGCTGCATAGAAGAATTACGTCCTGGAAGCACCGCTGGGTGCCAGGCCTGCTGCTGGAGCAACACCAGATGTTATGAACGTCTGGCAGAGCAAAGCTGATGACTACTCGATAGTTCAGTGTGCCATGCTTTACAGCTTAGAATCGGGACTTCAACGACGTTTTGAATGTCATGGAGCATATGAGATGTTTCAGGAGTTGAAGTTAATATTTCAAGCAAATACCTGGATTGAGAGATATGAAGTCTCCAATAAGTTCTATAGCGGCAAGATGGAGGAGAACAGTTCTGTGAGTGAGCATATACTCAAAATTTCTGGGTATAATAATCACTTGATTCAATTGGGAGTTAATCTTCCAGATGATTGCGTCATTGACAGAATTGTCCAATCACTGCCACCTAGCTACAAGAGCTTCGTGATGAACTATAATATGCAAGGGATGAATAAAACTATTCTCGAGCTCTTCGCAATGCTGAAAGCTGCGGAGGTAGAAATCAAGAAGGAGCAAGTGTTGATGGTCAACAAGACCACTAGTTTCAAGAAAAAGGGCAAAGGGAAGAAGAAGGGGAACTTCAAAAAGAACAGCAAGCAAGTTGCTACTCAAGAGAAGAAACCCAAACCTGGACCTAAGCCTCAAACTGAGTGATTCTACTGCAAGCAGACTGGTCACTGGAAGCGGAACTGCCCCAAGTATTTGGCGGATAAGAAGGATGGCAAGGTGAACAAAGGTATATGTGATATACATGTTATTGATGTGTACCTTACTAACGCTCGCAGTAGCACCTGGGTATTTGATACTGGTTTTGTTGCTAACATTTGCAACTCGAAACAGGGACTACGGATTAAGCGAAGATTGGCTAAGGACGAGGTGACAATGCGCGTGGTAAATGGTTCCAAAGTCGATGTGATCGCGGTCGGCACGCTACCTCTACATCAACCTTCGGGATTAGTATTAGACCTAAATAATTGTTATTTGGTGCCAGCGTTAAGCATAAACATTATATCTGGATCTTGTTTGATGCGAGACGGTTATTCATTTAAATCAGAGAATAATGGTTGTTCTATTTATATGAGTAATATCTTTTATGGTTATGCACCCTTAAAGAGTGGTCTATTCTTATTAAATCTCGATAGTAGTGACACACACATTCATAATGTTGAAGCCAAAAGATGCAGAGTTGATAATGATAGTGCAACTTATTTGTGACACTGCCGTTTGGGTCATATCGGTGTAAAGCGCATGAAGAAACTCCATACTGATGTACTTTTGGAACCACTTGATTATGAATCGCTTGGTACTTGCGAACCGTGCCTTATGGGTAAGATGACAAAAACATCGTTCTCCGGTACTATGGAGATAGCAACAGATTTGTTGGAAATCATACATACAGATGTATGTGGTCCGATGAATGTTGAGGCTCGTGGCGGATATCGTTATTTTCTCACCTTCACAGATGACTTAAGCAGATATGGGTATATCTACTTAATAAAACATAAGTCTGAAACATTTGAAAAGTTCAAAGAATTTCAGAGTGAAGTTGAAAATCATCATAACAAGAAAATAAAATTCCTACGATCTGATCGTGGAGGAGAATATTTGAGTTACGAGTTTGGTGTACATTTGAAACAATGTGAAATAGTTTCGCAACTCACGCCACCCGAAACACCACAGCGTAATGGTGTGTCCGAATGTCATAATCGTACTTTACTTGATATGGTGCGATCTATGATGTCTCTTACTGATTTACCGCTATCGTTTTGGGGTTATGCTTTAGAGACGGCCGCATTCACGTTAAATAGGGCACCATCAAAATCCGTTGAGACAACACCTTATGAACTGTGGTTTGGCAAGAAACCAAAGTTGCCATTTCTGAAAGTTTGGGGCTGCGATGCTTATGTGAAAAAGCTTCAACCTGATAAGCTCGAACCCAAATCGGAGAAATGTGTCTTCATAGGATATCCAAAGGAAACTATTGGATACACCTTCTATCACAGATCCGAAGGCAAGACTTTTGTTGCTAAATTTGGAAATTTTCTAGAGAAGGAGTTTCTCTCGAAAGAATTGAGTGGGAGGAAAGTAGAACTTGACGAGGTAACTGATGAAGCTATGTACCTAGGGTAGGGGCACGGACCCGTCCAAAGAGCCCTACCCAAGGACATCCCTAGAAGAAATCACCTTTCAATCGACTTGAAGGTATTCCACTCGACGGGTTCAAGACACTCGACCAAGAAGCCACCACTCGACCGCCAGGAGATCTAAAGTCACTCCGCAGGCAAACGGTCGGCTATTAAGTAGTCTTTATGGTCATTGTAGCACTTTATTAGGGGCGTTACCAGTAACGCCCAACCTTAAATGTACCTTAAACCCTGCATTACTGAGGGCAGGAGGGGGCCGACGAACTCTATATAAGCCACCCCCCTCCTCAGTATGAAGGGTTCGCACCCCTGTTATTCACACACGCATAATCCAATCGACCGCCTCCGGGCACCGAGACATAGGGCTGTTACTTCCTCTGAGAAGGGCCTGAACTCGTAATCCTCGTGTGCTTACAACTTCTCCATAGCTGAGATCTAGCCTCTCCATACACCCCCCTACATCACTGTCAGAGTTAGAACCATGACAGTTGGCGCCCACCGTGGGGCAGGAGTCTTAGCGCCTTGTTGCAGAAGTTGCGATCTTTTCCGATCCATTCGATCATGGTTTCCTGCGGAGTTTTGGTAGAGGGCCACGAGATCCGTCTCGGCGCGCTCACCTTCATCGCCGACGACTCCGCCTGGCTTCAGGAGGCGCCGCTCGACATCGACGCGCTCCCCGTCCGCGGCGCGACACACTTCCGCGCATGCATTCGTGGTGTCCTCCTACGGCAGCCGTCGACCCAGTACCAGTCGGCTCCCGTTTCGTCTCCCCACCCCATCTCCCACCAGCGCAAGCGCTCCGGTCGGTCGAGACTCCAGCGGTGGGTGAGGCATGCCGTGGCTCGCCAGTCGGCAGCCCCACAAGTCGCGGCAATCGAGCCTGACGAATCCCTCTGCGGCCTGTTCGACCTGACGACTGGTTCCGCGGAGACCGCATCCGAGTGCGACAGCAGCGACCCAGCGGCTAAGGTTCTGGCGGTCGATGGAACGCACACTCCTCCCGGTTACCCTCGCGCTGATGGAGGCGCGGGTGGGGGCGACCCGTCGCATCCCCACGATGAGTATCTCCCCGAACCTCTCACGTCGTTGCAGCGAGAGGAGCTTCGCCGCCGGAACATGGACGCGCTCCACACTCCTATTGTCGGAGAAACCCCCGAGGCCCGGGCCTTGGAGGACGCGCGCTTGGCTAACCTGGCCGAGCGCACTCGACTGGAGAATCTCCAGCGAATACTCGACGAGCAAGCGCGTCAGCGGGCTCCCGAGTCCAGTCGACGTCAGCAAGCTCCCGAGTCCAGTCGACGTCAGCTCTTCCCGCCGCCGCAGGTATACCGAACCCCAATTCAGAATTTGGCCGCTGCGGCCCGTATAGCAGAATCAATTCAGCCCTCCCAGTCGGAGGCTAGCAGGGGCTTGTTGCAAATCAGAGTGTTGCTCCGAGCGGCGGGAAACCAGAATTCCGCCGTTTCTCAGTCGCGGGACAGAATCCACAGTCGATCCGTTGCAACAGATACAGTCCAGTCGGCTCACAGCCCGAGATCGCCCCCGAGGCGTGAGGGGCGTGGTGACCGGCATGATCAGTACAGGAGGAATGAGCAGTATGATCACCGATTCGACCGTGATGATAGACATCGAGTGCCAACCCCTCCCTCGAGGAGTGGGTCGTATGCGCCTCGACGGCAAGATGACAGACGCCCTCATAGTGTTGGGCAGAGGATTCCAGTCGACCCCAGGGACCCAGGCTTTGATGCGAGATCCATCCTCATTCAAGATTTGGTTGACAGGAACAAAGCTCATCAAGAAGTCCACAACAGAGATGCGCCTGCCAGCAGCAGAGTACATGCTTCAGGGCCAGAGTGTTTCAGTCGAGCCATCAGAGCCGCAGTGATTCCTCCCAACTTCAGGCTGGCGACTGGAGTCAGCAAGTTCACCGGTGAATCTAAGCCTGGCACTTGGCTCGAAGATTACCGAGTGGCTGTACAGATTGGCGGTGGCAATGACGAGGTGGCCATGAAGCATTTGCCTCTCATGTTAGAGGGCTCAGCCAGAGCGTGGCTAAATCAGTTGGCACCCAGCAGCATCTACACTTGGGAGGACCTCTCCCGAGTGTTTTGTCACCACCTTTGAGGGGACATGCAAGCGACCCGCAGGCCTTATGGAATTGCGATCTTGTGTGCATAAGCCGAATGAAACCCTGAGGGATTACATCCAGAGGTGGATAACACTGCATCACACGGTTGAGAATGTGCCAGACCATCAAGCAGTTTGTGCCTTCAAGGAAGGCGTCAAGTACAGAGAATTGAATCTGAAGTTCGGTCGAACTGGAGAGATGTCTCTGAATTAGATGATGGAGATTGCCACCAAGTACGCTAATGGTGAAGACGAAGATCGACTCCGGAGCGGCAAGTACAAGGCAGTCGCCCAAGAAATCGGAGGGAACTCCAGTCGGAAACAGAAGCGGAAGGCCGAGTCAGCTGCCCCTGGGGAGGCCCTGGCCGTAGCCCAGGGAAACTTCAAGGGAAAACCCAAGGGCACTTGGAAGCCCAAGAAAGTCAAGGATCAAGATGGGAATGATGTTTTGGATCTGCCATGTCACATCCACACCAAGAAAGATGAAGAGGGTAATTTTATTTACCCAAAGCATACCACTCGACAGTGCCGGCTCCTGATCCAGCAGTTTCAAGGCAAGCAGCCCAAGGATAAAGAAAAAGAGCCGGACAGGGTTGAGGACAAGGATGATAGTGACGATGGATACCCTCAAGTCAATTCCACCCTGATGATTTTTGCCGATGTCGAAAGCAAAAGTCGACTGAAAGTCATTAACCGCAAGGTGAACATGGTTGCTCCGGCAACACCTAGTTACCTGAAGTGGTCTCAGACTGCCATCACATTCGACCAGTCTGATCACCCGACGCACATTGCCACCCCTGGGAGGCAAGCCTTGGTGGTCGACCCAATTGTCGAAGGCACTCGACTGACCAAAGTCCTGATGGATGGTGGCAGTGGCCTGAACATACTGTATGCTGAAACATTGAAAGGGATGGGAATTCCGATGTCCAGGCTCAGTGCCAGTAACATGAGCTTCCACGGAGTCATTCCTGGGAAGAAAGCCCAATCACTCGGCCAGATTGCTCTTGATGTGGTTTTCGGTGATTCAAAGAATTACCGCAAGGAAAAGTTGACATTCGAGGTTGTAGACTTCCAAAGTGCTTATCATGCCATTTTGGGCAGGCCAGCTTACGCACGCTTCATGGCCCGACCATGTTACGTGTATCTCAAACTGAAGATGCCTGGCCCCAAAGGTGTGATCACTGTTACGGGCAATCGGAAGAAAGCGGAAGAGTGTTTTCAGAAAGGCTCAAAGATTGCAGATGCTCAGATGGCAGTGGTCGAACTGCAAGAGTATCAAAAAACTGCCGATCCGAGTGAATTGCTACGAGCCAAGAAGCCTGATTCAGAATCTGCTTTCTAGTCGTCCGGTGAAACAAAGACAGTCCACATTCACCCGACCGACCCCGATGCTGCCCCGACTCACATCTCAACGACGCTTGACTCCAAATGGGAAGAAGCGCTCGTCCAGCTCCTCCGTGAGAACTGAGACATCTTCGCATGGAAACCCTCTGACATGCCTGGAGTTCCCAGAGAGCTGGCTGAGCACCGTCTACGAGTCGACCCGAAATTCAAACCCGTAAAGGAACATCTTCGACGGTCTGCCGTCCAGAAGAAGCAAGCCATTGGCGAGGAGGTGGCTCAGCTCTTAGCAGCAGAGTTCATCCGAGAGATTTACCACTCCGAGTGGCTCGCCAATGTCGTCATGGTCCCCAAGAAGGACAAGTCTCTTCGCATGTGCATCGATTTCAAACATATCAATCGGGCCTGCCCAAAAGATCATTTTCCTCTCCCTCGCATCGACCAAATAGTCGACTCGACTGCGGGGTGCGAGAGATTGTCTTTTCTAGATGCCTATTCCGGGTACCATCAGATCCGTCTGTATGGACCCGACGAGATCAAAACAGCTTTCATCACTCCATTCGGATGCTTCTGCTACGTCACCATGCCGTTCGGCCTCAAGAACGCCGGAGCCACGTTCATGAGAATGATTCAGAAGTGTTTACTCACTCAAATCAGTAGGAATGTGGAGGCATACATGGATGATATTGTGGTCAAGTCACGGAAAGGTTCCGACCTATGGACTGACCTTGCTGAAACCTTTGCCAACCTCAGGAGGTATGATATCAAGCTCAATCCATCAAAGTGCACATTCGGAGTTCCAGGCGGAAAGTTACTCGGTTTTCTCGTTTCTGAACGGGGGATCGACGCCAATCCTGAAAAAATTGGTACCATACTCCGGATGAAGCGTCCTGTGCGTGTGCACGATGTCCAAAAGCTTACGGGCTGCTTGGCCGCCCTAAGTCGATTCATTTCTCGTCTCGGTGAAAAGGCGTTGCCTCTTTACCGATTGATGAAGAAGTCTGACAAGTTCGAGTGGACTCCAGAAGCTGATGCAGCATTTGCAGAACTCAAAGCTCTGCTCTCCACCCAGCCGGTGCTTGCTGCCCCAATCAGCAAAGAGCCTCTGCTGCTTTACATTGCAGCCACAGGACAAGTTGTCAGTATAGTACTTGCGGTCGAGCGGGAAGAAGAAGGAAAGGCCTTCAGAGTTCAGCGCCCAGTCTATTATCTGTCTGAAGTTTTGACCCCTTCAAAACAAAGATACCCTCACTACCAGAAGCTCGCATATGGGATTTACATGACCACGAAGAAGGTTGCACATTACTTCTCTGACCACTCCATTACAGTCGTCAGCGACGCCCCATTGTCAGAGATCCTGCACAACAGAGATGCAACTGGTCGAGTGGCTAAGTGGGCGATTGAACTCCTTCCCCTAGATATCAGGTTTGAAGCAAAGAAGGCTATCAAGTCCCAAGCAATCGCAGATTTCGTCGCCGAGTGGATTGAACAGCAACTTCCGACTCAAGTCCACTTGGAGCACTGGACCATGTTCTTTGATGGATCTAAGATGCTGAATGGTTCCGGTGCTGGGGTAGTATTAGTCTCCCCCCGAGGAGACAAGCTCAGATACGTTCTCCAGATTCACTTCGATTCCTCCAATAATGAAGCAGAATATGAAGCACTTTTATATGGGTTGCGCATGGCCATTTCACTCGGCGTCCGTCGCCTCATGGTCTATGGCGACTCAGATTTGGTGGTCAATCAGGTGATGAAGGAGTGGGACATCAGAAGTCCGACTATGACTGGTTATTGCAATGCAGTGAGAAAGCTAGAAAAGAAATTCGAGGGGTTAGAACTTCATCACATCCCCCGACTGAAAAATCAAGCAGCTGACGATTTGGCAAAGATAGGCTCCAAGAGGGAAGCCATTCCCAGCAACGTGTTCCTGGAACACATTCACTCACCGTCAGTACAAGAAGATCCTTTTACAGAAGAAGCCCCGCAGCCGAAAAGTGCCACAGATCCGACTGAAGTCGAAGTTCCTGCTGTGGTCGACCTAATCATGGAAATCTTGGCAATCACTCCCGACTGGACGATACCGTACATCGCGTATATCCTAAGGAAAGAACTCCCAGAGGACGAGGAAGAGGCTCGACAGATCGTCCGCCGATCCAAGGCCTTCACAGTCATAAAGGGACAGTTGTATAGAGAAAGCGCGACTGGAATCGGTCAGAAGTGCATAACACCGGAAGAGGGTCGGATAATCCTTGATGATATCCACTCGGGGACCTGTGGTCACCATGCGTCCTCTCGGACCATTGTGGCTAAAGCATACCGAGCGGGATTTTACTGGCCAAGAGCAAATGAGATGGCAAAAGAGATAGTCGACAAGTGTGAAGGGTGCCAGCTCTACTCCAACAGTCACACAAGCCTGCATCAGCCCTGAAGACAATTCCACTCGTCTGGCCCTTTGCTGTCTGGGGAGTAGACATGGTTGGTCCACTGAGAACAGGCAGGAGCGGTTTCACTCATGTGCTTGTGGCAGTCAACAAGTTTACCAAATGGATTGAAGCTAAGCCCATCAAGAATCTTGATGCTTGCACTGCTATCAGTTTCGTCAGAGGACTAACATTCAGATATGGAGTCCCTCATAGCATCATCACTGACAATGGGTCAAACTTCGATTCAGACCAGTTCAGAGCTTTTTGCGCCTCTCAAGGCACACGAGTTGACTACGCTTCGGTCGCCCATCCCCAGTCGAATGGACAAGCCGAGAGGGCAAATGGTCTGATTCTCAAAGGACTAAAGCCTCGACTGATGTGTGATCTCAAGCACGCAGCAGGTGCTTGGGTCGACGAACTTCCGTCAGTTCTGTGGGGGTTGAGGACCACCCCTAACCGGTCGACTGGAAGAACTCCATTCTTTCTGGTCTATGGAGCCGAAGCAGTTCTGCCGACTGATCTTCTTCACAACGCACCCCGAGTCGAACTCTACACTGAAGATGAAGCAGAACAAGCCCGGCAAGACGCAGTCGACCTCCTAGAAGAAGAGAGGGAGATGGCTATGATCAGATCGACCATTTATCAACAAGACTTGCGTCGATTCCATGCCCGGCATGTGAAGAGTTGAGCCTTCCAAGAAGGAGATTTGGTCCTCCGAGTGGATCAACAGAAACCACACAAGCTTCCTCCTACTTGGGAAGGCCCCTTCATTGTCACCAGAGTCCTCCACAATGGAGCGTATCACCTCTACAATATTGATCGCCAGATCGACGAGCCGCGAACTTGGAACGCGGAGCTGCTCCGCCACTTTTACACTTGAGTTCCTTCCTCTAAAGATGTAATAAGAGAAACTTCTGCAGTTCATTTTTATCAAAGACAAGAGTGTTCCAATGATTGCTGTCACTTTTGTTTGCATACGAAATCCCCAGTGGGTGACTTAGCCGCGAATCCGTTTCGCCTAAGTTTGAAAAATCCTACCGAGTGGAGAGCCAGACTCCCACTCGGGGGCTTAGCTGCAGCCCAGTGCTTGCCTAAGTGTTCAAAAATCCTACCGAGTGGAGAGCAATCCTCCCACTCCGGGGCTTAGCTGCAGTCCAGTACTCGCCTAAGTTCTCCCACTTAGAGACTTAGCTGCAGTCAGGCACTCGCCTAAGTTTAAAAAAAATCCTACCGAGTGGAGAGCAATCCTCCCACTCGGGGGCTTAGCTGCAGTCCAGTACTCGCCTAAGTTCTCTCACTTAGAGACTTAGCTGCAGTCAGGCACTCGCCTAAGTTTGAAAAAATCCTACCGAGTGGAGAGCAATCCTCCCACTCGGGGGCTTAGCTGCAGTCCAGTACTCGCCTAAGTTCTCCCACTTAGAGACTTAGCTGCAGTCAGGCACTCGCCTAAGTTTGAAAAAATCCTGCCGAGTGGAGAGCAATCCTGCCACTCGGAGGCTTAGCTGCAGTCCAGCACTCGCCTAAGTTCTCCCACTTCGAGACTTAGCTGCAGTCAGGCACTCGCCTAAGTTTGAAAAAATCCTACCGAGTGGAGAGCAAACCTCCCACTCGGGGGCTTAGCTGCAGCCCAGCGCTCGCCTAAGTGTTTTTAAAAAAAATCCTACCGAGTGGAGAGCAAACCTCCCACTCAGGGGCTTAGTTGCAGCCCAGCGCTCGCCTAAGTGTTTAAAAAAATCCTACCGAGTGGAGAGCAAACCTCCCACTCGGGGGCTTAGCTGCAACCCAGCGCTCGCCTAAGTGTTTAAAAATCCTACCGAGTGGAGAGCAAACCTCCCACTCGGGGGCTTAGCTGCAGCCCAGTGCTCGCCTAAGTACGGAACACAACCCAATCCGCAAGGACGACGAGATGCAAATCGACTGCTACCTTCTCCTTCGGAGCTACACCACAAATACAAAAGTTATTTCGAATGAAGATCGAGTTCCACTCAACGGATCATCCACAAAGATGTTCAACGATAAATCAAGTTCAAATAAAGCCTAAAAGGTCCCAGACCTCAGATCAAAGTATTCGAACCCTCGGCTCGGCAGAGTTTAAACTGTTACAATTCCACTCGGCATTCCGAGGCAAATTTAAGGCAGAAGTTCAACGGTTACAGATCCACTCGGCATTCCGAGGCAAATTTAAGTGGAGCTTAAAAGTTTTTCATTCCTCAGGTGGAGGACTGGAAGGGGCGACGAACTCATCCAAGTCGATCCCGTCTGCGATACGGGTGGCAGCAGCAATAAATGTCTCCATGAAGTCCTGGAAGTTGTGCTTCCTCGTATTGGCAACTTGGATGGCGGCCAGCTTCTCCTCCCGCACCTCCTTGCAATGGACGCGGACCAGAGACAGAGCCACATCAGCGCCACACCGAGCAGAAGACTTCTTCCACTCCTGCACTCGGTCAGGGATTCCGTTAAGTCGAGTCATCAGAGACTCGAGATCGTTCTGGAGCGTAGACTCTGGCCAAAGTGCCGGGTCGATCCGCGACATGGCAACCTTCAGTCGAGCCAAGTAATCCACGACGCCGTCAATGCGAGATTCCAGTCGGAGCAGATTCATGGCAGCTTCATCTTTCACCGGAGAGTTGATTGGATCCAAACCTGTTTCGATCCGCCCAGTCTCCTCTTCAAAGTTCTGGCAAAGCTCTGCATACACGATCCAAGGATAAGTCAATTTTCATAAGACTGAGTCGACACAAAAAAAAACCAGTCGGAACTGAGTGTGCACCTTCAAGCTTGATGTACAACTTCTTGGCAAGGCTCCTCAAGTAGCTCTCCAGGTCGTCCCTCCTGCGAGCGATGCCTTCCATCTTCTCGTTCAGGGTGAGGTTCTCCTTCTTCCAACGCGAACACTCCCTGTTGGCTTCATTCAGAGCGGTCTTCAACTTGGTATTCTCTCCTTCTAATTGATCGACCGAAGCCAGCTTCTGTGCGGCCAGAGCGGTCTTGTCATCAGCCTCCTTACGGGCAGCAGCCAAGTCCTGATCCTTCTTCGCCAGAGCTTCGTTCACTTTTTCTGCAAAGAAATGATGATTGATTTGGAAATAGCAGAAGGATACTCAAGCCTAAAAACTAACCAGTCGACAAAGGCGTCTTACCTGCGGCGCCGTCTCTGACCCTCTGCAGCTCTGTTCTGGCCAGCTCCAGATCAAGGTTCAGTTGAATTTGCTACTTCTCCAAGTCAGCCAAGCGGGCTCCAAGATCACAAGATTTCTGAAGTCAAAGGGAAGGAGTTATTATTACAGTAAAAAAACAACAACGAAGGCAATAAATACTAAGACTACGGTCGACTGCCAGCAGTCCACCATAGTCTCGGGGACTACACCCAGTGGGTGCACTTAGCGTGCCCCCACCGATTCCTATCCCACCCGACCGACCCCCAAGTCGAGTCCAAGATGAGTTGCTTCCGAGTAACTAAGAGACAATGATGGCGTTTCTAAGACTACAGCCGAAGCAAAAACATTCGACAGTAGTCTCGGGGACTACACCCAGTGGGTGCACTCAGCGTGCCCCCACTGTAAAAAAAAGAGAGAGAGAGAAGGTCGACTGCCCGCAGTCGACCGAATACCGTTCCATTCAACATGGCCTGACCAGACCGAGTGAAGAAATATAGATACAACAACTCAATAGACAGACTACAGTCGACTGCCAGCAGTCCACCGTAGTCTCGGGGACTACACCCAGTGGGTGCACTTAGCGTGCCCCCACTGGTCCAAGAATTGGCAGACACACCCAGTGGGTGTACAGATATAAAGATCTTCGGAAAAGAGATTCTTCAAACAGCATATCGTAACAGACCAAGTGTTGAAGTCGACTGACCTGGACATTACTCTGAAGAGCCGAGCTTGCGTCATAAGCCGCCTGGCAGGCCTCCCGAGCCACTTTCACTTATTCCATCATGATCCCCGCCTGGCGTACAGCCTCCTTCGCAGCAGCCGCTTGGTCCTCAGGGACGGGGTATGCAGCAAAAAGCGAAGACAGATCTGCAGTCGACGCCGAGGGCTGCACACTCGTTAGAGGAATGGGGAAAGTCACAGAAGCCCGAGTGGGTTCGCCATCGTCCCGAGCTACGGCCTCAGGCGCCGGAGTGGATTGTGGGGTCTCGCCAGCCGACGCCCTCTTCTTCCTCTTCGCTCTTAGCGGTTCGTTGTCATCATCGTCCGGGAGGTCGATAACATGAGGAGGGGCTACATGGAAAACATTCAATCGACCAGAGTTGCAATAAAGGTTCAGTCGACTCAGAAACGGAACGTCAGCGATCGTACCAGGGTTGGAGGTAACAGCGTCCTCCATCTCTTGGTCGTCGTCCTTGGCGGAGACCTCAGAAGTAGCACCGCTGCAAATCTCGAAAGTCAGTCAGTTGGCTTAGTGAATCGACCAAGGATCCGTCCACGGTCGACAAAGGAAAGCAAGCTTTATTATTACCCGGAAATGGTAGGAACAGTTATCTTCATCTTGGGCAGAGCCTTGGGCGGCTTGGATGGCGTCGCTCGTGGGTGCTTGGGAGCCTTCCCAGTCGGCGGAGGAGGAGAGGTCCGAGGGCGTTTAGACGACTGCCCAACAGGAGCAGTCGCCTTGCCACGTCCCCGCGCTGGATCATGTGTGAGCTTGGATCGCCCCTCCTGGCGGGGAGGTTCAACCTCCTCCTCCTCCTCGCTAGAGTAGACGTCGTCGCCTCCCTCTCCTTCACCATCAGACTCCCACTCGCCTTGGTCATCCCCGCTCTCGCCTCCGCTCGCCTCCCCTTCCTCAGTCGACCCCTGTGCCCCGTTGGGTGTCGAGTACATCTCGGTGGTCGCCTGGAAAACAACAGACAAGACGAAAGTCAATCGACCTACTCAAAGAAGACCAATGCAGAAAACAAGACTTCAGTCGGAAGCATAAAAACATACCTGGTCCACTTCATACGAATTGTCGAGTGGAATTACCCTCCTGGCTCCTCGGGGGTTGTCTTTGTTCCCCGTTATGCTCAACAGCCACCCCTCCAGCATCTCGTCGGTGACCTCCTCCGGGTGGATCCGAGTGGTGTCGTCAAGACCCGAGTACAGCCACATCGGGTGGTCACGGGCCTGGAGCGGTTGGATGCGCCTTTGGAGGAAGACCTCCAGCAGGTCCATCCCAGTCACACCCTCACGGACAAGCTCAACCACTCGACCGGCCAACACTTTGACTTGGGCCTTCTCCTCTGGCGTCACTTTCAGAGAAGTGGGTTTTTCAGCTCGGTCGAGGGAGAAAGGAGGAAGACCAGTCGACTGTCTTGGGGTCGGCTGGTCCTGACAGTAGAACCAGGTCGCCTGCCAACCACGGACCGACTCCGGGAAAGTAATGGATGAAAAACAGCTCTTCCCCCTCATCTGGATCGCCAAGCCCCCGCACAACTGGATCACCTGCGTCCTCTCGTCACTCGACTTGGCCTTCTTGACCGATTGAGAACGGCAGGTAAAGATGTGCTTGAAAAGTCCCCAATGGGGGCGGCAACCCAAGAAAGCCTCACACATGGAGATGAAAGCGGCAAGGTATACAATGGAGTTGGGAGTAAAGTGGTGGAGCTGCGCTCCGAAGAAGTCCAAGAAGCTCCGGAAAAAAAGGATGGGGCGGCAGAGAAAACCCTCGGTCGATGTGGGTGGCTAGGAGCACGCACTCACCGTCGCGGGGTTGAGGTTCGATCTCTCCCCCCGGAAGACGCGCAGCTTCGTGGGGAATGACTCCCCCCTCGACCATGTTGTCGAGATCCTCTTGCCGGAGCACTGACGGCATCCAGTCGCCCTGGATCCAACCTTTGGGCGGAGCGGTCCTGGAGGAGGATCCGCCCCGAGCAGACCTCTTCCCTTTCCCCCCCGCCGCCGCCTTCTTCGCGCGCTCCAAAGCAGTCGTCTTGCCCTTCACCATCGTCGCCGGCGAGATCTCACACGGGCTTGCAGCGCTAGGGTGAGAGCGGAGGTAGCGGAAGGACTCGCGAAGGGAGAGAGGAAGAAGGAAGGAGAAGAAAGCGCACGGCTTGGAAACCCCGAGCCGGCAACTTATAAGGGGCCGCTCCCGAGTGGCTGACTGGTAGGCCCAGGCTATCCAGTCAAATCCCGCAGCAGGCGCGCGCAGTACGTGGCGAAAAAGGCGACGCGGAGATCAAGGAGCTTCCGCTTTATCGCTTCCGATTACTGCGGCTGCTCCCGTCCCGTGCGCTTCCCAAAATCCGAATCCCGCGACATCTGCGGGCTGCAGAACAACTTGTCAAAACAGAAGACCCCACTCGCGCCGACACTCGGCATGTCACAAGCAAAGAAATTCACTTGACAAAAGGCCTGGAATGGATCAAGGCGACTGAAAGAGGTTGATGACGTCATCTGTGACAATTGGCCCGAAACGAGGCACTCATACAGCCCCAAAGAACCAGTCGGAAAGATCCCCAACTCTTTCCCCATTCTAACCTCGATCCATTCGGGGGCTAATGATGAAGCTATGTACCTAGGGTAGGGGCACGGACCCGTCCAAAGAGCCCTACCCAAGGACATCCCTAGAAGAAATCACCTTTCAATCGACTTGAAGGTATTCCACTCGACGGGTTCAAGACACTCGACCAAGAAGCTATCACTCGACCAAGAAGCCACCACTCGACCGCCAGGAGATCTAAAGTCACTCCGCAGGCAAACGGTCGGCTATTAAGTAGTCTTTATGGTCATTGTAGCATTTTATTAGGGGCGTTACTAGTAACGCCCAACCTTAAATGTACCTTAAACCCTGCATTACTGAGGGCAGGAGGGGGCCGGCGAACTCTATATAAGCCACCCCCCTCCTCAGTATGAAGGGTTCGCACCCCTGTTATTCACACACGCATAATCCAATCGACTGCCTCCGGGCACCGAGACGTAGGGCTGTTACTTCCTCCGAGAAGGGCCTGAACTCGTAATCCTCGTGTGCTTACAACTTCTCCATAGCTGAGATCTAGCCTCTCCATACACACCCCCCTACATCACTGTCAGAGTTAGAACCACGACAGTAACTATACCTGCTCCCTTATTGGAAAGTAGCACATCACAGAAACCAGTTTCTATGACACCTACACCAATTAGTGAGGAAGCTAATGATGATGGTCATGAAACTTCAGAACAAGATACTACTGAACCTCGTAGATCAACCAAAGTAAGATCCGCACCAGAGTGGTACAGTAATCCTGTTCTGGAAATCATGCTACTAGATCATGATGAACCTACGAACTATGGAGAAGCGATGGTGAGCCCAGATTCCGCAAAATGGCTTGAAGCCATGAAATCTGAGATGGGATCCATGTATGAGAACAAAGTATGGACTTTGGTTGACTTGCCCAAAGATCGGCAAGCAATTGAGAATAAATGGATCTTCAAGAAGAAGACTGACGCTGACGGTAATGTTACTATCTACAAAGCTCGACTTGTCGCAAAAGATTTTCAACAAGTTCAAGGGATTGACTACGATGAGACCTTCTCACCCGTAGCGATGCTTAAGTCTGTCCGAATCATGTTAGCAATTGCCGCATTTTATAATTATGAAATTTGGCAGATGGATGTCAAAACTGCATTCCTGAATGGATTTCTGGAAGAAGAGTTGTATATGATGCAACCGGAAGGTTTTGTCGATCCAAAGGGAGCTAACAAAGTGTGCAAGCTCCAGCGATCCATTTATGGACTGGTGCAAGCTTCTCGGAGTTGGAATAAACGCTTTGATAGTGTGATCAAAGCATTTGGTTTTGTACAGACTTTTGGAGAAACCTGTATTTACAAGAAAGTGAGTGGGAGCTCTGTAGCATTTCTATATTATATGTAGATGACATATTACTAATCGGAAATGATATAGAATTTCTGGATAGCATAAAGGGATACTTGAATAAGAGTTTTTCAATGAAAGACCTCGGTGAAGCTGCTTACATATTGGGCATTAAGATCTATAGAGATAGATCAAGATGCTTAATTGGACTTTCACAAAGCACATACCTTGACAAAATTTTGAAGAAGTTCAAAATGGATCAAGCAAAGAAAGGATTCTTGCCTGTGTTACAAGGTGTGAAATTGAGTAAGACTCAATGCCCGACCAATGCAGAAGATAGAGAGAAAATGAAAGATGTTCCCTATGCTTCAGCCATAGGATCTATCATGTATGCAATGCTGTGTACCAGACCTGATGTGTGTCTTGCTATAAGTCTAGCAGGGAGGTACCAAAGTAATCCAGGAGTGGATCACTGGACAGCGGTCAAGAACATCCTGAAATACCTGAAAAGGACTAAGGATATGTTTCTCATATATGGAGGTGAAAAAGAACTCATCATAAATGGTTACGTTGATGCAAGCTTTGACACTGATCCGGACGATTCTAAATCGCAAACCGGATACGTGTTTACATTAAACGGTGGAGCTGTCAGTTGGTGCAGTTCTAAACAAAGCGTTGTGGCGGGATCTACATGTGAAGCGGAGTACATAGCTACTTCGGAAGCAGCAAAGGAAGGAGTCTGGATGAAGGAGTTCATATCCGATCTAGGTGTCATACCTAGTGCATCGGGTCCAATGAAAATCTTTTGTGACAATACTGGTGCAATTGCCTTAGCAAAGGAATCCAGATTTCACAAGAGAACCAAGCACATCAAGAGACGCTTCAATTCCATCCGGGATCTAGTCCAGGTGGGAGACATAGAGATTTGCAAGATACATACGGATCTGAATGTTGCAGACCCGTTGACTAAGCCTCTTCCACGAGCAAAATATGATCAGCACCAAAGCTCCATGGGTGTTAGAATCATTACTGTGTAATCTAGATTATTGACTCTAGTGCAAGTGGGATACTGAAGGAAATATGCCCTAGAGGCAATAATAATGTTATTATTTTATTTCCTTATATCATGATAAATGTTTATTATTCATGCTATAATTGTATTATCCGGAAACATAATACTTGTGTGAATACATAGTCAAACTAAAACTTCACTAGTATGCCTCTACTTGACTAGCTTGTTAATCAAACATGGTTATGTTTCCTAACCATAGACATGTGTTGTCATTTGATTAACGGGATCACATTATTAGGAGAATGATGTGATTGACATGACCCATTCCATTAGCTTAGCACCCGATCGTTTAGTATGTTGCTATTGCTTTCTTCATGACTTATACATGTTCCTATGACTATGAGATTATGCAACTCCCGTTTGCCGGAGGAACACTTTGTGTGCTACCAAACGTCACAACGTAACTGGGTGATTATAAAGGAGCTCTACAGGTGTCTCCAAAGGTAAATGTTGGGTTGGCGTATTTCGAGATTAGGATTTGTCACTCTGATTGTCGAAGAGGTATCTCTGGGCCCTCTCGGTAATGCACATCACATAAGCCTTGCAAGCATTGCAACTAATGAGTTAGTTGCGAGATGATGTATTACGAAACGAGTAAAGCGACTTGCCGGTAACGAGATTGAACTAGGTATTTAGATACCAACGATCGAATCTCGGGCAAGTAACATACCGATGACAAAGGGAACAACGTATGTTGTTATGCGGTCTGACCGATAAAGATCTTCGTAGAATATGTGGGAGCCAATATGAGCATCCAGGTTTCGTTATTGGTTATTGACCGGAGACATGTCTCGGTCATGCCTACATTGTTCTCGAACCCGTAGGGTCCGCACGCTTAAGGTTTCGATGACAGTTATATTATGAGTTTATGAGTTTTGATGTACCGAAGTTAGTTCGGAGTCTCGGATGTGATCACGGACATGAAGAGGAGTCTCGAAATGGTCGAGACATAAAGATTGATATATTGGACGGCTACATTCGGACACCGGAAGTGTTCCGGGTGATTTCGGAGAAAACCGGAGTGCCAGAGGGTTACCGGAACCACCCCGGGAGAAGTAATGGGCCATATGGGCCTTAGTGGAGAGAGAGAGAGGAGCAGCCAGGGTGGGCCGCGCGCCTCCTCCGCCCTGGTCTGAATTGGACTAGGAGAGGGGGGCGGCACCCCCCTTTCCTTCTCTCTCCCCCCTTCCTTTCCCCCTCCTAGTAGGAGTAGGAAAGAGGGGAGTCCTACTCCTACTAGGAGGAGGACTCCTCCTCCTTGGCGCGCCATAGGGCCGGCCGGCCTCCTCCCCTTGCTCCTTTATATACGGGGGCAGGGGCACCCCTAGACACACAAGTTGATCCACGTGATCGTTTTCTTAGCCGTGTGCGGTGCCCCCTTCCACCATAATCCTCGATAATATTGTAGTGGTGCTTAGGCGAAGCCCTACGATGGTAGAACATCAAGATCGTCACCACGCCGTCGTGCTGACGAAACTCTTCCCCGACACTTTGCTGGATCAGAGTCCGGGGATCGTCATCGAGCTGAACGTGTGCTAAAACTCGGAGGTGCCATAGTTTCGGTGCTTGATCGGTCGGGCCGTGAAGACGTACGACTACATCAACCGAGTTGTTATAACGCTTCCGCTGTCGGTCTACAAGGGTATGTAGATCACACTCTCCCCTCTCGTTGCTATGCATCACCATGATCTTGCGTGTGCGTAGGAATTTTTTTGAAATTACTACGTTCCCCAACAATATCGCCACGGCCGAGCCTCCTCGCTGTCCCCGGACTCCAGCATCCACATGAATTTTTGAGAAATTCGTCAGGGGTGCCTTGGGTCTCCGGCGAACTGAAGTCCCCGTTACCACCACGTTGCATTGCCTCTTTGGCTTGCTGAGAACTTGGAGATCTTGTATGTACCTCTTGACAAAGGCTGTTATTGCTTGTGGTGTCTGAAATATACCTTCGTGTATTGCCTTCCTCCGAGAAGTCCACACGGCCCACAATGTCACTACCACGATGGTAAACTGCTCGTGTGAGAGGGACGCCAGCAGGTTGAAGAGCCAGCTCTTGGCTCGGTTCTCACTCATGGCCGCCAAGCCGCAGCCCAAATCTTCGTCAACAAGCGCCCAGGTGCATCTTGAGACAGTGCATTCTAGGAGGGAATGGCGCCATGAGTCCAGAGCGCCGCAAAAGCCACAAGTGCTAGTCGTCGACATCTTGCGATGCGCCCTCACATCTTCGGTTGGCAGTGACTGCTTCGATAGTCTCCACAAGAACATGCGAAGTTTGGATGGGACCTCCGTCTTCCATAGCATCTTCCACGAGCTGGAATCTGTTTGCGTTGTTGAAGATCCCGAATCCCCTTCTAGCCAGGCCTCTCTCCTCTGCCTTGTCGCCACAAGCATATTATATGCAGACCACACCATGAACTGGCATGTCCGTTCATGCGCCCAACTCCAGAAGTCCTCCATGGGTGTTGTGCTCAGTGGTATGGTAAGAACTACTTTGGCATCAAACGCAAAGAAAGTGGCATCCACCTTAGGTTTGTTCCACATTGCACTTGTATGATCAATCAACTCCGAAACTGTGGCCGGGGGTATGTTGGCAATGCACCCATGTGGTCTCATCATTTCCTGCCTAGGGAGCCAATTGTCCAGCCATATGTTAGTGCTTTCTCCGTTGCCAATGCGCCTAATCATGCCGAGCTTCAAAGTGTCCCGTCCCTCCACTAGTGCTCTCCATATCTGGCTCGGGTGGCTCCCAAGTGAAGCATCCAGGATGGAGGTGTTCGAATGGTAGATGCTCTTCACAATCCTCGCACTGAGAGAGGTAGGATCCTGAAGCATGCGCCATACCTGTCTAGCAAGCATTGCTAGGTTGAAGAGCTCAAAGTCTTTGAAGCCGAGTCGTCCCATGCTCTTGGGCTGACATGGCCTTCCACGAGACCCAATGTGGTTTGTGTTGCCCGTTCCTATTTCCCCACCAAAACTTCCTAATCAACATGTTCAAGTGCTCACAAAGCCCCCTTGGCAGTTTGAAACAAGACATCGAGAACACTGGGATTGCTTGTGCCACGGCCTTAACCAACACCTCCTTCCCCGCATAGGACATCGTCCTTTCAATCCAACCCTAGATCTTATTCCACAATCCGTCCTTCAAATATTTGAACGATCCATTTTTCGAGGCCCCCACATCGGTGGGCATACCTAAATATTTCTCATTCAAAGTTTCATTCGGGACATTCAAGATAGCTTTTATATCATTGCGGGCAGGCTCGGGGACGCCTTTGCTAAAAAAGATGGAAGATTTCTCCAAGTTTATGCGCTGACCTGATGCATTGCAGTATATATCCAACACTTGGTTCACCTCGGTAGCCCCAACACTGTTTGCCTTGAAGAACACCAGGCTGTCATCAGCAAATAGAAGATGGTTAACCAGTGGCGCCGAGGGAGCCACTTGAATCCCATCCAAATTGGATGACTCTCTTTGTGATTTTAACAGGCAGGATAGACCCTCTGCTGCTAACAAGAACAAGTACGGAGATATCGGGTCCCCTTGCCGGATACCACGAGAAGGACAGAACTCTTCAAGTTTCTTTCCATTGAACATAACTGAAAATTTCACTGTTGATACCATACTCATAACAATATCAACCCACCGAGTGGAGAAACCCAACTTGAGCATTATAGCTCTAAGATAGGTCCATTCAACTCTATCGTAGGCCTTCATCATGTCTAGCTTGAGGGCACATGACTGATGTTTTTTAGCCTTGTTCCTCTTCATGAAATGCAAACACTCATAAGCTGTTATAATATTATCTGTGATTAATCTGCCATGAACAAACGTAGACTGCTCTTGTGAGATGATATCTGGAAGTATTTGTTTTAGCCTGTTGGAGATTACCTTGGACGCAATTTTGTAGAGCACATTGCATAAGCTGATTGGCTTGAACTGTTTGAGAAGTGTGGGGTTTTTTTACCTTGGGAATAAGGACCAATATCGTGTTGTTGATGCAAGCTGCAGGCTCTGTCCCATCAACAATTTTGAGAACCACATATGTGACCTCTTCTCCACATAACTCCTAGTGACACTGAAAAAAGTGAGTAGGAAAACCATCCGGGCCAGGGGCTTTGATAGGAAACATTTGAAACAAGGCACACTTTACCTCCTCTTGGGAGTATGGCGCATTCAGAAGGTTGTTCATGTCAGGTGTTACCTTGGATGGCATGTGTCTGAGCACTTCCTCCATATCATGCACCCCTTCTGACGTGTATATGTTTTTGTAGTAAGTCATTGTCATCTCTTCCATCCCAATTGGATCCTCTATAACCTGGCCCTGCTCATCTTGCAATGATTTTATTTGATTTTTGCGGTGCCTTTTACTTTCCCTTAGATGGGAAAATAGGTGTTTTTGTCGCCGTGAGCTAGCCACTCCAGGCGCGCCCTCTGGCGCCAGAGAATTTCCTCACGATGGAACAGTTCAACCGGTCGATCGGTGACTTTTGTCTCTTTGTGAGTGGGGCCGGATATTCCTGGGCTGGCGCGCAAGTCCTGTAGCCGAATTTTTAATTGAGCTATCTCTTTCCGTACTGATCCGAAGGTGTTGCGATCCCAGGCTGACAGATCTCCCGCCAGATCCTCTAGTTTTGCGTGCAATGATTGCACTGTCCCCCTCCTACATGCTCCACTGGTTTGCCACAGCCGCGAAGAGAGATTCCTCTCTCTCCCACATGGTCTCGTATTTAAACGCCCTGTGGCCCGCCCTGCATGCATGCAATCACACACTGTGAGGAGGATCGGTACGTGGTCGGAGCTCGCAGCCGTCTTGTGGTGTAGAGTAGATTCTGGGAGCGCGACCAACCATTCTGGGTTCGCCAAACATCTGTCCAAACGGACACGAGTGAAGGTGTTGCCAGCCACTCTTTTTTCAAACGTCCAGGTTGTTCCCGTGTACCCTATGTCTGATAAACCACATGTGTCAACAGCCTCCTGAAAGCCATCAATCTGAGCTTGGCTTTGACTTCCAACTCCATCATGTTCACTAAGATTCAGCACTTCGTTGAAGTCGCCAATGACCGCCCATGGCCTGTTCTATGATTCGGCTATGTTCTTCAGAGTGTTCCAGGTGTTTTGCCCGACCGGAACCTTAGCCTCTCCATAGACAAAAGTTACTCAAACATGCACATCCACCATATTATCTACTAATGCATCAATATGGTACCTCGAATAACCAATAACTTCCACTTTTATTTCATCGTTCCAAAAGATACAAAGACCACCACTCCTTCCGGAGCTACTCACTGCAAATTTTTTATTGAAACCTAAACCTTCTGCCAAATTCTCTACTCTCGTACCATCTATATGTGTTTCTAGAATGCAAAGGATAGAGGGGGAAAACTGCCTCGCCATATCACAAAGCTACCGAACTGTCGCGGCTTTGCCAATTCCGCAGCAGTTCTAGCAAAGTAGACTCATTGCGCTAGGCGAACCCCACCTTGGGAGCTCGCCAAACGTGCATCAGGGGTCTTGCTAGGAGTTGCACTCTTCGCTGTATTTGTCTCTGTCATTGAAGGACTCAGTTTGTTCCTCTTCATCTCCTGCTTCGAGGTGGGGCTTGGGGGGATCACTGGTGGAAGCATGAGAGTGTTTTTGTTCGGCTGAACCCGCTGATGTGTGCCTTTTTGTTCATGAGCGCTTCTCTTTCTGTTCCTCTCAAGTTCTTCCACAGTGACATCATCAAGCATCATATCAGGATCTTCCGGGGGCTGGCTGCCCGAGGCGTCACGGTTCGCTGCTGCTCTCCCACCCCCTCGGCCTGAACGACCACGGCCTCGCCCGCCTCTAGGGCTCTCGCTCTCTCCCGGACCTCTGCCCGGGTTCTGAAACCAGCTTGCTTTTATGTCTTTGAAAACGAGCGCTTTTGGGGGGTGAACACCGTCACCACATTCTTTGTATAGATGCCCAAGATATCCACAAACGGCGCACCAATCAGGCAATCTTTCATACTTGATTCTAAATATCACTCGTTCCACAACATCCTTCTTCTTGACTAACAGCGAGACAACGTTTTTCAGAGGTTTTGTCACATCGATCCGCACCCGGACTCTAGCAAGATTGCCCTCAAAATCTTGTGACTTTGGCTTAGAAAATATGAACTGCCCCACCGTGGATGACAGGGCCTTTATCTTGGAGAAGTAACCATCCGAGCGATCATGTATCTGCAACCAGATATCAATGTTTTTAAGTTCGATGGTTGACGGCTTCGTGAAACCATCATAGGGCGCAAGAACCACCGCCTTCCCCTTGAAGTTCCAGGGCCCTTCCTCCATTACCCTCTCCCAATCACCAAGACAAGAGAATTGGAGGGAATGGAGGTTTTCCTCCAGAGGTCAGATCTTCACTTCCTGCGCCGGATTCCCGATACGTCTCGAACGTATCTATAATTTTTGATTGCTCCATGCTATATTATCTTCTGTTTTGGACATTATTGGGCTTTATTATTCACATTTATATTATTTTTGGAACTAATCTATTAACCGGAGGCCCAGCCCAGAATTGATGTTTTCGCCTATTTCAGAGTTTCGCAGAAAAAGAATATCAAACGGAGTCCAAACGGAATGAAATCTTCAGGAACGTGATTTTCGGAACGAACATGATCCAGGAGACTTGGACCCTACGTCAAGCAACCAACAGGGAAGCCACGAGGTAGGGGCCGCGCCTACCCCCCTCCCCCCCAGGCGCGCCCTCCACCCTCGTGGGCCCCCTGTTGCTCCACCGACGTACTCCTTCCTCCTATATATACCTACGTACCCCAAACGATCAGATACGGAGCCAAAACCCTAATTCCACCGCCGTAACTTTCTGTATCCACGAGATCCCATCTTGCAGCCTGTTCCGGAGCTCCGCCGGAGGGGGCATCAATCACGGAGGGCTTCTACATCAACATCATAGCCTCTCCGATGATGTGTGAGTAGTTTACCTCAGACCTTCGGGTCCATAGTTATTAGCTAGATGGCTTCTTCTCTCTTTTTGGATCTCAATACAAAGTTCTCCTCCTCTCTTGTGGAGATCTATTCGATGTAATCTTGTTTTGCGGTGTGTTTGTTGA
The DNA here is from genome assembly GCF_056163025.1 of Triticum urartu. Lineage (NCBI taxonomy): Eukaryota > Viridiplantae > Streptophyta > Magnoliopsida > Poales > Poaceae > Triticum > Triticum urartu. Next base: position 582,939,997 of record NC_141877.1, read on the forward strand.
GACCGATGAATTGCAGGTTTATGATCAAGTTTATCTATGAACAATATTTGAATCTTCTGTGAATTCTTTTATGTATGATTGGTTATCTTTGCAAGTCTCTTTGAATTATCAGTTTGGTTTGGCCTACTAGATTGATCTTTCTTGCAATGGGAGAAGTGCTTAGCTTTGGGTTCAATCTTGCGGTGTCCTATCCCAGTGACAGTAGGGGCAGCAAGGCACGTATTGTATTGTTGCCATCAAGGATAACAAGATGGTTTTTTTTATCATATTGCATGAATTTATCCCTCTACATCATGTCATCTTGCTTAAAGCGTTACTCTGTTCTTATGAACTTAATAATCTAGATGCATGCTGGATAGCGGTCGATATGTGGAGTAATAGTAGTAGATGCAGGCAGGAGTCGGTCTACTTGTCTCGGACGTGATGCCTATATACATGATCATACCTAGATATTCTCATAACTATGCTCAATTCTGTCAATTGCTCAACAGTAATTTGTTTACCCACCGTAAAATACTTATGCTCTTGAGAGAAGCCACTAGTGAAACCTATGGCCCCCGGGTCTATCTTCATCATATTAATCTTCCAACACTTAGTTATTTTCAGTGCCTTTTATTTTACTTTGCATCTTTATCATAAAAATACCAAAAATATTATCTTATCATATCTATCAGATCCCATTCTCGTAAGTGACCGTGTAGGGATTGACAACCCCTTATCATGTTGGTTGTGAGGATTTATTTGTTTTGTGTAGGTGCGAGGGACTCACGCGTAGCCTCCTACTGGATTGATACATTGGTTCTCAAAAAATGAGGGAAATACTTACGCTATACTTTGCCGCATCACCCTTTCCTCTTCAAGGGAAAACCAACGCAGTGCTCCAAAGGTAGCAATCCCACGCAACCCTCATGCCTCTGTAGAACCAGTACTGGCTGTAAGCTTTGTCGGTGTGAACCCTGGCGATCGCCATCCAGTGGGTCGCCTCCTGCGGTAGTTCGCTATCTTCCACCACCATGTCTTGCAGATCATCTTCCTTGAGTCCCTCAGCGCTTCAATGTCGGACGTAGCTGTCCCCGATGCCGATGCGTTAGCAGCCATGATCCTCTCACTCGGGGGTTTTGGATCCGCGAGCAGTATTGACCCAAGACTCCGCCCTTCTGCGCAGCCGCTACGTCTCGCGACGCAGCAGGCCACCGCCGGGGAAGCGTGGTAGGGGAGATCGGTCTCTACGGGGGATGGCGGCGCCGTCGCCCGAGAGGAGAGAAACCCTAACGAGAGGGGATCTACAACTACAAGTTCAAAACAGAAACGGAAAGGGCTCGATACAAGGCCGTAAACGGCTGAAGTAAAGGTAACAAAGATCCACATAATCCTACAGTAGCCCACGGACCCGTAGCCCACCTAGACGCAGAGGTGGCTCCCCTAGGAGATTAACTAAGTGAGAGAGCAACTAACTGGGGTTACTGTTTGCAGAGGACCTCCAGGGGTCACTTTGTATTTTCATGCCAGGGGAGTACATTAAATGGGCGTCTAAACGCCACCACATGTCACGTGTCGGGTGTTTCGGGTTTAAAATGTGTGTTTTTTGTATTTTTCATTTTTGCCGGGTTTTCCCTAGGTTTTGGAGAGAAAACATTCATGGGGTTTTCTTTTTTTTCTTGCGCGGAAAAAATATGTGCTCCCACAAAGAATCACATATTTGCTTTTCATGGAGGCATAATTGTGCTTCTTGGAAAGGAAAAAAAGTTATGCTTCCACGAGAAGTAGAAATTTGCTTCCGCGAGATTTCTGAAAAGAGAAAAACTATTTGCTTCTCTTTCACGAGAAGCACATCTGTGCTTCTTGGAAAGGAAAAATATTTATGCTTTCATGAGAACTACAAATTTGCTTCGGTGAGAAATACAATTGTGCTTCTTGGAAAGGGAAAAATATATGCTTCCACGATAAGCTTACTGTCGTGAAAGGCACGATTGTGCTTCTCAAAAAAGGAAAGAAAGTAAAAAAAATGAACGTATTTTTTCTTTGAAAGATACACCAAAGAAAAAAAATCTTCAATTTTACTTTGCCCCACTCCTTTGAACCAAATGCATGAACATGTTTTTTAAGTCGTCAAAACATATTCAAAATGAATCTTATTTGAAAACCCTGGTCACGCGAAACACTAATATGAAAAAAACTTAATTTAAACTTTTTGTTTAAAGGATACATAAGTTAGAAAATCAAAAAGCTAAAATGAAAATCACCCGAAAAGAAAAGCTAAAATAAGAAACCCGTGGACCTGCGTGCCCTCTCCCTGATGAAGAAGGAGAAAAGCAGAATGAGAGGTTCCGCTTGCTCCAAAGACCGCGTCAACCATTCTACTACTCTTCTGGCTACTGTTGTGCCCACAACTGGATAGCGATGTGAGGCTACTGTTCTGCCCACAACTGGGGAGCGGAGCGGGGATGGAACTGGAAGGCTACGTCTTCATTGCCGGCGAGGGCTAGGATCTTCGTCTCCGCCCAAGCTCACCCCCCCCCCCCCCCCCCCCCCTTTCCACCCCTCCCACACCCGGCGGCGCGCGCGGCGACGGTGCCCCTCGCTCGCCGTGGACTGCCGGCGGCGGCGACGATGTAAGGCAGCCAGCCAAGTACTGGAGTATGATTTATTCTCAAATATTCATTACGTTAATTATTACCACCCAATTGATTTCCCCCAATTGCCACCCTTCACTGTTTCTGACAAATATCTGGAATCAGTCTGCAGTGTAGTAGTTGTTGATAATGCTTGTTCGTGGTGACATACTCCCTCCGTCCCAAAATTCTTGTCTTAGATTTGTCTAGATACGGATGTATCAAGTCACATTTTAGTATTAGATATTTCTGTATCTACACAAATTTAAGACAAGAATTTTAGGACGGAGGGAGTACTTAGCATACGCTCTTTCATACTCCCTCCGTCCCAAAAAGCTTGTTTTAGATTTGTGAAGATACGGATGTACCGTCTCAAAAAGCTTGTCTTAGATCTGTCTACATACGGATGTACCTAGACACATTTTAGTGTTACATCTGTATTTAGATAAATGTAAGACAAGCTTTTTGGGATAGAGGTAATAGAAGATACGACACCACACAAACTTTTAGCCTTCTAGAGTCAACATTCTTGTTACGTGAGTAAATCCTGAAGTGGACATCGTTGACGAGGTCTCTTAGTTACGGAAATTATATGTTGACGTTTCCTAGCGATTCCCATGGAACCAAGTTACCTGGAACTGCCACCTTAGCCAATTCTCTGAAAGTAGAGCATGTCAAATAAGTTCCTTCTGTCTTGCTTGCCTCAAATTTCCTGATCTCTGCTTTCTTGAACCTGAGATGTCACATTACCTGCAGAGCATGTATGTTCAGTTATTTGGTCGAGTGTCATTTGTTCTTATCTGTTAATAACACTAAATTTGCTGCAGTTGATGGCAACTGCTCGCCACTAGCTTAGTGGACTAACAGTTTAACTAATACATCACTTATTCATTTTGCAGTGGCCATTCTAATGATATTTAGGAAGGTCACCACCAAAGGCATTAGCAATTTTCAGAAATAATGGCAGAGATTGTAATTCTTCTAGCCATTAAAAAGATCGGAATCGCCTTGGCAAGTAGAGTGGCAAACCAGGCCAACGTGCAGTTTGGAAAGTACAAAACACAACTACAAGAGCTACATGGCAGTATGGGTCGTGTTGCGAGGGAGCTTCGCATAATGCATGAAGTGCTCTGTCACATGGATATTCGGAACCGCAACAATCAAGTTTATGACGGCTGGTTGGAGGAGGTACAGAAAGTAGCACATGTGATGGAGGACATGGTGGATGAGTACTTATATCTAGTTGGTCGGGAACATGATATTGGGTCTTGTTTTTACCTGAAAAAGGGCTTCAGAAAATCCAGATCTCTGCTTTCTATGAACCAGTTAGCTTTCAAGGTGAAGGAAATAGAGAAAGACCTTAGTCACCTATCAGAGACAAACAAACGTTGGGTTCCCATGACAATCAGCGGGGCCACGAGCAGCTGTGATTACATTGTCAAGAGGGGCCAAGATCTAGCAAATATTTCACGTTCCCTTGATGAAGAAGATCTTGTGGGGGTGGCTGAAAACAGAGAAAAACTTGAGCAGTGGTTGGCAGATGATGATTTGGAATGCTCAGTCATAGCGCTGCTTGGAATGGGAGGGCTTGGTAAAACAACTTTAGCTGCAAATGTCTACAGGAATGAGAGAAAGAAATTCCAATGCCATGCCTGGGTCTCCATCTCTCAAACTTATTCTAGAGAAGATGTCTTGAGGAATATATGCAAGGAACTTTTCAAAGATAATGTCAGTGTTCTATCTAAATCTGCAGCTATGGACATCACATGCCTTGAGGAGACACTGAAGAGTTTTCTGGAGCAACGAAAGTACTTGATCATATTGGACGATGTTTGGACTCCAGAAACATTTGATGATTTGTCTAGGATGGTTATTCATAATGATAAGGGAAGTAGACTGATAATCACAACCAGGGAAGGCGATGTTGCTGCACTTGCCTCTCCAGGACATATCTTTACACTAGAAGCTTTACGAGAAGATAAGGCATGGGATCTCTTTTGTAAAAAAACATTTCCAAAAGAAACAAATCATGATTGTCATGCGGAGTTAAAGCCTTTGTCCAGGGAAATAGTTAGCAGGTGTAAAGGCTTGCCTCTTGCTATTGTGTCAGTTGCTAGCCTCTTGCGTGTGCGTGAGAAAACTGTGGAAGAATGGAGAAGAATAAATAACCAACTGAGCTGGGAGATAATTAATAATTCGAGGCTCGACCACATAAGGAATGTTTTGCATCTGAGTTTCATCTACCTTCCAACGCACTTGAAAAGTTGTTTTTTGTACTGCAGCTTATTTCCAGAAGACTATCTTCTCAAAAGGAAACAACTTGTAAGGTTATGGATAGCAGAGGGGTTCATCGAGGGGAGGGGTGAAAGCACATTAGAAGAAGTAGCAGAAGGCTATCTGAAGGAGTTGGTTGATAGAAACATGCTACAACTTGTCGAGATGAACTCATTTGGCAGGATAAAAGAATTCAAAATGCATGATATATTACGTGAACTGGCAGTTGATTTGTGCCAGAAGAACTGTTTTGGTGTTTCACAAGAGGCTAAATGTGAGGCGTCTCTTGAGATGGATGGACGCCGATTGATACTTGACAAAATAAACAATGATGTTCAACAGTCATTTTCTGGTTTACAGCAACTTCGAAGTGCGATTACAGCAGGCGATAGTAAGTCACCATTCACTCTACTACCTCTGCTATGTAAGGAGTCAAGATATATGACAGTGCTAGAATTAAGTGGTATACCCATCAAGAAGATTCCAGATGCTATTGGAGATCTTTTTAATCTCCACCATTTGGGTTTGCGTAATTCAAAGGTGAAAATGCTCCCAAGGTCTGTTGAGAAGCTTTCAAATTTGTTGACACTAGACCTTTGTAAATCTGACATACATGAGTTGCCTAGTGGGATTGTGAAACTTAAGAAGCTCAGGCACTTATTTGTTGAGAAAATAATGGATCCAGATTGGAGAAACATCAATCATCTCAGTGGTATGTGTATCCCCAATGGACTCGGGAATCTAACAAACCTGCAAACACTACAAGCATTGCAAGTACAGGATGAGTCCCTTAGACATCTAGGGGAGCTGAGGCAACTGAAAAGCTTGAGGTTATTGAATGTGAAGGGAATCTACTGCGGACGCATCAGTGAATCTCTAGTTCAAATGCGGCATTTGTCCTTGCTATCTGTGAATGCAAGTGATGGGAATGAGGTTCTCTTGTTGAATGTTCTCCTGCCAAGCCTACAAAAGCTAAGATTGAGAGGACGGCTAGCGGAAGGTGCATTGGATGAGTCTCCTCTCTTCCAAGCTGTCGGAGGGCAGAATTTGTATGAATTAGTCCTATCTTGGTCACAGCTGACAAAAGACCCCTTGCCGTCCCTTTCTCGGTTGTCAAGCTTGACGCGTCTACATTTCACTAGAGCATACACCGGAGAGCATTTGTCATTTCTCACGGGGTGGTTTCCCAAGCTAAAGGTTCTCTCTCTGACAGACCTCCCTAATTTGAAACGTCTAGAGATACAGCAAGGTGCCATGGGGTCCCTGGAACATTTATTCCTAATCAGACTCAGCAGCATGACCGAGGTCCCACCTGGCATTGAGTTCGTCATGCCTCTCGAGTATCTAGGCTTCCACGAAATCACCGACGACTTCTTGTATTTGCTGCGCCATTGTTCTGCGATTCAAGGGACGCGGTTGAGGTACTCTCTGCGAGATTGAGCTACCACTGCTCTGGAAATGTGTGGGTACGTAAGCTAGCCACAAACCAGCCAACTAGTAGCCCTATTTTTTTTCTCTTAAGATGTTGATGTGATACGATGTTGTTTATGTAGGTGTCGTCGGCCGGAAGGAAGATGCTTCCACTTTTCGGTTTCCTCTGTTTCTTTAAGATGGACTACTGCACTTTTTGCTGTTAGTTCCACTTCTACTTATCGTGCTTCACTTCTGCTGCAACTGCCTGCATTTAGTAATGCTAGTGTTGATTGTGTGCTCGGTTGTAGGGTGTGACAATGTTGCCTACTGCTCAATTCCGACTGTGATTGTTAAGACTGCGAGTGAGTTGTGTTTCCATATTCAGACTAGCGCAGCGCTTGCTGCCAGTCCCACATCCTGCTGTTGTTCGTGTGCTTGTTGTCAAGTATGATAATATTTCCTGTTAGTTATTTTCCCTTGTGGCTTACAAATAAGGCGACACTTACTGTAAGGCTGAGACCGAGTGTTATTTTCATATTCAGACTAATTGCATTTCCACGACACCGTTCCTGAAGTATGTACTGCTATTCATGTGTGCTATTTCAGCTGCGGATGTTAAACTTAAACACTTTGATTTGCATTTATTAATAATGCTCGGGTATTCATTTCCGGTATGTTATGGCTACTGTCTCTAGTTTTTCCTGTTGTAACTTGCTACCTTGGTCTGTTTTATATCTCTTATTTTGGATCTCCGCATGGTCTTCTTGAGCAATAATAATACACTGATGCAATGAGGGGACACACTGCCGGCTCTCACTCCAGCCTGCCACCATTGATGGTTGCTCCAAAAGGGATGATGCACCGAGCTGGAAGGGGCCAGTGTCGATCATCATCGTTTGTAGGCAGTACCTTTTGGGAATTATGCATCTCGTATTCCTTATACTAGATAATGATTTGTGCCTTTTCTTGATGTAGGGCCAATGGGTTAGCTAGGACCTGCCACGGAAATGGGTAGGAACTCATATGGAAGTGTATCTCATGACACTGTTCTGGTGTCACAGACTGTTAACATGCTTCTCGATGCCACCCGTTCCGAAGAAGCAAAGCAAAACCAAATTCTGCCTCCACTTGGGCATCTGAGACACTCATGTGCTCTCGTTTATGTGTCCCATGATCAAAAAAGAGAAGCATGTATGTAGATATTTATAGATGTTGAATAGAAGGGAAGAGTCGCAAAAAAAAGCAAAGAAAAATTATGACAGGTGGAAATATTTAAGAGCCTAGCTGCACATAAATAATTGTGTGTATGCGCGCCTATCATATGATAATCGGAGTTGTTTCATTGCTTGCATGTTACTCTAGACCAACATGGACCTCAAAGCATCTTTAGACGCACAATAAATATAGAGATATCAGAGGACTCATGCAACCTTTTTTCATCTAGATGTAAACGTAAAAGTATACAGTCGTACAGTGGGGTTTACAGTTAGCAAACTATGGGGGGCTTAGTTAAAAATATGACCAATTTGCAAAAAGAAAAAAAGTTAAAGAAAATGACCATCCGTATACCATCTGATAGACTTGCCAAAAAAGGGCTGACCTCACCAGCAGTTAGAGCATCTCCAACAGCCGCGCTATATAAGCGCCGCGCTCGAAATTTTGGTTTTTTTTGCACGCGTGCAACCGTTCTAGGAGCTCCAGCGGAGGCGCAAAAACCGCGCGCGGCATAAGTCGTTCAGCACGCGATCCGAAACGTTATCGCGCGACGTTTATTTGTTGTGCTCGCTCCCACGCGCTCTACACTCGAGCGCCCGCTCGCGACTTCCATCTACCCCCATCCTGGCACTGGCGCCGCTGCCCACACCACCCTATTTTTTCCGGCGACCATTCCGGCGCTTTCCCACCCTATCCCCGCGCCGCCGCTGCTTCTTCCGTCTCCCTCCAGTCGCCGCCGCCCCTCGCGCACGCCATTCCTTCGACGAACAGCGCCCGGCCCCCCACTGCCGCTCGACGCCCACAAGGTGTTCGACAAAACGCTTGCAAGGTATGTATTGCTTCAACTTCACATTTTTTACATGAATTTGGTGCATGTTGTTTGTAGTTTTTATAGCCTATTTTAAATTGAACATTGTAGATGAGTTCATCATATGATTCTTTCAAAGAAGAATTTGATATTGAAGAGTAGGAGGATCTTGCAATGATCCTAGCTATGCACATCAATAAAAAACCGAAGCACAGCGGTTCGGTTATGGGTCGGCAGAAATTTGGAGGGATAGAATCGATGCCCACAACAGATTGATGGGATACTATTTTGTGGATAATCCCGTGTACCCCGAGTCGTACTTCCGGCGCCGGTTTAGGATGAGCACTGAGTTGTTCAGGCGCATTGCAGAGAAACTAGCGAGCCATGATCGGTTTTTTCAGCAAAGGAGGAATGCCGCCGGAGAGCTCGGGCATAGCACCTTTCAGAAGGTGACAGCCGCTTTGCGTATGTTGGCATACGATATTCCGGTTGATCTAGTTGATGACCACTTGCCCATGGGTGAGAGTCAAGCCATCATGTGTGTCAAGCGCTTCGCAGTCGGAATTGTGCAAGTGTTTCGCCTGGAGTATTGCTACCTCTTCAGCACTGCGTTTGTTTTCCCCGAAGAGGAAGGGATGATGCAGTAAAGTAGCGTAAGTATTTCCCTCAATTTTTGAGAACTAAGGTATCAATCCAGTAGGAGGCTACGCGCGAGTCCCTCGTACCTGCACAAAACAAATAAATCCTCGCAACCAACGCGATAAGGGGTTGTCAATCCCTACACGGCCGCTTACGAGAGTGAGATCTGATAGATATCATAAGATAATATTTTTGGTATTTTTATGATAAAGATGCAAAGTAAAATAAAAGCAAAGTAAAAAGCAAAAGAAATAAATAAGTATTGGAAGATTAATATGATGAAGATAGACCCGGGGGCCATAGGTTTCACTAGTGGCTTCTCTCAAGAGCATAGGTATTCTACGGTGGGTGAACGAATTACTGTTGAGCAATTGACAGAATTGAGCATAGTTATGAGAATATCTAGGTATGATCATGTATATAGGCATCACGTCCAAGACAAGTAGACCGACTCCTGCCTGCATCTATTACTATTACTCCACTCATCGACCGCTATCCAGCATGCATCTAGAGTATTAAGTTCATGAAAACAGAGTAACGCCTTAAGCAAGATGACATGATGTAGAGGAATAAACTCATGCAATATAATGAAAACCCATCTTGTTATCCTCGATGGCAACAATACAATACGTGCCTTGTTGCCCCTACTGTCACTGGAAAAGGACACCGCAAGATTGAACCCAAAACTAAGCACTTCTCCCATTGCAAGAAAGATCAATCTAGTAGGCCAAACCAAACTGATAATTCGAAGAGACTTGCAAAGATAACCAATCATACATAAAAGAATTCAGAGAAGATTCAAATATTGTTCATAGATAGACTTGGTCATAAACCCACAATTCATCGGTCTCAACAAACACACCGCAAAAAGAAGATTACATCGAATAGTTCTCCACAAGAGAGGGGGAGAACATTGTATTGAGATCCAAAAAGAGAGAAGAAGCCATCTAGCTAATAACTATGGACCCGTAGGTCTGAGGTGAACTACTCACACTTCATCGGAGGGGCTATGGTGATGATGTAGAAACCCTCCGTGATCGATGCCCCCTCCGGCAGAGCTCCAGAACAGGCCCCAAGATGGGATCTCATGGATACAGAAAGTTGCGGCGGTGGAATTAGGGTTTTGGCTCTGTATCTGATCGTTTGGGGGTACGTAGGTATATATTGTTGGAAATATGCCCTAGAGGCAATAATGAATTGGTTATTATTATATATTTCCTTGTTCATGATAATCGTTTATTATCCATGCTATAATTGTATTGATAGGAAACTCAGATACATGTGTGGATACATAGACAACACCATGTCCCTAGTAAGCCTCTAGTTGACTAGCTCGTTGATCAATAGATGGTTACGGTTTCCTGACCATGGACATTGGATGTCATTGATAACGGGATCACATCATTAGGAGAATGATGTGATGGACAAGACCCAATCCTAAGCCTAGCACAAGATCATGTGGTTCGTATGCTAAAGCTTTTCTAATGTCAAGTATCATTTCCTTAGACCATGAGATTGTGCAACTCCCGGATACCGTAGGAATGCTTTGGGTGTACCAAACGTCACAACGTAACTGGGTGACTATAAAGGTACACTACAGGTATCTCCGAAAGTGTCTGTTGGGTTGGCACGAATCGAGACTGGGATTTGTCACTCCGTGTAAACGGAGAGGTATCTCTGGGCCCACTCGGTAGGACATCATCATAATGTGCACAATGTGATCAAGGAGTTGATCACGGGATGATGTGTTACGGAACGAGTAAAAGAGACTTGCCGGTAACGAGATTGAACAAGGTATCGGGATACCGACGATCGAATCTCGGGCAAGTATCGTACCGCTAGACAAAGGGAATTGTATACGGGATTGATTAAGTCCTTGACATCGTGGTTCATCCGATGAGATCATCGTGGAACATGTGGGAGCCAACATGGGTATCCAGATCCCGCTGTTGGTTATTGACCGGAGAACGTCTCGGTCATGTCTGCATGTCTCCCGAACCCGTAGGGTCTACACACTTAAGGTTCGATGACGCTAGGGTTATAAAGGAAGCTTGTATGTGGTTACCGAATGTTGTTCGGAGTCCCGGATGAGATCCCGGACGTCACGAGGAGTTCCGGAATGGTCCGGAGGTAAAGGTTTATATATAGGAAGTCCTATTTCGGCCATCGGGACAAGTTTCGGGGTCATCGGTATTGTACCGGGACCACCGGAAGGGTCCCGGGGGCCCACCGGGTGGGGCCACCTATCCCGGAGGGTCCCATGGGCTGAAGTGGGAAGGGATCCAGCCCAAAGTGGGCTGGGGCGCCACTTCCCTTATGGCCCATGCGCCTAGGGTGAAGGGGGAACCCTAAGGAAGAGTCCCAAGGAGGGAAGGCACCTCCTAGGTGCCTTGGGGGGGAGGGAAACCTCCCCTGGCCGCCGCCCCCTAGGAGATTGGATCTCCTAGGGCTGGCGCACCCCCCCTTGGGCTCCCTATATATAGTGAGGGTAGTAGGGCCTCTTGAGACACCCCTTATGCCTTTGGTGCAGCCCCTCCCTCTCTCCTAAGTCCTTCTCTCCCGTGGTGCTTGGCGAAGCCCTGCAGGATTGCCACGCTCCTCCACCACCACCACGCCGTTGTGCTGCTGCTGGATGGAGTCTTCCTCAACCTCTCCCTCTCTCCTTGCTGGATCAAGGTGTGGGAGACGTCACCGGGCTGTACGTGTGTTGAACGCGGAGGTGCCGTGCGTTCGGCACTTGATCATCGGTGATTTGAATCACGACGAGTACGACTCCATCGACCCCGTTCACTTGAACGCTTCCACTTAGCGATCTACAAGGGTATGTAGATGCACTCTCCTTCCCCTCGTTACTGGTCTCTCCATAGATAGATCTTGGTGACACGTAGGAAAATTTTGAATTTCTGCTACGTTCCCCAACATATATAGGAGGAAGGAGTACGTCGGTGGAGCAACAGGGGGCCCACGAGGGTGGAGGGCGCACCTGGGGGGGCACTACTAGGGAAAACCCTAGCAGTAGCGCTGGTTTTGTGCTCACTAGTAGCGCGGGTAGGCGCGCTACTAATAAGGCGCTACAGCTATTGCTTAGCAGTAACGCATGCCGCACGCGCTACTGCTAGGACAAATAGCTGCAGCGCTTGTTCACTCCCACGCTGCTGCTAATGTAACTACTGGCTACGTGTTTTCTTTCCATCGCTACTAGTATTGTTTTTTTATTTTTTTATTTTTAGTGTATTTATGCGCCATCGTACAAATATTGGTACAATACCAGTTATGAGGTTTACATCATCATGTCCATAACAGTGTGTCAAATGAAGGTGGATTAGGTTCAAGTGGAGGCAATATGTGGTGCATGTCAAAAGTATACTACTAATCCAAACTTGATCTAGTTTGGACTAGTAGTACTTTCGATGTGCACCACATGTTGCCTCCACTTGAATCAAATCCACCAGCACAAGCTATTTAATCATCATCATAATCATTAGCACCAACAATATTTATTTAATCACCACTAACATTAGCTAATAATAATCATCAGTCATTACCACCAACACTAGCTATTTTATCATCATAGTAATAGTGTAGCACATCATCATCCTCAAACTCATTTCTAGCTAATCACTCCTGCTGCTCTCTCTTAGGTAAAACAACATAAAACATGTGTAGCTCTCCTCCTTGATCAAGTTGGAGCATGCAGATGAACCTGTCTCCTAATTTTGGGTAGCACATCTGTTTGCTGCCCCCTAGTACTTGTCTGCGCTCCCCCATCACATATCTGGTCCAGTCTTGCACTATTAAGCATTCATCGCTGATCTTGAATGCACTAAAGTAACATGTAGGATATCTTGGCCGTAAGCTAATAATACTCATGGTACCTTTAGTCTCGATCCCATAAGGCACAACATTCATCGGGAGTCCCTGTTGAAGAACATCGTATGGTCACATACTTAGCAATGAAGTTTAGCTTCACAAATAATGTATGGAAAAGATGCACTGAGGACAAATAGTAAAAATCTTACCATCCTTCCTAAATAGATGTGACCATAGTTCATGACGAACACTATTGGTCGCACGTTTTCAGTACTAAGATTTCTAAGTCCAGGAAGAAAATTTGTCTTGACGGTATCAAGATCCTCAAGCCATGAAACATAATGACTTAGCTCCTCGCAGTTTAGTTCAGCCCCGGGACAGTAGTAGGTCCTGTCTACCAAGCGCTGGACATGTTTGCTTGCACAGAAATAAGCTGACAATACAAATTAGTTGTCAACTATTTTTGAATAAACAATATCAAAGACATAAATATGGTTGAGAAACTTACATTTTGTTGTAACTGGAGGCGTCTGCACATCGACCTAGATGTTGGTATTACCTTCAATATCATCTTCCGGACGAATATCAAAGGTGATAACCATATCAGGCTCAAATGCATAAGTCTTGCATAGTGCTCGCCATGTTTTGCATCCAAAATAGGTGTAGTCGTCTGAATTGTATAATTTTGCATGGAAAATATAACCATGCTCGGTCTTCAAATAAACTTTCTTTACCTCCATAGTATGACTGAGACCTATCTTATCCAATACAAAAACTCTTGCATGGCAGGGGATACGCTAGTAGAATAGTAAAAAAATATAAGTTGAAGCAAATGAAGCAGATGTCATGCTTAATTACGAAAAAAGACTTGTCGTTGTGACTTACTGTATCCACTTCGAAGTTCTCGTCCAGCTTGATGCTGAAGCGCCTATCATCATCTAGGAAGATTCCGTCGCACAGGCCGTGCTCGTCTTCGCAGTATTTGCAAATACCGAAATCCTTTTTGTCGTCAGACATTTCCTATGTTCATAGTTAAAACATTAATTGAAAATCGATAAAAGACAACTACCAGGATACTCAACACACAAATCTGGGGCACTCGATATTTCCTACATATTCTGGCAAAAGTCATGCCAAAATTCACGGAAAAATCCGGCATGACCTTTGCTAAAATAGGATATATCGAGCGCCTGAAATTTGCCGGAACGGAAATGAATCAACACTCCGGCAAAACATAGGCCACTCGGAGGTGTAACCTGCAAACATGACCGGCCACTTGGATATTGAGCAACACAAGATATACATTTCAAAATATCTTATAAGACTCAAATTAGCATGCATTCAATAAGCAAAAGTAAATCATCTCATGCGTCCGTACATCGTCGAATATTATCACTAATACATCCCGAATAGTGTCATACATATAACATCACTAGTACAACTAAAACCCTAGCACACGACGGGTATCGGCGCGGGCGGTGGACACCCACAGTGAAGGAACCATCACGGGATCATAGCTCCAGTGAGATCCCTGGAGAACCTGCCAGGTATTGGAGAACCTGTGCTCCAACGCAAACAAGTAGCGATGGACGTGCGCGTCCTCCTCACTGACACGGTGACGCACCACCTCCGCGGAGTCCTCGAGCCTCTGGACCGTCACTGGCCCACACGACTGCCACCAAAGAAGGTTCGGGTCAACGACAGGCTGGCTCCTCACCAACCTGCGCCCCCCGGTAGGTAGCGCCTCCCAGTACCACCCCGGCGATGCCCAGTCCCGGACATGGCCCATCTGGTCAAGCAGGTGTCGTCCTCCGCCGACTCGACGACGAGGATGCGGGATAGGCATCGTCCACGTCGATGCGGGAAAATTGCTTTAACTAAAAAAATAGCAACAAGTTCTTACTAACTAGTTCTATTAATTCAACTAGTTCTTACTAAAAATAAACTTACTATAAATAAAAATATTCTAGTACCTAATTAGTACCTAGTTCTTACTAACTAATTAGTACCTAAGAACTACTGCCCTAATTACCATCTAATTTGATGAACCTATAGGGGTGGAAAGTGGTAGAAACCCTAACTAATTTGATGGAGGTACAAACCCTAGGCAGAGGTAGGGGAGAGGGAGGAGCAGGCGGCGTCGAGGTCGTGGTCGGGGCTCCGGGGCGGCGTTGAGGTCGGAGGGGGGGGGGGCGGGGGCGGCGTCCGGGGCGGCATTGAGGTCGGGGTCGGGGGCGGCGTCCCGGGCGGCGTTGAGGTCGGGGGCGGGGCCGACGTTGAATCTGGGGTCGGGGCGGCGTGGGGAGAGCGCGCGGCGGCCGAGGGGCGATGGCGGCGGCGAGAGTGGAGTTGATTTGGGGGATGAAGTGGCCGGGGAAGGATGAACCGCATGGTCAAGTCAGAAGTACCAGCAGCGCGTTCCAGAAAGGGCGCTACTGCTACGTTAGCTACAGTGCATTCTGGAATACACGCTGCAGCTAAGGAGATTAGCAGTAGCGCTGGGCCATTATATGCGCTACTGCTAGGTTGGGCTAGCCATGTGCGCCCAGTTCAAACGTAGCAGCAGCGCTTTTCGCTAGTACGCGCTACTGCTAAAGTCATAGCAGTAGCGCGGTTTATTTACGCGCGCTGCTACTACTTGATTTTGTACAGCGCTACTGGTAAAATTCTGTGTATAGGCTTTTCCCTAGTAGTGGGGGGGGGGGTAGGCGCTCCCCCTACCTCGTGGCCTCCTCTTTTGTTTCTTGACGTAGGGTCCAAGTTTCCTGGGTCTTGTTCATTGAGAAAATCACGTTCCCGAAGGCTTCATTCCGTTTGGACTCCGTTTGATATTCCTTTTCTTCGAAACCCTAAAATAGGCAAAAAAACAGCAATTCTAGGCTGGGCCTCCGGTTAGTAGGTTAGTCCCAAAAATAATATAAAAGTGGATAATAAAGCCCAATAATGTCCAAAACAGTAGATAATATAGCACGGAGCAATCAAAAATTATAGATACGTTGGAGACGTATCAAGCATCCCCAAGCTTAATTCCTGCTCGTCCTCGAGTAGGTAAATGATAAAAACAGAATTTTTGATGCGGAGAGCTACTTGGCATAATTTTAATGTAATTCTTCTTAATTGTGGTATGAATATTCAGATCCGAAAGATTCAAGATAAAAGTTCATATTGACATAAAAATAATAATACTTCAAGCATACTAACTAAGCAATTGTGTCTTCTCAAAATAACATGGCCAAAGAAAGTTCATCCCTCCAAAATCATATAGTTTAGTCATGCTCCATTTTCGTCACACAAGAATGCTCTCATCATGCACAACCCCGATGACAAGCCAAGCAATTGTTTCATACTTTAGTAATCTCAAACCTATAAACTTTCACGCAATATATGAGCGCGAGCCATGGATATAGCACTATGGGTGGAATAGAATATGATGATGGGGGTTATGTGGAGAAGACAAAAAAGAGAAAGTATCACATCAACGAGGCTAATCAATGGGCTATGGAGCTGCCCATCGATTGATGTTAATGCAAGGAGTAGGGATTGCCATGCAACGGATGCACTAGAGCTATAAATGTATGAAAGCTAAACAAAAGAAACTAAGTGGGTGTGCATCCAACTTGCTTGCTCACGAAGACCTAGGGCACTTGAGGAGGCCCATTGTTGGAATATACAAGCCAAGTTCTACAATGAAAAATTCTCACTAGTATATGAAAGTGACAAAACAAAAGACTCTCTATCATGAAGATTATGGTGCTACTTTGAAGCACAATTGTGGAAAAAGGATAGTAGCATTGTCCCTTCATATATAAACACTATTCTTATCACAGGATCAGAATAATATTCTGATCACAACCTGACCTGCCCCGCTAGTAGTACGTTGAACTTCCCTGTGAACTAGGTTGAACTTCCGCCAACATTGCCCAAATGGGGCTTGCGATATACCGTTGGAAAGCTATGGACACCAATATCATGACCCAACTTAATTTTTTGGCAAAATATAAGCGGTTTAAGAGCAGTTTTGAAAACCGTTTTTTCTTCGCACAAAAAACATGAATCGTATTTTCGATTGCATTTCTAAACCGTTTATCGGAATGAAGCATATAATATGGCGTTGGAAA
This sequence comes from Triticum urartu, assembly GCF_056163025.1. NCBI lineage: Eukaryota > Viridiplantae > Streptophyta > Magnoliopsida > Poales > Poaceae > Triticum > Triticum urartu. The sequence goes on from NC_141877.1 coordinate 582,956,886, forward strand.
GCTGCTGAAAAATCACTCCTTCCACATGTTGAAAGTTTTCTTTAATTCCCTATGGTTAAAGAGTAATTTGAAAAAACGTAAAATTTCGTAAACCGAACAGCTGAGTTCGTATTTTCGATGTCATTTCTAAACGACTAATCCAATGGAGGCATATGATACGGCATTGGAAAGCTTATGAAAATGCGCTACTTTTTCATCTTAAAAGTTTTTTTTTCTAATTTTGAATGGTTTAAGAGTAATTTAGAAAATGGTCCAAGTCCTACCGAGTTCGTATTTTCGATTTAATTTTTTAACCATGCGTCCGAATGCAGCAAATGATATGGCCTTGGAAAGCTTGAACAGATGCGAAACTTTTTGGTATGTATTGTTTCTCCCAATTCTTTACGGTTTTAAGTCAGTTTCGAAAATGGCGAAAAACGTATTTTCGCCGTAATTTCTACAAACTTTATCGGAATGGGGCAAATAATATACCGCTGAAAAGCTACGGAAAATGCAAAACTTTTTCATGTTGATGGTTTTCTGTGATTACTAGCCGTTTTCAAGTAATTTCGAAAATGGCGAGATCATGCGTTCTGCCTTTATCGCGAAACAGATTCTTCGAAAATGCACCGCGTGAAAACCTGAACTTCTCGGCGCGTGTACCTGAACTTCACTCTGTTTTTCACGTGATTTTTTTGCTCGTAGGTCTCCATCCACTGCTCGTAACTCTCCATCCACTCACCGGAGTTGAGCAAGTGATATACCAGTGGAAAGCTGCTGTAAGCACATAACTTTCCCGTGTTGATCGTTTTTTCATACTCGCGACAATTTTAGAAGTTTTTCATCTCAAATTCATTCACTATAGTAGTCGAACTTCCTGTTGTTTTCATGTTGAACTTCCGTGACGTATTTTCGTTTGTAATTTTCTCATCCATTCGTTAGTGTTACACAAATGATATTTCTTTTGTACAAACCTATCTCACAATATTTTTTTTAACTTTCTTCGACCGAGGACTTGAACTTACACAAATGATATTACTATCGTTTTGAAGTAAATTAGAAAACGATGAGATAATGATTTCTGCCTTCATCGTGAATAGAAATGCACTGCGTGAAGTAGTTGAACTTCTCGGGCATGTCTGTTTGAACTTCACTCTATTTTTTGACGTGCTGTTTTTTGACGTGTTGCTTTTTGCACCGCGTGAAGTAGTTGAACTTCTAGGGCATGTCTGTTTGAACTTCACTCTGTTTCACTTTATTGTATTTTTCTTATACGAAACACACACCATGCAGTACGTGAACTTCTGGATGTTTTCACTTTGAACTTCTCTCTGGTTTGAGTGAATTATTTTAAAACACAACAAACAACATCTTTTTATGTATTTTGGACATCTAAATACACGGTGAACCTCTCTCACAAGAATTTTTGAACTTTTCCTCGCCGAGCACTTGAACTTCTAGCAACCATTTTTTTCATTTATGAGTTGTTTTTAAAAGTGCAAAAAAAGGCGTTGTGTTTTTATTTTTTGAACAGGTAAATCCTAGGTTTTAATAAACTCCGAACTTCTTTGTTATTTCAATTTGAACTTCACCTTTTTACATTTTTGAGTAAAGAATTGTATTCGATTTTTATACGAAAAAATCGAACATGAAAATACAAGGTGAACCTCTCTCGCAAGAATTTTTGAACTTCTCCGGACACATCACTTGAACTTCTGTCAACAAACCTTTTAAGCTTTTATTTTTCTATACTTTTTTATTCTCATCTGAAATGCATTCCTTTTAGTACTTGAACTTCTCGTTGTTTTTCACAATGAACTTCTGTCACATTTTTGGGTATACGAAGAATTACATGCAATTGAAGGTCAGACGTCATTTCTTGCCATTTTAAAATACGTAATTGGAGGTTGGACGTCCCGCAATATAAATTCTGAACAACATACACTAATTTGTTTTAATCGTTTTTCGAAATAGAGCATGTGATATACCCTTTGGAATAGAACATAGGATATACCTTTTGGAAAGTTTTTGAATACATTGTGAACCTCTCTCATACGAATTTCTAAACTTTCCTGGGCCGAGCCTTCTATCAACAATCTTATTACCCTTTTATTGTATTTTCTCATACGAAACACACACCATGCAGTACGTGAACTTCCGACAGTTATCACTCTGGACATTGACCCACTCTAACTTTTTACTAAACAAAATTATAGTTTTTTTCACTTTCTACGATTTTTTTCACGCGGCATTTTTTGTTGTGAGTGAAATGGACTAGACGGTCCTTTTTTCGGTAATGAATTTCTTTAGTATATGCTACACGTGAACTTATGAATTTCTAAAACATGAACTTCACATTTATATCTAAAACATGAATTTCTAAAACATAACGGTTAAGCTTTTGTTTCAAGCAACATGCACCATTTTGTTTGAACCGTTATTCAGAATAAGAATATTTATACATCTTTGAAAAGTTGTTGAATAGATAAAACTTTTTAATGTAGAGAATTTTGTTTCAAATTTGTAATGGATTGAGAGAATTATTTTAATTCACAAAAACAAGAAATTTTTATGTGTTTTTGCACATGTAAATACACGGTGAGCCTCTCTCACAATTATTTTTGAACTTCCCCGAGCCAAGTACTTGAACCTCTAGCAACAATTTTTTTAGACTTTGCTTTTTTATTTTTATTTTCTCATATGAAACACACACACCATGTAGTATGTGAACTTCAGGCTCTTATCACTTTGAACCGCTCTCTCCTTTTTTCCCCAAGTCCTAAAACTCTCATAAAAAATGAGCATGTAAATCCAAGGTTTTTATTATATTTGAACTTCTCTACTTTTTTAATTTGAACTTCTTAGTTTTATTCTTAGAAAAGAAAAAAATGATTTTTCATGTAAACATTGTACATCTTTTTTAAAATTGAACTTCATACTTTAATTTTTCATACAAACAAGAAGAATTTGAGTTTTTCGTATACATCGAACTGATTCATTTTTTAGTTTGAAATTCTTGACTTTATTTTTAAAATCAAATTGCTCCAAAAAAATTAAATGACAAAAGGATGCTACCCTTTAACAATGAAAAAAATTATTTTTTATAGATATCAAACCGCTCTATTTTTGTAATTTTGGAACTACTTTGTGTATTTTTAGAAATGGGAAAAATTCGATTTTTTTAGTAAATGTCGAACTTCTTGGTTATTTCGAACTGAACTTCTTGGTTTATTCGTTAGCAACGGCAAAAAATCAAGTTTTTGTAATAAATATTGAACTGCTCCTTTTTTTGAAATTGAACTTCTTGGTTATTTATTTAGTATCGAGGAAAATCTAAGTTTTTCATGTACATTGAACTTTTATATTTTTTAAAAAAATTGAACTTCTTGTTTTTTTTAACTTTTGGACTCCTTTGTGTTATTCATTTGTAACAGAAAAAAGCTAGTATTGTAATAAACATTGTAAAACTTATTGGATATTTTCGAACTGAACTTCTTGGTTTTTTCATTAGTAACGGGAAAAATTATGAGAATAATATGAATTTTTTGTAGACATCGAACTTCACCATTTTTCAAATTTGAACTTCTTAGTTTTATTTATTAGTAACGGGGAAAATCCTTTTCTATAAATATCAAACCGCTCCGTTATTTTAATTTAAACTTCTAGGTTTTTTATAAAACAGGGGAAATCATTTTTTATAATCATTTTTTAATTATTCCATTTTGAATTTGAACTTCTTTTATTCTTTGGTAACGAGAAAAAATCTGAGTTTTTTTATAAACTTCGAACCTCTCTGTTATTTTAATGGTTCTTAGTTTTAAATTCTCTAAACACACTTAATTTGAACTTCTTGGTTTTTTAAATTTGGATTTCATGCTGATATTCATTAAGAATGATGAAAGAACCAACCTGAACACACAAGTGTATATGCGGCCTGCTTGTTGTTGGTGATAAAAATGAATTTCACTTAATATATATCAGTAAGTTCGGAGAAGTATATAGGTTCAGTGAGAACACAAGAATGCATAGAGAGAGAAAATCGGAAAAAAAGATCAAGAATGAAAAGAACAAAACATCCATTATGCAAAACAACATGTCATCAAAATTTCAGAAAATCTTTGGAGAGTGTATTTCTGAATATCAACATCTGAAACTTTTTCCCAGCAAGACTCACAGGATATACTAATTTGCACCAATGTTCTTAATTGGACGCTGCCTGTACCCAAATTTGGACTACAGTGAGCCGCATGGAGCACCCAGGATCTTGACTTAAGGTTGCAAGTTGTAGGCACCGGCACGGCAGCTACAGAGGCAGATCACAAACGTGGCGACATAAGACTTCTCAAAGTAATATTTAATGATAGGATTTAATTTTTTGTGCATGGAGCTAATTGAGAAATAAACACAAACAATTTGTACAGCACAACATGCAACTGTCATGCAAAAAATGGCACCACGACGCGGACTAAAATTAGACAATCCAAAAAAGGAGAGGCAGAATCGTTGCATCATCAGAAATAATGAGTGGCTGCTTCTATTTTCCTCTTGTGTGTCCTAGGCGAGCCTGCTGGAATCAACAAGTAGAAGGTACAAAAGCTCATGACCATGGCTTCAAAGGAACTCCCAGCCCCCCAAAATGATCTTCGTTCTCTAATAAAGTTGTTGACTTGATTTGGTTGTTCAGCTGGTAGATGTGTGGTTAGTGCTCAATTTAAATAAAAAATAATACTAATTTTGTATAGCATGGAGAAATACACACATACACGTCTCTATATCTGATAGGAGCATTTGAACGAACATGTAGTAATCATTAGCACATCACAAACCTGAATGGATCCAAAAGTGCATGTGGACGGCAAAGGCAAAGACGGCTGCAACTAGATCCGACCACGAGCCAAAAACACTAACAGAGCGTCAGTGCCACAAATGGGACACACACCAACAGTGCCAGCAACGGGAGCCATGCATGTGAAGTTCTCCAGTGACAGTATATACACGGTTACAGTCTAGTGCAAAATTTTCAGAAAATCAGCACACCGAACTTCTAGAGGACTAGAGGCTAACCTTTTCTTGTTCCTAGCAGGGGGTTTGTAGCTCGTGAATTGTTTGCTAGGAGGTTGGAGCCGGCTGCTCGGGGTGGTTAGCAGAGACGGCGAGTACGATGGATTGCGGAGGCGGCGACTAGCATTGTGGATGGTGGCGCGCGCGGTGGTTGGGCAGTTCGCTGGGCGGAGCTGGTTCGCGGCGGTGAGCAAGATGCAAAGGGGCGGCGCGCATGGCTAGCTTGGGCGGGATGGGGATGGTGGCAGGGCTGCGGTAGGAGGCCGGCGGCGGGACGCAGAAGGAGTCCGGCGGCGGATCCGCCGGAGGAAGTCGGCGGTGGGCCATTGGAGGAGGCCAGCGACGGGTCCATGGGAGGAGGCCATCGGAGGAAGTCGTTGAACTCCATGTGTCGGTCGTGCAGGTCCGCCTTCTACCCATATGTGTGGCTGCAACAAGCTGCAACGAACACTGCTCCTCTGCTCTCTCATGAACTTCAGATGCATCAGTGTTTGGACCATCGAGGAATTTTATCTGGGAGGCATTCCGTGGAGAGAGAGACGCTGCAACCATTTCTTCTTGTGCAAATTTGCACATTGTCGCCTTTCTGTTCTTGTAGCACAACCACGAAGCTGAAGAAAATTTCAAAGGTTGAGATTTCACGGACAAGAACTTGATCACTTCTCATTCTTCTTCCCACTCAAAACAAGTGTGTATTTGTTTGTCTGGTTGTGTGCTTGTGCAAAATGCATGCGTGCATTGTTTTTCTCATTCCTGAAATTAAAAGTATGAAGTTCAATTGAAAAATACTTGATGCTTATTAAAAACTGTATTATTTTAGAAATAAAATTAAGAAGTTCAAATTTAAAAAAACAGAGATGTAACATCCCAAATTTTCGATTTGGAATGTTATACACTAGATCATATGCATATCATATTTTCTTGCATTTCGGTTGATCCTAGAAATTTCACGCAACTCAAGGACCCTCGGAGAGAGTTGGAGATTTCGTTATTTTCATATTTGGGAGTTTTCTCGAATTTTGAAAATAGGATCATTTGATTATTTATTTTATCTTCAATAATTTTTTCGTTGTCGAAATACATGAGAGAGGGAATAATATGACTTTCCCAAAATTGAGGAAAAATGAAGATTTAATAAATAGATCAATTTTGTTGCCGGAGTTTTATTTGCATTTTATTTGGATAGGGAAAAATGCGCGTTTTCGAAAATTGCATTTTAGGTCCGTAGAAAAGTTCATTTTGTTCGGCTCATTTTTAGGAGTCGGGGAAAATTTACTTTAGATTTTTCGGAGTTCGTTTAGATCTCTTTTTGATTTTTTTTCCTGCGCGAGAACCAGTAAAAAAAAATCAAAGTCCAGCGCCTTGGGCCAAAGGCCCAGCCGGCCAAGGCCATGGCCAAGGCCATCGCTAGCCGCGCGCCAGGCGCAGGCGCAGGAGGCCGCCGCCGCCTCTGCCTCTTAGCCGAATCCTTTTTGGATTCTAGGCTTTAGCCCCTCCCCTTTCCTTATTCCGTTTATTTTCTAGATCTTTCCTACTCCTATTCTAATTCCTTGCCCTCTACCCCAAGTAAACCCCTCCCCTCCCCAATATAAATACCCAAGCACCCCCCCTCTAAACACATCAAATCAAAGCCGCAACAAGCAGCAGCACGCAGCTCCACCCCGCGCCGCGCCGCCACCCCACACCCGCGCCGCCGCCGCCCCTCACCCACGCCACCGCCGCCGCCGCCCAACGCCGCCGCCGCCGGAGCCCCTCACCGGAGACCTCGCCAAGGTTGCCCCGCGCTACATCTATTCTTTTCATCGGATCGTTTTCTTCTAATCGTTCCGATTCTTTTCTTCTCTAAACCGTTCTGGTTTTCCTAGATCGGTTTTTCGATCGGTTTTCTTCTCCGAAACCCTAGATCAGAATCGTTTTCTTCTCCGATTTAGTTGCCTTGGACCGTTCGCCGGACCGTTCGTCCTAACGAACGTGATCACCGGATTCTTCTAGGTTAACGACATCCGTTCGTTTAACCGTTCTTCTTTTTCTTCTCATCGGATTTATTCCGCGTCTTTTCCGCGATCGTGATCTCAGATCCGATCTTCTTTCTAGTCTTTCTTTTCGCTCGTTTATCGGAATTAGGTGATTCAAGCGCCTGGAGTTTCGTCCCGAAACCGCCGTTCCGTCTAATCAACTTGAACAAGCTTTTGCTACAGTAAAATTTTGACCTAGTTTCAACTTGCTAGAATCGAGTTGTTTTCTTCCGCCATTTGTTTTTCGTTCTTCCTTTGCAACCGGAGTTCTTAAGTTGAACTACCTGGTTCGTTCTCTTGTTCGAGTTTTACCTCTGCATTAGATGAGTACTTATTGTATGCTTGTTGTTTGTCTGCGATAGATTACCCGGATTGCGCCGCTTGTTACTTTGAAACCCTAGGACTCGCGGATCATCAGCAAGGCAAGTAACACTTTGATCATACCTTTTCTACAACCCAGTTTTATTGCATTAGATCAATCCTCTCACATTGCATGATTAGGATCTAATTAAATTGTGGGATGGGAAGTAGATGAGGTAGTACCTATTACCTGTATTATTATGAAACCTTTGGGAGTTACTTCTACGTTTGCTTATTATGCTATGCTATGCTAGTAGACGTGGATTGGGTGAGTGATATCCATGACAGATGTGAGATTGATAATTTTAATGGTTTATCTAAGGTGGCAACTTAAACACACATCTGGGTGGATTGAGGCACCTGATGTCTATCAGGACTTGCCTGTTTTTTTTCGGACCGCCACCCAGGCTCAAAGGGATCATAAGATTTTTCATGCTAGAAACTTCCGTGTGCAGCCACATGCTACTATGGGCTCTGGCATAGTTGACTAAGTTGTGCGAACTCTTACGGGGTGGACTAGCAGATGTAGGGGTTATAGGTGGTACGGTCTACCCCACATGTAAGGTGCTAGTGCTTCTGAAAGACTATGTCTCGGTCATCCGTTTCTCAAACACCATGTAGTGCGAGAAAACAAACGGAGGCGATCGAGTCATGTGGGGAAAAGTGCGCAAACCTCTGCAGAGTAACAAACTAATCATGATTAGCCGTGTCCCCGGTTATGGACAACTTGAGTATCTAGTACCTGAATATCGAGTGAATCTCAACATGTTACCTCTAATTAATGTTGTTGGGTTTTAATTATTTTTAATTGGGATTGAGAATGCTGTCAACCATTCTCAATGTTTCACAACCACCATGATAGTTAAATAAAATTTATTCCTTTGCAGTAGGGAAAAACTGGCTTTACGCAAAACTGTAACCATAGAGCTTTCCACCAGCCATATATGCATATAGTATAGCTGTTTCTTTCCATTACTCTCTATGTGTTACATTGCCAGCATATTCCATGTGCTGACCCGTTTTCGGGCTGCAACTTCTCATGTTGCAGACTTTTCAGATGACGATTGAGGTGTTTTAGGTCGTGGTTCTATACTCAGTGATGCCGCTGGAGTTGATGGACCCATTTATCTTCCGAGTCTTCCGCTGTTATCGATATTAGATGGCCTTCAGCCATATTTATTGTAATAAGTTCTTTTTGAGCCATCGATGTAATAAGTGTGTGATTGCAACTCTGCTATAAAACCTCGATGTACTGTGTGGTGTCAGCATTACTGATCCAGGGATGACACCATAGCACAGTAGACGTGATCCATTCAGGTCAGGTCGCTACAGAGATGGTATCAGAGCACACGCTGACTGTAGGACACGACCACTAAGTTAAAGCCATAGATCACCCTTCTCTTCTCATTTTCTAACTCCTCATCTTTTCTACTCTATTAGGATGACGCACGCGAAGATTAAGTACGCTCAACCGGATGAAGGCACACCTTTTGGATTTCACCTGAAGGAAGTCACCAAGTACCTGAACATTGGATTACCAAGCTTCACGGGAACCTTCAACGCCACTCTGCCTGAAGAGGAGCGCTGGAAGATTCAAGCTCACTTTCCGGGAAGAACATTCGCGCCAAGCACGAAGCCCATAGATAGTGTTTTCAATGCACCAACCTGGAGTCTAGGAAGGAGCATGGCAGCTCATATCACCATAGGACGCATTGGAGAAGTTTATCAAGAAGACCTCAAGGACACTATCTACCAGATTTGCGGACGCCGTGATGAACAATGGGAGTTAGTCAGCACCAAGAAGGATAGATCCATTGCATCTTTCATCCAGGAGTTAAACCAGCACATTCGACGCCACGAGAACCAGATGTGCGATGATATGGTGGAGTTGAAGAATGTGAAGGCAAGGATCATCGAGCTAGAAGGAGAACTGAAGTCTACACGCAAGGACTACATGGACGAGATCGTAGCTCTAGCAAGGCACAATTGCGATCTTAAGCAGGAGATTGAAGAACTCAAGAGAAAGTTAGCATTCCAGGAGGACGACGAGTACGTCGCATGTCCGGACAACTACATCATCATCGATGACACCGATTCGGATCCAAGTGAACCCGACTTCGAAGACGAAGCTGGAGCAGATATCATGGAGTCTTCCACCGGTTCAAATTTCTAGATGACCACCAGATAGCAGTAGTATTTCCCCATGTAAAACATTATAGTCGAGCACTTTTGCGATAGTTTTAGACCGTTTGTAAGCCCTTGTTTGATTGATTGAAGTGATTTTGTGTGCATTTGCCTCATGTGCATATGGGTAGTGTTTTCCCTTTAGACCTCACTCTATTCTCAATTCTCGTCTTTTCTAAACCCTCAGATGCCTCCGAGATGTGACAATGGATTTCCACCGGAGCTCACTCAGATGATCCAGCAGCAGAATCAATTGATGCAGATGTTAGTCCAGAACCAGCAGAACAACAATAACAACCCACCCCCACCACCACCTGTTGACCACTTAGCCCGTTTCCTTAGGCTGAATCCACCGGTGTTTTCCAGCAGCATCGAGCCAATAGTAGCAGACGATTGGCTCCGCAAGATAGGAAGGGAGTTGACCACTGCAGGATGCACGGATGGTGAGAAAGTGAAGTTTGCCGCACACCAGCTTGACGGACCCGCGGCAGCATGGTGGGAGAATTTCACAGCCACTTACCCAGTTGACACTGTCACATGGGATCAGTTTCAGCAAGCTTTCCGCACTGCCCATGTTTCAGCAGGAGCTATGGCCATAAAGAAGCGTGAGTTTCGCAACTTACGCCAAGGAGGAAGAACAGTTGGCCAGTACGTTGACGACTTCAGCAAATTAGCACGTTATGCCCCAGATGACGTTGCTACGGATGCAGCTAAGCAGGAGAAGTTTCTGGAAGGACTGAATGATGAGCTAAGCATGCAGTTGATGGTAGCAAGTTTCAACAACTACCAGGAGTTGGTAGATCGCGCCATCATGATTGAAGGGAAGCAGCGGCAAATTGAGAACCGCAAGAGGAAGTATGGACAGGGGAAGTATAATTCTGGAGCTCAGCAGAAACCCCGTTTTACCCCTAAACCGGGATTTCAGTTCCAGCATACCCATGGAGGAAGTAGCTCGCACCACCATAATGGCCACAAGAATGGTAATGGGAATGGAGGAAGCAACGGCCAGAACCGGACCACCCCATCGACCCCAACCAAGAGAGACCTGAGTCAAGTCACTTGTTTCAAGTGTTCCAAGACCGGACATTATGCCAATGAATGTCTTGAAGGCCAAAATGGAAATGGCAATGGAAGCTCTGGGAAGAAGCCGAACCCTTTCAATAGGGGACAGGTGAACCACATTAATGTGGAGGAGGTTGAAGATCAGCCCGATGCAGTAATAGGTAAGTTTTTGGTTAAGTCATTTACTGCACTCGTTCTTTTTGACACTGGAGCATCGCATTCATACATATCAAGGGGATTTGTGGATAAGTATAACCTGCCAACCCAAGCCCTTAGGTCACCCATGTTAGTAAGCTCACCAGGAGCGGAGTTTATGGCCAGACGATGGTGTGATCAGTTACCATTAAGGATTGGTAACTATGTGTTTCCCTCAGACCTAATAGTATTGGAATCTCAAGGATTGGATGTGATATTAGGCATGGATTGGTTATCAAAGTATGAAGGGAATATTGAGTGTGCTAGTAAGTCAATTTTGCTTACCACACCAGAAGGAAGAAGGATCAAGTATGTATCCCGGCATGTGCCAAACAGGACACAAGTGAATTGCCTAACAGGAGTTGTGCAGGAGGAAGTACCAGTGGTAAAGGATTTTCCTGATGTATTTCCTGAGGAATTTCCAGGCATGCCACCGGATAGAGACATTGAGTTTTTGATAGAGTTATTGCCAGGTACAGGCCCAATATCGAAGCGACCGTACCGGATGCCAGCAAAGGATTTGGTGGAAATTAAGAATCAGATTAAGGAGTTACTGGAGAAAGGTTATATTTGCCCAAGTTCTTCGCCTTGGGGATCACCCGTACTTCTAGTGGAAAAGAAGGATGGATCATTAAGGATGGTTGTAGATTATCGGGGATTGAATGAAGTAACCATCAAGAATAAGTACCCACTGCCAATGATTAATGATCTGTTTGATCGTTTGCAAGGAGCTAAAGTGTTTTCCAAGATCGATTTGCGATCAGGGTACCACCAATTGAAGATTCGAGAGAAGGACATACCTAAGACAGCATTCACCACAAGATATGGACTGTATGAGTATACCGTTATGTCATTTGGATTGACTAACGCACCTGCCTATTTTATGAACCTGATGAACAAAGTGTTTATGGAGTTTTTGGATAAGTTCATCGTAGTGTTCATTGATGACATTTTGGTTTATTCAAAGAATGAAGAGGAGCATAAGGAACATTTGCGTTTGGTTTTGGAGAAACTAAGGGAACATTAGTTATATGCCAAATTCAGCAAATGTGAGTTTTGGTTGAAGGAAGTTGGATTCCTCGGACACGTTATATCCGGAGAAGGTATAGCAGTTGACCCCACAAAGGTTGAGACCGTAACCGAATGGGAAGCACCAACAACAGTCGGGGAGATCCGGAGTTTTCTTGGACTCGCAGGATACTACCGGAGATTCATTGAGAATTTCTCAAAGATTGCGAAGCCTATGACGGAGTTGTTGAAGAAGGATACTAAGTTCAAATGGACCGAGGAGTGTGAGGCTAGTTTCCAGGAGTTGAAGAAACGTTTGGTTACCTCACCGGTATTGATTTTGCCAGATCAGACCAAGGATTATGAGGTGTATTGCGACGCTTCACGTCGAGGACTTGGAGCAGTGCTTATGCAGGAAGGGAGAGTTGTTTCGTATGCATCACGACAACTGAAGCCTCATGAGTTGAATTATGCCACGCATGATTTGGAGTTAGCAGCCGTAGTGCATGCATTGAAGACGTGGAGACATTTCCTCATTGGAAATCATTGTGAGGTGTACACGGATCACAAGAGTTTGAAGTACATTTTCACTCAGAAGGAGTTGAACCTCCGACAGAGGAGATGGTTGGAGCTCATCAAGGATTATGACATGAGATTGCATTACCATCCCGGAAAGGCTAATGTAGTAGCTGACGCATTGAGCCGTAAGAGCCATGTCAATACCCTAATGACGGGAGAAATACCAAAGGAGTTAGCAGAAAACCTTCGTGAGCTATGTTTGGAAATAGTTCCGAGAGGCTATGTAGCAGCATTGGAGATTCAGCCAACATTGATGGATAAGATCAGAGAAGCTCAGAAATCTGACAAGGAGATTGCTTCTATAAAAGAGAGAATGAGCGAAGGAAAAGCAAATGGATTTCGTGAGGATGAGCACGATACCTTATGGTTTGAGGACCGTGTTTATGTGCCCAATGACCCAGAGATCAGGAAGTTGATTTTGCAAGAGGCACATGATTCACCATATTCAATTCACCCAGGGAATACCAAGATGTATTTGGATTTGAAGGAAACATTTTGGTGGACCGGAATGAAGAAGGATATTGCAGCCTATGTAGCAGTTTGTGACGTATGTCAGAGAGTAAAGGCAGAACATCAAAAGCCAGCAGGATTGTTACAACCACTGCCGATACCCGAATGGAAGTGGATAAGATAGGCATGGATTTTATCACAGGGCTACCCAGGACAAAGGCCGGATATGACTCGATATGGGTAGTAGTTGATCGTTTGACGAAGGTAGCACATTTCATTCCAGTTAAGACCACTTATACCAGTGCTAAGTTGGCAAAGATATACATGACTAGAATCGTTTGTTTGCATGGAGTTCCGAGGAGTATCGTATCAGATAGAGGAACCCAATTTACCTCAAAGTTTTGGAATCAGTTGCATGAAACTTTAGGAACCAGACTAGAGTTCAGCACAGCTTTTCACCCACAGACGGACGGACAGACCGAGAGAGTCAATCAGATTTTGGAAGATATGCTGAGAGCTTATGCACTAGATTATGGATCAAGTTGGGACGAAAACTTGCCGTATGCAGAGTTTTCATATAACAACAGTTACCAAACCAGTTTGAAGATGGCCCCTTTCGAAGCTTTATACGGAAGGAGGTGCAGGACACCGTTGTCATGGAACGAAGTTGGAGACCGTCAATTCTTTGGACCAGATTTGATTAAGGAGTCTGAACGGAAGGTTAAGTTGATTCGCGATAGGCTCAAGGTAGCCCAGTCCAGGCAGAAGAGCTAAGCAGATTCAAAACGCAAGGAGACAGTCTACGAAACCGGAGACAGAGTTTATCTCCGAGTATCCCCACTTCGAGGGGTTAAGCGCTTTGGAGTTAAGGGAAAGTTAGCACCGCGTTTCGTTGGACCGTATAAGATTTTGAAACGCATGGGAGAAGTCGCGTATAAGTTGGAATTACCAGAAGGACTGTCAGGAGTTCATGATGTATTCCATGTTTCTCAGCTGAAGAGATGTCACGCCGAGATGGCAGAGATACCGCTAAGAGATACAGTGCCATTAGAAGCGATTCAGTTAAAGGATGACCTAACACATGAGGAGAAGCCAGTCAAGATTCTCGATGTTGCCAGTAGAGTTACTCGCAGCAAGGTTATCAAGTTTTGCAAAGTTCAGTGGAACCACCACTCAGAGGATGAAGCCACCTGGGAGAGAGAAGAAGATTTGCTCAAGGACCACCCTCACCTATTTTCTAGCCAACCCGAATCTCGAGGGCGAGATTCATCTTAAGGGGGTAGGTTTGTAACATCCCAAATTTTCGATTTGGAATGTTATACACTAGATCATATGCATATCATATTTTCTTGCATTTTGGTTGATCCTAGAAATTTCACGCAACTCAAGGACCCTCGGAGAGAGTTGGAGATTTCGTTATTTTCATATTTGAGAGTTTTCTCGAATTTTGAAAATAGGATCATTTGATTATTTATTTTATCTTCAATAATTTTTCCGGTGTCGAAATACATGAGAGAGGGAATAATATGACTTTCCCAAAATTGAGGAAAAATGAAGATTTAATAAATAGATCAATTTTGTTGCCGGAGTTTTATTTGCATTTTATTTGGATAGGGAAAAATGCGCGTTTTTGAAAATTTCATTTTAGGTCCGGAGAAAAGTTCATTTTGTTTGGCTCATTTTTACGAGTCGGGGAAAATTTACTTTAGATTTTTCGGAGTTCGTTTAGATCTCTTTTTGATTTTTTTTCCTGCGCGAGAACCAGTAAAAAAAAAATCAAAGTCCAGCGCCTTGGGCCAAAGGCCCAGCCGGCCAAGGCCATGGCCAAGGCCATCGCTAGCCGCGCGCCAGGCGCAGGCGCAGGAGGCCGCCGCCGCCTCTGCCTCTTAGCCGAATCCTTTTTGGATTCTAGGCTTTAGCCCCTCCCCTTTCCTTATTCCGTTTATTTTCTAGATCTTTCCTACTCCTATTCTAATTCCTTGCCCTCTACCCCAAGTAAACCCCTCCCCTCCCCAATATAAATACCCAAGCACCCCCCCTCTAAACACATCAAATCAAAGCCGCAACAAGCAGCAGCACGCAGCTCCACCCCGCGCCGCGCCGCCACCCCACACCCGCGCCGCCGCCGCCCCTCACCCACGCCACCGCCGCCGCCGCCCAACGCCGCCGCCGCCGGAGCCCCTCACCGGAGACCTCGCCAAGGTTGCCCCGCGCTACATCTATTCTTTTCACCGGATCGTTTTCTTCTAATCGTTCCGATTCTTTTCTTCTCTAAACCGTTTCGGTTTTCCTAGATCGGTTTTTCGATCGGTTTTCTTCTCCGAAACCCTAGATCGGAATCGTTTTCTTCTCCGATTTAGTTGCCTTGGACCGTTCGCCGGACCGTTCGTCCTAACGAACGTGATCACCAGATTCTTCTAGGTTAACGACATCCGTTCGTTTAACCGTTCTTCTTTTTCTTCTCATCGGATTTATTCCGCGTCTTTTCCGCGATCGCGATCTCAGATCCGATCTTCTTTCTAGTCTTTCTTTTCGCTCGTTTATCGGAATCAGGTGATTCAAGCGCCTGGAGTTTCGTCCCGAAACCGCCATTCCGTCTAATCAACTTGAACAAGCTTTTGCTACAGTAAAATTTTGACCTAGTTTCAACTTGCTAGAATCGAGTTGTTTTCTTCCGCCGTTTGTTTTTCGTTCTTTCTTTGCAACCGGAGTTCTTAAGTTGAACTACCTGGTTCGTTCTCTTGTTCGAGTTTTACCTGTGCATTAGATGAGTACTTATTGTATGCTTGTTGTTTGTCTGCGATAGATTACCCAGATTGCGCCGCTTGTTACTTCGAAACCCTAGGACTCGCGGATCATCAGCAAGGCAAGTAACACTTTGATCATACCTTTTCTACAACCCAGTTTTATTGCATTAGATCAATCCTCTCACATTGCATGATTAGGATCTAATTAAATTGTGGGATGGGAAGTAGATGAGGTAGTACCTATTACCTGTATTATTATGAAACCTTTGGGAGTTACTTCTACGTTTGCTTATTATGCTATGCTATGCTAGTAGACGTGGATTGGGTGAGTGATATCCATGACAGATGTGAGATTGATAATTTTAATGGTTTATCTAAGGTGGCAACTTAAACACACATCTGGGTGGATTGAGGCACCTGATGTCTATCAGGACTTGCCTGTTTTTTTTCGGACCGCCACCCAGGCTCAAAGGGATCATAAGATTTTTCATGCTAGAAACTTCCGTGTGCAGCCACATGCTACTATGGGCTCTGGCATAGTTGACTAAGTTGTGCGAACTCTTACGGGGTGGACTAGCAGATGTAGGGGTTGTAGGTGGTACGGTCTACCCCACATGTAAGGTGCTAGTGCTTCTGAAAGACTATGTCTCGGTCATCCGTTTCTCAAACACCATGTAGTGCGAGAAAACAAACGGAGGCGATCGAGTCATGTGGGGAAAAGTGCGCAAACCTCTGCAGAGTAACAAACTAATCATGATTAGCCGTGTCCCCGGTTATGGACAACTTGAGTATCTAGTACCTGAATATCGAGTGAATCTCAACATGTTACCTCTAATTAATGTTGTTGGGTTTTAATTATTTTTAATTGGGATTGAGAATGCTGTCAACCATTCTCAATGTTTCACAACCACCATGATAGTTAAATAAAATTTATTCCTTTGCAGTAGGGAAAAACTGGCTTTACGCAAAACTGTAACCATAGAGCTTTCCACCAGCCATATATGCATATAGTATAGCTGTTTCTTTCCATTACTCTCTATGTGTTACATTGCCAGCATATTCCATGTGCTGACCCGTTTTCGGGCTGCAACTTCTCATGTTGCAGACTTTTCAGACGACGATTGAGGTGTTTTAGGTCGTGGTTCTATACTCAGTGATGCCGCTGGAGTTGATGGACCCATTTATCTTCCGAGTCTTCCGCTGTTATCGATATTAGATGGCCTTCAGCCATATTTATTGTAATAAGTTCTTTTTGAGCCATTGATGTAATAAGTGTGTGATTGCAACTCTGCTATAAAACCTCGATGTACTGTGTGGTGTCAGCATTACTGATCCAGGGATGACACCGTAGCACAGTAGACGTGATCCATTCGGGTCAGGTCGCTACAAGAGAAGTTCAAAAATTCATTAAAATAAATAGCAACTCTTTATTTGAAATAAAAATGTGAAGTTTAAATTAGAATAACAGAGAAGTCCAAAGTTTATAAAGAACTCAGATTTTTTTCTTGTTACTGAAGAATAAAATGCGGAAGTTCAAAATAAAATAAAGGAAAACCTAAAAACATGATTTAAAAAAGAAAATTTTCTGTTTTTCAAAACACTAGAAGTTTAAAATTGAAATAACGAAGTAATTCGATGTTTATGAAAAAAACTAAGACTTTACCATAAAAAACTAAAAAAAATCGTCGTTATTAAAGAATCAACCATGAAGTTCAAGAACTGAAAAAAATTCAAATTCGATGTTTATTTTAAAATCGAACACAATTCTTTACTCAACAAAAAAAATGTGAAGTTCAAATTAAAATAATGCAGAAGTTCAAAGTATATTAAAAACTTCGATTTAGAAGCTCAAAAAACAAAACAAAAAAACAATGCCATTTCGGCTATTTTCCCCCAATACTAAGATCCGAACCAAGAAGTTCAATTTAAAAAAAAAATGGAGTACTTCAAATGTATGTAAAAAACGCAGGTTCTCTCATTACTAGAGAATAAAACCAAGAAGTTCAATTGGAAAAAGCAGAGCAGTTTGATATTTATTTTAAAAATCGGATTTTTAAAGTTATTAAAAAATAAAACCAATAAGTTCAATTTGAAAATAACAAAGAAGTTTGATGTTTCAAACAAAATTCCAATCTTCACATTTCTAGAAATACACAAAAGAAGTTCAAACACTAAAGTTAGAGCGATTTGATGCCTATAAACAATCAGATATTTTCACGTAACCGAGAGAAGTTCAGATTGATAACTGCCAGAATTTCACGTACTACACGGTGTGCATTTTGTATGAAACAAAAAATGGAAAAGTAAAGACTAAACGTTTTGTTGCTAGAAGTTCAAGTGCTCGGCCCGAGAAATTTAAAAAATTCTTGTGTGAGAGTTGAACAAAATACGTGACAGAAGTTCAAGACGAAAACAACGGGAAGTTCAACTAATACATGAAAATGCATTTCAGATAGGAAATGTAAAGAAATAGAAAACAAAAAGCTTAAAAGGTTTGTTGAAAAAGTTTAAGTGCTCTGTCCAGGGAAGTTCAAAAATTCTTGCGAGAGAAGTTCACCTTGTATTTCCATGTTCGATTTTTTCCATATAAAAATCGAATACAATTCTTTACTCAAAATATGAAAAGGTGAAGTTCAAATTGAAATAACAGAGAAGTTCGGAGTTTATTAAAACATAGGATTTACCTGTTAAAAAAAATAAAAAACACAAGCTATTTTTTGCACTTTTAAAAACAACTCATATACGAAAAAATGGTTGCTAGAAGTTGAAGTGCTCGGCGAGGAAAAGTGTAAAAAATTCTTGTGAGAGAGCTTTACCGTGTATTTTGATGTCGAGAATACAAAAAAATATATGTTTTTTTGTGTTTTAAAAAATATATGTTCAGAGTGATAACGATCGGAAGTTCACGTACTACATGGTGTGTATTTCATATAATAAAAATACAATAAAGTGAAACAGAGTGTAGTTCAAACAGACATGCCCCAGAAGTTCAACTACTTCACGCAGTGCAAAAAACAAGACGTCAAAAAACAGCACGTCGAAAACAGAGTGAAGTTCAAACAAACATGCCCTAGAAGTTCAACTACTTCACACAGTGCATTTTCGTTCACGATGAACACATAAATAATGATCTCGCCATTTTTAATTTACCTCAAAACGACAGGAATATCATTTGTGTAAGTTCAAGTCATCGGTCGGAGAAAGTTAAAAAAATTCTTGTGAGAGACGTTTGTACAAAAGGAAATATTATTTGTGTAACACTAACGAATGGATGAGAAAATTACAAACAAAAATACGTCCCAGAAGTTCAACGTGAAAACAACATGAAGTTCCACTACTACGCTGAATGAATTTTAGATGAAAAGCTTTTAAAATTGTCGCGAGTACGAAAAGATGATCAACACGGAAAACTTGCGTGCTTACAGCAGCTTTCCATCGGTATATCACCTGCTCAATTGCGCTGAATGGATGGAGAGTTACGAGGAGTGTATGGAGACCTACGAGCAAAAAAATCACGTGAAAAACAAAGTGAAGTTCAGGTACACACGTCGAGAAGTTCAGGTTCTTCACGCGGTGCATTTTTGAAGAATCTGTTTCGTGATAAAGGCAGAATGCATGATCCCGCCGTTTTCGAAATTACTTGAAAACGGTTAGGAATCAGAGAAAACCATCAACATGAAAAAGTTTCGCATTTTCCGTAGCTTTTCAGTGGTATATTATTTGCCCCATTCCGATAAAGTTTGTAGAAATTATGGAGAAAATACGTTTTTTGCCATTTTCGAAACTGACTTAAAACCGTAAAGAATTGGGAGAAACAATACATACCAAAAAGTTTCCGATAAATTACTCTTAAACCATTCAAAATTACAAATAAACTTTCAAGATGAAAAAGTAGCGCATTTTCATAAGCTTTCCAACGCCGTATCATATGCCTCCATTGGATTAGCCGTTTAGAAATGACATCGAAACAACGAACTCAGCTGTTCGATTTACGAAATTTTACGTTTTTTCAAATTACTCTTTAACCATAGGGAATTAGAGAAAACATTCAACATGTGGAAGGAGCGGTTTTGCAGCAGCTTTCCAATGCCATATTATATGCCTCATTCCGATAAACGGTTTAGAAATGCGATCGAAAATACGATTCACGTTTTTTGTGCGAAGAAAAAACGGTTTTCAAAACTGCTCTTAAACCGCTTATATTTTTCCAAATATTTAAGTTGGGTCATGATATTGGTGTCCATAGCTTTCCAACGGTATATCGCAAGCCCCATTTGGGCAATGTTGGCGGAAGTTCAACCTAGTTCACAGGGAAGTTCAACGTACTACTAGCGGGACAGGTCAGGTTGTGATCAGAATATTATTCTGATCCCGTGATCAAAATAGTGTTTATGTGTGTATATATATATATCTGTGTGTGTATATTTATTTATTTGGCCTTTCTCTCTCTTTTTTTATTTGGAGAATGCTCTATGAATGATGGTCATCACACTTCTATTTAATTACAACTCAAGAATTACAACTCGATACTTAGAACAAGATATGACTCTATATGAATGCCTCCGGCGGTGTACCGGGATATGCAAGGAACCAAGAGTGACATGTATGAAAGAATTATGAACGGTGGCTTTGCCACAAATACTATGTCAACTACATGATCATGCTAAGCAATATGGCAATGATGAATGTGTCATGATAAAAGGAATGGTGGAAATTTGCGTGGCAATATATCTTGGAATGGCTATGGAAATGTCATAATAGGTAGGTATGGTGGCTATTTTGAGGAAGATATAAGGAGGTTTATGTGTGAAAGAGCGTATCATATCACGGGGTTTGGATGCACCGGCGAAGTTTGCACCAACTCTCAATGTGAGAAAGGGTAATGCACGGTACCGAAGAGGCTAGCAATGATGGAAGGGTGAGAGTGCGTATGCTCCTAGGGGGGTAGATTGGTAGGAAAAGACCATCGCTCGTCCCCGATTGCCACTCATAAGGAGGACAATCAAATAACACCTCATGTTTCAAATTTGTTACATAACATTTACCATACGTGCATGCTACGGGACTTGCAAACTTCAACACAAGCATTTCTCAAATTCACAACTACTCAACTAGCACGACTTTGATATTATTACCTCCATATCTCAAAACAATCATCAAGCATCAAACTTCTCTTACTATTCAAAACACTCATAAGAAAACTTTTACTAATCTTGAACACCTAGCATATTAGGATTATTTAAGCAAATTACCATGCTATTTAAGACTCTCAAAATAATCTAAGTTTAGAATGAGAGATCAATAGTTTCTATAAAACAAATCCACCACCGTGCTCTAAAATATATAAGTGAAGCACTAGACCAAAACTATATAACTCAAATGATATAAGCGAAGCACATAGAGTATTCTAGCAAATTCCAAATCATGTATGGCTCTCTCAAAAGGTGTGTACAGCAAGGACGATTGTGGTAAATTAAAAAGCAAATACTCAAATCATACAAGACGCTCCAAGCAAAACACATATCATGTGGTGAATAAAAATATAGCTCCAAGTAAATTTACCGATAGAAGTAGACGAAAAGAGGGGATGCCTTCCGGGGAATCCCCAAGCTTTGCTTTTAGGTGTCCTTAGATTATCTTGGGGGTGCCATGGGCATCCCCAAGCTTAGGCTCTTTCCACTCCTTATTCCATAATCCATCAAATCTTTACCCAAAACTTGTAAACTTCACAACACAAAACTTAAAGTAGAAAATCTCGTGAGCTCCGTTAGCGAAAGAAAACAAAAGACCACTTCAAGGTACTGTAATGAACTCATTATTTATTTATATTGGTGTTAAACCTACTGTATTCCAACTTCTCTATGGTTTATAAACTATTTTACTAGCCATAGATTCATCAAACTAAGCAAACAACACACGAAAAACAGAATCTGTCAAAAACAGAACAGTCTGTAGTAATCTGTAGCTAGCACAAGATCTGGAACCCCAAAAATTCTAAAATAAATTGCTGGACGTGAGGAATTTATCTATTAATCATCTTCAAAAATAATTAACTAAATATCACCTTCCAAATAAAAATGGCAGCAGTTCTCGTGAGCGCTAAAGTTTCTGTTTTACAGCAAGATATCAAGACTTTCCCCAAGTCTTCCCAACGGTTCTACTTGGCACAAACACTAATTAAACACAAAAAAACACAACCTAAACAGAGGCTAGATAAATTATTTATTACTAAACAGGAGCAAAAAGCAAGGAATAAAAATAAAATTGGGTTGCCTCCCACCAAGCGCTATCGTTTAACGCCCCTAGCTAAGCATAAAAAGCAAGGATAGATCTAGGTATTGCCATCTTTGGTTTTCAACAGCGGAATCAAGCTCGAATCCGGGAGGTTCTTTACGTTTCCCATCATATTCTGAAATTTTTAGATCTAACGAATCCAACCGCTTATTGCAAAGGGTAATCAACATATTCATGCGGTGGAGATTCACGCTAATGCTTTTAAGAGGTTCAAGAGACTTTTGTAAAATCTTGGTTTCTTCGAAAATTTTCTCAAAAACTTGCGTTTCCTCTTGGGTATGATGAGGCCCCTGTTGTTGAGGTAGAGTTCCTACTATACCTTCTATAATTTCATGCGCAATACTGGGATTAGTTTCAATAAAATTGCCTTTGGCAACGCAATCCAAAAGTTGTCTATGAGACATATTTAGTCCAACATAGAAGTTGCGAAGCAAAATTCTAAAATTCACCTCTAGGGTACAATTACGATAAGATTCCATCATTCTAAACCAAGCATCTTTTAAATTTTCTCCTTGCCTTTGTTTGAAGTGAAGAACCTCAAACTCGGGAGACAAAGGAGCAGATAAGGGACTAGCCATAACGACAGGCAAACGGAAAAGAGGCGAACGGAAAGAGAGGGAGGATAGAGAGAGAGGGTGAATAAAACGGCAAGAGTGAAGTGGGGGAGAGGAAAATGAGAGGCAAATGGCAAATAATGTAATGCGGGAGATAGGGATTGTGATGTGTACTTTGTATATTGACTTTTGCGTAGACTCCCCGGCAACGGCGCCAGAAATGGCTCGTTGTCGGGAGTCAAATCTTGACTTGCGCGAAACTCCCCGGCAACGGCGCCAGAAATCCTTCTTGCTACCTCTTAAGCACTGCGTTGGTTTTCCCCGAAGAGAAAGGGATGATGCAGTAAAGTAGCGTAAGTATTTCCCTCAGTTTTTGAGAACCAAGATATCAATCCAGTAGGAGGCTACACGCGAGTCCCTCATACCTGCACAAAACAAATAAATCCTCGCAACCAACGCGATAAGGGGTTGCCAATCCCTACATGACCACTTACGAGAGTGAGATCTGATAGATATGATAAGATAATATTTTTGGTATTTTTATGATAAAGATGCAAACTAAAATAAAAGCAAAGTAAAAAAGCAAAAGAAATAACTAAGTATTTGAAGATTAATATGATGAAGATAGACCTGGGGGCCATAGGTTTCACTAGTGGCTTCTCTCAAGAGCATAGGTATTCTACGGTGGGTGAACGAATTACTGTTGAGCAATTGACAGAATTGAGCATAGTTATGAGAATATCTAGGTATGATCATGTATATAGGCATCACGTTTAAGACAAGTAGACCGACTCCTGCCTACATCTACTACTATTACTCCACTCATCGACCGCTATCCAGCATGCATCTAGAGTATTAAGTTCATGAAAACAGAGTAACGCCTTAAGCAAGATGACATGATGTAGAGGGATAAAATCATGCAATATGATGAAAACCCCATCTTGATATCCTCGATGGCAACAATACAATATGTGACTTGCTGCCCCTACTGTCACTGGGAAAGGACACTGCAAGATTGAACCCAAAGCTAAGCACTTCTCCCATTGCAAGAAAGATCAATCTAGTAGGCCAAACCAAACTGATAATTTGAAGATACTTGCAAAGATAACCAATCATACATAAAAGAATTCAGAGAAGATTCAAATATTGTTCATAGATAGACTTGGTTATAAACCCACAATTCATCGGTCTCAACAAACACACCGCAAAAAGAAGATTACATCGAATAGTTCTCCACAAGAAAGGGGGAGAACATTGTATTGAGATCCAAAAAGAGAGAAGAAGCCATTTAGCTAATAACTATGGACTCGTAGGTCTGAGGTGAACTACTCACACTTCATTGGAGGGGCTATGGTGATGATGTAGAAGCCCTCCGTGATCGATGCCCCCTCCGGCGGAGCTCCGGAACAGGCCCCAAGATGGGATCTCGTGGATACAGAAAGTTGCGGCGATGGAATTAGGGTTTTGGCTCTGTATCTGATCGTTTGGGGGTACGTAGGTATATATAGGAGGAAGGAGTACGTCGGTGGAGCAACAGGGGGCCCACGAGGGTGGAAGGCGCGCCTAGGGGGGGTAGGCGCGCCCCCCTACCTCTTGGCCTCCTCTTTTGTTTCTTGACGTAGGGTCCAAGTTTCCTGGGTCTTGTTCGTTGAGAAAATCACGTTCCCGAAGGTTTCATTCCGTTTGGACTCCGTTTGATATTCCTTTTCTTCTAAACCCTAAAATAGGCAAAAAACAGCAATTCTGGGCTGGGCCTCCGGTTAGTAGGTTCGTCCCAAAAATAATATAAAAGTGGATAATAAAGCCCAATAATGTCCAAAACAGTAGATAACACTACTAGGGAAAAGCCTATACACCGAATCTTACCAGCAGTGCGCTATAAAATCAGGCGTTGCTGCTAAGTAGCAGTAGCGCGGGCTGTGGAAACTCGCTGCTGAAACAAGTTTATCAGTAGTGCGCGCACTCCAAGCGGCGCTACTGCTAAAATTCCCACGATGCCGCCGCGAGGCCAATTATAGCAGCAGCGCATTAAAATAGACAGCGCTACTGCTACGTAACGTAGCAGCAGCGCATTCAGGCAATAATCGCTACTGCTAAATTAACTACAGATCTCACTAGTGCGCCTCATCCACAGATCACACTCACACACACACTCGATCACGGTCTCCTCCTCACCCCCCGCGCCGCCGGTCCTCCCCCGTCGCCACTCCCCCGATCTGCGCTGCTGTAGCCTCATCCTTCTATTGGAAATATGCCCTAGAGGCAATAATAAAAGCATTATTATTATATTTCCTTGTTCATGATAATTGTCTTTATTCATGCTATAATTGTGTTATCCGGAAATCGTAATACATGTGTGAATAACAGACACCATCATGTCCCTGGTAAGCCTCTAGTTGACTAGCTCGTTGATCAACAGATAGTCATGGTTTCCTGACTATGGACATTGGATGTCATTGATAACGAGGTCACATCATTAGGAGAATGATGTGATGGACAAGACCCAATCCTAAACATAGCACAAGATCGTATAGTTCGTCTGCTAGAGTTTTCCAATGTCAAGTATCCTTTCCTTAGACCATGAGATCGTGTAACTCCCGGATACCGTAGGAGTGCTTTGGGTATACCAAACGTCACAACGTAACTGGGTGACTATAAAGGTCTACTACGGGTATCTCCGAAAGTGTCTGTTGGGTTGACATGGATCAAGACTGGGATTTGTCACTCCGTATGACGGAGAGGTATCACTGGGCCCACTCGGTAATGCATCATCATAATGAGCTCAAAGTGACCAAGTGTCTGGTCACGGGATCATGCATTACGGTACGAGTAAAGTGACTTGCCGGTAACGAGATTGAACGAGGTATTGGGATACCGACGATCGAATCTCGGGCAAGTAACATATCGATTGACAAAGGGAATTGCATACGGGGTTGATTGAATCCTTGACATCGTGGTTCATCCGATGAGATCATCGTGGAGCATGTGGGAGCCAACATGGGTATCCAGATCCCGCTGTTGGTTATTGACCGGAGAGTCGTCTCGGTCATGTCTGCTTGTCTCCCGAACCCGTAGGGTCTACACACTTAAGGTTCGGTGACGCTAGGGTTGTGAAGATAAGTATATGCAGTAACCCGAATGTTGTTCGGAGTCCCGGATGAGATCCCGGACGTCACGAGGAGTTCCGGAATGGTCCGGAGGTAAAGAACTATATATAGGAAGTGCTGTTTCGACCATCGGGACAAGTTTCGGGGTCACCGGTATTGTACCGGGACCACCGGAAGGGTCCCGGGGGTCCACCGGGTGGGGCCACCTATCCCGGGGGGCCCCATGGGCTGAAGTGGGAGGGAACCCAGCCCATAGTGGGCTGGGGCGCCAACCCCCTAGGGCCCATGTGGCTAGGGTTGAGGGGAAACCCTAGAGGGGGCGCCCCTTGCCTTGGGGGGCAAGCCCCCCACCCTAGGCCGCCGCCCCCCTAGTAGATGCCATCTACTAGGGCCGGCGCCCCCCCATGGCACCCCTATATATAGTGGGGGAGAGGAGGGACTTCATACCTGAACTTTGGCACCTCCCTCTCTCCCCGTTACGTCTCTCTCTTGTAGTATAGGCGAAGCCCTGCTACTGTGACGCCATGCATCCATCACCACGCCGTCGTGCTGCTGGATCTTCATCAACCTCTCCTTCCCCCTTGCTGGATCAAGAAGGAGGAGACGTCTCCCGTCCCGTACTTGTGTTGAACGCGGAAGTGCCGTCCGTTCGGCGCTTGGTCATCGGTGATTTGGATCACGTCGTGTACGACTACATCATCACCGTTCTTTGAACGCTTCCGCACGCGATCTACAAAGGTATGTAGATGCATCTGATGACTCGTTGCTAGATGAACTCCTAGATAGATCTTGGTGAAACGAGTAGGAAAATTTTTGTTTTCTGCAACGTTCCCCATCACCTTCTCGCTAGACTCGGTACCGGCCTCCTCCTCCGTCCTCCCTCCACTCGCCGCTGGCCGCCCCCTCCTCGCTCCGCCTTCCTCCTCGATCCGTCCTCCCTCCACTCGCCGCCGGCCGGCCCCTCCTCGCTCTGCCTTCCTCCTCCGTCCTACTATCTTCTCCCTCCTCGAGTCGCCCCTCCTTGTCCCTCCTCCCTGATACATTTTGATTTAGTAGGCTTTCATATGTAACATTTTGATTTAGTTGATTTAGTATGCTAGTGGATTTAGTATGCTAGTTGATTTAGTTGATTTAGAACATTTTGATTTAGTTTATTTAGTAGGCTAGTTGATTTAGTTGATTTAGTAAAATGGCGCCACCACCAGCACCACTATGTCGACTGTGCAAGTCAAGGTGCGCCAACAGCCTTGCAACTGGCAAGCTGTTCGGCATCTACTTCCATCCGAGTTTTCGTCATGCGGCGGTAAGAAATTAGATGAAATGTAACAACTATTTTATTTTAGTGTTGGCATTACTGCATTGTGTCATTTTGCTTTTCTTACACAGATCGTCCCATGCAATGTGAGGATGAAATTCAACAAGCTGACAGGAGACACTGTGACATTTGAGGCTCCTGGAGGGCCGTACACTATGGAGGTCGAGAAAGGACGCAATATGTCGCAGATTGGAGGAGATGGATGGGCCCGTTTCCTCGCTCGCATGCGTCTTACTGGTGGTGAGTTGATCAGATTCTCCTTCAGAGCAGAAAGACCCAAGCTGGTTGTCATTTATATCAACCTGGTGGAAGATGATGAAGATGATGAATATAATGAGGACCCACTCAATGAAGATGATGAGAACCCACTTCATGAAGCCATCATAGCTCAAAGAATGAGGCTGAGCGAGGAGGAGGTGTGCAACCTATGGGACATAATTCCGCCATGTGATGACTTTGTCGGGGTGCCATTCGTGACCCGCCTGACAAGTACCATGGTCGATCGGCATGAAATGGTATGTTATACGTACTGCATGTAGTAATTTGATGATATATATATGCTTTATTGTTATACTTACAAATGCAAATTATCTGATTATATGCTTAGTGAATCCGATGATATGCTTAGTGTAGAGTCCAATGATATGCTTTGTGGAATCTAGTCGATGATATACTTTAGTGTAGAGTCTGATCACATGCTTAGGCTATTTATTAATTGATATATTTTTCTTATTCAGAGATTGCCAAAGAACCTATCTGTGAGTTGTGGTATCGAGCCTGATGAAGAAGGCTCAGTTGGACTACGCCTTACCGCAAGGGGCTCCGTCACCACATGTACTTACCGCATGGGCACAGATGGTCGCACACACTTGAACTTGGTTGGGTGGAAGAGATTCCTCGTTGGCAAGAATCTTCGTGCTGGACAGGCCATCAGTGGCATCATGAGCTAGGTCTATGCGTAGTTCTTCTTGCGCGAGTAGAACACAATTAGTTGTGGGCGTAGAGTTGTCAACTTTCTTGCCGTTACTAGTCTTTTCTTGCTTCAGCGGTATTGTGGGATGAAGCGGCCCGGACCAACCTTACACGTACGCTTACGTGAGACCGGTTCCACCGACTAACATGCACTAGTTTCATAAGGTGGCTGGCGGGTGTCTGTCTCTCCCACTTTAGTTGGAGCGGATTCGATGAACAGGGTCCTTATGAAGGGTAAATAGAAGTTGACACATCACGTTGTGGCTTTAACGTAGGTAAGAAGACGTTCTTGCTAGAACCCTAATTCAGCCACGTAAAACTTGCAACAACAATTAGAGGACGTCTAACTTGTTTTTGCAGCAAGTGGTTTGTGATATGATATGGCCGAAGTTGTGATGAATGATGAATGATCTATATGTGATGTATGAGATGTTCATGCTATTGTAATAGGAATCACGACTTGCATGTCGATGAGTATGACAACCGGCAGGAGCCATAGGAGTTGTCTTTATTCTTTTATATGACCTGCGTGTCATCAAGAAATGCCATGTAAATTACTTTACTTTATTGCTAAACGCGTTAGCCATAGTAGTAGAAGTAATAGTTGGCGAGCAACTTCATGGAGACACGATGATGGAGATCATGATGATAGAGATCATGGTGTCAAGCCGGTGACAAGATGATCATGGAGCCCCAAGATGGAGATCAAAGGAGCTATGTGATATTGGCCATATCATGTCACGTTTATTATTTGATTGCATGTGATGTTTATCATGTTTTTGCATCTTGTTTACTTAGAACGACGGTAGTAAATAAGATGATCCCTCATAACAATTTCAAGAAGTGTTCTCCCCTAACTGTGCACCGTTGCTAAAGTTCGTCGTTTCTAAGCACGCCGTGATGATCGGGTGTGATGGATCCTTACGTTCACATACAACGGGTGTAAGACAGTTTTACACAGCAAGACACTTAGGGTTAACTTGACGAGCCTAGCATGTGTATAGACATGGCCTCGGAACACAGAAGACCGAAAGGTCGAGCATGAGTCGTATAGAAGATACGATCAACATGAAGATGTTCACCGACGTTGACTAGTCCGTCTCACGTGATGATCGGACACGGCCAAGTTAACTCGGATCATGTAATACTTAGATGACTAGAGGGATGTCTAATCTAAGTGGGAGTTCATTAATAATTTGATTAGATGAACTTAATTATCATGAACTTAGTCTAAAATCTTTGCAATATGTCTTGTAGATCAAATGGCCAATGTAGTCCTCAACTTCAACGCATTCCTAGAGAAAACCAAGCTGAAAGACGATGGCAGCAACTATACGGACTGGGTCCGGAACCTGAGGATCATCCTCATAGCTGCCAAGAAAGATTATGTCCTACAAGCACCGCTAGGTGATCCACCCGTCCCACAGAACCAAGATGTTATGAACGCTTGGCAGACACGAGCTGACGACTACTCCCTCGTTCAGTGCGGCATGCTTTACAGCTTAGAGCCGGGGCTCCAAAAGTGTTTTGAGAGACATGGAGCATATGAGATGTTCGAAGAGCTGAAAATGGTTTTTCAAGCTCATGCCCGGATCGAGAGATATGAAGTCTCCGATAAGTTCTTCAGCTGTAAGATGGAGGAAAATAGTTCTGTCAGTGAGCACATACTCACTATGTCTGGGTTACATAACCGCTTGTCTCAGCTAGGAGTTAATCTCCCGGATGATGCGGTCATTGACAGAATCCTCCAGTCGCTTCCACCAAGCTACAAGAGCTTTGTGATGAACTTCAACATGCAGGGGATGCAAAAGACCATTCCTGAGTTGTTCTCTATGCTGAAATCAGCGGAGGTAGAAGTCAAGAAGGAACATCAAGTGTTGATGGTCAATAAAACCACTAAGGCAAGGGTAAAAAGAACTTCAAGAAGGACGGCAAGGAAGTTGCCGCGCCCGGCAAGCAAGCTGCCGGGAAGAAGCCAAAGAATGGACCCAAGCCTGAGACGGAGTGCTTTTATTGCAAAGGGAAGGGTCACTGGAAACGGAACTGCCCCAAATACTTAGCGGACAAGAAGGCCGGCAACACCAAAGGTATATTTGATATACATGTAATTGATGTGTACCTTACCAGTACTCGTAGTGACTCCTGGGTATTTGATACCGGTGCCGTTGCTCATATTTGTAACTCACAGCAGGAGCTGCGGAATAAACGGAGACTAGCGAAGGACGAGGTGACGATGCGCGTCGGGAATGGTTCCAAGGTCGATGTGATCGCCGTCGGCACGCTGCCTCTACATTTACCTACGGGATTAGTTTTAAACCTCAATAATTGTTATTTAGTGCCAGCTTTGAGCATGAACATTGTATCGGGATCTCGTTTAATTCGAGATGGCTACTCATTTAAATCTGAGAATAATGGTTGTTCCATTTATATGAGAGATATGTTTTATGGTCATGCTCCTATGGTGAATGGTTTATTCTTAATGAATCTCGAGCGTATTGCTACACATATTCATAGTGTGAGTACCAAAAGATGTAAGGTTGATAACGATAGTCCCACATACTTGTGGCACTGCCGCCTTGGTCACATAGGTGTCAAACGCATGAAGAAGCTCCATGCAGATGGACTTTTAGAGTCTCTTGATTATGAATCAATTGACACGTGCGAACCATGCCTCATGGGTAAAATGACCAAGACTCCGTTCTCAGGAACAATGGAGCGAGCAACCAACTTATTGGAAATCATACATACTGATGTATGCGGTCCAATGAGTGTTGAGGCTCGCGGTGGCTATCGTTATGTTCTCACCCTCACTGATGACTTGAGTAGATATGGGTATGTCTACTTAATGAAACACAAGTCTGAAACCTTTGAAAAGTTCAAGGAATTTCAGAGTGAGGTTGAGAATCAACGTGACAGGAAAATCAAGTTTCTACGATCAGATCGTGGAGGAGAATACTTGAGTCACGAATTTGGCACACACTTAAGAAAATGTGGAATAGTTTCACAACTCACGCCGCCTGGAACACCTCAGCATAAGGTGTGTCCGATCGTCGTAATCGCACTCTATTGGATATGGTGCGGTCTATGATGTCTCTTACCGATTTACCGCTATCTTTTTGGGGCTATGCTTTAGAGACTGCCGCATTCACTTTAAATAGGGCTCCGTCGAAATCCGTTGAGACGACACCATTTGAATTATGGTTTGGTAAGAAACCTAAGTTGTCGTTTCTGAAAGTTTGGGGATGCGATGCTTATGTCAAGAAACTTCAACCTGAAAAGCTCGAACCCAAGTCGGAAAAATGCGTCTTCATAGGATACCCTAAAGAAACTGTTGGGTATACCTTCTACCTCAGATCCGAGGGCAAGATCTTTGTTGCCAGAAATGGATCCTTTCTGGAGAAAGAGTTTCTCTCGAAAGAAGTAAGTGGGAGGAAAGTAGAGCTTGATGAAGTATTACCTCTTGAACCGGTAAATGGCGCAACTCAAGACAATGTTCTTGAGGTGCCTGCACCGACTAGAGAGGAATTTAATGATAATGATCAAGATACTTATGATCAAGCTCCTACTGAAATTCGAAGGTCCACAAGGACACATTCCGCACCAGAGTGGTACGGTAACCCTGTCTTGGAAATCATGTTGTTAGACAACGGTGAACCTTCGAACTATGAAGAAGCGATGGCGGGCCCGGATTCCGACAAATGGCTAGAAGCCATGAAATCCGAGATAGGATCCATGTATGAAAACGAAGTATGGACTTTGACTGACTTGCCCGTTGAACGGCGAGCCATAGAAAATAAATGGATCTTTAAGAAGAAGACAGACGCGGATGGTAATGTGACCATCTATAAAGCTCGACTTGTCGCTAAGGGTTATCGACAAGTTCAAGGGGTTGACTACGATGAGACTTTCTCACCGGTAGCGAAGCTAAAGTCCGTCCGAATCATGTTAGCAATTGCCGCATTCTACGATTATGAAATATGGCAAATGGACGTCAAAACGGCATTCCTTAATGGTTTCCTTAAGGAAGAATTGTATATGATGCAACCAGAAGGTTTTGTCGATCCTAAGAATGCTGACAAAGTGTGCAAGCTCCAACGCTCGATTTATGGGCTGGTGCAAGCATCTCGGAGTTGGAACATTCGCTTTGATGAGATGATCAAAGCGTTTGGGTTTACACAGACTTATGGAGAAGCCTGCGTTTACAAGAAAGTGAGTGGGAGCTCTGTAGCATTTCTCATATTATATGTAGATGACATACTTTTGATGGGAAATGATATAGAACTCTTGGACAACATCAAGGCCTACTTGAATAAGAGTTTTTCAATGAAGGACCTTGGAGAAGCTGCTTATATATTAGGCATCAAAATCTATAGAGATAGATCGAGACGCCTCATAGGTCTTTCACAAAGTACATACCTTGATAAGATATTGAAGAAGTTCAATATGGATCAGTCTAAGAAGGGGTTCTTGCCTGTGTTACAAGGTATGAAATTGAGCTCAGCTCAATGTCCGACCACGGCAGAAGAAATAGAAGAGATGAGTGTCATCCCCTATGCCTCAGCCATAGGTTCTATTATGTATGCCATGCTGTGTACCAGACCTGATGTAAACCTTGCCGTAAGTTTGGTAGGAAGGTACCAAAGTAATCCCGGCAAGGAACACTGGACAGCGGTCAAGAATATCCTGAAGTACCTGAAAAGGACTAAGGAAATGTTTCTCGTTTATGGAGGTGACGAAGAGCTCGTCGTAAAGGGTTACGTCGACGCTAGCTTCGACACAGATCTGGATGACTCTAAGTCACAAACCGGATGCGTGTATATTTTGAATGGTGGGGCAGTAAGCTGGTGCAGTTGCAAGCAGAGCGTCGTGGCGGGATCTACATGTGAAGCGGAGTACATGGCAGCCTCGGAGGCAGCACATGAAGCAATATGGGTGAAGGAGTTCATCACCGACCTAGGAGTCATACCCAATGCGTCGGGGCCAATCAAACTCTTTTGTGACAACACTGGAGCTATTGCACTTGCCAAGGAACCCAGGATTCACAAGAACACAAGGCACATCAAGCGTCGCTTCAACTCCATTCGTGAAAATGTTCAAGATGGAGACATAGAGATTTGTAAAGTGCACACGGACCTGAATGTAGCAGATCCGTTGACTAAACCTCTCCCTAGGGCAAAACATGATCAACACCAGAATTCCATGGGTGTTCGATTCATCACATTGTAACTAGATTATTGACTCTAGTGCAAGTGGGAGACTGTTGGAAATATGCCCTAGAGGCAATAATAAAAGCATTATTATTATATTTCCTTGTTCATGATAATTGTCTTTATTCATGCTATAATTGTGTTATCCGGAAATCGTAATACATGTGTGAATAACAGACACCAATATGTCCCTGGTAAGCCTCTAGTTGACTAGCTCGTTGATCAACAGATAGTCATGGTTTCCTGACTATGGACATTGGATGTCATTGATAACGAGGTCACATCATTAGGAGAATGATGTGATGGACAAGACCCAATCCTAAACATAGCACAAGATCGTATAGTTCGTCTGCTAGAGTTTTCCAATGTCAAGTATCCTTTCCTTAGACCATGAGATCGTGTAACTCCCGGATACCGTAGGAGTGCTTTGGGTATACCAAACGTCACAACGTAACTGGGTGACTATAAAGGTCTACTACGGGTATCTCCGAAAGTGTCTGTTGGGTTGACAAGGATCAAGACTGGGATTTGTCACTCCGTATGACGGAGAGGTATCACTGGGCCCACTCGGTAATGCATCATCATAATGAGCTCAAAGTGACCAAGTGTCTGGTCACGGGATCATGCATTACGGTACGAGTAAAGTGACTTGCCGGTAACGAGATTGAACGAGGTATTGGGATACCGACGATCGAATCTCGGGCAAGTAACATATCGATTGACAAAGGGAATTGCATACGGGGTTGATTGAATCCTTGACATCGTGGTTCATCCGATGAGATCATCGTGGAGCATGTGGGAGCCAACATGGGTATCCAGATCCCGCTGTTGGTTATTGACCGGAGAGTCGTCTCGGTCATGTCTGCTTGTCTCCCGAACCCGTAGGGTCTACACACTTAAGGTTCGGTGACGCTAGGGTTGTGAAGATAAGTATATGCAGTAACCCGAATGTTGTTCGGAGTCCCGGATGAGATCTCGGACGTCACGAGGAGTTCCGGAATGGTCCGGAGGTAAAGAATTATATATAGGAAGTGCTGTTTCGGCCATCGGGACAAGTTTCGGGGTCACCGGTATTGTACCGGGACCACCGGAAGGGTCCCGGGGGTCCAGGCCACCTATCCCGGGGGCCCCATGGGCTGAAGTGGGAGGGAACCCAGCCCATAGTGGGCTGGGGCGCCAACCCCCTAGGGCCCATGCGGCTAGGGTTGAGGGGAAACCCTATGGGGGGCGCCCCTTGCCTTGGGGGGCAAGCCCCCCACCCTAGGCCGCCGCCCCCCTAGTAGATGCCATCTACTAGGGCCGGCGCCCCCCCCATGGCACCCCTATATATAGTGGGGGAGAGGAGGGACTTCATACCTGAACTTTGGCGCCTCCCTCTCTCCCCGTTACGTCTCTCTCTCGTAGTATAGGCGAAGCCCTGCTACTGTGACGCCCTGCATCCATCACCACGCCGTCGTGCTGCTGGATCTTCATCAACCTCTCCTTCCCCCTTGCTGGATCAAGAAGGAGGAGACGTCTCCCGTCCCGTACGTGTGTTGAACGCGGAAGTGCCATCCGTTCGGCGCTTGGTCATCGGTGATTTGGATCACGTCGTGTACGACTACATCATCACCGTTCTTTGAACGCTTCCGCACGCGATCTACAAAGGTATGTAGATGCATCTGATGACTCGTTGCTAGATGAACTCCTAGATAGATCTTGGTGAAACGAGTAGGAAAATTTTTGTTTTCTGCAACGTTCCCCATCACCTTCTCGCTAGACTCGGTACCGGCCTCCTCCTCCGTCCTCCCTCCACTCGCCGCTGGCCGCCCCCTCCTCGCTCCGCCTTCCTCCTCGATCCGTCCTCCCTCCACTCGCCGCCGGCCGGCCCCTCCTCGCTCTGCCTTCCTCCTCTGTCCTACTATCTTCTCCCTCCTCGAGTCGCCCCTCCTTGTCCCTCCTCCCTGATACATTTTGATTTAGTAGGCTTTCATATGTAACATTTTGATTTAGTTGATTTAGTATGCTAGTTGATTTAGTTGATTTAGAACATTTTGATTTAGTTTATTTAGTAGGCTAGTTGATTTAGTTGATTTAGTTGATTTAGTAAAATGGCGCCACCACCAGCACCACTATGTCGACTGTGCAAGTCAAGGTGCGCCAACAGCCTTGCAACTGGCAAGCTGTTCGGCATCTACTTCCATCCGAGTTTTCGTCATGCGGCGGTAAGAAATTAGATGAAATGTAACAACTATTTTATTTTAGTGTTGGCATTACTGCATTGTGTCATTTTGCTTTTCTTACACAGATCGTCCCATGCAATGTGAGGATGAAATTCAACAAGCTGACAGGAGACACTGTGACATTTGAGGCTCCTGGAGGGCCGTACACTATGGAGGTCGAGAAAGGACGCAATATGTCGCAGATTGGAGGAGATGGATGGGCCCGTTTCCTCGCTCGCATGCGTCTTACTGGTGGTGAGTTGATCAGATTCTCCTTCAGAGCAGAAAGACCCAAGCTGGTTGTCATTTATATCAACCTGGTGGAAGATGATGAAGATGACGAAGATGATGAAGATAATGAGGACCCACTCAATGAAGATGATGAGAACCCACTTCATGAAGCCATCATAGCTCAAAGAATGAGGCTGAGCAAGGAGGAGGTGTGCAACCTATGGGACATAATTCCGCCATGTGATGACTTTGTCGGGGTGCCATTCGTGACCCGCCTGACAAGTACCATGGTCGATCGGCATGAAATGGTATGTTATACGTACTGCATGTAGTAATTTGATGATATATATATGCTTTATTGTTATACTTACAAATGCAAATTATCTGATTATATGCTTAGTGAATCCGATGATATGCTTAGTGTAGAGTCCAATGATATGCTTTGTGGAATCTAGTCGATGATATACTTTAGTGTAGAGTCTGATCACATGCTTAGGCTATTTATTAATTGATATATTTTTCTTATTCAGAGATTGCCAAAGAACCTATCTGTGAGTTGTGGTATCGAGCCTGATGAAGAAGGCTCAGTTGGACTACGCCTTACCGCAAGGGGCTCCATCACCACATGTACTTACCGCATGGG
The DNA here is from genome assembly GCF_056163025.1 of Triticum urartu. Lineage (NCBI taxonomy): Eukaryota > Viridiplantae > Streptophyta > Magnoliopsida > Poales > Poaceae > Triticum > Triticum urartu. The sequence goes on from NC_141877.1 coordinate 582,993,050, forward strand.
CACAGATGGTCGCACACACTTGAACTCGGTTGGGTGGAAGAGATTCCTCGTTGGTAAGAATCTTCGTGCTGGACAGGCCGTCCTTATTACTATCAGGAACACCCACCGCCCAGGCTTGAGGATGATGATCGTCGTCGATATCATCTAGAACTACATATGTGTATGTGGCTATATCATCTAGAACTACATATGATGATCGTCGTCGATATCATGTAGAACTACATATGATGATCGTCGTCGATATCATCTAGAACTACATATGATGATTGTCGTCGATGTCACCTTGTACTGCTTGAGGATGCATGTTGAGTATATATGAAATTGTTATCTAGTACTCCCTCGGTTCCAAATTACTCGTCGTGGTTTGAGTTCAAATTTGAACTAAAACCACGACGAGTAATTTCGAACCGAGGGAGTACTACCTAGTACCTATAATGCTTTATGAAATTGATATCTAGTAGTACCTAGTATCTGGAAATTGCAGTTTATCGAAGCCGGAATGGGGAAATGGTGAAAGATATAACAGTAGCGCTGGACCAGGAAATCGCTACAGCTAAGTAATAGCAGCGCGTTCCTGAAAAGCGCTGCTGCTATAGTCAATAGTGGTAGCGCGGGTACAGGCAGCACTACTACTAAGAGTTAGCTGTAGCGCCTTATTGGTAGCGCGGGTACCCGCGCTGCTGATAGGCCTAAAACCCGCGTTGCTGCTAGCCTTTTCCTTAGTAGTGTAATATAGGATGGAGCAATCAAAAGTTATAGATACGTTGGAGACGTATCAAGTATTTGAGATCTCCCAATGCTGAATACGCCGCAAGGCTTTTGGAGATGAACAAAGCTCACGGGTTCCTAGGTATGCTTGGGTCAATAGATTGCATGCATTGGAGTTGGAAAAAACTGTCCTAAGGCATGGCATGGGCAATTCCACGGCCAAAAAAAGAGTTCTACTATAATTCTTGAAGCGGTGGTCGATCAAGAGACTTGGATTTGGCATGCTTTTTTTGGAATGCATGGATCTTTGAATGACATCAACGTTGTTAATCGGTCCAGTGATGAATACGATTGCAAATTGTGAATAGCCACCGGTGCAGTTTGTAGCAAATGGCCATACATACAACTATGGCTACTATCTTGCGGATGGCATCTACCCAAAGTGGCAAACATTTGTGAAGCCGTTGAAAAAAACCGGAAGGTAAGAAAAATCTTGATTTCCACAATGCTCAGGCGATGGCTAGAAAAGATGTGGAGAGAGCTTTTGGGATTTTGCAAGCCCAATTTGCCATCGTGAGAGGATCGGCTAGATTTTGAGATCAAAAGATGCTTTGGTACATCATGCACGCTTGTGTGATCATGCACAATATGATTATCAAGAATAAGTGTGGCCAAGATTTAGAGTACTCTCAGTATGAGCTCTTGGGACATCCCATGCGAGTGCGGCGGAGGGCTGCCAAGGTGGCCCTTTTTGTTACCTCCTATCATGCCATTTGACGTGCCGAAACACGTGACGATCTTCAGAAGGATCTCATCGAGGAGTGATGGGCATGGAATGGCCGACAAAGAGTATCATGATTTGTATGTTTGATGTTGTATTGTTGAATTAAGATAAACTATTTGTTTGAGTTGTAATAATAAAATTGAACTATTTATTGTTGATTTATTTTGTTTGTGTTTGAACTTCTTGGTTGTGTTTGGAGTGCATATGTTGTTTGTGCTAAAGCGCACGTAGTTTTTTTGTAGCGGCTGCTGGAGCAGCTCGTGCGTGCTAAAAAATTTAGCAGCCGCTGAAGCAAATGCTCCTTGCCGCGCAAAAACTTGCGATCAACGCACTGCAAACGCTTTTTTAGCGCGCCACGCGTTGCGTGGTTGTTGAAGATGCTCTTATGCATGTTCTCAATATGGCATATGAATCTACTCACATTTTTGTTCAGATGTTACTTCTCATGTTGCATGTGTGGTAGGCCTTGGCACCTCAGACAACCCGGAACTTATTTCCCTCCAAGCATCTGGTTACACATTGTCGAGATTAGTGGAAAGCATCATGTGGCAATTTGGTGACTTCATATCTTAATCATGCTTGTTAATTTGTTGCAGCTCTGAAAGGGATAGAACACCCAAGGCTTCAATGGTAAAAGAAACTTAGGAACCACCAAGAACTATACCGGCTATTTATTAATAAGAAAATAATTGGTTGATCAATATGAAAAGTCAGCCGAAAATACAGAAGACAAGCTAGGCCTTCCTAGTTAAACTACTAGCATGTACCCGCATGGCGGCACGCCGCGCCTCGTCGGTACGTTGTGTTTATATATGTTACTTTTATTTTTACAGTTAAACTCAATTTAAAGCAAGAGCTAGATAGTTGAGGTTACAATCATAAAAGAAGAAGCTAGAAATGACACATTTATCATCACCGTGCATATGTATTAATGTTAAGTTTTGTATATATGTTGCTTTTGTCTTGCTTTATAAACTTAAACTTAAAATGAAAATCTTTAGGTCCATATGTTAGTATGAAAAAGGCAAAACATGCATAAAAGCAAATTCATAAGTTTGTAATGAAAAAAAGGCAAGACATGATAAAAGCAAATTGAGGACGATACACTAATTATTAGCATGAGTGCTACATCTTACAAAGTCCAAAATACACATCGACACTTTCTTAATAAGACTAAACACATTTCATTTATTTATGACAGCGTGGCTTCCTGCCTGTGATGAACTTGTATAGATCTTTTGCAAATTGGTGCATATCTTTGCCAGGATCTTAATTTGTCTTGTGAATTTATTTTCCTAGGATCTTAGTCTGGCTTGTGAATTTATTTTGCTAGGCGGTTACATGTTGAACTGTCATTGGTTGGTGCGTGCCTTCTCTTTCACTGGAAACAGGTTTCTCTTTGTGACTTCAAATGTGTGATAGTTATGATCATTGATAATCAGGTGATGCTATAGTGAGCACAACCTTGAACCGCTCATGATCGGAGGCGGGAAGAAGCATGGCCAGGAGCAATGGGGACGCTATCCTATGACGTGTTTAAAGATCAAAGTGAAACCATCATTGGGAGAGAAGGACGTGCTTCATTCGATATTGGGCCGACGGGGCAGAGGTTGGTGGAGAACAGGCCGTACTGCCAGAGGACATGGCTAATCACATGAAGGAAAAATATCTCAATCAGAAGGAAATAATAATAATTCAAAAAGCCTAAGCTAATCACATGAAGGAAAATATCTAAACCAAAATAATAATAATAATTAAAAAACGCCTAAGCTAATCACATGCACGTAGTCACATCCATTGCCATGCAGGTAAGGGCATGTACAATGGTTCTATCTTAGGCATGCCACGTAGGATAAATGATGAGGTGGAGGAAAGAGAAATCATACGAAAAGGCTTGTATTCTCTTATTTAAGAGAAGACAAGACATGACCTCTTAGCACAATATGTCTCACCACGTTTTTAGGAATAGCTAGTTATTGAAGATAAGACTAAGAGATGACCCATTGTAGACATGTTTTTTATCATCTCTAAATCACATGCAAGACTTAAGATAAGACTATCTTATCAACCATTGTACATGCCCTAATCACATCCCCCGAAATTTGTGCCCTGTCAGTGCACTCACCCTATCAGCTGCCAAACCGAAAACTAACCAATCCCATGCCGCAAAGCAAAAGGCAGTTTGAGCAAACAAAACAAATCCCAGGATAAATCGCTATGTCCGTCCAAGGAAAGTACCACTCAATTACCCTGGAATTCAAATGGGAAGCCCATAAAATTGGCTGGTAAATCCAAGAATATCTTAAATAAAATTGAAATGGGAATCCCTAGGGGAAATAGAGAAGTTAGTAGTACGTGAAGAAAGAAAGAAATTAGTTCAAAGACCATGCATGTTGGTGTATCCGTGTATATATGCATTTTATGTCCAACACTGGATTTGTTCTAATTCTTAAATAAAATTGAAATGGGAATCCCTAGGGGAAATAGAGAAGTTAGTAGTACGTAAAGAAAGAAAGAAATTAGTTCAAAGACCATGCATGTTGGTGTATCCGTGTATATATGCATTTTATGTCCAACACTGGATTTGTTCTAATAGGCACATTGGGTCATCAGTCTAAAGTACACCAGTCCAGAATCCAATTATACATCCATTATTGACAGAAAGCATCCACTAATTCCATCCTCATCATTGAGTATAATCTAAATAAGACTACACTGGATCAAGACATGTAAAGCATGTGTTAATAATAAATATGTAGGACACGACCAAACCTGAAACTGAACAGAACAGAGATGACATACGGCCATCCCAGATCAAAGTCGTCACCCAAAACAGTCAGGCCCATTATCTCAGCAGTTGCCAGGCTCTCGGTGCACGTCTGTTGAAGAAATGCATATTCAGGGACAGAGATATGAGCCAGATTTGAACCAGCAGACTGACCAAAATAATCCTCTTCGCCTCGCAGATATTCCTAGTCGGTGCGTTGTCCCTTCATCTCACTTTGTGCAGACTTCCCCTACCTCTGCTATTCAAATGCATTTGGAGGACAAAGTTTCTGGTGCAAATGTCGCTATTTGTCCTTCCCCTTCCCCGGGCGCAGCGCTTTTCCCTTCTCCTACCCGCCATCCCATTCCCTCGCCTACTCGATCCAGTCCCAAACGTACATCCGCCTCACTTGTTGGTATCCCCTCTCCTCCGGCGAAGAAGGCTGCCAGTCAATCAAGCTTACTCGGTGCTCCGCCAGACACGCAAGTTTTCATTGGATAATCTTATCCAGCTAGTGGTGTGGGAGCCGCCCCTGTTCTTAGTGACGGTGTTGCCAGCACTGTGGTAAAGAGTTCAGTCAGAGGAGTTTTTTTGGGGGGCGCTGAGTTTCCTGGATCCACAACATCTCAGCGGAGCTACCATCGATCTAGGAATAGCAGATGGGACATTCCTCCGAACGGCGAATCTGGAAGTGTGCGTCCTAATTTCCATGGGTTTCTTCACAGTCGTGCTCGTTCTTCCACTTGGAAGCGCGACAGCGGATCGGCTCAACTGGACAGTAGCAATAATGTGTGCACAAGCCGATGCAAAAATTTGGGGAGCATGTCTTTTGAAGCTAGCACTGAACATTTATCAGTTATGGCATTTTGTCAGCACGAAGGAGGAAGCTATGATCCCTCGACCCTGAGCACACCTTCGCCGTCTGTCAGTGAGGGTACAGTTGGATCCCATCAAGGGGCTTTCTCTCCTCCTGGCATTGATCGCCTCCATCACAAGGGTCTGCATGTTCATGGTAGCATTTGTAGCCCTACAGCTCAAGTCACAATGGAAAATCAAGATGACTCTACTACACTGGATATCAACAAGAATTAGTCTGGACATAACATGGAGTTGGATGATGATGCAGATAGGAACTTAGCGCAATCCTTTTCTCGGGCAGCGGCAGATGGCCCTAACGCGCCTCGGGCGCCATGAAAGCCATAGCTTGGAATTGCCAAGGTATGGGCCGGGGCCTCGGTAGCGATCGAATGTTGTTCCTGGTAAATCTGATCCGTTCTACGAAAGCTCAGATAATATTTGTTTCAGAAATCAAATCTTCGAAGGTTCATTCGGTTGATCTTGTTAATAGGTTTGATGTGGCTAACAGTTTTGTTGTTCCTTCTAGAGGTGCTTCAGGAGGGCTCTGGCTTATGTGGAATGATGATCTTAAAATCTCTGTTCATAGTTCCTCCTTTCACTTTATCCTAGCCAATGTAGTTCATCTAGCCTCGGGGGTTCACTTTTGTTTGATATGTATATATGGTGATCCTTATCATAGGCAGACTAGTGCCATTTGGAATCAGGTTTCCACTTTTGTGTATGATAACCTCGGAAAACCCATGATCTGTATGGGAGACCTTAATGATATTTTGTATGATACAGATGGCTGTAATGGTAGTGTAAATTATTTTCGTATGTCTGCTTTTCATTCTATTGTCAAAAACTGTGGTTTCTTTGACATCGGTTTTAGTGGTCCTGCTTACACTTGGCGCAATAGGCAGCACACTATTAATCCTATTTACAGACGTTTGGATTGTTGTCTTGTTAATGCTGATTGGTGTGCTCATTACCCCAATACTAAGGTGCTTAATTTACCTATCATCGTTAGTGACCATGCTCCCATACTTATTTCTACTGATGGTAGTTTTGTTAAACCTAAGCAGACTTTCAAATTTGAAAATTGGTGGTTAATGGAGAAGGATTTCAGTAGTTTTGCTAAGTCTGCTTGGAACAATGCTAGAGCAGGCTCTTTTGTTGCAAAAACCTCTTCTTTGGCAGGGGCTTTGAAAACTTGGTGTAGGAAGAAGAAACCTTTTCAGCAAGAGCTTCAGGAACTAGAATCTAGTATCAAGCAGATTCAGGTGCTTCCAATCAATCAGCAAGATCATGCTTTAGAAAATTCGCTTATTATCAGGTATGAGCAAACTCTCTCTAAACTGAATAGTTTTTATAAGCAAAGAAGTAAGAAGGGATGGGCTACTGATGGTGATCGTAATACGAATTTTTTTCATCAAGCTGTGCTTAAGAGAAGGAAAAGGAATACTATCTGCTCGGTTAAGGATGAAAATAATATTGTGCATTTTAAGCCTAGTATCATTGCTAATACCTTCGTTAATTATTTCAGATATATCTTCTCTTCCACTCATATCAACTGTGATAGACCTTTTCTTGCTTCTCAATTACCGGAGGGCTCTTTGGACCCTACTTATTTAATTCCGGATAAAAATGAGGTCTTGCAGATTTTGAAGGACATGAAGTTGAATGCTTCTCCAGGGCCAGATAGTTTTAATGTCGAGTTTTATTTGGCTACTTGGAATTGGATAGGAGACGATGTCACTCAATTGGTAGTCAATTTTTATAGAACAGGTATATTGCCCTCTCACGTGAGTGATACAAACATTGCTCTCATTCCAAAAAAACTTGTTCCTCAGGTTCCTATGGATTATCGTCCCATTAGTCTTTGCAATGTTATTTATAAAATCATTGCCAAATCTTTAGCTAATCGTCTTAAGCCTCATCTTCCAGATTATATTGACCCTGCTCAACAAGCTTTCATTGAAGGTAGAAGAATTAGTGATAATATCATTATTGCTCAAGAGATTTCTCACTCTTTTGCTCTTCGTTCTTGGAATCACCTTGCTTTCATGCTTAAAATTGATCTTGCTAAGGCTTTCGATCATTTAGAATGGAGCTTCATTGTTTCAGCTCTTGCACGTAAAGGATTGCATGCTCATTTCATAAATTTGATTTATGAGTGCATTTCTTCTCCTACTTTTTCTGTGGTCATTAATGGTAGGCCTTCTCATAAATTCAAAAGTTCTAGGGGTATTCGTCAAGGTTGTCCTATGTCCCCTTATTTGTTTGTTATTGCCATTAATGAATTATCTCTTGCTCTTAACGAAGCTTTAGCTGCTCATAGTCTTCAGGGTATTTTGCTTGGACCAAATTGCCCCCCGATTCACTCTCTTTTGTTTGCAGATGATTTGTTGGTATGTGGTCAAGCTACTGTTCAGGAAGCTAATGCTATGGCCAACATTATCAATCATTTTTGTTCCATGTCAGGTCAAACTCCAAATTGGGCCAAGTCTGCTATTATGTTTAGTGCTCATGTTAGTCAGGCTGTTATTCAAGATATTAAGCAGATTTTTCCTGTTTCTAACATGGATGCTAATTTTTCTCATCTTGGTCATCCTCTTATTCTTCCTGCTAATAATAGATCTGCGGCCTACAATTTTGTTTTGGATAAATTCATGAATAAGCTTCCTGCTTATAAGGCCAACTTGCTCTCTCATGCAGCTAGGCTTGAATTGATTAGATCAGTTTTTTCTGCTATTCCTGTTTACTATATGGCTAATATTTTATTTCCTAAGAAGTTCATAGCCAAACTCACTGCTATTATTAGGAACTTTTGGTGGACAGGTATTAGAGAGCATAATTCGAGCAAAAGCTTGTGTCTTAGGGCTTGGAAGGATATTTGTTATTCTAAAAAAGAGGGTGGCCTTGGTATTAGGAACTTACAAGCCATTAATGAAGGCCTGATGCTTGCAGCTGCTTGGCATATAGCGAAAGATTCTTCTTCCCATCTCCATCTTGTTCTTAAGTCCAAATACTTCCATGATTCTTCCATCTGGACTGCTAGCCCTTCTAATCCAAAATCAGCTTTTTGGTCCTCCATTCTCAAAATACTGCCCAAACTCAAAGCTCATTCTTTTTATCAGATTACTCAAGGTAATATTTCTATATGGAGCACCCCTTGGTGCTCGCGTTGGAATGCTATTTATGATCATCTTATTATTCAACCTTCAGGATATAGTTACCCTTCTCTTATTAAAGATCTTTGGGTTCCTGATAGGAAAGAATGGAATTCTACCCTTATTTACTCTCTTTTCCAACAACCTCTTGCTTCTACTATTATGCAGACTGATATTATTCAAGAGGACGGCCCAGATATTCTGTGTTGGGACCTTACCCCTAATGGTATTTGTATTTCTAAATCTACTTATAAGCTGTGTTTGCAGGATATTCATGCCAATCCTAGATTTGCACCTTCTCAGGTTTCTTTGCAGGTCAAGAATCTTCTAAATGAGGTCTGGAAACAAAAGATGATGATTCCCAGGGTAAAAACTTTTGCTTGGAGGCTTCTTAGAAAAGCTCTTCCCACAGGTTTGAGAGCTGGCCGCTTCTCCGTGCACATATCTCAACTTTGTAGCAGATGCGGTAAGCCTGAGGATGAGATGCATTTATTTTTTCTTTGTGATTTTGCTAGAGCTGCTTGGTTTCTGAATCCTTGGTGCATTAGAATGGATATTATAGTTCAAAGTAATCCTAATATTCACAGTATTTTCCTTGCTCTGATTAATATGAATCATCCTCATGCTTCTCTACCCAACATTCTCAACTTTATGTGGTGTCTTTGGAAAGCTAGGAATGATTATTTATTTAGTAGGAAAAAATCTCTTCCTTATCATATTAACACTGCTGCTATAGCCCTGTGTAATGAACTCGATGATTCTATACATATTTCTTCTCAGCTCAAATCCAATGAGATGGTCGGTGTTTTACCTCTTACTAATCAGATTCCTATGCAGGGGAAAACGATTAAGTCTGATCTTCAAGTTACAGGACCAAAAGTATACTCTGATGCAGCATTTAGATGCAAAAAAATTCCAGGCTTGACTCAAGGATCTGTTGCTACTGGAATTGGAATTTACCTCTCTTTACCACAAGATCAATTGAAGGTCAATGTGCAGATCCAAGCTTCTACTGTTATCACAGATACACCTTTACAAGCTGAAGCTTTGGCGTTTCTTTTGGCGGCTAGAGTGGCCAAACAGCTATGCATTTCTCAGCCCACTTTCCTCACTGACAATCTGTCTTTGGCGTCATGGGCGGCTAGCAGAAAGATTAAGGAATCTACTACTCCTTGGACTATAAGGAAAATTCTGGCTGACTTCTTCTGCTACTCCTCAGATCTTCAGTCCCAGGTGTTTCACATCTCTAGGGAGATCAATGGTATTGCACACAATGTAGCTCAGCAGGTTCTAACATCAGTGGTAGAACCTGATATATGTTGTTTCGCTTCAGCTCATCGGAATATGACTTGCCCTATAGTTTCTCTTCTCTCTACTTTTCAATTTCAGGACTTTGTAATTCATGTTGTACGGTGTTTCTGAGCTAAAATAAGAAAGTTTGGCGCCTAGTGCGCCTTTTGTTGTTCAAAAAAAAAGTCGTCATCCATGATGGCTAAGGACGTGTTTAGACCAAAGTCGCAGCTGAATTGATCTGTTGTTCCCTGTTCCATGGTCTATACAACATAAACATGAAATCTCCATAAACAGACACGCAGGCACAGAAAAATAAAAAGGAGACAGTAATGGAAGTAAGGAGACGAACCCTTACTACCCACATACGTACCTGTGAAACGAAGACAGTAGCAGCATGGCCGCGTGCGAGAGGAATGCCGAAGCTTGGGCGGCACCTCCGCGCCTGTTCCCTCGGGCCGTTGAGAGAGGCAACAATGCATGTAGCTGGGGTGGGGGTGCAGCGGCGCGTGGGGTACTGGCGGCTCACGCGGCGCATAGGCAGCGCTCGCACGCCCCAGCAATCGATGTTGTAGAGCGCCGAGAAGAAATTGGTCGGCCCGCAGGCGACGCCGTCGTGCAAGATGCCAGCAGCTCCCCGGCTTTTCTCGGTAAAGCATCTAGAACGGCGCAGCCGGCTCCTCCATGGTGGTGGCTGCTCCTCCTTCGACGAAGATTCCCGAGGGCGGCACTCCCGCTCGGACGGCGAGAGGCAGACCCACCTGGCAATGGCGATGCAGGTTCTCGCTCCTCAGAGCAGCATCGGCATTGACTCGACGCAGCTCCTTGCCCGATACAGGCCCCTAGTGGCGGCGACAGAACCCTCCTTTGCGGCCGCACCTCGAGCGATCCTTGGTGCCTTGTGCGGCTCCATTGACTGCACGCCCAGCGGGCTGCCCTCGATGTCCCTGGAAGCTTCCGGTCTTTCCACGGCTCCCCACAGCGTTAGGGCACCATCAACTGTAGCAGGAAAAGAAAAACACAATGAGATCGGAAGAGGTGGAGAGGCGACGACAGCGAGAACATGAACAATAGCGACGGGAATGGCATGTTGTCGCCGCCTTAATCCTGCTTCCCGCACGCACGCCGTTTCTGACAATCTATGTGCGCCATCGCCATAGTCGCGTGGAGAGAAGGTTGGAGCGGGACCCCGGAAAAGAGGGTTCCAAGACGGCTAGCGCCGAGGACGGACATGGGAAAAACCTTGATCGGGAGACGCAGGCCGAAGGGAGGAGCTTTTATAGCCGGAAACGGCGGTAGAGCGGTGCTAGAACATTGGACGGGATTCTTCGCGACGCGCCTTTGATTGCAGATGAAACGACGACAGCTGCACCGATAAGAAAGAAACAGCGGGCTCTAGAATAGATGGTAAAAGCGGCAGCGATGAAAAAAAACAACAACATCTAGATAAGACGATCGGGGCGGCATCGTTGTTTCTCTTTTCGCAGGAGGACTGCACCGAGTAGTCCAACAGAGGACAACACATATACTCACTCCGTTTCAAAATAAATGACTCAATTTTATATTAACTTTATACAAAATTAAGTCATCTATTTTGAAACGGAGGGAGTATAACCCAATAAAGAGACTTACACAGTCAGCACCATCTAGATTGAACGACCGAGAGTAGTAAGGTGGCACCAATCTATCTTTTTTTTTAAGGAAACGACACCGCTCTATCAAAAAGAAGACGCCACCGCTAACCGAAGCAACAGCAACCGGGCCAACAGCAGCACACACGCAACCCAATGGACAACAGAAAGCGACACAACAATTGGGCTAAGAGCGGCACGACCAGAACGCCAGACAACGACTGGGCCGACAACGACGGAAGCAGAACCCGATGATGAATAGAATGAAGAGAAGCATCGAGGCAGAACGGACGCGCCAGGGCACGAACTCCACCGTACAACCTGCCGCACACACAACAAAAAATGCTAAAGCAACCAACGCAGCTGCCACGCACGTTCAAAAAAATTTGAAATGAAACCTTGAACACACCACGCATTCGTACACAGCCATTTACTAAAATTAAAAATACACGTACCATATACAAATTTACCTAGGGGTCATTTTCATACAAGTGGGTAAACCTTAGAGCGAAAATGCCCCCGAAAATAGGGGTTTGGGTATACCAGAAACACAACAACATTTGCAGGGATGCTGCCCTGACTTCCAGATACACCATGACACCCTACGCAGCCTTCCGACACCAGTTTCACAAGTCAGCGTCCCAGCATCCACCATTCACATTGCAAGCTACAATGCCGGCATGGCATGGAGACTTCAATCTTTTTGATTGGTCAGTTTCATTCTCTGCTCCACTAAAAAACAGTTTCATTCTCGGCTTTGACGTCTGTTTTGAGACGGTCCTGTAACACTTCAAAGATGTTAATAGCAAGAAGGGACAAAACTAATTCATCCAGCTGCATCTTCATTTTTACTACTAGAGATGAACTCATGTATTACTTCCTCCCACTAAACCTGGGACTGAGCATCTCTAGCAGACTTCGTATAATGCCGCGACCCGCAAAATAACCGCTAAAATACGGGTCCATACGGAAAACGCTGCCCGATCGGACACCGCAAATGCGTCCAACCAGTAAAAAAAATTGCGGGGCGCGAGAAAAGTTCGCCCTCAACCTTTACATTTACGGGGTGGGAGGCCGACCCGAGCTCGCCCCCTATCTGCAGCAAGATTTGGCGCGAGGGAAATTTTCATGAGGCCATTCCCGCTCCCCCCCCCCCCCCCCCCCGCGGCCGCCATTGCCCCGCCACCGCCCTGCTCCGGTCGATCTTCCCCGGCCATTTCTTCGCCGCCATGGAAGCCTCCCAGCCGGGCCCCATCACCATGGAGGTCGCGCACGCGCAATCCCCTCCGGCGAATCTCGTCGTCGGTCATGTCGCCCCCGCCGTCGCCCAAGGCACCACCGCGCCTGCCCGCAAGCGGCAGGCAACGTGGTCGTGCATGGCGGCAATCAGGCTGGCCCCGCCGGAAAGGCATGCGTGCTGGCGCCGCCGCCGCTGCGCGATTTGCCTGGCCGCCGGCGGAGAAGGTGGGAAATGTTTCGGGCGTGAAGCGCAGGTTCCTAGGAAAAGGCCAGCGCCTACATCCACTCCCTCCGCCCTGGCAAGATGTTCCCCGACGATGCCGTTCAACAGCGCTGCTTCCACCGCAGGCGAGGTGTTCGATGAAATGGCCGGAAGGTATGCATCTTTGACCCTCCTACTTGCTTCACTTTTCGCCATTGTGGTAGCTCGTGACTTGATGTCACTCACTGTAGCTATGGTTCGAACAATGCTACTGCCGAGTTTGTCAACTTGTTGGACACCAACGTCGTCGACATCGATCAAGCCCCGCCGTTGCCCAAGGCACCACCACACTGACATGGACGACATCACCAAAGAATGGCATGAAGAGACAACTTGAAGAGGAGGATGCTTGTGGCGGCCGGTGCGTGTTACAGTGCCGGTGATGTTTTCTCATCGGGAGTTGGAACCAATGCCGCTGATGCATTCAGTGCGTCCGACGATGCTTTTGGTGCCGGAGTCGAAACAAGTGCCGACGATGGATTCGGGGGCGGCGATGTCATCGATAGAGGTGGTGTGGAGTGAAGGTCATGACGACGGCTGAAAAGCGGCCAAGATGATGATGGACGTGGTCGTCGCTTTTGCATGAAGTCCTTTTTAATGCATTTTGATGTTAGGCATGTTGATGTTAGGATATTATATGTGTACTAATTATGTGATTAGTACTAAAGTTAATACTTGGTATGATATTAGTTGCATGCTAAACATTAACCTCGTTTGATGGTCATAATTACTTGGATCCACCTCTTTGGGCCATTTTATATTGGTATAGATATAGATAGATGTAGTTATGTTCTCACAAACAAAAAATAGGGCTTTTAAGATAAATATGTGTTCATATACTTCATAAAGTGCCTTAATTAGTGATTTAAAAATGGAAAAAATCATGTTGTAGTTTTAGCGGTAAAATCATGTTGTAGACTTGAACGACAAAATCATGTTGTAGTTAAAGTCTTGATTGACGATGTGTTCAAATGATGTGGTTATTTGCAGTTTTGACGGCGGCTTAGCCACCCCCGAGACTGGGAGGCCATCAACTCCATCATTGCTCATCTTCGCGTGATGGCTAAATACGCCTGCACCGCCATTTCCCCCTCCACCACCGGAGTCGGACTAAATCTTCTCCGCCTGTGGTGTGTTCTTCTTTTCTTTAGACTTGTTGAGTTGTGCCCTCAGAAGAACCTATATACCGTGTGTTCTGCTACTTTGTGTGTGGCGTGTGTGTGTGCGCACGCGCGCGCACTTGTTGTGTACTGTGTTGGACCTTGTGCTCGGTAGTTTGCTTATACAAAAAGCAGGGTGAATGCCTTTTTCGGTAAAGTCTTAATTAAAATGATGTCGTGCTTGGACTGATCCGTTCGAATGCTGATGGGTTTAGGCCGGGTTGGCACGGCATGCGGTGTCGTATAATGCGCGTAGGTCGCGCACGCACCCCCCCCCCCCCCCCTCGGGAGCTCCTATTGGACGTGCTTTGCGTCAAAATGTCGTCGCCGCGCACAGGGGCGCAGCCTGACTGGGCCGGCCCATAGTGCTGTACTGGTGGTAAGAAAAGAAAGCAAAAAGGGGAAGGGAAACGCGATGGAAACTCGAACCTGCGACCTACAGATTCGAAGCACATGCTCCCAGCCACTCCACCTGACTAGCATTCCTTGTACTAGCATACAAACGCGCACTTATAATAACTTAGTACAACCGTACAACCAGAATTACACACTGTAGTGAACATCTTAAAAGAAATTGTAGATTTTTCCTGAAAGTGTATATTTTGAAAAAGTGCGACCATTTTTTTCATTTCTAAACATATTTTGTACACAGGAACATATTCTGTAAAAAAAAGTGTATATTTTTTGTACACAATGTTCTGAATCTTGAAGACAAATTTGAAGCACAAACATTTTTTGAATCTTCAGAACAAATTTAGAAATGGAGAACAAATTTGGAAGCGCGAACAATTTTTAAAGCACGAACATTTTTTGAATCTTGAGAACAAATTTTGAAAACTCCCAAACAAATTTGGAAGCGCGAACAATTTTTTAAAGCACAAACATTTTTTTTAAACTCGAGAATTTTTTTTGAAATAGAGAGCAATTTTGAAAAATCCCGAACAAATTTGGAAGCATGAATTTTTTTTGGAAAATGTGAACAAAATTGGAAGTCCGAGCAATTTTTTAAAGCACGAACATTTTTTGAATCTTGAAAACATATTTTGAAACGGAGAGAAATATTTAAAAATCCCGAACAAATTTGGAAGCGCGAACATTTTTTGAATATGTGAACAAAAAATTGAAATTCAGCACATTTTCTGAATTTTAGAAGTTTTGTACTTTTTTGTGTAACGAGAACAAATTTTGAATTTTGAGAACATTTTTTGAAAACACGAACAAAATTTAAATTTTTGATTTTTTTTAAAGGAAGAGAAGAAAAGGAAAGGAAATAAAAAAGAAAATCATAAACATTTTGTAAAACCATGAACATATTCTGAAAAAAAAAGTAAACTTGAAAAAGAAAGTGAAACAAGAAACAAAAAACGAAAAAATGAAAAAGAAACAGAAACAAAAAAAGAGAAATAAAAAAAAATAGAAAGACGAAAAAGAACCAGATAAAAACGATACAGGAAAAAAACCCGGTTCAGGGAACCTTCTGGAAGGTTCCCAAAACCGGTTAGGACGCATTATGTGTGGGCCGGCCCATTTCTGTCGCTCGCTGCGCTGCCCCTGTGCCCCCCCTCGCCCCCCCCCCCCCCCCCCCCCCGGCGCACAGCATACCTCCGGTTCTTAGAGTTTTTTCTCTTTTTATTTTTTTCTTTTTCTTTTTCTTTTTCTTTATTTTTTCTTTTTCATTTTCTCCTATCCTTTTTTCATTTTTCTTTTCAAATTACACGGACATTTTCTGAAATCCGGGAACATTTTTACAAACCGGTGTACACTTTTTGAAACTCAAACAATGTTTCAAATCAGCTTGAACATTTTTTCATTCAATTTTTTCTTCAAATTCAAAAAATGTTTATCACATTATTTGAAATTTCGAACATTGTTTTACACATTCATGAACATTTTTGTACATCCTAGATTATTTCGAATTCACGATCATTTCTTGGAGTTGCATACATTTTTGGAACTCGTGGACAGTTTTTTTTTTGCATAGGCGAATATTTTTTAAACTCAAGAACAAAATTTTTAATTCATCAACATTTTTGTTCATGAATACATGTTGAATCAGCAAACTTTTTTGAATTTTGTGACTTTTTAAAAATGGGAAGAAGTTTTGAAATTCAAAACATTTTTCGATTTTTGTGAACATTTTCTAAAATTCATGAATTTTTTTTGAATTTTTTAATATTTTTGAAATATACAAACATTTTATTCTGAAATCACGATTTTTTTCAACTCGTGAGCATTTATCATTTCCTGAAAACTTTTTGAATTTGCTATTCTTTTGTCACAATTCGCAATTTTTATGAAATCTAGTACTTTTTTTAAAATCCTAAATTATTCTTTAAAATGGAAACTGAAAAAAAAACCATGGGGCATCCCGCCCCGCACATGAGTCGGCCCAGAAGGGCTCTCGGGGTGTGCGGGGGTACGCGGTTGGAAGATTTCCGGCGCGTGGGTCCCACACGGCGCGACTGAAGTCCCAGGTTCACTGCACGACAAACATGACATGTAGTTCTAAGCTAGTTGGGTGGGTAACTGAATAATGTTTCATTTTGTGCGATGGTACGTTATAAATAGTTGTGTTACAAATACAAATATTTTTAAAAATTGAAATATTATTTTGTTAAAAATAAAAAGAGTTGTAAATCTTGAGATTCTACATCACATGAATATAATTGTTCACTTTATGCATTGTGTGCATCTTTTTTTAGAAAAAGAGGATTACCCCCGGCCTCTGCATATGAGCGATGCATGCGGTCAGCTTATTAATTATTATGTGCATATGGAAGGTAATCTTATTATTTCTGTGAAATATGTAAGTTCAACCAGATTCTTCTCATTCTACCTCTCCAACCAAACACAGGAACGGAATCTACTCATTCTACTTTTCTACACCTATCAAACATAGGAATGGAATCGATCCGTTCCACTGGAATGGAGGTTCCATTCCATTTGGTTCTGAAACCAAACACACCCGTAAGAGCCTGGGTACACATAAATAAGACGAGGTACTGCTCCGTAAAAATACTGATCAGACATATCAAACGCAATATGGCTTTTTGGTTGTCTGTTTGCGCCAAGCTATATGAACATTTGGGCTTGTGCAATAAATATAGAGATATCCGAGAACTCTTGCACTTTTTTATGATCTGGACTTATAATGAAAGTATATAGCAGTGCAGTCTTGTAGTTAAAGAAAGTGACAACTACATAGTAAGAGACATCAATCTTCTGGAAGCTAAATAGCTAAAATTTGTAGATATGTACAAAAACTATTTATGAATATCATCCTACCGGTCGAATTTTACAAGATCACAGAAACTATGAACAGAGGGGTGTCTTTTAAGTAATAAAGCGCCCCATTTTGAAAAATGAACAGAGGGATAAGATTACTCAATATTCAGCTGCATTGGATTATTCACAATAATTTCTGAAACAAGCCGGCTTTTCAATTACATAATCACTTTTATTGCCCTCGAAAGGACAATAAAATTGAGATACACTACTATTCGGGTTTACAGCCTTATGTGATTAGCCGTTCAATTATAAGGAGGCACGAATTGATGCTCCACTCATTATGGAGTTTAATATTTTCATTTTTTTCAAACCTAATATTTTCAGTGGGTTAGTTTAGTTCTCTAAGCATCACTTCTTTGACATCGGTTCTGAGATGTGTATGGCTTTTTTTTTGCGAGAAGGGGCAACTATTTCATCCAGATGCATCTTCTTAATTTTTGGCCGGTGAAGAAAAGTCTCAAGTGTAAAAAAAGGCTCTGAAATTGCTTTCACATTTCCAGTAAGAGGCCGATCAGTGTTCTCCCATCTAGGATTAGGGGATTCGTGGTAACCTCGGTGAATTCTTCATGTTCCCCCGTGCTACTGGCATGATGGGCAAGATACACTACAGGTATCGTTCATCGTCTTTGATATGCGATACCTTTTGATACATACTCATCTCGTATTCCTTATACTAGTTAACGATCTTTGCATTTTCTCGATGCAGGAGTAAGGGTTTAGCTAGGACCTACGACAGAAATGGTTAGGCACTCATATGGAGGTGTATCGAACAACACCGTAGATGACAGACAAACTGTTAACACACTTCTCGATGCCGCCCGTTCCGAAGAAACAAATTTCTGCTTCCGCTGGAGCATCTAAGGAACTAATGCATTCTAATCGAGAGAGGATTGAACTTGTGCATCACATGACCAAAAAACATAAGTGTGTATGTATATATTTATAGATGGAAAATAAGAAGGAAGAGTCAAAAAAAGAATAGTAACAAAAGGTGGAAACATTTAAGAGCCTAGGTGCACATAAATAAGAGGAGGTACTGCTCCGTAAAAACTTTGCTAGAGACTTTGGGCATGATAGATTGATAGGTAGGTTGCATCAACACCGATCAGGCATGTCAGATGCAAGCTATGGGTGTTTGGTTGCTTGTATGCACCCACCAAGTGTTATTAGGAGTCATTTGATTGCTTGCATGGCTACTCTGGACCAGATCAACGTTGAACTTTAAAGCATCATTGTTGGATCAGAGGCCGGAAGACACACGCGTACAGGTGGAGAAAAAACGATGAGACACACATGAGAGATTTTTTTGGTGTCGTTCTACTTTCTCCTTGGCTTTTCTTCCTTTATATCTCATTGTTCGGTTACAGAAGGGAAAACGTGGCCGTTAAGGATCCTACCAAAGCGCCACGATCCGGTTAGCTCATGCCATCCCACGAGCTCCTGAACGTGTCTACCACGCGATGCTAGACTGAAGGAAACGGCCCGATGCAAACGGATGCATCTCAGGCCCATGCAAATGCATGCATGGCTCGCACAAGTTACGGCTCGTGGCTAACAAACTAGCTAACAAAAACAAATGCTAATTAGACGTGACAGAACATGTACGTGCTAGCCTATGCTCAACTAATGCAAGCTAAATCTCAGAAACAAACATGCACTATTCCCTACGTGCTCGCTAAAGCAACATGATTATCTGACAATCACTCCCTAATCTTGTTGCTGCTTGATGCTCCTGACCTGACGCTGCGGTGGGTGACACCCCCGTTCACTGATGGCATCTCCATCTCGAGATGCTGCTGCTGGAGTCTGAGAGCTTCTTGGCTCCGTTTTCTTGATGACATATGAGCAGCACCAACAACTGTCTTCAGTAGCACCATGTACAGTCGGTTAGGTGATCTCTTAATCTTCATCTGCACCTTCCCAGACCTGCCTCTAATCCACAGGAATGTACCATCTAGCACTACACGATTGCCATCCTCTGCCAGCTTACCAAGACTAATTATATTACTAGATAAACTCGGTACAAAATATACCTCCGTCAGATGCACCTGCTCACCGCTCTTGCATTCAACAATGACTGAACCTTTCCCTTTAATCAGAGCAGTAGATCCATCTCCAAGCTTCACATGGCCACCGATGCTTTCATCTATCTCCTTGAATTTGCACCGTGAGCCAGTCATGTGGTTACTAGCACCACTATCAAGCCACCATGCATCAGCTGATCCATCCATGCTCAACAAAGGCTTGACGTTCTCCTCATTCAGCATCACAAAGTTCTTGCTCTTCTCAACGAGTTCACTTCCCTCATCCGTGAGGAGCATATCAGACCGACATCCCTTGTTCCCTTTGATTTTCACTCCCGGCTTCTTCACGCTGAGTGTCGCCGCGGCCGACGGCGGCGTCGTAACAGCAGCCCTCACGACCGGCGTCGGCAGCGTCGTTGCCGCACTCCCTGCGGCCGGCGCCGTCTTGACTTGAATGGGTGCTTCAGCTGCATGTACCACCAGATCCCTGAGTCTTCCATTCTCATCACAGATCACACGCTGCATCTTCAAGAACTTGGCATTCTCCTCCCTTGCATGTACCAACTCCTCAGCCTGTGTCATGTACTCGTCAGACAGGGCATGCAACTTTGCATTAGCGGCGGCCAACTCTCCGCGTAGCCGTGCGACCTCAGCCTTAGCAGGTTCAACCTCCATCGATGCATCAGAGGGCTTGAAGGACTCGCCTCCCAGTGCATGGCCGCCCTCTGCCTCCATCTCTGTAGGCTCAAAGACACCTGCGGTGCCATCCACCTCAGGCGCAAGCTCACATGCCATAGCCATGAGCAGCGTCGGCTTGTCGTCGACGTCGGCAGCAACTAGGAGCGCCTTCTCTTTCTTCCACGCCTCACACTCAGACTTGAAGTGTCCTTTCTCCCCGCACTTGAAGCAGGTAATCTTGGACTTGTCGAACTTGCCGCGAACCTTCTTCCTGTCGTCGTCCCGGCCGCGGCCACCACCGCGCCCATCACCGTCCTTGCCGCTGCTGCTGGACCCTTCTCCCTTCTTCTTTTCTTTCTGGATTAGGGCCTTCAGCTCTGCACGCGAGACCAGCATCAGCTTCTCGCCGTCGTCGCTGCGGTCTTGGCGCCGCCCGGACTCGTTCTCCTCGAACGCCCGCAGCCGCCCAATGGCCTCGGCGACCGACATCTTCTTGACGTCGCCCCATTGCTCGATTGTCCCGATTATCGGCAGGAAGCGATCCGGGACCGCCGCGAACAGCCGCTTGACAACGGCGTGCTCCTGCAAGTTCTCGCCAAGTGCTCGAATTTCTCCGACGAGCGCGGTGAGTCGGCGCCCGAACGCGCCGACCTCTTCGTCATCTTCCATGGTTAGCCGCTCGAAGCGCCTTGTCAAGTGGCTGATGCGCGCCTGCACCACACGCTCATCGCCTATGCGCATGGTACGGATAGCATCCCAAGCCTCCTTCGCCGACTCGTACTCCACGATGGACATCATCACGTCGTCGGGAACGGACTGCGAGATAGCAGCCATGGCTCCCTGATCCTTGGCCTCGTCGACGTCTTCTCCGGTGATCGCCGACCACACGCCCATTGGCTTGAGGATGATCTTAATCTTCGCTGCCCACAACTGATAATTACCTTCTGTCAGCTGCGGGTATTGGATCGGCACTCCGACGCTCCTCACCGGCGCAGCCACGACGATCGTCCCATCGCCGGAGCCGCTAGCTCCGAGCCTCTTGCTCGGCGGCGTGTACTTTCCGCCGTCACCAGCGTCGCTCTTCTTCGGTGACTGATCTCCCATCGCTACACACCGTCGCCGATTCGCCTCCGGCCACAACCAGGCTCTGTATACCAATTGTTGGATCAGAGGCCGGAAGACACACGCGTACAGGTGGAGGAAAAACGATGAGACACACACGAGAGATATTTTTGGTGCCGTTCTACTTTCTCCTCGGCTTTTCTTCCTTTATATCTCATCACTGGTAGAAAAAGGGCCTATAGTCCCGGTTCGTAAGGGCCTTTAGTCCCGGTTCCTGAACCGGGACTAAAGTGTCGGTACTAATACCTCCCCCCTTTAGTCCCGGTTCAGTCCAGAACCGGGACTAAAGGCCCTCCATGTGGGCAGTGCGCAGAGCCCAGTCAGGAGACCCTTTGGTCCCGGTTGGTGGCACCAACCGGGACCAATAGGCATCCACGCGTCAGCATTTCTGTGGCTGGGGTTTTTGTTTTTTTTTGAAAGGGGGGGGGGGGGGGTTGGGGGTTTTGGGGGGTTAATTTAGGTGTTTCATATATTGTGTTAGCTAGCTATAATTACTAGAGAGAAGTGTCCTCTCTTATGTCCGTGCTTAGTCGACGCTACGTACTATACATACGTATAGAGAGGACTAGACACGCTGGCTAGCTAGTAAGCAAACGAAGGAAACAGAAGATCGTGATGAACATATATGCATACAGAGAGAAGTGATATCGACCACCTCTCCTTCTCCGAGAGATTGGTCGAACAACAAGTTCTCGTATATCTATCTGACACTACCGGCTACATATATACAGTAATTATCTCTTACAAATATAATCATATGGACTGAGGGTCAACATAGAATTCTCCGTCTTCAGGGATCACGTGGTCAAGAAAGAATGCCGCCAATTCCTCTTGAATTCCTCGCATGCGAGCTGGTGCTAAGAGTTCATCCCGCTTCCGAAACATCTAATTTAAAGAAGGGGGTCAATACATATATATATGAATGAATGAAACTCAACACAAATGATGGTAATAAAATAAAATTGTGAATGTTGTTATTTACGTACTTCATATTGTTCGTCAGTGTAGCACCGCTCACAGGTCGTGTGGCGGATGGACTCGCAAACATAGTATCCACAGAAATCATTCCCTTGTTCCTGCCACAACCACTTTACAAGAAATAGAGGTTAATCAAACTGATAAGCAAGAATGCCAAATGGTATTGATGAAACTAGCGCTTGAATGACTAGTAGATGCGCTTAAAATGCTACTATAGCTAGTACTTACTTTCGGGTGTCTAAATTGCAGCTCCTTCGGCAGTCCCGGAGCTTTTCTGGTGAATTTTCTCCAAACCCTGCCGGACAAAGAAAACAATTACTTGATATATCAGGAAATGAACAAAGTTGCTGATATGGTGGATAATGATCGATTTAATTTACTTCTCGAGTATTTGAGTCATGTCTGCATAGTCCTTGGGATCTTTTCGTCTTGAGTCTAAGACGGTTACTAGTCCCTGCTCAAGCTTAATATGTAGGAGAATATAGTGGAAACTGCACACGCATGCATAACTCATCAATTACATTACTATAACCTTGACTAATATATAAGGGAAACCGAATACGCACAAGACAGTAACACTCACTTGAAGTTGTAAGGAAAGAGTATTATATCTTTGTTTTGATTTATTATCAACGATTGTAGCATGCTGGCCTCGGTTTCTGCGGCATGAAATTTAACCTGAGTTGCATCTATGAGATATGTGTTAATGAACCCAATATCACTGACTTGTCTTTTCTTCAATTCGATGATCTTCAATCTGCATAATATAGTGAGGATGATTATAAATACATGCAATGAAAGAGCTAAGCTATATAGAGAAACTTAATGACAGAAGTAGTACTACTTACAGACAGTAGCAGGTGACAGTTGCTTTATCGAGGGCCAATTGATTGAAGAACTGATAGAACTCCTCAAATGGAACAGGCAACAGATCAATTCCAACGAGGTCATGCTCCGGTTTAACTCTCGCATACAAAGTACTCCTCCCCCCAGAGTCTCTGTAGATTTTCAAGTACCAATCATGCAATCTTCGCATCATCATTGATAGAGATCTTTCATCTTTGACGAGAGGCTTCCCGTACTCGTATCTTTGTATCTGCACGTCCATGGGTTCATAATGTACTTCGTCGGGCAGGTAATCTGCAAGATTGCTATAACCGGGCACCATCCTCGGATCATTATCGACGTTGTGGCTAGGCACCTTGAGCGGGGGGCACGATTGCTTCGCTTGTTCGCCGAGCTGGGCAATTTGTTTCCCAGCTCGTCGTTCTTTCAGCCTTTGATCACTGACAGTACTTCCCGACCGCTCCGCTTCGGCAAATTCCTTTCCAATAATGCGGTCATAGTTTCCTTTCGGCGAATCAGACTTCGGTGGTTTTGTCAGGGCAGCCAGAGTGCGCTTCACTTTCACCCGATCTACCTTCTCCTCCGGAGGTGGATGTTTCTTTGCTTTCACCCCTTCAAAGAATTTCTTCACTTCTTCTCACGCGATCTCGGCGTTCTCTTCCTGGGTCCTCTCGTATGGTAACTTCTCTGGAGTCTTCAGAGAAGGACCGAATCTGTATGTCCTCCCGCCTCTGGTTGTACTGCTAGATGCCGACCGAGCAGACGTAGCGGTTGTCTTCTTTACTTGTTTAAGAGGCGGAGGAGAAGGACTACGACGTGCCGGAGCAGCTGGAGCGGCGGCAGGTCTCTTCCGCCCTTGCTGACGAGGCGGAGAAGGAGAAGGTTGGCTGCTCGGGCGCGTCGGCGCAGGCGGAGAAGGAGGCGGAGTGCCACCGCGCGCCGGAGAAGGAGCCGGCCGAGGGCCCTGATCGTCACTCGCCGGAGGAGGAGGCGGTAGAGGCGGAGTGCCCTGACTCGCCGAAGGAGGAGGAGGAGGCGGTGGCGTCCAGTTCGGAAGGTTGATGAGCTCCTTCCGCCATAGGCATGGAGTCTTCAGAGCAGACCCCAGCCGAGTCTCCCCTTCACCGGTAGGGTGGTCAAGCTGGAGGTCCTCAAATCCCTCCGTTATCTCATCCACCATCACCCTAGCATATCCTTCTGGAATCGGCCGGCAGTGAAAAGTTGCGCCGGGTTCAGTAGGAAAAACAGAGCCAACAGCCGCCTTGACCTTCAAATTCATCCATTGCGTCATAAGGTGGCAATTTTGAGACTCCATTATAGCATCCACGGGATAGCTGGCAGGAGCCGTCAAGGCATGCTCCGGCTGAAGCAGCTCGGTGGAAGCCACGCTGCTTCTGCGCTGAGATGGCGGGGTAGCTTCGGGGGAGGCTTCGGCAGTACGTTTGCTGCGATTTGCTTCTCGTTCCTCTATCGCGTCCACCCTTGCTTTCAGCGCCTGCATTTGGGTCTGCTGCACTTTTTTCCTCCTCTCATGGGATTTGTAACCGCCTGCGTCCGGAAACCCAACCTTCCACGGAACGGAGCCTGGCGTGCCTCGTGTCCATCCAGGGTGCTCAGGATTCCCGAGGGCCATTGTGAGCTCGTCGTTCTCTCTGTCTGGAAAGAACGTCCCTTCATGCGCTGCTTCGATATACTGCTTAAGCTTACTGACTGGTATGTCCATTTGATCGTTCGTCCAAATGCACTTCCCTGTTTCAGGGTCCAGGGTTCCGCCAGCCCCGAAGAACCAAGTCCGGCAACGGTCTGGCCAGTTATTTGTCTCTGGTTCGATCCCTTTATGAACCAGATCATTCTCACTCTTGGACCACTTAGGCCGGGCTACGAGGTAGCCACCTGACCCCGTGCGATGGTGAAGCTTCTTCTTCGCAGCATTTTGCTTGTTTGTCGCCGACATCTTCTTACTCTTTTCCGATGTCTTATGGGCCACAAATGCGGGCCAGTGATCTCTGATATTCTCATATCTGCCCTTGAATTCTGGTGTCTCATTATTTTCGACAAACTTATTCAGCTCTTTCTTCCACCTCCTGAATAGTTCTGCCATCCTCTTCAGAGCAAAAGACTTGATTAATTTCTCTTTAACTGGGTTCTCTGGATTATCCTCAGGCGGTAGGGTGAAATTTGACTTCAGCTCAGTCCAAAGATCATTTTTCTGCATATCATTGACATAAGACACCTCAGGGTCTTCTGTAGCTGGCTTAAACCATTGCTGGATGCTTATCGGGATCTTGTCCCTAACCAGAACCCCGCACTGAGCAACAAATGCGCTCTTTGTCCGGAGGGGTTCAATAGGTTGGCCGTCGGGCGCGATTGCTATGATCTCAAACTTTTCATCCGAGCTCAACTTTTTCTTCGGGCCTCGTCTCTTTACCGAAGTTGTGCTCGATTCGGAGGGCTAGAAAAAAGAACAAAGACTTAATTAATATGTGTACATACCAAAACAATGAATGCATCAATCAGCTAGTCAGCATAGGCTTAACTAATATATATACCTGACCGGACTCGGTTCGGTCACCGGAGCCGTCCTCATGTTCTTCTTCTTGCACCGGCATTAGGTCACCGTAGCCAGCTTGTTCGCCCTCTCCTTCCAGACCATCGGTTTCGTTGAGAAACAACGAGATGGCATCACTTCCTTCTGCGATTATGTCCCTCAACAACGCTTCTTTTGTTGCTTCGTCTAGGGCGGTGTCCATAGTTTCTACAAATATTTACAACATGGCAATTATTATTCAAACATGACAGATGGATATATTAGTGCCAAACGTAGAACTAGCTACCTAATCATAGTAAGCTATCGGGAGGGGGTATATATCGACAACGACGACACTAGATCATGTTCGAGAGGATCGCCGAGGGGTCGGGAGGTTGCCTAGTGTCAAAGGATTCAACAAAACCATGTCTTCATCATTAGGCGAAAGTAACATGTGCATGATGGTACGAAGCTCTTCAAAGTTGTTCTGGAACGGAGTCCCAGATAGGATAATTCGCTTTTTGGTACAAAGTTCAGCAAGAGCCTTCCGAATATCGCTATTTGGAAGGCCTTTGCTGAATTGGTACCAAAGGCGGATTATTCTATCCGGGACTCCATTCCAAAACAACTTTGCAGAACTTCGTACCAACATGCCCTGGTTACTTCCGGCTAATGATGAAGGCATGGATTTCTTCAATACTTTGACACTAGGAAACCTCTCTCTACTTCCGGCTAATAAGAAGAAGAAGAAGAAGAAGAAGAAAAGAAGAAAAAAAAGAGGAGAAGAAGAAAGGAATAGTGGAGAAGAAGAGAAAATAGAATATTCTATTTTCTCTTCTTCTCCACTATTCCTTTCTTCTTCTCCTCTTCTTTTTCTTCTTTTTTCTTCTTCTTATTTATTTCTCCTCTTCTTTTCGGTAGAGGAAACCCTAAATAGCTAGCAAGTATCGTGAGTGTGAGATACATGTGTCCTTCGGTGTCGGACACTACATCCACGTCCCACAAGTGACGTGGGCGTCGAAGCCCGCGCCACTTGTGGGATGTGGGTGTAGTGTCCGACACCGACGGTACATGTATCTCACACCGACGATACTTTCTATTTAGGGTTTCTCCTCTACCGCTCCTCGACCTCTCGATGACCCTCGTTCCCGATAAAATAACGAGGAAGAAGAAGAAGAAAAAAGAAGAGAAGAAAGAATAGAGGAGAAGACTTCCTCTTCTTCCTCTCCTCTTCTTCTCCCTCTTCTTCCCCTTCTTCCTCGCCTCTCTCATGAATGTCCGGCGTTCTCGACCCCCCACCCACGTGTCGAAGAAAAAAAAGAAGAAAAAAAAGAGGAGAAGAAGAAAGGAATAGAGGAGAAAAGAGAAAATAGAATATATATTCTATTTTTCTCTTCTTCTCCTCTATTCCTTTCTTCTTCTCCTCTTCTTTTTCTTCTTTTTTCTTCTTCTTATTTATTTTAAAAAAAAGTAAAGGTTTTGCCTAATTCATTGTTCATATGAATATACAAACATTTGCATATTTACAATAATTAATATCACCAAAAAAATCTATGAACAGAAAAAAATACTATTTTTTCTAAAAATCTATCTTCTTATTTATTTCTCCTCTTCTTCCTCTCCTCTTCTTCTCCTTTCTTCCTCTTCTTATTTTCCTTTTTATATGAACATATCATCATATATATGAACATACATTTTCTTTGCATATGCATATGAACATACATATATACATTTTTCTTTCATATGAACATACATACATACATTTTCTTTGCATATGACCATACATACATTTTTCTTTGCATATGACCATTCATACATTTTCTTTGCATATGCTTTGCATATAAACATACGTACATATGAACATACATACATACATATAAACATAACATACATACACAAAAAATTCTAAAAATCTGCCTAAAAAATCTAAAAATCTGCCTAAAAAAATTATATGAAAAAAAGCATACATCATCCATCCATCCATATAATGAACATATACATCATCCATCCATCCATATAATCAACATATGCATATGAAAAAAAAATATGAAAAAAAATTATATGAAGAGGATCGAGGGGACAGGGAGGAAAGGGGGTCGCCGGAGCCGGACCGAACGGGGAGGAGGGGCGGCGTCGAGGCAGGGGCGGCAGTGGGGGCGGGCGCCGGCGACGACGACAATGGTGGGGGCGGGCCGGGGCGCAGGGGCGCGGCCGTGCGTGCTCGGGGACGGGGCAGGGGCACGGGGCGGCGGCCGGCGTGGGCTTGGGCGCGGGGCAGGGGCACGGGGAGACGGGGATGGCGGCCGGCGGCGGCGACGGCGACGAGGAGCGCGCGAGCGATTTGGGCAGCCTGGCGGCGGGGGCAACTGGCTAGGGAGGCGAGGGAGATGTGAAATTTTCACAAGTCCTGGTTATATAGCAAGGGCATTGGTCCCGGTTCGTGGCACCAACCGGGACCGATGCCACCCTTTAGTCCCGGTTGGTGCCACGAACCGGGACCAAAGGCCAATTTTCAGCAGCCCAAAGGGCGGGAAGCGAAGCCCATTGGTCCCGGTTGCTGGCACCAACCGGGACTAAAGGGGGGCATTGGTCACGGTTGGTACCACGAACCGTGACCAATGCCACCTTTAGTCCCGGTTGGTGCCACCAACCGGGACCAATGGCCTTTACTGCCCCGAGCCCAAAAGTTTAGTCCCACATCGCTAGCTGAAGGGCGCCGGCACTGGTTTATAAGCGCTGGTGTTCCTACCGATTCGAGCTCCTCTCTAATGCAGGCTTTCGGGCCTAAACTTGCTACTGCCTGTGGGCCTATTGGGCCTTCTGCGGGCCTGAATCCTGGCCCATGTAGGGTTTCTAGTCGTATTCAGGCCGTGGAGGCCCAGTAGGAGGCATTTTTTTTGGTTTTTTCTTTTTTATTTCTATATTTTTTTGGTTTTTTATTTTTTTATTTCTACTTAAAACTAAATACTTACAGTTTTTTAGTGATTTCTTTTTGCTTTTAGGTCACAAAAATTATAAACTTTCTGTTAGTGCCATTAGTTTTAAATTTTAAATAGTTTAAATTTGAATTTTTAAAAATTTGTGTGAATCACTAGTTTATGAATAACTTTACTATAAAGAAAGAATTTTTTTCTTCTTTGCTATTTATTTTTTATTTATACTTACAATTAAATACTTATAGTTTGATTTTAGGTCACACAAATTATATTCTTTTTGCTATTGAAGAATATTATAGTTTTATTTTAGTTGATCATAACATAATATTTTAATTGATTGTTTTTATTTTCATAAAAGTTTTGTAGTTCATTCTGTTTGCTATTAATTCATTCTTTGAGCTAAATGACTCTGAAATTGGAAAGCATTTCAAAATGAACTCTGAAAAGGTTGAAAGTTGGCATGGTCTCATCATTTCACCCACATAGCATGTTCCAAAAAGTAGAGAGGGTTACGACAAAAACTTGATGCACTTCGTGTACAAAATGGACAATCACTTTCGAAGTATCAAAGTTTCGAACCATAAGACATGAAAGCATTTCAAATGAACTCTAAAAAAGTTGAAAGTTGGGATGGTATCATAATTTCACCCACATAGCATTTGCTTATTGCGGGAGAAAGTCTTCACTTTTTCTTCGCTTGTGTCATTTGCTTATTGCGCCGTAACCATGGATAATCTTCATTGTTTATCACGATGCTTGGGTCAGCCTTGACATTGAAGGGAGGAATTTCATGAAACTTTTCATAATCTTCAGACATGTCTGTCTTGCCGTCCACTCCCAGGATGTCTTTCCTGAAAGAACTATGTGGCGCTTTGGCTCATCGTATGATGTATTCGCTTCCTTATCTTTTCTTTTTCTCGGTTTGGTAGACATGTCCTTCACATAGATAACCTGTGCCACATCATTGGCTACGACGAACGGTTCGTCAGTGTACCCAAGATTTTTCAGATCCACTGTTGTCATTCCGTACTGTGGGTCTACCTGTACCCCGCCGCCTAACAGATTGACCCATTTGCACTTAAACAAAGGGACCTTAAAATCAGGTCCGTAGTCAAGTTCCCATATGTCCACTATGTAACCATAATATGTGTCCTTTCCGCTCTCGGTTGCTGCATCAAAGCGGACACCGCTGTTTTGGTTGGTGCTCTTTTGATCTTGGGCGATCGTGTAAAATGTATTCCCATTTATCTCGTATCCTTTGTAAGTCAATACAGTCAAAGATGGTCCCCTGGACAACAAGTACAACTCATCACAAACAGTGTTGTCACCTCTGAGACGTGTTTCCAACCAACTGCTGAAAGTCCTGATGTGTTCACATGTAATCCAGTCGTCGCACTGCTCCGGGTGTTTGGAGCACAGACTGTTCTTGTGTTCATCGACATACGGGGTCACCAAGGTAGAGTTCTGTAGAACTGTGTAGTGTGCTTGAGACCAAGAATATCCGTCCCTGCATATTATTGAGTCTCTTCCCAGAGTGCCTTTTCCAGTCAGTCTCCCCTCATACCGCGATTTAGGGAGACCTATCTTGTTAAGGCCAGGAATGAAGTCAACACAAAACCCGATAACATCCTCTGTTTGATGGCCCATGGAGATGCTTCCTTCTGGCCTAGCACGGTTACGGACATATTTCTTTAGGAATCCCATGAACCTCTCAAAAGGGAACATATTGTGTAGAAATACGGGCCCCAGGATGACAATCTCGTCGACTAGATGAACTAGGACGTGTGTCATGATATTGAAGAAGGATGGTGGGAACACCAGCTCGAAACTGACAAGACATTGCGCCACATCACTCCTTAGCCTTGGTACGATTTCTGGATCGATCACCTTCTGAGAGATTGCATTGAGGAATGCACATAGCTTCACAATGGCTAATCGAACGTTTTCCGGTAGAAGCCCCCTCAATGCAACCGGAAGCAGTTGTGTCATAATCACGTGGTAGTCATGAGACTTTAGGTTCTGAAACTTTTTCTCTGGCATATTTATTATTCCCTTTATATTCAACGAGAAGCCAGTCGTGACCTTCATACTGAGCAGGCATTCAAAGAAGATTTCTTTCTCTTCTTTCGTAAGAGCGTAGCTGGCAGGACCTTTATACTGCTTCGGAGGCATGCCGTCTTTTTCGTGCAAACGTTGTAGGTCCTCTCGTGCCTCGGGTGTATCTTTTGTCTTCCCATACACGCCCAAGAAGCCTAGCAGGTTCACGCAAAGGTTCTTCGTCACGTGCATCACGTCGATTGAGGAGCGGACCTCTAGGTCTTTCCAGTAGGGTAGGTCCCAAAATATAGATTTCTTCTTCC
Source organism: Triticum urartu (assembly GCF_056163025.1). Classification (NCBI taxonomy): domain Eukaryota; kingdom Viridiplantae; phylum Streptophyta; class Magnoliopsida; order Poales; family Poaceae; genus Triticum; species Triticum urartu. The sequence goes on from NC_141877.1 coordinate 583,023,660, forward strand.
ACATGGGTGCGTGTCCCTCAGCGTCATTCGGAACAGCTAGTCCACCGGGACCCTTTCCAAAGATTACGTAGTGTAAATCATTGACCATAGCAAGCACGTGAACACCGGTGCGCATGGCGGGCTTCTTCCGGTGATCTGCCTCGCCTTTGAAATGCTTGCCTTTCTTTCGACATTGATGGTTGGTCGGAAGAAATCGACGATGGCCCAGGTACACATTCTTCCTGCATTTGTCCAGGTATATACTTTCAGTGTCATCTAAACAGTGCGTGCATGCGTGGTATCCTTTGTTTGTCTGTCCTGAAAGGTTACTGAGAGCGGGCCAATCGTTGATGGTCACGAACAGCAACGCCTTAAGGTTAAATTCCTCCTGTCTGTGCTCATCCCACGTACGTACACCGTTTCCATTCCACAGCTGTAAAAGTTCTTCAACTAATGGCCTTAGGTACACATCAATTTCGTTGCCGGGTTGCTTAGGGCCTTGGATGAGAACTGGCATCATAATGAACTTCCGCTTCATGCACATCCAAGGAGGAAGGTTATACATACATAGAGTCACGGGTCAGGTGCTGTGATTGCTGCTCTGCTCCCCGAAAGGATTAATGCCATCCGCGCTTAAAGCAAACCATACATTCCTTGGGTCCTTTGCAAACTCATCCCAGTACTTTCTCTCGATTTTTCTCCACTGCGACCCGTCAGCGGGTGCTCTCAACTTCCCATCTTTCTTTCGGTTCTCACTGTGCCATCGCATCAACTTGGCATGCTCTTCGTTTCTGAACAGACGTTTCAACCGTGGTATTATAGGAGCATACCACATCACCTTTGCAGGAACCCTCTTCCTGAGGGGCTCGCCGTCAACATCACCAGGGTCATCTCGTCTGATCTTATACCGCAACGCACCGCATACCGGGCATGCGTTCAGATCCCTGTATGCACCGCGGTAGAGGATGCAGTCATTAGGGCATGCATGTATCTTCTCCACCTCCAATCCTAGAGGGCATACGACCTTCTTTGCTGCGTATGTACTGTCGGGCAATTCGTTATCATTTGGAAGCTTCTTCTTCAATATTTTCAGTAGCTTCTCAAATCCTTTGTCAGCCACAGCATTCTCTGCCTTCCACTGCAGCAATTCCAGTACGGTACCGAGCTTTGTGTTGCCATCTTCGCAATTGGGGTATAACCCTTTTTTGTGATCCTCTAACATGCGATCGAACTTCAGCTTCTCCTTTTGACTAATGCGTTGCGTCCTTGCATCGACAATGACCCAGCGGAGATCATCATCATCGGGCACATCGTCTGGTTCCTCTTGATCTTCAGCAGCTTCACCCGTGGCAGCATCATTGGGCACATCGTCTGGTTCCTCTTGATCTTCACCAGCTCCCCCCGTCGCAGCATCACCGTATTCAGGGGGCACATAGTTGTCATCGTACTCTTCTTCTTCGCCGTCTTCCATCATAACCCCTATTTCTCCGTGCCTCGTCCAAACATTATAGTGTGGCATGAAACCCTTGTAAAGCAGGTGGGAGTGAAGGATTTTCCGGTTAGAGTAAGACCTCTTATTCCCACATTCAGTGCATGGACAACACATAAAACCATTCTGCTTGTTTGCCTCAGCCGCATCGAGAAACTCATGCACGCCCTTAATGTACCCGCGGGTGTGTCTGTCACCGTACATCCATTGCCGGTTCATCTGCGTGCATTATATATAATTAAGTGTCCAAATTAATAGAAGTTCATCATCACATTAAAACCAAAGTGCATACATAGTTCTCATCTAACAACATATAGCTCTCCAGAGCATCTAATTAATTAAACCATACATTGAAACTATGTAAAACATTTCAATGCGAAAACAAATGCGATCATAAACGCAACCAAGGTAACAATTGATCCAACGGCATAATGATACCAAGCCTCGGTATGAATGGCATATTTTCTAATCTTTCTAATCTTCAAGCGCATTGCATCCATCTTGATCTTGTGATCATCGACGACATCCGCAACATGCAACTCCAATATCATCTTCTCCTCCTCAATTTTTTTATTTTTTCCTTCAACAAATTGTTTTCTTCTTCAACTAAATTTAACCTCTCGACAATAGGGTCGGTTGGCATTTCCGATTCACATACATCCTACATAAATAAAATCTATGTCACGTTGGTCGGCATAATTTCATAAACAATAAATGAACCAATAGTTATGAAGATAATATACATACCAAATCCGAATCATAGACAGGACGAGGGCCGACGGGGGCGGATACCAAAACCATCGCACTATATAAGATGCAATAATAAATGTAAGAAAATGATACAAGTATCTATCTAAACAGACAAGTAAGAATATTTTTCCTTTCAGAAAGAAGATAAGAACAAGAGGCTCACCACGGTGGTGTCGGTGATGAGATCAGCGCGGGTGATCGACGGCGGTGAAGACGGGGACGGGGCGTGACGGACCGCTAAATCTAGACAAATCTCGAGGAAAATGGAGCTTGGAGGTCGAGCTTCGAGAGGAGAAAGCTTAAGTAGTGTGGCTCGGGCATTCCATCGAACACCTCATGTGCATAGGAGGTGAGCTAGAGCACCACAAAGCCCTATCCCCCTCGGCCAGAAAAAACAGAGCACTGTGCTCTGCTCTTGCGCGAGGGGGTATATATAGGCACCTCATTGGTCCCGGTTTGTGGAAAGAACCGGGACTAAAGGGGAGCCTTTGGTCCCGGTTCAGGCCACCAACCGGGACCAATGGTGGTGGGCCAGGAGCGAGGCCCATTGGTCCCGGTTCGTCCCACCAACCGGGACCAAAAGGTCCAGACGAACCGGGACCAATGGCCCACGTGGCCCGGCCGGCCCCCTGGGCTCACGAACCGGGACCAATGCCCACATTAGTCCCGGTTCTACACTGAACCGGGACTAATGGGCTGAGCCGGCCTGGACCATAGCCCTGTTTTCTACTAGTGTATTGTTCGGTTACAGAAGGGAAAACGTGGCCGGTAAGGATCTTACCAAAGCGCCACGATTTGGTTAGCTCGTGCCATCCCACGAGCTCCTGAACGTGTCTACCATGCGATGCTAGACTGAAGGAAACGGCCCGATGCAAACGGATGCATCTCAGGCCCATGCAAATGCATGCACGGCTCGCACAAGTTACGGCTCGTGGCTAACAAACTAGCTAACAAAAACAAATGCTAATTAGACGTGACAGAACGTGTACGTGCTAGCCTATACTCAACTAATGCAAGCTAAATCTCAGAAACAAACATGCACTATTCCCTACGTGCTCGCTCAAGCAACATGATTATCTGACAATTATCTGAGGACTCTTGCACTTCTATTTCATATAGACTTAACATAAAAATATATAGTTTTACAGTAGGGTTTGTAGTTAGAAAAATGACTGTATACCATCTGTCAGACTTGCCAAAGAGGGATGACCTCACGTGGACGTCGTTTTGATGCGTGGGCTTAGATGAGGCCGATATCCTGCGCGGTTCACACGTTGTGGGGATTCGAGAAAGTACTGTCGAAGAGACAACTTTAGGCGGTAAGAAAAAGGCGTATATAGCAATATGGAGGTAAATACACCGGAAGTCATATAACTTGCACGCGATGGTCAGTTTGGTGCACAAACTTGCAAAATACGTGTTTTCGGTCATCAAACTTGCACAAACGTTCATATACGGTCACATTTTATGTACACGGACGTATCCATGGCCTATGTGGCATTCCAGCGTGGCCAGGGCCCACTGTCATCCGCTGTAGCATGTGGATCTGCAGAGAAGCCTTTGGCTTTTTTTATTTTTGTATTAAGCCCCTAAAAATAAAATGAAAAAACAAGGGGTTTTGAAGCTGCAACGTGCCCTAGTAGTCTCACGTGGACAACCACCAGACTAATGATCATTCATGTCTATGTAGCACGACTAATTTCTGTATCATATAAACATTGACTGAAAATAAATTTTACAAGAAATGTAACCCAGAAAAAATGTGCACCGTGCCTCGGCCATGTGACCTTGTGGTCAAGGTTAACTAAGATTACCACCGACAACACAACGCGTCCATATGTAAGAAAACAAATTATATTCTTGTGTTTGTGACATTCAAAAAATATTTATGTGTTGCAAATAATAGGCACGTGGCATTTTAAAAAGTTCAAAAAATTTGTATTTGAAAAAATGTTAATCATATGTTTAACCATATATTTGAACAATGTTAATCATATGTTTAAAAAAATATTAAACGTGTATAAAAATGTTTTAGATGTATACCGAAAAAAATAGACATCAAAACATATATTCCATATGATTAACATTTTTTCAAATACAAGTTTTGAAACTTATGTGTATTGAAACATATACTCCATATTTTTTGATGTTTTAAATACTCCAGTATAGATCTATGTTTTGATACACATATGTTTTAAATACTCTAGTATACATCTATGTTTGGAGTATTTAAAAAAATGCTTAATACTTTTTAAACATATGATTAACATTTTTTCAAATACAAGTTTTGAAACTTTTTTCAAATATATTTTTAACATTTTCGGATGGTACGAACCATTTTTAAGCTACGCGAACAATTTTATACATTGTATAGACATTTTAAAAAATGTCATGACCAGTTTTTTTGGAATGCAAGAACATTTTTAAAATGCAATGTAACATTCTTAATTATACAAATGTGGTTTACAATGTTTAAACATTTTTTTAAATGTCACGCACCTTTTTTGTAACACATAAACATTTATTAAATATCACAAACACAAGAATATATTTTTTGTTACATAGAACAAGAAGGAATAACAACATGAAAAATATTTATCCCATTTGGACATGTTGTGTTGCCAATGCCTGGCAGTAATCTTAGTTAACTTGACCACGAGGTCACATAGTCGAGCCACAGTGCTCCTTTTTTTGGGGTTACATTTCTTGTAAAATTGATTTTTCGTCCGTGTTTATATGATATAGAAATTATTTTTTCGAAACGGAGGCAAAAGATTTGCCTCATCCATTAAATAAGAGGAGAATAGAGTTTGACAGTTTGCAAGTGACCCTACAAATAAACGGCATGACAATTACTCTCGTACCACGATACACCCTAGTTTCTTAGCACCCGCTGCAACCCATAGATTGGCCTCAAGCAATATATTTTGAAGAAGAATAGGCGGTGGCGCACTCTTGTGGCGAAACACCCGGGCGTTTCTCTCATTCCAAATAGTCCAAGAGGCGAGCATGGTGAGGGAGGCCATCGCTCGTCTGTCTAGATTTCGCATGTCGGTTCTTCTATCTCACCAACGCGTAAGAGAGTCCTCAAGGTGCCAATCGGAGGTGTCAATGTGCGCAAGACCAAACTTGTCAATGACCAATCGCCAGAGCCGTATGGAGAAGCGGCACTTGACGAAAAGGTGGATGCCTGATTCTTGCTCCCTCTTGCAAAGTGGGCAAAGCCCACAATTTTCCCAACCACGCCGCTCCAACCTGTCTGCAGTCCAAATCCGGTCTTGCAAGGCCAGCCAGGCGAAGAATTTGACCATAGGGGGAGCCCAAGCTTTCCAGACCATGTAGTGAATGTGTGAGTGTGTTAGGCCAAGGAATTGCGCCTTATAAGCAGTGGCCGCCGAGTATATCCCATCTACAACATGTTTCCAAACAATGTCATCCTCAACCTGGTCATCAAGGTGAAAGCCATGCAGAAGTGTCCAGAGCGAGAAAAGCTCCCGGACGTGGGCGGCGGAGACCACCGTGTCATGCTTGATGTTAGTTATCCAAGCGTTCCCGTGTATGGCTTCTCGTAGCTTCCAGTTCTTCCTTTTCGCGGCTTGATAGATAAGCGGGGCAATATCCTTGGGCTTGCAACCAAGCAACCATGGGGCGTCCCAAAAAGGTGTTTTAGCACCATTTCCGACAATGATTGTGGTTGAGGCATAGAAGAAATCCAGGTCGTCCTCGGTGCAAGGGGCAGGTCCTGATTCGTAACCAAACCATCCCTTGTTTTTTCATTTTATTTTAGGGGTTTTATAAGTAAATAAAAAATCATTTTATTTTAGGGGATTAACATGTTAAAAAAATAGGGGCATAATACGTAAAAAAAGTCTGCAGATCTACCATGCGCCGCGGGCTTATAGCGGGCCCTGGCCACACCGGCATGCCACGTAGGCCACAGATACGTTTGCGTACATGAAATGTGACCGTATATGAACGTCCGTGCAAGTTTGATGACCAGAAACACGTATTTTACAAGTTTGTGCACCAAACTGACCGTTGTGTGCAAGTTCTATGACTCCTGGTGTATTTACCTCGGCAATATGGGAGCATCAACAGATGTGTACGGTGGGACCGGGTCGTATCTGGCAGCGTCGGACCCCGGTGCCGGTGCAACGGAAAAGTCATGGGCCATTATCCAAAAAAAGAAGTCATGGACCGTCACTAGAACATCCGCGATTTCGTGGGCCTTGGGTTAGGATGTTTGCACGATTCAGTGCCTGGGACAGAATGTGCAAATTTCGGGCCCTAAGACTCCGGACTTGTTTGTTTCAGATTATGGGACCAGATGCAGCTTTGCCAGTGAAGCCGAATCTGGAATCTGAAACAAACAGCTATCTGAAATCAGCTTTGCCAATGAAGCTGAATCTAGAATCTGAAACAAACAGCTATCTGAAATCAGCTTTATCAGTGAAGCTGAATCTAGATTTGGGCCATTTTTTGTACAATTTTCTGAAGCACCTCAAAGTGTATTTTCGTGGTGAAGCTAATTTTTCTTTGTTATTGAACTGAATCCACACGTGATTAAAATCCAAGGAAAGCTGAAACAAACAAGGCCTCCGTTTGACTAGTGATCTACGAGACAAGCTAGGTCTGCCAAGTTAAACTGAACCTGAAAAAAAACATTTCCAGGGTCACCACCTGACTTCCAGCTGCACTACAATACTCTGCGCAGCCTGTCAGCACCATTTTTCCAAGCCATCATCCCTACATTCAACACTCACATTGCAAGCTACAACGCCAACACGGCCTGGATGCCCAGAGCACTAGTTGCACCAACCCTTTTGGTAGAATCGAAATGCCAAGTCATAATGCTTATGTGTTTCTCCGTACCATAAACTGAGACATGTTAAATTTAAATACTTATCCGTAGCATAAATGAAGGCATAACACAAAGAGGGAACCAAAAAATATACGTTCAAGAGTCTTCAGTTCACAAAAAAGTCTTCTATAGTTCTATTGATCGCCGAATGCACAAAGTTTAAATTATCTTCAATCCCAAGAACACCTCCATAGAGGAACAAAAATTGTGGAGGCAATCATAAGAGAAGGCCTTCTATGTTGTTAAAAGGGAAAATTGAAAGCTTTGTAGCTTGCTGCCTGTTCCGAAGAAGCAAAGCGAAACAAATTTCTGCCTTCGCTTGGGCAACTAAGATACTTATACGTTCTTGCCAGGAGAGGATTGAGCCTGTGTGTCAAATGATTAAAAACGAGAAGCATGTCTGTAGATATTTATAGATGTGGAATAGCAAGGAAGAGTCACATTAAACACAAGGAAGAATTATGAGAGATGGAAACATTTAAGAGTCTAGGTGCAGATAAATAATTAGAGATACTGCTGTATCAAAACTTTACAAGAGTCTTTGGGCATGATAGGTAGGCTGTATCAACCGATCAGGCATGTCAGATGCAAGCTATGGTTGTTTGGTTGTCTATATGCGCCCACCATATGTTAATATGAATTGTTTCATTGCTTGCATGACTTCTTTAGACCAACATGAACCTTAAAGCATCTTTGGGCGCACACAATAAATATAGAGATATATCTGAGGACTCCTGCACCCTTTTTCATCTAGACTTTAACATAAAAGTATACAATCACAGTGGAGTTTGCTTTTAGTAAACAGTGGGGTGGGGTTTTACTTAAAAACATGACCGATTTGCAAAAATATTGGGGAAAAAAATGGTCGGCCCTATACCATCTGATAGACTCGCCAAAAGGGGATGACCTCAGTAGCAGTTATGCCATCTTCTCAATATGGCATATGAATCTACTCACATGTTGTTCAAATGTTACTACTCATGGTGTATGTGTGGTTAGCCTTGGCACCTCACTAGACCACACATAACTTATTCCGCTCCAAGCATCTGGCTACACATTGTCGAGAGTAGTAGAAAGTGTCGACTTCGTATCTTAATCATACTTGTTAAGTTGCTGGAGCTCTGAACGGATAGAACACCCAAGCCTTCAATAATAGCATTTTTGAGGAACCACCAAGAGCTCTACTAGCTATTTACAAACAAGAAAATAATTGATTGGTCAATATGAAAAGTCTATCCGAAAATCCACAAGACAAGCTAGACCTGTCTAGTTAAAGTACACCCCAAAATATTTCTAGGGTCGCCACCCCGACTACACCACGATGTCCTCCGCAGCCTATCTGCACTGGCGGCACTACAACAAGGCTGGATGGGCCATGGCCCGCCCAGCCCAGAGCAAAGACAGTGGAGGCTTAGGATTAGACTGAGCCATTTTGAGAAAAATAGTGGGTCTCCCTTTGTACCGGCCCACCCAAATTTGCCACTATAGCTCCGCCACTGCTTATCTGCACCATAAACCAAGCCATAACACAAAGTGGCAAATCAAATAAGATACGGTCAATAGTCTTCTCTTTATCGCAGAATGCACAAGGTTTACTACCATTGTACTTTATCCGTTCCAAAATAACTGAAGTTCTAGATTTATCCTAAGTCAAACTTGCTTAAGCTTTACCGAGCTTATAAGGAAATGTGCTAAGATCTACAACACCAAATACACAAAGTATGAAAATATATTGCATACATAATCTCTAGGACTAATTGGTGTTTCAAATGTTAATACATTTTTCTCTAGACATGGTCAAACTTAATCAAATTTGACTTGGGAAAACCCCATACTTCAATAATTTTGAAACGGAGGTAGTAGTTGTGCTTGTCTAAATTATCTTCACTCACGAGGACACCTCCATACAGGAACTAAAATTGTAATCATACACAAGAGATGGCAGTCTTCACAGTTTTTTTTAACACCGTCTTCACAGTTGTTAGAAAGGAAAAAAGAAAAGCTATATAGCTAAAGTTTGTAGTTTTAGTTTTGGTCTGCTGGCAAGATGTGAACACATATTGTTGTTAGGATATCTAGAAAAATATTTGTGAATATCACCCTCTTTTTTTTGATAAAGGGTGGATTTTATTAACTCAAAATGAAGCATCAAGATAATACAAACATGATGAGCACACACCCGGTCTCTTCATAGTTAGGACGCACACAATCCTAACACACACAATAAACACGCCGGCAAATAGTAAAGTCATATAAGACCAAAACTATGCATAGGCGGTGAAAACCCTAAGTGACTAGATCCAAGATCGGCAAACTACAGGAAAGACCATATCCACACCAACCATCTCACGACAACACCCAGACGTCAAAGTTCTTCGACAGTAACGCCTTCAGGAAGGGAGCGACGCTTAAGCGCTGTCGTCACCGGATCCAACCACCAAAGGAGAGGATCTTGATTTTCACCATGAAGAAGCAGTCCGAGCATAACCGAGCAATGCCTTCAACAAGGTAACGATATATAATAGTCGCCATTGCTAGGTAACCAACTCAAGTCAGACCTGGGCTTTCGCCCCGGAGCTCGATATGCACCACCATCGTAGTCACTCATGTGATGTCACCACCACTTTTCCGCAATCCCAACAGCTACACGCGATGCCGCCGCCACTGCACAACTATCCCTCTCATCAAGTCGCCGTCATAGTTTGCATCTCATCGCCGAAGCACCGGATCCGGAGATGTACACCCTCACGAAGATCTATCGGTGGCCACAACCGTCATGGAGCCACAGGAGGTCGGCGCAGACAGTCTACACCCACCACCAATAGGCCGATCAGAATCGAGATCACCACCACCGTGCCAGGCCCTGCACGCCGGCGAGGGGAGATCAGGCTGGAGCAAGTCCATCCGGCCTGCCGGAGGATGCACGCACGCTGGAATGCTCCGCTGGAACAAGTCCCTCGCGGCAACCCAGCCTTACTCAGCGCACACCCATCCGCGCCCGCACGCATCCACCATTGCAAGGAAGATCCATCGCCAGGGACAGCCGCCGCGTCCATCCAGCGGTGGATCTCCGCCTCGACCGCCAGGACCCGCATCCTAGCGCACGCCGACGTGCAACCCGTGTCTGTGCCCACCAGATCCAGGCGCCGCCGCGAGAGGAAGCCCGGCCGCCGCCGTCGACCGCACGGGCTTCGCCCGGCGGCGGCGCGGCGGCAGGGGGGAGTAAGAAGAGTGGCGGCGCTAGGGTTAGGCTAGGGACGCCCGAGCCGCCCTGGGCAAGGCGACGCGGGGTCAGATGAGAATATCACCCTCCTAGTTGAAGTTTACAAGATCTCTCGAAAACTATAGGTTGAGGGATTTGATTGCTCAACTACGTCGAAAATGGATTTTTCAATTTTTCATTACATAATCATCCGTAGTTATTTTTTCTTCCAGAATCGAAAGGACATTAAAGAACCTACGTCCATTGGCATCCAAAAACAGTGAGGTCCGAGGTGTTGATTTTCAATTGGCTGCAGAGTTCAATCTTTTTGATCGGCCAGTTTCATTCTCTGAACATTATTTTCTCTGCTTTGACGTCCGTTTTGAGGCCGTTCCCAGATACTTGAAACTTGTTTCTTTTTGAGGTACTGGAAACTTGTTTCTGGCAATTAGCAGGGATAAAACTAATTCACCCAGCTGCATATTAATTTTTTACTACTGCAGAGAACTCATGTATTACAATCCGCCCAAGCTAGAGAAGAAAAGTCTCGAGCGTTAAAAAAAAAAACACACGCTCGAAACCGCGTTCAGCTTTCCAGGAAGAAGAGTGCATATCCGCGTTCAGTGTTGGTCCGTAGGGTAATTTGGAGCCTAGCTCTAGCACTCCACCGGTAATCTTGATGAACCGCAGTCCCGCAAAGTCGGACCAAATGCCCAGAAGATCCCCTGAAACCCCACGGAAAATGGATGGAAAAGGCACAGAAAACCACACCCGTCCTACGCCGCCAAGTCAAGTCTCCGCTCCCTGCCTACGCGGTTCGCTTTAATTTCCCTGAATTTTGTTTTCGCGGACGGGAGCATCGCAGGGATTAGCGCGTCCGATCCACGCGCGCGCGCGCGGGCGCGCGGGCGACGCAGCGCCTCCATCGTTCACACATGGCATCTTCAGCTAATGGCGGCTTGTGCTAGCTATATAGACGGCCTCCCCGCCATCTCCTCTTCTTCATCTTCGCGCGTGCGAGTTGCTGCTTTTTGTTAAGGAATGACCTCTGCATTTTGTAGGTGGTTACTTCTGTATGTTCCTATGCATTTTGTAGTTCTTATATATGCTGGTTAATTGATGGCCTCTGCATTTTTTTTTCTCGACGCGTGCAGGGGCAAATATTATACTAGACGGCCTGCCAGCGACAATATGACAGAGAGGTTGTATACAGGGTTGATCATGACAAGTTGTTGCTAGCACGGCATGATTTCTCTCAAGCAAAAGGATCGCCGAGCTCACGACTCACGACTCTGCTATGGAAAACAGTTCAACAATCTGGAATCGGCCCTACCAAGCGAATAAGGGCATCTTCAGCCGTTCGTCCCCCAGGGCGCCTAAATAGAGCGGCCTGAGGGCGTGCCGGCGCTAGTTTGGCCCCTGGGGCGACCTAGTTCCCAGTCACGCCCCTAAGCGCCGGCACCAGGATGCGAGAAATTTAAAACTTGGTCGTTCCCGCCTTTAAAAGATGCCACAAATCCGTCGATCGGACGTAGTTTGGCGTTACAAAAAACAGAGCGTCGCACGCCGCAAGTTCGCGTGCATGATTCACTCGGCGGGGTCGGCTCCAGGCGTTGGCGGAGTCGGCGTGCTCGGGCTCGGCGGTGTCGGAGCTGCTTCGGTGCTGGGCTGTGTCGGCGCGGCTTCGGCACTGCTGGGCAGCGACGTAGAGGCGTCGTTCGGGCTTGGCGTCCGTGTGGTCGTGGGCGCGGGAGCTTGCGTCGTCGGCGTCGTCGGCGTTGCCGTCCGCATCTGATTCAGGATGAGGCCGCGCTCCGCCATGTACCACGCCCTGAGCTCCTCATCTCGCTCTGGAGCATGTCCGCCCCGTCCATCAGAAAAGCCATGTCGGTGTTCCTCTTCTTCGCGGCGACGTTCGTCCGGAGCAGGTCGAGCTTGATGGCGCTGTTCTTCATCAGCGACGACCACTGCGCCTCGGTCTTCTCTTCACGTAGGACGGCCCGGGCCTGGGCGTCGGCGAGGCAATGCTCGATGGACTCCTGCACTCGCGCGGTTGCCACGTCGGCGTTTTTCCCCTTCTTTGCCAATTTGTGGCCGTCCGGCCGCCCCTCACTCGCGCCCGGAGTCGTCGCGTCCGGCTTGTATGTCTCCTTGGCCTTGTCGAGGGCAAGTCGGACTTCCGCCCACTTCTCGCACTTGTCAATGCGCTTGTAGACGTGGAGGTGCTTGAAGTCGGCGTCTTGGTTGTCGCCCCGATACATGGCGAACATACGCAGCAGCTGCGCGGAGGAACAAACAGTTGGCGGGCGGCGGGCGTAGCCGACGAAGATATGCGGGCGAACGGCGTGCGTACCTGATCCTCAACGCTGGCGCCGCTCTCCGGGCGAGCCGCGACCTCCTCGACGATTCCATGCCATTTGTTGCACGCCAACTGGATACGCCCCCAATGATTCGCCATCGCCTTGGAGCCGCGCTGCATGTAGACGCCTTTGAAGTACGGATCGACGAGCTTCCGCTCGTCGAACTCGGCCTTGATGCGGTCCCAGTACGTCTCCAAGCTCTGGTTCGCGCCGATGGTCGGGTCGAGGCAGACGGCTTTCCATGCTTCGGCGAGGCATTCCTTCTCCTTGGACGTCCACTTGATGCGCGGTTCGCCTGACCTAGCCGCCCGCTTCTTCTTCTTCTGGCGCCCCTTCATCGGAACAGGAGCCGGCTCCTCCTCCTCCTCCTCCTCCTCCTCGGGTTCCTGCGCTTCGTGCGCGTCCTCGCCGTAGACGTAGCCAAGCTCGGCCTCCATGTCGCCGTTGAGATCCACTACCTCGTCCTGGGTGGCGAACCCGGGAGACGCGGCGGCCGCGATCGATCCTGTCGCGATGATGTCGTCCATGTCGGCTCCTGTGTCGTCGGCGTCGCCGAGGTGCGAGAAGGGCAGCGGACCACGTCGGAGATGGGGCGTCGGTGTGGACGCGTAGGCGGCGAGCGGCGAGTAGTTGTATGGAGGGTACTGCGCACCGACGAAGGCGGGTGAGGGTGTGCGCGTCGCGGGGTGGCCATGGGGAAAGGTCACGTTTGGGTTGAACCCCTCGTGCGCGTCGCCGTCGGCGTAGCCGGGCGACAACGATCCCCATGGAGAGTCGACGCCTTGCTGTCCCCAGGGCGCGTACTGGGCATGGCTGACGGCGGGTGGATTCATCATCCCCGCGTGGTCGACCGATGAGGAAGACGCCGCCGCACGCGTCGCGTTGTCGCGGGCCTTCTTGGCAATGGCCCTGTTCCGCCGGTCGGTGGTGACTGCGTCGCGTCACTGAACTTCCACCCTCCACTCGGCGCTCGACATGCCCGGTGGCTTTGATGGCGGCGCCCTCGGCTTCCTCTGCTTCGGCTGGGCCACGGTGCCAGTTGTGGTTGCCGCCGCGCGCGGCATGGCGTACTTCTTCGGCGGCATGGCGGCGACTGGAAGACGAGCTGGAGAGGGTTTGGCGGGAGAAAGGGAGAGAATGGCGGAAGGAAGGCGAGCGAGCGGGAGAGATGCGAGGGAAAAGCGTCAAGAAACGGCGGGAAAAGGCCCTCGGGTCGCCGCCAGGGCGGGCCCACGCGTCTTTTTCGCTTGCGCCGGCTCCCCAAACGGCCCCCAGGGCGCCGGGTTCGGCCTGGGTCCGCCGGCACCAGTTTTTGCCCGAGCCGGCGAAAAACGGGCTTCTGAGAGCGCGACTGGGCTATTTTTTTGGCGCCGGCGCGGCAAAATCGCCTGAGGAGGGCCTGTTGGGGGCACGGCTGGAGATGCCCTAACAGATTTAATAACCAAACTTACATGGTGATTTGGGCTTTTAACTTTGTTGAGATTGCCCTTTGGCTTAAAATGACACTCATGGCACTTCATAAATGATTTGGAGTAGTTGTGGCTTGAAAGAGGAGGAAAATGCTCGCAACCTACCAACCAGGCATGGTGGAGGGTGGTAGTAGAGGTCCAGGAAAGAAAAAGCAAATGGTTGCTAAAAAGACATTTTAAGGCGTTATGGGATGCAAATTTTCTAACAAATACCGGTAGGAAGGATTCGCGCCAATAACCAAAATCTGACACCTACACCCTGCGTTCACTAATGTAGGACATCTTGGCAGTTTAAAACTTTAAATTAAATTGCCAAAACGTCCTACATTAATCAACAGAGGTAGTAGTTCCATGCGCACTAACAAAATGTACTCTGGTATTACGTTTCAAAGTGGCATGACGTATATGTAGTCTCGTAGCTCATAAACCAATATTAGTACAATATTAGTAAAAATGACATTTTCCTATGAACTTTTGTTGGTAGTGGTACTAGTGGCGGACCTAGGACTTCAGTATTTGGGGTGCCAAACATCAATGCATTAATTAGTACTTCCTCCATTCCACAATGTATTATGTATGGATTTTTTTTGAAAAGTCAAACTTTATAAAGTTTGACCAAGTTTATAGAGAAAATATATTCATATAAATACCAAATACATATCTTTAGATAATCATATGACATATTTTCATATTGTATAAATTTGATACTATAGATATGCATAGTTTTCTCTATAAATTTGATCAAAGTTAGTAATGTTTGACTTTCCAGAATATATATATGCACTATATTATAGAACAAAGGACGTACAGAAGTTAGGGAAATTACACTACAGTAGGATACTTGCGGTTAAACATCATTGTAAATCCAACAGATAGTCTAAAAAGGAAGTACATTATTGCGAAATCCCTAAATCGCCACTAGTTGGTACATAGTCTTGTGAAGTGAGCCATTTGACAGTATCCGATGCAAGGAGACGAACGAAAGGGAGAAGGAACCAGGGCAGAGGAAGAAAAAGGGGGGAGAAAATGGATGAAAAGGAAGAAGGATGAGTGAGAAATGAAGATTGCACGTCGAGGTAGTAACGACCATAGTCAAGAGGTAGATCAATGTCAAAGGGCTAATGAGCTTTCTGTTGGGCATAGCAGAGGACATGATTGGGGTGTAGCTTGGACCTTTGTAAATTGTAATAAAATGCCATCCCATCACATGGGCTTTTCTAGATGGTTGACCGCATGCTTCTTTTGTTTCTTTTATGTCAACGGTCATGCATACCTCTGGGGGCTTCTAGGACAAGCCGAAGACTCTAGTTTCCAAGACACGCCGCTCAACTATGGTAGTAGGTGCCCTCACTCATCATCTCTAGTTTCCTGGACTCTAGTTTCCTGGTTTGCTTTGTGGTTCGGGTGATGGCTAGGTTCGGTGTCGTGTCCTTGTTGGAGGCATTGGCCATAACTTTTTTTTGTTGTCTTGGCTTCTTTGTGACTATGGTCGATGGCAAAATGAAGCTTTTATGTGAATCGGGGAGATAAGTGGTGGCTGCCTAGCCCTTATTAGTCACCGGCGGCTGGTGGGCTCATAGGTTGAGCATGTGGGGCATGGTTGGCCGTCCCTTGATCTAAAGCTAGAGGACATGGGTCCTATCTAGTCTCTAGGGATTCTTCGTTTTAATAAAGGCTTGTTGGACGTCAAGGTTGTCCCCTATTTGTGATGATCGATGGTTGGTCCCACAGGTGGGCACCCTTGCCGTGATCACATATCGGGTGCGTAGGGATGTCCCATGAGTCGTGTCCGGTGCCTTCAACTAGTAGTGGAGTGATGTTGGGTTCATTGTTGGTGTGTCGCGCTTTCTTCTATTTGTATTATTCCTTGATCTCTTTTCGTAAGGGCATCTCCAAAGAAGACCCTCAAAGCTCCGGCATATGTTTGGATTGTGGTGTCCGGATCATTTGTTTCAACTTTTATCATCCAATTGAGACATCGTCGGTCCACGAAGTGGTCCGGACGTCTGTTTCCGGCAAATCCAAGACAAACGCGAGGGAGTTACATCGGTGTTCGGATATCCACTTGACCAACAAAAAGCCATCACGTGGTCCTCATCTCTTTTATCTCTCCGCACATGCATGGTCTCCTACCCTCTCTTTCTCCCATCCGGACAAATAAAGATTAATTTATGAAAAAGCATTGGATGGCTCTCTCCCGTATCATGTCCGCGAACCACGTCTGGACATAAAAATAGACATGCATATACCGGAGTCATTTGCCGTAAGTCGGTTTCTTCAACAACGCCACTATGTATCATTCATCCGGTTGACTTTGTTTAATTTAAAGTTGACTTGTGAATTTCTATGTAAAGTAACCCCGTGTCTACAAAGTCAAAATGACGAGTAAGAGAGAGAGATAAATGTCCTTGTCAATTAGTAGTATATTAAACTGAAATGAAAAGAAAAAGAAAGAATAAACTTGAGTGGAATCTTTTGGTGGAGCTAGCGCGTTGGTGATCTCCGCTTCCATGGCGGGGCGGAGGCAGCCGGGCCGGCCCGAGCAGTCCCCCACCCTCGCACGCAACGCGGTTCGGTCTCGTCTCGCAGCCGAGCCCCGAGCGGCCCGCGAGCGCGCGTCCCTTTTCTCCTCTTCCCTCCATTTTTTATATATAGAAGCAGCCAAACCCGCAGAACCCCCAGACACACCGACGCCATCGCCATTCCCCACTCTCTCCTCTGCCGCTCCGCCACACCGCCGCAGCGCCCCCACCCACCCCGCGGAAGCGCGTGATGGCGCAGAAGCGGCCGCTGGAGGCCGCCCCGCCGGAGCAGGAGGCGCCGCGGTCCCCGAGGAAGCGGCTGCGCCGGACGGTGCTCGTCATGATGTGGCTGTCAGTATCTCTCCAACCCTCCCCTACCCAGCCGGCTAGCCGTTCGCCTCCTTCTCTCGCTTCCTTCCTTGATTTGAACTCACCGGCCGCGCCTGCCCGCTTCGCCGCAGGGAGAGGAGGAGGGCGAGCGCGGTCACCGTCGGCCAGATGGCGCAGATGGTTCGCCAGGTGAGGCTCCGCATTTCCAACTTCTTTATTTCTATATCCTATTCCTCCTTACTGTGCGTGCGTTTGGTGCTGTGGCGAGCGATAACTGACGAAGTTTGGTGGGTTTTGAATTGTTTCGGTGCGACAGGCGCAACTGGATATGGCCAAACTGTTTATGCTGCTCATGGTGCTCGTCGCGCGGCTTGGCTCCATGGAGAGGCTTCTCCTCGGGCTCCCCAACCTGCTCCAGAGGATGTTGGAAGAGCAGTTTCATGCTCTTCACAGGTACGTACATAATATTTGTATTTTGCAAGCACATGTGTCTATGCCAGAATTGAGATGTCCGAATATAGGAAATGACACATTTCAGGAAACTTAAGGAGAGTAATAACTGAAGTCCTGGTTTGCTTTCTGGGAACTGCCAATTTTATCCTCTGATAAGAAATAAACAAATAAACAAATAAACAGCCATCGCTATGTCTAATTGGCAAGATTGCTGTTGGCAACATAACAGCTCATATTTTTGGAAACATATAGTACTTGATAAGCATAGCACTATTTCAGGTTCAGGTTATCAAGTTATATTCATGAGTCATGGATTTGTTCTTCCTAAATGTATGGAAATTGTCTCTATGAGTCTATTCATTGAGTATTCCACTTTGGAATGTTGTGGATGTGATGGATCAAATGCATCCTTTGTTTAGTTAATTAATGTTATCTCTTGTTTTGTATCCAAAGATCTTTGATGGTATCCATGCAAGATACGATTCGATCAACTGTACAGACAGAGGTTAGAATCTGGATCTTTATCTGTGTAATAAGTATATTTTGTTTATCTGTACCTGCACTCTATCCTAACTACTTTTGGCTATGTCATGCTATAGGTACAAGGAAGACAAGCAGCTTCACTTCCTAATGGCATTGATGAACCTCCTAGGTATCTGCCATTTTATTTTTCTCGCCCTACATGTTCTTTGATTCATGTCATGATCCTTACTGTCAAACCAAGTATTTTATTTCAACATAATCTGGAAACTTCCTCTTGTCACTGCCTCACTCTCATCTTATTTTAAAAAATATAGGCAGATATCAGATGGTTTTCCTGAAACTGGAGGCATCACTGGAGTCAAGCTGCGCTTTGTCGATGTTGACAGACCAATATATACACTTTTCACTGGATGTTCAGTACAATGGCAGAATGGAGGAAACGCTAAGGTAGCCATATTTGAAAATGATAGGCAAATCATGCAGGGAGACCTTTCTAAATTGCAAATTGAGATTTTAGCAGTCCATGCTGATTTCTTTACTGAGCAAGGGCAAGCGGACTTCACCAAAGAGGAGTTCAACAAGCAGATATATATGCATAAAGGGAAAGAGTTAGTGTTGTCAACTGTTAGTCTAACAAATGGCGAGTCCTCTCTTGGTTCCTTCGTTTTTCCAGAGAGCTCCCATGGGAAAAAGTTAAGATTGACAGCACGAGTGAAAAGGCAGGTTCTTACTACCAGAGTTCAGGAAGCAATCACTGATCCTTTTGTCGTCAAAGACCGCCGAAGTGAATGTGAGTATATTAACTATATTGCATTGGAAAATTTAATACACTGTAATTTGCTCATTCATGGTGGAACCAGGGAGGGCCGAAGAACATTTTATTGTTTTCCATAGTTAGCCGAAGAACAAGCTCGTCCTTTAAGTGGCTGCCAGGCTAATTTAAGTTTAAAAAAATGTTAAACACATATCATATCTTCCATAAAATTTTATGGCCTTGTGCAGTGACATTATTTCATCTGAAACATATTTGGGATTGGCAGACATTATTTCATCTGAAACATTATATCATAAAAAGCATTATTTCATCTGAAAATATGAAGTCTTAGCACTAAATGTTCTGCTTTTAAAAGGGAATGGCTTGTTGCGTCACAAAATTTCTGTAAATTAATATCTATAGGCATATAATATCCCAAATACACACTGTCAGTCAAAACTGTATGACCTCCTAGGTGCTAGGCAGAGGCTAACCGCCTCGTCTAGCGGTACTTCGAATCTGACAAAACTATACTTAATACTGTGACTTGGATTTGGGATTGCACTTTTCTTTGGTCAATACAGATCTTATTTAGAGTTGACTATTAGGTCGTAGATTAATACTAAGCATGGTAAATCGATTTATTGTTTACCATGTACATTAATCCTTTTCTCAATGCCATTATCATCAGATGCAGTGGTAGCCAGAATGAAGCAATTGCATCTTAGCAATCTTATCTTAACACATCCTACAATTTTGTTTACTTTCAGTAAATAAAAAGAGTTATCCTCCGTCTAAAGAAGAAGCGGTACATTGTTTGGAGAAAATTTCTCTAAAGGGAAAACATTGTGCTATCCTTGTTGAGAAAAATATCACTACAGTGAAGCACTTGATGCGTCAGTATCACAGGGATGAATCTGTTCTCCAAAAGGTAAATATAGTCATAATTATACTTCTACAGTCTTCAGCGTTTCAAATTACCTGCAATAGATATTAGTTAATAGTTGATCATTGCTGAAATAAGATATCCAGCATCTCTTAGGAGTTACGACTTTTTTGGATATGCACTGCTAAATGTATTAACATGCACTATAATATCTGGTAGCATTTCATTAACTGATAAGATAACTCTCAATTTGTGGCAATTAGCTTACTGGCATGAAAAAAGGGGATTGGAATACCATGATTAAACATGCCAACACGTCTGTTCCTGGGGATGAGATCTATTCCTATTGGGTTCCAGAGGATAATTGTGAAATCTTATTCAATGATTTCTATGATCTTGTCGGTAAGATGACTGATAACTATGTTCCTTACAGTGTCAACAACGTCAATCAGTTTCCACAGGTATTAAATCTAATACTGTTCCACTTCTATCATAGTTAGCCAGTTGATACTCACTAAAATAATAGTGCTGGCAATTACCTTGAAAAATTCTGTTACAGCATAAAGTGAACAATTGGAAAAAATCTGCGTATAAGAAGTTTGACGAGCGGGAGAGCTCAGGTGGTCTTACCCCTGATTACTTCATGAATGATGGCCGCCCTGTCCGTGCAATGCCTCTGAACAATGATGCAGGTCCTTCTGTACAAGCTAGAACAACATGGCAATATCCTAATAGCATGGCCGCACAACATGGTGATTTTTAATTAGTTCCATCGCTGATCTTTGTTGCGGTACATGTTTCTCTAAATTCAACTTATTGCAGAATTTGGTGATCGACGCCCATTGAATGGGTTCTCACGGGCCGCAGTCCTGTCAAACAATGATGCCGGTCCTTCAAACCAAGAAACACTGCCGTTTTCACAGCCCACTTATGGACAGACTGTGCATCAAGGTCAATATTAAACACCTGCATAATTTTGTATCACACATCCTCCATACTGTAATTGCTGCTTCGTCGCAAGAATTTTTATATTTTATATGCCTTATGAATTCTGGTAGTTTTGGGGATCAACTTGCTGTAGGAACTCCTTACTATCTGGCCCAGGGAAATTTCATAAATGATCAGGGACAGGGATCATTTTCAGCAGAGCCAACTATTCCGTCCCACATTCCTGTACCAGTAAGTTATAAAGTTACATATGGCACAATCAACAATTCCATCCCACAGTTTTTCATTGACAGCCTGAAATGTTTCCTGGATGGTAGGTTCCAGAGGATGACCCAATCACATTCACAGCTGCAAGTCTAACTGGCCAACAGAATGGACACTTCAGCTTCTCGACAACTGTTGCTCCTGTTACTTCTTATCCTGTAGCAGGTGTGCTTGCTACGCCCAGTTTTTCTAATTTATATGCAGTCTTCTAGATCAATAATTCTCAAATCACTTCTCCATTATGCATTGTTGGGTGCTGAAGGTGTCGCTGGGACTTCCTCAGATGGAGTTAGTCTGGGAACCTCGTCAGTTAACAATGTGCAGGCTGACATCTTCAGTGGGTTAAGTCCATTTGAAGTACGTTTTTAAATATATCATGGGAATCATTCTTAAGAACAGAACAAATATCTTCACAAACGATTTTATGGAAGTTTCTTTTCTTCCCTTTTCTATGTCATGATTACGTTTGTTCTTGCAGTCAGAGGAATTGCTAGAACTACAAGCACATCTGACAGAGCAGGACTTCGTGCAAGCTAACATCGGTATGTGATACTATTTAAGTTACTTCTGTTGTGAGATTACCTCTGTTGACAATTAAGCTCCGACAAAAGTCCTTTCCAGTAAGAATTCTTTCAGACTTCGAAACTAAGATAAGATGATAGCAAATTAGTGTTTATACCTACAGAATAGCTAGACCTTGTATGCATAACTCGTGAGTACCAAATTATTGAAATGCCGGCTCCTTCAAAGTTACAATTAGGGGTGAATCTAAGATCTTCCTTTTGTTCCATGCCATGACAGAGCGTTTGTTTCATTTCAGCAGAACTGCCAAATTCCGACAGCCAATTTTACGGTTATGAACATGATGGCGGCGACCGCTGATTAAACCACGAAGCAACTGCAACTGGCCGTCCTCTACCATAGTAAAGTATTCAGTGTGACTAAACATTTGTTGTAGATATGAATAATTTGTAAATAGCAACACATATTTTTTCATGTTGCTCCGTATATGCTAAATTTGTTACCTGTTGCAGTAAACATTTGTCTTGTATTCTTAAAGAACGAATCTTTTACAAAAGAGAGTATCTGGCTTGCACCCCGCAAAAAAAAGAGAGTATCTGGCTTGCATTGAATCCTGAGAGCAAATATTCACATTGCTAAACATTGTGTAATCCTGTTAACCCTTTTTTTTTGTAAGTTGAGTTTTTTCCCGGGTATGTCCACACATTTTCAGTCATAGTATGATGTGCATCATGGAAATTGTTCTCAACAATTTGAACATGGTAGTAAAATACTCATAGCAGAAGAGATACTAGACTAGCTACATACGTACTGTTAGACATGCAATACTGACATGTCACGCATGTATAAGTGGCATGTCACGTATTCTCTTTTATATAAACATTAGGAGATATTGTTAGGAGGTTAGAGATATCATTTATTCTCTTTTATCTCTTTATCTCTCTAAACCTCCCTGTAATCTTCTCCTTTCGGTTAGCCCTTTGTGCTGCCGGATCATGTATCAACCTCTCCTATCAATATATATCATGCAGGTCTCCATGTACGGAGATTGAGACGCTTCCATCATTCTCCACATGGTATACAGAGCAGGCTCTTCCGATTGCATCTAGCTTGCACCTCCTACCTCTCGACAGCCGCCCATCTCCATCGTCCCCAACCTAAGCTTTCCCTTCAGCCCGCCACCCATCCCCTCCCATCATGTCTTCCTCCAACACCGCCATCTCCTCCACCCTCAACTACAACACATCTGAGCCCGGGTCATCCCCAACCTAAGCTTTCCCTTCAGCCCGCCACCCATTCCCCTCCCATCATGTCTTCCTCCAACACCGCCATCTCCCCCACCCTCAACTACAACACATCTGAGCCGCTTACCCGGACGAACTACGTTCTTTGGAAAGCTCAAGCTCGATCCCAAATACTGGGCGCTGGCCTCTATGGCTACATCGATGGCACCACCGCGGAGCCTTCCAAAATCCTCACAACCAAAGACAAGGATGGCAAGGATCAGGTCATCCCTAACCCTGCCTATGCCACCTCGCTTGTCCAGGATCAACTGATCGTTGCGTATCTCCTACGCAATTTGTCCAAGGAAGTCCTCATCCAAGTTGCCTCGCTTGAGTCCTCTCATGCGATCTGGACTGCCTTGGCCACGATGTTCTCTGTCGTCTCGCTATCCCGCGCCAACAACCTTCGTTCTGCTCTCACCAACGCCCAGAAGGGATCCATGTCAGCCTCCGCCTATTTTGGCCACATGCGCTCCCTCTCCGATGAGCTCACCGCAGCGGGCAAACCCCTTGGAGAAGGGGAGCTCATCTCCTTCATCATCACCGGGCTTGACATGGATTATCAACCTATCATCTCCACGCTAGACATCCGCACCGAGCCCATCACCGTTGACGGCCTCTTCTTCCTCGTGTCGAACTTCGATCAACGCATGGAGATGTTCCATGGCGATGGTAATGGTGGCTTCAAGTCATCCGCAAACATTGCCTCATGGGGTCGTTCTGGTGGCAGCAACGATGGCTACCGCAAAGGCGGGGGTGGTGGTCCTCGCGGTGGTGGCAGCAGCGGCGGCGGCGACTACAACGCTGCCGGTGGTGGACCTGGCGGTGGCGCTCCTAGTGGCTATCACATGGCGGGCGGAGGCGGCGGCTACCAGGGTGGCGGCTATGGCTTCCACCAAAACAACGGGGGCTACCAGGGGTCGGGTTCTGGTGGTGGTGGTCACTATCATCTGAACCAGAACTCCTCTGGTGGCGGCGGCTACAACCGGCACTCCGGCAACAACAATCGGCGCCCCTCCCAAGGGTATGAAGGGTATGAAAATAAATGTCAAATATGCAAAAAAACAAACGATATTGCAAAAGACTATGATTGGCGCTACGCCGATGACAAGAATTCCCAGAAAAAGAAAGTTGCAGCTGCAGCCGACGTGTCTTATGGCGTTGACACCAACTGGTACATGGACACGGGTGCCACCAACCACATTACTGGCGAGTTGGACAGGCTGACTATGCAGGAGAAATATTGTGGCCATGATCAAGTCTACACTGTAGCAAACGGTGCAGGTATGGAGATAAGTCATGTTGGTCAATCTTTTATCAAAACCCCACACAAAAATCTTGAAATCAATGACATCCTATATGTTCCAAATGCTTCCAAGACTTTGCTATCTGACCATCGTATTGCTCTTGACAATAATGTGTTCTTCTTTTTGATCAAGGATCAGGTCACGAATAGAGTTCTCCATAGGGGTGTCTATGTTGAAGGCCTCTATGCTTTGCTTCCCAAGTATTGCCAGTACAATAAGAAAGTGTATGGTGCCATCAAGCTTTCTGCTGAAAGGTGGCACAATCGCTTAGGCCATCCCTCTTTTTCTACCGTTCATCAGATTCTTAGTAGAAATAAACTACCAGTTGTTGGTGAGAGGAACTTAGAAACCATTTGTGATTCATGTCAACGAGCAAAAAGTCATCAGTTGCCATATCCTGTGTCCACTAGTGTATCCACTAAGCCTTTGCAGCTTATTTTTTCTGATGTATGGGGTCCTGCCCCCACCTCTGTCGGCAGACATTCTTATTATGTGAGCTTTATTGATGATTACAGCAAGTATACATGGATATATCTTCTTAAGAAACGTGCTGATGTGTTCCAAGTTTTCTACAATTTTCAAGCTCTCGTTGAACGCAAGTTTGACAACAAAATCATTTCTGTGCAGTCAGACTGGGGGGTGTGAGTATGAGAAACTAAATTCTTTCTTTCAAAAGATAGGTATCTCGCATCACGTCTCTTGCCCACATGCGCACCAACAGAATGGCTCTGCTGAACACAAACATAGGCACATCGTTGAAGTAGGTCTTGCTATCTTAGCTTCTGATTCAATGCCACTAAAATTTTGGGACGAAGCCTTTCTCTCTGCCGTGCATTTCATTAACATGTGGCCTAGTCGCACTATCTCTAATGAAACACCCACTGAACGTCTCCTTCATGTCACACCAGATTACACAACACTTCACGTTTTTTGGTGTGCCTGTTGGCCAAACCTTCGTCCCTATAACACTCGTAAGCTTAGTTTACGGTCTAAGCAATGTGTTTTTCTTGGGTATAGTGCTCAACATAAGGGTGTCAAGTGTTTAGATGTTTCCACCGGACGTGTTTATATCTCACGTGATGTTGTGTTCGATGAAACTCAATTCCTTTTTGCAAAACTCCATCCAAATGCTGGCGCCCTTCTCCGAAAGGAAATCATTCTCCTTCCTCCTCATCTCTCCGACGTTCTGTGTGAGGGTAATGATAATTGTACTGACTCAACTTTGACTAATCCATCTCCTGTTGCACCCGAGTTTTGTATTTCAGCAGAAAACGACGTAGAAAATAATGTATTTGCAGAAACAGAAGAGGACACAAGCGATCCAAGGGAATCCTCATCGGGATCAGCGTCCCTGACTTTGTCAAGCCCGACCGCATCCTCCTCGGGATCGCTGCTGGGCTCGGGATCACCGCTGGGCTCGGGCAAGCCGCTCACCAACCCACCGAGCCAGCCCCGCCCTGCCATGTTGCGCCTGCCCATCGAGCCGGTTCCCCCAGGCGAGGCACGCCAATCAGCTGTAGGGGGCAGCCTGACCAGGCGGTACACGCCGGTCTCGCAGGTCTACTCCAGGCGGCCCCCTGCGGCTGCATCGGGTGGGTGCGGCGCTGTCCCCGTGGCCGATCTGCCTGGATCCTCTGTGGCCGCGCCTGCTGTTCCTTCCACGACCGCTGCCCCAAAGGATCCCGCTCTGCCAAGCGGCTCCGCGCCCTCGGGATCGCTGGGATCTCACCCGTCGCAGTCTGCGCCTTCGTCAGGATCATCTGCGGCTCCTTCGCTGCTGCCTCGTACACGTCTGCAGGCAGGAGCAATTCAGCTGGTTAATTATAAAACAAAGTATGGTTTAGCTGCTTCCTTTGATTCCATAGGTGAACCTCGTAATGTTGCCGACGCTCTTGCTGATCCCCGGTGGAAGCATGCTATGGATGAGGAGTTTCGTGCTCTGCAGAACAATAAAACTTGGCACCTTGTTCCTTATCAGCCATGTCAAAACATCATTGATTGTAAATGGGTGTATCGCATCAAACGTTGGGCAGACGGCACCATTGATCTCTACAAAGCCAAACTCGTTGCTAAGGGTTTTAAGCAGAGGTATGAACTTGACTATGAGGACACTTTCAGTCCTGTTGTTAAAGCTACCACCATTCGTCTTGTCTTGTTTGTTGCTGTGTCCAGAGATTGGAGCCTTTCTTAGCTAGATGTACAGAATGCGTTCCTCCATGGTGTTTTGAAAGAGGAAGTTTACATGAAACAGCCTCCTGGGTATGAAGATAAACACAAACCGTTTCACATTTGCAAGCTTGATAAGTCCCTCTATGGTCTCAAGCAAGCCCCTAGAGCATGGTATTCTCGCTTGAGTGCTAAACTGCAAGCCCTTGGTTTTGTTCCTTCCGAGTCAGATACATCACTGTTTATTCACAAGAAGTCACACACTATCATTTTTGTGCTTATCTATGTCGATGATATTATTGTCACCAGTTCCTCTGATAAGGCAGTCACAGCTTTGTTGCAAGATTTGCACTCAGATTTTGCTCTCAAGGATCTTGAAGATCTTCACTTCTTTCTTGGTATTGAGGTGAAGCAAAACAGTGAAGGTGGTCTACATCTTTCGTAGGAAAAATATGCAACTGATCTTTTGAGCAAGGCTGGGATGCGAGACTGTAAACCATCCCCGACTCCACTTTCCAGTGCAGAAAGATTATCTCTTGCAGAGGGTGTACTCCTGAATCAAGAGGATGGCACCAAGTACAAAAGTTTGGTTGGAGCACTTCAGTACTTAACACTTACACGGCCTGATATTTATTTTGCCGTTAATAAGGTTTGTCAGTTTCTGCATGCACCTGCCTCAGTTCATTGGACTACTGCTAAGTGAATTCTGCGATATGTAAAGAGCACCTTGAGCGTTGGAATCACTTTCAGCAAGTCATCCTCTACTCTTGTCAGTGCTTTTTCTGATTCTAATTGGGCAAGATGCTTGGATGACAGACAGTCCACTGGTGGTTTTGCAGTTTTCTTTGGACCTAATCTTATTTCTTGGTGTGCCAAGAAGCAAGCAATATTGTCACGATCTAGTACCGAGGCAGAGTACAAAGCACTAGCTAATGCAACAGCTGATATCATTTGGGTTAAGGCCATGCTCAAGGAACTTGGAATACATGCTCAAACACCATGTCTTTGGTGTGATAATCTTGGTTCCACATATCTTTCTGCTAATCCTGTGTTTCATGCAAGGACAAAATACATTGAGATCGACTATCACTTTGTGAGAGAAAGAGTTGCAAGCAAGGAGTTGGAAATTCGGTTTATTCCTTCAAAAGATCAAGTTGCAGATGGATTTACAAAAGCTTTGGCTACAAGACCATTCGAAGAGTTTAAACATAATCTCAACTGCAGAAGTTCAGATTAAGGGGGCGTGTTAGACATGCAATACCGACATGTCACGCATGTATAAGTGGCATGTCACGTATTCTCTTTTATATAAACATTAGGAGATATTGTTAGGAGGTTAGAGATATCATTTATTCTCCTTTATCTCTTTATCTCTCTAAACCTTCATGTAATCTTCTCCTTTCGGTTAGCCCTTTGTGCTGCCGCATCATGTATCAACCTCTCCTATCAATATATATCACGCGGGTCTCCTGTTGGGGAACGTTGCAGAAAACAAAAATTTTCCTACGGTTTCACCAAGATCCATCTATGAGTTCATCTAGCAACGAGTGATCGGATCCATCCACATACCTTTGTAGATCGCGAGCGGAAGCGTTCAAAGAATGGGGATGAGGGAGTCGTACTCGACGTGATCCAAATCACCGGAGATCCTAGCGCCGAACGGACGGCACCTCCGCGTTCAACACACGTACGGTCAGCGTGACGTCTCCTTCTACTTGATCCAGCAAGGGGGAAGGAGAGGTTGAGGAAGATGGCTCCAGCAGCAGCACGACGGCGTGGTGGTGATGGAGCTGCAGTACTCCGACAGGGCTTCGCCAAGCTCTATGGAGGAGGAGGAGGTGTTGGAGAGGGAGAGGGAGGCACCAAAGGCCAAGGTAAGAGGTCCTCCATCCCTCCCACTATATATAGGGGGGCCTAGGGGGGGCGCCGGCCCTAGGAGATGCAATCTCCTAGGGGGGCGGCGGCCAAGGGGTGGGGGCTTGCCCCCCAAGCAAGGGGGCGCCCCCCCTTTAGGGTTTCCCCCACCCTAGGCGCATGGGCCCTAGGGGAAGTGGCGCCCCAGCCCACTTTGGGCTGGATCCCTTCCCACTTCAGCCCATGGGGCCCTTCGGGATAGGTGGCCCCACCCAGTGGACCCCCGGGACCCTTCCGGTGGTCCCGGTACAATACCGGTGACCCCGAAACTTGTCCCGATGACCGAAATAGCACTTCCTATATATAATTCTTTACCTCCGGACCATTCTGGAACTCCTCGTGACGTCCGGGATCTCATCCGGGACTCCGAACAACATTCGGGTTACTACATATACATATCCCTACAACCCTAGCGTCACCGAACCTTAAGTGTGTAGACCCTACGGGTTCGGGAGACATGTAGACATGACCGAGATTACTCTCCGGTCAATAACCAACAGCGGGATCTGGATACCCATGTTGGCTCCCACATGCTCCTCGATGATCTCATCGGATGAACCACGATGTCGAGGATTCAAGCGACCCCGTATACAATTCCCTTTGTCAATCGGTATGCTACTTGCCCGAGATTCGATCGTCGGTATCCCAATACCTTATTCAATCTCGTTACCGGCAAGTCACTTTACTCATACCGTAATGCATGATCCCGTGACCAGACACTTGGTCACTTTGAGCTCATAATGATGATGCATTACGGAGTGGGCCCAGTGATACCTCTCCATCATACGGAGTGACAAATCCCAGTCTTGATCCGTGTCAACCCAACAGACACTTTCGGAGATACCCGTAGTATACCTTTATAGTCACCCAGTTACGTTGTGACGTTTGGTACACCCAAAGCACTCCTACGGTATCCGGGAGTTACACGATCTCATGGTCTAAGGAAAGGATACTTGACATTGGAAAAACTCTAGCAAACGAACTATACGATCTTATGCTATGTTTAGGATTGGGTCTTGTCCATCACATCATTCTCCTAATGATGTGATCTCGTTATCAATGACATCCAATGTCCATAGTCAGGAAACCATGACTATCTGTTGATCAACGAGCTAGTCAACTAGAGGCTTACTAGGGACATGTTGGTGTCTATTATTCACACATGTATTACGATTTCCGGATAACACAATTATAGCATGGATAAAGACAATTATCATGAACAAGGAAATATAATAATAATGCTTTTATTATTGCCTCTAGGGCATATTTTCAACAGTCTCCCACTTGCACTAGAGTCAATAATCTAGTTACATTGTGATGAATCGAACACCCATGGAATTCTGGTGTTGATCATGTTTTGCTCTAGGGAGAGGTTTAGTCAACGGATCTGCTACATTCAGGTCCGTATGTACTTTACAAATATCTATGTCTCCATCTTGAACATTTTCACGAATGGAGTTGAAACGACGCTTGATGTGCCTGGT
Organism: Triticum urartu; assembly: GCF_056163025.1. Classification (NCBI taxonomy): domain Eukaryota; kingdom Viridiplantae; phylum Streptophyta; class Magnoliopsida; order Poales; family Poaceae; genus Triticum; species Triticum urartu. Next base: position 583,053,086 of record NC_141877.1, read on the forward strand.
CTTCTTGTGAAACCTGGGCTCCTTGGCAAGTGCAATAGCTCCAGTGTTGTCACAGAAGAGTTTGATTGGCCCCGACGCATTGGGTATGACTTCTAGGTCGGTGATGAACTCCTTCACCCAAATTGCTTCATGTGCTGCCTCCGAGGCTGCCATGTACTCCGCTTCACATGTAGATCCCGCCACGACGCTCTGCTTGCAACTGCACCGGCTTACTGCCCCACCATTCAAAATATACACGTATCCGGTTTGTGACTTGGAGTCATCCAGATCTGTGTCGAAGCTAGCGTCGACGTAACCCTTTACGACGAGCTCTTCGTCACCTCCATAAACGAGAAACATTTCCTTAGTCCTTTTCAGGTACTTCAGGATATTCTTGACCGCTGTCCAGTGTTCCTTGCCGGGATTACTTTGGTACCTTCCTACCAAACTTACGGCAAGGTTTACATCAGGTCTGGTACACAGCATGGCATACATAATAGAACCTATGGCTGAGGCATAGGGGATGACACTCATCTCTTCTATATCTTCTGCCGTGGTCGGACATTGAGCTGAGCTCAATTTCACACCTTGTAACACAGGCAAGAACCCCTTCTTAGACTGATCCATATTGAATTTCTTCAATATCTTATCAAGGTATGTGCTTTGTGAAAGACCTATGAGGCGTCTTGATCTATCTCTATAGATCTTGATGCCTAATATATATGCAGCTTCTCCAAGGTCCTTCATTGAAAAACTCTTATTCAAGTAGGCCTTAATGCTGTCCAAGAGTTCTATATCATTTCCCATCAAAAGTATGACATCTACATATAATATGAGAAATGCTACAGAGCTCCCACTCACTTTCTTGTAAACGCAGGCTTCTCCATAAGTCTGCGTAAACCCAAACGCTTTGATCATCTCATCAAAGCGAATGTTCCAACTCCGAGATGCTTGCACCAGCCCATAAATCGAGCGTTGGAGCTTGCACACCTTGTCAGCATTCTTAGGATCGACAAAACCTTCCGGCTGCATCATATACAATTCTTCCTTAAGGAAACCATTAAGGAATGCCGTTTTGACGTCCATTTGCCATATCTCATAATCATAGAATGCGGCAATTGCTAACATGATTCGGACGGACTTTAGCTTCGCTACCGGTGAGAAAGTCTCATCGTAGTCAACCCCTTGAACTTGTCGATAACCCTTAGCGACAAGCCGAGCTTTATAGATGGTCACATTACCATCCGCGTCTGTCTTCTTCTTAAAGATCCATTTATTTTCTATGGCTCGCCTCTCAACGGGCAAGTCAGTCAAAGTCCATACTTTGTTTTCATACATGGATCCTATCTCAGATTTCATGGCTTCTAGCCATTTGTCGGAATCCGGGCCCGCCATCGCTTCTTCATAGTTTGAAGGTTCACCGTTGTCTAACAACATGATTTCCAAGACAGGGTTGCCGTACCACTCTGGTGCGGAACGTGTCCTTGTGGACCTACGAAGTTCAGTAGCAACTTGATCTGAAGTTTCATGATCATCATGATTAACTTCCTCTCTAGTCGGTGCAGGCACCTCAGGAACATTTTCTTGAGTTGCCCATTTTCCGGTTCAAGAGGTAATACTTCATCAAGTTCTACTTTCCTCCCACTTACTTCTTTCGAGAGAAACTCTTTCTCTAGAAAGGATCCATTCTTGGCAACAAAGATCTTGCCTTCAGATCTGAGGTAGAAGGTATACCCAATAGTTTCTTTAGGGTATCCTATGAAGACACATTTTTCCGACTTGGGTTCGAGCTTTTCAGGTTGAAGTTTCTTGACATAAGCATCGCATCCCCAAACTTTTAGAAACGACAGCTTAGGTTTCTTCCCAAACCATAATTCATACGGTGTCGTCTCAACAGATTTCGACGGAGCCCTATTTAAAGTGAATGCGGCAGTCTCTAAAGCATAGCCCCAAAAAGATAGCGGTAAATCGGTAAGAGACATCATAGATCGCACCATATCTAATAGAGTGCGATTACGACGTTCGGACACACCATTACGCTGAGGTGTTCCAGGCAGCGTGAGTTGTGAAACTATTCCACATTTTCTTAAGTGTGTGCCAAATTCGTGACTCAAAGTATTCTCCTCCATGATCTGATCGCAAAAACTTGATTTTTCTGTCACGTTGATTCTCAACCTCACTCTGAAATTCCTTGAACTTTTCAAAGGTTTCAGACTTGTGTTTCATTAAGTAGACATACCCATATCTACTCAAGTCATCAGTGAGGGTGAGAACATAACGATAGCCACCGCGAGCCTCAACGCTCATTGGACCACACACATCAGTATGTATGATTTCCAATAAGTTGGTTGCTCGCTCCATTGTTCCTGAGAACGGAGTCTTGGTCATTTTACCCATGAGGCATGGTTCGCATGTGTCAAATGATTCATAATCAAGAGACTCTAAAAGTCCATCTGCATGGAGCTTCTTCATGCGTTTGACACCTATGTGACCAAGGCGGCAGTGCCACAAGTATGTGGGACTATCATTATCAACCTTACATCTTTTGGTATTCACACTATGAACATGTGTAGCATTACGCTCGAGATTCATTAAGAATAAACCATTCACCATCGGAGCATGACCATAAAACATATCTCTCATATAAATAGAACAACCATTATTCTCGGATTTAAATGAGTAGCCATCTCGAATTAAACGAGATCCCGACACAATGTTCATGCTCAAAGCTGGCACTAAATAACAATTATTGAGGTTTAAAACTAATCCCGTAGGTAAATGTAGAGGTAGCGTGCCGACGGCGATCACATCGACCTTGGAACCATTCCCGACGCGCATCGTCACCTCGTCCTTCGCCAGTCTCCGCTTATTCCGCAGCTCCTGCTTTGAGTTACAAATGTGAGCAACTGCACCGGTATCAAATACCCAGGAGCTACTACGAGTACTGGTAAGGTACACATCAATTACATGTATATCACATATACCTTTTGTTTTTCCGGCCTTCTTGTCCGCTAAGTATTTGGGGCAGTTCCGCTTCCAGTGACCACTTCCCTTGCAATAAAAGCACTCAGTCTCGGGCTTGGGTCCATTCTTTGGCTTCTTCCCGGTAGCTTGCTTACCGGGCGCGGCAACTCCCTTGCCGTCCTTCTTGAAGTTCTTCTTACCCTTGCCTTTCTTGAACTTAGTGGTTTTATTCACCATCAACACTTGATGTTCCTTTTTGACTTCTACCTCTGCTGATTTCAGCATTGCAAATAATTCAGGAATGGTCTTTTCCATCCCCTGCATATTGAAGTTCATCACAAAGCTCTTGTAGCTTGGTGGAAGCGACTGAAGGATTCTGTCAATGACTGCGTCATCCGGGAGATTAACTCCCAGCTGAGTCAAGCGGTTATGTAACCCAGACATTGTGAGTATGTGCTCACTGACAGAACTATTTTCCTCCATCTTACAGCTGAAAAACTTGTCGGAGACTTCATATCTCTCGACCCAGGCATGAGCTTGGAAAACCATTTTCAGCTCTTCGAACTGAAGGAAATATGCCCTAGAGGCAATAATAAAGTTATTATTTATTTCCTTATATCATGATAAATGTTTATTATTCATGCTAGAATTGTATTAACCGGAAACATAATACATGTGTGAATACATAGACAAACAGAGTGTCACTAGTATGCCTCTACTTGACTAGCTCGTTAATCAAAGATGGTTATGTTTCCTAACCATAGACAAAGAAGTTGTTATTTGATTAACGAGATCACATCATTAGTTGAATGATCTGATTGACATGACCCATTCCACTAGCTTAGCACCCGATCGTTTAGTATGTTGCTATTGCTTTCTTCATGACTTATACATGTTCCTATGACTATGAGATTATGCAACTCCCGTTTGCCGGAGGAACACTTTGTGTGCTACCAAACGTCACAATGTAACTGGGTGATTATAAAGGAGCTCTATAGGTGTCTCCAAAGGTACATGTTGGGTTGGCGTATTTCGAGATTAGGATTTGTCACTCCGATTGTCGGAGAGGTATCTCTGGGCCCTCTCGGTAATGCACATCACATAAGCCTTGCAAGCATTGCAACTAATGTGTTAGTTGTGAGATGATGTATTACGGAACGAGTAAAGAGACTTGCCGGTGACGAGATTGAACTAGGTATTGGATACCGACGATCGAATCTCGGGCAAGTAACATACCGATGACAAAGGGAACAGCGTATGTTGTTATGCGGTCTGACCGATAAAGATCTTCGTAGAATATGTAGGAGCCAATATGGGCATCTAGGTCCCGCTATTGGTTATTGACCGGAGATGTGTCTCGGTCATGTCTACATTGTTCTCGAACTGTAGGGTCCGCATGCTTAAAGTTACGATGACAGTTATTATGAGTTTATGCATTTTGATGTACCGAAGTTAGTTCGGAGTCCCGGATGTGATCACGGACATGACGAGGAGTCTCGAAATGGTCGAGACATAAAGATTGATATATTGGATGACTATATTCGGACACCGAAAGTGTTCCGGGGAAGTTTCGGATAAAACCGGAGCACCGGGGGGTTACCGGAACCCCCCGGGGGGTTAATGGGCCTCATGGGCCTAAAGTGGAGAAGAGGAAGGGGCTGCCAGGGCAGGCCGCGCGCCCCCTCTCCCCCTAGTCCGAATTGGACAAGGAGGGAGGGGCGGCGCCCCCCTTTCCTTCTCTCCTTCCGTCTCTCCTACTTGGACAAGGAAAGGGAGGGGAGTCCTACTCCCGGTAGGAGTAGGACTCCTCCTGCGCGCCTCCTCTAGGGCCGGCCGCACCCCCCCCTTGGATCCTTTATATACGGAGGCAAGGGAGCACCCTAGAACACACAAGTTGATCTTCGTGATCGTTCCTTAGCCGTGTGCGGTGCCCCCCTCCACCATATTCCACCTCGGTCATATCGTTGTAGTGCTTAGGCGAAGCCCTGCGTCGGTAGAACATCATCATCATCACCACGCCATTGTGCTGACGGAATTCATCCCCGAAGCTTTGCTGGATCGGAGCCTTGGGAGCGTCATCGAGCTGTACGTGTGCTAAGAACTCGGAGGTGCCGGAGTAACGGTGCTTGGATCGGTCGGATCGGGAAGACGTACGACTACTTCCTCTACGTTGTGTCAACGCTTCCGTTGCGATCTACAAGGGTACGTAGATCATACTCTCCCCTCTCGTTGCTATGCATCACCATGATCTTGCGTGTGCGTAGGAATTTTTTTGAAATTACTACGTTCCCCAACATGAACATCTCATATACTCCGTGTCTCTCAAAACGTTTTTGGAGCCCCGGTTCTAAGCTGTAAAGCATGCCGCACTGAACAAGGGAGTAATCATCAACACGTGTCTGCCAAGCGTTCATCACGTCTTGGTTCTGTGGGACGGGTGCGTCACCTAGTGGTGCTTCTAGGACATAATCTTTCTTGGCAGCTATGAGGATGATCCTTAGGTTCCGGACCCAGTCCGTATAGTTGCTGCCATCGTCTTTCAGCTTGGTTTTCTCTAGGAACGCGTTGAAGTTGAGGACAACATTGGCCATTTGATCTACAAGACATATTGTAAAGATTTTAGACTAAGTTCATGATAATTAAGTTCATCTGATCAAATTATTCAATGAACTCCCATTCAGATAGACATCCCTCCAGTCATCTAAGTATAACATGATCCGAGTTGACTAGGCCGTGTCCGATCATCACGTGAGACGAACTAGTCGACGTCGGTGAACATCTTCATGTTGATCGTATCTTCTATACGACTCATGCTCGACCTTTCGGTCTTCTGTGTTCCGAGGCCATGTCTGTACATGCTAGGCTCGTCAAGTCAACCTAAGTGTTTGCATGTGTAAATCTGTCTTACACCCGTTGTATGTGAACGTTGGAATCTATCACACCCGATCATCACGTGGTGCTTCAAAACAACGAACTGTCGCAACGGTGCACAGTTAGGGGGAACACCTTCTTGAAATTATTATGAGGGATCATCTTATTTACTACCGTCGTTCTAAGTAAACAAGATGTACAAAACATGATAAACATCACATGCAATCAAATAATAATAGTGACATGATATGGCCAATATCACATAGCTCCTTTGATCTCCATCTTGGGGCTCCATGATCATCTTGTCACCGGCATGACACCATGATCTCCATCATCGTGTCTCCATGAAGTTGCTCGCCAACTATTACTTCTACTACTATGGCTAACACGTTTAGCAATAAAGTAAAGTAATTTACATGGCGTTTCTCAATGACACGCAGGTCATACAAAAATAAAGACAACTCCTATGGCTCCTGCCGGTTGTCATACTCATCGACATGCAAGTTGTGATTCCTATTACAAGAACATGATCTCATACATCACATATATATCATTCATCACAACTTTGGCCATATCACATCACAGAACACTTGCTGCAAAAACAAGTTAGACGTCCTCTAATTGTTGTTGCAAGTTTTACGTGGCTGCAATAGGGTTCTAGCAAGAACGTTTTCTTACCTACGTGAAAGCCACAACGTGATTTGTCAACTTCTATTTACCCTTCATAAGGACCCTTTTCATCGAATCCGCTCCAACTAAAGTGGGAGAGACAGACACCCGCCAACCACCTTATGCAACTAGTGCATGTTAGTCGGTGGAACCGGTCTCACGTAAGCGTACGTGTAAGGTTGGTCCGGGCCGCTTCATCCCACAATACCGCTGAAGCAAGATAAGACTAGTAGCGGCAAGAAAGTTGACAACATCTACGCCCACACCAAATTGTGTTCTACTCGTGCAAAGAGAACTACGCATAGACCTAGCTCATGATACCACTGTTGGGGAACGTTGCAGAAAACAAAAATTTTCCTACGGTTTCACCAAGATCCATCTATGAGTTCATCTAGCAAAGAGTGATCGGATCCATCCACATACCTTTGTAGATCGCGAGCGGAAGCGTTCAAAGAACGGGGATGAGGGAGTCGTACTCGACGTGATCCAAATCACCGGAGATCCTAGCGCCGAACGGACGGCACCTCCGCGTTCAACACACGTACGGTCAGCGTGACGTCTCCTTCTTCTTGATCCAGCAAGGAGGAAGGAGAGGTTGAGGAAGATGGCTCCAGCAGCAGCACGACGGCGTGGTGGTGATGGAGCTGCAGTACTCCGGCAGGGCTTCGCCAAGCTCTATGGAGGAGGTGTTGGAGAGGGAGAGGGAGGCACCAAAGGCCAAGGTAAGAGGTCCTCCATCCCCCCCACTATATATAGGGGGCCTAGGGGGGACGCCGGCCCTAGGAGATGCAATCTCCTAGGGGGGCGGCGGCCAAGGGGTGGGGGGCTTGCCCCCCAAGCAAGGGGGCGCCCCCACTTTAGGGTTTCCCCCACCCTAGGCGCATGGGCCCTAGGGGAAGTGGCGCCCCAGCCCACTTTGGGCTGGATCCCTTCCCACTTCAGCCCATGGGGCCCTCCGGGATAGGTGGCCCCACCCGGTGGACCCCCGGGACCCTTCCGGTGGTCCCGGTACAATACCGGTGACCCTGAAACTTGTCCCAATGGCCGAAATAGCACTTCCTATATATAATTCTTTACCTCCGGACCATTCCGGAACTCCTCGTGACGTCCGGGATCTCATCTGGGACTCCGAACAACATTCGGGTTACTGCATATACATATCCCTACAACCCTAGCGTCACCGAACCTTAAGTGTGTAGACCCTACGGGTTCGGGAGACATGTAGACATGACCGAGATTGCTCTCCGGTCAATAACCAACAGCGGGATCTGGATACCCATGTTGGCTCCCACATGCTCCTCGATGATCTCATCGGATGAACCACGATGTCGAGGATTCAAGCAACCCCATATACAATTCCCTTTGTCAATCGGTATGCTACTTGCCCGAGATTCGATCGTCGGTATCCCAATACCTTGTTCAATCTCGTTACCGGCAAGTCGCTTTACTCGTACCGTAATGCATGATCCCGTGACCAGACACTTGGTCACTTTGAGCTCATAATGATGATGCATTACCGAGTGGGCCCAGTGATACCTCTCCGTCATACGGAGTGACAAATCCCAGTCTTGATCCGTGTCAACCCAACAGACACTTTCGGAGATACCCGTAGTATACCTTTATAGTCACCCAGTTACGTTGTGACGTTTGGTACACCCAAAGCACTCCTACGGTATCCGGGAGTTACACGATCTCATGGTCTAAGGAAAGGATACTTGACATCGGAAAAACTCTAGCAAACAAACTATACGATCTTATGCTATGTTTAGGATTGGGTCTTGTCCATCACATCATTCTCCTAATGATGTGATCTCGTTATCAATGACATCCAATGTCCATAGTCAGGAAACCATGACTATCTGTTGATCAACGAGCTAGTCAACTAGAGGCTTACTAGGGACATGTTGGTGTCTATTATTCACACATGTATTACGATTTCCGGATAACACAATTATAGCATGGATAAAGACAATTATCATGAACAAGGAAATATAATAATAATGCTTTTATTATTGCCTCTAGGGCATATTTCCAACATTTCCATGTATGGAGATTGAGACACTTCCATCATTCTTCACACGTACAACATTTCAATTTCTTTCTTAAACTCAATAGAGCTTCCATTTCTGGACAATCCTGTCAACACAAGAAACATTAAAATTGAGTCGACACGGAGCACATTCAGCCATGGATGCAGAATTCACCTGACCCGGGACTGGCTAGCCAGCCAGCCATGCATGCACGCAGGGCCGCTAATTAAGCCAATGTCGACATCGCCGTCTAGGATGTCACGTCGACCCTGGGATTTCGATCACACGGCGTTGTGGGTTGAGGCTCTTGGAGTGCTTCCTCAAGATCTCAGAAGGAGACACAATTTGTTTATGGCCTAGCCTATGATAGGGTTAGATGTAATAGAGAATTGGGGATTTCAACAAGAACAGAGGTAGGACAAGAGAACTTGGGGAAGAAGAAGAAGAAGAAGAAGAAGATAGGGGATTGATTCAGATATTCGTTTCTTCATCAATGAACAGTGACAATACACTGCTGGTTTATAATAACAACACCAACTCACCTACTGACCAGTAGGGTCCACACCTAATAACTCCAGACCGCGTCAAAATGGTCTCCCGCCTTCGCCTGTCTCTTTACCAGGCTTCGCACATGCTCAGTTTCATCAGACATTGGCCGAACACCATCCGCTGCTTCCTCTACCCATTGATCCTAGTGCCATCTGGATTGTGATATGATCTAAGTGTATTTTTTGAGGCAAACACGATCTAAGCGCATACAAGTGTTTCCATAAAAACGCACAACGTGAGCTGCATGGGCCGGGCCATTTTGGCGAGCGTTCTTTGCAATACTATATGTCCAAGAGTTTCAATGGGTTATTTTAATTTCTCTTTGTGTTATCGTGGCCATTCGGTTTTTCTGTTCATTTTCAAAAAATTGCGAACATTTTCCACAAATTTTGTGAATTTAAAAGTTATGTTTTCAAAAATGTTCACATAATTATTTTAACTGTTGTAAAAAATTAAAATGAAAAAAATAAAAGGAAAATTTCTTAAAAACCCGAATATTTTAAAATTTTGGGAATATTATATAAATATTGTAAAAATATTAAGAAAAGAAAAAGAGAAAGAGAAAAGGGATGGAAAAAAGAAAAAAACGAACATGTAATAAATGAAAATGAAAAAAAGAAAAAGATAACCGGTAAAAACGGGCAGAGAAAACAAGAGAAGAAAAAACCAGAAGAAAACCTTCCTAAAACCGAGAAAACCGCATCCAAACCCTCCCAAAACCGAAAACCGAGCTAACGCTAATTGGGCCAGCCCAGGAGCAATTGTCGTGTGTGAATTGTCCGCAATTTAATGGAAAGAACGTCAAATAGGTATTACCTTGTTTGTTTGGGGAGCTCCTAGTCAGCGCTGCAGGCGCCCGTTAACGAGCTGGCGCCTGCAGCGTCGCTGGCATGGGCCGGCCCAACGCGCGCTTGCACCCAATCGCTTTTGAAGTAAAAAAGCAATAAAACACCCCTGAGGATAGCTGTGTGCACCACACTAACCACCAAAAACATACAAACTTTGTTGTGTTCTACAAGAAAACAATTCTAGTTAACCTTTTCGTGCAGTAAAACATTAATATAGACTCAATATAAATTATCTCAAAAAAGAAACATAAATTCGAAAAAAAGTTCATCAAATTTTAAGCAAAGTTCAAAAAAATGAAAAAGGTTCATCGATTTTCAAAAAAAAATTCATTGAATTCGAAAAAAGTTCACCAAATTCGAAGAAAAGTTCATCGGATTCGAAAAAAAGTTCATCGAATTCAGAACAAGTTCATTAGATTCGAAAAAATTTCATCGGTTTTGAAAAAAATTCATCGAATTCGAAAAAAGTTCATCGCATTTATAAAAAGTTCATCGAATTAAAAAAGTTCATGTAATCTGAAAAAAGTTCATCGAATTTGAAAAAAGTTCATGTATTATAAAAAAGTTCATCAAATTTTAAAAAAAGTTCATCGAATTCAGAAAAAGTTCACCAAATTTGGAAAAAGTTCGTGTAATCTGGAAATATTCATCGAATTTAAAAAAATGTTCATCAAATTTGAAAAAAGTTCATGTAATCTGAAAAAAGTTCATCAAATTCGGAAAAAGTTCATCAAATTTGAATAAAGTTCATGTAATCTGAAAAAGTACAACGATTTAAGAAAACATGACATTCTTTTAAAAAATCACGCATTAAAAAAAAGAAAGGGAAAAACGAATAAAACCGTCAAGAATTCACGAACCAGAAGAAACAAAATAAAAAGAAAGAGCGACTTAAGTTCGCACACAACAAGCGCGATGTTGTAGTGGTTGGAGCGCAGCAATCATAACGAGTCCGGCGTGGCTTCGATTCCCAGTTATTTCACTTTTTAACATTTCCGCTAAACTAGAGTAGGCGGGCCCAGCTTGGGCTGCTGCAGGCCCCCGTTTGCAAATTGCACTGTAACGGGTGCCTGCAGCGCTAAATAGGAAATGCCGGTTGTTCTCGGCCGACCGGTTCCTAGCACCTGGTCCAGGATAATCAAGGCTCCTAAGTCATGGGCCAAACTAAGCAAGGGTTTGAGGTCACGAGGCTAGGTTAGCTCTTATTCCTCTCGAAGTCTCTAGGGACATTAACCAGCTTGTAGATACGAATGAGGTGGCTAGGGCCTCTAGCTGCCATCTTGCCGTTGAGAGCTGGTGGAAGAATTTGAGAATTTCCCGGCGGCGTCTTCAAGGTGCATGTGCCTAGAGCGCTACTATAGGCCCTTCTAAGATGAACTGAGCCGTGGATCTCTCGTGCTTCTCATAGTTGACATGTTATCTGCTCGTTGGATTAAGTTTTTCACATCAATCTCTTCTGTGGGTAGTGTGTGAGTCTTTGTGATTTTATTGAGGTTTCAATGATAGTAGTGAGGCGGTTCTTTCATTTTTTTGTATATCCCGCTGATATGTTTTCCCCTCCAGTTAGGAATTGCCACGTTGCGTGAATTTTAGAATTCTGTCTCTGAATTGTCGTTCAACCAACGGAGGGCCTTTCACATATTCTTGATAATGGCCGCAAAGACATCTTATTGTATCCCAAACTTGAATTTTGTAAGAAGTCGAAAACTATGAGTTGAGGGATTACATTACTCAATATTTGGCTCCAATGGATTAGTAATATGGATTTTTCATTAACCAATGATTCCAAATTTTATTCCAAAAGGACAATAAATAATCTTACACTATTACATGCGCTCATGGGCTTCTGTGATTAGCCATTGACATCCACAAAATTTCACTAAATTGATGATGTTCAATTTGTTGTAGAGTTCAACTTTTTTACTGGTCAGTTTCAGTTCTCTGAACATTCCTCCTCGACTTTGGTTCAGATATCGTTCAAGGTTATTACCTTCTTTTTTTTTTGCGTGAAGAGGCAAGAGGCAACTACTTCATCAAGCTGCATCAACCTTCTTAATTTGGACTAGTGAAGGAAACTCTGGTGTTATAATCTAGCCATACTAGCTCAATTATAAAAGTCTCAACTGTAAAGAGAAAATGATTGAAACTGATTTGTAGGAAGAATGCATATCTAAAAGACGGAAAAGAATTCTATGAGACCAGGTCTCACGCGAGACCCATCCTAATGGATGACACGTGGCATTCACAAATCACAAAGTATCCCTCACCCCCACTTAAAATCAGGTGGGGAGAGAGATTAGATGCTTTGTGATTTGTGAATGTCACGTGTCATCCATCAGGACGGGTCTCACCTGCTAACCGTGAGACCTGGTCTCATATAATTTTTTCCCTAAAAGACATCGGCCGATCAATGTTCCTGGATTCTAGGATTGTCACACTAGCTGGCAGTATAATTCCTCCAAGGTGCAGTTTCCTGGCCAACGAAGTGATGGCAGAGGGCCGCAACCTAGCCAACAATCATCATAGTCACGCCAGACACACGATCGATTTCCTATGCTAGGTTCAAAATTGTGTGGTTCGTCTTTGTACTGAAAAATATCATGCGTGTTCAACTTCACACAGAGAACCTAGTTGATGCCAGATGATACGTTGGTGTGCATGGTGCATCTCTTCCTGATGCCACTCATTCCCAAGGGGATTTAACGTAACAAATTGAGGACGCATGGCATAGTCTAGGCCTTAGTGTGAGCCTTCATTGATTGGGTGGGAAAGTGATCTATTTTGACTCCTTCCGACATGCTCTTCTCGCATAGAGATATGGCAGATGAGTCAATTTGTGAGTATAAGAGACAGATAGGGATGCAATAGGAGCAAGAGTCTCGTATATAAGAGATAGACGCATATAAAGGGAGAGGACCACGTTAATTCATCATGAGGTGCAGTTGGCACCTGGAGTTTAATATCACGAGATTACCCAGGGCGTAGGTCCCTACTGATTGATGGTTTGTCCCTCACGACGGGAGGCAGTTTTTTTAATACTGTACAGATGCAAGCACTCATACATACATACATACATACACTCATTTTTATAAACGCATACACATCTATGAGCACTTTTAAAATACTAAGTCGGTATATATATATATATATATATATATATATATATATATATATATATATATATATATATATAGTGTTGCTATTCATCATCCAGGTGTAGAATAAGTTACTCTTTACCCGAGGTCTTTACCCGAGGTAATCTTACAATCGCTTTATAAATAAATTACGTTTGGAATATAAATAGTTACATATTGATTCACTACATAAAATTTGGTTTAAGAAAACAAAAAAAAAGGTTTTGAGACCAAAAATATCGCATTTTTATGTATGTTTCTACGTTCGTAACTTTACGTAACATAAAATATTTTTTACGACAAGTATATATTTTCTTACAAGTCAGAAGATGTACAACTCTAGCAACCAGTCAGCTACATATTTTTTTTAAAAGGAGGTTAAACCCCCGGCATCTGTATCAATCGATGCATACAACCATCTTTATTAATTATTCCACAAAGGTCTGACAAGAATATAGATCAATCCACCTGAAGCCACCACTCACACCTACAAACTCGATAATATGGAGTGCTCTCACTCCCCATATATAAAACCGGTGTCGTCGCCGATCCATCCACATAATGTATCGGGACCAACAGCCGATGCAGCCTACCTAAAGCGCACACCACACGCACACGTTTTAGAAGCCGCCATCATCATCGGACCACTGACCCATCTTCAAGAGAGATATCCGCATCGTCCTTGTCAATCCGGACATCCGTCGACGCCACCGCCCTGCGCTCATCCGCCCAGACGCGAAGACTGGAAGATCTGTCGTGCGTAGCACCTACCAACCAGGCATGGCTCAGCGTAGCACCTGTCGGTCAGGCATGACTTGACAGCTCCATCGAAGCTCCATGCAAGACGAAGCCGCTCCACCTCCCGCCTCTGTCTTCCAGCGCTGCTCCACAAACGATGCTCCCAAGAGGGAAACGACACCGTAGTGTACCGCCATCGTCCGATCTGGAAGACCAGATATTAGGGTTTTCCCCGAAGCAGCATGAGTGGGTCGAGAACAGTTACACGGCGATGCCTTCATCAAGGTAATGGCGCAAAATGCCGCCATCGTCCGCCAACGGCTCGGTTTTCACCGGCAACTATGTCTCCCCGACTCATAGTCGGGACTAGATGACGGATCTCGAGATCCGACCACCTAGTCGCAGGCCGATCACCTCTGACGGAAGAGATGACCACCACCACCGACTGCACCGGTCAGAATAGATATGACCCGAAGGGCCGCTAACGCGACCACCAGGCCCTCCATGTCCCCGCCGACTGTAGCGCCGCCGCCACCCGAATAGGGTTGGCTGCAGGGGCCGCAGCCCGCGCCGCCTCCGACGCCGCCGCGCCACAGCCATCGCCGTTGCCGATCGGATCTAATGTGCCTCCACACGATTCGGGGCCCCGCACAACCCCAGATCCACGGAAGAGAGGTGATGTCGGCCACTGGGCTTAGACCGGCAGCATCCCCCGGCGGCGGCGGAGGGTGGAGAGGAAGGAGTATGCGCCCTCGACGGCTGGGTAGGGTGCCGCCCGAGTCACCCTAGCGGGGACGGCACGGGGGCTGTGGGACCTTTAAAATTGGGAAGAATTTCACTTAGACAACCCATTGTTACAAAGTTTGAGATGTCATTGAAAATAATAAAACAAAACAAAAGAAACAGGGAACTAACACCCTCACCACCCATGCTGGGACATAATTATCCTAGTAACTCAATCCAACAGGGTACTCCCCGCAACCATGTTCGTGGCGCTCTGATGCAAGCAACATGGACCAAGACCACAACCAACCCATAGAAAAGAATGTAACCTCCAAAGGATTAGAACTTAACATTTTTTAATAAAACCACAACATCATTACAACATACACAATGTTACCAACATAATGTGCTAACCCCAACAAAAATACCCCGTAACTAATTACCAAACGTCCAAACATATGTGAGATTGACTAGGGAGGGGTTAAATTAAATGTTGTTCGTACCATAAAACCGGCCATAGCGCAGAGGTAACCAAGGAAAAGGTGTTGAATAATCTCCTCCTGATTGCACAATGTACAAAGTTTACTACCATTCCAATTGCATCAGCTGACTTATCCCTAGTCAAAAGGATACACCTAGAGGGACTAAAATTGTTTGTACACAAAGAGTTAATCATAAGGGACAACTATCATCTTTTGTTAAAAGGGGAAATGGAAGCTAAGTAGCTAAAATTTGTAGTTATCATTTAATTTTGGCTCGATGCAAACATATATTTTTCTTAGAATATATAAAATATTTTTCCTAATATCTCCCTATTAATTAGTCCAGTTTTATAAGAATTCAGAAAACTATGAGGAGGGGTTTTCTTATTCAACATTTGGCTGCACTGGATTCGAAATAATATCTGAAGTACAATTTTTTGTGAAAAAATCATTCCTAACTAGATTTTATTCCAAAATGGACAATAAAGAACCTACACTATTACATGTGCTTATGGTCCTCTATAAATAGCCGTGGACATTAAAAAATAAACTGAGGACCAAATGTTGTTGTTCAATTTGCTTTAGAGTTTAATCTTTTCTGTTGGTCAGTTTAGCTGGTGGACATTCACCTCTGCTTCTGTTTTTGTATTGTTACAACAAATTTGTAACTTTTTTTCTTTTTTGCAAAAAGGGACTGCTTCATCCAGACGCATCTTCTTAATTTGATGTAGTGAAGGAAAGTCATATCCTGCAATCTAGTAAGGCTAGTCAATCTTTATTGAAAAAGCCAGGCTGGTGAATAAAAGTCTCAAGTGTACAAAAACGCTTGAAGCTGATTTCCAGGAAGAACGCCTATCTAAAAGACGTCAGCGGGTGGGTTTTCCTGCACTATATAGGATTTTGAGACATGCTAGCAGTAGGATGCCGATGAGATGCAGTCCACAAAGCCGCAAAGTCAGACCAGAGTGCGCAACCTGGCCAATACTGATGGTAGTGATCAAGGTTATCAGAATCATGATTTTAAACCGGATCAGAACTCTGATGGTAGGATCAGAAATTATAGAATCTAAACTATCAAGATAGTAGAAACATATATTATATTATCTAAAAATCATAATTAAAGGGGTAAGTTTGGATCGTAAAACCATATAATCGTACGACAAAACCTTGATTCCGACAAACTTGACACGTACATTGTGTTAGATGTGTATAGTTCATTTTCTGTATATCTCTATTGTATAAGAGGCTTCCTGCACTTTACTACACATATACATGTATTGACTCTTGGCCCTCTATGAAAGTAAGTTCCTCATTACCCCGCAAAAAAAGTAAGTTGCTCATTATCCAACATGGTATCAGATGCTAGATTAGCCTCTTTCCCGCATTATGCAAATCCGTGTGTGCTCCACCCTACCCGCTGCCGCTGCTAGGCCCCGTACCTAATCTGCCGCGTCCCCGGCCGTCCCCTGCTCGGTTTCGGCCGCCCCTGCCCGTCTCCGCCCGCCGCCGACCGTTTCCGACTACCGCCGGCCATCTCCGCCTGGCTGGATCTGTCCCCGAAGGACTCCTCTCGACGCCGGCCGCTCCCTTCTCGTCTGGCCGCGACATGATCTCTGGCCGCCGCTCCCACCTTGTCTGGCCGCGGCTTGCTCTCCAGTCACCCCCTCTCCATCCGGATACCGCCGTCCCGCTGCCCGTCTGGCCGGCTGGTTCCGGTCGCTGACGACCAGGCTGGTCCCCGCTCGAGTTCCTTCCTCGAGCGAGCCTCTGCCCCATCCAGATCGGGTCTCCTGCGTCCGTTGACTTTTAAAAAAAATAGAGAGCTCATCATGTCTTGTTCGGGCTATGTCGTCGTTCCTCGGTGCTCGGTGATCTTCGATGGCACCAACTATGCTAAGTTTGTGGGTTTCATGTGTATCCATATGCGCGGTCTTCTCCTGTGGGGTGTTCTCTCTGGTGAGGTCCCCTGTCCGCCATGCCCTGTTGCTCCCGTGGCTACTACCCCGCCGGTGCCGCCTGTTCTTGCTGCTGAGGCTTCTCAGGCTGATCGAGATGCAGCCAAGGCTCTTAATGATTCTACGGCTGATGCTTATGATCAGCAGGTATCAACTTATTCAGATGCTCTTTCTGTCTACCGAGATGATCTGTCTGCTTACACTCAGTGGTGTAATGATGATGTTCAAGTTGTTGTTGTTCCCACTGTGAGTGTTCTCCCTCAGTTTGCTTCAGAGTTCATGGCCTCAGAACCATTGCAGCGATGTGGGCTTTTCTCTGTCAGCGCTATCAACCCTCTGGTGATGCTCTCTACTTATTTGTGATGCATCAGGAGCATGCTCTTCAGCAGGGTGACTCTTTTGTTGATGAGTTCCACACACAGAGTCCTGCCATCTGGCGCCAGCGTGACTCTCTTCGGACAGTTGTTTGTGGATCTTGCCGTTGCTGCTAGACCATGCGGTCTGACTTGGAGTTTCAGCGTGTCCATGAGTTCTAATCTCGCCCCCATTTCGAGGTTGAGCCTCAACCTCACTTGCTTGCTCGTGGCCGTGTTCCTATCTCGGAGGTGCTTGCTGAACTTCATGCTGAGGAGACCCATGTTCGTTCTGCTAGGTTTCTTTCGGTTCCCTCTGTGTTGGCCGCCAGAGCTCCTGTGTGGTTTGCTCGCCTCACCGCTCCCCCGCTCCTGCACACACCTTGTGTGTGTGTGTGGGGGGGGGGGGGGTTGAGCCACCCTCCTTATGCAGAGAAGGGCCGGTTGCGCTGTGACACCTTTTGTGGCTACTGGTCCAGGCCAGGTCACCTAGAGTCTGATTGTCTCAAGAAGCAGCGAGACCAGGGGCTCTCTTCTTCCAGTGGAACTCATGTGACTTCCTCGACTCCGTCGCTCACTGACCAGGACATTGTGTGGCTCAAGCGCATGTTGGCTTCCTCCGGATCTTCATCAATGGGTTCTGCTGCCGCTGTGACTGCTTTCGCCTCTCCATCACCGTCGTCACCTACACAATCAGGTATATCTTCGTGGGTTGTAGATTTTTTAGCTTCTTTTCATATGTCTTCTGATTCTTCCACGTTGTCTTCTCTTCGACCTCTTAATTATCCTATTAATGTTCTCACTGTCGATGGCACACCCCTTCATGTTGCTAGTCATGGAACTCTTTCTACTCCATCCTTTTCTGTTTCTAGTGTTTCTCATGTTCGCCGTCTTACCATGAATCTCTTTTTCGCTACCCAACTTACTGATTCTGGTTGTCGTGTCATTCTTGACACCAACTCTTGTTTTGTTCAGGATCGTCGCACCAAGGTTCTGTTTGGTGCTGGCCCTAGGCGCCATGAGTTAGAGGGCCTTTGGGAGCTTGACTGGTTTCTTTTTCCTTCTGCTGCCACCACTTCTGCTAGTTATCATGCTCTTGCTGCCTCCTCTTCTGCGTCCTTCTAGCAGTGGCATCATCGACATGGTCACATCTGTGGCTCCCGCTTGTCATCATTGGTGCGTCAGGGTGTCTTAGGGTCTGTCTCTGGAGATGTTTCTTTACATTGTGATGGTTGTAGACTTGGTAAACAGACCCAGTTACCTTATCCTACTAGTGATTCAATATCTCAGCGTCCTTTTAACTTCGTTCATTCTGATGTTTGGGGTCGTGCTCCCTTTGATTCGAAAGGTGGACATCGCTACTATGTTCTGTTTATTGATGATTTCTCTCGCTACACTTGGCTCTACTTTATGAAATCTCGCAATGAGGTTCTCTCTATATACAAACGATTTGCTGCCATGATTCACACCTAGTTTTCCATGCCTATTCATACTTTTTGTGCTGACTTCGCTGGAGAGTATATCTCCCAGATGTTGCGTGGTTTTCTTGCGGAACAGGGTACTCTTGCCTAGTTCTCATGTCCTAGTTCCCATGCTCAGAATGGCATTGCGGAATATAAGCATCGTCATTTGCTTGAGATGGCTCATGCGCTGATGATCGCTGCCTCTCTTCCACCCCACTTTTTGGCTGAGGTCGTTTCCGCATTCACCTATCTCATCAACATTCAGCCACCAGCTGCCTTGCAAGATAGTATTCCTATGGAGTGTCTCATTGGTCGCTCTTCTGGCTACTCAGCTCTTCATATGTTTGGATGTGTGTGCTATGTTCTTCTTGCCCCGCAAGAGCACACCAAATCAACTAAAGTCGGTTGAGTTTGTTTTTATTGGCTATAGTGATGAGCACAAGGGCTATCGATGTTGGGATCTTGTTGGTCGTCGGTTGCACATTTTGGGCGACGTGACTTTCGATGAGTCTCATTCTTACTACCCCCGCCCTTCCTCCTCGAGCTTATCTATGGACGCTATTTCTTTCCTTCTCCTTCCTGATACACCCTCCTATGTGCCTCATGTCTCCCTTCCTCCGGAATGTCTCACTCTTCCTCCTACACCACCTTACCCTTCATCCTCCGCTCCACCATCCTCTCCGGTATGTCGGCCTCTCTCTCCCTTTCCTCTCCGCTACACTCGCTGCCCTCGTGTTGAGGAAGATTCTCCTGACGCACCTTCCACTTCTGGAACGCCTCCACCAGTTCATAATCTCCGTGCTCGACCTCGCCCCCACCTTATCGCTATTCTCCTGATCGGTATGGTTTTTCTGTTGTTGCTGAGCCGGCTTCCTATCGAGCTGCCATGACTCAGGCTGAATGGCAGCTTGCGATGGCCGAGGAGATTGCTGCCCTTGAGTGCTCTAGCACGTGGAATCTGGTTTCCCTTCCTTCCGGTGTCCGTCCCATGACGTGCAACTGGGTCTACAATATTAAGACTCGCTCCGATGGTTCTCTTGAGCGTTACAAAGCTCTTCTTGTGGCTCGTGGCTTTCAGCAGGAGCAGGAACGCGATTATGATGAGACATTTGCTCCTGTGGCCCACATGACCATTGTTCTCACTCTCCTTGCCATTACTTTTGTTCGTCATTGGTCCGTGTCTCAGCTTGACGTTCAAAACACCTTTCTCAATGGTGAGTTAGGTGAGCAGGTTTATATGCAGCCACCGACGGGGTACTCTGTTCCTGATGGTATGGTTTGTCGACTTTGACGCTCCCTCTATGGTCTTCAACAGGCTCCTCATGCCTGGTTCGAGTGGTTCGCCTCTGTCGTGACTACCGTGGGCTTCTCCACCAGTGATCATGATCCCGCTTTGTTTGTTCACACAACTCCTCATGGCCGGACTCTTCTCCTTCTATATTTCGATGACATGATCATCACCGGCGACGACTCTGACTACATTGCCTTTGTTAAGGCCCGCTTTCGCGACCAGTTTCTGATGTCTGATCTTGGCCCCCTTCGCTATTTTCTTGGGATTGAGGTTTCTTCGACCTCTGATGGCTTCTTCATCTCCCAGGAAAAATATATCCAGGATCTTCTTGCTCGAGGTGCTCTTGGTGATGAGCGCACAATTGTGACTCCTATGGAGCTCAATATTTAGCTTCGTGCGTCCGACGGTGATTATCTTCCTAATCCCAGTCGCTATCGCCACCTCGTTGGGAGCCTAGTCTATCTAGCTGTTACTCGTCCTGACGTATCATATCAGGTCCACATTCCCAGTCAGTTCATTTCAGCCCCCACCTCTGTCCACTATAGTCACCTCCTCTGTGTTCTACGATATCTTCGTGGCATGATCTCTCACTGTCTTTTCTTTCCCCGCTCCAGCTCTCTCGAGCTCCAGGCCTACTCTGATGCTATGTGGGCTAGTGATCCTTCTGATCGATGCTCGCTGTCTGCTTACTATGTCTTTCTTGGTGGCCCTCTCATTGCTTAGAAGACAAAGAAACAGACTGTTGTTTCTCGCTCGAGCATAAAGGCTGAGTTGCGAGCGATGGCTATGTTGACGGCTGAGGTGATCTGGTTACGATGGTTACTTGAGAACTTTGGTGTGTCTACTATTACATCGACTCCCTTATTGTCCGATAGTACAGGCTCTATCAGTATTGCGCGTGACCCGGTGAAGCATGAGCTCACCAAGTACATTAGTGTGGATGCCTCCTTTGTGCATGCTGCTGTGCAGGATCAGATTCTCGGTCTTCACTATGTGACCTCTAAGTTACAGTTGGCGGACTTCTTCACGAAGGCACAGACTCGAGCGCAACATGGGTTCTTTCTCTCCAAACTCAGTGTTGTTGACCCACCATGTGTTGGAGAGGGGGGGTGTTAGATGTGTATAGTCCATTTTCTGTATATCCCCATTGTATAAGGGGCTTCCTGCACTTTACTATACATGTACATGTATTGACCCTTGGCCCTCTGTGTGAAAGTAAGTTTCTCATTATCCAATACGTTGGACCACGGTTAATTTCCTATCTTGAGTTTATAATTGTGTACCTCATCCTTATACGTGCGGAGAATCTAGATGGCGCTTCATGACACATTGGTGCGGTAAGAGTCTGCACCATGTATCGCTTCCTGATGCCACTCATTCCAAAGGGGAATCAAGGTAAAAAATCAAGGACACACGACATGATCCAGGCATTAGTGCCAAGGCTTAACTAAGGCTGGAAAGTGATATATTTTAACTCCTTCCTAAACACTCTTCCCTCATACAGATATGGCAGACGAGTAAATGAGTAATAGACTAAGAGATGGAGGGGGTGCAGCAGGAGCAAGAGTCTCATATATATGAGAAGGAGGCATACAACAGGAGGAAGACGATGCTAATTTGTCATGAGATGTGGAGTCTACACTGGAATTAATATCATGTGATTGGCCGATTGCCAAGGTGGCCATTGATTGATGGTTGTGTCCCTCATCGTGGCGCGCATGGACCGCCTAACCATAGCCTGCCTAGATGCACAAGTGGCTCCCCTAACCATTGTTGGCCAGCCGTGAGGTGGTTCATAGGGCATGACATCTTGCGCGCATGTTATTGATAAGCCAATCATGCTGTCAGCCCAGCGGTCTCCAAAGTTGCATAAGCACAACAAGGCCCCCGACCTTCGTCACCACCACTAAAAGCAGCCACATGAATCCTAGCCAGGAACCTGCTAATGTCGGCCATAGAACTCCCTTGGCCGGATATGCACTAAGCTCCCGCTCCCCGAGCCTGCCCCACTTTAGCCAGGCAACATCCATGAAACCAGTCAGGGATTTTGAAGGCGGTGGAGTTCGCAAATCATCCATAGAAACCTCGGCGGGCTCCCAGCGTACCTCTCTTGTTAGATCCGGGCACATCTCAGACACCCCATGCCGCCCCTCGCTGGACCACGACACCAATTCCTTCTTAGACACCCCGTAGTGGAGCCGACAACGGTGAGCGTGGACGCTAACCCGGAAAATCACCCTTTTCGGCACCGTCGACAGGGGAGCGCCCAAGACGCGGGAGAGAGCGAGGAAAACGACCATTTCCCCCACCCCCACGTGACGTAACATTCAGGTTTCTACATCTATGAAGATGCACGTACTTTTGCAAAGTTACATGCGAGTTGTAAGATAAACAATGGAACTGTAACGACCTCTTCACCACTGACACCAAGTCAGCTCCATAGTTTTCTTACACCTTTACTAAATTTCAGTCAACTAAAATTCATTTGGCTCTTGGTCAAATTCATGTTCGTCCCATATTCCTATTTTGGTACGCATCTTAGAGTGAACCGACATGTGTGGCCCAATCGAGAGAGGTGGGTTATGCAGATTTTGGGGCTTGGTTTTTGTTATGAATCTTGGCATGAATTGACGTGTGTTCCAATTTTAACATGGTCCCTCTTACCTTCTTTTTTCACATAAAAGATAAACGTAGATAATAGATTCGAGCCATTGATTTATACATAAATAATGGATCTGAGTAACTCTGATCTTCTTACCCCCTTTTTTTGATAATTCTGATCTTCTTACCTCCTTGTGTAAAAAGAGGAGGCAAGAGGGACCACATTAAAACTATTTTTTTATCGGGTCGGAAACCGAACCCAGTATCAGTGGGATGGGCGTACTTCAATTTTTTTTCTTAGGCAGCCGCCAGTCAGTTTGTCGTTGTTCACTGCGCAACGAGAGGAAGGAGAGGCTGTGGCGGAAGGCGACCTGCTGGGTTTGTGTCTCGCCTCCCTCCACCCATCCCCCTCCATCCTCAGCAACCCCGCGCCAGTCGACTTCCATGGTTGTACTTCTGCCTAGTGTTGGCAAATAGGTTTCCCTTGCCCCGGTTGCCATGTTGATTCGGTTCAGTTCGCTAAATAGGTTTGCCACGTTTGGTCCCGGGCGGTTTGTTCGATTCGGTTCATGCTGAGGTAGTGCTAAATGTCAGTCTGGGTTCATAACCTCATTATTGTTGTGACGGCTGAACTAGATATACTAGGGATTTGACAATGTGAGTGTCTCAGTTCAGTGAATGGAGGATTACATATACTTTCTGGTGTGCTTATTCTATCTAGCGATAAGAGGTTGTTTGGTAGTCCTTTTTTTGCTGCAGTGAGTATGGTTTTCATAGAGAAAATTTTGAGTAGTGGTTGGTTGTTCGATAACTGATGGCTCGTTACTTCTGTTTGTGATCTCAGTTACCACGATTTTCACAAACTAATTTCAGTTCAGGGATCTAGAGATGGTTGGTAGTTTCCAATGTTTTTGCAGTATTTTTCAGTTGTGTTTTTAGTGTTCAGTAGCTTCTTTAGTTTATCTATGATGTATAAAATGCAGTATCCATTTTTTCTGTTTTTGAATTGACATTTCGACTACTGCCATCTTGTTGCCACGATTCAATTGTCTACATCTGTGTCTGAAAAGTGAAAATAAATTTTGTAATTGCAGGCGGTTTTTCATTTCTCGGCTACGGGAAGTGGGTGCATGTATTAAATGGCAATTAAGCAAGCTTGCATGTGTGGGAATTTTGGTTCTAGGTTAGTTTGTTGAGCACAAACTTTTTCTGGTTTAGTAAACTGTTAGTTTTAGTTCATTTCAGTTATGTTCATTTGACTACCGCCGTGTAGAAACACCGTGTTTATCATTTGTCAGATTTTAACCATCTATATCACCCTTAGTTAATTTTCTATTTTTCATTTTCTCATTGATTAGTTTATTCATTCCACAAATTCCAAGTCAGTGAGGTAGATATACAAATTTTTTGCTGCAGCTTTTCTTTTAGTGTGTAAACCATTTGGCATTCAGAAAATACCCAAAAAAAAGTATCCCCTGTGTGATAGCTTGGACATGCTGAACAACTGAAGCATGGGCTTGGGCTAGGGTTACTAGTACGAATTGCGAATTGGCTTAGGTGTGATTGATTTTGAGGGGGGGGGGGGGGGGGGCTTCGCGACACTCTCCGTGACTGCCGCATCTTCTTCAAGAAGGGATGGAAGGAGTTTGTTTTGTGAACGTGTCTCAAGGCTGCCATAGTTGTACTGATCACTTTCAAGACCAAGGTCTGCGACGAGCTGGAGATGACAGTTAGTGTCAGTGTCCTCCAAGGGGTGCTCGAGTCTCACTAGGCCACGATGTATCATCAAGTTTGATCTCTTTTTAACAGTAGCACAGTCTTATCTGTCGTGTGCTACTCTTGCTGTACTGAACCTATTTTGCACGCGCGCATGCACATGGCTTGATGTTATCAGATTGACCTATATGTGGCCACATGTCGAATTTTACAAGATCTTAAAAGCTAAGAATTGAGGGAAGAGATTAATTACTCAATATGTGGCCACATCGGATTGCTCACAATGTTCTCTGAAACAATCTGAATTTTCCATTAACATAATACTAATTTCTAGTTTTGTTTTCTTCCGAATAAAGAACATTGTAGTCTATTGGGGGGGTGTTGGGGATCGTAGCAGAAATTTCAAATTTTCTATGCATCACCAAGATCAATCTATGGAGTAATCTAGCAACGAGGGGAAGGAGAGTGCATCTACATACCCTTGTAGATCGCTAAGCGGAAGTGTTGCAAGAACACGGATGAAGGAGTCGTACTCGTAGCGATTCAGATTGCGGTTGATTCCGATCTAAGCGCCGAATGACGGCGCCTCCGCGTTCAACACACGTGCAGCCCGGTGACGTCTCCTACGCCTTGATCCAGCAAGGGAGAAGGAGAGGTTGGGAAAGACTCCATCCAGCAGCAGCACGACGGCGTGGTGGTGAAGGAGGAGCGTGGCAATCCTGCAGGGCTTCGCCAAGCACCGCGGAAGAGGAGGATGACTTGGGAGAGGGGGAGGGCTGCGCCAGAACTTGGGTTGTGGCCGCCCTCCCACCCCTCCACTATTTATAGGTGGGGAGAGAGGGGGGCCGGCCCCCGTAGATCCCATCTAGGGTTGGGGGAGGCGGCCAAGGGGGGGAGGAGTGCCTCCCAAGTCAAGTGGAGGCCCTCCCCCTTAGGGTTTCCCCTCTCCCATGCGCATGGGCCTTGGGGGGGCTGGTGCCCTTGGCCCATTAAGGTTAGGGCGCCCCCTACAGCCCAGGCTGCTGTATTGGACGTGGTGGAACATTTTCCGGACCTCTGGAATTCTCCGGAACCTTCCGGAAGCTTCTCGGTACAATACCGGAAAAAACCGAACTTTTCTCGGAACCCGAACAACAACTTTCCATATATAAATCTTTACCTCCGGACCATTCCGGAACTCCTCGTGACGTCCAAGATCTCATCCGGGACTCCGAACAACATTCGGTAATCACATACAAGTCTTCCTAATAACCCTAGCGTCATCGAACCTTAAGTGTGTAGACCCTACGGGTTCGGGAACCGTGCAGACATGACCGAGACAACTCTCCGGCCAATAACCAATAGCGGGATCTGGATACCCATGTTGGCTCCCACATGCTCCACGATGATCTCATCGGATGAACCACGATGTCAAGGATTCAATCAATCCCGTATACAATTCCCTTTGTCCATCGGTACGATACTTGCCCGAGATTCGATCATCGGTATCCCGATACCTTGTTCAATCTCGTTACCGGCAAGTCTCTTTACTCGTTCCGTAACACATCATCCTGTGATCAACTCCTTGGTCACATTGTGCACATTATGATGATGTCCTACTGAGTGGGCCCAGAGATACCTCTCCGTTTACACGGAGTGACAAATCCCAGTCTCGATTTATGCCAACCCAACAGACACTTTCAGAGATACTTGTAGTGAACCTTTATAGCCACCCAGTTACGTTGTGACGTTTGGCACACCCAAAGCACTCCTACGGTATCTGGGAGTTGCACAATCTCATGGTCTAAGAAAATGATACTTGACATTAGAAAAGCTTTAGCATACGAACTACACGATCTTTGTGCTAGGCTTAGGATTGGGTCTCGTCCATCACATCATTCTCCTAATGATGTGATCCCGTTATCAACGACATCCAATGTCCATGGTCAGGAAACTGTAACCATCTATTGATCAACGAGCTAGTCAACTAGAGGCTTACTAGGGACATGGTGTTGTCTATGTATCGACACATGTATCTGAGTTTCCTATCAATACAATTCTAGCATGGATAATAAACGATTATCATGAACAAGGAATATAATAATAACCAATTTATTATTGCCTCTAGGGCATATTTCCAACAGTCTCCCACTTGCACTAGAGTCAATAATCTAGTTCACATCGCCATGTGATTAACACTCATAGGTCACATCGCCATGTGACCAACATCCAAGAGTCTACTAGACTCAATGATCTAGTTCACATCACTATGTGATAAACACTGAAAGAGTTCTGGGTTTGATCATGTTATGCTTGTGAGAGAGGTTGTAGTCAACGGGTCTTGCCATATTCAGATCCCTATGTATTTCGCAAAACTTTATATCGTAGATGCTGCTACCACGTTCCACTTGGAGCTCTTCCAAATTATTGCTCCATTATACGTATCCGGTATCTCTACTCAGAGCTATCCGGATAGGTGTTAAGCTTGCGTCGATGTAACTCTTTATGTCAAACTCTTTGTCACCTCCATATCCGAGAAACATTTCCTTATTCCTCTAAGGATAATTTTGACCGCTATCTGGTGATCCACTCCTAGATCACCTTTGTACCCTCTTGCCAGACATGTGGCAAGGCACACATTAGGTGCGACACTTTAGCATGGCATACCGTATAGAGCCTATGACAAGAGCATAGGGGACGACCTTCGTCCTTCCTCTTTCTTCTGCCGTGGTCAATCTTTGAGTCTTACTCAACTTCACACCTTACAACTCAGGTAAGAACCCCTTCTTTGACTGATCTATTTTGAACTCCTTCAAAACATGTCAAGGTGTGCGTTCTTTGAAAGTACCATCAGGCGTCTTGATCTATCTCTATAGATCTTGATGCCCAATATGTAAGCAGCTTTATCCAGGTCTTCCTTTGAAAAACACTCTTCAAACAACCGTTTATGCTTTCAGAAATTCTACATTATTTCGGATCAACAATATGTCATCCACATATACTTATCAAAAATGTTGAAGTGCTCCCACTCACTTTCTTGTAAATACAAGTTTCTAGCAAACATTGTATAGACCTAAAAGCTTTCATCACTCCATCAAAGCATATATTCCGACTCCGAGATGCTTGCTCTAGTCCATAGAAGGATTGCTAGAGCCAGCATACCTTTTAGCATCCTTAGGATTGACAAAACCTTTTATTGTATCACATACAACTTTTTCTTATGAAAACTGGTAAGAAAACTTGTTTTGACATCCATCTGTCAGATTTCATAATCGAAAAATATAGCTAATGCTAACATGATTCCGACTTAAGCATCGCTACGGGTGAGAAATTCTCATCGTAGTCAACTCCTTGAACTTGTGAAAAGACTCTTTCCCACAAGTCGAGCTTCATAGACGGTAACATTACCGCCCACGTCCGTCTTCTTCTTAAAGATCCATTTATATCAATGGCTTGCCGATCATCGGGCAAGTCCAACAAAGTCCATACTTTGTTCTGATACATGGATCCTATCTCGGATTTCATGGCTTCTAACCATATGTCGGAATACGGGCCCACCATCGCTTCTCCATAGCTCGTAGGTTCATTGTTGTCTAACAACATGATATCTAAGACAAGATTACCGTACCACTCAGGAGTAGTACATATCCTTGTTGACCTACGAAGTTCGATAGCAACTTGATCCGAAGCTTCATGATCACCATCATTAACTTCCTCTTCAACAGACGTAGGCGCCACAGAAAACATCTTTCTGTGTTGCATCACTCTCTGGTTGAAGTAAAGGTTCGACAACCTCATCAAGTTCTATCTTCCTCCCACTCAATTCTTTCGAGAGAAACTCCTTCTCGAGAAAGGACCCGTTCTTAGCGATAAACAATTTGCCCTCGGATCTGAGATAGAAGGTGTACCCAACTATAACCTTTGGGTATCCTATGAAGATGTGTTTGTCCACTTTGGGTTCGAGCTTCTCCGGCTGAAGCCTTAAGCATCGCAGCCCCAAACATTAAGAAACGACAACTTTGGTTTCTTCCCAAAACAATGTTCATACGACATCGTCTCAACGGACTTAGATGGTGTCCTATCTAAAGTGAATGCATCTATCTCTAACGCATAACCTCAAAATGAAAACGGTAGATTGATAAGAGACATCATAGATCGCACCATATCTCATAGTGTTCGATTACGATGTCCGAACACACCATTACCTTGTGGTGTTCCAGGTGGCTTCAACTATGAAACAATTCCACAATGTCTTAAGTGATTGCCAAACTCATAACTCAGAAAATCCCCTTTTGATCAGATCGTAGGAACATGATCTTATTGTTATGATGATTCTTAACTTCACTCTGAAATCGCTTGAACTTTTCAAACGCTTTAGACTTGTGCTTCATTAAGTAGATATACCTATATCTACCCAAATCGTCAGTGAAGATGAGAAAATAGCGATATCCACCGCACGCTTCAATTCTCATTGGATCACACGCATCAGCATGCATGATTTCCAACAAGTCACTTGCCCGTTTCATTGTACCTGAAAAAGGGGTCTTAGTCATCCTGCCCATGAGGCATGGCTCGCATGTGTCAAGTGATTCAAAATCAAGTGACTCCAAACATCCATCGACATGGAGTTTCTTCATGCATCTTACGCCAATATGACCTAAGCGGCAGTGCCACGAGAAAGTGGTACTATCTACATATTTTGGCGTGAACATGTGTATTACTACGACCGAGATTCACTGAACCATTCACATAGGGTGCATGACCATGGAAGGTATTATTCATGTAAACATAATAACCATTATTCTCTAACTTAAATGAATAACCGTATTGCAATGAACATGATCTAATCATATTCATGCTCAACGTAGACACCTGATAACATTTATCTAGGTTCAATACTAATCCCGAAGGCAGATGGAGCGTGCGATGGTGATCTCATCAACTTTGGAAACATTTCCAACACACATCGTCACCTCGCCCTTAGCCAGTCTCCGTTTAGTGCGTAGCTTTTGCTTCAAGTCACCAATAATAGCAACTGAACCGGTATCCAATACCCCGGTGCTACCAGGAGTACTAGTGAGGTACACATTAATAACACGTATATACTTTGTTGAAGTTGCCAGCCTTCTTATCTACCATGCATTTGGGGTAATTCCGCTACCAGTGACCGTTCCCCTTACAATAGAAGCACTTAGTCTCGGGTTTGGGTTCAACCTTGGGATCCTTCACTGGAGCGGTAACTGGTTTGCCATCCATGAAGTTTCCCTTCTAGCCCTTGCCCTTCTTGAAACCAGTGGTCTTGTTAAACCGTCAACACTTGATGCTCCTTCTTGATTTCTACCTTTTGCGGTCTTAAGCACCGCGAACAGCTCCGGGATTAACTCCATCCCTTGCATGTCATAGTTCATCATGAAGATCTAGTAGCTTAGTGATAGTGGCTAGAGAACTCTATCAATCACTATCTTATCTGGAAGTTTAACTCCCACTTGATTTAAGTGATTGTAGCACCCGGACATTCTGAGCACATGCTCACTAGCTGAGCTATTCTCCTCCATCTTATTGGCAAAAGAACTTGTCAGAGGTCTCAAACCTCTCAACACGGGCATGAGCCTGAAATCCCAATTTCAGCTCTTGGAACATCTCATATGTTCTATGGCGTTCAAAACGTCATTGGAATCCCGATTCTAAGCCGTAAAGTATGGTGCACTAAACTATCAGGTAGTCATCAGAATGTGTCTGTAAGGTGTTCACAACATCCACAGACGACGTTGTAGGGGTTTGCACATCGAGTGGTGCATCAAAGACGTAAGCCTTCTGTGTAGCAGTGAGGACACTCCTCGGACTACGGACCTAGTCCGCATCATTGCTTACAATATCCTTCAACTTAACCTTTCTCTAGGAACGTATTGAAACAGGGAGCTACAACGTGAGCTATTTATCTACAACATATTTGCGAGGACAATTTAGACTATGTTCATGATAATTGAGTTCATCTAATCAAATTAATTTAATGAACTCCCACTCGGATAGACATCCCTCTAGTCATCTAAGTGAAACATGATCCGAATCGACTAGGCCATGTCTGATCATCACGTGAGACGGACTAGTCATCAACGGTGAACATCTCATGTTGATCGTATCTTCTGTACGACTCATGTTCGACCTTTCGGTCTTCCGTGTTCCGAGGCCATGTCTGTACATGCTAGGCTCGTCAAGTCAACCTAAGTGTTTCGCATGTGTCCCGAGGCCATGTCTGTACATGCTAGGCTCGTCAACACCCGTTGTATTCGAATGTTGGAATCTATCACACCCGATCATCACGTGGTGCTTCGAAACAACGAACCTTCGCAATGGTGCACAGTTAGGGGGAACACTTTTCTTGAAATTTTAGTGAGGGATCATCTTATTTAAGGTACCGTCGTTCTAAGCAAATAAGATGTAAAACATGATAAACATCACATGCAATCAAATAGTGACATGATATGGCCAATATCATTTTGCTCCTTTTGATCTCCATCTTCGGGGCTCCATGATCATCGTTGTCACCGGCATGACACCATGATCTCCATCATCATGATCTCCATCATCGTGTCTTCTTGAAGTTGTCTCGTCATCTATTACTTCTACTACTATGGCTAACGCTTTAGCAATAAAGTAAAGTAATTACATGATGTTTAAGTTGACATGCAGGTCATAAATAAATTAAGACAACTCCTATGGCTCCTGCCGGTTGTCATACTCATCGACATGCAAGTCGTGATTCCTATTACAAGAACATGATCAATCTCATACATCACATATATCATTCATCACATCCTTTTGGCCATATCACATCACAAGGCATATGCTGCAAAAACAAGTTAGACGTCCTCTAATTGTTGTTGCAAGTTTTTACGTGGCTGCTATAGGTTTCTAGCAAGAACGTTTCTTACCTACGCCAAAACCACAACGTGATATGCCAATTTCTATTTACCCTTCATAAGGACCCTTTTCATCGAATCCGATCGGACTAAAGTGGGAGAGACAGACACCCGCTAGCCACCTTATGCAACTAGTGCATGTCAGTCGGTGGAACCAGTCTCACGTAAGAGTACGTGTAAGGTCGGTCCGGGCCGCTTCATCCCACGATGCCGCCGAATCAAGATGAGAGTAGTAACGGCAAGTAAATTGACAAAATCGACGCCCACAACTGCTTTGTGTTCTACTCGTGCATAGAAACTACGCATAGACCTGGCTCTGATACCACTGTTGGGGATCGTAGCAGAAATTTAAAATTTTCTACGCATCACCAAGATCAATCTATGGAGTAATCTAGCAATGAGGGGAAGGAGAGTGCATCTACATACCCTTGTAGATCGCTAAGCGGAAGCGTTGCAAGAACGCGGATGAAGGAGTCGTACTCGTAGCGATTCAGATCGCGGTTGATTCCGATCAAAGCGCCGAATCACGGCGCCTCCGCGTTCAACACATGTGCAGCCCGGTGACGTCTCCTACGCCTTGATCCAGCAAGGGGAGAAGGAGAGGTTGGGGAAGACTCCATCCAGCAGCAGCACGACGGCGTGGTGGTGAAGGAGGAGTGTGGCAATCCTGCAGGGCTTCGCCAAGCACCGCGGAAGAGGAGGAGGACTTGGGAGAGGGGGAGGGCTGCGCAAGAACTTGGGTTGTGGCTGCCCTCCCACCCCTCCACTATTTATAGGTGGGGAGAGAGGGGGGCCGGCCCCCTAGATCCCATCTAGGGTTGGGGGCGGCGGCCAAGGGGGGAGGAGTGCCTCCCAAGTGAAGTGGAGCCCCCCCCTTAGGGTTTCCCCTCTCCCATGCACATGGGCCTTGGGGGGGCTGGTGCCCTTGGCCCATTAAGGTTAGGGCACCCCCCTACAGCCCATGCTGTTGTATTGGACGTGGTGGAACATTTTCCGGACCTCCGGAATCCTCCGAAACCTTCCGGAAGCTTCCCGGTACAATACCGAAAAAAACCGAACTTTTCCCGGAACCCGAACAACAACTTTCCATATATAAATCTTTACCTCCGGACCATTCTGGAACTCCTCGTGACGTCCGAGATCTCATCCGGGACTCCAAACAACATTCGGTAATCACATACAAGTCTTCCTAATAACCCTAGCGTCATCGAACCTTAAGTGTGTAGACCCTACGGGTTCAGGAATCATGCAGACATGACCGAGACAACTCTCCGGCCAATAACCAATAGCGGGATCTGGATACCCATGTTGGCTCCCACATGCTCCACGATGATCTCATCGGATGAACCACGATGTTAAGGATTCAATCAATCCCGTATACAATTCCCTTTGTCCATCGGTACGATACTTGCCCGAGATTCGATCGTCGGTATCCCGATACCTTGTTCAATCTCGTTACCGGCAAGTCTCTTTACTCGTTCCGTAACACATCATCCCGTGATCAACTCCTTGGTCACATTGTGCACATTATGATGATGTCCTACCGAGTGGGCCCAGAGATACCTCTCCGTTTACACGGAGTGACAAATCCCAGTCTCGATTTATGCCAACCCAACAGACACTTTCGGAGATACCTGTAGTGAACCTTCATAGCCACCCAGTTACGTTGTGACGTTTGGCACACCCAAAGCACTCCTACGGTATCCGGGAGTTGCACAATCTCATGGTCTAAGGAAATGATACTTGACATTAGAAAAGCTTTAGCATACAAACTACATGATCTTTGTGCTAGGCTTAGGATTGGGTCTCGTCCATCACATCATTCTCCTAATGATGTGTTCCCGTTATCAACGACATCCAACGTCCATGGTCACGAAACCATAACCATCTATTGATCAACGAGCTAGTCAACTAGAGGCTTACTAGGGACATGGTGTTGTCTATGTATCCACACATGTATCTGAGTTTCCTATCAATACAATTCTAGCATGGATAATAAACGATTATCATGAACAAGGAAATATAATAATAACCAATTTATTATTGCCTCTAGGGCATATTTCCAAAAGGGGGGCTTCACGACACTCTCCGTGACTGCCGCATCTTCTTCAAGAAGGGATGGAAGGAGTTTGTTTTGAGAACAGCTCTCAAGGCTGCCATAGTTGTACTAATCACTTTCAAGACCAATGTTGGCAATGAGCTGGAGATGGCAGTTAGTGACAGTGTCCTCCGAGGGGTGCCCGAGTCTAACTAGGTGACGATGTATCATCGAGTTGGATCTCTTTTTAACAATAGCACAATCTTCTCCGTCGTGTGCTACTCTTGCTGTACTGAACCTATTTTGTGTGCGCACGCATGCACATGGCTTGATGTCATTAGATTGACCTATATGTGTCCACATGTTGAAGTTTACAAGATCTTAAAAGCTAAGAATTGAGGGAACAGATTAATTACTCAATATGTGGCCACATCGGATTGCTCACAATGTTCTCTGAAACAATTAGAATTTTCCATTAACATAATACTAATTTCTAGTTTTGTTTTCTTCCCAGTAAAGAACATACAATATCATTATGCGCTTATCAGCTTCTGTGATTAACCATTCGTGTTCATATTTTTGACCTAATTGTTGATGTTCAACTTCTGGAGAGTTTGGTTTTTTACAATTGGCCAGTTTTAGTTCTTTGAATATTCTTCCTCTGCAAAGGTTCAGATATTGTTCAAACTTCTTACCTTTTGCCGAGAAGGGACAACTAAGCCGCATCAATCTTGTTAGTTTAGACTGGTGAAAGAGACTTAGGCCTAAGGCTAAAAAAAGAAAACTCGGGTCTTAAATTACAATCTAGCCAGGCTAGTAAAAGAAGTAAGTGTAAAAACACCTTGGAGCAGTGTTTAGATTTTCATGAAGAATGCATTGGCCGATAAGTGCTCCTGCATTATAGGATTCTGAGACTAGCTTCATGCCAGATGACGACAAGATGCATTCCTCATGCCCTCAAAGTTACCAGAGATGGTTGCAACCCAGCCAACGATCGTCATAATGACACTGGACACACGATCCATTTCCTATACTGGGTCCATAATTGTGCGGTTTGACTTTGTACTGGAGAGTACGTTGTCAGTTAAACCACACACAACGAACCTTGTTGATGCCACATGACACATTGGTGCGGTAATGGCATGCAACATGTATCTCTTCCTGATGCCACTCATTACCAAGGGGATTCAATGTAAGAAATTAAGGACGTATGCCATGGTCTAGGCCTTAGTTTCAAGGCTTAATTAATTGGATGGAAAATGTTATATTTAACTCCTTCCTACACGCGCCCTCTCATAGAGATATGGCAGGCGAGTACAAAAAGTAGTAACCGGATAAGAAATGGATGGGGATGCAGCAGGAACACCGGTCTCATATATAGGAGATGGAGGCATACAAAGACGAAGACGACACTTGTCACGAGATGGTGTTGGCACCTTGAATTATTATGCCATGTGATTACCAAGGGGCGCATGTGGCCATTGACTAATGGAATGATGGCTGTGTCCCTCACGGTGGAAGATAGACATCATAACATGATGTACCTCTATGAAGATGCACGCACTATCTTGTGAAGTTGGATGCAAGTCATAAGGGCGTCTCCAAGGCGGTACCTCAAAGTCTTCAAAGCCTCCGTAAAAGTCTGGACCATGCGGTCCGGACACTTACAATCATCTAACACGTTTCTCTAAACATGCGCAGACCAGTCCGTATGTGTGTTTTTTCTAAAAACCGAAAGCAAATTTAGAGAAGCTTTGCGGAAAACAGAACACAACGGGGAGTCCGTTTAGCCCACTGCCATTTGGACCACATGTCCTAAAAACCTATGTGCTTTGACCTCTAGGTCCGTCTGGCCAACCTATGTTTGCATTTTGTGCCATTTAAGGGGCATGGTTGGATGGCTGGTTATTATATCATGTCCGCGGACATGTCCGAATACGGTCCGTGGATGAATGTGTTTGTTTTAGGGAATAGCGGTAGAGATGCCTTAAAATTGAGAAACAGTAAAATGGAGCCACCTAGGAGCCCTCACAGCGCTTTGCCGTAACTAACCGTCCGATCCATCATCCATCGTACGTTCTCCTGAACGTCTTCGTTTATCTCTTGGGCCGCTGCTGCAGGGAACTATCTAGGCCTGCTATTGTTGATCGGGCCGGAATTATGCGTTGGGCTGGTGCACTCACTTTAGTGGCCCGCTAATTCCCGCATATGTCGCTATATCCTGGCCCTGCATACTCTGGTAATTCGTTAGTACTCGGTGATGTGAGAATGTGTCCGGCGATCTGGGAGTTTATATACTACAAACTAAAAAAACAAATATAGCGTACATAGGAACACCCTCTATTCGATGTTCTGCAAATCTAAATTCAAAACACAACCTGAAAAGCAAAACTGACGAATTTAGTGTTGATGAACTAACGCGAATTCATGACCCATTGGTAATTAACGACTGTTCATATAGGGAATTTTTTTCCTTGGTATGATTTTCAAATTTAAATTAGAAAACATGAATCATGGTAGATAGATGATTATCAACATGCAAATTTTGTTTTTAGATTTGTCTGAGGTTTCGAATATATAAACTGAGGCCGGGCGCACTGAATGCACCACTCTTCAGTGCACATCATAACTTTTTCAAAACTTTGTGGTTGTTGATTCGGGGTCGTTACTTTCAATGTTGAGATGGAACTTTCGCTAAGTTGCCACAACCGCAGCTGCCGACTTATTGATTATTAGTTATTCATTATTCTCAGTTGAATTTCCCTTTCGACGGTTCATTAACAAAAATGAACGGGTGCGGCAACGCGCGCCTTCATGTTCTAGTAGTATATAAAACTCTAACACCTAGTAATGTAGACAACCTATTGTAACAAAGTTTCCGAGGTCATTGCAAATAATAAAATACAAGAAAAGCAACAAGCAACTATGTGACACACTAAATCACCACCCATACTGGAAGTAATATAACTCGCTCCAGCTGGGTTCTCCCTGCAACTAAGGGCAGAGTTTAGTTGGTGCTAAACTAGGTCATGCCCGGCCCAGGATTTTCATATTTTAATACCTATGAAGCTTAGAGCAACTCTAGCACGTCGACCTATTTCATCCGCGCGCGTTCGTTTGGGCTAAAACGGACACAAAAGTCAATCTAACGCGCCGATCAAAAAGGATGCGCGTCCGTTTTTCAGGCGACCCATTCCCAGCCTAAATTTGGGCCTCATTTGCATCAGCACGGACATGAAACGGACGTGCGCGACGCCCGCCTACTCCTCCCCTGGCTCGCCAGTCGGCGGCACAACCACCACCATTTTCCCCACTTTCCCAAAAAATCTCTCCCGTATCGTTTAATTTAGGTTTGATGCAATCATATATTTTTCTTGAAATATATATAATTATTTTCCTGGATATCACCCTATCAATTAGTCCAATTTTATAAGAACTCCGAAGACTATGAGGAAGGATTTCATTACTCAACATTTAGCTGCACTGGATTCACAATAAGGTTTGTCTAGGACATATCTAGATATGACATAATTATGTCACATCTAAGATAATGTCACCCTATTTGTGGCTTTCCTGATCTATCCGTTTGTTCTCTCCTCGCTGTCACCCGCGCTTCCTCCCTTCGTGCCTCGTCACTCCAAAGGTTGGGCCTTGTTTGTTTGTTTGATTTCTTTTTTGTTTGTTTATTTTGTGAGGTGCCCCGCGCCGCGGGCCGTGTGACGCGCAAGGAACCTCCGGCTGAGCCGGCCACACGAATTCCACATGATGGTCGACAGTGCAACGCTGGAAAAGTCAAAAAAATACAAGAGCGGCCGCACGGATTCAACACAAAAACATCTTACTGTCACACACACGTTGTTAGGCGCTCATGTATCTAATCACCGTGAATATCTGAATACCTATCTCAAGCGGCCGATCGAAACAGTTTTAGAACTTCGCCAACATTTCTTCAAATTTTTCATTTGTAATCGAGAAAAATAGTTGTCGAGAACATTTTTTTGCTATTGAGAATAATGTTTTGGAATATAAGAACATTATTTTCAAACTTCCGAACATTTTCTGAAAACGAGAACATTTTTTGAAAATGCACTCTTTTCATAAAAAGTTAAACTTTTTTAGAAAAGTACACACATCCCTAGTTACGAGTCGATGGTCGGCTTGCAACTAGGGACCCTTGACAAACACAAAAACCCCTAGTTGCGAGTCGATGGTCGGCTTGCAGCTGGGGGCCAAGCACGCACCCTTAGTTGCGAGTCGATGGTCGACATGCAATTGGGGACCCTCGATAAACACACACACACATTCCTAGCTGTGATTCAATGGTGGACATGAAATTGGGGACACTTGCAAACACATACACCCCTAGTTGCGAGTCGATAGTCGGCTTGCAGCTAGGGGCCAAGGACACACGCTTAGTTGCGAGTCGATGGTCGACATGCAACTGGGGACCCTCGACAAAAACACACACACACACACATAGTTGTGAGTTGATGGTCAGCTTGCAACTGGGGCCACGACAAAACACTCACACCCTTAGTTGTTGTGTCAATGGTCGGCTTGCAAATGAGGGCCCCTCGACAAACACAAGCACCCTTAGTTGCAAGTCGATAGTTGACATGCAATTGGGGACCCTAGACAAGCACACACACTCCTAGTTGCGAGTCGATGGTGGACATGCAGTTGTGGACCCTCGACAAACACATACACCTCTAGTTGCGAGTCGATGGTCGACTTGCAACTAGGGACCCTCAACAAACACACACCCCCTAGTCGCGAGTTGATAATCAACATGCAACTAGGGACTCTAGACAAACACACAAAAGCACCCTTAGTTGCGAGTCGATGCTCGACCTGCAACTGGGGGCACCGATAAACACACACACACCCACCCCTAGTTACAAGTCGATGGTTGACATGCAACTAGGGACTCTCGACAAACACACACACACATCCCTAGTTGCGAGTCGATGGTCGGCTTGCAACTAGGGGGCCCCAACACACACACACATAGTTGCGGATCGATGGTTGACATGCAACTGCGGGCCCAAACAAACACACACACACACACACACACACACACCCTTAGTTGCGAGTCGATGGCCAGCTTGCAACTGGTGGGCCAAACAAACGCACACCCCCACTTGGTTGCAAGTCGATGGTTGACATGCAACTGGGGGACCCAACAAACACACACACACCCTTAGTTGGAGTCGATGGTTGACTTGCAACTGGACCCATAGAAAGACACTCCTCTCCCCTCCCCCCAATTGCGAGTCAATGGTTGGCTTGCAATTGGGAGCCCTCGACAAACACACACACCCTTAGTTGCGAGGCGATGGTTGACATGCAACTAGGGACCTCGGTAAACACACAAATACATCTAGTTGCGAGTCAATGGTCGGCTTGCAACTGGGGCCATGACAAACATACACACCCCCTAGTTGCGAGTCGATTGTCAGCTTGCAACTAGGGGCCCAAACAAACACCCCCCATAGTTGCGAGTTGATGGTCGACTTGCAACTGGGAACCCTCGACAAACACACACATCCCCTAGTTGTGAGTCGACTGTTGGCTTGCAACGGGGGACCCTCGACAAACACACACACACACACACACACACACACACACACACCCTAGTTGCGAGTCGATGGTCAACATGCAACTGCGGACCCTCGA
Source organism: Triticum urartu (assembly GCF_056163025.1). NCBI lineage: Eukaryota > Viridiplantae > Streptophyta > Magnoliopsida > Poales > Poaceae > Triticum > Triticum urartu. The sequence goes on from NC_141877.1 coordinate 583,092,065, forward strand.
CAAACACACACTACCCTAGTTTCGAGTCGATGGTCAATATGCAACTGGGGATCCTCGACAAACACAAATATCCCTAGTTGTGAGTCGGTGATTGACTTGCATCTGGGACCAAAAAATCAGCCCATGGTTGCTAGTCGATGTTGGACTTGCATCTGAGGCGAAAAAAAAATCTAACCGAGTTGCAAGTTGAGGTTGGACTTGCAGCTGACACCAAATTTTTTTTGGGCTCAGTTCCGATACAAAGGAAACATCAAGCCCGGTTGCGAGTCGAAGGTGAACTTGCAACTGAAGAAAAAAAAGGTTGGGTACAGTTGTGAATTAATACTGGACTTGCAACTAAGGCGAAAAAATGATTGGTTCAGTTGCAAATTGAGGGTGGACCTGTAACCAAGGCAAAAACAACAAAAAACGGCCGCACATAAGAGGTGTTGAATTAATGGAAAACAAAGAAAAATACAAGGAGGCAAAGCAGCCGCAGAATGAAAATGATAAAAGAGGCAGCAAGCAAAGCACCATGTCTATTTCGCTCTACAAAGCAGGCAAATAACAAACGAGAAAAAAATACCATCAAAACTGATCAGGAAAAAACAAAAAATGGACCTAACAAAAATGGTCGACAATGGGACATCGCAATGACTCGGGGCACGCGCAACAAAACAAAGTGGGATCAAATTTGGACCCAAAAAATACAACAAATAGATCAGACATAACACAACTTAGATGAGACATTGTTAAAGTGTTCAAATATTTTTAAAATGTTGATGAATTTACAAAATTAAAAAAATCATTCACAAATATTGCATGTACTTTAATAAGTGTCCGCACACTTCAAAAAGTGTTCACGTACTAAAAATATCACAAATTGGGAAATGGAAAAAATAAAAATTAAAAGGAGAAGAAATTGAATTACAAAAAATATCATAAATTTCAAATTAAAAAAACAAAAACAAAAAAGCAAAAAAAAGAAGAATAAACACAATGAGAAACTAGAGAAGAAGGCTCAAGGAGAATATGTATGAAAGCTTAACTCTTTGGGTTTTTTTTTTTGAGAATCAACTCTTTGAATTCTACATCCATATCATACACATGCTTGAAAAAAAAATTACTTGGAGCCCATATGAAATAACCGCCCCATTCCACACCAGCAGGCACGTACAACAGGAAAACTGCCACCGGCTTGACACAAACAAAGCGACTCGTTCCCAGCGCGAGGGACACTGCGACACGGGACAAAAAAAAACAGTTTGCACGAATCCTACAGCCTTGATCATACGGTAGGCAAGTTAGATGTGACATAAGTAAAAATCATCTAGATGTGAATTAGCCAAAGTGTTCACAATAATATCTGAAATGCAAATTTTTGTTACAAAATTAGGAAATCATTCCTAATAGTATTCCAGAAAGGACAATAAAAAACCTACACTATTATATGCACTTATGGTCTTCTCTATGCTCAGCCGTGGATATAAAAAAATGATGCCCAAATGTTTGTTTTTCAATTTGTTTACAGTTTAATATTGTGATTGGTCAGTTTAGCCCATGGACATTCTTCGTCTACTTGGGTACCCTGTATTGTTACAACAAATTTATAGTTATACCTCTAAAAAAGGATAAATTTATAATTGGTTTTGCAAAGGGACAACTAATTCACCCAGACACATCTTCTTAACTTGAACCAGTAAAGGAAACTCAAATTCTGCAATCTAGCAAGTCTAGTGAACATTTATCGGAAATGCCAGGCCAGTGAATAAAAGTCTCAAGTGTACAAAAACGCTTGAAGCTGATTTCCAGGAAGCACGCATATCTAAAAGACGGCCAGTCAGTGTTCCTGCACTATATACGATTTTGAGACTTGCTAATAGTAGGATGCCAACGAGATGCGGTCCACATCGGGAAGTCAGACCAGAGTGTCGCAACCCGACGAACATAAGTGGCAGTGACGCTGGACGCATAGTTGATTTCCTATCTTGAGTTTATAATTGTGTACCTCATCGTTGTACAGAGTAGTATCTTCTTTGTTCGACTACATGAAGAGGGTCTAGATGATGCCTCACGACACATTGGTGCGGTAAGAGCATGCATCATGTATCTCTTCCTGATGCCACTCATTTATCGAAAAAGACTTTCGCTCCGCTTTATATATAAAGCATCAAACCACAAGCATTCAATACAAACACACGCTACGCCACCGCAACACACGCACACACCCAGGACAGGATACATAGGCGCTGAGCGCGGCAACACCACTTCTAGCACTACCGCCCTGAAGAGATGAAGCTACATATAACGAACCATACGCTCAGGGGCAGAGGCACGTTGTCTCTTCCGGTGTCACTGGCATCGGGTAAAACTCGTATTCACCTTATGCATGGTACAGATTTTTGGGCTGGACATCGGTAACTTTTTGACCTGGACACCGGCCAGCCCACTGATACACGAACACAAGGCAGGCATAGCAGCCCATCTAGGTAAATGCCCACTCCAGATCGATCGATTAATCGATCCCTGTCCGTGCGCCTGTTGAGAAAAAGCTATCGATCTAATTAATTAATCCCCAATACGCCTGTGCGTGCGCCTATTCTGTTGCTCATCCCTTCGGCTTCTCGGTCCTCGGCCCTCCTCCGCCGCCGCGCTGCCAGTCGTGCGGCCAGTCGCTGGTTCGTCCTGGTTGTCCATTGAAGCGTTCAAGCATCGCTAGCCGGCTGCCTCTACCTCGCCCACCGAGAGATTGTTGGAAATTTCAGGTACCTCTCAACTCTGCACTTAGTAATTGCCGATCTCTCTCAAATCTGAAATCTCAACTGTGTGTAGGAATTTTAATTTCTCAAATTTCTGTTTTTTAATTGTATGGCTAGGGTTTTAAAATTTAAAGGTATTATAATTGAGAACAACTCGCTGCGATTCACATCTAACCATGGGAGGATTATTTCAGCAAGAACGGCAAATCACAATGTTGAGTAAGTTTCCCTAATCGTATTGTTCAATCAATATGTTCTGTTTATTTCTGACCAAAAAAATATGTTTTGTTTATTGTTTCTATTCTTGCATATGCAAACACAAATAATGTAACTCATACATTTTTGCTAACACAATAATAATTATTAACATGAGAATATGGAAATGTTTCTTAAATATAAGGTGTATTGATTTCAGAATATAAGGTGTATTGATTTCAGAATATAAGGTGTATTGATTTCTGTGCAAGTCAACCATTCGAATGTTTGACCAAAATTATAGAATAAAATAACAACATCTACAAAAGCTAATAGATAAAATACGAAACTATCTTCTTGAAGGATCAAATGATATGAATTTCGTAATGTGGATATTGATATATTTTTCTAAAAACTCATATATAAAGGAATGGAGTGCATACTATTGTTTGGTGTCTATCCTTGTATACATGTGGACACCGGGATATTTTTGTTCTGGATCCGCCCCTGCATACGCTCCAAGGCGGCGCCTTCAGGAAGGATACGACGCCGGAGCGCCGCCACCGCCCGATCCAAGGATCAGAGTTTCCCCCGGAGCCGCATGACGGGCAATGAGAGCCGCGATGACGCCTTCAAGAAGGGAACGATCTTCGCCGCCGCCGGTCCATCTGAAGATAGAGCAGGTTTTCACCTCGGCCAATATTCACCGCCACGAAACGCCACACCCCGGCAACCATGCCGCCCACACGACCATGGTGACCGGGCAGCACCAAGGCACGGGCTCTGCCCAAGAGCACCGCGCAACCACCACCAGGGCCGCCGCCCCAGCATCCAAGACCTCGACACCACCTCACCCAAGACCCGCCGCACCCCAACGAAAGGGATGAGCGGAAAGGTCCCACCTTTCGCGCCCCTGGGCAACCCCCAGCATAGAGACACAAAGGGTCGGCCAGAACTGGCATCCACCGACCAGGTCAGTCCTGCTGCACCGTGCGCGAGACGAGCTCGGTCCTGCTGCATCGTGCGCGAGACGAGCTCGGTCCTGCGACATCGGGCGCGAGACGAGCGGTGGACCGCAGCTGGGAGAGGACCAGCCCATTGATGGGGGTAGCGCCTGGGCGACGAGGAGATGGGGTGAAGGTCGAGACGGCCTGAACGCAGACAAACCGACGTCAGAGAAGCCGGCCATTGCCGCGGGCAGATCCATCAAGCTACCGTGAAGCCGCCACGACACCGGTAGGCCACCACCGAGACCTACCCCTACCGCCGCCCACGGCCGGAGCAACGGCCACGCCCAGCCGCTGCCCTACCCACGTCGCCCGGCGAGCTCCAAGCGCCGGAGCCGCTGGGCACGCACCACCGGAGCCAGGCGCCGCCGGCCGGTCCCTAATGCCAGATCCGCCGAATCCGGCAAGAGACCGGTCGCGCACCACCTCCCGAGACGGGAGCACCGCAGCCGCCCCGCACGCAGAACCAGGGCCGCCGGAGCGCCGCCACCAGCAGATCACCCCGCCGCCCCGCGAAACAGCCACCGCGCCGCTGGATCCCGCGGACGTCCAGCGCCGCCGCTTGAAGGAGCCGCCCCGCGCCGGCGCCCCCAAGAGGACGGGGAAGGAGGGCCCCGCCGCCGCTGCGCCCCCCGGGCTTTGCCCGACGGAGCTCGCCGGCGACGGCGGGGGGAAGGGGAGGGAGGCGGGGCCGAGGGCCGCGGCCGCAGGGAGCCCCCGGGCGCGCGCGGGCGCGCCGCGGGAGGGGAGGGGAGGAGAGGGGGGGGGGGGCTTACGATCGGTCCGATGCCACTCCTGCGACGGCGAGCTCGGGGGGCTCCCTGCGGGTCCTAGTAATTGGTTGGAAGGTGATCTATTTCAAAGGGGGGGTCAATGTAAGGAAACGAGAACTCATGGCATGGTGTAGACCTCAGTGCCAATGCTTACATAATTGGTTGGAAAGTGATCTATTTAACTCCTTCCTACACACTCTTCCCTCATAGATATATGGTAGACGAGTAAATAACTATAAATCGAATAAGGGATGGACGGGGATGCAGCAAGAGCAGGAGTCTCGTGTATATATAAGAGATGGAGGCACTAGTAGAGCACCCCGTAGGGCAAGCTAAAAGTTTATACAGGTACGTGTACATCGCTGGTTCGTTGCATAGGTCTATGTATACGAGGTGTCGTGATCACTTGAAAAAAAAAGGAAGAGAAAAAATGTGATGCATTTTTTTTGAGACCAAAATTCCCACGGGCCCAAAGAACTATCCCACTTTCCATCTATTTTCTTTTCCCGGTTCGGTTTCTATTTGTTTTTTGTTTGCTTCTATCTTATAGAAACCGACTTCTAGAAGGTTCCTTCAACCGGATTTTTGTTTGTTTTCGTTGACTGGTTCCTGGTTTTCCGGTCAATCGTGGGAAAGCTTTTGTCCTCACCCGCTAAACATGATCTACTCTCTTGACGTGCACAAGGAGATCATAGATAAATGAAGATCAGTGTTGGTGTGTTTTTCAGTGGCATGAAGATGATTCCTCATTTTGTGTCTCGCCCATCGTGTTTGTTTCTTCCTACCACATTTATGTCAGTAAAACATTGGGATCAGATGGAATTATGTAGGCTTGAAACAACCTTGTCCTTTATTTTCTTTTTCTTTTGTATCCACCATGTTGTGGTATGCAACACTAGAAACCATGGCTGGATGAACAATATGTGTAGATCTTTTTATGCTACATATGTATGATTTTTTTTCAAAACTATCATGTTTTTTGTAGCAATTTCGGAAACTATAGCGTAGAATGAAAAAAACGCAAAACTAGTAGCCCGTCGGCCAGGAGTGGGCCGAAAAGGGAGTTTTCGGCCAGGCCATGGCCGAAGTAGGCTTTTCGGCCACGCTTGGGCCGAAAACTCGCTGTTGGCGGGGGCCCGGCCGAAAATAGTAGCTTCGGCTGCTAGGCGGCCGAACTGGGCTGTTTTCGGCCCATCGGTGACCGAAGCTGGCCTTTTCGGCCAGGCTTCGACCGAAGCCGTTTTCGGCCAGGTCTAGGCCGAAAAGGTGCGGATAAGCACCCGTTCGCCCCTGCGCTGTGCTCTGTTCTTCGTTTCCCTTTCTCTCTCTCTCTCTCTCTCAGTTCTTCTCTGTAGAACTCCCCCCCGCGCCGATCTCCTCCATTTGCCACACATTTGCAAATCCAACCCACAGAATCGGTAGATCATAGCAATCCCCACCGGCCTACGGTGTTATTTTTTGCTATGGGATAGTTTTTGATGTGTTTGGGGAGGAGCAGCTATGGTGGGGAGGAGGAGCCATGGTGGAGAGGAGGACGGGTAGTAGGTGGTGGTGACTAGTAGCAGCAGCTGCAGAGGAGGAGGTGGTGAGGAGGAGGAGGTGGTGAGGAGGAGGAGCAGGTTGGGGGCTGACCGGAGTTGAACCTCCGGTCGTCGGGGGCGGCGTTGTCGTTCTCCGGTGGTGCAAGTACTTCGCGAGGTGGCCGGTGCCGCTGAGTCAAAGAGAGAAGTAAGAAGCGGACACACACTTCAAAGGTATAATCACGTCGTCACAAATATTATGTAAATATTAGCGCATAGTTCGTGTAGCGGATAATATTAGTGTTCGTTGTGAATTTCAGTGTTAATTTAATTTAGGAGGCATTTTAGCGCATAGTTCGTGTAGCGGATAATATTAGTGTATATCGTGAATTTTAGTGTTAATATATTTTTGTAGGCATTTTAGCGCATAGTTCGTGTAGCGGATAATATTAGTGTATATTGTGATTAATATAGTTTAGTTAGTGTATATAAGTCATATTGTGAATTTTAGTGTTAATATATTTTTGGAGGCATTTTAGCGCATAGTTCGTTGTGATTAATGAGAAGATGGCAATGTCTGACAGGTGAAAATGTCTGAATCAGTAAATCTGAATGTTTACTACGGCGCCGGTAATGTTCGATATAATGAGTTGGGGGTTGATCTTAGCGAGTTTAAAAATGGCGTCATGACACTAGCAGACCTGGACAGACTGGACATTAGACAATTGAAGTACTTGTTGACAACTGACAACTAGTTTCGGGCTGGATCCTGAAGTATGTTCCGTCAGTATTCATGCATTGTGGACCAAATCTTGTAAAAATGTCAAGTGGGAGTTGATGCCGGTAGATAGGAGCCAACATTGGTTGTCCCTGTTAAGACGCTGCCGAGACCGAAGAATCCACCCATATGCACTTGTGCAACCTGTGCCGAAGGAGGAGAATACCGTACAACTCCACAGGGGGTATGAACCGGGCCAAGGCAGTGAAGTGGCTAACGAGATTGTTTTATCCGGGTCACAACCACAAGATGTGGATGGTAGCCAACCTGAGAAACAGTCAGACCACGTGCCACACAATGTTTGTGGTCCTGATACTGGGCAGAGTAGCCATTCGATAATATTAGCTGGTTCTGGTTTTGCTGATGGGGATGAGGAAGGGGATGAAATGCAGAGGGTGATGGAGGAAGAGGACGAGGATGGATTGGTGGAGGAACTGGATTCTGAAAATTCTGAGGATGAAGTTGAGGTACCGATTCCTTCTGCATGGGAGCAGGACATATCCACCGGCCTTACGGTGAACGATGGCCATGAGACTCCATGGCAGTATAATCTGAACCAAGTACAAATATGGATTATGTTTGATACAAAGAAAAAATTGAAGTATGCTGTGATAAAGTGGGCTATGTCTACGCAGAGGGTTTTCAAGACACACATATCAAGTCCAACAAACTATACCGTGAAATGTGTTGTAACAGGTTGTCCTGGGAAGGTGCATGGGCACGTGCCGAAGTATGACATCCACTGGGTTGCCACCATTGTCGTCCCACATAATTGTGTGAGGACGAACCTGCTGGTCAAGCATCCGAACCTGACTTCAAGTCTCATTGCGCAACTCATGTATACTGAGATAGTAGAGAAGAAAGATATGGAAGCAAAACACATCCAGACAGCAGTGAAGGTCAGATGGAATTATGTCATTCCTTATGGGAAGGCTTGGAGGGCTAAGCAGAAGGCTATGGAGGAAAGGTTTGGGACGTTCTTCGACTCATATGATAATGTTGTCCGTCTCCTGGGCATACGGAAGGAGAGGAATCCCGGCACTTATGTGAACGTACAACACATGAGGTTGCTGAGTATACCAGATTTCAAGGTGTTGAAACGAGTGTTCTTCTCTTTTGCTATGTGCATCGAAGCTTTCCGGCATTGTCCTCCTGTTATATTTGTGGATGGTACTTTCCTGACCAGTCAGTATAGAGGGAAAATCCTGACTACTATTGGTGTGGACGGGAACAATCAAATCATCCCACTTGCCATGACATTTGTGGAGGGTGAGAACTTTCTCAGCTGGGTATGGTTCTTCCGCCAAGTGAAAATTGCCATCGTGAAGGACCGACCAAACGTGTGTGTCATTCATGACAGACATGCTGGTATATTGAAGGCCGTGAAGACACTTCGTAATCCAGCAGATGACGAACCAACACCTTGGAGGGACTTGCAGAGCCGGTGGTGCATGCGCCATCTTGGGGCTAATTTTTTCTCACAGTTCAAGAACAAGCGGTTGATGAACTTGTTCAAAAAATTATGCAAGCAGAGCCAGCAGCGGAAATACGAATTTATTTGGTCAAAACTAGATGAGTTTACTAAGAAGCAGGTCCATGCAAGGAAGAAAATGGAAGAAGATCAGGTTAAATTAGCAGCACTCATCGCGGAGCTAGAGGAGCCAGTTGGTCTTTGTGACTTGCCAGCAATTGACCCTCCTAATACTAAGAGAAAGAAGGGAAGGGCAATAAAGAATTTTTCTGAGTGGATAGAGAAAGAGCCTCCAATGAATTGGTCTTTGCTGCATGACACACATGGAGCTAGGTATGGCCACATGACAACCAATCTTGCAGAGGTGTATAACTTTGTGCTAAGAGGGAATAGAGCATTGCCACTCACAGCTATTGTGGAGCCTGTATTCCATGGCACTTTGAGATATTTCAGAGAAAGGCACGAGTTAGCAAAGAAGCATATTGAAGATAATCAGAACACACCTTATTGTAGCCGTGTCATGGAATACATGGCAAAGAAGATAGAGAAAGCAAAGAAGCACAGTGTCAGACTCATAGGGAATCAAGAAAGGAGGTATGAGGTTCAGCTTCCTACCGATGGTTTTGGTTCTGGAAATGAGGTGAAGACACACGAGGTAAAAATTGGAACATAATTTTATCCAACGTGTGAGTGTACATGCAACAAATCGAAGTTGTTGCACCTACCTTGCTCTCATGTGTTGGCTGCCTATGGCCAGATTCAGTTGGATGCTATATCCTTCGTGTCCCCATACTATTTAAAAGAGGCAGTGCTCAACACCTGGACAGGCGAGATGACAGGGTTTAGAGTCGTCGGCAATTTCAACAAGGTAAACGACGGTGAGAGAGTATACATCCCGCATCTGGACCTTCAACGAACAAGTAGGGGCAGACGAAAGGCCCGTCGCATCCGGAACGATATGGACCAGTCTAAAGCTGGTGGAGCAACCAGACAATGTTTGTTATGCGCGGCTTATGGGCATAGGATGAAATATTGTCCCAACCTGAACAAAGATGGTGCTTCCGCATCGACGAGTGCTTCCACATCGACGGTTGCGACAACAGGAGCAAGAGGCGGACGTGGTCGTGGCAGTCGAGGCCGAAGGGGTGGACGAGGAAGAAATAACTCACAAGCTATATAATGTGCCGTAGTGGGTTTTAATATGTAATATGTCAGGACTATGTTTTAATTTGTAATATGTGAGGACTATGTTTTAATTTGTAATATGTCAGGACTATGTTTTAATATGTAATATGTCAGGACTATGTTTTAATTCGTAATATGTCAGGACTATGTTATAATTTGTAATATGTCGTACTATGTTTTATTTGCACCTGAGATTTGTTGTTTGAATTGCAGATATGTCTTCGTATCCGTTGCTTAATGGTAACATCGATAGAAAGCACCGGGGCGCCCTTACGGAAGCGGGCAACAACTTAGACGTGTTGGTCACTCGTACCCCAAAGACTAACTGGCTCATACACGATTCATGGGTTGATAGGTATGTGTGCATATAATGGAGACCATATAATGACTTACTATGTTTGACATACTTTTCATAACCGCTAACAATCTCTTTATTTTGTAGGTTAAGTTGGGCTGGACTTCTACCCTTGGCACGGCTGGTTGAGGGTACATTGGATGAGTGGATTGATGGTCCGGACTTAGATGAGGCAGGTGAACCATTGCAGTTACACAAGAGGCAAGTGAAACATTTCTCTTACGACAAGTCACTCCTTACCTGCTTAGTAGATAGATGGAGACTAGAGACATATACGTTTCACTTTCCTTGGGGAGAGATGGCGCCTACTTTACAGGATGTGTCTTACTTGTTGGGATTACCTCTGGCCGGTGCTGCCATAGGTCCCTTAGAGGCAGAATCTGGGTGGCAAGCAGCGATGCAGACCCGTTTTTTGGCTGCAGTCCCGACTGCTAGGGCTATAGACAACGATCCTCATGGACCTCTTTTTAGATGGTTGAGCCAGTTTCAGGTAACCATCACGGCCACTTAAACAAATGTTGTTTTTTAGTTGTCCGATGTTCATACAATTATTACGTTTCTATGTAGATTGTCTCGTTAGGACATCCCGACATTCAGTTGTCGGAGGCACAGATTGACCGGTCCCTAGAGGCATATATTCTTTGGCTGTTCGGCAAGACAATGTTTACGGAGAACCACGTGACCACTGTCGATGCACGACTCATCGGTATTGCACGAGAGATAGCTGAAGCACGTTGCCCTGCGGATATTCTACAGAGGAGTTTTGGTTCTACTGTGTTAGAGGCTACGTACAGAGGCCTGTGCAAAGCTTGCTTGTTGAAGTCTAGACAATCTAGTCTTGTTGGATGTCCATTATTGTTGCAGCTTTAGTCATACGAGAGGTTCCCTATTGGATGACCCTATGTCTACATTGATAAACCTTTTGGTTTGGAGGACTTAGCTGGGACTTATGTGCCTGCTATCGGCGACTTACCTACTATGGGATCTGTTTGGACACGGCGAGAGGTACTTTTATATTAAGTAACAATTAATTCAATTATTTCTTGCCATTCAATAGTATTACCAATGCTTATTTGTTGTCATGCACAACGACAGTTTGCGCATACTCAGGTTAGGGGATGCTACCCGTCCTTCATGACGCAGTTTGATAGTTTGCACGAGGATCAAGTTATTTGGGAGCCATACTCGCCTCAGGCTATATCATCGAGGTACCCAGTTGGGATTTCTGGATTGTGCACTAGAGATCGGCACTTTTGGATGACCAAGGCCAAGTTGGTGTTCGACGTGACGGTTGAGGAGATGTCTCTTCATAGGGTGATGAGATAGTTCGGTCTATATCAAAAGCCTGAGATTCCAGATATTCCACACTTGCCAGACCACGTGCACAAGTAAGTACTAATACTATTTTAGTTGGCAGCTCTGCATTCATAATATACCTAATCATGTATCGTGCATGTCAATCTCAAGGACAGTCGCCTAGGAGGAAACAAGTCCATGGCTTATTGGCTTCAGAGCATTACCCCTTACATTGACGAATGGACTACCGCTGCGACAAATATCTGGGGTGAGGTTCGGCCCTTTAACTGGGAAATGTTCGGGTTGTATCTGCAGCGTTACCGGCATACAACGAGGATCTACTTGGTTCCATCAGCTGCTCCTGATCAGATCAAAGCCCCTCTCCCCAGCGATATGTACCCAACTGCCTCTGTTGTGGGAACCAGACACCACGCGGTAAATGCCTTGGTTCTCATATGTTAAGTCTTTTGTTAATCTGGACATATTCGCTTGGTTGTCTATTCGTGGTGTCTATCATACAACAAGGATATAATTGGTTCACTCTTTGTGTACAGGGTGACTTGACACTACAGACGCGAGAGGAGGTTTCCGCTTTAATGCGGCGCTTTCAGAGGGGAGAAACTATCCCACCGCGAGAGGGCGTCTCATGGTTGAGGCGTCTTGATGACAAGCTACGCGGGATTTACGCAGCTGTTACGTGTAGACGGACTTCGGATGTTGCACTTCCTCCTCCAGCACATCGTCCGCCACGTCCCTCTGTACAGCATTCAGAACCACGACTCTCTGTGCACCGTTCAGAACCACGACCCTCTGTGCACCGTGCAGAACCTCATCCTTCACAGCCAGGGAGATCTTCCTGGCATGAGCCACCTCCTTCACAGCCAGGGAGCTCTTCCTGGCATGAGCCACCTCCTTCACAGCCAAGGAGATCTTCCTGGCATGAGCCACCTCCTTCACAGCCAGGGAGCTCTTCCTGGCATGAGCCACCTCCTTCACAGCCAGGGAGCTCTTCCTGGCATGAGCCACCTCCTTCACAGCTAGGGAGCGCTTACTGGCATCAGCAGATGAATCTAGGTAACACTACTCACTACATTCTTTTGAACAATGTAGTAATCGTTCTTGCATTCTCAGCAGTCACTGATGCTTACTGGTGGTGCTTCGTTCATGCATTTGTATCAATTTTACTTTACCGCAGGCGGCAACCATTCGCAACCGTTCATGCATTCAGAGCAGTCACCGATCCTTAGTGGTGGTGCTTCGTACTTTGAGGGCGGCCGCGAGGATGATGACCAAGCTACAAACATTTATGGCTTCTCGCAGACAGTGTTTCACACTCCACCACCACCACCGACGCAGGAGACACAGACCGTGACAGACGAGGTTAACTATGGTCGTGGTTATCGCGAGCCTCGTCCACCGCCTCAGCGCTTATCGCTTTCCGGTCCTCGCCCGAGGAAGACCCAGACTCGTCATTGTCCCCCGCAGTGATATGCTTATCTATCTATGTATGACTCATTATCTATGTTAGTTTCAGACTATTCGCAGCTGTGTGTCAGTATTTATGTATGAGACATGCTTCATGTATGTGTTACTATCGCACTTGCTTCTATGTGATCAGGAGACATATATTGTTTTATGTATGCGAGAGACATATTACTATTAATTCGCATTCTTATTTCAGTTACATTTCCAAATAGACTACAACCGATAATTAAGATACAAGTACATCTGAATTAAATGGTGCGGCTGAACTTGTGCAATACATCTTACATACTACAAAATGAAATTCAGATAGAACATAATGCCCTACAATAATACAATACAAACTAATAATGCAAATACATCTGAATGAAACGGTACAACTGGAATACATCTTACATACTACATGAAGTCATCATCGTCATCCTCTGTTGATGCAGCCCTCTTGCCCTTCGACGATGCGCTCCTCTTGCCCTTCGTCGATGCAGAACTCTTGCCCTTGGTCGATATAGAACTCTTGCCCTTCGCGGATGCAGAACTCTTTCCTTTGGACGATGCAGAACTCTTGCCCTTCGACGATGCAGAACCCGGAAGCGGCGGCATGAAGATATCATCGTCGTCCTCGCTCTCCTCAGTCCATAAAAATGGATGCTTTTCTGCAGTCCTTCTGAAAGTTTCACTCTTCGGCTCCACCACCTTCTTCCACCTTTCATGCAACCTAAGAAGTTCTTGACGTACCTCCTCATAGGTCCTTTCAGGCCACCCAGACCTACATAATTGGTGAGCCAACTCATTCATTATGGTGTCACTACCGGTGAGTTCGTCCCATGGAACTATCCTATTGTCCATCCTGAAATCGGTAGCTAGACTCAGCAGAGTGCTGCTCATCTCAGGGTGAAAACTACGATCGAATGGATAATGGGACATCTCGACTACACTACACTGGAATGCTTATCCACCTCCGCCTGAAGCGGGTTTTATAGATACAGAGGAGAAAATGGCGGGAAAGAATAACTGCGGTATGGCGGGAAAGGGTTGGCGGGAAGGGATTGGCGGGCAAATAAGGCGGGAAGGGATTTGCGGGAAAATAAGGCGGGAAGGGATTGGCAGGAAAATAAGGCGGGAACGGATTGACGGGAAAATAAGGCGGGAAGGGATTGGCGGGGAGGGGTTGGCGAGAAACGGGTGGCGGAAACATATGGCGGGAAGGGGTGGGCGGGAAATGGGTGGCGACAAAATACATTTCAGCATGAGCCATGCAACTTCGGCCTAGGGTTGACCAAAAAGTGACTTTTCGGCCTAGACTAGACCAAAAAGTCTATTTCGGCCTAGAGTTGACCAAAAAGTGCCTTTTCGGCCAAGGGATGGCCGAAAAGTACTACTTCGGCCTAACTGTGGCCGAAAAGAACTACTTCGGCCTAACTGTGGCCGAAAAGTACTACTTCGGCCAAAGAATGACCGACGGGCTACTAGTTTTGGTTTTTTGGCATTACGTCCTATAGTTTTCGAAATTGCTACAAAAAATAACATAGTTTTGAAAAAAAATCCATATGTATTCTCTCCATACATACATTCCCCAACCTAGTTCAATTTTTTTTGTTATGTTGGGAGAAAAAAATTATAGTTGCTGGCCTGTGGGTTTTTATGCACCTAGTGTTTTTGAAATGTTTCTAGCCTTGTTTGTGTGTGGGTGCAAGGAAAATGTATACTTGCTACCTTGATACTTATGTGTGTGTGTGTGTGCCGCAGGGGGGTAGGGGGGGGGTACATCATGTGTTTGAATGTTTACAAGGGTTGTGATTCTTTCCTTAACGCAATTCATGCTTTTTTTGGTATGTTAACCTTGATACATCAGAAAATGTGTCTTGTTTCATTTTTCTGAGTGAATGATATTGTGCTAGTACATGCAACAGCTTATCTTTTTTGCTTGCTTGAGTAATGTATCTTAGGTAGCCGTCTAGCAGTTTGTCGTTGTTCACTGCATAATGTGAGGGGGGAGAGGCTGTGGCGGAAGGCGAGTTGATGGGTCTGCGTCGCACAACTGGACTGTGTCTCATCTTCCCCCACCCACCCCTTCCATACCCGACAACCGTGCACCGGTCGGTTTACATGGTTGTATCTCTGCCTAGTGCTTGCAAATAGGTTTCCCTTGCCCCATTGCCATGTTGATTTAGTTCAGTTCGCTAAATAGGTTTGCCACATTTGGTCCCGGGGCATGGTATGGTAGTGTTAAATGTCAGTCTGGGTTCATAACCTCATTAATGTTGTGACGGCTGAACTAGGTATTCCAGGGATTTGTGTCTCAGTTTAGTGAATAGACGATTACATTTTTTTGAGGAATACATATATATTTTCGGGTGTGCTTATTCAGTCTAGCGATAAGAGGTTGTTTGGCAGTCCTTTTTTTTTGCTGTAGTGCACTAAAAAAAAGACACATCCGTGACATTTTGGGCTGAACGAAATTTTTTTCTGTCATACATATGACACTTCTATGACGATAATTGTGACAAAACCCGGTATCATCATAGATGTGGTGGGCTCCTACTTCTATGACAAAAAATCATGACAGAAAATGGGTTTTTCGTCCTGGGCGGGCCGGAGACGCAGCTGCATGACATTCTTTAGGCCGTCCATGACGGAAAAAACCGTGGTAGAAGCGAGGAGGAGGAAAATTTCGGGGAGTTCCCGGTTACGGTGGGAGGTCGGGGGCCGAGCGATGCGCGTTTCTCTCGTACACGTACGCGCGTGTGTGCGAGGCGTTGGCTCTAGCTGAACCCGAGCGAGGCGTTGGGCTCTAACTGAACCCGAGCGATTGCACTGCAGGCTATGCATTACTGAACCCGAGCGATCGATCGATGGCTGTTAACTGAACCCGATCGAGCGATTCCTTCGCTACTGCTGCTAACTGAAGCCGATCGATGCTGTCTCTGGGATGAACAGTGAGCGTTGCGGGGGGTTGGATGAATAGTGAGCGGTGGCGTTGCCTCTGGATGAACAGGACCCCGTGGTGTGGTGGAGGGCTGGATGAACAGTAGACGGTGGAGGGGTGCCCGTGGGGTGGTGGTTGAACAGGACCCCGTGGTGTGGAGGGCTGGATGAACAGTAGACGTTGGATGGGTGGTTGAACAGTAGCCGGTGGAGTAGCGCGCGGTGCAGGCTGGATGAACAGGAGCCCGTGGAGGCTGGAGGAGGTCGACGGTAGCCCGTGGAGGCTGGAGGAGGTCAACGATGAAGATGAACAGTATCCCGTGGAGTCCCGTTTGCGGTACGCCACACCCCTCCCGATGAACAGGACCCCCGTTTCGACCGTAGCGCTCCAACACAAGTCCGTTTCATCCGTTTTGCGGTACGTCACACCCCTCCCGATCAACAGGACCCCCGTTTCGACCGTAGGAGGTCCGTTTCCTTCGTTTTGCGGTACACCAGACCCCTCCCGATCAACAGGACCCCGTTCCGAACGTAGGAGGTCCGTTTCCTCAGTTGTGCGGTACGCTAGGCCTCGTTTCCATCGCCTGTTCCGTCCAAGCCCTCCCGATGAACACGACCACGCATTTTGTTCCGACCCAGCCAGTTGGCTCCCACGCGTTCCATTGCCTCCCGATGAACACGACGCATTCCGTTGCCTCCCCATGAACACGACGTATTCCGTTGCCTCCCCATGAACACGACGACGATGCTATTTCTCCGTTTCGACCCAGCCATGTACACGAGCCCTGGCCGTACGTATGCGCGAGTAGGCGTTCGAGACCCGCCAGTATGTACACATACGTGATCGTATTTTCTTTCTTGCACCCTGGCCGTTGTACGTACGTGTACATGCTACATGCGCGCCTCTACTACGACACGTACGCGCCTCTACTATGACACATGCACGCCTCTACATCCACCAGTATATATGTACGTACACATTCGCGACCAGAATGACAACGCTACATACGCTTCGACCAGGTGGGTTCCGACTGTTAGACACTTCCTTGCCTGCGAAGATGTAGCTGGTGGGTCCCAATAGTCAGGGGGGAATCGTTTTTTTTGCTCGGGCGCACTTCCTTGCGTGCGAAGATGTAGCTGGTGGGTCCCGGTAGTCAGGGGGAAACGTTTTTTTCGCGAAATACAGTGGCCCGTCCGGTGGGTCCCAGCTATCAGGTGGAGGAATCATTATTTTCCGCGTAATAAGGAGGCACTTCCTTGCTGCGGCCATGGACCCAGCTGTCAGCCTCTCCACGTACAGTCCACGTCCAATGGAAGTCGTTCCTTGACCACGTTGACCACGCCGCGCCGAAAGCACCAGGGCGGTGGACGACAGCGAGGCTAGGAAGGGGACGACGGGGAGCCGGGGAAGACGTGGCAGTGGAAGCCCGCGCGGAGAGCACTACGAGGGTTCACTGGTTCGACTGCGGTGTGAGGCTGCCGTCACCGCAGGGCCTGGCCAGCGGTGGGAATAGTAGGGGGCGGTGGGGCCTCCGCGGCAGCATAGCCGGCCACGGGAGGCAGGAGCATGCGGCACGACCGATGCTGCTTTGGGCGGCTGGAGCAAGAAGACCAGAGGTTGAAGAAGCACTACAGCCGTTGGATGGACATCGTACGGTCACTAGAGCTAGAATCGTTCATATTGACTAAAGTTGACAAAGGCCCCCATCCAAGTCAACTTAGTAGGCCCACAAGTTAGCCTCCCACCATGGTGGGCTCCAACTAGCAGAGGGAGTATTCATTTTTTTGCGTAATAAGAAGACACTTCCGGTGGGTCCGAGCTGACAGAGGGGGGAACGTTTTTTTTGCGAAATACGCTGGCCTGTCCGGTGGGTCCCAGCAGTCAGGGGGAAACATTTTTTCGGGAAATAAGGTGGCCCGTCCGGTGGGTCCCTGCTGTCAGGTGGAGGAATAATTATTTTGCGCGTAATAAGGAGGCACTTCCTTGTGGTCGCCTGGACCCAGCTGTCAGCCTCTCCACGTATAGTACTCTTTCGATGGAAGTCGGTCGTTGACCACACCGCATCGAGAGCATCAGGGCGGTGGTCTGGACGACGGCGAGGCCTAGGAAGGGGACGACGCGGAGCCGGGGAAGACGCAGTAGTGGAAGCCCGCGCGGAGCGGAGTACGAGAGTTCACTGGTTCGGCTGCGGTGTGAGGCTGCCGTCGCCGCAGAATAACAGGGGGTGTGGGTGAGTAGAGGGATGGCCTGGCCAGCGGTGGGAGTAGTACAGGGCGGTGAGGCCTCCGCGGCATCACAGCCGGCCACGGGAGGCAGGAGCACGCGACACGACCGGCGCTGCTTTGGGCGGCTGGAGCAAGAAGACCAGAGGTTGAAAAAGCACTACGGCCGTTGGATGGACATCGTACGATCACTGCAGCTAGAATCGTTTATATTGACTAAGTTGACAAAGCCCTTGGTACGCGTCAACTTAGTAGGCCCACAGCTCGGATTTGGCAGAGAATATATAGCCCATTTACGATTTGTAAGAATGTACAACCCATTTTTTAATTCTAATGGAATTTACTACAGCCCATTTACAGCTTGTTAAAAGTACATCCCAACTTCTAGCTAGGACAATGATTAATAATTTCAAACAACCGCTCAAAACAGAATTAGAAAAAATCCCACATTTTGATGGGATCCGAAATATTTTTATCCAAAATTTCTAGTCAGGTCAAATATAATTTCAAAATAAAGTTGTATTACGTTAATATCCAATGAAATATCGCGGGCGCAACAAGTAATGAAATTAAAAATTTCAAATTCCAAAAACAATATATTTTTCAAACTAATTACGTGTTTGATGCATAGTAACTGTCCAGTTATTATAATTACATCCCATTTATTATTTCTTAAAGTCCATTTTCTTGTTAAGCCTAATGCATACCTCCTAGGAAAGTTTGCAGCCCAGCGGCGCAGAGAATAACAAGTTGACCCGGATATTGTGTACAACTGTTGGCCCAGTTGCATTGCTGATGTTGAAAAAAAGGCCTGTGTAGTATAGTACAACCTAACATGGTTACTCAGCCCATATTCAGCGATGCCGGAAAGGTCCAAACAAGGCTTCTGTACAACTTTTTGAAGTCACTGAGCTCAATTAATAATTTAAGAAAAAAGTTAGATTATAGTGGAACCTAATTAAAAGCTGTCACGAGCAAATAAATAATTCAACGGTCCCATTTGTGCGTCTGCGCGCGCGCGTGTGTGTGTGTGTGTGTGAGAGAGAGAGAGAGAGAGACCCATCGGTCGATGCTCGTAAATACATCTTTCAGCCATATGCATTGCTGATACTCAGTAAAAAATTATATAGTTGACACAATCATATAGAACATCATAGCACACTGAACTTGCATACAAAAATTTCACGCAGGTGGCACAATCAGGATGGACGCAGTGGATCGCTACGGGAAGGGCTATGTTCAAACCAACGAAGTCGTACATAACGGTTTATCGTCTTTATCAATGACGGGGAAATATCTTAAATGTTGTGCAAAGAAAACAGACAGACAACACAATAAGTTCTGCTAGCACATTAAGTTGACGTACAGCCCTTTCTAAAAAATGTTCAGGTACAAAATTATAACAAGTCACAATCAAATGTACTGGCATATCAGTGCTTCACACCCATAGCTCGGATTTAACTAGTACACCCTCCGTCCGGGAAAAGTTGTCCACAGGGCAGTGTATTTGTTTTTTTTGCAAAAAAACCCGCAGAGTTTTAAACACGTCACAAAGAAGTCCATCTCCTTCCTCCTCCCCCGTCGCCCACGCCTTGCAGCCATCGCCGGCTACCCACCTGCGCCGCCGCCCGCCTGGATCTATGCCGCGACCAACACCAAAACCGTGGCCCAGCTCGTGACCAACAACAGCGCTGCCGCCCGCTTGCACCTGTGCCGCGGCTTACGTCCTGCACCGCCCGCCGTGAAGGCGACCTGCGCCAGCGCCCTCCTCGAGCTACGCCGCTGGCCCCGTTGAAGGTCGCCACCCACGTTCGCCCACCTTCGTCGCCCACCCGTGCCTCTGATTTCGTCCACTTCGGCCGCCGGCGCCGTGGACAATTCCGGCCACTCCCGCCTCTCATGCTACTACTGGTGGACGACACCGGCGCCGTGGACCTCTGCTGCTGCTTTTGCCTTTTCCCCTGCCTCGCCTCTGCTGCCACTCCCGCCTGTGCTGGTGAGTCTGCCCCACCCGCCTCTGCTACTGCTGCTATTCAATTTGTTGCTGTGAGTCTGAATTGCTGTTCTCAGTACAGGCGGAGAAAATCCAGTCAGGGGATACAAAGCTAGAGAAATAATCCAGGACAAAGGCTGTACACTGCTGCTAAATGATGAACAGATTATAGTGAAAATTTAGTTTGATGCCATCAAATTCATTGAGTAATACTCTTGGCATTCTTGGAGATCTGCTAGTTTTAGGAAGTTTTTCTTGCTACAGTTAACTGAAAATGTTCAGTGTTCCAATACTGTAGAGAAACTATAGTGCGTGTAATTCAGTTATGACTCCTTTACTGAAACTATAGTGTTTGCTAAAACTGAGATGTAAACTAAAGGAGTTTGTGATTTGTAGAAGCTGTAGCATACTCCAACAAGTGATAAATGCACTCAAAAGTTCGCTGAGAAAATGCAGAGGCTACTCACTTGTTACTAAAAGTTTTCTGGAGTGATAAATGCACGCAAAAGAAGTTCAGTTAACTGTTACTGTTGCTGTATGAATTCCAACCAGGTCAATTTGTTGTCAATTACTCTGTAATACTCAACCAGGTTTATGAAAAATGAAGATTAACCATGTTTATTTGGATTTATTTGAATCATTTGAATTTATTTGCTTTATTTGGATTTATACACCATTTGTCCAATTGCAAACATACCTAAAGTTTCCAATTGTCCAATTTCAGTCATTCATTTTACAGAGAGCTAAGCATAGCCATGACTCTTCCCTAAATATTCCTGTAGAATCAATTCAAGCAGCACAAAACTGAAAACTGAAAACTGCCACAACCCCTTAACTAAGAGTTGATAAAAACATGTCCCTAAAATTGGAATTATTTGAATTAGCTAGGTTTATTCTTCTTCATATACAGAAAAAGATGAATATTGTTCGTCTACTAGTTACTTCAAATTTAGAACTGAATAAACACTTGTCATCTTCAGTAAACACTTGTAAATCTAGAGTGGTTCTAAACTTAGAATGCACCAAGTACTAATATCCTTTGCCAGGCTACACACCATCTACTTGGAGTAGACAGCAAGATTCACAGAGACATGCACGCTTCAATAGACTTGTGAATGCTAGCAAAGTGATAAGTAAAAACTTGGATGTTCTCAGAAATATAGCACCAGAGGACATTAAGTGAACTGGCCTGTATGCTAAAGGCAAGGAAATGCCACCTTCTTGTAAGCACAGAAAATGCACCAATACTGAACATTTATTCACACCTCCACCACCATCTTGTCAGTTTCGACAGTGTGTGTATGGAGTAGTTTTGATGGCAGTATAATTGTGCATCATGTAAACATTATGAGAATGATTAAGGGTTCAGCAATCAGATTATAATTATGACCAGAACAGAGGAACACATATCATGGTTAGTTTTATGTAAAAAAAATCAGAAATGGAGTTACTCACTTGAAGTTACTATAGTTACTCACTTGAACTTACTGTAGTAGTGGCCAAAATTCAGAAAAGTTACTAAACAGCAGAAGTAGTGGCCCAAATTCAAAGTACTAAAAAGATTCTACACTAAATATACAGTGTTATCCATGTTCTGTATCCAGGACATTTTTTTATCTGTTTGCATACATAGGTCCCACCTATCAGGAAGGATGGGAACGTACACGAACAGGTACGACTCATCAGTCTACCCGCATAGCCTTTTCGTTTAGTCTACCTAGCCGTCTAATCAACTGCCTACACGCCACTTCTCCCATTTACTTCTCCATCGGGAACCGATTCTCCTCGGCTTCTTCACCTCCCCTTCGTCTTCATTTGCATCCAAACCCCACTGCATTCACATTGTTTTAACCTCTTTAAATAATCATCTACTACTTCATTTAGACTAGCCATCTAATTCTAATTCTCCAAACCATAGCCCTCCGTTTCAGCGGTTCCAAATGGCGGAAGAGATCGAGATGCAGGTTTTTAGCGTCCAACATGTCCTCGTCGAAGGCTCGATGCGCATAGTTGCCACCGTCACCGTCCACCCAAGGGTTGTTCGGCAGTGGATCAACAATGTATCCAACTCCCTCGAAAAGGTAGAAACGAGGGTCATCGGTCTCGACATAGAGTACACGGAGCGTGCCCCTGGGAAGATCCAGCGCGCCGCCGTCCTTCAGCTGTGCCTCGAAGATGATGTTTTGGTGTACCACATCATACACTCGCCCTCCATACTAGGTGAGCTTCATGATTTCTTGTCTCGGGAGGACGTATACTTCTGTGGGGCAGCCATCGAAGGGGACAAACAGAAGTTGGAGCCGTACAACCTTGATTTGAAAAGCATCGCTGACCTACAAACCATAATCAAAATTCCTGTAGAAGATTGTGATAAACAGACACCATCCCTATTCGACATAGCAAATTTTGTGCTCGGTACAAATCTTCAGAAGGGTGACGAGGCGGTGGCATTAAGGTCGTCTGGATGGGAGAATTATCTCTTGACGTACGAGCGGATAAAATATGCTGCCCTCGATGCCCGTGTGAGTTTCGAGATAGCTGCAAGGTCCAAAGAGCTTGTTGCGAAGCCGTCTCCCACAGAGAAGAAGAAGAAGAAGAAGAAGAAGAAGAATAAGAAGAAGAAGAAGAAGAAGGAGAAGAAGAAGAAGAAGGAGAAGAAGAAGAAGGAGAAGAAGAAGAAGGAGAAGACGAAGAAGGAGAAGAAGAAGAAGAAGAAGGAGAAGAAGAAGAAGGAGAAGAAGAAGGAGAAGAAGAAGACGAAAAGGCTGCACCAGCAGGAGGGCATTATGGATGGATGAACTATTTGCTCTCTTGTAAAAAAAAAATATTCCCTCTCGGTGTATATTGATATAGATGGACTATTTCGATGGTGTGCATGTCTTTGGAACATAGTAGCGTGGGTCCGCTTGACTATAAGGAAATATTTATCCGCATATATAGCTTTCTCTGCTACTCCTTCCAGTGATCGGTATGCAGTGCATGTGTCCGTAGACATGACAGCTTGTGTGCATGACATGTGGGCCACCTAAAATGCGGCGAGCATCAAGTTTCTACCACAGCCACCAGTGATTCCCACGACGCCGCTCGAACCCATGAAACCACACGTCCCCCGACCTGCGGCTCACCCCTCTTGGCCCCACTGCCCCTCTGCCTACGGGAGCATTACATGTGGACCAGTCACCTATCGGGTCCACATGTTATTGACTCAAAGGTAGGTGTAGTAAGGCGCTGAAGCTCAGTCTCGACGGCCCTGCGAGGGAAATGTAACTCCTCCGCCAGGGCTTGTGGTGCTCCCGCAGCACGAACTCATGCCAAACTCGAGATTTGTTTCTTTACTATACATGCACGCAACGATTTAATGGACATTGTAATCTCAACATGTGATGGAGAGCTCTAAATTTGAAATTGAAACTTATAAAACGAAAAGATTCAAAACAAATAAACTGGGAGAGAGGGAGTATATCATAGGATGTGTCCCATACAAAATAAGTCCCCTGGTTTGTCACCACGAAGATGTGGTTAGAAAGGAGCACAGTGTCTTCCTACTCGTACGGCAACAAATCGGCCGCAGACAACATGGTCCGCCTTTGACCGCCATGTGCAAGGTTCGTGCTATCTTATTCAATCTCACCGTGGTTCCATCGTACCAATTCATGCGGTGGCCCGTTGCATGGCTGATCCCAATGTTGGACAAAGGTTCTACGGGAACGGTGTCACCGTTGTAAATGTTGTGCAAATTGACGTTGGTACCCTCCTGTACATATGCAAGCCAATCTCCACTCGCACCGAGCCTAACCTGTAAAACAGTGGGCAGGGGGAGAATTAGGAAATGGACACAGAAGTAGTCTTTAGAATGCATTTACTACGTGATCAAACTCATCTTACCTGCTCATCGGAGGAAATCCGAGTGCCCCTCAACGTTGGCATCTCAAGGGGTGTCAACTTGCCACTACGGCCACACCGCGCTGGAGAGACCCCCAAGGAAACATCCTCATGCGTTCCACGGAACATCAAGATGCATTTGTATGAGTAGTTTATCTTGTGAGAGAAAAGGATGAACGAGGGAAGGCCTCTAGAGATAGAGATGGACACTACTACTACCAATGTGCTGGCCCATGCGTTGCAATGGATCCAAAGTAGTAGAATAATACTTGTACATGTGCTTGAAATATAAACACTCTAGTTTTGATATACATGTGTCAGCAGACATGACAGCTTGTCCATGGAAGTTGAACCACGACGACCATCACATTTCTTGTTTCTACCACTGCCACACCCACACACGATTCCCACAAGGCTGCTCCAACCCACGTCACGACGTCCCCCGACGTGGACATGGATCCTCTAACGTGGCTATCACTGCCTTGCCCTTCCTTTCCTTCGTTGACAGGTGGGACCCACGCTTATGGGTCCCACATGTCAATGACAGAATGGTAGGATTGTTCACGTCAGGGGATCCTCATCCCCCCGACGTGCCCCTCATACCTCTCGGCCCCACCGCTCCTCTGCCTTTGTGTGCATGACATGTGGGCCAGCTGAACTACGACGACCATCAACTTTCTACCATAGACACACCCGATTGGACGCGGTTTTTCTGCTCCGTTGTTGTGCTCCGATCCGTACTCCCGCACCATCAAATTTTCATCCAGCGGCTATGACACATTTCGTCCCGGGCATCAATCCTTAGCCGGAGTACTTATGTACTCCCTCTGGTCCTTTTTACTCTGCACATTGGATTTACCGAAAGTCAAACTTTGCTATGTTTTACCAAATTTATATTAGAAATTATTAGCATCTATAATATCTAATAAATATAATATGAAAATATATCCCAAGATGAATCTAACGATATTAGTGTTGTTATGTGAATGTCTATAATTTTTTATATAAACTTGGTCAAAGTTGGATGAGATTGACTTCGGACAAACCTAATATGTAGAGTAAAAAGGACCGGAGGGAGTAATACAGGTAGTACCCGCCGGTGTGGCCATCTACGCCTCGTAACGCCCCGACGCCTAGCTGTGGCACCCTCGCCACGACCACGCCACCACCGGCCAGTTCGTCTCGAACGAGTGAGTCGCGAACCACGCCACCACCATGAGAATGACATGTGGGCCAGCCGCATTTAAGGTCCGCATGTCATTGACTCATAGGCCGGGCACTAAGCCACTGAAGTTCGGTCCCGTGGGCCCCGAGAGGGAAATGTAACTCCTGCGGCAGGCCTTGCGGTGCTCCCGCAGAACGAGCTCGTGCCAAAACTGGAATTTGTTTCTTACTACTACCAACTAGTACTAGTAAGGTACATGTGCATTGCACGCATGAGATTCTGGTGGTTTGTGCATTATGCTTCTACATGTGAAGCTTTTAGGATTCTAACATGTGGCAATATCTGGTGGATTGTAAGGTTAGGCAAGTTTGATTAACTTAGGTGAGTGTTTGGTTCAAGCCACACCTTAGGCAAGCCACACTAAGGCCCCACATGACATACACACAAAAAATGTGGCAAGATTCCCTTAGGCTTGCCAACTTGTTTCTCTCATTTTGAAGAACTAATAATTTTGCCTAAGCTTAGTTGTGGCAAAGTTAGGGTCTGTTTGATTCAAAGGATTTTCATAGGATCTTTGAAGGATTAGAATCCTTAGGAATTTTACCTACGTTGGCCGTTTGATTTGTAGGATTGAATCATGTAGAATATTTTCCTAAGGATTCATGTGTACTACGTTTCACAGGAATTCTAACATGCACTCCAACCTCTTGAAAGAAATCCTTTGTTTTTCATGTGACACAATCAAACAAACTCAAATCCTATAGGGATCCAATGAACATGCCATTCCAATCCTACTTTTTTCCTATTCCCGTGTTTCTGCAATCCTATGAATCAAAGAGGCCCTTAGTCATGAATTAAGTTCAACCATGGAGTCTTCTAGATTATACATGTGGCAGAATCTGGTGGATGATATCCAACGGCCAGTAGTGCTCGGATTTGCCATCTTTGTACCGTCGGATTGGCTTCATCCAACGACCAACTTTCAAATTTTTTTCACACACTATATAGGGGGTATAGATATAGATGTGCCGGTCCGTTGCAATGGATCCAAAGTATATATATTTATTTAGTGGAGTGCACTCTAAACACATTATCTATTTATTTTTCTCTAACCTTCCGTAGCCATGCAACCAAGCCACATAAGCTTCATGGGTGCCCCCACATCATATTATTCATATGACGTTGATTGAAAAAAGATAAATCACCCAAAACAAGATCTTCCCATTTTTTGTTCCTACTATGTTGTGCCGTGCACGTACCTACTAGTTGTATAGTGGTAGTACTAGTAATATAGTATTAGGAGTACAAACTTGGTACTAGTAGGAGTAGTACTAGTACGAAATGCTCCTACTCTATCAACGAGCCCCATGTCACACCAAATTTCTTGGCTTCCGTGCTACAGCTAGATCTTCCCCTCGTTTCTGTTTTCCAACCCGACGACGGGCGGGGTATCGGTTTGCTCAACGGCGGGCCCACATGAAAGTGAAAATGCTAGGCAACACACCTTCCCTAAGCTATGTGTCGTGCCGGATGGGCCGTGTTGTACTCCCGATTCTCGGGCGTGTGGGGGTGCGACGCGAACGCGGCAGGCCTTTTCCTTTTACTTGCAATGTGCCCGTGCGTTGGGACGGATCCAAAGTAGTAGAATAGTAGTATTTGTTCACAAACTTGAAAGAAATCACTATTGTTTTGATATACTCCTAATATATTAGTCCCTCCGTACCTAAATGTTTGTCTTTTTTGAGATTTCAAATGGACTATCACATACGGATTATATAGACATATTCTAGTGTTTCTAGCAAGATGCCCGCGCGTGGCACGAAGTTGATGGAAAAGGTAAGCACAACTTATAAATTGACGGATGGAGTACTAGTTACAGTGATGCATATAATTAAGCAAAGGGATCGCACATGTCGGTATTGACTGGAACGAGAATGCAACAACACAATAAGAATTAAGGCCACGATGATGCGATCGCAGTGGTGGTTACAGAAGGCAAGAAGAAAGATGGATCCACGAACGTACGACCTCCTCCTCCTCAACTTAGTGCATCGGGCCACCAACCGGCGGCTAAGGAGTGGCGGCTTTTGTGGCGAGGTCGAGGTGCTTCTCAGCAAAGGCATCCAAGGCTTCCAGTCGGTTGAGGAAGGCCAACGTCGTAGCGTCCTCACTGGCCTTGTAGATACCTATGTACACGATTTTCTCGTACATGTGGATGTGTAGGTCAACGAATTCTTGCAGGGCGAGGCGCCTCGTGGCGAGCGTGACCTCTAGGTGGACATTCTTTGTGGCGTCTCCGGGCAGTCGCAGGCCACCAGTGCTTGAAAGAGGTTCCGGCCATGGAGGCCGATTAGGGTGGCAGGCAATGAGGAGCCCAGGTGCGCGGGCTGGAGGAGTACGGCGATGTCGTCCGCAAGCTTCTTGAGGACGGTGAACTTGTTGCTGGTGGCAACGATCATCTGGTCCAACTGAGAGTCGTAGTTGGCGTCGAAGGCGGCCATCCACCAGCCGGTCTCCAACACCGTCTGGAGACGATCCTCGGCGCCATGCCGCAGGCCGGCATAGTGGACCATCTGGCGCAGCCACTGGCCGCTCACGAGCATCGCCGCCATGGGTCTAGAGTGAGCTCTTTTGCGCTTAGTGTAGGTGCTTAGGCAAATGCTTAGGTGCGTATGATGTGGTAGATGCATTGAAATGAAGGGGCGCCTTTATATGAGGGCAATGAGGGCAAAATGCGTTGCATTCACATCGTGCAACCTCTTTTCCCGGACCTCCTCCCATTACTTCCCTCATGCATTAATTGAAGGAGGATGCATTGCCCGTTCAACATATCGGGAACCGCTACTCCCTCCCTCGTCTGCATTAAAGCCGTATCGGGAACTGCGCCGCCCGCTCTCAAATCGAATACTCCCTCTATCTAGGTGAGTATTAAGTCATCTTACGAAAACCAAATAGTAAACACATAGGCGTGGTGCATTAACTCTCACACTGTTTCTTATTTTTTTGACATAAATAGAGGAATCAACCAAGAAGAGATGTGGGGCTTGTATGCTTTTAATGACTTGAGACCATCAAACATGACATGCAGTGGTCAGGTCATTGCACAAGAACAAATACAACCCACGTCAGCACACACACATCTTATATAGCATCACATCCAATGGCTATAAAAGATGAATGAGACCAAATTATATCTCATCTAGATGAGTTCTAGCAAAACTGTATTAATAATACTTAGTACTCCTGCGCCATGTATCATATATTAGTATCATGTAGTACTTTATTTATTTATGAGGTATCCAGATGGCATTGCAATATAGGCCGTCGGATGGAGGGAGTAGAAAACAGAGTTGGTGATGATGGTGTGCGTGCCATCCTGCAATATAGGCCGTCGGATTTATATCTAACGGATAGGAAAGAAACTATGGCAATTTTGCAAAAATATACCCACATGTCTCTCCACGTTCGCAAATAAGGCCTTCCCTCGTTCAACCTTTTCTCTCACAAGATAAACTACTCATACAAATGCATCTTGAGGTGTCCATAGAATCGAAGAGATGGATGATGTGTGTGTGTGTGCGCGCGTGCGCGATCGATAAAGAGTGCCATCGAATTTGTGTGTGCCCACGTCAAAGATATAGAGTGGCTGGCCTACTGGAAGGTGAGATGGGACATGTGCAGTTTGTCTCTGTGGCATGGATACCTACCTGCAGCGCTCGACTATCGGTGTGTGGTGGGGGAAGAGGGAGGCCCAATTAACTATAGAGGTACAATGGCTGGTATATGTGTGGAGGAGGAGAGAAGCCTACCTCATGTATTAAGGGGATCGATCTGCCTCATGTATTAAGGGAGATCGATTGGCATCCATGCATATGTGCAGGAGAGGAATAAGGTTGGGAGAGAGACAGAGCCAGAGTGTTGGAGGGGGTGGTAGTGGAGTTGCTTCTAATAAATGGTGGGATAGGCTTGCTAGACAAACGGAGGGCACGCCCGCAATATCAATAAGAGAGGAGATGGCAGCTTGTTGTCTGTGCACGTGCGTGTGAGAGACGGGTCAGGAGGCATGCACGAATGGTGAGGGGGGACGATGTGGCTGTGGTAAGCAGACGTAACTACATAGGAAGACCAATCTGTGTTAGAGAAAGGAGAGACATAACTTGTGAGGTACGTTGATCGATGGGGGGGTAGTTAAATTCGATCTAGGTATATGTTGGGAGATCGATCGGTATACATGCATGTGTGTGTTAGAAGCAAATGAGGCACGAGGAGAAGGATAGAGAGAGAGAGGGATGCATGTAGGAGGTGGTACGAGAGGCATACTATATCGAGGGGGGAGGAGTGTGTGAGTACGAGAATGATGAAAAGAGTGGTGGGAGTGAGGCATGGACGGTGACAAGAGAAGAGGGGAAGCTTGTGTTTGTGCTAGGCACACCTGGCTAGAGAGGCATATCGATCGATGTGTGCCGTAAAGAAGGAGCTGGGGGGCCTACACACACCGTGGGTGAACGACCTAAAGTGAAAAGATGAATTTACGCGATGGAGCTAGAGAATGTTGAGGGAGGGTGAGAGGGGTGTGGGCGTGTGCATGCACAAGAGAAAGTTAGCGCTACCTACAAAGGTAAGAGGGTTGTGTGGGTGTAAAAGACGAATAGAGATCATATATACTTCATTATAAAAAGTGAATTCGGATATTTGAAGAATTTATCATAGGGTTTCAAACCGACGCATGTGTGAATATATATAACGGTGATACACATGGTGTGGTTATGAACATGTTATACTACATTTAATATATCTTATCTCTACTCTTATAAAAGACAGAGTTGTTGATGATGGTGTGCCTGCCGTCCTGCATTATAGGCCGACCGATTTATATCTGGCGGATAGCAAGGAAACTATGATGGTTGAAGTTGGCAACAACCATGATTGTAGATTCTTATTGAAATAGAGAAACAAATTCAAATTTAGTTCGAATTGCAGCGGTAGTATAAACATTTGGAATGCACTAAAATGTTGGTATGAGTAGGTTACATGCATTATACAGCAAGCGAAAAAATTTAATCAGACATAACATGGATTCATACTCCCTCCTTCCATCTATATAGGGCGTAATGAGATTTTTAAGACCGCCTTTGCCTATTGACAAGATTAATAGTACATGACATGCACAATGTGAAAATTATATCATTGAAAGAACCTTTCACAGACGAATTTAACGGTGTGCTTTGTGTAAGTTGCATGTCATATATCATTGCTCTAATATTTGGTCAAAGTTAGCATCGAAAAATGCATTAGGCCCTATATAGATGAAGGAGGGAGTAGCTTTGAATAGCATTTGTATAGTAAAACGGGGCAAGACCCTCTCTTTGTGTGGTGTGAATAGTTTTATTTTTTTCGTTTTCTTTTTGGTTGAGGGAAGTGCGAATTGATTTGGTACGTACAAGTACAATATTACTACACATTAGGCTTGTCCCTAAAATTCAACCCGCGTCTTGTTATATCCCGAAAATTCAGATATCGTGCTCCCAAAACTGGCGCCTTCACAACCCGCGCCTTGGTATCCCGAAATTACAACGCGCGCGAAAACTCCCTCCAGCTGCCAAATCCCGACATGCGAAATCCCCCTTCTAACCCTGAGCCGAAAGGGCCGCTAGTTCAAATCGGTGGGGGGTACTTTTGTAACACACCCTACATTTTGGACAAGCGCGTCCCTAAGTCATGCTTCACCCCCTCCCATCGCCCCCTTTTCGCCATTCGAAATCCCAGGCCGCCATAACCTCTCCGCTCCAGCCGTGAAACCCCACCCTCCTCCATCCGCCACATCACCGCTGCCCAGCCGGAGCCTCTTCCCCGACGATGTCGTCCACCGCAACAGCTCGACGTCCCTCGTCCACCTCCCCGGATGAGGTGTTGGGGAACGTAGCAGAAATTCAAAATTTTCCTACGTGTCACCAAGATCTATCTATGGAGAGACTAGCAACAAGGGGAAGGAGAGTGCATCTACATACCCTTGTAGATCGCTAAGCGGAAGCGTTCAAGTGAACGGGGTTGATGGAGTCGTACTCGTCGTGATTCAGATCACCGATGATCCTAGTGCCGAACGGACGGCACCTCCGCGTTCAACACACGTACAGCCCGGTGACGTCTCCCATGCCTTGATCCAGCAAGGAGAGAGGGAGAGGTTGAGGAAGACTCCATCCAGCAACAGCACAACGGCGTGGTGGTGATGGAGGAGCGTGGCAATTCTGCACGGCTTCGCCAAGCACCGCAGAAGAGGAGAAGAACTTGGGAGAGAGGGAGGGGCTGCACCAAAGGCAAAAAGGTGTATTTGAGAGGCCCTCCTACCCCACTATATATAGGGATCCCAAGGGGGGGGTGCGCCAGCCCCTAGGAGATCCAATCTCCAAGGGGCGGCGGCCAGGGGAGGAGTCCTCCCCCCCAAGGCACCTAGGAGGTGCCTTCCCCTGATGGGACTCTTCCTTTAGGGTTTCCCCTTCACCCTAGGCGCATGGGCCCTAGGGGAAGTGGCGCCCCAGCCCACTTTGGGCTGGATCCCTTCTCACTTCAGCCCATGGGACCCTCCGGGATAGGTGGCCCCACCCGGTGGGCCCCCGGGACCCTTCCGGTGGTCCCGGTACAATACCGATGACCCCGAAACTTGTCCCGATGGCCGAAACAGGACTTCCTATATATAAATCTTTACCTCCGGACCATTCCGGAACTCCTCGTGACGTCCGGGATCTCATACGGGACTCCGAACAACATTCGGTAACCACATACAAGCTTCCTTTATAACCCTAGCGTCATCGAACCTTAAGTGTGTAGACCCTACGGGTTCGGGAGACATGCAGACATGACTGAGATGTTATCCGGCCAATAACCAACAGCGGGATCTGGATACCCATGATGGCTCCCACATGTTCCATGATGATCTCATCGGATGAACCACGATGTCAAGGACTTAATCAATCCCGTATACAATTCCCTTTGTCTATCGGTATGTTACTTGCCCGAGATTCGATCATCGGTATCTAATACCTAGTTCAATCTCGTTACCGGCAAGTCTCTTTACTCGTTCTGTAACACATCATCCCGTGATCAACCCCTTGGTTACATTGCGCATATGATGTGAAGGAAATATGCCCTAGAGGCAATAATAAAGTTATTATTTATTTCCTTATAATCATGATAAATGTTTATTATTCATGCTAGAATTGTATTAACCGGAAACATAATACATGTGTGAATACATAGACAAACAAAGTGTCACTAGTATGCCTCTACTTGACTAGCTCGTTAATCAAAGATGGTTATGTTTCCTAACCATGAACAATGAGTTGTTATTTGATTGACGAGGTCACATCATTAGTTGAATGA
This sequence comes from Triticum urartu, assembly GCF_056163025.1. Taxonomy (NCBI): domain Eukaryota; kingdom Viridiplantae; phylum Streptophyta; class Magnoliopsida; order Poales; family Poaceae; genus Triticum; species Triticum urartu. The sequence goes on from NC_141877.1 coordinate 583,124,430, forward strand.
TCTGATTGACATGACCCATTCCATTAGCTTAGCACCCGATCGTTTAGTATGTTGCTATTGCTTTCTTCATGACTTATACATGTTCCTATGACTATGAGATTATGCAACTCCCGTTTGCCGGAGGAACACTTTGGGTGCTACCAAACGTCACAACGTAACTGGGTGATTATAAAGGAGCATTATAGGTGTCTCCAAAGGTAGATGTTGGGTTGGCGTATTTCGAGATTAGGATTTGTCACTCCGATTGTCGGAGAGGTATCTCCGGGCCCTCTCGGTAATGCACATCACATAAGCCTTGCAAGCACTGCAACTAATATGTTAGTTGTGAGATGATGTATTACAGAACGAGTAAAGAGACTTGCCGGTAACGAGATTGAACTAGGTATTGGATACCGACGATCAAATCTCGGGCAAGTAACATACCGATGACAAAGGGAACAACGTATGTTGTTATGCGGTCTGACCGATAAAGATCTTCGTAGAATATGTAGGAGCCAATATGGGCATCCAGGTCCCGCTATTGGTTATTGACCGGAGACGTGTCTCGGTCATGTCTACATTGTTCTCGAACCCGTAGGGTCCGCACGCTTAAGGTTACGATGACAGTTATATTATGAGTTTATGCATTTTGATGTACCGAAGGTTGTTCGGAGTCCCGGATGTGATCACGGACATGACGAGGAGTCTCGAAATGGTCGAGACATAAAGATTGATATATTGGAAGCCTATGTTTGGACATCGGAAGTGTTCCGGGTGAAATCGGGATTTTACCGGAGTACCGGGAGGGTTACCGGAACCCCCTGGGAGCGATATGGGCCATAGTGGGCCTTAGTGGAAAAGAAAAGGGGCTGCCCTAGATGGGCTGCGTGCCTCCCCCTTCCCCTAGTCCTATTAGGACTAGGAGAGGTGGCCGGCCCCCTCCTCCCTCTTTCCCCCTTTGGGGAATCCTAGTTGGAATAGGATTGGGGGGGGGGGAGTCCTACTCCCGGAAGGAGTAGGACTCCTCCTGCGCCCTCCTCCCTGGCCGGCGCCCCCCTCCACCGTTGGCTCCTTTATATACTGAGGTAGAGGCACCCTAGAACACACAAGTTGATCCACGTGATCTATTCCTTAGCCGTGTGCGGTGCCCCCTGCGACCATATTCCTCGATAATACTGTAGCGGAGTTTAGGCGAAGCCCTGCCGCTGTAGTTCATCAAGATCGTCACCACGCCGTCGTGCTGACGGAACTCTTCCCCGACACTTTGCTGGATCAGAGTCCGGGGATCGTCATCGAGATGAACGTGTGCTCGAACTCGGAGGTGCCGTAGTTTCGGTGCTTGATCGGTTGGATCGTGAAGACGTACGACTACTTCCTCTACGTCGTGTCACCGCTTCCGCAGTCGGTCTGCGTTGGGTACGTAGACAACACTCTCCCGTCTCGTTGCTATGCATCACATGATCTTGCGTGTGCGTAGGAATTTTTTTGAAATTACTACGTTCCCAACAGTGGCATCCGAGCCTAGGTTTTATATGTTGATGTTATATGCACGAGTAGAACACAAGTGAGTTGTGGACGATACAAGTCATACTGCCTACCAGCATGTCATACTTTGGTTCGGCGGTATTGTTGGACGAGACGACCCGGACCAACATTACGCGTACGCTTACGCGAGACCGGTTCTCCCAACGTGCTTTGCACACAGGTGGCTTGCGGGCGACTGTCTCTCCAACTTTAGTTGAACCAAGTGTGGCTACGCCCGGTCCTTGCGAAGGTTAAAACGGAGTCTATTTGACAAACTATCGTTGTGGTTTTGATGCGTAGGTGAGATTGGTTCTTACTTAAGCCCGTAGCAGCCACGTAAAACATGCAACAACAAAGTAGAGGACGTCTAACTTGTTTTTGCAGGGCATGTTGTGATGTGATATGGTCAAGGCATGATGCTAAATTTTATTGTATGAGATGATCATGTTTTGTAACCGAGTTATCGGCAACTGGCAGGAGCCATATGGTTGTCGTTTTATTGTATGCAATGCAATCGCGATGTAATGCTTTACTTTATTACTAAACGGTAGTGATAGTCGTGGAAGCATAAGATTGGCGAGACGACAACAAAGATCAAGGTGTCGCGCCGGTGACGATGGTGATCATGACGGTGCTTCGGAGATGGAGATCACAAGCACAAGATGATGATGGCCATATCATATCACTTATATTGATTGCATGTGATGTTTATCTTTTTATGCATCTTATCTTGCTTTGATTGACGGTAGCATTATAAGATGATCTCTCACTAATTATCAAGAAGTGTTCTCCCTGAGTATGCACCGTTGCCAAAGTTCGTCGTGCCCAGACACCACGTGATGATCGGGTGTGATAAGCTCTACGTCCATCTACAACGGGTGCAAGCCAGTTTTGCACACGCAGAATACTCGGGTTATACTTGACGAGCCTAGCATATGCAGATATGGCCTCGGAACACGGAGACCGAAAGGTCGAGCGTGAATCATATAGTAGATATGATCAACATAATGATGTTCACCGATGAAACTACTCCATCTCAAGTGATGATCGGACATGGTTTAGTTGATTTGGATCACGTGATCACTTAGAAGATTAGAGGGATGTCTATCTAAGTGGGAGTTCTTAAGTAATATGATTAATTGAACTTTAATTTATCATGAACTTAGTCCTGGTAGTATTAGCATATCTATGTTGTGGATCAATAGCTCGCATTGTTGCTTTCATGTGTTTATTTTGATATGTTCCTAGAGAAAATTGTGTTGAAAGATGTTAGTAGCAAAGATGCGGATTGGATCCGTGATCTGAGGTTTATCCTCATTGCTGCACAGAAGAATTATGTCCTTGATGCACCGCTAGGTGACAGGCCTATTGCAGGAGCAGATGCAGACGTTATGAACGTTTGGCTAGCTCAATATGTTGACTACTTGATAGTTTAGTGCACCATGCTTAACAGCTTAGAATCGGGACTTCAAAGACGTTTTGAACGTCATGGACCATATGAGATGTTCCAGGAGTTGAAGTTAATATTTCAAGCAAATACCTGAGTTGAGAGATATGAAGTCTCCAACAAGTTCTATAGCTAAAAGATGGAGGAGAATCGCTCAACTAGTGAGCATGTGCTCAGATTGTCTGGGTACTACAATCGCTTGAATCAAGTGGGAGTTAATCTTCCAGATAAGATAGTGATTGACAGAATTCTCTAGTCACCATCACCAAGTTAGTAGAACTTCGTGATGAACTATAATATGCAAGGGATGACAAAAGTAATTCCCAAGCTCTTCGTGATGCTGAAATCGATGAAGGTAGAAATCAAGAAAAACATCAAGTGTTGATGGTTAACAAGACCACTAGTTTCAAGAAAAGGGCAAAGGGAAGAAGGGGAACTTCAAGAAGAACGGCAAGCAAGTTGCTGCTCAAGTGAAGAAGACCAAGTCTGGTCCTAAGCCTGAGACTAAGTGCTTCTACTGCAAAGGGACTGGTCACTAGAAGCGGAACTACCCCAAGTGATTGGCGGGTAAGAAGGATGGCAAAGTGAACATAAGTATATTTGATATACATCTTATTGATGTGTACTTTACTAGTGTTTATAGCAACCCCTCAGTATTTGGTACTAGTTCAGTTGCTAAGATTAGTAACTCGAAACGGGAGTTGCAGAATAAACAGAGACTAGTTAAGGGTGAAGTGACGATGTGTTTTGGAAGTGGTTCCAAGATTGATATGATCATCATCGCACACTCCATATACTTTCGGGATTAGTGTTGAACCTGAATAAGTGTTATTTGGTGTTTGCGTTAAGCATGAATATGATTTGATCATGTTTATTGTAATACGGTTATTCATTTAAGTAAGAGAATAAATTGTTGTTCTGTTTACATGAATAAAACCTTATATGGTTACACACCCAATGAAAATAGTTCGTTGGATCTCGATCGTAGTGATACAAATAATCATAATATTGAAACCAAAAGATGCAAAGTTAATAATGATAGTGCAACATATTTGTAGCACTGCCGTTTAGGTCATATTGGAGTAAAGCGCATGAAGAAACTCCATGCTGATGGGATTTTGGAATCACTTGATTATGAATCACTTGATGCTTGCGAACCATGCCTCATGGGCAAGATGACTAAAACGCCGTTCTCCGGAACAATGAAGCAAGCAACAGATTTGTTGGAAATCATACATACTGATGTATGTGGTCCGATGAATATTGAGGCTCGCGATAGATATCATTATTTTCTGATCTTCACAGATGATTTGAGCAGATATGAGTATATCTACTTGATGAAACAAAGGTCTGAAACATTTGAAAAGTTCAAAGAATTTCAGAGTGAAGTGGAGAATCATCGTAACAAGAAAATAAAAGTTTCTACGATATGATCGCAGAGGTAAAATATTTGAGTTACGAGTTTGGCCTTCAGTTAAAACAATGTGAAATAGTTTCACTACTCACGCCACCTGGAACACCACAATGTAATGGTGTGTCCGAACGTCATAACCGTACTTTATTAGATATGGTGCGATCTATGATGTCTCTTACCGATCTACCATTATCGTTTTGGGGTTATGCATTAGAGACAGCTGCATTCACGTTAAATAGGGCACCATCTAAGTCCGTTGAGACGACACAATCTGAACTGTGGTTTGGCAAGAAACCAAAGTTGTCGTTTCTTAAAGTTTGGGGTTGTGATGCTTATATGAAAATTTTTCATCCTAATAAGCTCAAACCCAAATCGGAGAAATATGTCTTCATAGGATACCCAAAGGAGACTGTTGGGTACACCTTCTATCACAAATCCGAAGGCAAGACTTTTGTTGCTAAATTTGGAGTTTTTCTAGAGAAGGAGTTTCTCTCGAAAGAAGTGAGTGGGAGGAAAGTAGAACTTGATGAGGTAACTGTACCTTCTCCCTTATTGGAAAGTAGTTCATCACAGAAATCTGTTCCTGTGACTACTACACCAATTAGTGAGGAAGCTAATGATGATGATCATGTAACTTCAGATCAAGTTACTACCAAATCTCGTAGGTAAGCCAGAGTGAGATCCGCACCAGAGTGGTACGGTAATCCTGTTCTGGAAGTCATGTTACTAGACCATGACAAACTTGCGAACTATGAGGAAGCGATGATGAGCCCAGATTCCGCGAAATGGTTTGAGGCCATGAAATCTGAGATATGATCCATGTATGAGAACAAAGTATGGACTTTGGTTGACTTGCCCGATGATCGGCAAGCCATAGAAAATAAATGGATCTTCAAGAGGAAGACGGACGCTGATAGTAGTGTTACTATCTACAAAGCTAGAATTGTCGCAAAAGGTTTTCGACAAGTTCAAGGTGTTGACTACGATGAGATTTTCTCACTCGTATCTATGCTTAAGTCTGTCCGAATCATGTTGGCAATTGCCGCATTTTATGAAATCTGGCAAATGGATAAACAGAACTGCATTCCTTAATGGATTTACTAAAGAAGAGTTGTATACGATGCAACTAGAAGGTTTTGTCGATCCTAAAGGTGTTAACTAAATATGCAAGCTCCAGCGATCCATCTATGGACTGGTGCAAGAATCTCGGAGTTGGAATATACGCTTTGATAAGTTGATCAAAGCATATAGTTTTATACAGACTTGCGGTGAAGCCTGTATTTACAAGAAAGTGAGTGGGAGCACTACATCATTTCTGATAAGTATATGTGTATGACATATTGTTGATCGGAAATAATGTAGAATTATTCTGCAAAGCATAAAGGAGTGTTTGAAAGGAGTTTTTCAAAGAAAGACCTCGGTAAAGCTGCTTACATATTGAGCTTCAAGATCTATAGAGATAGATCAAGACGCTTGATAAGTTTTTTCAATGAGTACATACCTTGACAAGATTTTGAAGTAGTTCAAAATGGAGCAGTCAAAGAAAGAGTTCTTGCATGTATTACAAGGTGTGAAGTTGAGTAAGACTCAAAGCCCGACCACAGCAGAAGATAGAAAGAGAATGAAAGTCATTCCCTATGCCTTGGCCATAGGTTCTATAAAGTATGTCATGCTGTATACCAGATCTATTGTATACCCTGCACTGATTTGGCAAGGGAGTACAATAGTGATCTAGGAGTAGATCACTGGACAGCGGTCAGAATTATCCTTAGTAAAATAAAGGATATGTTTCTTGATTATGGACGTGACAAAAAGGTTCGTCGTAAAGGGTTACGTCGATGCAAGTTTTTGACACTAATCCAGATGATTCTAAGTCTCAATCTGGATACATATTGAAAGTGGGAGCAATTAGCTAGAGTAGCTCCGTGCAGAGCATTGTAGACATAGAATTTTGCAAAATACATACGGATCTGAATTTGGCAGGCCCGCTGACTAAATTTCTCTCACAAGCAAAACATGATCACTCTTTGGGTGTTAATCACATAGCGATGTGAACTAGATTATTGAATCTAGTAAACCCTTTGGGTGTTAGTCACATGGAGATGTGAACCAATCACATAAAGATGTGAACTATTGGTGTTAATCACATAGCGATGTGAACTAGATTATTGACTCTAGTGCATGTGGGAGACTGAAGGAAATATGCCCTAGAGGCAATAATAAAGTTATTATTTATTTCCTTATAATCATGATAAATGTTTATTATTCATGCTAGAATTGTATTAACCGGAAACATAATACATGTGTGAATACATAGACAAACAAAGTGTCACTAGTATGCCTCTACTTGACTAGCTCGTTAATCAAAGATGGTTATGTTTCCTAACCATCAACAATGAGTTGTTATTTGATTGACGAGGTCACATCATTAGTTGAATGATCTGATTGACATGACCCATTCCATTAGCTTAGCACCCAATCGTTTAGTATGTTGCTATTGCTTTCTTCATGACTTATACATGTTCCTATGACTATGAGATTATGCAACTCCCGTTTGCCGGAGGAACACTTTGGGTGCTACCAAACGTCACAACGTAACTGGGTGATTATAAAGGAGCATTACAGGTGTCTCCAAAGGTAGATGTTGGGTTGGCGTATTTCGAGATTAGGATTTGTCACTCCGATTGTCGGAGAGGTATCTCTGGGCCCTCTCGGTAATGCACATCACATAAGCCTCGCAAGCACTGCAACTAATATATTTGTTGTGAGATAATGTATTACGGAACGAGTAAAGAGACTTGCCGGTAACGGGATTGAACTAGGTATTGGATACCGATATCGAATCTCGGGCAAGTAACATACCGATGACAAAGGGAACAACGTATGTTGTTATGCGGTCTGACCGATAAAGATCTTCGTAGAATATGTAGGAGCCAATATGGGCATCCAGGTCCCGCTATTGGTTATTGACCGGAGACATGTCTCGGTCATGTCTACATTGTTCTCAAACCCATAGGGTCCGCACGCTTAAGGTTACGATGACAGTTATATTATGAGTTTATGCATTTTGATGTACCGAAGGTTGTTCGGAGTCCCGGATGTGATCACGGACATGACGAGGAGTCTCGAAATGGTCGAGACATAAAGATTGATATATTGGAAGCCTATGTTTGGACATCGGAAGTGTTCCGGGTGAAATCGGGATTTTACCGGAGTACCGGGAGGGTTACCGGAACCCCCCGGGAGCGATATGGGCCATAGTGGGCCTTAGTGGAAAAGAAAAGGGGCTGCCCTAGATGGGCTGCGCGCCTCCCCCTTCCCCTAGTCCTATTAGGACTAGGAGAGGTGGCCGGCCCCCTCCTCCCTCTTTCCCCCTTTGGGGAATCCTAGTTGGAATAGGATTGGGGGGGGGGGAGTCCTACTCCCGGAAGGAGTAGGACTCCTCCTGTGCCCTCCTCCCTGGCCGGCGCCCCCCTCCACCCTTGGCTCCTTTATATACTGAGGTAGAGGCACCCTAGAACACACAAGTTGATCCACGTGATCTATTCCTTAGCCGTGTGCGGTGCCCCCTGCCACCATATTCCTCGATAATACTGTAGCGGAGTTTAGGCGAAGCCCTGCTGCTGTAGTTCATCAAGATCGTCACCACGCCGTCGTGCTGACGGAACTCTTCCCCGACACTTTGCTGGATCGGAGTCCGGGGATCGTCATCGAGCTGAACGTGTGCTCGAACTCGGAGGTGCCGTAGTTTCGGTGCTTGATCGGTTGGATCGTGAAGACGTACGACTACTTCCTCTACGTCGTGTCACCGCTTCCGCAGTCGGTCTGCGTTGGGTACGTAGACAACACTCTCCCGTCTCGTTGCTATGCATCACATGATCTTGCGTGTGCGTAGGAAATTTTTTGAAATTACTACGTTCCCAACATGATGATGTCCTACCGAGTGGGCCCAGAGATACCTCTCCGTTTACACGGAGTGACAAATCCCAGTCTCGATTTGTGCCAACCCAACAGACACTTTCGGAGATACCTGTAATGCACCTTTATAGCCACCCAGTTACGTTGTGACGTTTGATACACTCAAAGCATTCCTACGGTATCCGGGAGTTGCACAATCTCATGGTCTAAGGAAATGATACTTGACATTAGAAAAGCTTTAGCATACGAACTACACGATCTTTGTGCTAGGCTTAGGATTGGGTCTTGTCCATCACATCATTCTCCTAATGATGTGATCCCGTTATCAACGACATCCAATGTCCATGGTTAGGAAACCGTAACCATCTATTGATCAACGAGCTAGTCAACTAGAGGCTTACTAGGGACATGGTGTTGTCTATGTATCCACACATGTATCTGAGTTTCCTATCAATACAATTATAGCATGGATAATAAACGATTATCATGAACAAGGAAATATAATAATAACCAATTTATTATTGCCTCTAGGGCATATTTCCAACATGAGGATCCGTTGTCCATCTCGCTGTCCCGCCGGTTCAGCCGCCCCATCCTCCACCTCCAAGGAGCTGCTCCGACGATCGCCTCGTCTATCACGGCTGCTCCATCCCCATAGCGTCGCCTTAATGTGCTCCACTGGAACCGCAACATCCTCACTGGCTCCTCGGACGAAGCCGAGGCCTACTCGACGCCACCAAAGAGGTTGTGCACTCATCGCATTGCACCTTCTCCTTAACTCGACCTCCCGGCGCCGACGGTGCTCCATCCCGCACCCCCATGGAGAGGCTACCTTGAAGCCGGCACCGCGGGCGACATCTCCATGGCGGCTCTCCCCCAGTGCGAGGCCCCTTCGGCGGCGGCGTCCATACCAGCCGGATCTGCTGCTGCTGCTCCGGCTCTCGCTCGCTCGCTCGCGCTGCTGCTGTTGCTCCGGCTCTCGCTCGATCGCTCGCTCGCCCAGCTGCTGCTGCTGCTCTCCCCCTCGCTCGTGCTGCTGCTCTGCTCCGATTAAGCCACACTTCAGTCGACTGAATCGACTTTTGGGTCAGTCAATTTTCAGGGGTTGGGGGGGGGGGCTCGCCAGAGTTAAGGAAGAACCACCCGCAGTGGGGACGGGGGCTCAGTGGAGAGGTACCCTACTATCTATCTTAGGGTTGAGGGTGGGGGTGGGGGGCCTACAGGGCTGGCCGGGGCGGCGGTGGCGAGTTGTTTCGGGGCGGCGAGGCGGCGCTGGGGCCGACAGTTCGGCCGGTGGTGGCTGGCGGCTCAGGGGGGTGCAGGTTGAAGATGAACTGCAGGCCCTCCCTAAACTACATGTCAAGTGCCTCTCTGCTACCATTGCGGTCAGTTTCGATAGTAGCATTCAGATTCCACAGTAAATTTCAGTTTCGACAGTTAAGTTCAGAGTCAACAGTTTTTACCTCATCTGTTGTAGTCAGGTGGTTTTTGGTGATGTTAATTTTACATCCATTTTACATCATCTATTGGAGATGCTATTAGAATCCCACTTGAGATTGACGATGTCTGGCTTGTGCTGCTTCAGCCTTGACGTCTTACGGCTCACCGAAGCTGCTCCAACGACAGAACGATCCATCATAACAGAGCAGTGCCCTGGACGCCATCTACAGATTCCTCAGATCTTCCTCCACACCTCCGACAGCCACCTCTGCCTCAACTGCTTCAGCGACCAACCCAATGATGCTGAGGTCGACACGGCTACGACAAAAAGGTTGTACACTTGTTGCATCACTTATTACTATACACTCAAGTCGATCCATTAGGGATATTTTGGTTCAACGGAAAAACATTGATCCACTGGTTGTTACCATCACTCTAAATTTCTGCATGCTCTCCTTACATGATCTCACCATATTTTTTTCGTATGCATGTCAGATATTGTACATAGTCATGCTGAACATGTAGAGAAAAACAGAAGAGTTTTGTGCGGCAATACAATGTCATGTAGACATCGCTCCATGGTGGGTTCAATGGCAAACCCTCCCCACCCCTCTCCAGATTGTAATCCAGAGGAAGATATCTGTTCTAAGGCGGATTCAAACGCCGCTGACCACTCCTTTTTACCCCCAAGGTGTTTTCTCTACCTTGGCATGATGATGTTAGTCATATCATGCATATGTTGCCTTGCAGTGCCTACTTTTGACATCATATATGTCATCTGCTTAGTTTAGACATGTTCTGTAATGCCACCTGTTTAGTTTCTATATCATATATGGGAATTATGTAGTCTCATGTCTTTTAGCCAGCCATAATATATGTGAAATGTGCAATGCCATCCTGTTTAACCAGGCATCATATATTTGAATGATATCTTGCCCATCCTTTTCTTCATTACATTTCCATTTGTCGACAATGTTTGTACATTAAACTACTCTTCCTGTGAATCAGCCATTTGGGTGGGAGATGGAAAAATCTGGAGTGAAAACAAGGCCTTCAGAGCAGACAGTGCTACCTGTCGAAGTAGATCTCTTGTTGGGTCCCGATAGCTCCTCAGAGAAGGATTCAGAGACAGATGACCAGTCCTATTCCCCCACTGAGGTGTATGCTCTAACTTGGCACGGTTATACTGCTCATATCATGCATACGGTGTCTTGCATTGCATAGTTTAGACATCATATACACAATATTCAACACCATGTTCTTAGTTCATACATCATATCGAATGCCCTCTATTTAGAATATAAATCACATATGTGAATTAAATGATGTGATCCTGATTACTTAGATAACATGTAGGTGAATTATGTCATGCGATCCTGTTTAGTTATTCATCATATCTTTGAATTATGTTATGCTATGCTATCCAGTTTAGATAGACATCATATATGTGAAATTATGTCATGCTATCTGTTTTAGTTAAACAATATACATGTCAACTATTTCATGCCCTCTTTTTTCCACACTATCTATTGCATCTGTCTCTCATACAATCTCTGTACATTCAACTATGTTTCCTGTTTATCAGCCATTTGAATTGGAGCGGGTGATGCCAATATCTAGCGGACTAAAAACACGATCTTCAAATAAAATAGCGCTACCTCTTGGTGGAGATAGCACCCCAGTTGTACATGCACAAGAACCAGCCCTACCACACATAACCCAAACTCTCGCAGATTGTACCCCTACTACGATGGAGAGAGAACCAGCTTCACCCAATCTAACCCCAACCCCAGCCGATAGTAACCCAGTTCCTGTTGACACAGCACCATCTCCACCACAGAGCTCCCAAACAAGAGCAATTAGTAAGGCAACTCCAGTGCCCAATGGTCCAGTACTATCACGACGAATGCCAACTCCACCAGTTAGTACGCCTATTCCTGTGGAGGAAGCACAACCAGCTAGTCGTAGTTTAGCATCTATCATATTTGATGTTGTTAAATCGTATGTGCGTATCTTCCCATCTTGGAAATATTATACTGAAGATGAAGGAAAATGCCAGTTGCAGGTGTTTGTCCAGGATTTATGTGTAAGTAATATTATTCATGGCAATTACTTTGCTTCGTCCCATACATCCTACCTCCATGATGGTTATAATACAACAAATTTTCCCATTTTTCTCTATAGAGAAGGACCGATTTGGAAACTCAGGATGAGGTAACCTGTGCTAATACCTCTGCTATCTTCAAGAATGCTTGGTGGCAGTATCGGAATTACCTGAAGAAAACGTACTTCACCGGCAAACAAACTCATCAAATTCCCTTACGTTCTCCTGAGACACATTTACTGGACGATGACTGGGAACGCCTTGTTCTGTACTAGTCCCGAACCAAGAATGTGGTAAGGTCTATGAGCTCATTTTCTATTTTTAAGTATTATATTCTTGCGTCTTACCGTACTCTGTTCATGTAGAACAAGTGCCTAAACCTGAAGAACAACTATTCTAATTTAAGATTCCATTGCTATCATAGTTCAAAAAAGCGCTAGGCGTTAATTGTGGGTTTTGCCACCGCCTTGCGCTTTACTGACCGAAGCGCATGCTTATGCGCAGTTATGCACAGATTATGCGTAGTTATGCGCAATGCATTTTGCCAATGCCTAGAGCCTAGGCGCGCTTAAGAGCTCGCTTAGGCGCGCCTTTTTTAACTATGATTGCTTTGCTCTTGTATCACTGTATTTACTCATACAAACTTATTTTTGAATTGAAGGATCCAATCGAAACTCCAATGGCACAGCAGGTATGTTCACGCATGTTTCTTTAACAGGTTTGCTCTTATCAATAGCTCTGTTGATTTCAATTTCAATTGTGTATACAGTTGACTTTCATATCATGCACATTACTAGCATCACAACAGAGCCAATAGTGTTGTTGTACATGTAGACCCGTGGTACCCATCTGAAATCTTGTTGTGCTGTGTAGTTTCCCACGCTTTGTATTCTTTCACTGCTGCTTTGTCTTGAACTGATATGATTTGAACCGTGTCTCTATTTTGATTTGGCAAGACAATGCAGTGACCATAGGACATAGATATATGTTTTTTTGATGCTTTTATTATGTACTAGTACTTGGCAATAGAAGATTTGGTAGTTTAATCCTGTCCACCTTACTAATGAACTGTTTTACCGAAATGAGTTTCATATACTAGTGCATGCTAAACTTGTTATGTGTCTGCTTGTTTTCTTCTTTTAGAATGCTGACAGAAAATTGGGGAAGATTGCCTTATTAAGCAATGGTAAAGGAAGTAATGCATATAAGGTTCAGGATAGTGACACATCCTTGTTGGTCTCCAACAAAGCTGATAAAATAGTTAAGGAAGACTATCTTGAAGACAGCGAGACAACCCCAAAGTCCTGTCTTGGTTTAGTGTTCGAGTTACTGGCCACTACCGCTTGCAAAAGCTATTCAAACTCACTGTCTGAATCAGTTCAGTTTCTTGAGTCTCAACTACAAGCTGAAAGACATCGATCAGCTATGCTGCGACAAGAAGCGGAAGGACCGCGGAAGTCCCTGGAGCATTCAGATGCATACTTTCTGGTGCAACAGCAAGCGTTGGAGGATTTTAGCGCCAAACAGGACAAAGCTAATCAGCTTGCTAAGCTTATTGCCAGCATGGTGGATACCCAGGATAATGTTTGTTGAGCTCTTCTGAAGTTGTTTCAGTTATGCTCTTGTTTTGCTGCCACGTTTATTTGCACTGGTGGCCAATTTTGACAGCCAGTGTATGTAATGTGCTGCTTTGTTCCCTATATTTGCACTAGTGGCGAACTTTGATGCCCAGTGGATGTAATATGTGCAATAGCGGTAATAGGCTAGCTTTAATTGCTTGCTTATTTATTTCCTTATTGTCTTGTTTAGTTGTTTGCTTGTAGTCACTGCAGTTCTTTTTCTGTTTATTTCTAGTGGCCACAATAGCCTATTTTTGGTAACTAGGCCAAAATAATCATGGGCCTTCTACGGGCCGTATGATCCATGGGCCTTCGTCCGGCCGTAGGATCCATTGGCCTTCTATACGGGCCTTAGGGTCCATGGGCCTTCTATGGGCCGTAGGGTCCATGGGATTCTACGGGCCATAGGGTCCATGGGCCTTCTACGGGCCATACTATCCATGGGCCTCATACGGGCCGTAGGATCCATGGGCCTTCTATGGGGCGTATCATCATTTCGCCAATCGTGGGTCGTACTATTCGTGGACCATAACGGGCCGTTAATAGGCCGTATTTGATAACTCTATGAAAACAGCCCAATGGGTTTTTTTACATGAAAACGACCCAACGTATTGACAGTCCGCAAACGGGTCGACTGTAACGACGGCCTGAATTTGGCCCACGAGCAGAAAATGACAGTAACAGGCCGTATGTAACCGAATGCTGCAAATGAGCCCAAGAATCAATGGGCCCTGAGAAGGCCGAAAGATAACTTGGGCTGGAAACAGCCCAATGGAATAACGGGCCGTTAATGGGTATAAAGTGATACACTGTTCATTACGGGCCAGTTTCACCACGGGCTGTTAATGGGCCAAGAGTTACAAAGGTCCTCATATGGGCCGAAAGAATTCATGGGCCACACATGGGCCGGAAGTTAAAACGGGCTGAATCATATTGGACGGCCCACATGACGCTACTGGGCCTAATTCGGAAAGGGCGTAACGGGCCCTGGGTTAGCGGGCTGTAAATGGGATATATGCGAACAGGCCGTTAACAGGCTTTCCGTGGGCCAGCCCGCCACCTTTTGACCAAGTCAAACGGGCCGACCTTTTCACAAGAATGGGCCTCTGTTGGACAGTGCCACGTGTCGCCATGTCATAGGCGCCTTCGGTCCAATGAGCGGATGTCATCTGTCCCAACGGTGAGCCAACACGTGTTTCCTCCAGCCAATGATGATTTTACACATGGAAAATCCCCATTGGTCGGGGCTGTTAACGGGTTATCGGATCGAAAACCCGACTAGATAGCTTAACGGCGTTCTGTTACGGTGGATGCCATGTGTTGGTCACCCTTGACGAAAGCACTTCTGTGATGCGCGATTTATCGTCATGGAAGTGGACACTTCCATGATGATAATTTTGGTAATGTCATGGAACACTTCTACGACAGCACAGGTATGACTATCTTGATTTTGTCATAAATTTGTCATGGATGTACATGCATGACAAAAAACGCAACCTACTGTGAAAAACACATATCATCACGGAAGTGTATTTTTTATAGTGGTGAGTATGGTTTTCATAGAGAAAATTTTGAGTAGTGGTGGGTTGTTCAATAACTAAAGCGTCTTTACTTCTATTTGTGATATCAGTTACCACGATTTTCATAAACTAACTTCAGTTCAGGGATCTACAGAAAATTTGTAGTTTCTAGTGTTTTGGCAGTATTTTTTCAGTTGTGTGTTTTGTGTTCAGTAGCTTATTTAGCTTAGCTATGATTTGTAAAATAAAGTATCCATTTTTTCTGTTTTTGAATCGACATTTTGACTACTGCCATCTTGATGCGATGATTCAATTCTTTACATCCGCGTTTTTTCATTTCTCGGCTACAGGAACTGGGTGCATGTCTTAAATGGCAATTAAGCAATCTTACGTGTGTGGGAATTTTGGTTCTAGGTTAGTTTGTTGGGCACAAACTTTTTTCTGGTTCGGTAAACTGTTAGTTTTACTTCACTTCAATCCAGTTCAATTATGTTCATTTGACTACCACTGTGTAGAGACACCGTGTTTATCATTTGTCAGATTTTCCCATCTATGTCACCCTTAGTTAATATTCTGTTTTTCCTTTGATCATTGATTACTTTATTCATTCCACAAACTCCAAGTCACTTAGGCAGATAAAAGAATTTTTTTTCTGTAGCTTTTCTTTTGGTGTGTAAACCATTTGGCATTCAGAAAATACCCAAAAAAGTATTCCTGATACGTCTCCAACGTATCTATAATTTATGAAGTATTCACGCTATTTTATTATCATTCTTGGATGTTTTACAATCATTTTGTAGCAACATTATATCATTTTTTGGGATAACCTATTGACCCAATGCCCAGTGCCAGTTGCTGTTTTTTACATCGCAGGAAATCAATATCAAACGGAGTCCAAACACCGCGGACCTTTTTGTGGATTTTTTATGGACCAGAAGACCACCAATGGGCCAGAGCAGCACCTGGGGGGTGCCCCAAGGGGGGCACAACCCACCAGCGCGCGCATGCGGACCTTTTTGTTGCTAGTGCTTTCTCCATAACTTATACATGTTCCTATGACTATGAGATTATGCAACTCCCGAATATCGGAGTAATACTTTGTGTGCTACCAAACGTCACAACGTAACTGGGTGATTATAAAGGTGCTCTACAGGTGTCTCCAATGGTACTTGTTGAGTTGGCATAGATCAAGATTAGGATTTGTCACTGCGATTGTCGGAGAGGTATCTCTGGGCCCTCTCGGTAATGCACATCACTATAAGCCTTGCAAGAATTGTAACTAATGAGTTAGTTGTGGGATGATGCATTACGGAACGAGTAAAGAGACTTGTCGGTAACGAGATTGAACAAGGTATTGAGATACCGACGATCGAATCTCGGGCAAGTAACATACCGATGACAGAGGGAACATCGAATGTTGTTATGCGGTTTGATCGATAAAGATCTTCGTAGAATATGTAGGAACCAATATGTGCATCCAGGTTCTGCTATTGGTTATTGACCGGAGATGAGTCTCGGTCATGTCTACATAGTTCTCGAACCCGTAGGGTCCACACGCTTAACGTTCGGTGATGATCGGTATTATGAGTTTATGTGTTTTGATGTACCGAAAGTAGTTCGGAGTCCCGGATATGATCACAGATATGAGAAGGAGTCTCGAAATGGTTGAGACATAAAGATCGATATATTCGATGACTATGTTTGGACATCGGAAGTGTTCCGAGTGAGTTTGGACATATACCGGAGTACCGGGGGGTTACCGGAACCCCCCGGGGAGTGTAATGGGCCTTATGTGCCTTAGTGGAGAGAGAGTGGGGCGGCCAGGGTAGGCCGCGCGCCCCTCCCCCTCTAGTCCGAATTGGACTAGGAAGGGGGGCGACGCCCCCCTTCCACTAGTAGAAAAGGGGGCAAAGGTCCAGGCCGGGTCAGCCCATTAGTCCCGGTTCAGTCACGAACCGAGACTAATGTGAGCATTGGTCCCGGTTCGTGCGGCTAAGGCATTAGTCCCGGTTCACCTGAGCCCTTTAGTCCGAGTTTGAGGCACGAACCGAGACTAAAGGGTGCGATGCCCTTTAGTCCCGGTTTGTGTCTCAAACCGGGACTAAAGATTAGACCTTTACTCCTGGTTTGAGACACAAACCGGGACTAAAGGGTGCAATGCCCTTTAGTCCCGGTTTGTGTCTCAAACCGGGACTAAAGGTCCCATTTTCAAACTCTACCCCCCAGGTGGATCGCCTTTTTTGTTTCGAGAGGTAGTTATATTACTACATCTACTAGTTAGGAAAATTTAAAAACTTAAATTTGGACATGTTTTGCAAAAAATGTAGGGAAAATGTAAAACGGCTATAACTTTTGCATACGGTGTCGGAAAAAACGTATAATATATCAAAATGTTCAGAACAAAAACCCGCTTCCGATTTTGACCGCCTATGGCCTGTTTGCAAATTTTTAGAATCCTCAAATTCTAAAAGGAAAAAAAGTTATGCTCAAATTTCAGTTTTTTTGAATTTTTATTAAATCTGGTCAAACTATGGTCAAACTACTTATTTAAGAAGTATTAGTGTTTCTAAATAATTATTCAAGAATATTAGTGTTACTAAATAATTATTTCATTTTTTTGAATTTTGGTCAAATATGGTCAAACTGCGGTCAAACAATGGTCAAACTACTTATTCAAGAAATATTAGTGTTACTAAATAATTATTTCAGTTTTTTTTGAATTTTGGTCAAATCTGGTCAAACTATGGTCAAACTGTGTTCATACTGTGGTCAAACTAGGGTCAAACTATGGTCAAACTACTTATTCAAGAAATATTAGTGTTACTAAATAATTATTGTTTTTAGAACAATAGTTTCAAACTCAAACAGTGAAATGTGTGACTACATGCTCAAGCTAAATTCCTGAGGGTTAATAGGATTGACATCTTACTATTGTCAGGAAAACAACAAGTGCAGACTTGGAAACGAGGGAGAATAGAACCCGGAAGTTAAGCGTGCTCACGCTGGAGTAGTGAGAGGATGCGTGACCGTTCGGGAAGTTAGATGATTTGGAATGATGAGGGGTGATTAGAGATTAAAGGTTAAATTGAGCAGTGATGAGGGGTGATTAGAGATTAGAGGTTAAAATAATTCAGAAATTTGAAAACAAATCATAAAATTTCCTTTAGTACCGGTTGGTGTTACCAATCGGAACTAAAGGTGGACCTCCAGGCAGCGGCAACGTGGAGGGCCTTTAGTCCCGGTTCATATAAGAACCGGGACTAAAGGGGGAGGCTTTAGTACCGACCCTTTAGTCCCAGTTCGAGAACCGGGACTAAAGGCCCTTATGAACCGGGACTAAAGGCCCTTTTTCTAATAGTGTTCATTCTCTCCTACTCCTACTACATGGAGGGGGGAATCCTACTCCTGGTGGGAGTAGGACTCCCCATGGGGCGCGCCATAGGAGGGCCGGCCCTTCCCCTCCTCCACCCCTTTATATACGGAGGAGGCACCCCATAGACACACAAGTTGATCATTGATCTCTTAGCCGTGTGCGGTGCCCCCTCCACCATAATCCACCTCGGTCATGTCGTCGTAGTGCTTAGGAGAAGCTATGTGCCAGTAGCTTCATCATCACCATCATCATGCCGTCGTGCTGATGAAGCTCTCCCTCGAAGCTCTACTGGATCGTGAGTTCATGGGACGTCACCAAGATGAACGTGTGCAGATCGCGGAGGTGTCGTATGTTCGGTACTAGGATCGGTCAATCGTGAAGATGTACGACTATATCAACCGCGTTGTCATAACGCTTCCGCTTACAGTCTACGAGTGTACATGGACAACACTCTTCCCCTCTCATTGCTATGCATCACCATGATCTTGCGTGTGCGTAGGAAAATTTTGAAATTACTACGTCCCCCAACAGTGGCATCCGAGCCAGGTGTCGGTGTCAAAACCGGCGGATCTCGGGTAGGGGGTCCCGAACTGTGCGTCTAAGGCGGATGGTAACAGGAGGCAGGGGACACGATGTTTTACGGGCCCTCTTGATGGAGGTAAAACCCTACATCCTGCTTGATTTATTCTTGATGATATGGGTATTACAAGAGTTGATCTACCACGAGATCGGAGAGGCTAAACCCTAAAAGCTAGCTTATGGTATGATTGTATGTTGTCCTACGGACTAAAACCCTCCGGTTTATATAGACACCGGAGAGGGTTAGGGTTACACAAGGTCGGTTACAAAGGAGGAGATATCCATATCCGTATTGCCTAGCTTGCCTTCCACGCCAAGTAGAGTCCCATCCGGACACGAGACGAAGTCTTCAATGTTGTATCTTCATAGTCCAACAGTCCGGCCAAAGGATATAGTCCGGCTGTCCAGGGACCCCCTAATCCAGGACTCCCTCAGTAGCCCCTGAACCAGGCTTTCAATGACGGTGAGTCCGGCGCGCAGTATTGTCTTCGGCATTGCAAGGTGGGTTCCTCCTCCGAACACATCACAGAAGAATTTGAATACAAGGATAGTGTCCGACCCTGCAAAATAAGTTCCACATACCACCATAGAGAGAATAATATTTACACAAATCTTAATCTGCTGACACGTTTTGGCAACATGACATCATGCCATGGTTCGGTGATTATTCGAACCATTTTTCTTCAACCAGCTCCACACATAACGCGAGGCGGTTTCTTGACACGTCTTGTCAAAGCAGAGATCCTGTTCCCCTAATTACGGGATTCTCATCAATACGGTCGTGGGTAACCCAACCGTGTCTAGGACTCATAGATTATAGGCAAGTCCCAAACAGCTACGGAGAGGACGCTTGATATTCACCCTCTTTATAAAGGGGCAAGGCTTTTACTTTTTTTCCTCCCGTGCTCAATCGAATCCCTCCCCCGCCTCGAGTTCTAACACCCAAAGCCCAGGTCAGGTGCTTCGGACCTTCAATCATGTCCGGATCTAGCCTTCAAGGCCGGTGGATGCCCTCCTCCGTCACGGAAGAGGATATCAAGAAGTTGAGGGAGGCCAGAAACCTAACCGGCGAGGTTTCGCATCGGCTGCCTGCCCGAGGGCAGGTCGTCCCTACTCCTGAACCCAACGAGAACGTTGTGTTCATCTCCCACTTCCTCCGAGGTCTAGGCCTCACCCTGGATCCCTTTGTTAGGGGTTTGATGTTCTATTACGGGCTAGATTTCCACGATCTAGCCCCGGACTCCTTTCTCCACATCTCGGCATTCATTGTTGTGTGTGAGGCCTTCCTCCGCATTACCCCTCACTTCGGCCTGTGGCTCAAGACTTTTGACGTGAAATCGAAGATGGTCGAGGGGCAGTATGCAGCGTGCGGAGGCGCATTAATAAGCAAGATAGCAGGAGCTCCATGGATAAAAGGTTCCTTTCCAGAGGTGTCCAGATTATGGCGACGGGAGTGGTTTTACATCACAGCTCCTAGAAGTGCCAAGTGGGTGGCTGCCTCTGCTTTTCGCTCGGGCCCTCCACCACAACTGATGTCATGGATTAGCAGAGGACTGAGCTGGGGTCCAGCCAAGGACGTGCCTATACTGCAGAGCCGCATTCAAGATCTCTTCGAAGGAGATTTCAGTCTGGTTACGGTGGTGCAAGTCATGCTGGTTCGTCGAGTCCAGCCTTGCAAATGCCGGCCCCTCCGCATGTGGGAGTTCAACCCAGAAGGGCCGTGCACTATTCAGAATTTCCTCAGCCTGACGCATGAGGAGATGTACAAATCATTCTTCGGACCCCAAGTAGAGTGTCCGGATACTACCGAGGACGTGGGCCTGAGCAGCAACTGTACCACCGACCAAGTAAGTAATCCTTTAGCCGAACACATCGTCTTTCATTTACCATGACGTCATTCTGAGAAATCGCTCTTTGACCCGGACTGGCTAACAAGGGCGAAGATGATTCGGTGTTCGCCCCCCCTTCCTGAGGGTTTGGAGAATCTGGTACTGGAAAAGATGCTCGAGCTACCACCTTGCCCGAAGCCCTCAAAGGAAGATAAAAGGGGGGAATAATGAGGTCGAAAGCGGGCCCCCATCGCTACCAATTCCAACCGAGGGAATGAGCGCCTCCATGAAGGAGGATAACCAAGGGGAAGGATCTGACCTTCTCTCGCTTTGGGGAAGGAAGAGGACTGCCTCTGAAGATCCGGAAACCGAGGCTTCCAAACGGGAGAAGAAGTCTCCACCAGAGGGTCCTGCCTTGGAGGGTGCTTTTGCCGCACAAGGTCCGCGCGAGGATCAGCCCTCCAACGAGCTGTAACTAATCAAAAAGTACTTTAATAATGGAGATATACTACCTTACCTCTGAGGAAAATAACTGAAGCGTTTATCTTGCAGTTCGGATCTTAGCCCTTCTCAGCAGAGCTCGTCTTCGGGGGATCTTCTTCCGGAGATGATGGAGAGTGAAACGCCTCCCCTGGGCTCCCCCGCTCAAGAAGCGGGCGACCTTGAAGTGTCGTCACGGAGGGCCTCTCCGGATCCGGTGAGGCCAGAAGATAATCCTATAGTCACCCGAAGTCCCCAGTGTCCGGCTCTTGAAGAGAGCAAACAAAAGAGTCTGGCACCGTCTGGTATGCGGTCGGACGTACTGAGGGACCTGTTGGAGCGAGCGGCCATCTCAGAAGAACACCGTACGTTGATGGAAATAATTTCGTCCGTCGAAAGCGGATTGCATGAAGCTTTTATGAGCCTACTGACAGGCTTTGAGGTACGTGAAGTGATATAATTTTTGATAGTACCACACATTTTTAGGTGTGCCCTGTGTAGATAGTAGCCCCTGAGACTCTGGTTGTCGTCGAGAACGGCGGCGAACAGAGGATCGTAGTCCCAGGTAATAACCAAACCGCCTTTATGTGCAGGTGGTTGAAGCTCTGGTGGCTAGCCGGACTAATGAGTTGGCCGAACTAAAGCGGCAACTGGATGCGGCAGATGCCGACATCGAGCTTGTTAACAAGCGGCTTGACGAGGCATAGGGTAATTAATGTTTTCTGGTGAATTTCACATAGTAAGAGCAGCATGATGCCAGTATCTTTAATATGTTGTGACTGCAGATGGAGCCGCCACCGTGGAGACCCTTCGGGCGGAACTTGCCCGAGCGAAAGAACAAGCAAGAAGTAGTAATGCAGCTGCTATGAAGGTGACCGAAGAGTTAAGAGCCAAGAAGGAAGCACATTGCGAGAGCAAAGATAAAATGGCCAAGATGGCTATAAAGTTAAAAGACGCTGCCAACCGCTGCCAGCTCCTTGAAGAAGAAAACCGAGCGAAGGCGACGGACCTTGAAAAGGCTACGGTGGCGACCAAAGACACCTGCTCTGCTATGAGGGCAAAGAAGGAAGAGCTGCGTGAAGCCGGGGATATTGCGGCTGGGAAGCCCTTTTTGCTGCGGAGGAAGTTCGGAGATCTGCGGTATGCCCCTCTGGGTCGGCTGTGGAGTTCGGCAGCGCATATATGGACTTGGCAGCGAGCGCTGTCGATGCGGCCGAATACTTCCGAGATCAAACAGATCGTGAAGTGGACAAGCTGTTCTGGTCGCAGTTTAACGTTCCAGAGCGTCCGCTTCCATTGACTGATCAGCTAGCCGAATGGTCCGAACTCAACAGGTTGTCCGGACTCGCCATGAGGTCCGTTGTAGATCATCTGTGGCCGGAAAAACCGAAGCCGAACAGCTATTTCAGCTTAGTGCAGCAGTTCCTTGGAGCGGTGTCGCGCATCAATGCGATGAAGAGGTTGGCGTGTATAGAGGGCTCGCGGATGGCCCTTGCCCATGTCAAAGCATACCGGGCAGAGATGGATGTTACCACTGTTGCGGCGCAGGGTTCGGCCATAGGCCGAGTGGCTGCCGAGCACTATTTCGAAGAAGTTCTCGAGGGCGCTTATTTGATAGAGGCCCAATGCTCGAAGAATATTATGTTTGAGTGACATGTATTCCATTGTAAACACAATGTTTTTATGAAATTTATTAAAACTGTATTTATACTTTTGCTCGAAAGTAATATGATGCCTCATGTGCGGCCGTTTATGTATACATATGTATAACCTGAAAGATTGCAGTCGTCGGCTTCAGCCCCCACGCATATAATGCGGGGGCGTTCACAGAAAATGTATATTCACACTTAATCCAATGTCTTGGTCCTAATAAGGAGGTGATGGCGCAGCGAACTAGGCAACCGGACTATAATGCTTTTACACTTTCACTTAGCCATAGGAGTTTGACAGTGGGGTTACTATATAGCCCCTGGTGGCTCCGCACTCTCCCGAATTCAGGGTGCGTACATGCCTGGCCGGGAAACCGTCCTTTGTTAAGGCGGAGGAATTCTAACATTCCGATAGGTCATCGAGTGGCTGACCAGTCTAACACTATATCATGACAGTCAGTTTTCGACTTTCTCTACTGAGGTGCTCGTCCGAATGAACCGCGGCACAATCGCAGTAGTTCTCCTGGTGCCGCCTTAGCCGATAGAGCGGAACGTAAGGCAGCAAAACATAGGAGCCGGGCAAACCCAACATTTGACCAAAGACATGATTCGGAGCTGATGCATATAAGGCCAAACTCGCAACGCCGAACACTCCCTAAGGTATTCGGTCTTTATGGAGTAAACCGGGCCTAAACAGTGCCCTTTGTAAGAAGCCCCTGGTGTCCAGGTACATGCATTATTCTGACGTGGCCACATGCCAAGACGCCAGCATCCTTCTTAATTGTACTGAGAATCCAAGGGATGTGTATCAACAAGAGACAGTAAAAAAGGTTTACGCGGGGTCTTAATCTAAAAAGAATCCTTGGAACGGGTCCCTGCTGCATGTCTGCGCCTGTGTCTTCGTTGTGCCTTATCCTGGACGGGTGTAGCACGATGGTCATCTGTAAAAGAGAGAAACTTAGGTGAAAAGTTGTTGTGCAAAAAGGTAGGTTTAAAGAAACCATGTACAATTCAAGATGAGTAAAAATTGCCATTTGTCTGCGCGCGTTGAGCCCCTTGTATTTGTAATAGGGGTGTGGCCATCAAACCTGTATGAATTACATATAGCTGCGCCAGACTCGTCTAACCGTGTCCATGGTCTTGACGACCTATCAAATGCTTTAGTTGGTGAGGCCGTTTTTAGTGTGCGGCTGCCAAGGCAGTCGCACTCTCTTCGGCGCGCAAGGATCGCTCAATATTTCCGTTCACTGTAATGGTGCCACGTGGACCGGGCATCTTAAGCGTGAGGGAAGCGTAATGCGGTATTGCATTAAAGCGAGCGAAAGCTTCACGTCCAAGTAGTGCTTGATAGCCACTTTGGAACGGAGCAATTGGAATGTTAAATTTTCGCTACGGAAGTTATCGGGGAAGCCAAATATAACCTCTAGTAGCAGGGAGCCCGTGCAATGAGCCCCTGAGCCTGGCGTTACTCCTTTAAAGGTAGTATTGTTGTGGAAAATTTTCGTTGGGTCTATCCCCATTTTGCGGATTGTGTCCTGATATATCAGGTTTAGACTGCTGCCACCGTCCATCACGACTCGTGTGAAATGGTATCCTTCAATTATTGGGTCTAATACCAAGGCAGCCCATCCTGCATGCCGGATACTTGCTGAGTAATCCCGGTGGTCGAAAGTGATCGGTTGAGACGACCAGTGGCAGGACTCCGCGGTGATAGGCCCCTGGGCATATTTCTCTGGGAGTGCCTCTTTGTTTCTCCCCTTGATCACGTGTAACACGTTCACTGTTTTGACTTCTGGTGGAAATTTCTTTTGTTCCCTAGTGTCTTGCGTGAGAGGCTCATCCTCGTCTTCGCTTGGTGTATCCTCCCCCTTGTGTACAGCGTTGAGCGTGCCGGATTGCTTGAAGACCCAACATTCTCTGTGGGTATGATTAGCAGGTTTACCAGGGGTGCTATGGATCTGACATATTTGGTCCAGAATTTTGCTTAATCTAGACAGTTCGTCTCTGCTGCCTTTAGAGGGCGGCTTTTGCTGACCTGGCCGAGAGCTTCTCAATCCGGCGTTTACTACCGTGCTCTTCGGGCTGTCTTCTTTATTCCGGCGCGTATTATTTTTGCTGCGTCGTGATTTCCCATTTCCATCTCTAACTTCGGATGTACTTGGGTCACTGGTGCTGCATCTGGCTAGCCAGCTGTCCTCACCCATGCAAAAGCGGGT
The DNA here is from genome assembly GCF_056163025.1 of Triticum urartu. Lineage (NCBI taxonomy): Eukaryota > Viridiplantae > Streptophyta > Magnoliopsida > Poales > Poaceae > Triticum > Triticum urartu. The sequence goes on from NC_141877.1 coordinate 583,149,521, forward strand.
CATGAGGCTTGTTAATGCTGCCATTGTTCTCGGCTTTTCTTGGCCGAGGTGTCTGGCAAGCCATTCGTCGCGGACGCTATGCTTAAAAGCTGCCAAGGCTTCGGTGTCCGGACAGTCGACTATATGGTTCTTTTTAGTAAGAAACCTGTTCCAAAGCTTTCGGGCTGACTCTCCGGGCTGTTGAGTTATATGACTCAAATCATCCGCGTCCGGAGGCCGGACATAAGTCCCTTGAAAATTTGCCCGAAAAGCGTCTTCGAGCTCTTCCCAGCTTCCAATGGAGCTTTCGGGGAGGCTTTTAAGCCAATGCCGAGCTGGCCCTTTGAGTTTGAGGGGTAAATACTTAATGGCGTGGAGATCATCTCCTAGAGCCATATGGATATGGAGGATGTAGTCCTCAATCCAGACCCCAGGGTCTGTTGTTCCGTCGTATGCCTCTATGTTTACGGGTGGAATCCCTCTCGAAATTCATGGTCCAGCACCTCATCGGTGAAACATAGGGGGTGTGCGGCACCCCTGTATCTGGGTGTATCGCGTTGTTCGGATGTTTGTTGTGTTGCATAGTATGCTGGAGCGCGCTTGCGTGGTCCATATATGGATCTGGTTGCACCGTCCTTTTGATGCGAACCCTCGCGTGAATCGCGTATTGGCTTATGTGCGGCGTTGTTTGCCGTTCTATGTTGGCCGTGAGGTCGTCTATCTGGCCAGATGGCCGTTTTAATTTTTGGTTGCGGGGGATCTAAGGCCTCCTCATCGAATTCAGGTAGCAACTTCCGCTTTGGGTAGCTCTTGGTGGGGTGATTACCGCCGTACTTCGCTGCTGTGTTGAGCACTTTACTCCATCTAATTCTGAGTGTGTCTTGCGCAGCCTTGAGCCTTTGCTTCTGCTTTTTAGACTCCTCGCGGTGGCAACGAGCCGTTGATGGGCATTCTGTTGCTCTGGGTGTCTGTCCGGTGTGATGTCGTCCGGACTATTATCTCTGACAGAGTCGGGTTGTTCAGTTTGATTCTCCGTGTTGCCGTGGTCCGGCGATGGTTCACCCTGCTCTAACGCTGGGTCTATATGATCGTTGTTTCTGCCGAGGAGGGATTTGGAGCGGCGCTTAGGCCGCCGCTTTGACTGCTTCTCGAGGGGACAACACTTCATTGCATCCTTCCGTTCCTCGTCGTCGTCTTCTTTTGGCGTGTCCACCATGTACACATCATGTGATGAAGTGGGCATCCAGTGCCCTATGGGCAGTGGTTCCTGTTCGTCTCCTGCATCGTCGTCCATATCGTGGATGTCTTCGGAGTCGGGGTCGAGCATGTCGGTTAAGTCATCGACAGTGGCTACTAAATGGGTGGTGGGTGGGCGGCGAATTTCTTCATCATATGCATCCCAATCCTACCGGACATATTTCGGCCAGGACTCTCCTGATAAGGAGAGAGACTTTAATGAATTCAGTATGTCGCCGAAGGGCGAGTGCTGAAAGATATCTGTGGAGGTAAACTCCATGATCGGCGCCCAACCGGATTCGATAGGAACGGGCGCAGGCGGTTTGGAGTCCGTGGCCGGAGAAGTATCCGGTAGTTCAACAACACGGCTCTCGCGAAGGGTAAGATCGATATTCGGCTCGATCGCCATTGGGGATGCGGCCTCTGTGGCGGGGTCTATCCACCCGTCCATGGGAGGCGCAACTGGCTCCGAATTAAGGTTCGGAGCGGCTGCCGGTGTGATTTCTTGAACACGGTCCGATGGCAGAGCTAAATCGTACTCATCGTGACCGCGTGACGCACAAGGCAGAGGCTCGAATCCGTCGAAGATCAAGTCTCCGCGGATATCGGCCGTGTAGCTTAAGCTTCCAAACCTGACCTGGTGGCCAGGGGCGTAACTTTCGATCTGCTCTAGATGGCCAAGCGAGTTGGCCCGCAGTGCGAAGCTGCCGAACACAAAGATCTGTCCGGGGAGTAAAGTCTCACCCTGGACTGCATCGCTATCGATGATTGCAGGAGCCATCAAGCCTAACGGCGATGACACAGAGGAAATCTCAATGAAAGCACCAATGTCGGTGTCAAAACCGGCGGATCTCGGGTAGGGGGTCCCGAAATGTGCGTCTAAAGCGGATGGTAACAGGAGGCAGGGGACACGATGTTTTACCCAGGTTCGGGCCCTCTTGATGGAGGTAAAACCCCACGTCCTGCTTGATTTATTCTTGATGATATGGGTATTACAAGAGTTGATCTACCACGAGATCGGAGAGGCTAAACCCTAAAAGCTAGCCTATGGTATGATTGTATGTTGTCCTACGGACTAAAACCCTCCGGTTTATATAGACACCGGAGAGGGTTAGGGTTACACAGTGTCGGTTACAAAGGAGGAGATATCCATATCCGTATTTCCTAGCTTGCCTTCCATGCCAAGTAGAGTTCCATCCGGACACGAGACGAAGTCTTCAATCTTGTATCTTCATAGTCCAACAGTCCGGCCAAAGGATATAGTCCGGCTGTCCGGAGACCCCCTAATCTAGGACTCCCTCACCAGGTTTATGCATATATGTCATATGCACGAGTAGAACACAAGTGAGTTGTGGGCGATACTAGTCATACTGCTTACCAGCATGTCATACTTTGATTCGGCGATATTGTTGGATGAAGCGGCCCGGACCGACATTATGCGTACGCTTACGCGAGACTGGTTCAACCGATGTGCTTCACACACAGCTGGCTAGCGGGTGTCAGTTTCTCCAACTTTAGTTGAATCAAGTATGGCTATGCCCGGTCCTTGTTGAAGGTTAAAACAGCACATACTTGATGAAATATTGTTGTGGTTTTGATGCGTAGGTAAGAACGGTTCTTGCTCAGCCCGTAGCAGCCACGTAAAACTTGCAACAACAAAATAGAGGACATCTAACTTGTTTTTGCAGGGCATGTTGTGATGTGATATGGTCAAGACATGATGCTAAATTTTATTGTATGAGATGATCATGTTTTGTAACAAAGTTATCGGCAACTAGCAGGAGCCATATGGTTGGCGCTTTATTGTATGAAATGCAATCACCATCTAATTTCTTTACTTTATCACTAAGCGGTAGCGATAGTCGTAGAAGCAATAGTTGGCGAGACGACAACGATGCTACGATGGAGATCAAGGTGTCGCGCCAGTGACGATGGTGATCATGACGGTGCTTTGGAGATGGAGATCAAAGGCACAAGATGATGATGGCCATATCATATCACTTATATTGATTGCATGTGGTGTTTATCCTTTATGCATCTTACTTTGCTTAGTTCTACGGTAGCATTATAAGATGATCTCTCACTAAATTTCAAGGTACAAGTGTTGTCCCTGAGTATGCACCATTGCGAAAATTCGTCGTGCCGAGACACCATGTGATGATCGGGTGTGATATGCTCTACGTTCACATACAACGGGTGGAAGCCAGTTTTGCACATGCAGAATACTTGGGTTAAACTTGACGAGCCTAGCATATGCAAATATGGCCTCGGAACACTAAGACCTAAAGGTCGAGCGTGAATCATATAGTAGATATGATCAACATAGTGATGTTCACCATTGAAAACTACTCGATCTCACGTGATGATCGGACATGGTTTAGTTGATTTGGATGACGCGATCACTTAGATGATTAGAGGGATGTCTATCTAAGTGGGAGTTCTTTAGTAATATGATTAATTGAACTTTAATTTATTCTGAACTTAGTACCTGATAGTATTTTGCAGAGAAAATTCCTTATTTGACACTGTCTTAAAATCTGGTTCCTCATTTGACACTGGAAAAGTTTTTCTTCCCTATTTGACACTAGTCCCAAATTTTATTCCCTATACGACACTTCCGTCCATTTTGAGCCTAAATGACACCTGAAAAGACGATTTTGCCCTTCATGTGGTATGTGTGCGCGCGCGCGCGTGCTGTTGCGTGTGTGGGTGCACTCGCACATGTGTGCTGCTGCTGCATGTGTGTGTGCATGTGTGCTGCTGCGCGTGTGTTTGCTGCTGCATGTGTACGTGCGTGCGTGTGTGTGTGTGTTGTTGCGTGCCTATGTGCTGCCTGCGTGTGTGCTGCTGCTGCATGTGTGCTGCTGCGTGTGTTTGCTACTGCGTGTGTACGTGCACGCGCGCGTGTGTGTGTGCGGTTGTGTGCCTATGTGCTGCCTGCGTGTGTGCTGCTGCTGCTGCTGCGTGTGTGTGTATGTGTGTGTGCTGCGTGAAGTGTGTGTTGCTGCGTGTGTGCGCGCGTGCATGTGTGTTGCTGCGTGTGTGAGTGTGTGTGTGCACGCGCGCGCGCGTGTTGTTGCGTGTGTGTGCGCGTGCGTTGTGTGTTGGTGCATGTGTATGTGTTGCTGCGTGTGTGCTCCTGCCCTCGCACTGATGCTGCGTGTGCGCGCTATTGCCCCCCACACACATACCACATGAGGGGCAAAAGAGTCTTTTCAGGTGTCATTTAGGCTCAAAATGGACGAAAATGTCATATAGGAAATAAAATTTAGAACTTGTGTCAAATAGGGAAGAAAAACTTTTCCAGTGTCAAATAAGGAAGCAGATTTTAAGATAGTGTCAAATAAGGAATTTTCTCTATTTTGCATCTATGTTGTTGTAGATAGTTGGCCCGTGCTGTTGTTCTGTTGAATTTTAATGGTAGCAACTACATGGATTGGGTCCATAACTTATGGAGTATCCTCATTGCTGCATAGAAGAATTACGTCCTGGAAGCACCGCTAGGTGCCAAACCCACTGCAGGAGCAACGCCAGATGTTATGAATGTCTGGCAGAGTAAAGCTGATGACTACTCTATAGTTTAGTGTGTGCCATGCTTTATGGGTTATAACCGGGATTTCACTGACGTTTTGAACGTTATGCAGCATATGAGATGTTCTAGGAGTTGAAGTTAATATTTCGAGCAAATGCCCGGATTGAGAGATATGAAGTCTCCAATAAGTTCTATAGCTGCAAGATGGAGGAAAACAGTTATGTCAGTGAACATATACTCAAAATGCCTGGACATAATAATCACTTGATTCAAGTGGGAGTTAATGTTCCTGATGATAGTGTCATTGACAGAATTCTTTAATCACTGCCACCAAGCTATAAGAGCTTCGTGATGAACTATAATATGTGATATGTCTCCAACATATCTATAATTTTTGATTGCTCCATGCTATATTATCTACTGTTTTGGACATCATTGGGCTTTATTATCCACTTTTATATTACTTTGGGACTAACCTATTAACCGGAGGCCTAGCCTAGAATTGCTGTTTTTGCCTGTTTTAGGGTTTCGAAGAAAAGGAATATCAAACGGAGTCCGAAGGGAATGAAACCTTCAGGAACGTGATTTTCTCAACGAACAAGACCTAGGAGACTTGGACCCTACATCAAGACACAAAAGAGGAGGCCACGAGGTAGGGGGCGTGCCTACCACCCCCCCAAGCGCGCCCTCCACACTCATGCCCCCCCTATTGCTCCACCGACGTACTCCTTCCTCCTATATATACCTGCGTACCCCCAAACAATCAGATACGGAGCCAAAACCCTAATTCCACCGCCGCAACTTTCTGTATCCACGAGATCCCATCTTGGGGCCTGTTCCGGAGCTCCGCCGGAGGGGGCATCGATGACGGAGGGCTTCTACATCAACACCATAGCCCCTCCGATGAAGTGTGAGTAGTTCACCTCACACCTACGGGTCCATAGTTATTAGCTAGATGGCTTCTTCTCTCTTTTTGGATCTCAATACAATGTTCTCCCCCTCTCTTGTGGAGAACTATTCGATGTAATCTTCTTTTTGCGATGCAAGGGACAGGTAAGACAATTCCTGAGCTCTTCGCAATGTTAAAGGCTGCGGAGGTAGAAATCAAGAAGGAGCATCAAGTGTTGATGGTCAACAAGACCACCAGTTTCAAGAAAAAGGGTAAAGGGAAGAAGGGGAACTTCAAGAAGAACGGCAAGCAGGTTGCTGCTCAAGTGAAGAAGACCAAGTCTGGACCTAAGCCTGAGACTGAGTGCTTCTACTTCAAAGGGACTGGTCACTAGAAGCGGAACTGCCCCAAGTATTTGGCAGATAAGAAGGATGGCAAGGTGAACAAGGTATATGTGATATATATATATATGTTATTGATGTGTACCTTACTAATGCTCGTAGTAGCACCTTGGTATTTGACACTGGTTCTGTTGCTAATATTTGCAACTCAAAACAGGGACTACAGATTAAGCGAAGATTGGCTAAGGATGAGGTGACGATGCGCGTGGGAAATGGTTCCAAAGTCGATGTGATCGCGGTCGGCACGCTACCTCTACATCTACCTTCGGGATTAGTTTTAGACCTGAATAATTGTTATTTGGTGTCAGTGTTAAGCATGAACATTATATCTGGATCTTGTTTGATGCGAGACAGTTATTCATTTAAATCAGAGAATAATGGTTGTTCTATTTATATGAGTAATATCTTTTATGGTCATGCACCCTTGAAGAGTGGTCTATTTTTATTGAATCTCGATAGTAGTTATACACATATTCATAATATTGAAGCCAAAAGATGTAGAGTTGATAATGATAGTGCAACTTATTTGTGGCACTGTCGTTTAGGTCATATTGGTGTAAAAAGCATGAATAAACTCCATTCTGATGGACTTTTGGAATCACTTGATTATGAATCACTTGGTACTTGCGAACCATGCCTCATGGGCAAGATGACTAAAACTCCGTTCTTCGGAACAATGGAGCGAGCAACAGATTTGTTGGAAATCATACATACTGATGTATGTGGTCCAATGAATGTTGAGGCTCACGGCGGGTATCGTTATTTTCTCACCTTCACATATGATTTGAGTAGATATGGGTATATCTACTTAATGAAACATAAGTCTGAAACATTTGAAAAGTTCAAAGAGTTTTAGAGTGAAGTGGAAAATCATCGTAACAAGAAAATAAAGTTTCTAAGATCTGATCGCGGAGACGAATATTTGAGTTACGAGTTTGGTCTTCAATTAAAACAATGTGGAATAGTCTCACAAACTCATGCCACCTGGAACACCACAGCATAATGGTGTGTCCGAATGTCATAATCGTACTTTATTAGATATGGTGCAATCTATGATGTCTCTTACCGATTTATCGCTATCGTTTTAGGGTTATGCATTAGAGACAACTGCATTCACGTTAAATAGGGCACCATCTAAATCCATTGAGATGACACCATATGAACTGTGGTTTAGCAAGAAACCTAAGCTGTCATTTCTTAAAGTTTGGGGTTGTGATGCTTATGTGAAAAACTTTCAGCCTGATAAGCACAAACCCAAAAATTGGAAAAGTGCGTCTTCATAGGATACACAAAAAGAAACTGTTGGGTACACCTTCTATCACAGATCCGAAAGGCAATATGTTTGTTGCTAAGAGTGGATCCTTTCTAGAGAAGAAGTTTCTCTCGAAAGAAGTGAATGGGAGGAATGTAGAACTTGATGAGGTAACTGTACCTGCTCCCTTATTGGAAAGTAGTTCATCACAGAAATCTGTTCAGGTGACTCCTACACCAATTAGTGAAGAAGCTAACGATGATGATCATGTAACTTCAGATCAAGTTACTACTGAACCTTGTAGGTCAACCAGAGTAAGACCCACACCAGAGTGGTACGGTAATCCTGTTCTGGAGGTCATGTTGCTTGACCATGACGAACCTACGTACTACGAGGAAGCGATGATGAGCCCAGATTCCGTGAAATGGCTTGAGACCATGAAGTCTGAGATGGGATCCATGTATGAGAACAAAGTGTGGACTTTGGTTGACTTGCCCGTTGATCAGCAAGCCATCGAGAATAAATGGATCTTCAAGAAGAAGACTGGCGCTAACGGTAATGTTACTGTCTACAAAGCTCGACTTGTTGCGAAAGGTTTTTGACAAGTTCAAGGAGTTAACTACGATGAGACCTTCTCACCCGTAGCAATGCTTAAGTCCATCCGAATCATGCTAGCAATTGCTGCATTTTATGATTATGAAATTTGGAAAATGGATGTAAAGACTGCATTCCTGAATGGATTTCTGGAAGAAGAGTTGTATATGTTGCAACCTGAAGGTTTTATCGATCCAAAGGGAGCTAACAAAGTGTGCAAGCTCCGGTGATCCATTTATGGACTGGTTCAAACATCTCAGAGTTGGAATAAACGTTTTGATGGTGTGATCTAAGCATATGGTTTTATACAGACTTTTGGAGAAGCCTGTATTTACAAGAAAGTGAGTGGGAGCTCTATAGAATTTCAAATATTATATGTGGATGACACATTGTTGATTGGAAATGATATAGAATTTCTGGATAGCATAAAAGGATACTTGAATAAGAGTTTTTCATTGAAAGACCTCGGTGAAGCTGCTTATATATTGGGCATTAATATCTATAGAGATAGATCAAGACGCTTAATTGGACTTTCAACATACCTTGACAAAGTTTTGAACAAGTTCAAAATGGATCAAGCAAAGAAAGGGTTCTTGCCTGTGTTACAAGGTGTGAAGTTGAGTCAGACTCAATGCCCGACCACTGCAGAAGATAGAGAGAAAATGAAAGGTTTTCCTTATGCTTCAGCCATAGGCTCTATCATGTAAGCAATGCTGTGTACCAGACCTGATGTGTGCCTTGCTCTAAATTTAGCAGGGAGGTACCAAAGTAATCCAGGAGTGGATCACTAGACAGCGGTCAAGAACATCCTGAAATACCTGAAAAGGACTAAGGATTTGTTTCTCATTTATGGAGGTGACACAGAGCTCGTCGTAAATGGTTACGTCGATGCAAGCTTTGACACTGATCCGGATGACTCTAAGTCACAACACGGATACATGTTTATATTGAACGGTGGAGCTGTCAGTTGGTGTAGTTCTAAGCAAAGCGTCATGGCGGGGTCTACGTGTGAAGCGGAGTACATAGCTGCTTCAGAAGCAGCAAATGAAGGAATCTGGATGAAGGAGTTCATATCCAATCTAGGTGTCATACCTAGTGCATCGGGTCCAATGAAAATCTTTTGTGACAATACTGGTGCAATTGCCTTGGCAAAGGAATCCAGGTTTCACAAGAGAACCAAGCACATCAAGAGATGCTTCAATTCCATCCGCGATCAAGTCAAGGAGGGAGACATAGAGATTTGCAAGATACATATGGATCTGAATGTTGCAGACCCATTGACTAAGCCTCTCTCACGAGCAAAACATGATCAGCACCAAGACTCCATGGGTGTTAGAATCATTACTGTGTAATCTAGATTATTGACCCTAGTGCAAGTGGGAGACTGAAGGAAATATGACCTAGAGGCAGTAATAAAATTATTAATTATATTTCCTTAGATCATGATAAATGTTTATTATTCATGCTAGAATTGTATTAACCGGAAACTTAGTACATGTGTGAATACATAGACAAACAGAGTGTCACTAGTATGCATCTACTTGACTAGCTCGTTGAATCAAAGATGGTTAAGTTTCCTAGCCATAGACATGAGTTGTCATTTGATTAACGGGATCACATCATTGATAAATGATGTGATTGACTTGACCCATTCCGTTAGCTTAACACTTGATCGTTTAGTATATTGCTATTGCTTTATTCATGACTTATACATGTTCCTATGACTATGAGATTATGAAACTCCCAAATACCGGAGGAACACTTTGTGTGCTACCAAACATCACAACGTAACAGGGTGATTATAAAGGTGCTCTACAGGTGTCTCCAATGGTACTTGTTGAGTTGGCATAGATAGAGATTAGGATTTTTCACTCCGATTGTCGGAGATGTATCTCTGGGCCCTCTCGGTAATGCACATCACTATAAGCCTTGCAAGCATTGTAAATAATGAGTTAGTTGCGGGATGATGCATTACAGAATGAGTAAAGAGACTTGCTGGTAACAAGATTGAACTAGGTATTGAGATACCGACGATCGAATCTCGGGCAAGTAACATACCAATGACAAAGGGAACAACGTATGTTGTTATGCGGTTTGACCGATAAAGATGTTCGTAGAATATGTAGGAACCAATATGAGCATCCAGGTTCTGCTATTGGTTATTGACCAGAGATGAGTCTCGGTCATGTTTACATAGTTCTCGAACCCGTAGGGTCCGCACGCTTAACGTTCGGTGACGATCGATATTATGAGTTTATGTGTTTTGATGTACCGAAAGTAGTTCGGAGTCCCAGATATGATCACGGACATGATGAGGAGTCTCAAAATGGTCGAGACATAAAAATCGATATATTGGATGACTATGTTTGGACATCAGAAGGGTTCCGAGTGAGTTTGGACATATACTGTAGTACTGGGGGGTTACCGGAACCCCTCAGGGAGTGTAATGGGCCTTATGTGCCTTAGTGGAGAGAGAGGGGGCGGCCAGGACAGGCCGCGCGCCCCTCCCCTTCTAGTCCGAATTGGACTAGGAAGGGGGGGCGCCCCCCTTCCTTCTCCCCTACTCCTACTACATGGAAGGGGGGAATCCTACTCCTGGTGGGAGTAGGACTCCCCATGGGGCGCGCCATAGGACGGCCGGCCCTCCCCCTCCTCCACTCCTTTATATACGGAGGAGGGGGCACCCCATAGACACACAAGTTGATCATTGATCTTTTAGCCGTGTGCGGTGCCCCCTCCACCATAATCCACCTCGGTCATATCGTCGTAGTGCTTAGGCAAAGCCCTGTGCCGGTAGCTTCATCATCACCGTCATCACGCCATCGTGCTGACGAAGCTCTCCCTCGAAGCTCTACTGTATCGTGAGTTCATGGGACATCACCGAGCTGAACGTGTGTAGATCGTGGAGGTGTCGTACGTTCGGTGCTAGGATCAGTCGATCGTGAAGACGTACGACTACATCAACCGTGTTGTCATAACGATTCCTCTTACGGTCTACGAGGGTACGTGGACAACACTCTTCCCCTCTCGTTGCTATGCATCACCATGATCTTGCGTGTGCGTAGGAAAATTTTGAAATTACTACGTTCCCCAACATGTGGATCATGAAAAGAATGCTTTATGTGATAGCTATATTGTTGAATTCATTCATGATTCGATTGAAAATTATTATGAGAGAGGAAAATATGCTTTTACATATTGCAATAATACCAAGTTTTCTCTTTATGTGTTGAAAGTTTTGAAGTTATGCATGTTTTGCCTTCCTATGCTAGTTGATTCTTGTTCCCATAAGTTGTTTGCTCACAAAATCCCTATGCATAGGAAGAGGGTTAGACTTAAATGTGCTAGTCATATGCTTCATGATTCTCTCGTTATGTTTCAATTCTTATCTTTTATGTGAGCATCATTGAAATCATCATGCCTAGCTAAAAGGCATTAAAGAAAAGCGCTTGTTGGGAGACAACCCAACACTTTTACCTACTGTTTTTGTGTGTTCACATGATTAATCTATTGTACTAATAATGTTTCATAGCTTTCGTTTCAATAAAGTGCCAAGTAAGACCTTTGGGATGGCTTACGGTGATAGTTGATTTAATCTTGCTGAGAAGTAGAAACTTTTGCGCTCAAGAAAACAATTCTCATTTTTAACAGAAGCATGATAAAATGATGATTCTTTTTGCAGAATATTAATAGACAAATTACTCAGGTTTTCCTATATTTTTTAGAATTTTTGGAGTCGCACAAGTATTGTTGGAGTACAGATTACTACAGACTGTTCTATTTTTGACAGATTCTGTTTTCAATGCATAGTTTGCTTGTTTTCTAGTTTCCGTGGCTTATATTGCTCAATATAAATTATGGAAATGATATGCTAAAGTAGACATTGTGTGAGAACAATTATGAATCTTGTCTTTGACTGTACCAAAAGTGAAAAGGTTTGCTCTTTATCATACTAATCTATCTCACAAAGTTTCGTTAAGTTTTGTGTGATTGAAGTTTTCAAGTTTTGGGTGAGATGTCGATATGAGGAGAATAAGGAGTAACAAGACTCAAAGAGCATCTCCAGCCGTTCGCCCCCCAGGCGGCGATTTTACGCGCCCCCCTGGGGGCGAGCCGACGCTAAAATCAGCATGGGGGCGAGCGGGTTCCCAGCCGCTCGCCCCAGGCCCGCCCCCAGACGCAGTTAGTTTTTAAAAAAACTGAACTCGGCAAAGTTCGGCAAATTAGACAAAACGTTCGTCCAAATTCGGCAAACTTCACATTATATTCGGCATGTTCGGCATTATTACATAAGTTTTAAAAAAACAACTACGAGGCAAAGAAGTCACTCAGCGCGGCGAAGTCGCCGACGTCGCCGCCGTCCTCGTCGTCGTCAGCGGCGGCCTTCTCCTTCTTGATGGCGGGGCAGCCCTTGCTGGACCCCTACCCGGCATCTCTATGGTGGCCCGGTGGCGGCGACGCGTCATCGTCGCTATCGTCGAGGACAATGATACGTCTCCAACGTATCTACCTTATGAAGTATTCATGCCATCTTTACAATAGTTTTATATGATTTTGGTATGATTTCATTAGAACTAACCCGGACTGGCGCTGTTTTCAGCAGAACTACCATGGTGTTGTTTTTGTGCAGAAATATAAGTTCTCGGAATGCGATGAAAATCAACGGAGAATTTTTCTAGAAAATATAAAAATACTGGAACAAAAATCTATCGGAGGGGAGTCCCGTGGGCCCCACAAGGGTGCCCCCCCCGGGCGTGCCCCTGTGCCTCGTGGACTACCTGTGGGGCCCCTGACTTGTTCTCGATGCCAACCTCTCCTATAAATACCCAAACCTCCAGAAATTAACCTAGATCAGAAGTTCCGCCGCCGCAAGCCTTTGTAGCCACGAGAAATCAATCTAGGACCTCTCTGGCACCCTGCCGGAGGGGGCCACCATCACCGGAGGCTATGGAGGAGGATCCCGGAGGGGACATCATCACAATGAAGGCCAAGGACCAGAGGGAGAACCTCTCCCCATCCAGGGGGAGGCCATGGAGGAGGAAGCACAAGGAGGAGAACCTCTCCTCCTCTCTCTTGGTGGCACCGGAGTGCCATCGAGAGGGGAATCATCGCCGCGATGATCGTCTTCATCAACATCACCATCATCATCATCACCCTCATCTCTTTTATGCGGTCCACTCTCCCGCACCCCGCTGTAATCCCTAGTTGAACATGGTGCTTTATGCCACATATTATGATCCAATGATGTGTTACCATCCTATGATGTTTTGAGTAGATATCCTTTATCTTTGGGTTGATTGATGATCTAGATTGGTACGAGTTGTATGTTTTATTTTGGTGTTGTCCTATTGTGCCCTCCGTGTCGCAATCTTGAGGGATTCCCGCAGTAGGGTGTTGCAATACGTTCATGATTCGCTTATAGTGGGTTGCTTGAGTGACAGAAGCATAAACCCGAGTAAGGGATTGTTGCGTATGGGATAAAGGGGACTGAGGGAGTCCTGGATTAGGGGGTGTTCGGGTAGCCGGGCTATACCTTCAGCCGGACTCCTGGACTCTGATGATACAAGATTGAAGACTTCGTCCCGTGTCCGGATGGGACTTTCCTTGGCGTGGAAGGCAAGCTTGGCGATGCGGATACTCAAGATCTCCTACCATTGTAACCGACTCTATGTAACCCTAACCCTATCCGGTATCTATATAAACCGGAGGGTTGTAGTCCGTAGGCAATCAACTCCATATACAACAATCATACCGTAGGCTAGCTTCTAGGGTTTAGCCTCCTTGATCTCGTGGTAGATCTACTCTTGTACTACCCATATCATCAATATTAATCAAGCAGGACGTAGGGTTTTACCTCCATCAAGAGGGCCCGAACCTGGGTAAAACATCGTGTTCCCTGCCTCCTGTTACCATTCGGCCTAGACACATAGTTCGGGACCCACTACCCGAGATCCGCCGGTTTTGACAACGACATTGGTGCTTTCATTGAGAGTTCCTCTGTGTCGTCGCCTTTAGGCCCGATGGCTCCTTTGATCATCAACAACGATGCGGTCCAGGGTGAGACTTTTCTCCCCGGACAGATCTTCATCTTCGGTGGCTTCGCTCTGCGGGCCAATTCGCTCGGCCACCTGGAGCAGATCGAAAGCTACGCCCCTGGCCATCAAGTCAGGTTTGGAAGCTTAAACTACACGGCTGACATCCGCGGAGACTTGATCTTTGACGGGCTCGAGCCATGGCCAAGCACGCCGCACTATCTCGAGGGGCATGATCTAGCTCTGCCCCCGGACAGTGTCCTGGAGGCCGCACACAAATCGGTTCCGACCTCTAACTCGGAGCCTATTGCGCCAATCGAGGATGGGCGGTTGGACGTCACCTCGGGGGCTGCGATCCCGAAAGCGATCGAGCCGAACGCTAGCCCGCACTCTGCACAACCCGTGACTCCGAGGATCCGGACTCCAACCGGGACTCCGAACCCCCCGCGCCCCTGCCAGTCGAATCCGATTGGGCGCCGATAATGGAGTTCACCGCCGCAGACATCTTTCAGCATTCGCCTTGTGGCGACATCCTGAATTCTCTTAAGTCTCTCTCTTTATCAGGAGAGCCCTGGCCGGACTACGGTCAGCGAGGGTGGGATACGGACGATGAGGAAATTCAAAGCCCACCCACCACCCACTTTGTAGCCACTGTCGACGATCTAACCGACATGCTTGACTTCAGCTCCGAAGACATTGACGGCATGGACGACGATGTAGGAGACGAACAGGAACCAGCACCTGTAGGGCGCTGGAAGGCCACCTCGTCATATGACATATATATGGTGGATACTCCAAAAGATGGAGATGGCGATGGAACAGTGGGGGATGACGCCCCCAAGAAACAGCCAAAGCGCCAGCGTCAGTGGCGCCGCTCTAAATCCCGCCAAAGCAAAAACGGTGATTCCGACACGGGAGATAATACTACCCCGGATAGCGCCGAAGAACACCCACCTCAACAAGATTCGGCACAGGAAGATGGAGAAGCCAGCCCTCATGAGAGAGCGGCAGACCGAGAGGTCGAGGGTGATAACTATACGCCTCCCTCCGAAGACGAGGCAAGCCTCGATGACGACGAATTCGTCATACCATCAGACCCCGCCGAACAAGAGCGTTTTAAATGCAGGCTTTTAGCCACGGAAAGAAGCCTCAAGAAAAAGCAGCAACAGCTTAGAGCTGCCCAAGATTTGCTAGCTGACAAATGGACTGAAGTCCTTGCGGCGGAAGAGTATGAACTCGAACGCCCCTCCAAGAGTTGCCCGAAGCGCAGGCCGCTACCCCGGTCAGAGGAGGAAGCACCTACATCACCAGCGCATGACATGGCAGACCGGCCACCTCGCGGCCGCGACAGAGAGGCCTCTCGGCCCTCCACCCAAGCCATGCCCGACGCCGCTCAACTAAGGCACGGGAAAATGCGCCCGACCTGCGAGACATACTAGAGGATAAGGCAAGACAAACAAGATCGACCTACGGATCACGCAGGCGCCCTACAGCATGTGACAATGATCTTCACTCCGGATACAACAAATCCGGCCGGGCCGAACACAACAGACATAGCTCTTCCGAGCTGCGTCGTGATATAGCCCAGTACAGAGGCGCCACACACCCGCTATGCTTCACGAATGAAGTAATGGATCATAAAATCCCAGAGGGTTTCAAACCCATAAACATCGAATCATACGATGGCACAACAGATCTGGCGGTATGGATCAAGGATTATCTCCTTCACATCCACATGGCACGCGGCGATGATCTACACGCCATCAAATACCTCCCGCTCAAACTTAAAGGACCGGCCCGGCATTGGCTTAATAACTTGCCAGCAGACTCAATCGGTTCTTGGGAGGACCTGGAAGCCGCATTCCTCGACAACTTCCAGGGCACTTACGTGCGACCACCGGATGCCGACGACTTAAGCCACATAATTCAGCAGCCAGAGGAATCGGCCAGACAATTCTAGACACGGTTCCTAACAAAGAAAAACCAGATAGTCGACTGTCCGGACGCAGAGGCCCTAGCAGCCTTCAAGCATAACATCCCCGACGAGTGGCTTGCCCGGCACCTGGGACAGGAAAAGCCGAAATCCATGGCAGCCCTCACGACACTCATGACCCGCTTTTGCGCGGGAGAAGACAGCTGGATAGCTCACAGTAACAACTTATCAAAGAACCCTGGTAATTCGGATACCAAGGACAAAAGTGGCAAGACACGTCAGAATAAGCAAAAACGCCGTGTTAGCAGCGATAGCAATGAAGACACGGCAGTCAATGTCGGATTCAAAGGCTATAAATCCGGTCAGCGGAAAATGCCATTCAAAAAGAATACTTAGGGCCCGTCCAGTTTGGACCGAATACTCGATCGCTTGTTCTAGATACATGGCACCCCCGAAAGGCCAGCCAATCACACTAACAGGGATTGTTGGGTATTCAAGCAGGCAGGCAAGTTAAGGGCGGAAAACAGAGACAAGGGGCTGCACAGCAACGACGAGGAGACCAAGCCGCCGAACAACAATGGACAGAAAGGCTTTCCCCCACAAGTGCGGATGGTGCACATGATATACGCAACCCACATTCCCAAGCGGGAGCGGAAGCGTGCGCTACAGGACGTATACACGATGGAGCCAGTCGCCCCAAAGTTCAACCCATGGTCCTCCTGCCCGATCACTTTTGATCAAAGGGACCATCCCACTAGCATCCGTCATGGCGGCTTCGCCGCATTGGTTCTCGACCCAATCATCGATGGATTTCATCTCACAAGAGTCCTCATGGACGGCAGCAGTAGCCTGAACCTGCTTTATCAGGATACAGTGCGGAAAATGGGCATAGATCCCTCAAGGATTAAGCCCACAAGAACGACCTTTAAAGGCGTTATACCATGTGTAGAAGCCAACTGTACAGGCTCAGTAACACTTGACGTGGTCTTCGGATCCCCGGACAATTTCCGAAGCGAAGAGTTAATCTTCGATATAGTCCCGTTTTGGAGTGGCTATCACGCCCTGCTCGGACGAACCGCATTCGCAAAGTTCAATGCGGTGCCACACTATGCATATCTCAAGCTCAAGATGCCAGGCCCTCGAGGAGTAATTACGGTCAACGGAAACACCGAACGCTCCCTCCATACGGAGGAGCATACGGCGGCTCTCGCAGCGGAGGTACAAAGTAGCCTTCTCAGGCAATTCTCCAGTCCGGCCATTAAAAAGCCAGACACTGCCAAGCGCGCCCGGAGTAACCCACAGTAGGACCGCCTGGCACACTCTGAGCAAGCGTAGCAATGCGGCCCCAACCCCAGCTTTTGTGACATAGCGAAACCAGCACCTCGCATACATAACTACGCCCTTGAAATACCATGGGCACAGGGGAAGGGGCACAATAACGGCACGCCCAAAATATGGCTTAAAACGTACTAGGGGCTGCCGGATTCTTTTTTTAATTTTTTCTTACTTTCAGGACTCCACACTTCGGACGACCTGTTCGGCAATTCGACTGCCGCAGAAACGATGCAAGATCCAGGGAGGCAGACAAGCCATGCCGCATTATGGAACTCCCAGGTGGTCTCTATTACGAGCGGTATACCTGTTTTAAATACAATTCCGCGGCCTGCCCCTGGTCAGGACATACTGAATAGTCCAATATCTTTTGCTTACCGCACTATTTGTATCGTTCGGCTTTGATAAATAGCCTCTCTATAAACAATGCTTAGCTTCTTGTCTATTTTTTGCATTATCTTCTTTTCACATTTATGTTTATTAAATGACATGATTGCACCCGTACACCATGGTACGGCAAAAACGCCAGGGGCTTCAGTACCCCTCATAATGGTGTGAGAAGTCCGTACACTTTCACAAGTGCGGCACCCCGAACTTATAGCACTATATGCATCGGCTCCGAATCATGATTTGGGTCAATATTTGGGTTTGGCCGGCTCCTATGTTTTGGTGCCTTACGTTCCGCTCTATCGGCTAAGGTAGCACTAGGAGAACCACTGCGATTGTGCCCTGGTTCAGCTGGGTTAAGCACCTCAGTGGAGAAAGCTAAAACTGACTGTCATGATGTGGCGAGAGACCGGTCGCTGTTCGAGAGGTTTTTCGAGTCCCTAAAGGCTTATGCCGCTTCGAGCGAGGAGCTGGCTTTGTCCGGCCAAGGCGTGGATAGCGCCCCGAACTCGGTCTTCCGAACTAGGGGCTTCGCCGAAATTTAAAATTATAGAGTTCTATGGCTAAGTGAGAGTGTTCAAGAATTATAGTCCGATTGCCTGGTTCGTTGTGCTGAGCGCCTCCCTCGAAGGACCCAACTATGGGAAAAAGAGCACTCAGGTTTATCCCGAACACCCCAGCACTAGTGGCATGGGGGGAGAAGCCGACGACTGGCCATCTCTCAATTTTTGATAAACGGCCGCATAGAAAGTAATATTTTAAATTCAATAAGCATTGCTTAGCGCATATGAACAAGTTTTCAGCGCACAGGATAAACACAAGCGAGTTCATTCAAAAATCACATCCTTTGTACATTCATCCGCCACAAGGCGGGCACCTGCAAGAACATCCTTGTAGTAGTTCTCGGGCTTGCGATGCTCCTTCCCCGGCGGCGGCCCGTACGTCACAAGCTTCTCACCGTCCAGCTTACCCCAGTGCACCTTTGCACGGGCAAGGGCCCGATGGGCACCTTCGATGCAGATGGAGCGCTTGATGACCTCGAGCCTCGGACAGGCCTCCACCAGCCGCCGCACCAGCCCGAAATAGCTCCCAGGCAGGGCCTCTCCGGGCCACAGCCGAACTATGAAGCCCTTCAGGGCATGCTCGGCCGCCTTGTGGAGCTCGACCAGCTGTTTCAGCTGGTCGCTCAAGGGCACAGGGTGTCCGGCCTCAGAATACTGAGACCAGAACACCTTCTCCGTCGAGCTGCCCTCTTCAGCTCGGTAGAATGCGGCAGCGTCAGATACGCTGCGGGGAAGATCTGCGAATGCCCCTGGAGAGCTCCGAATTCGGGTAAGTAACAGGTAGTTCACTTTTATATTTCTGCTTTGCATAAAGAATGCCTTACCCGCTGCTATCTTCCTCATCTCCTCCAACTCTTGGAGGGCCTTTTGGGCTTCAGCCTTGGCATACTTGGCAGCCTCTAGGGCCGTTGCAAGCTCGGATGCTTGCGCCTTCGACTCCAGCTCCAAACTCTCATGTTTTTTTATGAGAGCCTGAAGCTCTTGCTGCACCTCGCCGACCTGAGCCCCAAGTCTGTCTCGCTCGATGCGCTCCGCGGCCGTTTTCTTTTCGGCCTCAGACAGCGCCTGCTTAAGGGTCCCCACCTCAGTCGTGGCCCCTACAATAAGCAGTACAATCCTGTTACTCTTTTTGCAATCAAGCCTTTTTATAGGCACTTTTTTTGTAAGGTATTTCTTACCTTCTTCCTCCTCGAGCCGCCGCTTGGCAAGGCCGATCTCTTGCTCGGTCCGCTCGAGGTCCTGCTTCAGGACACCCACCTCCGCAGTCAGTGCGGCAGTGGGTAGCAGCGAAGCCTGCATACGCATATTGACTTTTTTTAGACTCCTGCGAAATTTAATAGATCTTGTATTTGGCTTTTCTTTCCGAACGCCAAACAGAGCATCAGGGGCTACTGTCTATGCGGTAATATTTTTACATATTTTTACTTACCTCGAAGCCTGTTAGAAGGCTAGCGCAAGCTTCAGTCAGTCCGCTCTTGGCGGACTGAACCTTCTGGATCACCGTACTCATAATAGTACGGTGCCCCTCGTCGATGGAGGTGTCGTCAAGCACCTCCAGCAGATTGTCCGACACCTCCGGTTGGACGGAGGCCCCCGGCTCAGAAGGCTTGCTCCTCTTGGAAGGAGTTCGCCTACCGCGGTCCGGAACTGATTCCGGCACGGTGTCCGGCACAAAGCCGGACTTAGAGCCCTAGGGAGCCCTATCCCCTTCACTCCTGGAGTCCGGGAGGTTGCCTTGCGGCTCCTCCGGGACCACCTCCTCCTGCCCCGGAGCTTGTCGCGACGCCACTTCGGCATCGTCTGCAGTCCAGGGAGCCGCCCGACGATTCGTCGAATTCGGCCCGGGGCGGACTGCATAATTACATTCGA
Source organism: Triticum urartu (assembly GCF_056163025.1). Taxonomy (NCBI): domain Eukaryota; kingdom Viridiplantae; phylum Streptophyta; class Magnoliopsida; order Poales; family Poaceae; genus Triticum; species Triticum urartu. Next base: position 583,169,520 of record NC_141877.1, read on the forward strand.
CATTAGGGAAAGCTATGCAACAAAGGAACATCATGAGTTACTCTGATATCCGAACTTACGATTTCGCCGGACGCTTGGCCCTGTTTGGCCACTCCTCTTTACCCTCTTCGGCATTGGGGGCTTAGTCCGGCGGAGGGGTCTTCCTTTTCCTAGACCCCTCGGCCTCCCCCGTTGGGGCGGCCTTCCTCTTCTCTCCTCCCTCCGATGGAGGGGAGAGTTTTCTTCTTCCTCCTCCTCGTTTTCACGGGAGGAGGGCGTCTCGGACTCGTCAGATGACGAGTCCGACACCACCACGTTGCGGGCACTCTTTCGAGTCCCCGTGGTCTTCTTCTTCTTGGCCTTCTTCTCCGGCACCACATAAGGCGCCGGAACCAGCAGCTTTGCTAGTAGAGCTGGGGCTGGGTCTTCGGGCAGCGGAGCCGGACAGTTAATCGGTCCGGATATCGCCCGCCAAGCCTGTCAAAGGTAAGGGAGTTTCGATCCCGCATAGAGTCAAACTATGAAAAAAGCTTAACATACTGTAAAAGGTGTAGATGGCATACCTCGCTAGCGTGACGCCGCGAGCTGTGTCCGCGGTCTTCGGAAGCGGATGCGGGAGCCTCGGCGCCCTTGAATAGCATCTTCCAGGCGTCTTCGTGCGTCGTGTCGAAGAGCCTGCTGAGGGTTTGATGCTGCGCCGGGTCGAACTCCCACAGATTAAAATCCCGTTGTTGGCACGGGAGGATCCGGCGGACGAGCATAACCTGGATTACATTAACAAGCCGGACTGGCTTGTTCACCAGGGACTGGATGCATGTTTGCAATCCGGTCACCTCTTTTTCATCACCCCACGACAGGCCCATCTCTTTCCAGGACATAAGCCGCGTGGGGGGTCCGGATCGGAACTCGGGGGCTGCGGTCCATTTCGGATCGCGCGGCTCGGTGATATAAAACCACCCGGATTGCCATCCCTTTAGGGTCTCCACGAAAGAGCCCTCGAACCATAGGACGTTGGCCATCTTGCC